>NC_138305.1:77222500-78597500 GCF_965601325.2 Salmo salar | reverse complement strand
TCAACTTTGAGTAGGCGGTTAAAGCAGGCATTAGGTCTCTTTTATCCTTCAACCACAAATTGACGGCCAAAAGAAGGCAGCCAGACTGCAGTGAGCAGTCACAGTAACCCAGCTCTCCGCAAAACATCTTTTGATGGCCCGGAGTCTGGTCAAGCGTGTAACACTCTCGCTTCTGTAACCATATAGGCCCGATTCCCCTGCAGTGGGGATCCCGGTTCTATCTCGGCATAAACGCTACTCATTTCTGCTCCCTATATTTTGTCTCCCTGCTTCTCTCCCAGGCTGTCATAAAAATAGGAATAAGTTTGGAATTCCACTCTCCTTCAAAATAAATAAAAAAAACATCTGCATTCTGGCCTACTGTATATTGCACTTTCCCCACAACAACACACATTTTGCAGGAGAGAGAGAGAGAGAGAGGAGTGCACCGGGATGCATTATTCAATAGTATCTAAGCTAAGAATAGCCCCGCCGCAGCAGTGGATGGCAGAGAGCACTATTGATAGAAAGGTTATTTCACACTGTGATAACGGACAGAATGTGTCATTATCCCAGTGATAAGCTAGGACAGCATATTTCTTTCTGCTCCCACCGCAACACAACTGGCAGTTTCTCTCATCTGGAGAAGCTAGGATTTTTTTTAAATTAAATCTAAGCTAGGAGCCGTTAGGGAGATCTAAGCCGGGAGTGATGGACTGTTTTTGCCTTTCAGTAAGGGTACTCTGGGGAAATATGCTTTACTCCTCTGCTAAGCTTCCCTCTTCTCCGCCATCTTCAGGGCTAAATATAGTTGGGCTTTCCCTTCTCTAAAAAAGTGCAGTGTCACCAACATATGGAGCATACACAGCAAACTGGCACATACAGTGCAGACCCCTTGACTTTTTCCACATTGTTACGTTAGCCTTATTCTAAAATGTATTGAATAATTTTTTTCCCCATCAATCAACACACAATACCCCATAATGACATTTTTGCAAATGTATTAAACATTTTACATTTAAATAAGTATTCAGACCCTTTACTCAGCACCATTGGCAGCCTCGAGTACTTGGGTATGACGCTACAAGCTTGGCACACCTGCACTTGGGGAGTTTCTCCCATTCTTCTCTGTAGATCCTCTCAAGCTCTGTCAGGTTAGATGGGGAGGCTCGCTGCACAGCTATTTTCAGGTCTCTCCAGAGATGTTCGATCTTGGTTTCATCAGACCAGAGAATCCTGTTTGGCTTCCGTCTGGTGGAGTGCTGCAGAGATGGTTGTCCTTCTGGAAGGTTCTCCCATCTCCACAGAGGAGCTCTGTCAGAGTGACCATCGGGTTCTTGGTCACCTCCCTGACCAAGGCCCTTCTCCCTCGATTGCTCAGTTTGCCTGGGCGGCCAGCTCTATGAAAAGTCTTGGTGGTTCCAAACTTCCATTTAAGAATGATGGAGGCCACTGTGTTCTTGGGGACCTTCAATGCTGCAGAATTCTTTTGGTACTCTTCCCCAGATCTGTGCCTCGACACAATCCTGTCTCGGAGCTCTACGGACAATTCCTTCGACCTCATGGCTTGGTTTTTGCACTGACAACTGTGTGCCTTTCCAAATGATGTCCAATCAATTGAATTTACCACAGGTGGACTCCAATCAAGTTGCAAGGATGATCAATGGAAACAGGATGCACATAAGCTTAATTTCAAGTCTCATAGCAAAGGGTCTGAATACTTACGTAATAAGGTATGTTTTTTTTTTTTTTTATCAATTTTATCAACAAAAAAAAACGGTTTTCACTTCGTAATTATGGGGTATTGTTTGTAGATTGATGAGGACATTTTTTTATTTAATCAATTTTAGAATAAGGCTGTAATGTAACAAAATATGGAAAAAGGGGAAGGGGTCAGAACACTTTCCGAATGCACTAGTGTTACCACGTAAAGAAGGAATAAGCAGCTCAAATAAATTTCTACTCTAGTGTGCGAATCAAAATGTTTACAAGTCTCAATATTTGCAGTGGACCTTTTCATGTGGTCTCTGTTTTGTATGGAGGTAACTGTGACTAGGGCTTTTGAGATGACCAAATTACTGCCATACCGGCAGTCAAATGCAGTCAAATTCCACGTGACCGTTTAGTCACGATAATTAGGCTTCTCCATGTTCTGATGCTGCTGATGGTCATTAGTAGCCTACCAAACCTGCTAACTGCCTGGTACTCATCACTCTATTGTCCCTCTAATCACTGACATCAATGCAAATGTGTTAGACAATCTAATCAAACACTTCATGAGAGCCCATGAGGTCATGTTGTGCAACATTTCAATAGGCTATGCAATTGCGCAAGAAAACAGAGTGATGGCCTCTACTAAAAAGAGGAGGATCATCTTTCCTTAGGCTAGATGTATTGTAAGGACCGACACCGGAGATGAGAAGCAGGTACGGGGTGTCAACATTTAATCAGGAAACAGACCAAGACAAGAACAGCGTCAGCACATGGGTACAAAACGGCAAACGACAATTAATGCAGAAGCAGGGAACATAGCGGGGAATCAGACAGAGATAGGGGAGGTAATGACAGAGATAATTGAGTCCAGGTGAGTCCAATAATTGCTGATGCGCGTGATTGGGGGAATGCATGTGTGCGTAATGATGGTGGCAGGAGTGTGTAATGCTGGGGAGCGGGAACAGGTGTGACACCTACTATGTTTATTTTTCAACTTTCCTAATATTAAGCACATTGCTTATATTTACAACAGGAGTATAGCCTACCTGGCTGGCATGAAAATAAACCACGGGGAAAAGCATCATCCATTCGCTATTTAAGTGCATAGATGACATGAATTTTTCCAGCTGCCCGTTTTGATACAGGTGCATGATAATTGTCCATTCTAAATGTTTTCCGCTAATGGAACATTTGCGCTTATAGCCTGCTACCTTATGCGCATTGCTGCGCTTAAGGTGAATAATATAGCCTAATAGTTTATCAACATTTTAAGCTAAATGTTCTGATCTGTTGCGTACATTTTTTTTATTTTTTTGATGCTAGTGGTTGTATTAATTTGGGATCTATCGCATCCCACAACTGTCCCAGACCATTTTAAGCTAGTTTAGAATATTTATTTATTCTCGCACAGAATAGAATACATCGACCTTTGTACTATGGGGAATAGTAGATTGACATAGGCTAATGCTTTTGCTGTACGTTAATACTACTCATCTTGTTGGCTGATGAAATGTAAATGTGGACAGTTCTTCCAATATCTTCAATATGCACCTCGGAATTGGATAAGGACGTGCGCAGTTGTGTCCCTGATGTCTTTTTTTATTTTACCTTTATTTAACTAGTTAAGTCAGTTAAGAACAAATTCTTATTTTCAATGACGGCCTAGGAACAGTGGGTTAACTGCCTTGTTCAGGGGCAAAACGACAGATTTTTACCTTGTCAGCTTAGGGATTCGATCAACCTTTCGGTTACTAGTCCAACGCTCTAACCACTAGGCTACCTGCCGCCCCACACCTGCCGTCTTCACTTGTAGCCTGTGAGAAAGACCCGATGGACATGATGGAGCGTGAGGGCACAACGGCCACTGGCCTGAAAAGGCATGGATTTTTTTAGGGTGCATTATGGCCACACAAAGGGGATGCCGCCGTGAAATTCTAGGCATTATCAAGTGCTTGTCAAATTGTGACTGAGTGACTGATGTAGCGTTACAGCCTGCACAACAACAAAAAAATAAGCAGAGCTCATGCCTTGCATGCAACTTTTTTCATTAGAGTCGCAACATGCAGCCTAACAATGTATTAAAATTCAAAACATATCGCCCAACGATTGTAGAACAACTAAAGTTACATTAATAACTAAAAAATTAAGCATAAAGGAGTACCTATTTCTTTGTTAACCTCTCAACACAGAATAGCCACGTGCGCACTCCCTCAAATCGTTTGGAGAAAATATCCTTCCCATTTTATTCAGATTTATTAAATTCGTCATACTATAAAATAATGCCACGGAATTCTAAGAAAATCTCGTCTGCTAAATGAACTTGTAGCCCACAGCCATTTGGTATAACATGCTATTCTGTTCTTCTGAAATAGACTACATTTTCTTCATCTCATGCTTCTTTAGACCTGTCTAAAATAAATAATGGATTTATTGTGAAGGTGTAGGCTATATTACATGGATTTATTAGACTTTTTAAAAGGTCAACATCAGTGGTTTGTAGCGGAAGCCAGGAGATGCTAAATGTGTTTGTTAATACCAGTCAATTACCGCGAGACCGACAGTTATTTGCTTGACAATCACCGGCTGACAAAACTTTCGTGACCGCCACAGCCCTAACTGACTGCCACAGCCCTAACTGACTAGACGATGAGAGCACAAATGATAGTATACTGAGATAAGAGTCCCTACAGCCGGTCCGAAATCACTCCCTACCGCTACCCCTTGGTGCTAACCCTTCAATGTTTGCTGATCTGAAGGGTCTGGATAGGTAGGAGCAATGTAGTGGTGCTTCCATCATATCGCTTCCACTGTACAGATGTGAAAATCTCTGATCTGTAGGTCTCAGATCAGAGGGCCTAGGGGAAGATGTAGGGAACAAATTGGGACCGACTGCTTGGGTGGTGCCCTATGCTCCTGTGAGTTCTCTTCCACAGTGTTCACACAGGTCTCCAACTCGTGGTCCTGGAGGCCCACTGTGTGTGCAGATTCTAGTTTCAAAATCACATCATAAACCAGGCTTAATTCAACGGTCAAAACCCCGACATTTAGGGGGAGAAATGTTAGAGGTATAGTGGTCCCCCTGAAATATGTTTACCAGTTCATCTCAAATGGGGTCTAATTCAGTACACATAGCCTATAGGACACACAGTTGGTTTCCAAGATCCCGATTGGGATGCAGTTCTTTACACACTTAGGACAGCATTTTGCACAAGCAAAATGGCAGAGACCATTGAGCAGTGAGCAAAATAACTATCATATTTCAAATAGAATGGAAGGCATATTATTCAGTTCCAAATGCAACTCGCAATTGCATTGTGTGCACCCCTCTCAATGAAATCACACCACAAATGATTATGTTTGATGTTAGTTTTTGCATCTATGCTCTTTTGTGTGACAAGCCTACAATGGCGACCTCAATGCGACCTTCCTCAGACAGCTCCACATCTCACTCCCATGCAAGAGGAATTCCGTCTTCACAGAGCACACTGCCTGACCCTGGGGCTCTTACGCAAGCCTCTTACAAGTCATGCTGCAACTGCTGCTCTGACGTGGCCTTTTACATAAGGTGTTTGTTTGCTGCTGGTAGTGAATACATTCTCTTGTTGTCCTGTGACAAAATTACAATTTGAGTATCCTGTTAGTTTGAGCGGAACTAAAAAGAGCCTGAGGTCGATTGTTTTCCTGGGAGTCTCCGACTGTTAAATCGCTTTCTCGAAGGTGAGTAGCACTCGACTGAGTTATTACAGGGCACATTTATAAAAAGAGACCTAGGCCTCAATATGTTTTCCCTGTTAAAATAAAGATCTAACATTTTTTTAAATGTGGCTGGTTACATAACACATTGGTGTGAAGGAATAGTCCTGAAATGCCTTCACATTCTGTACTCATACCGAACTGTTGTGGTTTTCCACTAATGTGAAACAGTGCAGTAAAAGTACTGTTGGTTTAGGGGAGCGTTTTGTTCCATTACTATTCTGGAAGTCTCGTGTCCATATGCTAATATCTACAGTGCCCCCTGGTCTGTACATAGCGAAGACTGTTACTGGAGGTTGTGTTCAAATTCTAATATCTTCCTGTGATTGAACGTCTTGTGTGAAATGGTATGGACAGTACAACTAAACAGTACACCAACAAAAAGGAGTCAATAGAAAAATGGTAATGCACGATTCCTGATTTCTTATCCCTAACCCTCCAGTAGCATTCTTGAAATCATAAAGTTTTTCTTCTTGAGAAGGAATCTGGGTATTTTATCACAGTGCGCCACATTCTACTTGTATAACCCACGTCAACAATGAAGTTTAGAGTTTGCAGGATTTTACTCCAATTGGCCATGAAACCACTCAGTGTAATTATTAATCTCACTCCCTCAACTAAGGATTGGTTTTGTCTAAAGCTTGATTTGGTCAATCAGCAGGTTTAGCACTTGGCTGCTTTAAAATCCCTCCAACACAATAGAGCGACTATTTAGGATTGGCCAAGTCCAAGCGTTGATTCCAAAGAATGTACAGAACAATGCCAGATTAACTGGGCGACGCAAATCAACTCAATGCAAGGCAAGAGGATAATTCTCCTCGATCAGATTGTCTTTCTCACCTCCACTCTAAACCCCCCACCTACTCCAACATTACCACTACCAGTAAGCTTATAGTTTCATCCTCTTCTATCACTGTTCAGACTCTCTTCTCTCGTGGACATTCACAGATTTCGATCTGTATTTACGTTGACATTTTATACACAATCAATAGTGTTGTCTTATGTCCCAAAAGAGCCTTCAGGTTCATGTTGTCCATCCAGACCCGGGTTCAAGTACTATTTGAAATCATTTCAAATACCTTCTGTGCTTAATGTGCCAGTATAATAGTACTATTTTAAATCATTTCAGATACTTTATCTGTGCTAAAAATGGACCAGTAGAATAGTTCCGAAACTGCAAACCCTTCCCATCTGACAGGTATTTGAAAGATTTAAAATAGTATTTGAACCCAGGTCTGCATCCATCCACTATAGCAAGGGTATTCAACTCTTACCCTACGAGGTCCAGAGCCTGCTGGTTTTCTCTTCTACCTGATAATGAATTGCACCCATCTGATGTGCCATGTCTAAATCAGTCCCTGATTAGAGGGGAACAATGAAAACAAGCAGTGGAACTGGCTTCAAGGTCCAGAGTTGAGTTTGAGGGCACTAAAGGGTAGGAAATATGTTGAAAATTAAGGGGGTCCTTGCAGTAGATCTGGATGTGATCTAGGTGGGCTTTTTACCAATTCCAGTATTCCTTGAATCCTATCTTCTTGCGTGATTCCCAACCATATTGGAGAAGAAGGTCCAAGGTCCCGTTCCTTGGACCTTCTTCTCCAGCGCCTTTTGATAAGGAGCAAGAGGAAGTGAGGAATTAAGGGAAGATGAATTGAGAAAGGGGTGGGTGAAGATGACACCACTTACTTGGTGAGTTTCATCTCAATCTGCTGGCGTATTTCCTGACGTTCCTGTTCGGTCCGCGCTGGGAAGATATTCCGGTCTTCCAGCTCCTCTTTGCTGGGTCGATTCCGAAGCTTCACCGCCAAGAGCTCTTTCCTTAGCCTGCGAGGTAGTGTACCTACATACACACACAGGACGTCAGCGATCACTTCAAGATTGCTCTCACAAGGCAGAAACCTAACCTAAAATGTGCACATTCAACTCAAACCTCATAAATCACTTGCAGGTCTCAAGTTTAGGAGAGTCCATAATGCCCAAAAACAATGTCTTAAAATTGCTGTAACCGCTGTTCAACCGTTTCAACCCATCGTCTGTTTTCCCCCCGATGTTGAGCCCAGGAGTTAGAATGTTTGAAAATGAAAGTCTATTTTTGAATTGTGTGAATATATATATATATATATCGCTTGGGAAGGGGGATATAATTAATATGTTGTTTATTTGGTGGATGTCGTTGTATGCAATCTTTCCTTTAAGAAAAGACCCACCAGAGATGACAGAGTCGTTCCAGTCGTCCTGATCGTTGGGGAGGCCCGAGGCGTCGGAGAAGCACTGGTCCAGCCGCACGTTCTCCTTGTTCTCTTCCGCCTCCTTCTTCCTCTCTGCTTGGTGTAGCCAGTCGACAACGCCGCCGCTCGCCACCGATGGATTCTCCGAGCTGGAGGAGCGAGAGAGTCGCCCATCAGAGCGCCGCCACGGGGTTGAGCCCGGCTCAGCAGGCCCATGCACACTGAGGGAACACGGGAGGGAGGAGGGAGCACGGGGGTTAACAGCACAAGAGGGGGTTTATGGATGGGTGAGCATGGCGGTGCAGGTCCATTTGAAAGGTAACATACAGGTAGGAGTTAACATGGAGACAGTGGGTGAGCATTTAGGTGAACATACCATAGGAGTGAACACTGGATTCTTCAATGGGGGAGTGAACATGCAACATGGCGGATGTACGCTGAAATCGGCTATAACATCAATGAGGGATTAAATAACGCTTTACTTAACCTGCAGGTATAATGCATTATTATCCAATTATAATGCATTGTAAGACTTGCCATGAGCATGTATACATAGAGAGACATATAATATAAGCCTTATTATAAGACATTATAAAAGGCTCATACATGCTTATAACAAGTTATAAAGCCTTATACCTACAGGCTTTAAGTTCCAGAACATGAGAGACAACATGAACTCCCGTCACATAATGGTGAGGTTATGTGTCTGTTTGCAGTGAATTTGCTGTGCTGCTCACCTTTCCTGACGGTTCGCCTTTGAGGCAAAGGCTCGTTGTAGCTCCTCCATGATACAGCTAGGGGGCATGGGAAGGTGCATAATATTGGCGAGGTGAGGAGACCCTGAGGGGTTGGAGACGGGCCCTCGCAGGGCCACCATGGGGGCCAGGCTCTCGGGAGTCCTAGGCGGCTCTTTAGGCAGGAAAGAGTTGACCAAGTGTGAGGGCACAGCGGATGGGTCTGAGAGGCAGAGAAAGACAAAGAGATATCAGTTAAAGTAGTGGTGGGTGCGTGTGGTCCATATCCTCTTTGTGTATGGATGTGTGGTCCTTCAATATGTTGTTTATGTACAAGATGTTAGCTGTTTGCACTAGTAGTAATATACAGTTGAAGTCGGAAGTTTACATACACTTAGGATGGAGTCATTAAAACTTGTTTTTCAACCACTCCACAAATTTCTTGTTAACAAACTATAGTTTTGGCAAGTCAGTTAGGACATCTACTTTGTGCATGACAAGTCATTTTTCCAGCAAAAGATTATTTCACTTAATCACAATTCCAGTGGGTCAGAAGTTTACATACACTAAGTTGACTGTGCCTTTAAACAGCTTGGAAAATTCCAGAAAATAATGCCATGGCTTTAGATGCTTCTGACATCATTTGAGTCAATTGGAGGTATACCTGTGGATGAATTTCAAGGCCTACCTTCAATCTCAGTGCCTCTTTGCTTGACATCATGGGAAAATCAAACGAAATCCAAGACCTCCGAAAAAAAGTGGTGGACCTCCACAAGTCTGGTTCAATTTCCAAACGCCTGAAAGTACCACGTTCATCTGTACAAACAATAGTACGCAAATAAACACCATGGGACCATGCAGTCGTCATACCGCTCAGGAAGGAGACGCGTTCTGTCTCCTAGAGATGAACGTACTTTGGTGCAAAAAGTGCAAATCAATCCCAGAACAACGGCAAAAGGACCTTGTGAAGATGCTGGAGGAAACGGGTACAAAAGTATCTATATCCACAGTAAAACGAGTCCTATATCGACATAACCTGAAAAGCTCAGCAAGGAAGAAGCCACTGCTCCAAAACCACCATTAAAAAAGCCAGACTACGGTTTGCAACTGCACATGGGGACAAAGATCGTACTTTTTGGAGAAATGTCCTCTGGTCTGATGAAACAAAAATATAACTTTTTGGCCATAATGACTATCATTATCTATGGAGGAAAAAGGGGGAGGCTTGCAAGCCGAAGAACACCATCCCAACCGTGAAACACGGGGGTTGCAGCATCATGTTGTGGGGGTTCTTTGCTGCAGGAGGGACTGGTGCACTTCACAAAATAGATGGCATCATGAGGAAGGAAAATTATGTGGATATATTGAAGCAACATCTCAAGACATCAGTCGGGAAGTTAAAGCTTGGTCGCAAATGGGTCTTCCAAATGGACAATGACCCCAAGCATACTTCCAAAGTTGTGGCAAAATGGCTTAAGCACAACAAAGTCAAGGTATTTGAGTGGCCATCACAAAGCCCTGACCTCAAACCTATAGAACATTTGTGGGCAGAACTGAAAAAGTGTGTGCGAGCAAGGAGGCCACTAAACCTGACTGTCAGGAGGAATGGGCCAAAATTCATCCAACTTATTGTGGAAGGCTACCCGAAACGTTTGACCCAAGTTAAACAATTTAAAGGCAATGCTACCAAATACTAATTGAGTGCATGTACACTTCTGACCCACTGGGAATGTGATGAAAGAAATAAAAGCAGAAATAATCATTCTCGCTACTATTATTCTGACATTTCACATTCTTAAAATAAAAGTGGTGATCCTAACTGACGTAAGACAGGGAATTTTTTTACCAGGAATTGTGAAAAACTGAGTTTAAATGTATTTGGCTAAGGTGTTTGTAAACTTCCGACTTCAACTGTATGTTATTTACAGTCATGCGTGCATACATTTTTATTTAATTTAACTAGGCAAGTCAGTTAAGAACAAATTCTTATTTACAATGACGGGCCCACCCCGGCCAAACCCGGATGACGCTGGGCAATTGTGCGCTGCCCTATGGTACTCCCAATCACGGCCGGATGTGATACAGCCTGGATTCGAACGAGGGACTGTAGTAACGCCTCTTGCACTGAGATGCAGTGCCTTAGACCGTTGCGCCATTCGGGAGCCCATTTTATCCATGGGTGGTCCCAGGAATCGAACCCACTACCTTGGCGTTACAAGCGCCATGCTCTACCAACTGAGCTACAAAGATAATAAGCTACTAGCCATCATGTGGTGACATTGCCACCTGGCCTGAGACTTGAAGTAGTGTCACCTTTGCCAACCTAAACCATTGGTAAGGTAATGGTAGGAAGTATGCTTGTTTTTGGAATACGAATTGTCATTGTTAACGTGAGATCGAACCCCGGGTTGGCCGTACAGGTATGATCCGTCAGAAAGTATCCATACCCCTTGACTTATTCCACATTTTGTTGTGTTACAGCCTGAATTCAAAATGGATTAAATCATTTTTTTCCTCACCCATCTACACACAATACCCCATAATGACAAAGTGAAAACATGTTTTTAGAATTGTTTGCAAATGTATTGAACATGAAATACAGATCTCATTTACATAAGTATTCACACCCCTGAGTTAATAGTTTGTAGAGGCACCTTTGGCAGCGATGACAGCTGAGTGTCTTTCTGGGTAAGTCTTTAAGAGATTTCCACACCTGGATTGTGCAACATTTGCCAATTTTTCCTTTCAAAATTCTTCAAGCTCTGCTTTTTACCCATCTACCAATAGGTGCCCTTCTTTGCAAAGCATTGGAAAACATGCCTGGTCTTTGTGGTTGAATCTGTGTTTGAAATTCACTGCTCGACTGAGGGACTTTACAGATAATTGTATGTGTGGGGTACAGAGATGAGGTAGTCATTCAAAAATCATGTTAAACACTATCATTGCACACAGAGTGAGTCCATGCAACTTATTATGGGACTTAAGCACTTTCTACTACTAAACTTATTTAGGCTTGCCATAACAAAAGGGTTGAATACTTATTGATGCAAGACATTTCAGCTTTTCATTTTTAATTCATTTGTGAAAAACATAATTCCACTTTGACATGATGGGGTATTGTGTCTGTAGGCCAGTGAAAAAAAAATCAAAAAAAATCTATTTAATCTATGTAACACAATAAAATTAGGAAAAATTCAAATGGTGTGAATAATTACTGAAGGCACTGTATGTATTTGTGAGTGTGTGTGTTTGTACATGTGGGGTCCACACTACCCCTCTTGGAGTGTGCAGTGCAGTGTTTTGGCATTATGGTCCCCTCTTAGTACACTCCACCAGGTTATGGGTCAATTCCATTTCAAATCAATGAATTCATCAAGTAAACTAAAATTCCGATTCCACATTTTCTCAATGCTTTTCATTAAGGAAAACTTGGAATCGGAATGTCTGTTCACTTCCTGAATGGACTCTTCAATTCGAATTGACCCCAACCCTGGTACACTTAACTAGCCTTCTTACCATCGCCACTGCTCATCTGTGGCATCACCGGTTTGGCCGCTACTGGAGGTGGTGTGGTTCCCCGAGGTATTTCCTCTTCATGCCTCTCCGTCTTTTCTCCTTCCTCCTGGACCTCCTCAGAGGCATAGGCACCAGGCTGCGCCTCCTCCTCTTCCTTTGTATTTTGACTGCTATTTCCCTCTGGCTCACAGTCCCCTGGAGGCTCAGCCACTGAAAGACGTGTTCAATTAATTAAGTTTAATCGAAGTCTAATCTCGTAACGCCAGGACAACATTTACAGTGACAGTTGTCAGTGAATGAATGATGCCGTTTCATCACCACTGGTGGTTGTTTTCAGATGTCTCCGCTGCTCCCTAGTGGATCGTGTGAGTATCATGTGGTTCATTTTGAGGGACTTTTATACATCTAAAATAGCCACTGTGAATAATTTATTTATTTATTTATTTATAAGAAACACACAACAACCAATCAAAAGTTTGGGGTCACTTAGAAATGTCCTTGTTTTTTAAAGAAAAGCAAATTTTTTGTCCATTGAAATAATATCAACTTGATCAGAAATACAGTGTAGACATTGTTAATGACTATTGTAGCTGGAAACAGCAGATTTTTTTATGGAATATCGACATAGGCGCACAGAGGCCAATTATCAGCAACCATCACTCCAGTGTTCCAACGGCACGTTGTGTTAGCTAATCCAAGTTTATCATTTTAAAAAGCTAATTGATAATTAGAAAACCCTTTTGCAATTATGTTAGCACAGCTGAAAATTGTTGTTATGATTAAAGAAGCAATAAAACTGGCCTTCTTTAGACCAGTTGAGTATCTGGAGCATCAGCATTTGTGGGTTTGATTACAGGCTCAAATTGCCCAGAAACAAAACTTTCTTCTGAAACTCGTCAGTCTATTCTTGTTCTATTCCATGCGAGAAATTGCCAAGGAACTGAAGATCTCATACAACGCTGTGTATTACTCCCTTCACAGAACAGCGCAAACTGGCTCTAACCAGAATAGAAGAGGAGTGGGAGGCCCCGGTGCACAACTCAGCGAGAGGACAAGTACATTAGTGTCTAGTTTGATAAACAGACGCCTCACAAGTCCTCAACTGGCAGTTTCGTGAAATAGTACCCGCAAAACACCAGTCTCAACGTCAACAGTGAAGAGGCGACTCCGGGATGCTGGCCTTCTAGGCAGAGTTCCTCTGTCCAGTGTCTGTTCTTTTGCTCATCTAAATCTTTTCTTTTATTGGCCAGTCTGAGATATGTCTTTTTCTTTGCAACTCTGCCTACAAGGCCAGCATCCCGAAGTCGCCTCTTTACAGTTGATGTTGAGACTGGTGTTTTGCGGGTACTATTTAATGAAGCTGCCAGACGCCTATGTACATAATTCCATTTAAAAAATAAAATAAAAATCAGCCGTTTACAGCTACAATAGTCATTTACAACATTAACAATGTCTACACAGTATTTCTGATCAACTTGATGTAATTTTACAAATGGACAAAATAAAAAAAAGCTTTTCTTTCAAAAACAAGGACATTTCTATGTGAACCGAAACTTTTGAACGGTAGTAATAATACACACACACACAAAAGTTTGGACACACCTATTCTTTCCAGGATTTTTCTTTATTTTTACTATTTTCTACATTGTGAAGACATCGAAACTACTTTTTATATTTGAGATTCTTCAAAGTAGCCACCCTTTGCCTTGACAGCTTTGAACACTCTTGGCATTCTCTCAACCAGGTTCACCTGGAATGCTTTTCCAACAGTTTTGAAGGAGTTCCCACATATGCTGAGCAATTGTTGGCTGCTTTTCCTTCACTCTGCAGTCCAACCAGGTCATCTGATGCAGCACTCCATCACTCTCCTTGGTCAAATAGCCCTTACACAGCCTGGAAGTGTGTTGGGTCATTGTCCTGTTGAAAAACAAATTATAGTGGGACTAAGGGCAAACCAGATGGGATATCGCTGCAGAATGCTGTGATAGACATGCTGGTTAAGTGTGCCTTGAATCTAAATAAATCACTGACAATGTCACCAGCAAAGCACCCCCACACCATCACACCTCCTCCATGCTTCACGGTGGGAACTAAACATGCGGAGATCATCCTTTCACCTAAGAGATGGCGGTTGGAACCAACAATCTCAAATTTTAACTCAGACCAAAAGGACAGATTTCCACTGGTCTAATGTCCATTGCTCTTCTTCTTATTGGTGTCCTTCAGAAGTGGTTTCTTTGCAGAAATTCGACCATGAAGGCCTGATTCACAGTCTCCTCTGAACAGTTGATGTTGCGATGTGTCTGTTACTTGAAGTCTGAGGCATTTATTTGGGCTGCAATTTCTGAGGCTGTTAACTCTAATGAACTTATCCTCTGCAGTCTTCCTTTCCTGTGGCAGTCCTCATGAAAGCCAGTTTCATGATAGCACTTGGTGGTTTTTGCAACTGCACTTGAAGAAACTTTGAAATTTTCCATACGGACTGACCTTCATTTCTTAAAGTAATGATGGAGTATCATTTCTCTTTGCTTCTTTGAGGTGTTCTTGCCATAATATGGACTTGGTATTTCACCGAATAGGGCTATCTTCTGTATACCTTGTCACAACAAAACTGATTGGCACAAACGCATTCAGAAGGAAAGAAATTCCTATAGTTAACAAGGCACACCTGTTAATTGAAATGCATTCCAGTTGACTACCTCATGAAACTGGTTGAGAGAATGCCAAGCATGTTCAAAGCTGTGATCAAGGCAAAGAGTGGCTACTTTGAAGAATCTCAAATATAAAATGTATTTTGACTTGTTTAACACCGTTTTGGCTACTACATTATTCCATATGTATTATTTCTTAGTTTTGATGTCTTCACTATTATTCTACAATGTAGAAAACAGTAAAAAAAAAAAAAAAATATTAAATAACCTTGAATACGTAGGTGTATCCAAACTTTTGACTGGTACTGAATATTGTAATAGTCTATGGTAAAAACTGTCAAAACATAATTGTTTACAAAACAGAATGGTGGTTACAACATTGTTTTCTAAATCCCCTTGATATGCCTAAAAAATAAACACTAAAGGATTTAGTCAAATTCCATGGCCCTCTCACAGTGATTACTCAAAAATGTATCTAACTGGATTGGAGCCCGACCAATATATTGGTTCACCGATATTGTCGGCCAGTGCTTGACTTGGGCAGGAGCTCACCGGAGCTGAGTACCGACACCTTACATTTTCTACTGCTTGAGCTCCTCTTTCAAAAGTATTATGGAGCTCCTGCACCTAAATATAAACAGTACCGGCACCCAACATGAGTACCGGCACCTATTTCAGTTCAAGTCAAGCACTGCTTTTACCGCTATATCAGTAGATAACTCCACCGATAACGGCTTTTCAATAAATAGGATGAAAAAAGGGAATCTCATGCTGATCTGAACACTTCTCATGATGCGTCTTTAATTACACAATGTAAGAAATCAACATTTTACGCATATTTCTTGGACAATTGCTGTTTTGGATGGCAATTTATATGAATTCAATGTGTAAAATGTAACTTTTTCCATTTCTCTGGCATAAAATAGAATCTTGGCAGATATCGGTATCGCTAAGTTTTGTCCCAAATTTTGAGGGGAATCTGACCCCAAAAAAACAGTCACGCTCTAAACTGGATAGGCAAAAGCAATACGGATGATTGTAGACTTCATCATATTGCTGTGACTACCCTATCCTGTGTCAATATACAGTGGCAAGAAAAAGTATGTGAACCCTTTAGAAATAACTGGATTTCTGCATAAATTGGATCTGCTCTTCATCTAGGTCACAACAATAGACAAACAGTCTGCTTAAACTAATAACACACAAACAATTATACGTTTACATGTCTTTAATGAACACACCGTGTCATTCACAGTGCAGGGTGGGAAAAGTATGTGAACCCTTGGATTTAATAACTGGTTGACCCTCCTTTGACAGCAATAACCTCAAATCAAACGTTTTCTGTAGTTCCGGATCAGACCTGTACAACGGTCAGGAGGAATTTTGGACCATTCCTCTTTACAAAACTGTTTCAGTTCAGCAATATTCTTCGGGTTAGGGCAGGACTCTGACTGGGCCACTCCAGAAGGCGTATTTTCTTCTGTTGAAGCCATTCTGTTGTTGATTTACTTCTGTGTTTTGGGTCGTTGTCATGTCACGTCATCAAACTTCTGTTGAGCTTCAATTGGCGGACAGATAGACATTTTGCAGGAGAATGTTAGGCTAAAATTAATTCAAGTTCTGTCGATGAGAGCAAGCTGTCCAGGCCCAGAGGCAGCCCCAAACCATGACGCTCCCTCCACCATACTTTGCAGTTAGGATGAGGTTGAGGTTAGTGTGCTGTGCTGTGCCTTTTTTCTCCACACAGTGTTGTGTGTTCCTTCCAAAACAACTCAACTGTAGTTTCATCTGTCCACAGAATATTTTGCGAACATCCAGTTGCACTTTTTCAAACTTCAGACATGCAGCAATGTTTTTTTTGGACAGCAGTGGCTTCTTCCGTGGTGTCCTCCCATGAACACCATTCTTGTTTAGTGTTTTACGTATCGTAGACTCGTCAACAGAGATGTTAGCATGTTCCAGAGGACAAGTCTTTAGCTGACACTCTAGGATTCTTCTTAACCTCACTGAGCATTCTGCACTATGCTCTTGCAGTCATCTTTACAGGACAGCCACTCCTAGGGAGAGTAGCAACAGTGCTGACCTTTCTCCATTTAGACAATTTGTCTTACTGTGGACTGATGAACATCAAGGGTTTTAGAGATACTTTTGTAACCCTTTCCAGCTTTATGCAAGTCAACAATTCTTAATCTTAGGTCTTCTGAGATCTCTTTTGTTCGGGGCATGGTTCACATCAGGCAATTATTCTTGTGAATAGCAAACTCACCTTTTGTGTGTTTTTTTTAATAGGGCAAGGCAGCTCCAACCAACATCTCCAACCTCGACTCCAGGTTAGCTGACTCCAATTAGCTTTTGGAGATGTCATTAGCCTAGGGGTTCACATACTTTTTTCAACCTACACTGTGAATGTTTAAATGATGTATTCAATATAGACCAGAAAAATACAATCATTTGTCTGTTATTAGTTTAAGTACACTATGTGTGTCTATTGTTGTGACTTTGAAGATCAGAGCAAATTTGAGGACCAATTTATGCAGAAATCCAGGTAATTCCAAAGGGTTCACATACTTTCTCTTGCCACTGTATCTTCTTTGAAAGGAGGACTTGGAAAAGGTGACATTCGGTATGTTCGCCTCATATTCAAAATGTTATCTTGAATCCAAAATGCTGGAGTATAGAGCCAAAATAAAACATTTAGCTTCCCTGTCCAAATATATGGTGAGGACTATAGCTCCACCTTGCCCTATGATAGGCTAAGAGGTAGAAGCTTCATTATACCAATCAAATCTTCTTAGATCTCCACAAGTGCATAAAGTGTAGGATCTAGGAAACAATTTGGGATTAAGCCTTAGGTTTTCCATGGAGGTGGGCTGTCCTACCTGGTGGGGGGAGTTCCTCTTCGGGGCCCAAATACTCCACACTGCTAACTGTGAAAGTGGCATTGAGCGACCCCCCAAACCCCCCCAACATGCATGTCCCATCTGAGGAGCCCTGCAAGGGGGAACCGGGCTCTGGTGAGAGACACCCACTGGACAATGCCACATCTGCAGGGAGAACATAAAGAGACAACATACACGGCTTAGTTTTACAACCATGTTTACCCTCTATTTCACACTCATCATCTCCATAGCATGACTACTAGTCTCAGAAATCCCAGACCTAGGGCAACAGCACTATGCTGTGTGTGTCAGAGGAGGCTGGTGGGAGGAGCTATAGAAGGACGGGCTCATTGTAATGACTGGAATGTGGTTTCCATATGTCTGACGTGTTTGATACCGTACCATTCAATCCATTACAATGCACCGTCCTCATATAGCTCCTCCCACCAGCGCTTTCTGGCATGTGTATGTTGGAACATTGTTAATGTGGGCAGCAACCCATCTGTTTAGGGAGACTACATGATATCCATATATTCTAAAATGGCTTCCTTTCCTCATTTCCTTTCTTTCATGACCACGTACTGATCTAACAAAACTTGAGACCAATATGCAAAAGTCCTATTTGGGGTCATAATAAGTTGAGAGAGAGAAAGCCAATTTAAATAGTTGGGATATTACCCAAGTGCTTTTATTCATAATATGCTATGCCTGGCCTAATTTGGTAGGGAAGAGGAAAAAGTGAGTGTGCGTGTTTGTGTAGTTTAGCGATGGGTCTCTCTCACCTGTGGAGCTCTGCTTCAGCTTCTCGTTTTTCTTTTTCCTCCACTTCCAGGGTTTGAAGATGCGCCCCAGGCTCGCCAGCTTGCTGTTGCGGCGGATGGGCGGGGTGTGCACCCCCGATACCAGGCAGCCACTATGCAGAACCCTCTGCTGGTCCATCACCTCCACTGCAACCAGGGCGAGAGGTGTGGGGGTAGACAGGGAGGATGGAGAGACAGGAGAGAGAGAAAAGAGAGAGGAGGAACGGAGTAAGGAAGGAAGGGGTAGAGAGAGGGATGTGGAGAGACGGGTGAAGAAGAGAGGCATGGGTAGGAGGAAAGAAATTTGTTAACATTTAAATATGCAAATAATCCCATCATACATGAGCATTTCATGGTTTGGCAAATCATGTCATGGTGTCATTGTTCACTCAATGCATTAAGTAAATGAAACATATTTCAATTCAATTGAAATAACAAAAGAGAGAAAATAGTTTATGAACATAGAGAACGTGCCATCCCTGTCTCATATGGTTTTCCCCTTTAAGACTTGAGAGGAGAAACCCTATAGCAAGACTCTACAGCTGCTAAAGATGGAGCACCAAATAGAAAAGCCACACCTCCCAAGAGGAAAACAGGTGCATCAACCCAAACAAGTTTCTCATGAAGGCATAAGCAGAGTATGTACAGAAAAACTGCATCGCTGATAATCTTGCTCCATCTATTAGTCTGATTTGACGAACTGACTGTGGTGACTGATTTGACACTCCCACATCAAGAGCTCCTCAACATCAGAAGAGAACACGGGTTTCAATGAATGACTGCATGAGTGACACGGCCACGCACCCACACAACAGCTATACTGACTTACATGCGTTCGGACTGTCACGTTGTATTAACATTCAATCTCAAACAAACAGAGGACATACATTAAAATGTACAGTAAATAGACCAGAAAAAAATCCAAGCGGAAAACAGTGTGACTAAACCCATTACAACAGGAACAGGCAGGAGGCAGACATTTTGGTTTCTTTATTCAGAGGTGGCAGTTTAATCAAAACGGGGAAATTACCTCATTTCACTGAGGCTCTGTGTGAGTAGAGTGGGAGAGAGGGAGGGTGGATAGAGCCCCGATGCTGTAAGCGACACGATATTCTCTCTTCTTACAAACTCATGGCCTGGGGATGGGATGTGGGGGAGGAGCGGGCTCTGGCATTGGACCCCAAATAATGGGGAAACACCAGCACACCACGGAATCCAGGTCAAGCCTGAAGACGTGCAGCGGCGAGCATTAGCACAGCGAGCTTAGAAAAAGGGGGGAGAAGGAGAATGGGGGTGGGGGGGGGGGGGGGGGTTGGACCATTGCTGTTGCCATGACGACCACATCCAGATGCTGCAGTCAGTCAGTGGAGAGGAGCCCCCTCGGAGGCAAAGCAGTCCAAGTGCATCCAAGGAAGAGGGTAAGCAGAGTGGAGGAGGTCTGTGAGTAGAAAAGGGGAGGGGGACAGGAGTAGAGAGGGGGGGGGGGGGGGGGGGGGTTCCAGGCTGTTGCCATACGGAAGGAGAATCTCCAGCAGCCAATCAGAGCCCAGCAATTCATAATGTATATCAAGTATTTTTTTTTATGTTTTTTTTTTTTAAATGTAGTCGCATAACATTGAATTTGAAGAAAACTCAGTCTTTTTTTTTTTCAAAGGATGGGGATAGATTTTATATATATATAAATAAATAAATAAATAAATAAATAAATAAATAAATAGAGACATTTCCATCATGAAAGGTCTGTTATGAACAATACTATTTAAATGAATATGCCGACGTAAACTTTGGACTCATTAAGTCCATGTATCGTGTTTAGGCAGCACACCTTTTCTTTGCAGTCCAACAAACAGTCTGTATTAGGCCAGTAGACTAATAGCCTATACAAGCACGAGAAGTCTGGAACGCTTTCCTAACTGTAAAATTTAGATTAAACACATTTTGTGAGGAAAAAGGTAGAATTCTAATTGTTTGCAGCATTAGAGTCCAATGATTTTCATAGTATATTGTGCATACAGTATTCTAGTTCTCAGACTTGCTAGATGTTTTATATTATGAAGACAGTTGCCATGTTACCTAATGATACTGAGAATTCAATAAATAGTCAAATTCTACTAAACCACTGTGCTTCTGCATGTCACTGGGGAGGGACCCCACCCTGTTAAACCATGCTGTCAGCAAATTCAAAACCGGAATTTTAACCAGCAAGCCTGCTCTGTATAGCTCCACAGCCAGCCACTCATCTTCTAGTCTTTTACTGAGGAAGTAAGGAGAACAAAGCAAATGTAATTTTAACTGCCATTATGATAGTCACTCATGGAAATATGAGAGGACAGATTCTAAATATTTTAACATTTAAAAGATGTTAGTATTTTAGGGGGGTAGATGTAGCTATCTTTATTGCTAGCTGAATATCTGATTATGATACACTCTGTTTTCCTGTGACTTAGTGTCTTTTTGATTCAAGGCCAAGTGCACAATCAAGTGTGACGGTCAGATATAGAGCAAAATAGATATTTTCATGCGTGACTGACAGTGTTGTGAGAGGTTACTGCTGTACCGTCACAATAAAACAATGAAAACCCCCCCCCCCAAAAAAACACTTGAATTAGGCCTTATTATGTTGTAATGAATACCCTTTAGTGTGGATGCTATGGCAAGGGTTATTCAAATTGTGGAATTAGTTACAATGGTAACTCCCTCCCTTTTCACACACTTGAAGACCAGGGTTGTGTTCATTTGGCACCAAACAGAAGAAAACTGACAAAAACCAGGAGGGATTACTTGAATTTGCAAATCATTATAAAATGTTCTCAGTTGCGTGCCCCAATGAACATGACCCTGCTCTGTATTTTGGTCCAACTTAACCTGCCATATCGCACTCATACATAACACTAAATCTCCAACAAATAATTGGAATTAATTTCCTGTCTATCTAATGACAAAAGTCAACAGACATAAAACATGACTGACATAATGTATGACAGACTCGGTTGTACCTAACGTCTGCTGTCCTAAGGTGGAATTGAAAGGTGGGCTGTTTATAGGTGCAATTATATTATAAACAGCCTTATGTCCGTATTACAAGGGCATTGTTGAAGTGCACTTCGTGGTGCAATGTCACAGTCGGTGGAGGTCAGACTCACACGATACACACACATAGCTTGTAGAGTAACCTAACGTAGCAGGTGTAAAAGACATGCCTGAAACTAGATCCCCTACATACTGGTCTTGACCAAAAGAAGAAAAAAATGTTGGAAGAGATCCTCTTCTGCACTGTTCAACCAATCCAGTAAATGCAGAGGAGGAGTTAAGATGGAGTGTCACAGGCTCTTTCCATTTCCCCTGAAAACCAGAACATCTGGCTGTCGGGGACTCGAAAGAGGCTACTTGTAGAGTAGCATGGCTCCAATCCCACAGTGAAAACTAATGGATCAAACAACCTCCAGAAATCCATTCACAGCTCAGGATATGACTGTGTCTAGAGATTTATATATGTCAATGGCTTCATCATGCCCTCTGATATGGCGACAATTCCACCTGGCCTATCACTTTCACCTATCCAATTGTCTCAGATATATCCAAGTGTATAGGGGGTAGGGGCTAGCAGTTGATTTGGGATTCAGGGTCTTCTCAGTTCAGTCCTGACTCCTGTTCAAAGCTACTTTCCATCACCCCATTTTTCCTTCACCGGGGGGACTAACAATGTGCCCTTGAACAGTCCACCTCCTTACCCACTGCCATGCCAGCTAACCTCCTCAGTTACACACACACACACACACACACACACACACACACACACACCGGCACTGCAACTTTGCTGCCATCTGTCCATGGCCTACGGGGCGGCCACAATCAGAGCACACAGCTAACTACCAGAACACACACAGAGAAACAGAGAAAGACTGACTGTGCATGCTTCCTAGTGAGCAGCCACACCGTGATTTAAGAGGGAAATCTGATCGAGACTAGAGAGCACCTGCACCACCATAACACAAAGGAAGGTGCAGAGTTCAGAGCCAGCTGGTCTCTATGAAGAGTGGAGTGTCCACACTAGCAACTGGTTGGTCAATGCATCACTTAGATCTTCGCTAATTGCTTAACACTGAATTGAATGATAACATCGTATAAATGGCAAATATAGTTACAGGGAATACAAATGTATCAAACCCTCAATAAACAAATGACTAAACAGTTTTAAACAGTAGACCCTTCCATACAAAGCTATTTTGAGTTGCATCCTTACGCAAAGTCAATGGGAGAGTGGATGTTGTATGTGAGATCGAGCTAGATCACAAATATCATCTACATGTATTCTACTCCTTGGCCCGTATTCATAAAGCATCTTAGAGTAGGAGAGCTGATCTAGGATCAGGTCCCTGGTGTCTGTGTAATCTTAATTAATTAGGATCTAAACAGGCACTGATCTAAAGGCAATCCTACTTTGAGACGCTTTATGAATACGGCCTGGACTTAAGAGATTCTGCATTGAATATGCTTTTCAGTTCAGGAGTAGACTTACCTAAATCAGCTGAATAACTCAGTTATTCCGGAGTCTGAGAACCCGGCCTTATGTGTGGTATTCTCATATGTGTGGGCTACTGGCTTTAAGAAACAATGTCAGCAATGAGAGCAGCCAATAGTAAGTGCCAGAGGGCCTTGTTTGTTACCATATGTTTGAGTTAAGAATGAGGACTGGTGGGGGAGTACACAAATAGACCGACTACTGCAGGCAGCCTCACAAAGAAACACTTAGGATCAAGTCCTGTTTTACATCGTTTCAAGTAAAGAACACTTAGGATCAAGTCCTGTTTGTATGTCTTTTCGAGAAGGCTTATTTCTGCCCTTTGTCTTGTATCTGCATTGGATAAGCGCTGCGTTGGTTTTGATACACACAAGGCATATGCATATACTGTACACAAACACAACACTGATGTACACATGCAAATACATGTGCACGCACGCACCCACAATTTGTCTCATGGCCTGAACCTGGCATGCTGCTTTAAGGTTAAATCACGTAACATACAGATGTAGGATCTTAATTTGGTCACGCTTTTGTTGCTGTATTTGAGTTAAAAGGCTTCTAAAGTTTGTAATTTCCAATTTGAAATTTCAGACTTTATTTGCCCTAACAAAAAAATGTATCAACACCTAAACATTTTCACTAATGATAATCCACATTTCCTGTTGCTGCAGGATTGTTTTCCTGCTGTAGCAAACTGGTTCAAATTAAAATCCTACATCTGTACACTCTTAGAAAAAAAAGGTGCCATCTAGAACCTAAAACAGTTATTCGGCTGTCGCAATAGGAGAACTCTTTGAAGAACACTTTTTGGTTCCAGGTGGAACACTTTTGGTTTCCCTGTAAAAACCCTTTCCACAGTACATGGAACCCAAAATAGTTATCCTAATAGGGACAGCCCTTTTGGAAGTGTACTGTACACACTGACCATGGCTGGTCTTTGACAAGAAAATAGTAAGGAAATCAATTCACACACAGTAAGATCAGAGACTAACAGGCAAAACACAGAGCCACACTCCTATTTGTAGTATGTGTTTGTAACACACACTCTCTCCCACACAGGCACGCGTGCAAACACACACTGATTATACCACCCTAAGGATCCAGCATCTCCCTGAAAGCAAACAGATTAAACCAGTTGGATGTAGCTAATCATGCTAAAAGTGTCTTTCGTGCCCAACTCCTGTCACTCACACAATAGGCTCAGGCACTAAGAATAGATCTGTATCGAGAGAGAGCGAGAGAGAGCACCCTCAGCTCTCTGGTTTCAAATAGTCAAGTGTCTGTTCGTGCCTGTGACTAAACATATAAAAAGAGGATGCAGGACATAAGAAAATACCTAATAATGACTAATGGATAAGTCTGCCCCCTGAAAATGTAATTGCCTCTATCATGAATACAGCACCACATACTGTAGGTTTTCAGGTTTCTTGTGAATGGTGGTGGTTTCGGTCTACTTAGCAGTTGTACACTAGCAGGCTCAGGTGTGAGTGTGCTCTTGTGTAATTTATTGCAGTTATTCCACTGATTTAGGTCAATGCCTGAAAGATGAAAACGTGTGTGTGTGTGTGTGTGTGTGTGTGTGTGTGTGTATGTGTGTGTGCGCATGCAGAAGTGTGCATGTGTGTGTTAGGATTATGCACATTTGTGTAGCAGTTGAAACATACTTGTATGTGTGCAGTGGGCCTGCGTGTGTAGGTGTGTGGTGTGCACATACCGGTGCGTGTGTATGCGTTCAGTACGCGTGTACTGTATGTGTGCCGAATGGCTTCCATTGGTCCCTTTACAGGCAACACTGTACTGGCAGTCTACTACTACAGCGTCATGGTCGCTAGGCAGAATAGACAGAGGGAGGTGCACAGAACTCCCCACTGGTGACATGTTAGTGATACATGAAGTACCAGTCAAAAGTTTGGACACACCGACTCATTCAAGGGTTTCTTTATTTGCACTATTTTTTGCATTGTAGAATAATAGTGAAGACATCAAAACTATGTAATAATAAAGAAAAACCCTGGAATGAGTAGGTGTCCAAACTTTTGACTGGTACTGTAAGTGGAATGGTTCTGATTCATACTGGTTTAACAGTCACATATATCCACGAATAAGAACAGCTTAAGAAATAAGTTGAGCAGTGAAAAACAATATATTGACAAAGTCACTCCACAATATGCAAGTACAGTACTACCTTGTTATGGACTAAAGTGTGTCTCTGAATAAAAATGAATAAAAAAATAAAACATCTGGATTGCAATGCTTTAACTCAACAAACACATGTACAAAAAAAGAGCATGGCAAATTCAGTTGGACATAGAATACAGCAGGCAATAGAAAAGCGTTAGTGAGCAAATGCTTAGCTTTCACAGACAGTAAGTACATAACTGTATTAATGGCAAGTGTGTGTGTGCATGCGGTGTGCGTCCGTGTGTGTGGTGTGTGGTGAATGTGCGTGTCAGCAACGTGTCTGGTTTGCCATAAGAAGACAGATACATGAACTGAGTGGGTTGGGAGAACAAACCCATGTGTTTGTACATATAGACAGAAATCCAGGCAACATTTAAAAACCTCTCTCCCTCCCTCTTTCTCCTAACACAGTCCCAACCAATAATGTAAATAAACCCCAGATTGCTGATGCTATGAATTGTCCATCGAAAGCAGTGGAAGCTGCTGAGGGGAGGACGGCTCATAATAAGGGCTGGAACGGAGCAAATGGTATGGCAAACACATGGATTCAGTTCCGGCCATTAGCACGAGCCCGTTCTCTCCAATTAAGGTGCCACCAACCTCCTATGATTGAGTGTTTGAAACCACCGGGTTTGAAGCCACCGGTCAGCCATATTGGCACTCCCCAGTAACAGCAGTTCTCAATAGGAATGAATGGAATTCTACAGTATTTCAATGATGAAATTAAGTATTTTTTGTTTCAGTGGGGACCATAATATTAGTATTCTAAAAAGATGTATATTAAGGAATATATTGAATATGTTTCTTCATTTGTATGTTTAGCTCACATAATATTACACTGAACAAAAATATAAAACGCAACAATTTCAAAGATTTTACTGAGTTACAGTTCATAAGGAAATCAATCAATTTAAATAAATTCATAAACGCACTAATCTATGGACTTCACATAACTGGGAATACAGATATGAACCTCTTGATCACCGACACCTTAAAAAATGGATATAGATATATATTTTTTAAAGTCAGTATCTGGTGTGACCACCATTTGCCTCATGCAGCGCGACACATCTCCTTCGCATAGAGTTGATCAGACTGTTGATTTGGCCTGTGGAATGTTGTCCCACTCCTCTTCAATGGCTGTGCGAAGTTTCTGGATATTGGCGGGAACTGGAGCAGGCTGTCGTACACATCAATCCAGAGCATCCCAAACATGACCCCTATTACAGGGGCTGAGTCACTGGCTTACTGGTGTTCTTCCATGCCGTCCCTGGGAGGGGTGTGTCACTTGAGTGGGTTGAGTCACTGACGTGGTCTTTCTGGGCTATACTCGGCCTTGTCTCGGGATGGTAAGTTGGTGGTTGGAGATATCCCTCCAGTGGTGTGGGGGCTGTGCTTTGGCAAAGTGGGTGGGGTTATATCCTACCTGTTTGGCCCTGTCCGGGGGTTTCATCAGATGGGGCCACAGTGTCTCCTGACCCCTCCTGTCTCAGCCTCCAGTATTTATGCTGCAGTAGTTTATGTGTCGGGGGCTAGGGTCAGTCTGTCACATCTGGAGTATTTCTCTTGTCTTTTCCGGTGTCCTGTGTGAATTTAAATTTAAATATGCTCGCTCTAATTCTCTCTTTCGGAGGACCTGAGCCCTAGGACCGTGCCTCAGGACTACCTGGCTTGATGACTCCTTGCTGTCCCCAGAGCACCTGGCCGTGCTGCTGCTCCAGTTCCAACTGTTCTATGGAACCCTGACCTGTTCATCGGACATGCTACCTGTCCCAGACCTGCTGTTTTCAACTCTCTAGAGACAGCAGGAGCGGTAGACATACTCTCAAAGATCGGCTATGGAAAAGCCAACTCTTGTGTTACTGACTTGTTGCACCCTCAACAACTACTATGATTATTATTATTTGACCATGCTGGTCATTTATGAACATCTTGGCCATGTGCTGTTATAATCTCCACCCGGCACAGCCAGAAGAGGACTGGCCACCCCTCATAGCCTGGTTCCTCTCTAGGTTTCTTCCTAGGTTTTGGCCTTTCTAGGGAGTTTTTCCTAGCCACCATGCTTCTACACCTGCATTGCTTGCTGTTTGGGGTTTTAGGCTGGGTTTCTGTACAGCACTTTGAGATATCAGCTGATGTAAGAAGGGCTATATAAATACATTTTATTTGATTTGGTGAATATGCAGGCCATGGAAGAACTGGGACATGCTCAGCTTCCGGGAATTGTGTACAAATCATTGCGATGTGGGGCTGTGCATTATCATGCTGAAACATGAGGTAATGGCGGCGGATGAATGGCACGTCAATGGGCATCAGGATCTCGTCACGGTATCTCTGTGCATTCAAATTGCCAGAGATAAATGCAATTGTGTTCGTATGCCTGCCTGCCCATACCCCCACCACCACCATGGGGCACTCTGTTCACAACGTTGACATCAGCAAACCACTAGCCCACACGACACCATACACCCTGTCTGCCTGGTACAGTTGAAACCGAGAGCACACTTCTCCAGCGTGCCATTGGCCATCAAAGATTACATTTGCCCACTGAATTCGGTTACAGCGCTGAACTGCAGTCAAGACCCTGATGGGGACAACGAGCATGCAGATGAGCTTCCCTAAGATAATTTCTGCAAACCTGTTAAACTATTTTGTTGTGTAAACCCAGATTCATCAGCTGTCCGGGTTGATCATCTCAGACGGTCCCGCAGGTTGAGAAGGCAGATGTGGAGGTCATGGGCTGATGTGGTTACACATGGTCTGTGGTTGTGAGGCCGGTTGGACACTCTGCCAAATTCTCTAAAACGTTGTTGGACGGCGGCTTATGGTAGAAAAATGAACACTAAATTCACTGGCAACAGCTCTGGTGGACATTCCTGCAGTCAGCATGCCAATTGCACCCTCCCTCAAAACTTGAGACATCTCTCGCTCACCCAATGGGTGTAAATCTTGGGCTGTAGTTATATGTCAACTTACCCTTGTTCTCTCACTTGCTATTTTTCAGCAAAAGTTTTCGATAAACCATCCGCCAGCTATAAGGCCAGTCATTGGAACGCCTTTCCCACAGTGGGGGGGTTTCCGATGTCAGCAGCCCCACATAGGGCTACCTGCCATCACATCATCTAGCTCCAAAGATCTTCCCTCAGAGACGAGGCCATTCCCCAACCCATTTAATAAAATGTCATGTTACATTCTGTCTTTGTTGTTCATTCAGTTGAGCCTGTACTCGATCGAAGTTCGATTAGGCCTAAAGCTAACCTGTATTGAGGGATAATATTTCCATGTACTCCAGTCTAAAGCCTGGCCTATGGGTTCAGGGCCCGTATTCACAAAGTGTCTTAGAGAAGGTGTACAGCTCTAGGATCCGATTTTTCCCTTCATACCATGATGAATAAGACAGGGGGGACTTCATCCTAAATCAGCACTCCTACTCTGAGAAGCTTTGTGAATACCGGCCCAGGAGTGCCACTGCAATGCGAGTGTTTCGCTCTCCATGGTGCTGAAAGAATATAGAATGCCCACCATCCATACAATACTGGTATACCTCTCTCACTCACACACACACACACGACTGCCCTGCATTCTCCCACGTACTCCAAACAGTCCGGTGAGACAATGAATAGATAGATTAATCTCCCTTACAACCGAAGTCCTTCTATTACTGTCATCTGATACAGCCATGTATTTAATTTACCATCTCAAGAGAGGGCCTGTAAGGATCGTTGTGTTCAATACTGCTCTATTGTAAGTGCTTATCAAGCTAACAGTTACTCTGAAAGGGCTTCCTCTACTCTCCCTCTGTAATGATTTGATGTTGGCATCCCTTGAGTGGCTGGGAAGTCTGACTACCTTCTATACCAAGTATACCAGCCTTGGGCTCATTGTTCTTTTTCAGTCCTCCCCCATCTCCTTCTCTCTATAGCCCCCCTCTCCTCTCTCTATAGCCATCCCAGAAACAGTTTGAGTAAAAGACTGGGGAGTTCCCTCTCCCTTGATCATCTATCTCTGACAGAATCCCCACACACACACACACACACACACACACAGAGTGGGAAACTCAGGCTATACATGGGCGGGTGAATCCTAACTTCCACTTAAGGGGAATTTTCACTTAGTCATGC
Organism: Salmo salar; assembly: GCF_965601325.2. Lineage (NCBI taxonomy): Eukaryota > Metazoa > Chordata > Actinopteri > Salmoniformes > Salmonidae > Salmo > Salmo salar. The sequence continues at coordinate 78,568,420 of NC_138305.1, read as the reverse complement.
ATACATTTCAAATGGTAGGCTAGAAGTGAAAGTTCAACGTAAATGGGAGTTAGGGCTGGCCTCTAATACCAGCCAAAACCAAGTGTGTGGGGGGCTCATTAGTCTACATGTTCACTCTCCTCATTCTCATTGATTGGAAAGGACTGGATAGGTGAAAGTGTAACAGTGTTGCTTCCGTCTCTCTCCTCGCACCAACCTGGGCTTGAACCAGAGACCCTCTGCACACATAAAAAACAGTCACCCTCAGAGTATCGTTACTTATCGCTCCACAAAAGTTGCAGCTCTTGCAGAGCAAGGGAAACAACTACCTCAGTCTCAGAGCGAGTGACGTCACCGATTGAAACACTACTAGCGTGCACCTCTAACTAGCTAGCCATTTCACACCGGTTACAAAAGCAACCTCCTACCAAGCCTCCAGTGGGCTTCAATTGTACCATATGGCTTTCACCGATCCAAGATTTTGTTTCTGATTAGAAAATGACACAAGGGAAAAAAACTATAGAAGAATACCAGAGCATGGTATTGGTACGCAACCCCCAAAATTTGAGAAGTTGATGATTGATGTTGATGAATACGGCAACTATCCAATAGACCTCAGGTAACTTTTAATACAAGTGTCTATTTACAGTCTATCCCTCAATGTAGGCCAGCTAGCCCAGGAGGGCAATTCTACAGTAGCGCTCTGGCTTTTCACACAGGCAGAGGTTGTCTCCTCCTCTGTTGTGCAAGGGCCAAAACTATAGTATTCCTCTTATCTCTCTGCTCTACTGTAGCATGGCCTCCTGACTACACTTAACCTAACTTTCTTTAGCTCCATTACTTTTTTCCTTAAGATAATTCACCCAAATGACATAATGGTTTGGCAGTCTATGGACAAGGTGTGACAGCAATCAATGCTTTGGTTTAGTTACCCCGGGACCGTTTCCACATGTTAATGTTTTAGTATTTGTGGCAGAAATCCCATTCAAATCATGGGACCGATATTAGCGTTTTTCAAATTGATTGTGAAGCTCAAGTCACTTATAGATGAACATGATGCACAAAATATCCTGATATCAGTCCCATGATTTGAATTGGATTTCTGCCACAAATACTAAAACATTAACATGTGGAAACAGTGCCATGGAAACTAAACCAAAGCATGGATTTCTGTCATACCTTACAGGGTAAGAAAACCAATGTCTAATTTGGTTGAACTATCCCTTTAGCACATGACAGGTGTTTCGCTTTGCTCGGGTCCTAGTTCCAAGACAGTCTCACAGGGCTATCGCTGAACTGCCTGGCTGCTTTCCCACTCAGTCTGATTCCGACTGTGATTTTTCGGTATTGCACAAGCTCAGGCAGTCGTGCTAGTTCTCCAACACATCAACAAACACACATGCAAATACACACACGTTCCCAAGCACATGTATACGTATACACGCATGGACGCACACACACAAACCTATCCGCACGCACGCACACCAATGCTTATTCCCTGTCATTTGACACAGTTCACACACTGTCAAATGCCTAATCTGCATCCACAACCTCAGGGAATAAGCATAAGGAAAGGGGGATACCTAGTCAGTCGTACAACTGAATGCCTTCAACTGAAATGTGTCTTCCGCATTTAACCCAACCAGAGGTTTGGGGGGCGGCCTTAATAGACATCCAGTCTTCGGCGCCTGGGGAACAGTGGGTTAACTGCCTTGCTCAGGGGCAGAACTACAGATTTGGACCTTGTCAGCTCAGGGATTTGATCCAACAACATTTCGGTTACTGGCCCAACGCTCTAACCACTAAGGCTTGTTGTTGCTGTGTTTCATTTTCATGTGTGGAGAAAGACAGCGATCCCAGTGAGCTGTGCTCAACCAGGCATACACTAACAGTTTGTCCCATTTACTTCACTTGCAGTGCTTGTAATTACAATGTCCCAGTACAACATGCAGTAGTGTTACAGTACAAGTTGAAAGGTAAGAACAGAGTGAGATGGTGTCAGTGTAGACAGTATGATAGTAGTGATGATCAAGGTTCCCTCTAAAACTGCACTCGGGCGCACACCTCCTCCACGACTGCAGCGCAGAAGAAATGCCATACCACGCAGAGACGCAAGAGATTGAACTTCACCCATTAGTTTGCACAATATAGACTTAAGTTTTTTCTGTGATCGAAGCAACATACCAGACACTTTTCAATGCAACAAAACAAATCTAACTTTGCAAGTCTGAGTTTGGTTTTGTTGTAGTTAGAGCCAGAGCACAAAGGAGTATAATTCTATTGGCGGTGTAGACCACAAGCGGTCTTTCAATCACCTGCGAGTAAATGCGCTTTTCAGATCAGTGCCACGTGTGTACACATTTGTTCATATTCTTTGCGAGTTATTAGCCCAGTTATAGACAAGTATTAGGTCAGCAATGGGGAGTTACTGCTTTCTGCAAGAGCACAAAACGTGTAGGCTACATTTCAAGCGGTCTTAGAAAAGCAAGTAATGTAAAAAGCTTGTGTCATCCTGATTAAAGGAGGAGCATTGTATTTTGACAGTCTTGAATATGCAAATAAGCCAACAGGCAGAGGGGTTGCCTACATTGTCTAATTATCTGTATGGTAATAATAATTAATTGTAAAGTGGTTTCTTGCATCATACAACACAATGTAATTCACAGCCTCAGTGTTCACTGTAAACATGCGCAGGAAGTTGCACAAAATTTTCAAAGTTCAAGTTTCCGCTCACAAGACCTAAAATTAGCTCAGGGCCCCCCCAAAAAATGAGGGAACATTGGTGGTGATAATCATGTGACAGATGCTGTAGATGGTCCCATGGACTTACTCTGATTGACCAAGCTGTGATGAGCTGTACATATATAGGATCTTCAATTTTAGCCAGTTTGCCAAAGCAGGAAAATAATCCTGCAGCAACAGGAAATGTGATTTATGTGGATTGTAATTAATGGACATTTTTGTAGGTGTTGATACATCTGTAATAAAAGAAAATCAAGTCTAAAATTTCAAAGTGGAAGTTACAAACTTCATCAGCCTTCTTAAACCTTAAATACATGCATTACATATGTCCTTGCATTGCAGGAAAGTTATCCTGCAACAGTGTGATCAAATGAATATCCTTCATCTGTACCACGGGCATTGTGACAAGCTGAGAAGAGACATCACTCACTTTGAAAGTAGATGCTAAATTTACAACTAACTGATGAAATGTATGTCCATGGACAAAGCGTACAAGTCGTGGCCCAGATCGCTCATGAAAACGAAATGTTTAAAACTTCTTCAGGATTGATGGGTCCCCTGCGGGAAGGATGAGCTAACGTTGGCTAATGCGATTAGCATGAGGTTGTAAGTAACAAGAACATTTCCCAGGACATAGACATATCTGATATGGGCAGAAAGCTTAAATTCTTGTTAATCTAACCGCACTGTCCAATTTACAGTAGCTATTACAGTGAAATAATACCATGCTATTGTTTGAGGAGAGTGCACAGTTTTGAACATGAAAAGGCACATTTGGGCAGTCTTGATACAGAATTTTAAACAGAAATGCAATGGTTCATTGGATCAGACAAACTTTGCACATACACTGATGCCATCTAGTGGCCAATATCTAAATTGCACCTGGGATGGAATAATACATTATGGCCTTTCGCTTGCATTTCAAAGATGGTACAAAAATAAAATAAAAAAAAAGGTTGTTTTTCTTTGTATTATCTTTTACCAGATCTAATGTGTGATATTCTCCTACATTACTTACACATTTCCACCAACTTCAAAGTGTTTCCTTTCAAATGGTACCAAGAAAATGCATATCCTTGCTTCAGGGCCTGAGCTACAGGCAGTTAGATTTGGGTGTCATTTTAGGTGAAAATTGAAAAAAAGGAGCTGATCCTTACGAGGTTTTAACCTGCATGGGATTCATTTTTGCTATTCCTTAGGAGTTCCTCTAGTAAGTGTTTCTCCTGCCTCTTTGGAGAATATGAGTGGCTCAAGAGGGAAATTAAGAGAGTTTTTGCTGCAACAAACAGGTAGCCTTGACTGACTTCCTGGTTTTGGCCCGGCCGAGACGAATGAGTCGCGAGCTGACAGCTTCGTGAATTACAGCTCTAGTTCCATAATAGAAATGTGATTAAAGGAATAGTTCACCCAAAGTCCATCATTGATGAATTGTTTTGTTACCTTGGAAGTAGTCTATAGGCGGCCTATGGGCTATCAATCAATCAGTGTGTCAATAGATGTATCTACAACAAAAATATAAAACGCAACATGTAAAGTGTTGGTCCCATGTTTCATGAGCTGAAATAAAATATCCCAGTAATGTTTCATATGCACAAAAAGCTTATTTTTCTCAAAAGTTTTTTTTTATTTATTTTTTATTTTTTTAAACATACCTGTTAGAGAGCATTTCCCCTTTGCCAAGATAATCCATCCACCTGACAGGTGTGGCATAGCAAGAAGCTGATTAAAACAGCATGATCATTACACAGGTGCACCTTATGCTGGGGAGAATAAAATGCCACTCTAAAATGTTGTCACACAACACCACATATGTCTCAAGTTGAGGTAGCGTGCAATTGGCGTGCTGACTGCAGGAATGTTCACCAGAGCTGTTGCCAGAGAATTGATGATAATTTCTCTACTATAAGCCGCTTCCAACGTCGTTTCAGAGAATTTGGCAGTACGTCCAACCGGCCTCACAACCGCAGACCACGTGTATGACGTTGTATGGGCGAACGGTTTGCTGATGTCAACGTTGTGAACAGAGTGCCCCATTGTGGCAGTGGGGTTATGGTATGGGCAGGCATAAGCTACAGACAACGAACACAATTGCATTTTATCGATGACAATTTGAATGCACAGAGATACCGTGATGAGTTCCTGAGGCCCATTGTCATGCCCTTCATCCGCTGCCATCACCTCATGTTTCAGCATGATAATGCACGGCCCCATGTCACAAGGATCAGTACACAATTCCTGAAAGCTAAAAATGTCCCAATTTTTCTATGGCTCTCATACTCACCAGACATGTCATCCATTGAGCATGTTTGAGATGCTCTGGATCGGTGTGTACAACAGCCTGTTCCAGTTCCCACCAATATCCAGCAACTTCATACATCAATTGAAAAGGAGTGGGAAAACATTCCACAATCAACAGTCTGATCAACTCCATGCGAAGGACGTGTCGCGCTGCATGAGGCAAATGGTGGTCCCACCAGATACTGATTGGTTTTCTGATCCAAGCCCTTACCTTTTTCTTAAGGTATCTGTGTCCAACAGTTGCATATCTGTATTCCCAGTCATGTGAAATTAATAGATTAGGGTCTAATTCATTTTACTTTTATGAACTGTATGTTGAGTTTATATTTTTGGTCAGTGTATCTACAGCTATCTACCCATCTGTCTGCCTGCCTGTCTGCCTGCTCACCTGTCTGTCCGTCTGTCTGCCCATCGGTCTGTTTGTCAACCCACCGAGTCCTCCAGTTAAATGAGTCCCAGGATACAGCCGCTATATCTAAATGAGGTGGGAAGAGACAGTCAGAGAGTGGCCTCCCTCCCACCCTGTAGTGGCCGTGCTCTTTTCAGCAGCCACTTAGCAACACAAGGGATGAATCATATCCTGCTTCTGGCTTGTCAATTACCCTGACATGGCATGCAGCGAGAGTGTGGGTCACCCAACAGAGCTAGGTGCTGAGGAAGACGGCACAATCAGGGTTACTGAGACACACTGAAGCAGCAGGATAGATAGTTGCCAAAGGGAGAGATGGAATGAATAAGAAAAATGAGACGTGGGGAGGAGGTAAATGGAGAGTGAGAGTGTGGTGTAATGGAAAGTCAATGTGAAACTGAGGTACTCAAATCAAACCAAAATGTATTGGTCACGTACACAGATTTGCAGATGTGTTTTGCAGGTGCAGCAAAATATGTGTTTGTAGCTCCAACAGTGCAGTAATACCTAGCAAAAAGTAATACAAAAAAATATATAAAAACTACTGAGGTGTGAATATCTGCTTAAATACATGTTGCGTTTATGTTTTTGCTCAATAGCATGCAGGTCACTTTCACAAAAATTGTCCAATTGAGAGAGTAGCGAAGCAAAGCATTTGGTTTCATTCAACTTACGTTTATAATAGGCTACCACATTTCAGCCATATTTTGAACACAATATGTGCTAAACATGCTGTGGAAACGTGAACGAGCAGAATGAAGCTACAATCTGACAGTATTTCAAGTGTCACAGATAAATGGAGTTATCCACAAATGCCCATTAGTCTTAATGCCGGTTTCTCTTTACAACTGCATTTGAAAGCAACTTAAAAAAAAAAATAAAAAAAAAGATGAAGACATAAGTGCAAGGCTACTAGCATTGCTGTAACTTCCAGTCCATAGACTGCATGACCAGACTGACAGCACTGAGGACAAACAGGACTACTTCTAGTTCAGTGCTCCTGACTACAGGGCCAGGCTGGTGTCAAGATTTCTTTCCTACTGTAAGATATTTTCTCACTGCTGCTGTCCTGTCTTTTCCAGTGAGGACTTCACCATGGGCCTCAGATCAGAGGTATTTTCCCATTGCCTCTTCCTACTGGCATTTGCTTTTCCGCAAATAGGGCTCGGGTTATATGTATCAAGCATCTCAGAGTAGAAGTGCTGATTTAGGTTTAGTTTAGCCTTTTAGATCACAAAAAAATAAGAATACATTTACGGGGGGGACCTGATCTTAGATCAGCAGTCCTACTCGGAGACTTCCTTTATTTGGTGCCCTGGTTCTTAGGAGCAGGACGCAGAGAAAAGGTGCACGAAGTGGGAACTTAGTCCGGTGGGGGAAGAGGAGGCAGACAGGCAGCTCTTTGAACAGTATACCTGGGTCGTATTCATTTGGGCACACTGTACCAAAATGTTGTGCAACGGAAACGGAAAGAGTGTTTCTTATTGGACGACTTCAGATAGTACCTCCCAGTTTTGGACTGTTTTCTTCCTTTTAGTGAATATGACCCTGTTCTGTCCATTTTATGGAATAAAGAATGAGAGCCTTCTAAGATTAAATAAATCTCTCCTTGAGTTATTTTGAGGGCTTCAACATATTTTATCATGAAATAGTCCACTATTGGAGGTTTTTCCAGTATGGGTAGGCCTTTTTTGGATTCCTGTCTTTGTTGTTGAGCACCGCTCTTACTTTCCTTTGTTGGTTTAAGTGCTGAGGCCTACCTGAACTTGCTGATCAATGAGCATTTGAGCAGATTCTGAAGGGTTTGAATGGTGAGGTGTGTGTGTGCGTGAATGAGTGAAAGGTTTTATGGTATCACTTTATTTGGATAGTCCACAGTAGAGGGTTTATTGAACGTTTTTAGATGTTCAACTAACTACTAGTCTGTAGAGTCTTGCATACTGTCAAACTAATAGTGTGGGGGCAAATTATTTTAGGCTTCTGATAAACTTCTCGTCTACATTCAGAGAGTGAATGGGACGGTAATGATGTGTGAGCGTGACTCGAACCTTTTACATCAGTAATCAAATTGTTTTTCTTCAGAATAAAAGCACGCTTGGCTAACTGAGCAAGTATGCAAAAGAATCTGAGTCAGAAAATCTCAGTTTAAAATATCATATTATAATAATATATGCCATTTAGAGGATACTTTTAGCCAAAGCAACTTACAATCATGCATACATACATTTTAAGTATGGGGGGGTCCCAGGAATTAAACCCAAAGCGCCATGCTCTACCAACTGAGCTACAATGGATCTACATGGAGGAGAAGTATACGAGGCATTATCCAGAGTGCTTTGCAACTGCCAAGAGTTATCTGAAAAGAGAAACCCAACTGATACTCTACCTCGTCTCAAGAACTTTTTTAGAGTAACTTCCCCTCTTGACTCAGAATTGGTGAGGTATCAGCAGTACTTACACTACATGACCAAAAGTATGTGGACACCTGCTCGGCGAACATCTCATTCCAAAATCATGGCCATTAATATGAAGTTGGTCCCCCCTTTGCTGCTATAATAGCCTCCACTCTTCTGGGAAGGCTTTCCACCAGATGTTGGAACATTGCTGCATGGACTTGCTTCCATTCAGCCACAAGAGCATTAGTGAGGTCAGGAACTGATGTTGGGCGATTAGGCCTGGCTCGCAGTCGACGTTCCAATTCCTCCCAAAGGTGTTCGATGGGGTTGAGGTCAGGGCTCTGTGTAGGCCAGTCATGTTCTTCCACACCGATCTCAACAAACTATTTCTATATGGACCTCGCTTTGTGCACAGGGGCATTGTCATGCTGAAACAGGAAAGGGACTTCCCCAAACTGTTGCCACAAAGTTGTAAGCACAGAATTGTCTAGAATGTCTTTGTATGCTGTAGCGTTAAGATTTCCCTTCATTGGAACTAAAGGGCCTAGCTCGAACCATGAAGAACAGCCCCAGACCATTATTCCTCCTCCACCAAACTTTAAAGTTGGCACTATGCAGTCGGGCATGTAGTGTTCTCCTGGCATCCGCCCAAACCAGATTAGTCTGTCGGACTACCAAATGGTGAAGCGCGATTCATCACTCCAGAGAACGAATTTCTACTGCTCCAGAGTCCAATGGCGGCAAACTTTACACCACTAAAACCAACACTTGGCATTGCGTATGGTGATCTTAGGCCTGTGTGCAGCTGCTTGGCCATTGAAACCCATTTCATGAAGCTCCCGCCGAACAGTTCTTAACCTCTATGGGCTAGGTGGGACGCTTGCGTCCCACCTACGTAACAGCCACTTGCAGCCTGTGGCGCGATTTTCAAAACCTTAAAAATCCTATTACTTCAATTTCTCAAACATATGACTATTTTACAGCTATTTAAAGACAAGACTCTCGTTAATCTAACCACACTGTCCGATTTCAAAAAGGCTTTACAACGAAAGCAAAACATTAGATTATGTCAGCAGAGTACCAAGCCAGAAATAATCAGACACCCATTTTTCAAGCCAGCATATAATGTCACCAAAACCCAGAAGACAGCTAAATGCAGCACTCACCTTTGATGATCTTCATCAGATGACAACCCTAGGACATTATGTTATACAATACATGCATGTTTTGTTCAATCAAGTTCATATTTATATCAAAAACCAGCTTTTTACATTAGCATGTGACGTTCAGAACTAGCATACCCCCCGCAAACTTCCGGGGAATTCGCTAACATTTTACTAAATTACTCACGATAAACGTTCACAAAAAGCATAACAATTATTTTAAGAATTATAGATACAGACCTCCTCTATGCACTCGATATGTCCGATTTTAAAATAGCTTTTTGGTGAAAGCACATTTTGCAATATTCTAAGTACATAGCCCTGGCATCACGGGCTAGCTATTTAGACACCCGGCAAGTTTAGCACTCACCATAATCATATTTACTATTATAAAAGTTTGATTACCTTTTGTTGTCTTCGTCAGAATGCACACCCAGGACTGCTACTTCAATAACAAATGTTGGTTTGGTCCAAAATAATCCATCGTTATATCCGAATAGCGGCGTTTTGTTCGTGCGTTCCAGACACTATCCGAAATGGTAAAGAAGTGTCGCGCGCATGGCGCAATTCGTGACAATAAAATTTTTAATATTCCATTACCGTACTTCGAAGCATGTCAACCGCTGTTTAAAATCAATTTTTACGCCATTTTTCTCGTAGAAAAGCGATAATATTCCGACAGGGAATCTCCTTTTCGGCAAACAGAGGAAAAAAAAAATCACAAAGGCGGGGGCGGTCGGGTCACGCGCATAAGCCCAGAGTCCCTTGATCGGCCACTTGAGAAAGGCGACAATGTGTTTCAGCCTGGGGCTGGAATGACGACATTGTTTTTTCCCGGGCTCTGAGCGCCTATGGAAGACGTGGGAAGTGTCACGTTAGAGCAGAGATCCTTAGTAAAAGATAGAGATGGAAAAGAAGTTCAAGAAATGGTCAGACAGGCCACTTCCTGTAAAGGAATCTCTCAGGTTTTGACCTGCCATTTGAGTTCTGTTATACTCACAGACACCATTCAAACAGTTTTAGAAACTTTAGGGTGTTTTCTATCCATATGTAATAAGTATATGCATATTCTAGTTACTGGGTAGGAGTGGTAACCAGATTAAATCGGGTATGTTTTTTATCCAGCCGTGTCAATACTGCCCCCTAGCCCTAACAGGTTTTAAGATGACGTTGCTTCCAGAGGCAGTTTGGAACTCGGTAGTAAGTTTTGCAACAGAGGACAGATGATTTTTACGTGCTACGTGCTTCAGCACTTGGCGTTCCCATTCTGTGAGCTTGTGTGGCCTACCATTTCGCGGCTGAGCTGTTGTTGTTATTAGACGTTTCCACTTCACAATAACAGCACTTTACAGTTGACTAGGGCAGCTCTAGCGGGGCAAAAAAAAATTGACGAACTGACTTGTTGGAAAGGTGGCATCCTATGAAGGTGCCACATTGAAAGTCACTGAGCTCTTCAGTAAGGCCATTCTTCTGCCAATGTTTGTCTATGGAGATTGTAAGGCTGTGTTCTTGATTTTATACACCTGTCAAGGTGTGGCTGAAAGGGATTACAGCCTCGAGTCTTCTTGGGTATGACGCTACAAGCTGGCACACCTGTATTTGGGGAGTTTCTCCCATTCTTCTCTTCAGATCCTCTCAAGCTCTGTCAGGTTGGATGGGGAGCGTCGCTGGACAGCTATTTTCAGGTCTCTCCAGCAGGCGCTCATCAAGGATCCCTGTACTTTGCTCTGTTCATCTATCCTGACTAGTCTCCCGGGCCCTGCCGCTGAAAAACATCTCCACACCATGATGCTGCCACTACCATGATTCACCATAGGGATGGTGCCAGGTTTCCTCCAGACGTGACGCTTAGCATTCAGACCAAAGAGTTTAAACTCTGTTTCATCAGACCAGAGAATTTTGTTTCCCATGGTCTGAGAGTCTTTTAGGTGCCTTTTGGCAAACTCCAAGAGCTGTCATGTGCCTTTTACTGAGGAGTGGCTGCCATCTGGCCACTCGCCTGATTGGTGGTGTGCTGCAGAGATGGTTGTCCTTCTGGAAGGTTCTCCCATCTTCACAGAGGAATTCTGGAGCTCTGTCATAGTGACCATTGGGTTCTTGGCCACCTCCCTGACCAAGGCCCTTCTCCCCCGATTGCTCAGTTTGGTCGGGCAGCCAGCTTTTGTAACAGTCTTGGTGGTTCCAAACTTTTTCCATTTAAGGATGATGGAAGCCACTGTGTTCTTGGGGACCTTCAATGTTGCAGACATTTTTTGGTACCCTTCCCTAGAACTGTGCCTCGACACAATCGTGTCTCTGAGCTCTGCGGACAATTCCTTTGACCTCATGGCTCGGTTTTTGCTCTGACATGCACTGTCAACTGTGGGACCTTATATAGACAGGTGTGTGCATTTCCAAATCATGTCCAATCAATTGAATTTACCACAGGTGTACTCCAATGAAGTAGTAGAAACATCTCAAGGATGATCAATGGAAACAGGATGCACCTGAGCTCAATTTCGAGTCTCATAGCAAAGGGTCTGAATACTTATGTAAATAAGGTATGTTTTTTAAAAATGTGTAATACATGTGCAAAATGTTCTAAAAACCTGTATTCGCTTTGTCATTATGGGGTATTGTGTGTAGATTGATGAGTAAAATATTGTATTTAAAATACATTTGGTAATAAGGCTGTAACATAATTGTAGAAAAAGTCAAAGGGTCTGAATAATTTCCGAATGCACTGCATAGTGTAGCTAGCTGAGGAAGGCCCAGAAGATCGTGAAGGACTCCAGTCACAACTAATGTTGAAAACGTATCGTTACTAGTGAGATTCCAGTAACCAATCATATTGTCGTGATATGTTTAAGTTGACAGCTATTACTTCAATCTTCTGGGCCTTCCTCAGCTAGCTACACTATACAGTGCATTCTATAGGCAGGATATATGGCCAATATAAGTCGATTGTACTACTGATGTATTTCATTCATTTTGAGCTCAATGTACACATTTCACCATTTCAATATTTACTCAAGGTGATTCATTTTTTGTAAGTATTTTTATTTACAAAATACAAGCCGGCATTCTTTTCCTAAATTATTCAGTTGTGCGGTTTTCATTTCTCCCTACTGCTCCAGTAGCAAACCTAGCTGCTCCAATAGAGTTTAATCTTAAAGATACAGTAGCCCTTCGTGTTAAGCAATTGTTACATAAAGTGGCGAGCTTGCCAGGAAGAACATCAAGATGGGTTTCCAGTCATTCCTCATTTGTCAGAGAAGGAGCTGATGGAAAAACAAAGAGCTGACGCCAGCATCAGAGAGGTCGTCACTCAGTTGGAAACAGGGGAGAAACCTCCTCCCACTGTTAGAGCCAAGCTCCCAGAACTCTCTCTGTTGCTACGTGAGTGGAACCAGTTGGAGCTAAAGAATGGTGTTCTTTACAGGAGAAGGCAGGAAGGAGCCAACACTACTTTGCAGTTAGTGCTTCCAGAAGAACTGAGAGCAGTTGCATTGAAAAGTCTGCATGATGATATGGGCCATATGGGCATGGAGCGCACAATGGATCTCATATGATCCCGGTTCTATTGGCCCAAGGTGTCAATGTCTGTGGAGGAGAAGATTAAGACCTGTGACCGCTGTGTGTGACGTAAAACCCTCCCAGAGAAAGCTGCACCTCTAGTTAGCATTAAGACCTGCAGGCCTTTGGAGCTAGTATGCATGGACTTCCTTTCTTTGGAGCCTGATCGTAGTAACAAAGGATATACTGGTAATTACAGATCATTTTACCAAGTACGCAGTGGCCATACCGACTCCCAACCAGAAAGCCCGCACCATTGCAAAGTCGCTCTGGGACCACTTCATTGTGCACTATGGCTTTCCTGAGTGGGTCCACAGCGACCAAGGTCCTGATTTTGAATCACAAACAATCAAAGCGCTGTGTGAGATTGCTGGAATCAAGAAAGTGAGAACAATGCCATATCATCCAAGAAGAAATCCTGTTGAGCGTTTTAACAGGATGATACTCCAGATAATTGGTACTCTGAGCATGCATGACAAAACTCACTGGCGTGACTTCGTTAAACCACTTGTACATGCATTCAACTACACGAAGAATGAAGTCACCGGCTTCACTCCATATGAACTAATGTTCGGGAGACAACCTAGACTATCAGTTGGCATAGCCTTCAAACTACCTGTTAATGACCAGAAGAAATTGCATTCACAGTATGTGCAAGACTTGAAGAGTCACCTGCAAGAAAGCTACAGGATAGCCACCCGGAACGCTCTCAAAACAGCTGAACAAAACAAAGCCAGATTTGACAGGCATGTCACAGAGTTCACCCTTGACGTTGTTGACAGAGTCCTTGTGAGAAATGTTAAACTGAGAGGGAAACATAAGTTGGCTGATAAGTAGGAAACCGACATTTATGTAGTCACCAAATGTTCAAGTGATATACCGGTGTATATACAGTCAAGCCTGAGAGCAAGGATGGTCCACTATGCACACTGCCCCATGACCTTTTACTGCCTTGTGAATTCTTGTCTGCGACTACACCTGAAAAACTTGTCACGTCGCAGCACATCTGAAAACCTCACACACACGCCTTCTTCCAGTTACTGAAGAAGATGAGACACATTCAGATTCTGATGATGACTTCTGGGTTGAAAACGCAAAAAGTCAAAAGCCTGTTAGGTTTACCAAGGTCTATGATAGGTCGTTCCAACGAGGCAGAGCCTGATGACGTTACAGCAGACCAAGAAGTCCTTGCAGAAGAAGTTAGAACAGTACATCAGACTGATAACTTACCTGAAGAACCTGAAACACCTGACAGTGAGACAAACAACTTACCTGAACATTCTGCAGATCCTCTCGAAGAAGTTTCTCTCATCATAGACAAAGAGTTACCCATTTTCCCTGACATGTCTGAAAGTGCTGAAGAGACATGACACAAGGGACAATGTCCCTATTGAACATGCTCCAGTTGACCCCCTCTGTGGAGGAAAATAATAGTAAGCAGCAACATGAGGAAACTGCCAGCGCTATCCGGCATTCTTTCAGGCAGTGAGAGAGACCAGAAAGGTACTCTGTCTGGAAACCCCCTAACCTTTGTTATTCAGTCCTTGTTCCAAGGGTTATGTGCAGCCCTCACAAGTTCACTGAATGGATTTGATCAATCAGAAGTTAAGTGTTTCCTGTGCAAGGTCATCCAGTGACCATATAGCCAACAAGATGCAACGGGACATGCGTACCTTCAAGAGGGGAGGTTGTAACGCAGGTCAACTAATGTTGAATATTAACATTACTTTTGAGATTCCAGTAACCAATCATATTGTGATCTGTTTAAGTTGACAGCTATTACAAATCAGCTGTCAGAAACTGCACGATGAGCAGTTTATTTTGAGCCAATCAAAACTCAATATTCTCTTAGTCCCTCTCCTAACCTCACGTTATACACCAGTTGGCGCCAACATGCTGAAAAAGAGCTAGAACAGAACGTGAAGAGCTACCGCTATTCCATAGAAGAAAAACAAACAAAGTTTCAAATTGTTGAGAAGTTGTATAAAACTGAACTAAAAAAAGAACTGGATATTAACACTCACTTATCTATACGAATGTGCTGTGAAGGGATTGAGGGAAAGATTGATGCTAGGATTTGGTGAGTTTTCGTATGGAGAACGAGCTGCTAGCGATTAGGCTAGCTAAGCTATTGCTAGCATTTTGTGCATGTTCATACTGAACCAAGCATACGCACAAGCCGTTAACATTTAGGCTAGCTCAGCTATCAATCAATTTAAATAGCAAATGTTAGTGATCATGCTAATCATGCAGGGAAAACTATTTTAGTGTGACTTTTATAAAATATGATTAGCTAGTACCATAATCCATTTTGGTACACTTATGTTTTATATTACTTTATAAGAAATTACATGTAGGTGTAAGCACTAGTACTTTTCATTTGCCCGGGCTAGTCTATTGTTCAGTCCACGTGAGCTTAGTGCTGTAGTTAAAGTGTAAAGCATTTTGACTAAGTTCTATTTTCTTAGTCCTGTAAGAGATTAAAGCTAAGCACTATATTAATGGTTATATGAAAGGAGATAGATAGATACTGCTCAAAAAAATAAAGGGAACACTTAAACAACACAATGTAACTCCAAGTCAATCACACTTCTGTGAAATCAAACTGTCCACTTAGGAAGCAACACTGAGACAATAAATTTCACATGCTGTTGTGCAAATGGAATAGACAACAGGTGGAAATTATAGGCAATTAGCAAGACACCCCCAATAAAGGAGTGGTTCTGCAGGTGGGGACCACAGACCACTTCTCATTTCCTATGCTTCCTGGCTGATGTTTTGGTCACTTTTGAATGCTGGCGGTGCTTTCACTCTAGTGGTAGCATGAGACGGAGTCTACAACCCACACAAGTGGCTCAGGTAGTGCAGCTCATCCAGGATGGCACAGCAATGCGAGCTGTGGCAAGAAGGTTTGCTGTGTCTGTCAGCATAGTGTCCAGAGAATGGAGGCGCTACCAGGAGACAGGCCAGTACATCAGGAGACGTGGAGGAGGCCGTAGGAGGGCAACAACCCAGCAGCAGGACCGCTACCTCCACCTTTGTGCAAGGAGGAGCAGGAGAAGCACTGCCAGAGCCCTGCAAAATGACCTCCAGCAGGCCACAAATGTGCATGTGTCTGCTCAAACGGTCAGAAACAGACTCCATGAGGGTGGCATGAGGGCACAACGTCCACAGGTGGGGGTTGTGCTTACAGCCCAACACCGTGCAGGACGTTTGGCATTTGCCAGAGAACACCAAGATTGGCAAATTCGCCACTGACGCCCTGTGCTCTTCACAGATGAAAGCAGGTTCACACTGAGCACGTGACAGACGTGACAGAGTCTGGAGACGCCGTGGAGAACGTTCTGCTGCCTGCAACATCCTCCAGCATGACCGGTTTGGCGATGGGTCAGTCATGGTGTGTGGTGGTATTTCTTTGGGGGGCCGCACAGCCCTCCATGTGCTCGCCAGAGGTAGCCTGACTGCCATTAGGTACCGAGATGAGATCCTCAGACCCCTTGTGAGACCATATGCTGGTGCGGTTGGCCCTGGGTTCCTCCTAATGCAAGACAATGCTAGACCTCATGTGGCTGGAGTGTGTCAGCAGTTCCTGCAAGAGGAAGGCATTGATGCTATGGACTGGCCCGTCCGTTCCCCAGACCTGAATCCAATTGAGCACATCTGGGACATCATGTCTCGCTCCATCCACCAACGCCACGTTGCACCACAGACTGTCCAGGAGTTGGCGGATGCTTTAGTCCAGGTCCTGGAGGAGATCCCTCAGGAGACCATCCGCCACCTCATCAGGAGCATGCCCAGGCGTTGTAGGGAGGTCATACAGGCACGTGGAGGCCACACACACACTACTGAGCCTCATTTTGACTTGTTTTAAGGACATTACGTCAAAGTTGGATCAGCCTGTAGTGTGGTTTTCCACTTTAATTTTGAGTGTGACTCCAAATCCAGACCTCCATGGGTTGATAAATTGGATTTCCATTGATTATTTGTGTGTGATTTTGTTGTCAGCACATTCAACTATGTAAAGAAAAAAAGTATTTAATAAGATTATTTCTTTCATTCAGATCTAGGATGTGTTGTTTAAGTGTTCCCTTTATTTTTTTGAGAATGTTAATATATTATATATATATATATATATGATCCTGTTTGTAAAACAGGTCAGGTTTTTTGAGTATGGATTCAGTTCCACCAAGGATGGCGAGCCGCCCGAACCCAGGACATCAATAAGGTTTGCATGCAAAGATTTATTTTCCTTGGAGAACACTGAATTTAGGATATAGGATTTTTGTAGGATTTTTCTTGAAAGAGATCATTGCATCATACATTGCAGTGGGACTGTTATAAGCAACTTAGTGTTTATTGACAGGCATAGTCACTCACATCTGATTCCATGTCATAGTGGTTTATACGTCAGTATTTGTGAATTGGGTTGTGTTTTTCTGAGGATTCATGTTTATTGTATTGCTACTGAACTTTGAAATCTGAGAGACCCTCAGATAGAGTTGGGTGCACCCTAGTAAACTATAGGCAGAATATTTGGCCAATATAAGTCGATTGTACTACTGATGTATTTTGCATTCATTTTGAGCTCAATGTACAAATTTCACTATTTCAATATTTACTAAAGGTGATTCATTTTTTGTAAGTATACTGCTCAAAAAATAAAGGGAACACTAAAATAACACATCCTAGATCTGAATGAATGAAATAATCTTATTAAATACTTTTTTCTAATACTTTTTTTCTAATTGCCTATAATTTCCACCTGTTGTCTATTCCACTTGCACAACAGCATGTGAAATGTATTGTCAATCAGTGTTGCTTCCTAAGTGGACAGTTTGATTTCACAGAAGTGTGATTGACTTGGAGTTACATTGTGTTGTTTAAGTGTTCCCTTTATTTTTTTGAGCAGTGTATTTTTATTTACAAAATACAAGCCGGCATTCTTTCCTAAATTATTCAGTTGTGCGGTTTTCATTTCTCCCTACTGCTCCAGTAGTGAACCAAACTGGTCCAATAGAGTTTAAGCTTAAACATACAGTAGCCCATAGTGTTAAGCAATTGTTACAAACATTTCACTGCACCTTTTAAACCTGCTGTAAACTGTGTACATGACAAATAAACTTTTATTTGATTTGAGCTTCACCTTACACCAATCAAGTCCTTCCAGATCTGAGTGTACTAGGACTTAATTACAGTGTAGGGGATGTAGGTAGGGATCCATTCTCGACCGGAGCACTGAACGCGCCTCCTGAGCTTTTGTTAATCCTTACCCCCTACACAGTATTCTCCTAGGGTGCAAAGCATCCCATGCTTCGCTGCCTCAATGGTCAGATGCTGCTAATAGACTACAGTAAGTGAGACTTTGCGCTAGTGACTCAGTATTAGCAGGAGTGGGTAAAGGACTTGTGCCTGAACAAACTGATTGAACGGTAGGGGCTTTAGGAAACCATTACCGTGTCAACCATGTGTGGTATTACATATACATTCTAAGTGGCGTATTTAAGACCCTGTAGTGTTTTTCCCAAATGTCTTCAGACTGGGTGCAAAACCCTTCAAAGTAACATCCTGGCAACAACATCTCAGGCTGTAAGTATTTGTTTAAGCCCGTTCATATCACCCATTGTGCTTAAAATAAAATAAAAAGCCCTTAAAAATAATGCAAATGTAGTGGTACAGTGCATTGCCTCAGCAAGGATGAAGGGTCAAATTGCCTTGAACGCTCTACAGCTAATGCGGTGTCTTTGTCCTCTTGTTTTGTCTTCTCTCTATGGCGTTAACGAAGTGGATGAATACTGTGTCAGTCTCTGCAGCTGCAAAGGCCACTGCGTAAAAGGCTTAGTAATCCTTTGGCAGAGACCGCGGGCCGAGAGTTCTGCGACGCTTACACAGTGACGATAAACTGAGGACGGACCATGTGTACTTTTGGTCACCAGACACTGCTACTGTTCTCTTGAATGAACTGTGTTGACAGTATGCTCCATTAGCTGTGCCCTGGGAATGGACGTAAGTCACATGTGTAGGCACATTAAAGTATAAGACCAGGTTCTCATAGTCACTGCTTCAATCCCTGTTCATGTGTGATGTTGTTTACTAAGGTGTAACTAGAGGGCATACTGTTACATTATCACTTACAGGTTTGTGACAATTAGATTAGCCATAAGCGGAGCAGTTTCATAAAACATTTGCTGTATACGGTTGATGAATGAAGATGGTAGAGACAGTTGTAAAAGTGCAAAAAAATAATAATAATCGAAACAGATAGCTGGTTGAAATATGAATAGACTTCAGTGGTTTTGTGAATCATGCATACTTGACCACCATGCTTCTGGTGCGTGTGTGTGTGTGTGTGTGTGTGTGTGTGTAAGGGACCAGTAAATGTTGAAGAAGAACCCACTCAATCCATAAATATGCCATAAACATACTGTCTTCTTCAACAGACACGGGCTGGCACCAACACTAAACTGTCCAATGAAATATTTTATGCAACTGTGTTAAAAATAGGCCCATCATCATAACAAAATGCCATTAGGCCTGTTGCCGTTGTCTAAAAGCACTTGAGAATAAAAACGCTTGGTTGATAAACATTCTAGGGAATGAGGGCATGTCTGTTTATGATAGGAAAGTGATTAATCAGCCATATAGGTGAAAACAGCTGAGAGGTATGTTAACTGAAAGGGGAATAGCCTAATGATTACTCAAGGTGCCCCGTGCACGCCTGCATGGTCCACGCCACAGTGAATCGATGTTCTATAGGGCTGCACAGATGTGGAAGTCTTTGATCCTATACATCATGTGGAACGCAGGGTCATTGATCATAGGACTGTTTGATCTGCTCAGCATGGGAACCAATTGATGCTGTCAAACGCAATGGCTGAGTTGGGATGGGCAAGGGTCCATGGAATGAGTGTCCAATATAGGCTACTATCCGAAACCCAGTGTTATGCTTAAGGAAATTGTTCAAATAATCATAATACATACACTATGTATACAAAAGTATGTGGACACCCCTTCAAATTAGTGGATTCGGCTATTTCAGCCACACCCATTGCTGACAGATGTATAAAATCGAGCACACAGACAGGCAATCTCCATAGACAAACATTGGCAGTAGAATGGCCTTACTGAGGAGCTCGGTCAGTTCGTCAAATTTCTCCCCTGCAAGAGCAGCTCCGGTCAACTAAGTGCTGTTATTGTGAAGTGGAAACGTCTAGGAGCAACAACGGCTCAGCCTCGAAGTGGTAAGCCACACAAGCTCACAGAACGGGAGCGCCGAGCGCTGAAGTGTGTAGCGCATAAAAATTGTCTGTCTTCGGTTGCAACACTCGCTACTGAGTTCCAAACTGCCTCTGGAAGCAATGTCAGCACAAGAACCTGTTCGTCGGGAGCTTCATGAAATGGGTTTCAATGGCCGATCAACTGCACACAAGCCTAAGATCACCATGCACAATGCCAAGTGTTGGTTGGAGTGGTGTACAGCTCGCCGCCATTGGACTCTGGAGCAGTGGAAACGCATTCTCTGGAGTGATGAATCATGCTTCACCATCTGGCAGTCCGACGGACTAATCTGGGTTTGGCGGATGCCAAGAGAACGCTACCTGCCCGAATGCATAGTGCAAGCTGTAAAGTTTGGTGGAAGAGGAATAATGGTCTGGGTCTGTTCTTCATGGTTCGGGCTAGGCCCCTTAGTTCCAGTGAAGGGAAATCTTAACGCTACAGCATACCGTGACATTCTAGACAATTCTGTGCTTCCAACTTTGTGGCAACAGTTTGGGGAAGGCCCTTTCCTGTTTCAGCATGACAATGCCCCTGTGCACAAAGCGAGGTCCATATAGAAATAGTTTGTTGAGATCGGTGTGGAAGAACTTGACTGGCCTGCAAAGAGCCCTGACCTCAACCCTATCAAAAAAACCTTTGGGATGAATTGGAACGCCGACTGCGAGCCAGGCCCAACATCAGGCCCCGACCTCACTAATGCGCTTGTGGCTGAATGGAAGCAAGTCCCTGCAGCAATGTTCCAACATCTAGTGGAAAGCTTTCCCCGAAGAGTGGAGGCTGTTATAGCAGCCAAGGGGGGACCAACTCCATATTAAATGCACATGATTTTGGAATGAGATGTTAGAGGAGCAGGTGTCCACATACTTTTGGTCATGTAGTGTAGTAATATTTTTTTTTTAATCAACCTTGTTCCGACATCATTTCAACCAAACAGAATGTATGTGTTGGTTGAATCAACTTGGAAAACGGATCGGATTTGCAAAAAGTCATCAATAAGGGAATTTTCACCCAACTTCTTACCTAAATCCAATGACTGGGTCACATGTTTGGTTGATTTCACGTTAGTTGACAACTCAACCAAATGTAAATAAAAACTAGACGTTGAACTAACATTTGTGCACAGTGGGAGTGTCTGTGCGCTCAATGTAACGAATCAAAATATAACCTAGCGACGAAAAAAAGCGTCTAGACATTTCGCCTAAAATGATTGACCACACCACATGCGCTTTCTTCACTGTAGGCTGTCATCTTCGCGTCCAATCTTATTAGGCCAATAAATAAATGTAGCAATGATTCAATTATGATTTAAATACTATGGGTTTGTGTAAAATAGTCTTTGCAGTATAGTATAGGCTAGCCTACAGTTAATTTCTAATCAGCACATTTACTGCAAAACCATGCGCGCATACGGCTCCAAATATTACGCACAAATAGCGTATTTTGGGAGAGCATCCATTCATTTGAAATAGAACTGGATGAAAATGGCAAACGCGTCAGGATATTTCTCTCTCTGAATTCTCAGAGAATCACTTTTATGAAATGTTTTGCTGTCAAATGGAAGCATGGGGTGCTTATTATTCCGATGTGGTCCTCATATCCCATTTAGCAATACCAAAGCGATTAGACTTATAATAAAACGCCAATATCATAGCCTATAGAATATCCTGACAATAAAATATGTAGGCCTATCTTACCTGTGTTGTGCACTAGATCGATGCCGGATTCGGTGAGTAGGTTTGGGTCACTTTGAGATTTGCCTCGTTGCAAAAGACAGCCGTCTATTCCATTTCCATCGGATGTAGCCATAGGGATAGAGCACAGGAATTCTGAATAAAATATTGAAAACCCTACCAGAGGCAGGCAACTTCAGAAGTAAACAGCAGTAGTGCAGATATAATTCGTTATGACAACAGCGGCTTTGAGCATCTAATGGGGGGCCATGGGTGCTGAGCAGAAATTCCTTGTATGTTGGAGCGCGTGTGGACGTGGGAGCGGTGATACGGATGTGCCCATCTATATTCCTGCGTTCATAACCAAGTGGGAATGTGGTAAATATCAGTTGGATGGATTCAAGTGCTTTGCTCGCAACATTGGCTAGGTTTATATGCTGGTTTATACAGACAGACCCTTAAAAAAAAAAATCCCCACTAATTGGTCTTTTGACCAATCACATCAGATCTTGTTCAGCTCTGATTGGCCAAAAGACCAATTAGTGAGAAACAGATATCAAAATTGGGCTTCCTGTGTGAATGCAGCCATTGTAGCCAGCAACACACATTTAGGCCTACATACAACATCTGAATTTATTAAAGTACTTTCTGTCACCACATCAATGTCAACAAAGCATTTATGATTTCTGAAGCTGGTTTGGCCAAAATAGAATTATCCTAATATCCACATACTATGAGCATGGATGGTGATGAGGTTGAATAGAGCAGAACATCAATTATTATAAGATTTCCCTAATATCGGTTTGTGACACAACAAGCAATTAGAGTGTAGAGAAACATGGTAACATCTAAACTGCTGTGAAATATATTTTCCTTAACCAAAAATATTGTATTTTCAGCTGTTTGAAGCTGGTGTACCATACCGAAAGTAAAAGACGCAAAAACTAAACTAGCAAGCGAGAAGCATAGAAATAACTTACATACGTTCTGCTTCTTAAACTTGCTTTCAATGAGAATGACAGATCTATAACTACGGTTCTATGTGAATTTGGTTGGGTCACACAAAAAGTTGCATACTGCAGCTTTAAGAAAAAACAGCTGGATAGGCCTAGTGTTATTGGCTGAAAGGAAATCAGTAGCCAAGGCCTATTGTCCATAAGTAGAGAGAGTAATAACAGAAATGAAGGGAAAATGTAGTATATCCATCAGTAGTCTAATAGGCTATTGGTTTAAAGGCCTGAGAAGCCACAATATAAAGCGTCCTGCTCGGCTTGACTGTGTAGCTATGAAAAACACAGATACATGAATTTATTATATTCTGTTACATCAACATATGATATGTTAAATGTATCAAACAATGAATCCGATGTAAATATTGCTGGTAACAAAGCAAGTTTAGATCAGTCACTATGCGCATATTTTGCGCAGTGATGATTGTCCATAATAAACTCAATTATTTTATCCTATTGGTCAACATGACACGCCGTTAAGGAAGTAGGCGCCGCCATTCAGCAGTCGGGAAAAATGACAGCGCACAGGTGCAATATTTATATGCTGGCGTTCGTTCTTTATGGATTAGTATACGTGTTTGTTACAGTAGACGTTCAAGAAACAAATCAGGTGAAAGATGCCGAGGGCCAAACCCATGCCGCGGAAGAGGAGAGATAATGGGAGGCTACCGAGGTCGAAACGAATCTATCGTTAACAGATACTCCAAGCGACAACGAAGGTGACCATGTTCAAACCTATGACATCCCTCCACCACCTCCCGCAAAAAAACAAATCCAAGAGGCCGCGGAAGAGGAGAGGCTGGACTCCCTCGAAACGAATCTAGTAGATGTTCCAAGCGACAAAGTTGACCATGTCTCTGACACCAAGAAAACCCTAGACGTCCCTCCACCACCGCCCGCAAAAGACCAGTTTCAGGAAGAGTTGGTAATCAGACCATTGCATTCTGGGGATACTTACGCCAGCTTCCAGTTCCAAACCTTGTGGGATACGGACTTCTTGCGAGGAAGTAAAGGTAAAGAGTTTGATTTGAAATTATATTTGGGTCAATCACATCATGTTCTAGTCATCTATCTAGTAGCCACACTGGGACACTAGCCATCAGTGCATCTTCAGTCAAGGTCCTGTAGTGTAGACCCTCAGTGCAGGCTTTTGTTCCAACCCAGCACTAAACATATTTGATTCAACCAACCAATCAATGGCTTGATGAGTTGAATAGTTGAACAAGGTGTTAGTGCTGGCAGGCAATGTTGACTGTTGCTTAGTCTGTCTAATCAGGCTTGTAATACACAATTAATTGATATATACAGTCAAACTAATGCCTGTAAAATTGTGTAAATGTTCCTTACAAGCCAGAATGTTGAATAAAATTTTAGTTTTTAAACTTACTCTACCGGTCGTCTGTGCCATTTGTCCTTCAGCTGCTCGAAAATTGACACAAAATATCCACAGGAAAGTATTGTTTACCCAACTTTAGTTAGGTTCTCTCGTTAATTGCTATTGAAACAAGCATGCCGTGACAATGGTATATTCTGAATCAGGGTAGGACGGAGAACAATCAACACTTTTTTTTTTTGTGTGTGTGATTTTTATTTTTGAAATGTTTTATTCCAATTTAAAAATAAAATGTGTGGATTGTTCTCCCTCCTCCCCTGATACAGAATATACCATTGTCATGGCATGCTTGTTTCAATTGCTATTAACGAGAGAACCTAACTAAAGTTGGGTAAACAATTTCAATAAGTTGAAATGTAATTTTATTAAACATTCTGGCTTGTAAGGAATATTTATACAATTTTGCAGGCATTAGTTCCAGGCTGTATATACCAATTAATTGTCTATTGCGAGCTGATTAATCAGACTAACTTGCTGTGCATTCACTGTCATCAGTACATAGGCCCCATGCCTAATTTGTATGACAGCTATGTCCAAGTCAACATACTAGTGTTATATGCAACTCACTGTTTTTCCCCAAAATGTATATTTTCAGTCTACCACTACCAACTCTTCCCGAAGTCTCTGGGCCAGGTGATTTCGAAGTTCTCTGTGCGTGAGCTCCACATCTCCTTCACTCAGGGCTACTGGAGGACCATGCAGTGGGGCCAGCCTTTCCTACCGTCGCCCCCTGGTGCCGAACTGTGGGTATGGTTTCAGGACGCTGTCACTGAGTGAGTGTGTATATACTGTATATTTAGCCACACATGTTCACTTTCCTTACTGTTGAAGATAACATAGCAGCTTTATATCTGTCATCATGGTTAGTAGTCAAATATATCCATATATATATATGTGTGGCGCTAGTCTCACCCATTTTGTAATGACAGCCTGCACCACTATCATTTGGCCTATTGAGTCTTTGACTAAGAATGTGTCACAACATTTCACAGCCATGTCTTTTTGTCCCTGGTGGCAGATACTGCCATTTTACCCACTGCCATTTCTCTATATATTAGCATTGAAATTCTATTGAATTCTATCGTTTCGTCCTTTGTCTTGTAGTGTGGACGTTGCCTGGAAGGAGCTGACCAACGTCCTCTCGGGGATCTTCTGCGCCTCGCTGAATTTCATTGACTCCACCAAAGACGGTGCAGCCCAGTGCCTCCTTCAAGCCTCTAGGCGTGGGCAATGGTAAGGCTCCTCACACTCCGCACCCAAGTCTCTACAGTAGCTAGCTTGCCTCTGAACAGAGAGCAGGCTCGTATTCGTAAGGGATCAAATGGAAGAAAACAATCTGAAATGGGGAGGTATCATGTGTAATTATCCAATAAGAAACACTTTTCTATGGTTTGCCTTAATGAATAAGACCACGTGCCAACCAATGCTTTGCAAAATGCACTCAAAGGAATCATGACGCAGTTACGGAATTAGATAGTACAGTATTATTAAAAATGTGAAACAATACTGTGTTGATGTGTGATTCTCCATAATACTAAGTGTTATGTCTGGTTCTGTGTTGTGATGTGACAAAATGTGTTGATGTGGACCTGTGTGTCATGCACCTGTATGTGTGTCCTGTATACGTCCTCTGCTATACAGTAACTGACCAGCGCTTTCTCCGCTATGCTGTGTTGCCACGGGAGATCGTTTGTACTGAGAATCTGACGCCGTGGAAGAAACTCCTTCCCTGCGGCTCCAAGGTACCAGTCCGTCTTATGTTGGATGGTCTTATGAATGTCACATTTACCAAAAGCGTAGTATTGTAGTATACTAAATCTGAAAAAGGGTGCGGAGGTTTCCTTCTTCATGTTCATTAGGCACTAAACAGGGGAGGGGAAAAAAACAGACTGAAAGAGGGAAGGACTACCTGGACTAAAATGCCCGTTCTCTTCATTTATTTTGCTACGGTGTGCCCTACTAAACCCTGATTTGTGGTTAGGTGATTATTTTAAAACCATTAGCATGAAGTGTTGTTCTTTTATTGGAATGGACTTCAAGTCTGTGTGTGTGTACGTGCATGTGTGTGTGTACGTGCATGTGTGTGTGTACGTGCATGTGTGTGTGTGTACGTGCATGCGTGTGTGGTGATTAACCATGTTCTTCATGTTGCCTGGCAGTCCTAATGAACTCTGAGAAACTCTTCCACAGCAGATTCCACTCCCAGGCTCTACACATCAGACCTGTCTGTCAGGTGAGGTGTATGTATATACAGTCTGCAGATATATGTATTACTATACTATGGGTGACATTTTCATAGTGCAAAAGAATTGGGCAAAGTGCAAAAATTACCGTAAACCTCATCTGGCAGTGTGACTTCATTTAAAACTTTCCTTCAATAATGTGCGTTTCACTACACTCTAGATAAATAATAGCCTCCTTGTAACGCACATACAGTTGAAGTCGGAAGTTAACATACACCTTAGCCAAATACATTTAAA
This sequence comes from Salmo salar, assembly GCF_965601325.2. Lineage (NCBI taxonomy): Eukaryota > Metazoa > Chordata > Actinopteri > Salmoniformes > Salmonidae > Salmo > Salmo salar. The sequence goes on along the minus strand of NC_138305.1, from coordinate 78,542,050 downwards.
CACAGTTTTTCACAATTCCTGACATTTAATCCTCGTAAAAATGCCCTGTCTTAGGTCAGTTAGGATCACCACTTTATTTAAAAAATGTGGATTGTCAGAATAATAGTTGACCCAATGATTTATTTCTGCTTTTATTTCTTTCATCACATTCCCAGTGGGTCAGAAGTTTACATACACTCAATTAGTATTTGTAAGCATTGCCTTTAAATTGTTTAACTTTGGTCGAATATTTCAGGTAGCCTTCCACAAGCTTCCCACAATAAGTTGGGTGAATTTTGGCCCATTCCTCCTGACAGAGCTGGTGTAACCCACGTCAGGTTTGTAGGCCTCCTTGTTCGCACACACTTTTTCAGTTCTGCCCACAAATTTTCTATAGGATTGAGGTCAGGGCTTTGTGATGGCCACACCAAAGCTGAGTTTAAATGTATTTGGCTAAAGTGTATGTAAACTTCTGACTTCAACTGTATATTATAGCTACATAGGTATGAGGAATACTATTACCTTTTATCATGTGGTCAGCCATATCAAAGAAAAATAACCATACATTTTTTTTGTGTTGGCTTTTTAAAGTAATCCTGTAGAAAATACCAAGCCACTGATTTCACCTTCCATCCTACTTGTAATCCCGTTTGAAAACCTGTCACTGTTCAGTCCCAGCCTTTATATGACACTCGGCAACTGTTGTTTCAGGACTGGCAGTGCAAGTCCACAGTGTGGGAGCTGAGACAGACACTGAACGTGGTGTTTGACCTGCACTCCTCTGGCCAGGGCAAACGAGGTGAGAGAGGCCTCTCCTCATTCAGTATTATACCCCTTTCACAATACTGAGCTGAGCCAAGCTGTACTGCGCTGGCCTGGTTATGCCTCCACCATATAGTTGCTGGAAACGTGGACAGCGTGAATGGAAAATATCTGAGCCAGTACAGTTTAGGTCGACCTTGATAGTGTGAAAAGGGTATAACAAAAAATATAAACGCAACAGGTTGGTTTCATGAGCTGAAATAAAAGATCCCGGACATTTTTTTTCTCTAAAATGTTGTGCACAAATTTGTTTACATCACTGTTAGTGAGAATTTATTCTTTGCCAAGATAATCCAGCCACCTGACAGGTGTGGCATATCAAGAACCTGACTAAACAGCATGATCATTGCACAGGTGCACCTTGCGCTGGGGACAATAAAAGGCCACTCTAAAATGGGCAGTTTTGTCACACAAGACAATGCCACAGATGTTTTGAGGGAGTGTGCAATTGGCATGCTGATTGCAGGAATGTCCACCAGAGCTGTTGCCAGAGAACTGAATGTTAATTTCTTTACCATAAGCCGCCTCCAAAGTTGATTTAGAGAATTTGGCATTATGCCTCACAACTGCAGAAACTGCAGAAACTTTACGTGACCACATGTAATCACTCCAGCCCAGGAACTCCACATCTGGCTTCTTCACCTGCTGGATCGTCTGAGACCAACCACCCGGAGAGCTGATGAAACTGGGTTTGCACAAGCGAAGGATTTCTGCACAAACTGTCAGGAACCGTCTCAGGGAAGCTCATCTGCATGCTCATTGTCCTCAACAGGGTCTTGAGCTGACTGCAGTTTGGCGTCGTAACCGACTTCAGTGGGCAAATGCTCACCTTCGATGGAGACTGACACGGTAGAGATGTCTACTCTTTACGGATGAATCCCAGTTTCAAATGGCAGACGGCGTGTACCGCGTTGTGTGGGCGAGAGATTTGCAGATGTCAACGTTGTGAACAAAGTGCCCTGTGGTGGTGGGGGGGTTATGGTATGGGCAGGCATAAGCTACGGACAACGAAGACAATTGCATTTTATCGATGGCAATTTGAATGCACAGAGATACCGTGACGCGATCTCATGTTTCAGTATGATAATGCATCGCCCCATGTCGCAAGGATCTATGCACAATTCCCGGAAGCTGAAAATGTCTGTTCTTCCATGGCCTGCATACTCACCAGACATGTCACCCATTTGAGCAAGTTACGGATGCTCTGGATTGACGTCTATGACAGGGTGTTCCAGTTCCCGCCAATATCCAGCAACTTCGCACAGCCATTGAAGAGGAGTGGGACAACATTCCACAGACCACAATCCACTCTATGCGAAGGAGATGTCGTGCTGCATGAGGCAAATGGTGGTCACACCAGATACAGAGTGGTTTTCTGATCCACACCCCTACTTTTTTGTTGTTGTTGTGTGTCTGTGACCAACAGATGCATATCTGTATTCCCAGTCAAGTGAAACGCATAGATTAGGGCCTAATGCATTTATTTCAATTGACTGATTTCCTTATATGAACTGTAACTCAGTAAAAATGTTGCGTTTATTTTTGTTCAGTGTAGTATCACCACACTATTGCTAAAACATGCTGGTATTGCCAAGATGTACAGTATCTTCCGCTCTGACACTGCTTCATGTAGGTGCATTTGCATGCTAGCTATATTTTGCAAAGCGAAAATGGCACATTTTTCAAATTACCTTTATTTTAAGTGAATTTCAAATTGCAACACTTTACAGTAAAACAATAAAATGAAGGAGATAATGAACATAACTTTTAATGGAAAAGTAATTTCTTTCTACTGTGGTGTACAGACATTGCCCTTCTAAGCTCCATGAAAAAGACAGGTCACTGCATTTAGAAACATCCAAAATGGAGGACATGAACATGATGTGTTGGGTTACTGGGTGTTTCCACAGAGTGGTCCCTGTTCAAGATGTTCTCTCCTACCCTGACTGAAGCCTGCCCCCTGGCCTCCTCCAGTAAAGTGTACGTGGACGTCACAGACAACCCTCAGGTAAGAAACTTTACGTGACTAACATTACATGACCGCATACTTTACACAACTTTACATTACCTCAAACTTTATATTAATCCAAATTCTATTTAGTTAGCAGATGCTCTTACTCAGTATGACTTAGTTACTTCATACAGTCAAGGAACAGAGCTTCAGCATCAATTTGAGTTTCAAAAGCAAATTATTTTGAAGTAAGAAGAAATGTCAGCAGTCAGCACCAATAATACGTACCGAAATTCAAACCACTATCAACACTCCATGGTCTTCCTACTGAAATGAGCCTTTCTCAGACTGACCTCTTTGTGCATGCCAAGCTTTAGTCCAATCACTAACATACCTGCTACAATGGTGCATCGTGAAAGTAGTTGGCTGAGCATCATGTGTGTGTGTGCGCCTGCGTGTTTTGTTTATACTAAAACACCAGTCAACACTACCTGTATGGAGTAGTGCAATGGGGACTTGCTCTCAAGCTGTAGGGTTCAAACAAATTCTCCAGCTGGTTGTCACCTACAAGGGATCAGAGATCCAGAGTGAGGTTCACGTCAGGGCTGCAACTACGGCAGATCATATGTAACACGGAACACTACAAAGACAGGCCAATACCATCATTAGTTAGGCTTTTAAGCAGAACCTAGATGGGGTAGTTGTTCAAATTAAAATATGAATGAGTTTCTATTTTAATCATGTTCATGTTCTTCTGTAAGCTGGACTGCAATTCAGTTTTCTTTATTGTAAACTGCCAATGAGCGCCATTGTGGTACATGTATTTGTGGAAATAAACCTATTTATCTCTATCAATCCTATGGTAGTTGTGCAGGAATAGATTGTTGTTTTTCCCCTTTAAAGGGGGAGCTGTTTGAGTTGAGCACAGCCACTCCCCTGTTGAGCCAGGCTGTGGTGCTGGGGGATCGGAGAACCTACTCGGTCTACGACCTCACCAACCAGGCAACGTTCGGACAGACGCGCTCCCTCAACATGCTGCTGCGCTGGAGAGCAGCCGAGAGTGGTGAGTGAGTGACACAGGGCAAGGACACGACTCTGTATGTGGGCTGCGTTTCATTCCAGAAAAGATGTTCACTTCCCGTACACAAGTGGAATAAGAAACAGTCCCTATTCCTCTTGTGTATTCTTTTTTTTTTTTTAAACGGCTCAATCCAATTACAATGTCGTTACTAAGGTACTAAGAAACAGCATGTTAATACAATGTTGTTGGTAATAGTATAATTTGCAGTTACTACGAAGTATGATCATGTAATGTACATTACAGAAAAGGGAAGCTTTTCTGATATTAATTCATTTTCATGTAGGGTGTCTGTATAGAAATGACCATATAGAAATATAATTTCTATTTTAGTAATTCTATTTCTATTATTGACCATATGTACGCTCCCTCCTTTCCTCCCACCAGGAGACATGCTGCGCCCACTACTTCATGGAGAGCGCTACGTGGCGGGCTACGGGCTGCAGACGGAGGAGATCCGTACCGTGGTGTACAATCACCACCCATACCGGTCCTTCCCTGTGCTCCTGCTGGACACCGTGCCCTGTTACCTGCACCTCTAAATTAATACGCTCACTGTCACCAGCGAGGGTCGCGACAACAAACCCAGTGAGTACTGCTGCTGCTCACCTGCTGACACTGTTTCACCTATGCCTGGGTCTTGTTCATTAGGCACCAAACCGAAGAAATAGGACTAAAACAGGGAGGGACTACCTGGCCTTGTCTAATATGAAACGATGGTTTTCCGTTGCAAAACATTTTCTGTTGGGTCCCTTACTGAACATGACCCAGGTTCCTTTTTGATCAACTAACTTTTAGATTTGTGCACTTTGAAGAAGTAGGGCCGAGTGTTGATATGGATGTCAGCTACCTGTTGATAGACATTTCCCTCAAGAGTTATCTGCCCAAATTGGTAGAACATGCTTCAGTATCATAAATGTGTAACTAATAGATACGCACACTACATGTTAATGTTTTTAAATGTATCTTCTCTGTGTAATGTCTTTATTTTTAAGCCTTGAGACAATTGAGACATGGGCAAGACAAAAACATTTAAGTGCCTTTGAACAGGGTATGGTAGTAGGTGCCAGGCGCACCGGTTTGTGTCAAGAACTGCAACTCTGCTGGGATTTTCACGCTCAACAGTTTCCCGTGTGTATCAAGAATGGTCCACCACCCAAAGGACATCCAGCCAACTTGACACAACTGTGGGAAGCATCCCTGTGAAACGCTTTCGACACCTTGTAGAGTTCATGCCCTGACGAATTCAGGCTGTTCTGGGGGGTGCAACTTAACATTAGGATCACCTTCATGATATTTTGCGTATATTCTTACTTACTTGCTTGTCTTTCCTGGATGTGCAAATAAATACACGTTTCCTCTCTTCTTCTTTACATCCACTACCAGCCATCCAAAGACTGCCTTTAGCCCCACCTGCTGGAGATGTTGGTCCCGCTGCCTCCTAACTCTGTGACCGAGGTCACCGTGCAGTTTGAGAGGGCACTCCTGAACTGGACGGAGTACACCCCCGACCCCAACCACGGCTTCTACCTCGGGTATAACTTTGACTTTATTGAAGTCAACAGTCTACAGAAACAGAAGATATGCATTTGTCTATGCTACAGGTCAAGTTCTGTTTTTGTCTAAAGAAATGCCAATTGTAATGGAAACTTAGACACTTAATGTACCCATTGTCATAACTTTGAAGTGTTGTTTGCCTATAATTGCTGTCATAGCTTTTAGATTTGTGCTTCAGAACTGGGTTCAAATACAATTAGGAATCTTTCAAATTCCTTTAGCAATTTGCAGTTTTTCCACTATTGGTTCCATTGTCCCAAGCAAGCTCAATCAAGCCCAGCAGGTATGAAATTATTTTAAATATTTGTCTTGACTTTTGATTCTGACTGAAGATGGGGCCTTGGCTAAATTTGAGATACCACTACACGGAGCCTCTGCTGGTGAACCTGCCCACCCCTGATTTCAGCATGCCCTACAACGTCATCTGCCTCACTTGCACCGTGGTGGCCGTGGGTTACGGCTCCCTCTACAACCTCCTGACCCGCACCTTCCAGGTGGAGGAGCCCAGCCCGGGCCTGGCCAAACGGCTAGCCAACATCATCCGCAGGCTCAGGGGTGTGCCACTGCTGTGATGGGCCAGAATGCTATCATGCTAAAGCTAACAACATTATCTAGCACATTTTTGCGGTGGGGCAATGAGGTTAGTGATTACACCACTTGGGAAACGTGAAGGTAAGTTTCAGGGAGATGCTACTTTAAACATTGGAAGCTTCTGCAATAAAAAACTAAATTCTCAGTTCTGTTTTGTGGAGAACAAAGAAGTTAAACATGAGACTTTGAAGTGCCATGGATTCAATGGACGTTTAAGGCATTTTCTAGTTTCTTCAGTGCACTACTACTGTTGGTGTAGTTGAACAGAGAATAAGGCCTTTTTAATGTTTGTAACGAAGGAACCAAAGTGTTTGCTGCAGGTTTCAGTGGGGAGAGTTGGCTGCCAGACGTGACAGCAGATCACAGCAAGCTCTATATCTGTAACTGGAAAAAGTAATTGCACTGTTTGTGAAGCCATTGTTCTAAAAAGATCTGATGCATCTCTTCAATCTAAACAGAAATAATATTTGTACTTTAAGTTGATGTTGAAAAGTTAAGTGCACTGACTTACAGAACTTTCATAACCAGTTAGTTGGATTTCTATAAACGTTTTGTTAATTGCTCACAGAACCAGTCAACATGGTTGCACTTGAAGAAAACCCAACCATCTCTACAAGAAACGGCCATTGATTTGACCAGATTTCTCTTAGCCATCCATTGTCTGTTTCTTATTGATGTTTTAGTGTTATCAAAATGGCGGTAACTTTGGTAAGCCTTTCTAGCACAGATACTCAACTTTAAGAAGTTTGCCATGCATTATTTAAGAACTGATTTACCAAGAAAAATAGACCCTTAATACATTTTACTTTTTAAGACTGCTCATTTTTTGTGTACTAATACTGCTGTTGATGCTTCACATTTTACTGAACAGCATGAGAATGTTTGAAGATATGGGGTAACCTGGGCTATTTGTCTTTTTAATAAAATTGGCAACTGTCCAAACATTTTATAATTTTTTTTAAGTCCTACAGCTTTATAAAAAGAAATACATGGAGGCTTGTGGAGAACATAGATCAGAACATATAAAAAATGATTGCACACTTGAAGAATGATGTGGACTCTCTCATCCCAGTCCAAAACAGTACTTTTGGACTGATAGAGAACTCCTGGAGGAACACTTGGCTGCTGAGCATGGATTGGATCAACTGTACCGTAATCCAGTTTAGGAGTCTTCACGACATAACATGTCATAAGCAGTCATAACAGCTGATGTAATTCTACGATGAGCCATACAGTATGGACCTATTCAGGCAGATGTAATTTTCAAAATGTATTTTACCTTTATTTAACTAGGCAAGTCAGTTAAGAACAAATTCTTATTTTCAATGACTGCCTAGGAAAAGTGGGTTAACTGCCTTGTTCAGGGGCAGAACAACAGATTTGTACCATGTCAGCTCGCGTATGCAATCTTGCAACCTTTTGGTTATTAGTCCAACGCTCTAACCACTAGGCTACCTGCCGCCATTACAGAACATTCAGATAGAAATGTATCATGAACAGATATCATGGTCTACTTTATCAGATACAATGGAGCAGACACTTTCCCTAGTCTATTTTAATACAACCCAGGACCAGTTCACTTTCTGTATCCCATCTCACTTGCCTCAGCTGTGGAAGTGTGTATGTGAAGGGGAGGGAGCGGATTATTCTTTTCTCTAATAACAAGTTTGGCCTCACTCCTGCCAAGTTCCAACAGAACACAGACACACAGAGGTCTCTTTCTTTGCAAGTCAGCAATTTCCTCTCGCACGTGTTTGGCACTCTAGAGTGGGGGGAAAAAAGCCCTCAGCATTCCAAATAAAAAGCCTTGTTTATACCTGCCGCTAACAGGCGTGCTGTGTCCTGATCTTGTCCACATTCAGATTGTGCCCACATTTTCAGACATCTGTCTACACGTGGTATTAAAATGTGTCTCCTATCTGTCCAATGTGTACATATTGTGACCAGAATTCCTGGTCTATCCCTGTATGCAAATTAATTGACTGATATTCTTTCAAAACAATGTTTATTTAAATGTACATATTGATGCCACAAGTCTATTGTGTCGCCTGTAAATGATAGAGGGCAGGATAATGATGATTTGAATGGTTTCACTGTCCAGATCCGTCTACAAAAGCGTGCCTGACTACCTCAGGCGGTGGGCAGGATCAGGACAAAGGATGCATGTTAGAACCAGGTATAAACAGGGCTAATGAGGGTCATGTCCGGTTTAATAGCTCTGCTAAACTCAGTCCATTTAGACAGGGAAGTGGGTATACATTGGCAGGGAACACAGAAACTTTGTGCAGAGTTGGGGGAGGTGTAGTAACACTAGAAACCTGAGCACTCCAGACAAATCACTGACCAAATAGAAGAATAAGCACTGAATCTGGTGGACAGACAGACGTGTACATACTTGAGCAATTTCCATTCTTGGTGTGTTCCATCATTTGTCGTTGTAGCTCAGCGCCGGCATAAAAAGGCACCCTGGAAACTAAATTTCCACCAACAAGGTAATACATGTACTGGAATGTATATAAAGGCTGCACAGATCGCTTTATTGATCGGAATACAAACAAGTACACCCAACCCCCCCAAAAAAACAACAAGCATTCCTCTTCTTGAAGAAAGAGAACTCTTCTTTTTTTATTGAAATGATGTGAGGAGTCTATGAGTGTTGTGACTCCTCTCCAGACCCAAACCTTGCTGTCCTATGAGCATGGCTCACTGCAGGCGTGGCCGCAAGTTGTCCGGCAACACTTCTGTTCCTCGGGGCACTGGCCGTCATGGTAACAGTACTCAGCACACATGGGGGTCCCCTTAGGCAGGGCACAGCGACCAGGTTTCACTAAGGTAACAGAAAAAAAGGTGTTCCGTTATAAAGTAGCAACATACTGTAGATTTATGGTAGCAACAGCCTACACTGACTATTCCCATTAAAGTTTTACAATTACAATGACTTGGAATCTTTCTTATTCTATAACTGGAATGCTCAGGGTCATATATATAGACTCTATGTGCCTGCATGGATCTTAGAAATGTTCTTAATTGAGTGTCTCAGCTCTAAAGAGAGTGTATGTGAAATATATTGATCTATGTGTATGAAATGTACATTACAAGATCCAGCTTTCTTGTTTCCAGAGTAATGCAGCAGTAATGAATGCAATAGATGGGTGTATCTGTCACTCTGGGACCATATCCTACCTGTGTAAGGTGCAATGCACTCATGCCCACATCCATTGTGGCAGCATTTTTCATCATTGGGGCAGTTACTGTCATTGGAACAGAACTCGGCACACATCCCTGAGCCCCATCGTCTGCGAGGGCACACTCCAGGCTTTGCTTTGGAAACACAATTTGCGGAGCAGACGTGTCAGGGAAACCAACTTACCACAAAGAGACATGAACCACTTTCTGAAAATCTGTCATATTTGTGACTAGATATTTGGTCCCCATCATCAATGTTTCCCTCAAGCCTATGTTCTCTCAGCCCTATGTTCCCTCAGTAATCACTGAAACAATTTCAATCAAAACTGGCACAAATGCTTATTGTTATGAGGTTTTAAAAAAATGCTGATTATTTCAGCATCTACACAAATAGTTAAGTAATAATAGTTAAGGGTATATGGGACCTATTGAATATGTGCAATCACTGTGACCTTGACCTTTTGTCAATATTACAGACAAATTGTATTTTCTAAGATAGATTATTATTCGTATTTGTTTTGCGTCTACTTAAGTAAAAATAACATGTAATGCCTTATCGGAGAAGTTCTATGCAAGGTACAAACACATGCATCTGATCTGTAATTGGTGGTTCTTATTTACTCATTCATGCAACATTGGATCAACTCACCAAAAGACCTGTGTACATCAAGGATGTGAAAAATATACACAATGTAAAATATTTGTTTTCACATAAAGTTTTTGTCTATGTCATCTCCTCATCTGAAACACAGGTACATTCCTTGCTCCTCCAAAAAATACTAGATATTGAGAGATTTTGAAAAAAGGTTACTCCTCTCATTTGTGTTGCCGACTCCTGGTTTAGAAGATAGAAAGAACTGAGGGAATTTAGGGCTGAGGGAACATAGGGCTGAAGGAACATAGGGCTGAGGGAACATAGGGCTGAGGAAACAGAGCTGAGGGAACATAGGGCTGAAGGAACATAGGGCTGAGGGAACATAGGGCTGAGGAAACATAGGGCTGAGGGAACATAGGGCTGAAGGAACATAGGGCTGAGGGAACATAGGGCTGAGGAAACAGAGCTGAGGGAACATAGGGCTGTGGGAACTGAAGGAACAAAGGGCTGTAGGAACAGACATGGTCCCATACCAACCATTAGTCTGTGCGATTAACGGGGGCTGTGTTTGAGAGACGAGGGCGGATCCTGAAAACGGTTCTTCTCACAAAAACGTCTGTAAACTCCGAACGGTTTGAGCTACAAACTATTATGAACCCCACTATAAAAAAAAACTGAGACGCTCACGAACACGCACTGTTTTGCTTTACGAAGCTCACAAGCCACACAAAAGTCGATAGAAAGCAAAGGTTCTTCTACATAAAAGATCATAGGACACCCCCGAACATATGTCTATAATACTGTAATAAGCTCACATTGTTGCTGTCACAAACTCTAAAGTCCACACAGTTGTCACTGACTAGTTGGACATGCATTTCCTACTAAGCAAACCATTTCTGTAAAAAAAAATGTTTTATCAGGTTATTGTTTGGTGGACCTCATTTTTGGTTTTTGACATTAGTCAATAATACTCACTAAGGCAACTAATTTGTCAAATTCTTTTTCATTACAGTTCTACTAATAATTTCATTGTACTGAAAAGAAAATCGTAAAACACTTAATTGTGAGGCTAAATATGAAGGCTGTACATATAGATCAATAAAAGTAGTGAAAAAACAGATTTTTGCTAGGTATCGCTGGGCCTGATGAGGTTTTAAGCCAGTCAGGTTCTTCTTACTGAAGGCAGGTGGGACACACACTGCGCCGCAGTCAAATACGCAGCATTTGTCATCTCCAGGACAGTCCTCATCGCAAAAGCATCCCTTGTGTGATGGCACCACGTTCAGAAGCCGCGGGCACTGACCTGCCTTTGGGAGGATTGGCACTGTGAGAGAGCAGGAGGAATCGTTGGAGTGAACTTGGGCGACCTCAAATCCAGTTAATTAAGCTGTAATTACAAAGTAGGCTACTCTAGCAACATTACGGCAATGGATTACAAAAACAGAAGCTTTTTCGTTCATTTTCGGTACCCTGCACATTCAGTGTAGGCTATGCGTAAAATGGCCAAGTGTAAGGCTGGATTGTTTCAACCAGCACATTTAAATCATAATGGCTGGCTTGTGTTTTTAGTAAGTAAAACAACACAAAATATGCAAAATAGCCTAAACACAATTAGGCCTATATAGGCTAGTCACTTGTGTCTCACATCACATAGGTAGGCGTACATGTCAAATGGCTACTTAAAATAACGAATCAAATTGCCTTACTTTGTTTCATGATAAATAGTGACAAATAATGCAAAGTAATTTTAACAACTCACCTGTAGAATTGCCTCCAGTTTCTGCAGCAGAGATTATTTTCAAATCAAATGCTAACAGGACAATAACCAAAGCACAAAGCGCTGACGAATTCATTTCCATGCTGACTTCAAGACTATACTTGTTGGAGCAAAAAGTCCAAATAAATGTCATCGAAGAGAGACCTGGGCCGCGTTCATTATGAAAAAACGTTGTGCATCGTTCAATTTAACGGAAACGGGGCTGTTCTAAACGACCAGTTGAAAAACGCGGAGGGGTTGGGTTGTTGTTTCAGGCCAGGGTTGGGGAACGCTGTCAGCATAACTGATATATATGAACGCCAGCATGGCCGCTGCCCTTTAAATACGTCACTCATTGCTTCATGCCACCACACCTTATTATACCTCAGTGAGTGACACCCGCCACACCCACCAAACGGAGCAAACATACGTCAAAGTCTGTTCAAGAACGCTGAAAAACGTTTTGGGGAAACGTGTCGTTCAGTACAAACCGTCCGGCAACGTAGCACACGTTTAGTCGAACTGAACGCACCCCAAAGGAGAGCCCAACGCAAGGGGAACAATAGGCCTGCAGGGTCCCTATGTCCCTCATTTTACATTCCTAGTTCGGATCGAACACTTCCTTAGGTCACATCTAATAACAATTATTAAAAAGGCAATATGGAACTTTTTACGTGGGTTGCTCTTGATCCAAAAAGGGTGCCCCAAAGTGACAGGAACATTGCCCAGAAATTAGAACAGATATTCATAATTGGACAAAAAGGGGAACACCTCCCTAAACCCATCAGCAAAAGCAAATATTGTTAGCCTAAAAATAAGGATTTGTATGGTTTTGGATAATAAATTGATGAATATTACATGAACCATACAGCCAACATTTACATGGGTGTCAGGTAGCCTAAGGGCTAGAGTGTTCGGCCAGTAACCGAAAGGTTGTGAGATCGAATCTACAAGCCTACAAGGTGAAGAATCTGTCGACGTGCCCTTGAGCAAGGCCCTTAACCTTAATTGCTCCCGGCTTGCTGTTGATAATAGCAGACCCTGGCTGTGACACCACTCTCTGAAGGTGTATCAGGGAGAGTTGTGATATACAAAAAACACATTTCCATTCACACATGCATATTAAAACACACTTGAACATGTGTGAAATAGGACAAATATAAGCACCACCAAATTGTTATTAATAACAAACAAAAACCCACAAATTCTGACAAACTCCAAGCATTGATTATGCAAGAATGGGCTGCCTTCAGTCAGGATGTGGCCCAGAAGTTAATTGACAGCACACTTCAAATATTGACTCTTTGCATCAACTTCATGTCATTGTCAATAAAAGCCTTTGACACTTATGAAATGCTTGTAATTATACTTCAGTATTCCATAGTAACATCTGACAAAAATATCTAAAGACACTGAAGCAGCAAACTTTGTGGAAATTAATATTTGTGTCATTCTCAAAACCTTTGGCCACGACTGTAGACTTTACAGTGAAATGCTTACTTACAAGCCCTTAACCATCAATGCAGTTTTAAGAAAATACCCCCCCCCCAAAAAAAAAGTAAGAGATAAGATGTCATGGGCGTCGTAAGGATTGGACCAAGGCGCAGCGGGTAAAGTGCTCATCTTCTTAATTTATTTAAATGAAACACTTAAACAAAATAAACAAACCACAATAACAGTTCCATAAGGCTCCCAGGCTATACAGAAAAGAACCACCCACAAAAAACAAGTGAAAACAAACCCAACTAAATATGGCCTCCAATTAGAGACAACGACAACCAGCTGCCTCTAATTGGAGGTCATTGCCAAAAACCCAACATAGAAATAGAAAACTAGATATACACATAGAATAGAAAATATAGAATATAAACCAAAAACACCGAACCACACAAAACAAACACCCCCTGCCACGCCCTGACCAAACTACCATGACAAATAACCCCTTTTACAGGTCAGGACGTGACAGTACCCCCCCCCCCAAAGCTGCAGTCCCCGAATGCACCTCAAAAACAAAAAAACCCACAAAAACAACCCCAAACTTAAAGGGAGGGAAGGGAGGGTGGCCACGGTCAACAACGGTCCCTGTGCTACACCCCCCCTTCCCAATCCTCCCACTACGGAGGTGGCTCTGGCGTTGGGCGGAGCTCCCGTTCAGAAGACCCTAGGCTGGGATGCGTCGCCGGAGGCTCCCGGCTGAGGAGCGTCGCCGGAAGCTCCCGGCTGAGGAGCGTCGCCGGAGGCTCCCGGCTGAGGAGCGTCGCCGGAGGCTCAGGGCTGAGGAGCGTCGCTGGAGGCCCAGGGCTGAGGAGCGTCGCTGGAGGCCGAGTGCTTACAGCAGGCACTGGCTGTACCGGGTTATGGAAGCTCACTGGAGGATGAGTGTGGGGAACAGGAACAGGACGTACTAATGGCAGAGTGCTCACAGCAGGCACTGGCTGTACCGGGTTTTGGAGGCGCACTGGAGGGTGAGTGCGCGGAGCAGGAACAGGACGTACTGGACTGGGCAGGCGCACTGGAAGCCTGGTGCTGGCTTTGGAGGCGCCAGACTAGTAACACGCACCTCAGGGCGAGTGCGGGGAGCAGGAACAGGACGTACTGGACTGGGCAGGCGCACTAGAGGCCTGATGCGTGGGGCTGGCTTAGGAGGCGCTAGACTAGTAACACGCACCTCAGGGCTAGTGCGGGGAGCAGGAACAGGACGTACTGGACTGGGCAGGCGCACTAGAGGCCTGATGCGTGGGGCTGGCTTAGGAGGCGCCAGACTAGTAACACGCACCTCAGGGCTAGTGCGGGGAGCAGGAACAGGACGTACTGGACAGGGCAGGCGCCCTAGAGGCCTGGTGCGTGGGGCTGGCTTTGGAGGCGCCAGACTAGTAACACGCACCTCAGGGCTAGGAAGCGGAGCAGGAACAGGACGTACTGGACTGGGCAGGCGCACTTAGAGGCCTGATGCGTGGGGCTGGCTTTGGAGGCGCCAGACTAGTAACACGCACCTTAGGGCTAGTGCAGGGAGCATGAACAGGGCAAACTGGACCGAGGAGATGCACTGGTGGCCAGATGCGCTGTGCCGGCGCGTTTCTCCCTGGCTGCCGGCCAACTCTCGCCCGGCAACGCTGCGGAGCCCTTATTGACCGCACCGGACTGTGCGTGCGTATGGGCGACACAGTGCGTATCTCCGCATAACAAGGTGCTTGCTTGATCCGTCGCTCCCCATAATAAGCACGGGGAGTTGGCTCCGGTCTCCATCCTGACTCTGCAAAACTCCCAGTGTGCAAACGACGATAACAGTTCCATAAGGCTCCCAAACAATACAGAAAATAACCACCCACAAAACACAAGTGAAAACAGACCCAATTAAATATGGCCTCCAATTAGAGACAATGAGAACCAGCTGCCTCTAATTGGACGTCATTGCCAAAAACCCAACATAGAAATAGAAAACTAGATATACACATAGAAAAAAATATATAGAACATAAACTAAAAACACTGAACCACACAAAACAAACACCCCCTGCCACGCCCTGACCAAACTACCATGACAAATAACCTCTTTTACTGGTCAGGACGTGACATAAGAATAACAAATAATGAATGAGCAGCAGTAAATAACAATAACGGGGCTATATACAGGGGGTACCGGTAGAGAGTCAATTTGCTGGGGCACCAGTGTCAAGGTAATTTAGGTAATATGTACTGTACATGTAGGTAGAGTTATTCAAGGGACTATGCATAGATAATAACAGAGAGTAGCAGCAGCGTAAAGAGGGGGGGGGGGAAATGTAAATAGTGTTGGTAGCCATTTGATTAGATGTTCAGGATTTTTATAGTGGTCTGATTGAAACATGTTGGTATTACAGACTCAGACAGGGAGAGGTTGAAAATGTCAGTGAAGACACTTGCCAGTTGGTCAGCGCATGCTCGAAGTACACCTCCTGGTAATCCGTCTGGCCCTGCGGCCTTGTGAATGTTGACCTGTTTGAAGGTCTTACTCACATCGGCTGCGGAGAGCGCGATCACACAGTCGTCTGGAACAGCTGAGGCTCTCATGCATGTTTCAGTGTTACCTGCCTCGAAGCGAGCATAGAAGTTATTTATCACTGGGCAGCCCGCGGCTGTGCTTCCCTTTGTAGTCTGTAATAGTTTGCAGGCCCTGCCTCATCTGACGAGTGTCGGAGCCGGTGTAGTATGATTTAATGTTAGTCCTGTATTGGCACTTTGCCTGTTTGATGGTTCGTCGGAGGGCATAGCGGGATTTCTTATAAGATCTCTGGCGCTCTAGGTCGACAGGTTCCCGCTCCTTAGCAGAGGTGACCAGTCCGCTCCTGATCCCCAGGATCGTCATCTTGGTTGCGGCTGGAGCCATGCGTCAGGGAGGGGGTACTGTCACTTGTGCTCCCTCTCCGGCCTCTAGGTCACCAGGCTGCTCGTTATGGCGCACACCTGTCACCATCGTTACGGTCATCAGCACGTTATGACACTCACCTGGACTCCATCCCCTCCTTGATTACCTGCCCTATATATGTCACTCGCTTTGGTTCCTTCCTCAGGCGTCATTGTTTCTGTTTCAGTTTTGTCTGTGCGGTGTTTGTGTTTCTTGTTTTCTACTATGTTTTGTTTATTGATTAAATCACTCACTCCCTGAACTTGCTTCCCAACTCTCAGCGCACATCTTTACACAAATATTTATAAGACCATTACATAGTATATGTAATATAGGTCTGTATAAACTACTTTATTAATCATCAGTCAAGTCTTTTTGCGTGGCCTCATCTAAAGTGTGGGCTGCTTATACTTAAATACTAAATACTTTCTAAACAATAAGCACACAGTATTCCAAAACGTTCATGCTGTAACGGTTGTCGTACGTAGTGGACCAAGGCACAGCGGGTTGAGTGCTCATAGTGACTTTATTAGAACACTAAATAAACAAAACAAGAAAACGATCGAACGAACAGGATTGCAGGCTAAACACACAGCTATGCAACCACAACTTCCCACAAAGGGACAGGTGAAACAGGGCTACCTACGTATGACTTTCAATCAGCAACAACAATGTACAGCTGTTCCTGATTGAGAGCCATACCAGGCCACCACAAAGAAATACACCACATAGAAAACCATAGAAATACAAAACAAGAACATTACCCAAAAACCCCGGAACACATAAATCAAACACCCCTCTTACATAAATACATATCCCATTAAACCCCGAACCACATAATACAAATACCCCCTGCCACGTCCTGACCAAACTACAATAACCAATAACCCCTTATACTGGTCAGGACGTGACAGTACCCCCCCCAAAGATGCAGACCCCGGATGCACCTCAACACAAAAATAAACACAAAATAAACCCCCCAAACTAAAGGGAGGAAAGGGAGGGTGGCTGCCGTCACCGACGGTTCTCGTGCCCCAATCCTCCTACTGTGGAGGTGGCTCAGGCTCTGGCCTTAGTCCACCACCTAACCTGTCCATCCCCGCTGAATACCTCTGGCTGAGGCACGTCGCTGTAGACCTCGAGCTGAGGCACGTCGCTGTAGACCTCGAGCTGAGGCACGTCGCTGTAGACCTCGAGCTGAGGCACGTCGCTGTAGACCTCGAGCTGAGGCACTTCGCTGTAGACCTCAGGCAGAAGAACGATTCTGGGAGCTCCGGACTGTGGGCCGTCTCACTCGGTTCCGGACTGTGGGCCGTCTCACTCGGTTCCGGACTGTGGGCCGTCTCACTCGGTTCCGGACTGTGGGCCGTCTCACTCGGTTCCGGACTGTGGGCCATCTCACTCGGTTCCGGACTGTGGGCCGTCTCTAGACGGGGCACTGTTGCCGGAAGCTCTGGACGGAGCACTGTCGTTGGAAGCTCTGGACGGGGTACTGTCGTCGGAAGCTCTGGACGGGGTACTGTCGTCGGAAGCTCTGGACGGGGTACTGTCGTCGGAAGCTCTGGACGGGGTACTGTCGTCGGAAGCTCTGGACGGAGTACTGTCGTCGGAAGCTCTGGACGGGGTACTGTCGTCGGAAGCTCTGGACGGGGTACTGTCGTCGGAAGCTCTGGACGGGGTACTGTCGTCGGAAGCTCTGGACGGGGTACTGTCGTCGGAAGCTCTGGACGGGGTACTGTCGTCGGAAGCTCTGGACGGGGACTGCGCACTGAAAGCCTGATGCGTGGGGCTGGTAGTGGAGGTACCAGACTGGAGACACGCACCCCAAGGCTAGTGCGAGGAGCAGGAACAGGACGAGTTGGACTGGGCTGACGCACTGGAGGCCTGGTGCGTGGGGCTGGTACTGGAAATGCCAGACTGGATACACGCACCCCAAGGCTAGTGCGGGGAGCAGGAACAGGACGAGTTGGACTGGGCTGACGCAATGGAGGCCTGGTGCGTGGTGCGTGGTGCTGGCTTTGGATGTGCCAGACTGGAAACACGCACCTCAGGGCTAGTGCGAGGAGCAGGAACAGGACGAGTTGGACTGAGCTGACGCACTGGAGGCCTGGTGTGTGGTGCTGGCTTAGGAGACGCCAGACTGGATACACGCACCTCAGGGCTAGTGCGAGGAGCGGGAACCAGATACACTGGGCCGTGAAGATGCACTGGCGGTCTTGAGCGCAGTACTGGTACCACCCTTACTGGCTGGATGCCCACTTCCCCCTGGCAAATGCGGGGCGCTGGCACCGCGCACACCGGCCTGTGAATGCGCGTCACCCCATAGCACGGGGCCTGACCAGTAACAAGCTGCCTCCGATAAGCATGGGGAGTTGGCTTGGGGCTTAACCCTGGCCCAGCCAAACTACCCGTGTGCCCCCCCCAAAAAATGTATTGGGGCTGCCTCTACGTTGGGCCCGCTCTTCGCTCCACTTTCGCTGTTCCTCCCTCGTTGTCTCCACCTGTTTCCATGTCAGGGTCTTGTCCCCTGCCATTACCTCCTCCCATGTCCAAAATGTCCTCCACTCCCTTCTCTCCCTGGCCCAGGATCCTTCCTGGGCCCGCTGCTTGGTCCGTTGGTGGTGGGAAGTTCTGTAACGGTCGTCGTACGTAGTGGACCAAGGGGCAGCGGGTTGAGTGGTCATAGTGACTTTATTAAAACACTCAATAAACAAAACAAGAAAACGATCGAATGAACAGGATTGCAGGCTAAACACACAGCTAAGCAACCACAACTTCCCACAAAGGGACAGGTGAAACAGGGCTACCTAAGTATGACTCTCAATCAGCAACAACGATGTACAGCTGTTCCTGATTGAGAGCCATACCAGGCCAACACAAAGAAATACACCACATAGAAAACCATAGAAATACAAAACAAGAACATTACCCAAAAACCCCGTAACACATAAATCAAACACCCCTCTTACATAAATACATATCCCATTAAACCCCGAACCACATAACAAATACCCCCTGCCACGTCCTGACCAAACTACAATAACCAATAACCCCTTATACTGGTCAGGACGTGAAACACGCAGTTGTAATACTGTAATGTGTAACTTCAGACAAACTCTGTTGAGTAACATAATGTTTTTAGTCCACAAATGCTTTTCTTAATTACATAAATGCTTCAAAATTCCCAAAAAGTGACATTAGCTGTCACGATTCTCTAAAGCTGAACTCAGAAGCAGACCAGGACAAGGTGAGTAAAATGAAGGTGAGTATTTATTTACAGTCTCGAGGTATAGAATAATAGAATAATCCAGAAGACGGAGCGGCAGCGGAGGTGAGTTGATGAGAGTGAATAGGCAGATCCAATGACGTCACTGAAACCACCGACGGCCAGGCAAGGGAGTTGAATGTTCCGGGAGGATGACTGTAGACAGAGTAAACGGGAGTGAGTAACCGGCAAAAAGTACAGAACAACAAAACTAACTCTGGTAACATGAGGCTGATACGCTGACACAACATACTGTTCATTGCTAACGATCCGGCAGGGAATGGATGTCAGGTCAGGGCTTATGAAGAGAAGAGGTGATGATCAGGACCAGGTGTGCAGATGGCTGATGAGATGCAGGTGTGGGTAATCAAGAGTTCTCCCGCCTAGCTTCGTCGCTTATTTCAAAACTTATTTTGAAACTTATCCAAAAACCCGAAAAAACTCCATACATTTTCCCATAGGCTTTGTTCAAAGAACCATGGCGTAGTTAGTCTCTACAAAGAGACATCATTACTATTGCTCTCTTTACATGTTAGCAATTGGGAGTCTCCAACCCAAAAGTAACCTCACAGCCCAATCCCCCCACTCCCCCCTTCGCTAATTTCAACACCAGCAAACCATTCAACACCAGCAAACCATTTTCCAGCACTGTCACGTCCTGACCAGTAAAGGGGTTATTTGTTATTGTAGTTTGGTCAGGACGTGGCAGGGGGGTGTTTGTTTTATGTGGTTCGGGGTTTGTTGATATATGTGTTTATGTAGAGGGGTGTTTGTTTAGAGTATTCCGGGGTTTTGGTTATGTTCTATGTTTTGTATTTCTCTGCTCTATCTATGTTGTGATTTTCTTTGTGTTGGCCTGGTATGGCTCTCAATCAGGAACAGCTGTACATCGTTGTTGCTGATTGAGAGTCATACTTAGGTAGCCCTGTCCCACCTGTCCCTTTGTGGGAAGTTGTGGTTGCTTAGCTGTGTGTTTAGCCTGCAAGACTGTTCGTTCAATCGTTTTCTTGTTTTGTTTCGTATGTGTTCAAATAAAGTTAAGATGAGCACTCAACCCGCTGCGCCTTGGTCCACTACGTACGACGACCGTTACACTCACCCATCTACACACAATATCATTGTGTGCACCAATTAAGGTGCCACCAACCTCCTGTGCTAGAAGGCCATCTTCAAAAGGGGTCTCTTTGCTGTTATACAGATTAAAACCATCCATTTCTGGTGGATTGACAATGGAACTCAGTTTAAAGTATCATTTTTAAATGAAGCCAAACAGAGTAGGCTACTATTTAAATGTTATCCTCCAGAAGAAGGCAGAACATAGGCTATATTACAGCAAATAATATGTCTAATCTCGAAAGTACTGATAGAGGAAAATACATTTTCTTGTAGAGAATTTGTAAGGAAGGTATCATGTTAATGAATGACATTGTAAACAACAAAGGTAAAATGATGTCACACAAGCAATTAATCATGGTGTAAGGAAATGTATGCTCAATACAAAATTAGAACCAGTTCATCACAGCTCTGCCACAAAAATGGAAGAGGCAATTCCTTAAAAGAGAAAGGAATGAATTCATCGTAAATGGCTAAAAATTACCAATATAAATCGTAACATGTATCAGTTTCACTTATGGTCAAGAGGGTTGACAACTATACCGCATTAAATTCAACATAGTTGGGAACAGATTTTCGATATCCCAACACCATGGCATCAGATTTATGAAGTAATATACAAAGTAACAATTGAAGCATCAATCCTTTCTTTTAAATTTAAGCTATTATATTAAATTCCCGCTACATAAAGAATGCTCAGTATATGGGGCATTGAACAGAATCAATAGAGTATCTATTTTGGTACTGTCCATCGGTGGCTTGTTTTTAGAGTCAGGTTCAGGAATGGTTGTTGCCATGGGTACCACTGGGCGCACATTTGAGGGTTTTGCCCTAGCACTACACTGCTGATTCAAATAACCAACTCATCATCAAGCTTTGATTATTTTCATCAGCTGTGTAGCACTAGAGCAAAAAACAAAACGTGCACCCAGGAGGAGCCCCAGGACCGAGTTTGGGAAACCATGCCCTATAGTACTGCCCAGGGACACAGTGATTTAATGCAAAGTGTTGGATTGTGGGCATGCGCCTGCCACGGAGGAACATCCAAATCTTCCACTGTTTGATGTCAGAGTAACTCACCATTGTCCCAGGGAGCATTCGGACTACCTCCAAATCAGCTCGCATCTGACGCACCAGGGCTGTCCCATTTACATTTACATTTAAGTCATTTAGCAGACGCTCTTATCAAGAGCGACTTACAAATTGGTGCATTCACCTTATAATATCCAGTGGAACAACCACTTTACAATAGTGCATCTAAATCTTTTAAGGGGGGGGGGGGGGGGGGGGGGCTTAGAAGGATTACTTTATCCTATCCCAGGTATTCCTTAAAGAGGTGGGGTTTCAGGTGTCTCCGGAAGGTGGTGATTGACTCCGCTGTCCTGGCGTCGTGAGGGAGCTTGTTCCACCATTGGGGTGCCAGAGCAGCGAACAGTTTTGACTGGGCTGAGCGGGAACTGTGCTTCCTCAGAGGTAGGGTGTCCCAAGTTGTTTCCACCGAGATGGATGACTGTATTGGATGACTGTATTCACGGTCACAACTCGTCTCAGCGAGAGAGAATATTTCAGAACCCTTCCACTGAGAACTGCTCGGCCATATTTCTGGCTTGTGTAGTCATCTATCTAGCCAGCTACATTGTGTAATCGCATAGTAAATATTTGCTTCAGTCTTTGTTTCCTTGCGCTCGCCAATTTTCTATGAGCAATGATCAGTAGGATTATGAACAGGGATCTTATCAATAAATAAAACGTACAACATTGTGAAGATTCACAAGGAGGAGATGTTAAACTGTATTATAAAGTGGGTGGTTCGTGCCCCGATTGCTGATAGGCTGACAGCCATGGTGTATCAGAACGTATACCACTGGTATGACAAATAATTTATTTTTACTCCTTTAATTACGTTGGTAACCTATTTATAATAGCAATAAGGCTCCTTGGGGGTTTGTGGTGTATGGCCAATATACCACGGCTAAGGGCTGTATATCCAGGCACTCCGTTTTGCATCGTGGTAAGAACAGTCCTTAGCATGGTATATTGGCCATATACCACACATCCTCGTGCCTTATTGCTTAATTATAATGTTGTATAATAAGGTTGCATGATCACCTTCCGGTGTAAAACACATGGATATTAAAAACAAAAAACGATGTTTTAAGTGAAAATAGGCACTGGTCTGAAGCCGGAAAATTAAAGATATTCACATGAGCACCACATGAGTCTCAAATAAACCCCTAAAAAACCGAGCACAGGTGTTCAAAATCTTGTTTTATTCAAATTCAGCAGTCCACGTGAGTTTGTCCAGATTCCATAAAAGCTATGATTATTTTTCATTTTTATTATTGCATAAAGTCATCAGTTTTCATAGACATAATTGTACATGTAATAATTAGAATTTTCCAGTTATTTCTTATAACTAATAAGAATTTCCAATAAAGCTTCAATGGCTCACTGCAGGCGTAGAATCAACATTTCCGGAAACACTTCTGTTCCTCGGGGCACTGGCCATCTTTGTAACAGTACTCGGCACACATGTAGGTCCCCTTGGGCAGGACACAGCGACCGGGCTTCACTATGGTAACAGAGAAAAAGCGGTCAGTTATACAGTAGAAACATAGGTGTTATAGGAATTTCCAGGTTAACAATCGAGAAAAGCAGACGCAGGTAAAGTCAATCAATACTATCCATAACAAATCTATCCATATAAAATGTATATGTAAAATGTATATATATATGTATATGCAGCAGAAAAGCTGTAAAACCCCCAAAATATTTGTGTCCTCCAAAGAGGTGGATGGGTTAATAGTAATAATTTTTTATTTAGAAAAAAATTATATCCAGTTTATTACAAGTTGCAACAGGGAAACACTTCCAGCACAGAAGCAGAGAAAATGTCTAACTGGCATCTTGGAAACATGCCCTTTCTACTCTAATCAGACAGCACCAAATGTTCTGTAAACACCAGCTCTAGAGGCTTGTAGGAAGTCAAAACAAACAGGCAGTGACTTTGTCAGCTGCTACAGAATCACACAATGTTGACAGAATGTCATCAATACAATATAACAGTGAATAATCAGTGTGTCCTCGACCCTTGTACCTCAAGTCTGGCGTCAATCTCTATCAACAGATATGAGAACAATCCATAACATTCAGCATCAAGTCCAGTGACCATCAACTCACACCTTGAGTGTCACAAGTAGAACACTGGAAATCATCTGTACACTGATTCTTTCCATTAAGGTATTACTATTACAATGAGTTGGAATTCTGTTGGTGGCCCTTGACAAATTGTCAGCTTAATGTTCTGTGAATTGCTGTACCGTAAGAAACGTATGTTGCTACTCCTCTGAAGTCTCAGTCTGATATTCCCCAAATCCTTTTCCCTGAAATATACATTTGTATCACTTTATCAACAACAGCGTGTTACAAACTGACTGAACAAAACATTATGAACACATGCTCATTCCATGACAGAGACTGACCACTAGGCAACCCTGCCGCCAACGGTCCACCAACCAAAGGACATCCAGCCAACATCACACAACTGTGAGAAGCTCTGGAGTCAACATGGGCCAGCATCCCAATGGACTGCTTTCAACACCTTGTAGAGTCCATGCCCTGATGAGTTGAGGCTTTTCTGAGGGCAAAAGGGGTGTAACTCAAAAAAAGGAAAGTGTTCCTAATGTTTGGTATACTCAGAGTGTATAGATGTTGCACAACATTGGTATATACTCTAAAGGCCTGCATGGATCTTGGAAATCCTCTTAATTTAGTGTCTCAGCTCTAAAGAGAGTGTACGTGAAAAATATATATCTATGTGTATGAAATGTACATTACAAGCTCCATCTTTCTTGTTTCCAGAGTAATGCAGCAATAATGAATGCAATGAATGTGTGTATCTGTCACTCTGGGACCATATCCTACCTGTGTAGGTGCAAAGCAGTCATGCCCACATCCATTGTGGCAGCATTTTTCATCATTGGGGCAGTCACTGTCATTGGAACATAACTCTGCACATATCCCCATGCCCCATCGTCTACGAGGGCACACTCCAGGCTTGTCTTTGGGAGAACACAATTTGAGCAGACATGTCAGGGAACCCGACTTACCACAAAGAGAAATGAACATAGACAAAATTGGACTGAACCATTTTCTGAAAATCTGTCATATTTGTGTGGAGATGCTTACGATAAATGTTAGCTGCTACAGAATCAAACAGTGGTCACAGAATGTCATCAGTACAATACAACAGTGAATAATCAGTGTGTCCTCGGTCCTTGTACTTGGACATCCAGTCTGGCGTCAATCACTTTCAACAGATATGAGAACAATCCATAACATTCAGCATCAAGTCTAGTGACCGTCAACCCACACCTTGAGTGTCACAACTAGGATACTGGAAATACTGTGTATTACATAAACTGTATACACTAAATGTTTTGTTGATCACTCTAAACTAAATATGATCTTTAGCGATCTTACATTTCCCCATTACAAATAGGTTTATGGTAGCAACTTGTCAGCCTACTGTCACGCCCTGACCTGAGAGAGCCTTTTTATGTCTCTATTTAGGTTTGGTCAGGGTGTAATTTGGGTGGGCATTCTATGTCCGTGTTTATATGTTTGGGATTTCTTTGTTTCGGCTGGGTATGACTCTCAATCAGGAACAGCTGTATATTGTTGTTGCTGATTGGGAGTCATACTTAGGCAGCCTGTTTTCCTTTGGGGTTTGTGGGTAGATATTTTCTGTTTAGTGTTTTGCACCTGACGGAACTGTTCGGTTGTTCTTTTGTTTTGCTTGTTGCTTTAGTGTTCAGTTGTACATTAAAATGACGAACACTTACCACGCTGCATTTTGGTCTGATTTCTCTTCCCCTTCATCCGAGGACGACGAAGACCGTTACATCTACACTGACACTTCACATTGAAGTCTTTCTATTATGTGACTTCTTAATTGAGTGTCTTAGCTCTAAAGAGAGCTCCAGCATTCTTGTTTCCAGAGTAACGCAGCAGTAATGAATGCAATAGATGGGTGTATCTGTCACTCTGGGTACATATCCTACCTGTGTAAGGTGCAATGCAGACATGCCCACATCCATTGTGGCAGCATTTTTCATCATTGGGGCAGTCACTGTCATTGGAACATAACTCTGCACACATCCCCATGCCCCATCGTCTACGAGGGCACACTCCAGGCTTGTCTTTGGGAACACAATTTGAGCAGATGTCAAGGAACCCAACTTACCACAAAGAGACATGAACATGGACACAATTAGACTGAACCATTTTCTGAAAATCTGTCATATTTGTGTGGAGATGCTTACGATAAATGTTAGCTGCTACAGAATCAAACAGTGGTCACAGAATGTCATCAGTACAATACAACAGTGAATAATCAGTGTGTCCTCGGTCCTTGTACTTGGACATCCAGTCTGGTGTCAATCACTTTCAACAGATATGAGAACAATCTATAACATTCAGCATCAAGTCTAGTGACCGTCAACCCACACCTTGAGTGTCACAACTAGGATACTGGAAATATTGTGTATTACATAAACTGTATACACTAAATGTTTTGTTGATCACTCTAAACTAAATATGATCTTTAGCGATCTTACATTTCCCCATTACAAAAAGGTTCATGGTAGCAACTTGTCAGCCTACACTGACTCTTCCCATTGAAGTCTTACTATTATGTGACTTCTTAATTGAGTGTCTTAGCTCTAAAGAGAGCTCCAGCTTTCTTGTTTCCAGAGTAATGCAGCAGTAATGAATGCAATAGATGGGTGTATCTGTCACTCTGGGACCATATCCTACCTGTGTAAGGTGCAATGCAGACATGACCACATCCATTGAAGCAGCATTTTTCATCATTGGGGCAGTCACTGTCATTGGAACATGACTCTACACATATCCCTATGCCCCATCGAGGGCACACTCCAGGCTTGTCTTTGGTAACACAATTTGAGCAGATGTCAGGGAACCCAACTTACCACAAAGAGACATGAACATGGACACAATTAGACTGAACCAATTTATGAAAATCTATCATGTTTGTGTCGAGATGGATTTGACAAATAGGAATTTGCATCTCTGGAAAGTTTGTAGGCCATGCTCCAAGTAATTTAGTGTCTAATTAATAGTTTTGGAGACATTTGTCCCCAATCATCAATGTTTCCCCCATAACACCCATGAAAATGCATGACAGCCTTCTGAACACTCACAATCTATTGGTTCAAATATGTAGGTTGAAAACATTGTATGTTAACTAAAAAGGCTGTGCAACTGGTTACACACAGACACACAAATAGTGCTTTTATGATGCCCAAATAAAAATTTCGAGTTAAATGAACATATGACACAAGTTGACAAACACATCATTATATGTTGACTTAATTTTTGCATATGTTTTGTCAAGTTGGAGCTAAGTTTGGGCCAACTAAAAATGTTGAGTTCAGGTCACACTTTTATCTAGAAGTTGAATAAACTGAAAAAGGCTTTGGAACCACTTACTTCATAATAATTAGTTGAAACAACTAGAATTGTTTTTACAGTGTATGCGTAAAATGGCCAAGTGTAGGCTGGATTGTTTCAAAGTCATAATGACTGGCTTGTATTTTTAGTAAGGTAGCAACAAATTAGTTTTCAAAGGGGCTATGCACAATTATAGGCTATTGTTTATAACCACTTAGGTAGGCTATAACACCTAAGTCAAGTGTAGCAGGCTTCTTCAAAAAACTCAACAAATTGTCACAGTTTGTTTCATGACAAATAATGACAAATAATGCAAAGTAGGCAAATTAGAAGAACTCACCTGTAGCAGAGACTATTTTCAAATCTACAAATGCCAACAGAAAAAGAACCAAAGCACAACGCGCTGACAAATTCATGTCCATGCTGACTTCAAGACTGTTACAGCAAATGCAGTCCAAATCAATTTCATAGAAGAGGAGACCATAATATGTATTAACCTTAGATGACTGACAGGGGGCGCTGCTAAGACGCCACCGCACAGCCATTTTGGTACTCCTCCTTCATTGTAAAAAAAAGCTATAGAAATGCATTTATTAATATCTACATTTCTTTTTTTGACATTACAGACACCTTAATGTATACATGAAAATTATATTAATTGAACTGATCATGAACATTTTATATTTTGAGAGTGTTAATGTTACTGCCCCACCACAACAAAGAATGACTTAAATACATGAAATTGTGTCCTTGAAACATTTTATTGAAATATTGTAGAATTCCATTAATTCCTATGGAGTTCTGCTCATTCTGGGGTGTGCCAATGTGGCGGCCTGTGGCTTCAAAGCCTCTTTGGCCGTTACAAAGCATCAGCAATCCAGGGTTTATACACATCATTTGGGAGAGCCCATAGAAAAGATGAATGCACAAAAAACAATGCACCTGCAGGGTCCCTATGCCCATCAATTTACATTCCGAGTTCGGATCCAAACACTTGCTTAGGTCACATGTAATCAGAATAATTAAAGAGGATATATGGAACTTGTGCCTCTGGGGGTGCTCTTGATCCAAAAGTGGTCCCCCAAACGGAGAGTAATATTGTCCAGATATTAAGCCAAAATTTGATGTAAACAATTAACAACTAACCTCATTCTTCAACTGAGTTTATAGTTCAATGACTGAATGCATTTCTGTTAAACTGCAGGTGAAAATCCACAATGTATAATGATTCATAACGAAATGTTTCAAAGTACAGTATGTGGAGAGATAGCACACTGTTGATGGGTTGATTTTTCGACAACGGTTGGGCTCGCTCTGTTTACATGGTATATGATATTTACTTGTAATTCATCTTAAGAAATAGGCCTATACATGTCCCAAAATAACTTTTTTAATTTCTATCAAAGCTTTTCTCTCTCATCTGTCAAGTTCATGATGGGCAGACCTATACGCGTTTATCATTTTACTACGCTGATATCTTGTGGCGGACTAAATAAATTCTCAACATTGGATTTTCTTACATTATTCTCTCACAATAACTTTGTAGGACTATACACATTACATTCTATATGACTGACTGTTAACCTGTCTCCTACCCTTCATCTACACTGATTAAAGTGGTTTTAACAGGTGAAATTAATAAGGGATCGCAGCTTTCACCTGGTCAGTCTATATCAATCTATGTTCATAATGTTTTGTACAGTCAGTCTACAACACGTTGTGGTTGACAAAGTGATTAGCCATTTGATTCGCTGTTCAGAAGTCTTATGGCTTGGGGAAGAAGCTATTTAAGAGCCTCTTGGACCTAGACTTGTCGCTCCGGTACTGCTTGCCGTGCGGTAGCAGAGAGAACAGTCTATGACTAGGGTGGCTGGAGTCTTTGACAATTTTTAGGGCCTTCCTCTGACACCGCCTGGTATAGTGGTCCTGGATGGCAGGAAGCTTGGCCCCGGTGATGCACTGGGCTGTACGCCGTACGCACTACCCTCTGTAGTGCCTTGCAGTCAGAGGCCAAGCAGTTGCCATACCAGGCAGTGAACCAACCCGTCAGGATGCTCTCGATGGTGCAGCTGTAAAACCTTTGAGGATCTGAGGACCCATGCCAAATCTTTTCAGTCTACTGAGGGGGAATAGGTTTTGTCGTGCCCTCTTCACAACTGTCTTGGTGTGCTTGGACCATGTTAGTTTGTTGGTGATGTCGACGCCAAGGAACTTAAAGCTCTCATCCTGCTCCACTACAGCCCCGTCAATGAGAATGGGGGCGTGCTCGGTCCTCCTTTTCCTGCAGTCCACAATCTCCTCCCTATAGGCTGTCTCATCGTTGTCGGTGATCAGGCCTACCACTGTTGTGTCAACAGAAAACTTAATGATGGTGTTGGAGTCGTGCCTGGCCGTGCAGTAATGAGTGAACAGGGAGTACAGGAGGGGGCTGAGCACGCACCCCTACCCTTACCACCTGGGGGCGGCCCATCATGACGTCCAGGATCCAGTTACAGAGGGAGGTGTTTAGTCCCAGGGTCCTTAGCTTTAGTGATGAGCTTTGAGGGCACTCTGGTGTTGAACACTGAGCTGTAGTCAATGAAAAGCATTCTCACATAGGTGTTCCTTTTGTCCAGGTGTGGACCTTTTGGTGTGGTATGCAAATTGGAGTGGGTCTAGGGTTTCTGGGATAATGGTGTTGATGTGAGCCATGACCAGCCTTTCAAAGCAATTCATGGCTACAGACGTGAGTGCTACGGGTCGGTAGTCATTTACGCAGGTTATCTTAGTTTTTCTTGGGCACAGGGACTATGGTGGTCTGTTTGAAACATGTTGGTGTTACAGACTCAGACAGGGAGAGGTTGAAAATGTCCACCAAAAACTCTGAAATCTTCATCCCTAACTACAACGTTTTCAGACAAGATAGAACGGCCAAAGGGGGCGGTGTTGCAATCTACTGCAGAGATAGCCTGCAGAGTTCTGTCCTACTATCCAGGTCTGTACCCAAACAATTTGAACTTCTACTTTTAAAAATCCATCTCTCTAAAAACAAGTCTCTTACCGTTGCCGCCTGCTATAGACCACCCTCGGCCCCCAGCTGTGCTCTGGACACCATATGTGAACTGATTGCCCCCCATCTATCTTCAGAGCTCATGCTACTAGGTGACCTAAACTGGGACATGCTTAACACCCCAGCCATCCTACAATCCAAGCTTGATGCCCTCAATCTCACACAAATGATTAATGAACCCACCAGGTACCACCCCAAAGCCGTAAACACTGGCACCCTCATAGATATCATCCTAACAAACTTGCCCTCTAAATACACCTCTGCTGTTTTCAACCAAGATCTCAGTGATCACTGTCTCATTGCCTGCATCCGTAATGTATCAGCGGTCAAACGACCTACACTCATCACTGTCAAACGCTCCCTGAAACATTTCAGCGAGCAAGCCTTTCTAATCAACCTGGCCCTGGTATCCTGGAAGGATATTGACCTCATCCCGTCAGTAGAGGATGCCTGGTTATTTTTTTTAAATGCCTTCCTCACCATCTTAAATAAGCATGCCCCTTTCAAGAAATTTAGAACCAGGAACAGATATAGCCCTTGATTCTCCCCAGACCTGACTGCCCTTAACCAATACAAAAACATCCTGTGGCGTTCTGCATTAGCATCGAACAGCCCCCGTGATATGCAACTTTTCAGGGAAGTTAGAAACCAATATACACAGGCAGTTAGAAAAGCCAAGGCTAGCTTTTTCAAACAGAAATTTGCTTCCTGCAACACAAATTCAAAAAAGTTCTGGGACATTGTAAAGTCCATTGAGTATAAGAACACCTCCTCCCAACTACCCACTGCACTGAGGATAGGAAACTCTGTCACCACCGATAAACCCACTGTAATTGAGAATTTCAATATGCATTTTTCTACGGCTGGCCATGCTTTCCACCTGGCTACCCCTACTGCATTCAACAGCACTGCACCCCCCACAGCTACTCGCCCAAGCCTTCCCCATTTCTCCTTCTCACAAATCCATTCAGCTGATGTTCTGAAAGAGCTGCAAAATCTGGACCCCTACAAATCAGCCGGGCTAGACAATCTGGACCCTTTCTTTCTAAAATTATCTGCTGAAATTATTGCAACCCCTATTACTAGCCTGTTCAACCTCTCTTTCGTGTCGTCTGAGATTCCCATAGATTGGAAAGCAGCTGCTGTCATCCCCCTCTTCAAAGGAGGGGACACTCTTGACCCAAATTGCTACAGACCTATATCCATCCTACCCTGCCTTTCTAAGGTCTTCGAAAGCCAAGTCAACAAACAGATTACCGACCATTTCGAATCCCACCGCACCTTCTCCGCTATGCAATCTGGTTTCAGAGCTGGTCATGGGTGCACCTCAGCCACGCTCAAGGTCCTAAACGATATCGCAACCGCCATCGATAAGAAACAATACTGTGCTGCCGTATTCAGTGACCCGGCCAAAGCTTTCGACTCTGTCAATCACCACATCCTCATCGGCAGACTCAATAGCCTTGGCTTCTCAAATGATTGCATCGCCTGGTTCACCAACTACTTCTCTGATAGAGTTCAGTGTATCAAATCGGAGGGCCTGTTGTCCAGACCTCTGGCAGTCTCTATGGGGGTGCCACAGGGTTCAAATCTCGGGCCATCTCTTTTCTCTGTATACATCAATGATGTCGCTCTTGCTGCTGGTGAGTCTCTGATCCACCTCTACGCAGACGACACCATTCTGTATACTTCTGGCCCTTCTTTGGACACCGTGTTAATTAACAACCCTCCAGACGAGCTTCAATGCCATACAACTCTCCTTCCGTGGCCTCCAACTGCTCCTAAACACAAGTAAAACTAAATGCATGCTCTTCAACCGATCGCTGCCTGCACCTGCCCGCCTGTCCAGCATCACTACTCTGGACGGTTCTGACTTAGAATATGTGGACAACTACAAATACCTAGGTGTCTGGTTAGACTGTAAACTCTCCTTCCAGACTCACATCAAACATCTCCAAACCAAAGTGAAATCTAGAATTGGCTTCCTATTTCGCAACAAAGCATCCTTCACACATGCTGCCAAACACACCCTCGTAAAACTGACCATCCTACCGATCCTCGACTTCGGCAATGTCATTTACAAAATAGCCTCCAATACCCTACGCAACAAACTGCAGTCTATCACAGTGCCATCCGTTTTGTCACCAAAGCCCCATATACTACCCACCACTGCGACCTGTACGCTCTCGTTGGCTGGCCTTCGCTTCATAATCGTCGCCAAACCCACTGGCTTCAGGTCATCTACAAGACCCTGATAGGTAAAGTCCCCCCTTATCTCCGCTCACTGGTCACCATAGCAGCACCCACCTGTAGCACGCACTCCAGCAGGTATATCTCTCTGGTCACCCCCAAAGCCAATTCCTCCTTTGGCCGTCTCTCATTCGAGTTCTGTGCTGCCAATGACTGGAACGAACTACAAAAATCTCTGAAACTGGAAACACTTATCTCCCTCACTAGCTTTAAGCACCAGCTGTCAGCGCAGCTCACAGATCACTGCACCTGTACAGAGCCCCATCTATAATTTAGCCCAAACAACTACCTCTTCCCCTACTGTATTTATTTATTTTATTTTATTTTGCTCCTTTGTACCCCATTATTTATTTCTACTTTGCACTTTCTTCTACTACAAATCTACCATTCCAGTGTTTTACTTGCTATATTGTATTTACTTTGCCACCATGGCTTTTTTTTGCCTTTACCTCCCTTATCTCACCTCATTTGCTCACATTGTATATAGACTTATTTTTCTACTGTATTATTGACTGTATGTTTGTTTTACTCCATGTGTAACTCTGTGTTGTTGTATGTTGTCAAACTGCTTTGCTTTATCTTGGCCAGGTGACCGGTCCGCTCCTGATCCCTGGGATCTTCATCTTGGTTGCGGCTGGAGCCGTGCGTCAGGGAGGGGGTACTGTCACTTGTGCTCCTTCTCCGGCCTCTAGGTCACCAGGCTGCTCGTTATGGCGCACACCTGTCACCATCGTTACGGTCATCAGCACGTTATGACACTCACCTGGACTCCATCACCTCCTTGATTACCTGCCCTATATATGTCGCTCCCTTTGGTTCCTTCCTCAGGCGTCATTGTTTCTGTTTCAGTTTTGTCTGTGCGGTGTTTGTGTTTCTTGTTTTCTATTATGTTTCCTTTATTGATTAAATCACTCACTCCCTGAACTTGCTTCCCAACTCTCAGCGCACATCGTTCCACAAATATGTATAAGACCGTTACATAGTATATGTAGTATAGGTCTGTATAAACTACTTTACTAATCATCAGTTAAGTCTTTTTGCGTGGCCTCATCTAAAGTGTGGGCTACTTATACTTAAATACTAAATACTTTCTAAACAATATGTGTAAAACACATGGAAATTAAAAACAAAAAAAAAATGTTTTAAGTGAAAATTGGCACTGGTCTGAAGCCGGAATATTAAGGATATTCACATGAGCACCACATGAGTCTCAAATAAACCCCTAAAAAACCAAGCACAGGTGTTCAAAATCTGGTTTTATTCAAATTCAGCAATCCACGTGAGTTTGTCAATTCACAGAGCGTCCATGAAGTTTGTCCAGTTTCCATAAAAGCTATGATTATTTTTCATATTTATTATTGCATAAAGTCATCAGTTTTCATAGACATAATTGTACATGTAATAATTAGAATTTTCTAGTTATTTCTTATAACTAATAAGAATTTCCAATAAAGCTTCAATGGCTCACTGCAGGCGTAGAATCAACATTTCCGGAAACACTTCTGTTCCTCGGGGCACTGGCCATCTTTGTAACAGTACTCGGCACACATGTAGGTCCCCTTGGGCAGGACACAGCGACCGGGCTTCACTATGGTAACAGAGAAAAAGCGGTCAGTTATACAGTAGAAACATAGGTGTTATAGGAATTTCCAGGTTAACAATCAAGAAAAGCAGTCGCAGGTAAAGTCAATCAAATACTATCCATAACAAATCTATCCATATAAAATGTATATGTAAAATGTATATATATATGTATATGCAGCAGAAAAGCTGTAAAACCCCCAAAATGTTTGTGTCCTCCAAAGAGGTGGATGGGTTAATAGTAATTATTTTTTATTTAGAAAAAAATTATATCCAGTTTATTACAAGTTGCAACAGGGAAACACTTCCAGCACAGAAGCAGAGAAAATGTCTAACTGGCATCTTGGAAACATGCCCTTTCTACTCTAATCAGACAGCACCAAATGTTCTGTAAACACCAGCTCTAGAGGCTTGTAGGAAGTCAAAACAAACAGGCAGTGACTTTGTCAGCTGCTACAGAATCACACAATGTTGACAGAATGTCATCAATACAATATAACAGTGAATAATCAGTGTGTCCTCGACCCTTGTACCTCAAGTCTGGCGTCAATCTCTATCAACAGATATGAGAACAATCCATAACATTCAGCATCAAGTCCAGTGACCATCAACTCACACCTTGAGTGTCACAAGTAGAACACTGGAAATCATCTGTACACTGATTCTTTCCATTAAGGTATTACTATTACAATGAGTTGGAATTCTGTTGGTGGCCCTTGACAAATTGTCAGCTTAATGTTCTGTGAATTGCTGTACCGTAAGAAACGTATGTTGCTACTCCTCTGAAGTCTCAGCCTGATATTCCCAAAATCCTTTTCCCTGAAATATACATTTGTATCACTTGATCAACAACAGCGTGTTACACACTGACTGAACACAACATTATGAACACCTGCTCATTCCATGACAGAGACTGACCAGGTGAATCCAGGAAAAAGCTATGATCCCATTTTGATGTATCTTGTTAAATCCACTTCAATCAGTGTAGATGAAGGGGAGGAGACAGGTTAAATAAGGATGAAGGATTTTTAAGCCTTGAGACAATAGACACATGGATTATGTGTATGTGCCATTCAGGAGGGTGAATGGGCAAGACAACAGATGTAAGTGCCTTTGAACAGGGTATGGCAGTAGGTGCCAGGCGCACCAGTTTGACTGTGTCAAGAACTGCAACGCTACTGGGTTTTTCATGCTCAACAATTTCCTGTGTGTATCAAAGATTTTTTACATTTTTTATATATTTTACTTTTTTTAGCTAGGCAAGTCAGTTAATAAGAACAAATTCTTATTTTCAATGACGGCCTAGGAACAGTGGGTTAACTGCCTTGTTCTTAACGACAGATTTTTACCTTGTCAGCTCGGGGATTTGCTCTTGCAACCTTTTGATTACTAGTCCAACGCTCTAACCACTAGACAACCCTGCCGCCAACAGTCCACCAACCAAAGGACATCCAGCCAACATGACACAACTGTGAGAAGCTCTGGAGTCAACATGGGCCAGCATCCCAATGGACTGCTTTCAACACCTTGTAGAGTCCATGCCCTGATGAATTGAGGCTTTTCTGAGGGAAAACGTTTGGTATACTCAGAGTGTATAGATGTTGCACAACATTGGTATATACTCTAAAGACCTGCATGGATCTTGGAAATCTTATTAATTTAGTGTCTCAGCTCTAAAGAGAGTGTACGTGAAACATATATCTCTATGTGTATGAAATGTACATTACAAGCTCCATCTTTCTTGTTTCCAGAGTAATGCAGCAATAATGAATGCAATGAATGTGTGTATCTGTCACTCTGGGACCATATCCTACCTGTGTAGGTGCAAAGCAGTCATGCCCACATCCATTGTGGCAGCATTTTTCATCATTGGGGCAGTCACTGTCATTGGAACATAACTCTGCACATATCCCCATGCCCCATCGTCTACGAGGGCACACTCCAGGCTTGTCTTTGGGAGAACACAATTTGAGCAGACATGTCAGGGAACCCGACTTACCACAAAGAGACATGAACATGGACACAATTAGACTGAACCATTTTCTGAAAATCAGTCATATTTGTGTGGAGATGCTTACGATAAATGTTAGCTGCTACAGAATCAAACAGTGTTCACAGAATGTCATCAGTACAATACAACAGTGAATAATCAGTGTGTCCTCGGTCCTTGTACTTGGACATCCAGTCTGGCGTCATTCCCTTTCAACAGATATGAGAACAATCCATAACATTCAGCATCAAGTCTAGTGACCGTCAACCCACACCTTGAGTGTCACAACTAGGATACTGGAAATATTGTGTATTACATAAACTGTATACACTAAATGTTTTGTTAATCACTCTAAACTAAATATGATCTTTAGCGATCTTACATTTCCCCATTACAAATAGGTTTATGGTAGCAACTTGTCAGCCTACTGTCACGCCTTGACCTGAGAGAGCCTTTTTATGTCTCTATTTAGGTTTGGTCAGGGTGTGATTTGGGTGGGCATTCTATGTCCGTGTTTCTATGTTTGGGATTTCTTTGTTTCGGCCGGGTGTGACTCTCAATCAGGAACAGCTGTATATCGTTGTTGCTGATTGGGAGTCATACTTAGGCAGCCTGTTTTTCCTTTGGGGTTTGTGGGTAGATATTTTCTGTTTAGTGTTTTGCACTTGCCGGAACTGTTCGGTTGTTCTTTTGTTTTGCTTGTTGCTTTCGTGTTCAGTTGTACATTAAAATGACGAACACTTACCACGCTGCATTTTGGTCTGATTTCTCTTCCCCTTCATCCGAGGACGACGAAGACCGTTACACCTACACTGACACTTCCCATTGAAGTCTTTCTATTATGTGACTTCTTAATTGAGTGTCTTAGCTCTAAAGAGAGCTCCAGCATTCTTGTTTCCAGAGTAATGCAGCAGTAATGAATGCAATAGATGGGTGTATCTGTCACTCTGGGACCATATCCTACCTGTGTAAGGTGCAATGCAGACATGACCACATCCATTGAAGCAGCATTTTTCATCATTGGGGCAGTCACTGTCATTGGAACATGACTCTACACATATCCCTATGCCCCATCGAGGGCACACTCCAGGCTTGTCTTTGGGAACACAATTTGAGCAGATGTCAAGGAACTCAACTTACCACAAAGAGACATGAACATGGACACAATTAGACTGAACCAATTTATGAAAATCTATCATGTTTGTGTCGAGATGGATTTGACGAATAGGAATTTGCATCTCTGGAAAGTTTGTAGGCCATGCTCCAAGTAATGTAGTGTCTAATTAATAGTTTTGGAGACATTTGTCCCCAATCATCAATGTTTCCCCCATAACACCCATGAAAATGCATGACAGCCTTCTGAACACTCACAATCTATTGGTTCAAATATGTAGGTTGAAAACATTGTATGTTAACTAAAAAGGCTGTGCAACTGGTTACACACAGACACACAAATAGTGCTTTTATGATGCCCAAATTAAAATTTTGAGTTAAATGAACATATGACACAAGTTGACAAACACATCATTATATGTTGACTTAATTTTTGCATATGTTTTGTCAAGTTGGAGCTAAGTTTGGGCCAACTAAAAATGTTGAGTTCAGGTCACACTTTTATCTAGAAGTTGAATAAACTGAAAAAGGCTTTGGAACCACTTACTTCATAATAATTAGTTGAAACAACTAGAATTGTTTTTACAGTGTATGCGTAAAATGGCCAAGGGTAGGCTGGATTGTTTCAAAGTCATAAGGGTTGGCTTGTATCTCTTAGTAAGGTAGCAACAAAATAGTTTGCAAAGGGGCTATGCACAATTATAGGCTATTGTTTATAACCACTTAGGTAGGCTATAACACCTAAGTCAAGTGTAGCAGGCTTCTTCAAAAAACTAATCAAATTGTCACAGTTTGTTTCATGACAAATAATGACAAATAATGCAAAGTAGGCAAATTAGAAGAACTCACCTGTAGCAGAGACTATTTTCAAATCTACAAATGCCAACAGAAAAAGAACCAAAGCCCAACGCGCTGACAAATTCATGTCCATGCTGACTTCAAGACTGTTACAGCAAATGCAGTCCAAATCAATTTCATAGAAGAGGAGGAGACCATAATATGTATTAACCTTAGATGACTGACAGGGGGCCCTGCTTTGAAGCCACCGCACAGCCATTTTGGTACTCCTCCTTCATTGTAAAAAAAAAGCTAGAGAAATGCATTTATTAATGTCTACATTTGTTTTTTGACAAATATATTCTATTACAGACACCTTAGTGTATACATGAAAATGATATTCATTGAACTGAACATGAACATTTTATATTTTGAGAGTGTTAATGTTACTCCCCCACCACAACAAAGAATTACTTAAATACATGAAATTGTATCCTTGAAACATTTTATTGAAATATTGTAGAATTCCATTCATTCCTATGGAGTACTGCTCATTCTGGGGTGTGCCAATGTGGCGGCCTGTGGCTTCAAAGCCTCTCTTTCGCCATTACTGTCTCAGGGGTCGTAAAATGGAGACCAAGGCGCAGCGTGTAGAGGGCTCATTCTTACTTTATTTTAGGAGAACACTTAAACAAAATAACAAAACGACAGCCAACAGTTCTGTAAGGTACTCACAGAAAACGGAAAACAACTACCCACAAACCCCTGAGGAAAACAGGCTGCCTAAGTATGGCTTCCAATCAGAGACAACGAAAGACACCTGCCCCTGATTGGAAACCATACCCGGCCAAAACATGGAAAACAAAACATAGAAATAGAATACTAGAAAACCCACATAGAAACAGAAAACCCAAAATACATGCAAAACAAACCCCCCTGCCACGCCCTGACCATACTACTATGGCAAGTGACCTCTTTCACTGGTCAGGACGTGACAGTACCCCCCCCCCCCCCGAAGGTGCAGACCTCGACTGCACCCAAACAAAAACCCAACAAAAACAACCCCAAACACAAAGGGAGGGAAGGGAGGGTGACAAACGTCTATGGCGGCTCATGCGCTACACCCAGACCTCTCCTCTGCCTCCGATCCTTCAGCAATGGAGGTGGTTCCGGATCAGGGCGTAACCCCCGTTCCACCCGCAGATCCCACCGCTTCTGTAACCCTGGCCTGTGGATCATTATCGGAGGAATCGGACTTTAGATCCTTACCGGAAGCTCTGTGCTGTAGACCACCGCTGGAGGATATGGGCTGCAGGCCGCCGCTGGAGGATCTGGGCTGCAGGCCGCCGCTGGAGGATCTCGGCTGCAGGCCGCTGCTGGAGGATGCGGGCTGCAGGCCGTCGCTGGAGGCTCCGGGCTGCAGGCCGCCGCTGGAGGCTCCGGGCTGCAGGCCGCCGCTGAAGGCCCCGGGCTGAGAGGCGTCGCTGGAGGCCCCGGGCTGAAGGGCGTCGCTGGAGGCCCCGGGCTGAGGGGTGTTGCTGGAGGCCCCGGGCTGAGGGGCGTCGCTGGAGGATCTGGGCTGCAGGCCACCGCTGGAGGATCCGGGCTGCAGGCCGTCGCTGGAGGCTCCGGGCTGCAGGCCGCCGCTGAAGGCCCCGGGCTGAGAGGCGTCGCGGGAGGCCCCGGCCTGAGGGACGTCGCTGGAGGCCCCGGGCTGAGGAGCGTCGCTGGAGGCCCCGGGCTGAGGAGTGTCGCTGCAGGCTCCGTGGCATGGATCATCACTACTGGTTCCGGGCCATGGATCGTCACTGGAGGCTTTGTGCCATGCATCATCACTGGAGGCTCCGGGCCATGGATCATCACTGGAGGCTTCGTGCCATGGATCATCCCTACAGGCTCCGGGCCATGGATCATCACTGGAGGCTTCGTGCCATGGATCATCCCTACAGGCTCTGGGCCATGGATCATCACTGGAGGCTTCGTGCCATGGATCATCCCCCTACAGGCTCCGGGCCATGGATCATCACTGGAGGCTTAGTGCCATGGATTATTGCTGGAGGCTTCGGACCATTGAGCATCACTGGAGGCTTCCTACGGGGAGCTGGAACTGGTCTCACCAGACTGGGGAGACGCACTAAGGACCGTGTGCTCAAAGCAGGCACCGGCTGTACTGGGCTATGGAGGCGTACTGGAGGAAGAGTGCGAGAAGCAGGAACACGACGTAATGGGCAATGGTGGCGCACTGGAGGGAGAGTGCGCGGAGCAGGCACAGGACGTACTGGGCTATGGTGGCGCACAGGAGGGAGAGTGCGCGGAACAGGCACAGGGTACACTGGGCCTTGGAGGCGCACTGGAGGTCTGGCGCTTAGGGCTGGCACACCCCGTCCTGGCTGGATGGTCACTGCAGCCCAGCAAGGGCAGGGCGCTGGTACAGGACGAACTGTGCTGCGCTGGTGAACGGGGGGTACCGTGCGTAGAGCAGGCGCAGGATAACCTGGGCCGTAGAGACGCACTGGAGAGCAGATACGCTGAGCCGGCGCACTTCTTCCTGGCTGACGGCCCACTCTAGCACGGCAACGGTGAGGAGCTTGCACTGAGCGCACCGGGCTGTAAGTGCGCATGGGCGGCACCGTGTGCACTACCGCATAACACAGTGCTTCTACCGTCACTCGCTCCCCACGGTAAGCACGGGAAGTTGGCTCAGGTCTTAACCTCGCCTTCGCCAATCTGCCCATGTTTCCCCCCCAAAAAAATGTGGGGCCGCTGCCTCTCAGCCTCTTCTTGCCTGCCTAGCCGTTCCTCAAGGTATCGTCGTTCCGCCTTCGCTGCCTCTATCTCCCACTGCGGATGGCGATACTCCCCAGGGCTTGTCCAGCGTCCTGTCCCATCTAAGATCTCCTCCCAGGTCCACTCCTCTGAACCATACTGCTTGGTTCTGCTCTTCTTCCTCAAGAATGCACGCTGCTTGGTCCGTTGGTGGTGGGTAGTTCTGTCACAGGGGTCGTAAAATGGAGACCAATGCGCAGCGTGTAGAGTGCTCATTCTTACTTTATTTTAGGAGAACACTTAAACAAAGTAACAAAATGACAGCCAACAGTTCCGTAAGGTACTCAGACAAAATGGAAAAAAAACTACCCACAAACCCCAAAGGAAAACAGGCTGCCTAAGCATGGCTTCCAATCAGAGACGACGAAAGACACCTGCCTCTGATTGGAAACCATACCCGGCCAAAACATGGAAAACAAAACATAGAAATAGAATACTAGAAAAACCCACATAGAAACAGAAAACCCAAAATACATACAAACAAACCCCCCTGCCACGTCCTGACCATACTACTATGGCAAATGACGTCTTTCACTGGTCAGGACGTGACAATTACAAAGCATCAGCAATCCAGGGTTTATACACATCATTGGGGAGAGACCATAGAAAAGATGAATGCACAAGGAACAATGCACCTGCAGGGTCCCTATGCCCATCAATTTACATTCCGAGTTCGGATCCGAACACTTGCTTAGGTCACATCACATAAGAATAATTAAAGAGGATATATGGAACTTGTGCCTCTTGATCCAAAAGTGGTCCCCCAAATGGAGAGTCATATTGTCCAGAAATTAAGCCAAAATTTGATGTAAACAATTAACAACTAAATGTCCATAGTGTGTCTTCAACTGAGTTTATAGTTCAATGACTGAATGCATTTCTGTTAAACTGCAGGTGAAAATCCATAATGTATAATGATTCATAACGAAATGTTTCAAAGTACAGTATGTGGAGAGCTATAACACTGTTGATGGGTTGATTTTTCGACAACGGTTGGGCTCTGTTTACATGGTATATGATATTTACTTGTAATTCATCTTAAGAAATAGGCCTATACATGTTCCAAAGTAACTTTTTTAATTTCTTTCAATGCTTTTCTCTCTCATCTGTCAAGTTCATGATGGGCAGACCTATACGCGTTTATCATTTTACTACGCTGATATCTTGTGGCGGACTAAATAAATGCTCAACATTGGATTTTCTTACATTATTCTCTCACTATAACGTTGTAGGAATATACACATCTCAGTCTTTATGACTGACTGTTAACCTGTCTCCTACCCTTCATCTACACTGATTAAAGTGGTTTTAACAGGTGAAATTAATAAGGGATCGCAGCTTTCACCTGGTCAGTCTATACCAGTCTATGTTCATAATGTTTTGTACAGTCAGTCTACAACAC
Organism: Salmo salar; assembly: GCF_965601325.2. Lineage (NCBI taxonomy): Eukaryota > Metazoa > Chordata > Actinopteri > Salmoniformes > Salmonidae > Salmo > Salmo salar. The sequence goes on along the minus strand of NC_138305.1, from coordinate 78,500,312 downwards.
GTTGTGGTTGACAAAGTGATTAGCCATTTGATTTGCTGTTCAGGAGTCTTATGACTTTTGGTAGAAGCTATTTAGGAGCCTCTTGGACCTAGACTTGGTGCTCAGGTACCGCTTGCCGTGCGGTAGCAGAGAGAACAGTCTATGGCTAGGGTGGCTGGAGTCTTTGACAATTTTTAGGGCCTTCCTCTGACACCGCCTTGTATAGAGGTCCTGGTTGGCAGGAAGCTTGGCCTCGGTGATGTACTGGGCTGTCAGCACTACCCTCTGTAGTGCCTTGCGGTCGGAGGCCAAGCAGTTGCCATACCAGGCAGTGAACCAACCCGTCAGGATGCTCTCGATGGTGCAGCTGTAAAACCTTTGAGGATCTGAGGAACCATGCCAAATCTTTTCAGTCTACTGAGGGGGAATAGGTTTTGTCGTGCCCTCTTCACAACTGTCTTGGTGTGCTTGGACCATGTTAGTTTGTTGGTGATGTGGACGCCAAGGAACTTGAAGCTCTCATCCTGCTCCACTAAAGCCCAGTCAATGAGAATGGGGGCGTGCTCGGTCCTCCTTTTCCTGCAGTCCACAATCATTTCCTTTGTCTTGATCACGTTGAGGGGGGTTGTTGTCCTTGCACCACACGGTCAGGTCTCTGACCTCCTCCCTATTGGCTGTCTCATCGTTGTCGGTGATCAGGCCTACCACTGTTGTGTCATCAGAAAACTTAATGATGGTGTTGGAGTCATGCCTGGCCGTGCAGTCATGAGTGAACAGGGAGTACAGGAGGGGGCTGAGCACGCACCCCTACCCTTACCACCTGGGGGCGGCCCATCATGAAGTCCAGGATCCAGTTACAGAGGGATGTGTTTAGTCCCAGGGTGATGAGCTTTGAGGGCACTATGGTGTTGAACACTGAGCTGTAGTCAATGAATTGCATTCTCACATAGGTGTTCCTTTTGTCCAGGTGTGACAAGGCAGTGTGGAGTGCAATAGAGATTGCATCATCTGTGGATCTTTTGGTGTGGTATGCAAATTGGAGTGGGTGTAGAGTTTCTGGGATAATGGTGTTGATGTGAGCCATGACCAGCCTTTCAAAGCATTTCATGGCTACAGATGTGAGTGCTACGGGTCGGTAGTCATTTAGGCAGGTTATCTTAGTTTTTCTTGGGCACAGGGACAATGGTGGTCTGGTTGAAACATGTTGGTGTTACAGACTCAGACAGGGAGAGGTTGAAAATGTCAGTGAAGACACTTGCCAGTTGGTCAGCGCATGCTCGGAGTACACGTCCTGGTAATCCGTCTGGCCCTGTGGCCTTGTGAATGTTGACCTGTTCGAAAGTCTTCCTCACATCGGCTGCGGAGAGCGTGATCACACAGTCGTCCGGAACAGCTGAGGCTCTCATGCATGTTTCAGTGTTACCTGCCTCGAAGCGAGCATAGAAGTTATTTAGCTCATCTGGAAGGCTCGTGTCACTGGGCAGCTCGCGGCTGCGCTTCCCTTTGTAGTCTGTAATAGTTTGTAGGCCCTGCCACATCTGACGAGCGTCGGAGCCGGTGTAGTACGATTTAATGTTAGTCCTGTATTGGCACTTTGCCTGTTTGATGGTTCGTCGGAGGTCATAGCGGGATTTCTTATAAGATATCTGGCGCTCTAGGTAGACAGGTTCCCACTCCTTAGCAGAGGTGTCCGGTCCGCTCCCGATCCCCGGGCTCGTCATCTTGGTGCGGCTGGAGCCGTGCGTCAGGGAGGGGGTACTGTCACTTGTGCTCCCTCTCCGGCCTCTACGTCACCAGGCTGCTCGTTATGGCGCACACCTGTCACCATCGTTACGGTCATCAGCAAGTTATTACAATCACCTGGACTCCATCACCTCCTTGATTACCTGCCCTATATATGTCACTCGCTTTGGTTCCTTCCCCAGGCGTCATTGTTTCTGTTTCAGTTTTGTCTGTGTGGCGTTTGTGTTTGTATTTCTTGTTTTCTATTATGTTTCGTTTATTGATTAAATCACTCACTCCCTGATCTTGATTCCCAACTCTCAGCGCACATCGTTACACAAATATTTATAAGACCATTACATAAGATATGTAATATAGGTCTTTATAAACTCCTTTACTAATCATCAGTTAAGTCTTTTTGCGTGGCCTCATCGAAAGTGTGGGCTACTTATACTTAAATACTAAATACTTTCTAAACAATAAGCACACAGTATTCCAAAACGTTCACGCAGTTGTAATACTGTGATGTGTAACTTCAGACAAACTCTATGTTGAGTAACATAATGTTTTTAGTCCACAAATGCTTTTCTTAATTACATAAATGCTTCAAAATTCCCAAAAAGTGACATTAGCTGATGGAGATTATCTCATAGAACAAAACGTATAAGATCTCCTAAACCTGTCTTCACCGCAAAACTTATTTTCGGCGTTTATCCAAAAACCCTACAAAACTCCATTCATTTTCCCATAGGCTTTGTTCAAAGAACCATGGCGGAGTTAGTCCCTACAAAGAGACATCATTACTATTGCTCTCTATACATGTTAGCAATTGGGAGTCTCCAACCCTTGCAAAAGTAACCTCACAGCCCAATCCCCCCACCCCACCCCTTCGCTAATTTCAACACCAGCAAACCATTGAAAAATAATCTCACCCATCAACACACAATATCTCATAAAACAGTGAAAACATGATTTTAGAAATGTTTGCTAATTTATTGAAAGTGAAATACAGAAATATCTAATTTACATTTTTTAATTTTTTTTATTTCACCTTTATTTAACCAGGTAGGCAAGTTGAGAACAAGTTCTCATTTACAATTGCGACCTGGCCAAGATAAAGCAAAGCAGTTCGACACATACAACAACACAGAGTTAAACATGGAGTAAAACAAACATACAGTAGAAAAATAAGTCTATATACAATGTGAGCAAATGAGGTGAGATAAGTGAGGTAAAGGCAAAAAAAAGCCATGGTGGCGAAGTAAATACAATATAGCAAGTAAAACACTGGAATGGTAGATTTGCAGTGGAAGAAAGTGCAAAGTAGACATATAAATAATGGGGTGCAAAAGAGCAAAATAAATAACTAAATACAGTATGGGCAGAGGTAGTTGTTTGGGCTAAATTATAGATGGCTATGTACAGGTGCAGTAATCTGTGAGCTGCTCTGACAGCTGGTGCTTAAAGCTAGTGAGGGAGATAAGTGTTTCCATACATACAGGACCAGTCAAACGTTCGGACACTCCTACTCATTCCTGACATCAAAACTATGAAATTTCACATATGGAATCATGTAGTAACCAAGAATGTGTTAAACAATTAAAAATATATTTTAAATTCTTCTTAGTAGCCACACATTATCATGATGACAGCTTTGCACACTCTTGGCATTCTCTCAACCAGCTTCACCTGGAATGCTTTTCCAGCAGTCTTGAAGGAGTTCCCGACATATGCTGAGCACTTGTTGGCCCTTCCTCCCCAATTAAGGTGCCACCAACCTCCTGTGCTAGACAGCCATTTTCAAAAGGGGTCTCTTTGCTGTTATGCAGATTAAAACCATCCATTTCTGGTGGATTGACAATGGAACTCTGTTTAAAGTATCATTTTTAAATGAAGCCAAACAGAGTAGGCTACTATTTAAATGTTATCCTCCAGAAGAGGCAGAACATAGGCCATATTACAGCAAAAAATATGACTAATCTCGAAAGTACTGATAGAGGAAAAAACATTTTCTTGTAGAGAATGTAAACGGAAGGTATCATGTTATTGAATGACATTGTAAACAACAAAGGTAAAATTATGTCACACAAGCAATTAATCATGGTGTAAGGAAATGTATGCTCAATACAAAATTATAACCAGTTCATCGCAGCTCTGCCACAAAAATGGAAGAGGCAATTCCTTAAAAGAGAAAGGAATGAATTCATCGTAAATGGCTAAAAATGACCAATATAAATCGTAACATGTATCAGTTTCACTTATGGTCAAGAGGGTTGACAACTATACCGCATTAAATTCAACATAGTTGGGAACAGATTTTCGATATCCCAATACCGTGGCATCAGATTTATGAAGTAATATACAAAGTAACAATTGAAGCATCAATCCTTTCTTTTCAATTTAAGCTATTATATTAAATTCCCGCTACATAAAGAATGCTCAGTATATGGGGCATTGAACAGAATCAATAGAGTATCTATTTTGGTACTGTCCATCGGTGGCTTGTTTTTAGAGTCAGGTTCAGGAATGGTTGATACCACTTGGCGCACATTTGGGGGTTTTGCCCTAGCACTACACTGCTGATTCAAATAACCAACTCATCATCAAGCTTTGATTATTTTCATCAGCTGTGTAGCGCTAGAGCAAAAACCAAAACGTGTACCCAGGAGGAGCCCCAGGACCGAGTTTGGGAAACCATGCCCTATAGTACTGTCCAGGGACACAGTGATTTAATGCAAAGTGTTGGATTGTGGGCATGCGCCTGCCACGGAGGAACATCCAAATCTTCCACTGTTTGATGTCAGAGTAGCTCACCATTGTCCCAGGGAGCATTCGGACTACCTCCAAATCAGCTCGCATCTGACGCATCAGAGCTGTCCCCTTTGTGTGTCCCAAGTTGTTTCCACCGAGATGGATGATTGTATTCACGGTCACAACTCGTCTCAGCGAGAGAGAATATTTCAGAACCCTTCCACTGAGAACTGCTCGGCCATATTTCTGGCTTGTGTAGTTATCTATCTAGCCAGCAACATTGTGTTATCGCATAGTAAATATTTACTTCAGTCTTTGTTTCCTTGCTCTCGCCATTTTAATATGAGCAGGGATCTTATCAAAACGTACAACATTGTGAATATTCACAAGGAGGGCATGTTAAACTGTGTTATAAAGTGGGTGGTTCGTGCCCCGAATGCTGATAGGCTGACAGCCGTGGTATATCAGGCCGTATACCACGGGTATGACAAAACATTTATTTTTACAGCTTCAATTACATTGGTAATCAGTTTAGAATAGGAATAAGGAACCTCGGGGGTTTGTGTATGTGGCCAATACACCAGCCACGCGCTAAGAACAGTCCTTAGCATGGTATATTGGCCGTTTACCACACATCCTCGTGCCTTATTGCTTAATTATAATGTTCTTTTATAAGGTTTCATAATCACCTTCCGGTGTAAAGAACTTGGAAATTAAAAACATAAAACGATGTTTTAAGTGAGAAAAGATATTGGTCTGAAGCCATAAAATTAAGGATATTCACATGAGCACCACATGAGTCTCAAATAAACCCCTAAATAACCAAGCACAGGTGTTCAAAATCTTATTTTATTCAAATTCAGCAGTCCACATGAGTTTGTCAATTCACATAGCGTCCATAAAATGTGTCCAGTTCCCATAGAAGCTATGATCATTTTTCATATTTATTGCTGCATAAAATCATCAGTTTTCAAAGACATAATTGTACATGAATAATTATATAGGAATTTCCAATAAAGCTTCAATGGCTCACTGCAGGCGTAGAATCAACATATCCGGAAACACTTCTGTTCCTCGGGGCACTGGCCATGTTTGTAACAGTACTTGGCACACATGTTGGTCCCCTTGGGCAGGACACAGCTACCGGACTTCACTATGGTAACAGAGAAAAAGCGGTCAGTTAAACAGTAGAAACATAGCTGTTATAGGAATTTCCAGATTAACAATCGAGAAAAGCAGTCGCAGGTAAAGTCAATCAAATCTATCCATAATATACTGCTCAAAAAAATAAAGGGAACACTTAAACAACACAATGTAACTCCAAGTCAATCACACTTCTGTGAAATCAAACTGTCCACTTAGGAAGCAACACTGATTGACAATAAATTTCACATGCTGTTGTGCAAATGGAATAGACAACAGGTGGAAATTATAGGCAATTAGCAAGACACCCCCAATAAAGGAGTGGTTCTGCAGGTGGCAACCACAGACCACTTCTCAGTTCCTATGCTTCCTGGCTGATGTTTTGGTCACTTTTGAATGCTGGCGGTAGTTTCACTCTAGTGGTAGCATGAGACGGAGTCTACAACCCACACAAGTGGCTCAGGTAGTACAGCTCATCCAGGATGGCACATTAATGCGAGCTGTGGCAAGAAGGTTTGCTGTGTCTGTCAGCGTAGTGTCCAGAGCATGGAGGCGCTACCAGGAGACAGGCCAGTACATCAGGAGACGTGGAGGAGGCCATAGGAGGGCAACAACCCAGCAGCAGGACCGCTACCTCCGCCTTTGTGCAAGGAGGAGCAGGAGAAGCACAGCCAGAGCCCTGCAAAATGACCTCCAGCAGGCCACAAATGTGCATGTCTCTGCTCAAACGGTCAGAAACAGACTCCATGAGGGTGGTATGAGGGCCCGACGTCCACAGGTGGGGGTTGTGCTTACAGCCCAATACCGTGCAGGACGTTTGGCATTTGCCAGAGAACACCAAGATTGGCAAATTCGCCACTGGTGCCCTGTGCTCTTCACAGATGAAAGCAGGTTCACACTGAGCACATGTGACAGACGTGACAGTCTGGAGACGCCGTGGAGAACGTTCTGCTGCCTGCAACATCCTCCAGCATGACCGGTTTGGCGGTGGGTCAGTCATGGTGTGGGGTGGCATTTATTTGGGGGGCTGCACAGCCCTCCATGTGCTCGCCAGAGGTAGCCTGACTGCCATTAGCTACCAAGATGAGATCCTCAGACCCCTTGTGAGACCATATGCTGGTGCGGTTGGCCCTGGGTTCCTCCTAATGCAAGACAATGCTAGACCTCATGTGGCTGGAGTGTGTCAGCAGTTCCTGCAAGAGGAAGGCATTGATGCTATGGACTGGCCCGCCCGTTCCCCAGACCTGAATCCAATTGAGCACATCTGGGACATCATGTCTCGCTCCATCCACCAACGCCACATTGCACCACAGACTGTCCAGGAGTTGGCAGATGCTTTAGTCCAGGTCTGGGAGGAGATCCCTCAGGAAACCATCCCCCACCTCATCAGGAGCATGCCCAGGCGTTGTAGGGAGGTCATACAGGCACGTGGAGGCCACACACACTACTGAGCCTCATTTTGACTTGTTTTGAGGACATTACATCAAAGTTGGATCAGCCTGTAGTGTGGTTTTCCACTTTAATTTTGAGTGTGACTCCAAATCCAGACCTCCATGGGTTGATAAATTGGATTTCCATTGATTATGTGATTTTGTTGTCAGCACATTCAACTATGTAAAGAAAAAAGTATTTAATAAGATTATTTCATTCATTCAGATCTAGGATGTGTTATTTTAGTGTTCCCTTTATTTTTTTGAGCAGTGTATATCGATACATGTAGAATGTATATGTACAATGTATGTGCATGTATATGAGGGAGAAAAGCTGTAAAAAAAAACCCAAAAGATATTTGACCTCCAAAGAGGTGGAGGACACAGTTTATTACAAGTTGCAACAGGGAGACACTTCCAGCACAGAAGCAGAGAAAATGTCCAACTGGCATCTTGGAGACATGCCCTTTCTACTCTAATCAGACAGCACCAAATGTTCTGTAAACACCAGCTCTAGAGGCTTGTAGGAAGTCAAAACAAACAGGCTGTCAGCTGCTACAGAATCACACAGTGTTCACAGAATGTCATCAGTACAATATAACAGTGAATAATCAGGGTGTCCTCGGCCCTTGTACATCAAGTCCGGTGTTAATCTCTATCAACAGATGTGAGGACAATCCATAACATTCAGCATCAAGTCTAGTGACCATCCACCCACACCTTGAGTGTCACAAGTAGAACACTGGAAATCATCCCTACACTGATTCTTTCCATTGAGCTCTTACTATTACAATGAGTTGGAATTTTGTTGGTGGCCCTTGACAAATTGTCAGCTTAATGTTCTGTGAATTGCTGTACAGTAATAAAGTATGTTGCTACTCCTCTGAAGTCTCAGCCTGATATTCCCAAATTCCCTTTCCCTTAGATATGCATTTGTATCACTTTATCAACAATAAAGTGTTATACACTGACTGTACAAAACATTTCATGACATGGAATGGGCATATATGATCCAAGATGGCGTAGCAGTCAGACGTCTTTGTCTTGTCTTGTCCCGTCCAGTGTATATATGATTTTCTTCATATATACTTTGTATACATTTTTTATCTCAATTTCAACATACTTTTCTCACCCAATGTAGTATGGATCTGCTATTTTTTATACTTTAGAACCGGAACCCTCATCAGAAGCTAGCCAGCTAACTAGCTACTAGCTAGTAGTCAGTTAGCCACTGCTAGCGGTCATTACCATTCACTAGGACATCAGCCAGCCTCAGCCTGGTCAATTCCTGCCAGTCTGCACAGCGTGATATCAACCCAGAGCATATCGGACTGTTTTTTCTCTACCGGATTCCGGATTTCTCTACCGGACTCCGGATTCCTACCGCAAGCTATGAACCTTTACACTTGATCATCACAGCTAGCTAGCTGCTATCCGAGTGGCTACTCCTGGCTATCATCTCTGTCCCGAAGTAAGCACCAGTTAGCCTGGAGCTAGGCTCGAGCTATGCCCATCTCCCGGCTAGCCAAAGAGATCCATCAGACAATTCCTGGGCTTCAATACCTCTTTTGCCAATTGGCCTGGACCCTTTGCTGCTGACACGGAGCCCCGCCAATCCATCACGACTGGTCTGCCGACGTAGCCGTTTGAGGGGGTTTCAACAGGCTCTTCCTTTGCGATGTCCCCCTGAGGCCCATCTGCTAGCCTGCTAGCCCCGGCCTGCTAGCTGTCTGAATCGCCATGTTTCCAGCTCACCTAGCTACTCACTGGACCCTATGATCACTCGGCTACACATGCCTCTCCCTAATTTCAATATGCCTTGTCTATTGCTGTTTTGGTTGGTGATTATTGTTTTATTTCACTGTAGAGTCTCCAGCCCTGCTCAATATGCCTTAGCTAGCCCTTTTGTTCCACCCCCCACTGATGCGGTGACTTCACCTGGCTTAAATGGTGCCTCTAGAGACAAAGCCCCTCTCATCGTCACTCAATGCTAGGTTTTACCTCCACTGTACTCACATCCTGCCATACCCTTGTCTGTACATTATGCCTTGAATATACACTTCCTTGCCCAGAAATCTGCTCCTTTTACTCTCTGTTCCGAACGCACTAGACAACCAGTTCTTATAGCCTTTAGCCTTACCCTTATCCTACTCCTCCTCTGTTCCTCTGGTGATGTAGAGGTTAACCCAGGCCCTGCAGCCCCCAGCATCACTCCCATTCCCCGGGCACTCTCATTTGTTGACTTCCGTAACTGTAAAAGCCTTGGTTTCATGCATGTTAACATTAGAAGCCTCCTCCCTAAGTTTGTTTTATTCAATGCTTTAGCACACTCTGCCAACCCAGATGACCTAGCCGTGTCTGAATCCTGGCTTAGGAAGTCCACCAAAAATCCAGAAATTTCCATCCCTAACTATAACATTTTCCGACAAGATAGAACAGCCAAAGGGGGCGGAGTTGCAATCTACTGCAGAGATAGCCTGCAGAGTTCTGTCATACTATCTAAGTCTGTGCCCAAACAATTCGAGCTTCAACTTTTAAAAATCCACCTTTCCAGAAACAAGTCTCTCACCATTGCCGCTTGCTATAGACCCCCTCAGCCCCCAGCTGTGCCCTGGACACCATATGTGAATTGATCAGCCCCCATCTATCTTCAGAGTTCGTACTGTTAGGTGACCTAAACTGGGACATGCTTAACACCCCGGCCATCCTACAATCTAAACTAGATGCTCTCAATCTCACACAAATTATTAAGGAATCAAACAGGTACAACCCCAAATTTCTAACCATGGGCACCCTCATAGATATCATCCTAACCAACCTACCCTCTAAATACACCTCTGCTGTCTTCAACCAGGATCTCAGTGATCACTGGCTCATTGCCTGCGTCCGTAATGGGTCTGCGGTCAAACGACCAACCCATCACTGTGAAACGCTCCCTAAAACACTTCAGCGAGCAGGCCTTTCTAATCGACCTCGCTCGGGTATCCTGGAAGGATATTGACCTCATCCCATCAGTAGAGGATGCCTGGTTGCTCTTCTAAAGTGCTTTCCTCACCATCTTAAATAAGCATGCCCCATTCCAAAAATGTGGAACTAAGAACAGATATAGCCCTTGGTTCATCCCAGACTTGACTGCCCTTGAGAAGCACATAAACATCCTGTGGCGTTCTGCGTTAGCATCGAATAGCCTCCGCGATATGCAACTTTTCGGGGAAGTCAGGAACCAGTATATTCAGTCAGTTAGGAAAGCTAAGGCTAGCTTTTTCAAACAGAAATTTGTTTCCTGTAGCACTAAAGCCAAAACTTTTTGGGACACTGTAAAGTCCATGGAAAATAAGAGCACCTCCTCCCAGCTACCCACTGTCCTGAGGATAGGAAACACTGTCACCACCGATAAATCTATGATAATCGATCATTTCAATAAGCATTTTTCTATGGCTGGCCTTGCTTTCCACCTGGCTACCCCTACCCCGGCCAACATCTCAGCAACCCCTGCAGCAACTTTCCCAAGCCCCCCTGTCTCTCCTTCACCCAAATCCAGATAGCTGATGTTCTGAAAGAGCTGCAAAATGTGGATCCTACAAATCAGCTGGGCTGGACTATCTGGACCATCACTTTCTAAAATTATCCGCCGGAATTGTTGCAACCCCTATTACTAGCCTATTCAACCTGTCTTTTGTATCGTCTGAGATCCCCAAAGATTGGAAAGCTGCCGCGGTCATCCCCCTCTTCAAAGGGGGAGACACTCTAGACCCAAACTGTTATAGACCAATATCCATCCTGCCCTGCCTTTCTAAAATCTTTGAAAGCCAAGTTAACAAACAGATCATCGACCATTTTGAATCCCACCGCACCTTCTCCACTATGCAATCTGGTTTCCGAGCTAGTCATGGGTGCACCTCAGCCACGCTCAAGGTCCTAAACGATATCATAACCGCTATTGATAAAAGACAGTACTGTGTAGCTGTCTTCATTGACCTGGCCAAGGCTTTCGACTCTGTCCATCACCACATTCTTATCGGCAGGCTCAATAGCCTTGGATTCTCAAATGACTGCCTCGCCTGGTTTACCAACTACTTCTCAGATAGAGTTCAGTGTGTCAAATCGGAGGGCCTGTTGTCCAGACCTCTGGCATCCACCTCTACGCAGACGACACCATTCTGTATACATCTGGCCCTTCTTTTGATACTGTGCTAACAAACCTCCAAACGAGCTTCAACGCCATACAACACTCCTTCCCTGGCCTCCAACTGCTTTTAAATGCTAGTAAAACTAACTGCATGCTCTTCAACCGATTGCTGCCCGCACCCTCCCGCCCAACTAGCATCACTACTCTGGATGCTTCTGACCTAGAATATGTGGACAACTACAAATACCTAGGTGTCTGGTTAGACTGTAAACTCTCCTTCCAGACTCACATAAAGCATCTCCAATCCCAAATTAAATCTAGAATCGGCTTACTATTTCTCAACAAAGCCTCCTTCACTCATGCTGCCAAACATACCCTCGTAAAACTGACTATACTACCCATCCCTGACTTCGGCAATGTCATTTACAAAATAGCCTCCAACACTCTACTCAGCAAACTGGATGTAGTCTATCACAGTGCCATGCATTTTGTCACCAAACCCCCATATACTACCCACCACTGCGACCTGTATGCTCTCGTTGCCCGGCCCTCACTACATATTCATCGCCAAACCCACTGGCTCCAGGTCATCTATAAGTCTTTGCTAGGTAAAGCCCCGCCTTATATCAGCTCACTGGTCACCATAGCAACACCCATCCGTAGCACGTGCTCCAGCAGGTATATTTCACTGGTCATCCCCAAAGCCAACACTTTCTTTGGCCGCCGTTCCTTCCAGTTCTCTGCTGCCATGACTGGAACGAATTGCAAAAATCACTGAAGCTGGAGTCTTATATCTCCCTCTCTAACTTTAAGCATCAGCTGTCAGAGCAGCTTACCGATCTCTGTACCTGTACACAGCCAATCTGTAAATAGCACACCCAACTACCTCATCCCCATATTATTACTTACCCACTTGCTCTTTTGCACCCCAGAATCCTTACTTGCACATCATCATCTGCACATCTATCACTCCAGTGTTAATGCTAAATTGGAATTATTTCGCCTCTATGGCCTATTTATTGCCTACCTCCCTACTCTTCTACATTTGCACACACTGTACATAGATTTTTTTCTATTGTGTTATTGACTGTATGTTTGTTTATGTGTAACTCTGTGTTGTTTTTGTCGCACTGCTTTGTTTTATCTTGACCAGGTCGCAGTTGTAAATGAGAACTTGTTCTCAACTGGCCTACCTAGTTAAATAAAGGTCAAATAAAATAAATAATAATAATAAACATAGACTGACCAGGTGAATCCAGGTGAAAACTATGATTCCTTATTGATGTAACTTGTTAAATCCACTTCAATCAGTGTAGATGAAGGGGAGGAGACAGGTTAAAGAAGGATTTTTAAGCCTTGAGAGAAAAGACACATGGATTGGTTATGTGTGCCATTCAAAGGGTGAACGATTTAAGTACCTTTGAACGGGCTATGTCAGTAGGTACCAGGCACACCGGTTTGACTGTGTCAAGAACTGCAAAGCTGCTGGGTTTTTCATGCTCAACAATTTCCTGTGTGTATCAAGAATGGTCCACCAACCAAAGGACATCCAGCCAACATGACACAACTGTGAGAAGCATTGGAGTCAACATGGGCCAGCATCCCTGTGGAATGCTTTTAACACCTTGTAGAGTCCATGCCCTGACAAATTGAGGCTTTTCTGAAGACAAAAGGGGGTGCAACTCAAAATAGGAAGGTGTTCCTAATGTTTGGTATACTCAGAGTGTATAGATGTTGCACAACATTGGTATATACTCTAAAGGCCTGCATGGATCTTGGAAATCTTCTTAATTGAGTGTCTCAGCTCTAAAGAGAGCATATGTGAAATATATTGATCCATGTGTATGAAATGTACATCACATGCTACAGCGTTCTTGTTTCCAGAGTAATGCAGCAATAATGAATGCAATGGATGGGTTTATCTGTCACTCTGGGACCATATTCTACCTGTGTCGGTGCAATGCAGTCATGCCCACATCCATTGTGGCAGCATTTTTCATTATTGGGGCAGTCACTGTCATTGGAACATAACTCCGCACAAGTCCCTACACCCCATCGTCTACGAGGGCACACTCCAGGCTTTGCTTTGGGAACACAATTTGAGCAGACATGTCAGGGAACCCAACTTACCACAAAGAGATATGAACATGGACACAATTGGACTGAACCATTTTCTGAAAATCTGTCATATTTGTGTGGAGATGCTTGCGATAAATAGGAATTTGTATTTGTGAAAAGATTGCACAGTATAGCCCTAATATTTTTGTGTTTGAATTAGTTTTGGAGACATTTGGCCACCATCATCAATGTTTCCCCCATAACACCAATGAAAACACATGGCAGCCTTCTGAACACTGTTAATAAACCAGTCAGGTTCTTACTGAAGTCAGGTGGGACACACAAGGCGTCAGAGTCAAAGACGCAGCATTTGTCATCTTTAGGACAGTCCTTATCGCGGACACATCCCTTGTGTGAAGGCACGACTTTCAGAAGCAGCGGGCACTGACCTGCCTTCGGGAGGATCGGCACTGTGAGAGAGCAGGAGGAATAGGAAACAATTGGACCAAACCATTTTCAGAAAATCTGTCATATTTGTGAGGAGATGGTTAAGATAAATAGGCATTTGCATTTGTAGGAAGTCAAAACAGAAAGGCGGCGACATTGTCAGCTGCTATAGAATCACACCGTGTTCCACAATGTCATCAGTACAATACAACAGTGAATAATCAGTGTGTCCTCGGTCCTTCTACTGGGACATCCAGTCTGGCATCAATCACAATCAACTGATATGAGAACAATCCATAACATTCAACATCAAGTCTTGTGACCATCAACCCACACCTTCAATGTCACAAGTAGAACAATGGAAATCATGTGTATTACAGAAACTCTATGCTAAACATTGTGTTGATCACTCTAAATTAAATATGAACTTTACTGCTCTTAAATGTCCCCATTACAAAATGTTTATGGTGGCAAACTGTCAGCCTACACAGACTCTTTCCATTGAAGTCTTACTATTACAATGACTTGGAATCTTTCATATTCTATAGCTGGAATGCTCAGGGTCATATATATATATAGACTTTATATGCCTGCACGGCTCATGGAAATTTTCTTAATTGAGTGTCTCAGCTCTAAAGAGAGTGTATGTGAAATATATTGAGCTATGTGTATGAAATGTACATTACAAGCTCCATCTTTCTTGTTTCCAGAGTAATGCAGCAATAATGAATGCAATAGATGGGTGTATCTGTCACTCTGGGACCATATCCTACCTGTGTAAGGTGCAATGCAGTCATGCCCACATCATTGGGGCAGTCACTGTCATTGGAACAAAACTCCGCACAATTCCCTACGCCCCATCGTCTACAAGGGCACACTCCAGGCTTTGCTTTGGGAACACAATTTGAGCCGTTTTTGTATTCGTTTTGTCAAGTTGGAGCTAAGTTTGGGCCAACTAAAAATGTTAAGTTCAGATAACACTTTTATCTAGAAGTTGAATAAACTGAAAAAGGCTTTGGAACCACTTACTTCATAGTAGTTAGTTGAAACAACTAGAATTTATTTGACAGTGTATGCGTAAAATGGCCAAGGGTAGGCTGGATTGTTTCAAAGTCATAAGGGTTGGCTTGTATCTCTTAGTAAGGTAGCAACAAAATAGTTTGCAAAGGGGCTATGCACAATTATAGGCTATTGTTTATAACCACTTAGGTAGGCTATAACACCTAAGTCAAGTGTTGCAGGCTTCTTCAAAATACTCAAATTGTCACAGTTTGTTTCATGACAAATAATGCAAAGTAGGCTAATTAGAAGATTTCACCTGTAGATGTGCCTCCCGTTTCTGCAGCAGAGACTATTTTCGAATCTACAAATGCCAACAGAAAAAGAACCAAAGCACAACGCGCTGACAAATTCATGTCCATGCTGACTTCAAGACTGTTAGAGCAAATGCAGTCCAAATCAATTTCATAGAAGAGGAGACCATAATATGTATTAACCTTAGATGACTAAGAGGAGGCGCTGCTTTGAAGCCACCGCACAGCCATTTTGGTACTCCTCCTTCATTGTATTTATTAATGGGGAGGCAGTGTAGCCTAGCGGTTAGAGTGTTGGACTAGTAACCGAAAGGTTGCAAGTTCAAATCCCTGAGCCGACAAGGTACAAATCTGTCGTTATGCCCCTGAATAAGGCCGTTAACCCACTGTTCCTAGGCTGTCTGTCATAAGCGTCGTAATGATCGGACCAAACTGCAGCGGGGATGTGAATCATCTTCTTGATTTATTAAAGAAATGAACACTGAACAAAAGAACAACAAAAAAACAGTCCTGTAAGGTACAATGACTATACATGGAACAACCACCCACAAACACAAGAGAAAATAAACCCACTTAAATATGGCCGGACTGTGGGCCGTCTGTCGGTTCCGGACTGTGGGCCGTCTCCAGAAGCACTGGACGGGGCACTGTCGCCGGAAGCTCTAGACGGGGCACTGTCGCCGGAAGCTCTAGACGGGGCACTGTCGCCGGAAGCTCTAGACGGGGCACTGTCGCCGGAAGCTCTAGACGGGGCACTGTCGCCGGAAGCTCTAGACGGGGCACTGCGCACTGAAGGCCTGATGCATGGGACTGGCTTTGGAGGCGCCAGACTAGTGACACGCACCACAGGGCTAGTGCGAGGAGCAGGAATAGGACGTACTGGACCGGGCAGGCGCACTAAAGGCCTGGTGCGTGGGGCTGGCTTTGGAGGCGCCAGACTAGGGACGCGCACCACAGGGCTAGTGCGAGGAGCAGGAACTGGATACACGGGGCCTTGACTACGCACTGGAGGTCTGGAGCGCACAGCCTGTACAACCTGTCCTGGCTGGATGTTTTCTGTAGCCCTGCACAGGGCGAACTGGGCTGTGCTGAGGCAAGATGGCTGCCGTACGTAGAGCAGGCGCAGGGTAGCCTGGGCCCAGGAGACGCACTGGTGGCCAGATGTATTGCGCAGGCATACTTCTCCCTGGCTGCCCACTCTAGCACGGCACCTGCTGGGGGCTGGTATCGCTCGCACCGGACTGTGCATGCGGATGGGCGAGACTTTGCACACTTCCGCATAGAACGGTGCGCTCACCGCCAAACACTCCCCATAATAAGCACGGGGAGTTGGCTCAGGTCTATTGCCTGACCTAGTTAATCTTCCCATGTGCCCCCCCAAAAAAACTTTTGTGGCTGCCTCTCAGGCACACACATACACAATTTTTTGTGCACAAATAGAAGTTCATCAAATTGTTTTAGTTTATTTGTAGGGGTTTAATGGCACATGCAGGGAGCCCCGCCAGCAGCGAGTTGCAGTAATCCAGACGGGAGATGATAAGTGCCTGGATTAGGACCTGCGCCGCTTCCTGTGTAAGGCAGGGTCGTACTCTGCGAATGTTGTAGAGCATGAACCTACAGGATCGGGTCACCACCTTGATGTTAGCGGAGAACGACAGGGTGTTGTCCAGGGTCACGCCAAGGCTCTTAGCACTCTGGGAGGAAGACACAATGGAGTTGTCAACTGTGATGGCGAGATCATGGAACGGGCAGTCCTTCCCCGGGAGGAAGAGCAGCTCCGTCTTGCCGAGGTTCAGCTTGAGGTGGTGATCCGTCATCCACACTGATATGTCTGCCAGACAGGCAGAGATGCGATTCGCCACCTGGTTATCAGAAGGGGGAAAGGAGAAGATTAATTGTGTGTCGTCTGCGTAGCAATGATAGGAGAGACTATGTGAGGATATGACAGAGCCAAGTGACTTGGTGTATAGCGAGAATAGGAGAGGGCCTAGAACTGAGCCCTGAGGGACACCAGTGGTGAGAGCACGTGGTGCGGAGACGGATTCTCGCCACGCCACCTGGTAGGAGCGACCTGTCAGGTAGGACGCAATCCAAGAGGGAGCCGCGCCGGAGATGCCCAACTCGGAGAGGGTGGAGAGGAGGATCTGATGGTTCACAGTGTCAAAGGCAGCAGATAGGTCTATAAAGATGGGAGCAGAGGAGAGAGAGTTAGCTTTAGCAGTGCAGAGAACCTCCGTGACACAAAGAAGAGCAGTCTCAGTTGAATGACCAGTCTTGAAACCTGACTGATTTGGATCAAGAAGGTCATTCTGAGAGAGATAGCAAGAGAGCTGGCCAAGGACGGCACGCTCAAGAGTTGTGGAGAGAAAAGAAAGAAGGGATACTGGTCTGTAGTTGTTGACATCGGAGGGATCGAGTGTGGGTTTTTTGAGAAGGGGTGCAACTCTCGCTCTCTTGAAGACGGAAGGGACGTAGCCAGCGGTCAAGGATGAGTTGATGCGCGAGGTGAGGTAGGGGAGAAGGTCTCCGGAAATGGTCTGGAGAAGAGAGGAGGGGATAGGGTCAAGCGGGCAGGTTGTTGGGCGGCCGGCCGTCACAAGTCGCAAGATTTCATCTGGAGAGAGAGGGGAGAAAGAGGTCAAAGCATAGGGTAGCGCAACGTGAGCAGGACCAGCGGTGTTGTTTGACTTTACAAACGAGGATCGAATGTCGTCAACCTTCTTTTCAAAATGGTTGACAAAGTCATCCGCAGAGAGGGAGGAGGGGGGGAGGGGGAGGAGGATTCAGGAGGGAGGAGAAGGTGGCAAAGAGCTTCCTAGGGTTAGAGGAAGATGTTTGGAATTTAGAGTGGTAGAAAGTGGCTTTAGCAGCAGAAACAGAGGAAGAAAATGTAGAGAGGAGGGAGTGAAAAGATGCCAGGTCCGCAGGGAGGCTAGTTTTCCTCCATTTCCGCTCGGCTGCCCGGAGCCCTATACCAGTTACTAGTTATCATCATCATGCTTTCTAGCTAGTTCTTGTGTTTTCCAGCTATACAAGTGCGTGCTACAGTAACGCCAAAGATTTGTATAACTAACCCAAGATAGACCTCTCGCTGTTGTTTCCAATGGGAAGCTAGTGAGTCGAGTGGGCAGAACAAGCAAGGAGGTGGGCAGAGCCAAGCATGATCTTATTGGCACATTCTAGCATGTATTTGCATATTTCCGTTAGGGAGTGCTAGTGTTTGAAGTGCGTGTGTGCAATAACTAAATTCGCCCTTCCTCTCCCTTTTTTGAAACTTTGGCAGAGTCCACTCTGTTCATAAAATATTCTAGTTTTGGGAACAGAAAACTGTATTGAGATAAAATGTTTAATCGATGACAAAATCATCACAATGTCAGCCCAGTTCTGTAACGACCATAGCATAGCTATTTGTCATATTTAGGTTAAGTAACTTAGCTAACTAGCTAGTCAAGGTTAGAAAACTAGCTAGCATGCTTGCTAATCAAAACAAAACCCAACAGATTGCATGGAAAGTCTATTCTGTAGAATGTGCTATTGTAAATACTTAGCTATCTAGCCTATTTGGTAGGCATAACAAAAACACCAGCTAAAGTTGCTACCTAGCTAGCTACGTTTGCTAGCTAGCCAACACTTGGTTAGGTAGCTTGCAAATGCTAGCTAGATAGCTAAATTCCTATGCTAAATAGTTCAGCAGAATTCATGTATCCCCCCCAAAAATTAAACAAATTGCATGGAAAACGTACTTTCTCTCTCCTGTCTTGATGTTTTTGTCTCGTCTACAACACTTCTTTCATTTCGCAGAAATCCGTCGTGTCTGGATTTTGCAGTCTGACCTTCTTGACCCCGTTCTTTTACAAAGGGACACATTCGAGGCCATTTTAATTTCGAGCTTGTTGCACAGATTGGCAGATATGAACTTCTTCAGGATTGGTTGAGCTAACATAGGCTAATGTGATTAGCATGAGGTTGTAAGTAACAAGAACATTTCCCAGGACATTGACATATCTGATATTGGCAGAAAGCTTAAATTCTTGTTAATCAAACTGCACTGTCTAATGTACAGTAGCTATTACAGGGAAAGAATACCATGCTATTGCTTGAGGAGAGCGCACGGTTTTGAACACGAAAAGTTATTAATAAACAAATTAGGCACATTTGGGCAGTCTTGATACTACATTTTGAACAGAAAATCAATAGTTCATTGGATCAGTCTAAAACTTTGCACATACACTGTTGCCACCGTAGTGGCCAATATCTAAATTGCACCTGGGCTGGAATAATACATTATGGCCTTTATCTTGCATTTCAAAGAGGATGGTTCAAAATAAAATACAAAAAAGGTTGTTTTTCTTTGTGTTATCATTTACCTGTGTTTAATGTGTTATATTCTCCTACATTCCTTTCACATTTCCACAAACTTCAAAGAGTTTCGTTTCAAATGGTACCAAGAAAATGCATATCCTTGCTTTTGGACCTGAGCTACAGGCAGTTAGATTTGGGTATGTCATTTTAGACAAAAAAATGTGATCCTTTTAAGCCTTAATTACTGGGATAAAAAAATGATTGCACCACTTGTCAACATCGGGTGTATGAGAGGCAAAGTCAGGTGCAGGAGAGAAGCGAAATGTAACCAAGCGCACTTTATTATAGTTCCAAAATACGAGAGCACTACATAAATAAAAATGCGCTCAAAACCACGGAACATAACCAAAGTAAAACGCGTAAATCAAACGCCACGAAAAAACATGAAACAATTACACACAAAACATGATGAGAAACAGAGGGTTAAATAAATACAAGTAGATTGATTGGGGAAATGATAACCAGGTGTGTATGGAAACAAGACAAGACAAATGGATAATAGAAAAATGGAGTGGCGATGGCTAGAAAGCCGGTGACGTCGATCGCCGAACGAACAAGGAGAGGAGCCGACTTCGGCTGCATCACTGCATCACATCCAAAAGTGAAAATGTTATTCCACAGTGCAAGGTTACATGATGGAATAAGAGTATGACTTATGACCATTTTAAGAGCATTTATAAACCGTTCTTCTACCAAGCTTACAATTTGGCAAGCACAAATGACTCTCACAATCTGAACCATAACTGTTCATCATTGTGTCTAAAATTGTTTAATTGATAGTTAAAGTAACTTTCCTTAACAATTTAACATTACTACGGTATTTAGTCAACCGTACCCACCAAATCCGTCGGTTTGCTCTCGGTGCCTTCAGTGATCATAAACAATGACCACAGAATTACCCAGGCCAAAACGTCAGTGCCGAAAAGCAAATTGGAGAATGGCTTTAAATTCCACGTGGTCCTATTTAACTGATTACGAAGGTATGCATAGTTAACATTATTAACCAACTAGCTAGCTAGCCAAGATAGCTCAGTACTTGCCAGCAGCAACAGTGTTAGCTAGCTCGCTAAACTACTATTTGTATTTGTATTTATTAAGCAGCTACTCTTCCTGGGTCCAGCAACATAAGGAAGTTATATACAGTATAATACTTTTTTTACATGACATTACATTTCATAACACATTTCAGTAAACAAAACAACCAGTTAACTTACTACCTGGTGATCTAAGCAGAGTTGTGTCAACGAGGAGATAGGTTCTCAGTTGGCTAACACATATCACAGGGTTTGTGCACGCTGAAATATGGTATGTTTCCGATGCTATCAGCAGTGGTGTAAACTAAGGTACTTAAAGATGCACTCCAGGATCTTAAGCACAACAAATGTGTAACATATAGTACGAATTGGATTCGTAACATATCATACAAACTGAACACACATTGTACATTTTTTTTCAGGATGTAACATATGATACGATATTGATGACGTAGTACACAATTTGATGATGTAGTACACAAAAAACGGGCACCACTTTTGGCTAATGAGCACCGCTTTCAAAACTACTGGCTGAATTTATACAAAAGTTTGAGAGTGCATGTCACGGTTGTCGTAGGGTAAAGTGGACCAAGACGCAGCTGGGAAATGTGCACTCATCTTCTTTTTATTAAATGGATAAGAAGGTAAACCAAAACAACACGTACACAAAAAAAACACAACGACTAATGACAGGCCGGTAAGGCACAAAGCTATACACAGTACAATCTCCCACAAATACTAAAACAAACACATACCTATTTATAGAACCCTCAATCAGAGGCAACGAGAAAACACCTGCCTCCAATTGAGGGTTCAACCCCCAATAAACTAAACATAGAAATACAAAGAACTAGACTAAACATAGAAATACATTAACATAGAACAGTGCCCAAACCCCGGAATAATAAATCAAACACACCACTAAACACACAACCACCCCGAACCACATAAAACAAATACCCCCTGCCACGTCCTGACCAAACTACAATAACAAATAA
Organism: Salmo salar; assembly: GCF_965601325.2. NCBI lineage: Eukaryota > Metazoa > Chordata > Actinopteri > Salmoniformes > Salmonidae > Salmo > Salmo salar. The sequence goes on along the minus strand of NC_138305.1, from coordinate 78,478,946 downwards.
CCCCTATTACTGGTCAGGACGTGACAGTGCATCTTTAAGTAAAATACTTTAAATACTACTTAAGTAGTTTTTGGGGTTATCTTTTACTTTTCCTCCACTACAGTTCTGAAAAAAATTATTTACTTTTTAGTCAATACATTTTCCCTGACACCCAAAAGTACTCATTACATTTCAAATGCTTACAGTAGAAAGGCAGTAAAATGGTCCAGTTCACACACTTATCAAGAGAAGATCCCTGGTCATCCCCACTGACCTGGTGGACTCACTAAACACAAATTCTTTGTTTGTAAATAATATATAATGTATCATATTTTTTAACACTTTAATTGTGGTGAGGGCCAGAATGTCAGGATGGGTAATGTACTATATAACTACACATTAGTTACAAGTTCATTTTAACTAGCTAAATCCTGTGTAACAACTAGTAATTACATTGTACTTAGACTAACATTACATGTGCTTTGAAATAATGTCTTAATTCTCATCTGGAATCTGTTTTCGTAAACTCAACCAAGTTAACCCAGATGGTACATTTTATTTTGGGGGCAATTGCTAGTAGCAACAACGTTGACTGGAGATATATTTTGAAAATTCATGGTTAAGTGTATAGAGCCTATTTAGTATAGGCCCTAATCTCTCAGACACCCAGCTCGTCCATAAGGGTTCCTAACCTTTGTCACAGTTGTTAATGTATCGGATGCAGCTGAGAAGAAGCAAAACACTAAGTTGGTGAATTTAGTGGAAAGCTGCCCATTTGTAACAAGTATAGTAACAAGCATTCGTTGTTACACTTCTGTAATTACAGACCGCAATTACTACCCGGTATATGTTGCTATTACATTGTAACTATGAGTCATGACAGTAAACTACAATACTTGTTACAATGTAAGTACACATGCAATTACCATGTAATAATTACCGTTTAAAAGGAAGTGTTACCCATATATATTAATGGTATTAATGGTAAATGCTGCATATGTCGGCTCAATTGGAAATAACCTTTACATTTCAAGAGTGCTACAAGCTAAACTTCAGCGATACGGATTGAATCAATCCCTTGGTGTTCCAAGTCTTGTTTTTGTCCAATTCAGCAGTCCACAGACATTTGTCATTCATTTGACATACCATGGCATTTGTCCAGTTTCCATAAAGCTCTCATAAAAAAAAAAGATACATAATAATTTTACGGCAGAATTTTTCTTTTTTAGTTTTCATGTCATAGACATAATTGTACAAGCAATAATTTAGATGTGCTTATAAATCAATAAGAATTTCCAATAAAGCTCCACAAATCAATCTTGTAGCCTATTAGAGCATTTTGTCATCGGCCCCAACAAATTCGGAAGGCACTCCAGATGATTTGTCTGGCCCTTAGAGAGGAAATTAAGATGAATCCAACATCTTTGCCGGTTTCCCACCAAATATTAGATAAAGGCTTACGAGCACGTCTCTCAAAGATGAGAGCCAGGCTAGTGTACGTACCAAATGGTACCCTATTCCCTATATTGTGCACTTCTTTTGACCCGGCCATGGTCAATGGAAGTGCACTATATAGGGAATAGGGAACCATTTAGGACGAAGATAGGACTCTCCACTCTGAGATTGCCCTGTCTCTCTGATTCAGACCCTTGATCTTGATTTAAAGTGGTCTCCGCCTGTCGCACCAGAAGCAGAGAAGCCCTATGTTAGCACTACATTGTTCTATTACAGCAAAAGCTGCCATTAGAGATATTAAGTACACAATGACACATTACATCTGCTCAATTATTAGCCAAGTCATGAAAATGACAGTGAAAATGTGCAAGGTATTTTTTATTGCTAATTGTAAGCTAATTGCAAGGAAATTGTATGTGTGTGGTTCTGTTCTGGAGAGTAGGGCTACATGTATTGACACTTGATTTCAATGGCATGAATATGAACAATAACTAGAGCCAGTACAGTCAGTCAATGCTGATTCTTTTCATGGCTTGTATCAACAATGGCATCTTCATTTTCATAAACATGCATGAGTGCACTTGATAACTGTCTCTAACTCAATTCATCTTTCCGTGATTCCTTGCGTCCTTTCCTCGCCTCCTCTCCTCACCTCTTTCTCAACCATATTGGAGGAGAACGTCCAAGGTCCCTCCCCTTGGACCTTCTTCTCCAATGCGTTTTAAGAAAGAAGCAAGGATAGAAGATGCAAGGAATCGAAGAACCTTGAGAGAGAGCCAATGTTTTGATTCCACTGCAGTACCACAGTTTTCCTGTAGATGGTTGTCTTTGCTTGAAGATAGAGCCACAGCGCTGATTGCTTTTTACCTCTTCCACAGGTTTTACTGTAGCAAATAAAGGCTTATTCTGAAATCTTACAGCTTTAGTCAGTGTAGGAAAAAAACATATTAGAAATGCCTAAAATATCATTAACATGCAATATGTCAACCCATAAGGCTGTATAAGCCTGCCAGTGGCTGCAATCTGTCTGTCTCAATGAAGCAGCTCTCTGTGTTCATTTTGATTGACAGCTATCCCCAGATCCCTCACACAGTGTTATTATACAGGGTGAAGTGAGGAGTAATTTATCTCCAAGAAAGGAAAGGCCATGCAATTTACAAGGCCAAGAAAGTGCAGGACTGCATTTATAGAGTGCACAGTCAGTAACCAATGGAAATGTGGTTGTAGTCTGTTCAAGACTAGCTCTTGTAGTGCCTTATGTAAGAGCATCATCTTCTCAGTCACATACCACAGCACATATTTTATTTTGTATGTAGACTACAGTATCTGCCATACACATTGGCTTTTGGTATATGCTAAGAAAGTCTGCCTACTTCCTGGTTCAAGTCCTGTACTGTTTTTGAATGTGCTTCAAGCTAATATCAAATTCATGAAAATGTGGTCATTTAAGATATGCAAAATTGTATATTCATATTTGTGGATTAATTAATTTAAACCTGATGCCTTTCATGAAGGTTTTTGATTGCATTTCTTTCTTTCATCAAAAACCTTCGTTCTGAGTAAAGGTCAATTAATCCACAAATACAAATATCATTTTACATAGTGTCATAATCTTCGTCGTCTGAAGAGGAGAAATCATCGGACCAATATGCAGCGGGTATATTGCTCATCTTCGTATTTATTGATGGCAAACACACTTAAACAAAAATAACGACGATAACAGTCCAGTAAGGTGCACAGACTAAACCGGAAACAACCACCCACAAACACAAGTGAAAACAAACACACTTAAATATGGCCTCCAATCAGAGATAACAACAAACAGCTGCCTCTGATTGGAGGTCATTGACAAAACTAACATAGACATAGAAAAACTAGAAAACCACAGAAATAGAAAACATAGAACATAAACCAAAAACCCCGAAACACACTAAACAAACACCCCCTGCCACGACCTGACCAAACTACAATAACAAATAACCCCTTATACTAGTCAGGACGTGACACATAGGCTATATCTTAAATTACCTATTAGAAAACAGTACGGGACTTGAACCAGGAAGTAGGCCAGGACTTTCATACGGTATTGCCAATTCCCTCCATCTTGTTTGCCTGATTGGTATTCATCAGTGCATGCAACGAAAATGTTTTAAACGTTTTGCAACGGAAAACATATATTTCCGTTTCTCTTTGGACAAGTCCAAGTAGTCCCTCTGTTTAAGTCTGTTTTCTTCTGTTTGGTGTCTAATGAATACAACCCAGGGCACCACTTTTACATTATATTTCAGACTCTCCCGATGCACAATTGTCTTCCCCTCATTGATATTTGCATCTCGTGTGAGGTGCCTTTACCCCGACACCTAGCTAGCCTCCCCCACCAAACCAGACCACACCACCACCACCACCTATTTTCTCTGTCCTTGGGAATTCAATCATGGGATTGCAGAATGCCTTCTGCAACGCGTGCATGTAACACAGCTTCGCTGCATGTCCTTGACATAATATCATTTTCACTTATGATTTTGGATGTTGAATATACTGTACGTGAGTGGGGAAATTATAGGACTGTAAGTATGGCATTTTTATGTGTACTTTAAGGTCTTTCTATAGCCTAAATAATGGGGGCAATCTGTGGGATCAACATTTGGATAGACATTTCAAAATTTCAGACTGGTTTTAAACAAAAATAAAAAGGATTTTCATGCAGTTCCACATGTGTACTTACAGGAATAAAAGTGAATATATGCAAATTGGCCCATAACTCCTCCTATACAACAACATAGGACTAGGACTATTCATCCTTTAAGCAGGGTTCATACAGACATTGGCAAATCAAATGCAAGCACTTAAATGTCATTTTTGAGGACCTCAATTGTACATATAGGGCCTAATATAGAACCCCCACCAAAAAAAAGCATGGCAAAAGTTTCAGAAAGGAAGGCCATTACCACTTTAAGAATAATGCATTTTAGGCCTTGCCAATGCATTGATATTCAAATGTTTATTACATTCTAAAATATGTGAGAATGTGGACATTGTCTGACTAAATAGATTGGATGCATGGCAATTTTTCTGTAGCCTATGTGGCCGACACAGTCACACATAATAAAGCCATGAATAACAGTAGCATTAATCTCACCATAATAATCACACATGGTTTTACCGCAACAGAGTAGCGCAACACCCTTCAATTGAAGCTGCGGGAAACAAACAAAAATGACCACATTTCTCAAAAACGGACAAGAAAAGAAATCACAGATAATTACAAGGGAGCAGGAGAGCTTATCAATTGGCTACAAATTGAGGAAATGTCAAATTTTCAAGGTATGCCTATTCCAGTACTTGAATTTCTGAGTTCCAAATTCAAGTAGGCTACTTAAGCCCTTTCTATTGTTTAAAATTTCAGGTGTAACATGGAAAGTAAAACGTATTTGTCATGTTATTTCATTATCAGATCTTATCATGAATAAGCCCAGTAGGCTATGTAATTTGTTGTCATTATATCCAGAATAATTAGCAAGAATAACATTGGGAGTCTATACAATTGTGCACAGTAGATACGGTGTCCCTGCTCTACAACAGATTATCAACATAAGTTCGCTAGGGATATTAGATCCAACTTGGATTCAGGCACAACTGTCTTCACCAGTGTAAAAATGTCTTCCTGGATCAGATGATGATGTGTGAAAATATCACAGTGTAACTAATCAGCTGGGCACCAAATGCACATCCAACAAGTATTATGCATAATTATTGAAGAACCACGTTAATGACAGTTGGTGGGAAGCATTCGATTTTGCAACAATTGCATACATGATTTTGGATTTGTGCGCCATGAACATAACATAAGGAGACAAGAAATGTTACATAGTTACACTGCATTTCTGGCGCACAAATCTATACAAAACACTGTCCGACAGCTAGATCCAGGATTCTTCAGGGTTCAATTTCAATGTCTAATTTAACTGATTAATGCTTAATATATGATATACCGGCAACTTACACTGCCGTAAATGCAAGGATAGAAATGTCATGTTTTATGTCACTTGATTTTGGACAAATCCGTCAAGACACCAAACATGATAAAGTTAAACATATGGTTTAAATCAACTAGTGAATTTTATTGAATATAGCTATGATCCCCACTTACAGTATATGTTAATGTAATGACAAAAAAAAATGCTGATTATTATCTATGACTTATAAACAGCTGTAACAAGTTGTCCAACATGGGAAATCCTCACTGCTCCCCTAGTTTATAGAAATACCCAGTAGTGAAATGTAAAAAATGAAAAGGGAAAGGTGAAGCAATTAAGAACAGGTATGGATTGAAATGTCAATTTATGTGAATGATATCAATGCAACTACTGTATATGGTTGAAGAAGAGTATGGTACCATTCAGTAAACTCAACTTAGACCAATACTCCACTCACTGCATGTAATATTCTTCTTGTAATAACCAGCGCTCCTTGTTATTGAATCCTTTGTGGATCCATTGTCTTTCGACAGACTCAAAACAAGTCTAATTTGACCTCTGACTCTTGAGAATGCACCTGCCCCCCCTGACCACACCCACACACCCCCCCCCCCCCACACACACACACACACACACTACAATATTCGGTTATGTACATTATAGCACTGTACATGCCCTGGATTTGACCCCCATGCTAAATCCAATTGCCATATTATCTGCACTCAAATGTTCTTCTCATTCCAGTCATCTTGCAGAGAGGGAATCAGATTTGGACCCTAGATTGCCCTGAGGCCCTGAGGCATCTTCAAACAACTGTTAGGCACTTGAAGGGTAAAGGGCTTGTCATATCAATCTCCAGGAATTGGGAATTCAGGGATACAGGGCATGCAGGGATTGGCTGTGATTGGCTGTGATTGGCTGTGGAGGAAACATGGTTCCCATTGTTGTGAGGTGAGAAATTGAGCTTATTGAGGGATAAAAGCAGCCTTATACCGTGTTTGTTTGTTATTACTCTGTTCCTGTCATATGGCTAGTAAGGCCCTTTGTTAGTGAAAAAAAAACTTGAATAGTGCATTTCAATTGTCGTACAAACACTAAGAATCAGAATCACCTTTATTCGCATGTACAGGAATTTGACTCTGTGAAATAGTGCTGCCACAATAAACAGAATATAAAGACAATAAACAGAATATACGGACCACATATATAGATGCAGAATTTACACAATCCACATACCGTATTTTCCAGAGATTCTGGAGCAGAGGGGCCACAACCCCTAGGAGAACAGCTTTGGGGAAAAGGAGAACGGTTCCCCGACATAGAAGCATCATACCAGCCTGTGCCGCCGCTTCCCCGCCCACCTCCTCAGACTCTGTGGAGGCCCCAGCTGATCCCCCCGTGGCTCCCCCCGGCACAGACAGAGATAAAGAGAACCCCAGGGAGGAGAACACCCCTGGCAAAATGTTTTCAGAGTTTCCCTTTCCGGAGAAGGGAAAGGGAACCTCCCCGAGACAGTTTGGCACTGCCCAAGTCACCGATCCCAACCTGGAACAGGCGAGGACGAGTGTGGGAGCTGCCTGTGGAAAACCAGTAGAGGGGGTGAGTGATCGTTCCTTTCCACATTTTGCAGTAAAAAATAACCTATTTTATCGGGTTGTGAAAGTGGGAGACAAAATGGTAGAACAACTCCTAGTGCCCAAATGTTACATCTCCAAAGTCCTATACCTAGCACACTCACATTTGCATGGAGCACACCTAGGAGTAGGGAAAACCTATGATCGGATCCTAGCTTGGTTCTACTGGCCCGAAGTGAAGAGGGGCTGTCCAGGATTACTGCCGACAGTGAGAGGAATGCCAGAAAACAGCCCCAAAGGTAACCTATCAAAATCCATTGATCCCTTTACCAATAATCAATACCCCTTTTCAGAGGGTAGCCATGGACATAGATGGACCTCTGCCCAAGTCCAATCGAGGACATAGGTACATCTTGGTAATCATGGACTATGCCACCCGCTACTCTGAGGCCATCCCACTATGTGCCGCCAGCGCCTGTTCCTTCTCTTCAGTCGGGTTGGGATTGCAGAAGAAGTCCTGACTGATCAAGTATCGTGATTCATGTCTCGGATAATGAAAGAAATGTGCAGGATGTTAAAGGTGAGCCAAATACGTACTTCTGTGTACCATCCCCAAACCGATAGGCTTGTGGAATGATTTAACAAAACCCTGAAGCAAATGTTAAGGAGAGCCATTGACGCAGGAGGAATAAGCTAATACCCTTTGTTCTGTTCTCCATGAGAGAGGTCCCACTGGCATCCATGGGATTCTCACCCTTCAAACTCCTGTACAGCAGATGGCCCCGGGGAATGCTCGACCTGGCAAAGTATGCCTGGGAGCAACAACTCTCCCTTCACAAGTCAGTTATTGAATGTGTGAAAGAGATGCGCCACTGCATGATGAGAGTCTTGCCTCTGATGCGGGAAAACATGCTCCAGAATCAGCAGGCCCAAGCCCGGGTCTACAACAGGATGGCCCATCTCCTGGAGAACTGGTCTTAGTACTTATCTCCACTGACTGAAAATTCCTGGCCAAGTGGCAGGGCCCGTATGAGATAATAGAATGAGTTACCTGAGAGGCCTTTCAATTGTATTTCTCCCCACCCCGTTCTCCCCAATCTTTATTAACCTCTCTAGGGCCGGCGGGACGAAATCGTCCCACCTACGTAACAGCCAGTGGAATCCTGTGGCGCGTTATTCAAATACCTTAGAAATGCTATTACTTCGATTTCTATGCTATTACTTCAATATGACTATTTTACAGCATTTTAAAGACAAGACTCTTGTTAATCTAACCACACTGTCCGATTTCAAAAAGGCTTTACAACGAAAGCAAAACATTAGATTATGTCAGCGGAGTACCCAGCCAGAAATAATCAGACACCCATTTTTCAAGCTAGCATATAATGTCACAAAAACCCAGAAGACAGCTAAATGCAGCACTAACCTTTGATGAGCTTCATCAGATGACACACCTAGGACATTATGTTATACAATACATGCATGTTTTGTTCAATCAAGTTCATATTTATATCAAAAACCAGCTTTTTACATTAGCATGTGACGTTCAGAACTAGCATACTAGCAAACTTCCGGTGAATTTACAAAAAATGTACTAAATTACTCACGATAAACGTTCACAAAAAGCATAACAATTATTTTAAGAATTATAGATACAGAACTCCTCTATGCACTCGTTATGTCCGATTTTAAAATCGCTTTTCGGTGAAAGCACATTTTGCAATATTCTCAGTAGATAGCCCGGCATCACAGGGCTAGCTATTTAGACACCCAGCAAGTTTAGCACTCACCAAAGTCAGATTTACTATAAGAAAAATGTTATTACCTTTGGTGTTCTTCGTCAGAATGCACTCCCAGGACTTCTACTTCAATAACAAATGTTGGTTTGGTCCCAAATAATCCATTGTTATATCCAGCGGCGTTTTGTTTGTGCGTTCAAAACACTATCCGAAAGGGTAAAGAAGGGTGACGAGCACGGCGCATTTCGTGACAAAAAAATTCAAAATATTCCATTACCGTACTTCGAAGCATGTCAACCGCTGTTTAAAATCAATTTTTATGCCATTTTTCTCGTAAAAAAGCGATAATATTCCGACCGGGAATCTGCGTTTAGGTAAAAAGAGGAAAGAAAATAAAGCACGGGGTCGACTCGTGCACGCGCCTAAGCCCATTGTCCTCTGATCGGCCACTTGCCAAAAGCGTAAATGTGTTTCAGCCTGGGGCTGCCTCGATAGCATTCAGCTTTTTCCCGGGCTCTGAGAGCCTATGGGAGCCGTAGGAAGTGTCACGTTACAGCAAAGATCCTCAGTCTTCAATAAAAAGAGCCAAGATGAACAACAACTTGTCAAACAGGCCACTTCCTGTTCAGAATCTTCTCAGGTTTTTGCCTGCCATATGAGTTCTGTTATACTCACAGACACCATTCAAACAGTTTTAGAAACTTTAGGGTGTTTTCTATCCAAAGCCAATAATTATATGCATATTCTAGTTACTGGGCAGGAGTAGTAACCAGATTAAATCGAGTACGTTTTTTATCCGGCCGTGTCAATACTGCCCCCTACCCCCAACAGGTTAAATAACAACTTTGGTTTGAGCAACGGTGTCCCGTTGTCTTATTTTATTGTGAGTTTCACCTCTGACTCCCCTGGGCTGCCACAATGTATAAATAGTATACCAAACATTAGGACACCTGGAAAAAGGTTTGAGGAGCATGTGTCCATTAGGCCTATGAACTTAATCAGCACGAGTTAGATGTACAATAAAAGCTCCACTTGTGTTCTTCTTAAATTAAACTCGTTTTTGACAGTATTAAGCACAATACCATGGAGGAGTTTAGAAGGGACGCACTCCCTCAAACTTTTATTCCACAGGCTGGGATCAGCACTATGTGGCTGTTGCAAGAGCACATTTTTCATTGGGTGTCGACAAAAACAATGGCAGCTTAAACTTCTTAACCTCTCTGGGCTAGTAGGATGTCACCGTCCCACTCTATTCAACAGCCAGTGGAACCGCGTGACGCGAAATACAAAAACCAAAAACATTCAATAATTTAAATTTTTCAAACATACGACTATTTTACACCATTTTAAAGATAAGACTGTCGTTAATCTAACCACATTGTCCGATTTCAAAAAGGCTTTACAGCGAAAGCGAAACATTAGATTATGTTAGGAGAGTACATAGCCCAAAATAATCACACAGCCATTTTCCAAGCAAGAATATATGTCCCAGAAACCCAAAACACAGCTAAATGAAGCACTAACCTTTGATGATCTTCATCAGATGACACTCCTAGGACATTATGTTATACAATACATGCATGTTTTGTTCAATCAAGTTCATATTTATATCAAAAAACAGCTTTTTACATTGGCGTGTGATGTTCAGAAAATGTATCCCCACCGAAAACTTCCGGTGAATTTACTAAATTACTCATCATAAACGTTGACAAAATACATAATTATTTTAAGAATTATAGATACAGAACTCCTTTATGCAATCGCCATGTCAGATTTTAAAATAGCTTTTCGGCGAAAGCACATTTTGCAATATTCTGAGTACATAGCTCAGCCATCAGGGCTAGCTATTTTGACACCCGCCAACTTCGCGGCACACTAAACTCAGAATTAGTATTAGAAAAATGGTATTACCTTTGCTGATCTTCGTCAGAATGCACTCCCAGGACTGCTACTTCCACAAGAAATGTTGTTTTTGTTCCAAATAATCCATAGTTATGTCCACATACCTCCATTTTGTTCGTGCGTTCAGGTCACTATCCAAAGGGTAACTCGCGAGCGCATTTCGAGACCAAAAAATTCTAAATGTTCCATTAGCGTACTTAGAAGCATGTCAAACGCTATTTAAAATCATTTTTCTCGTAAAATAGCGATAATATTCCAACCGGACAGGAGTGTATTCATTCAAAGAGGAAAAGAAAAAACAGCGTGGTCTCGTGAACGAGCATATCCAATCTCTTTGTCACCAGGCAGACCACTGACAAACTGAGCTACTATACTCTGCCCAGAGACAGGAGACGCCTCAATCCACTTTCTGAAGGCTTTAGAGAGCCAATGGAAGCCTTAGAAAGTGCTACGTAACCCCACAGATACTGTAGTTTTGATAGAGAATCTAAAGAAGAACTCCAAATTCTCAGACAGGCCACTTCCTGCTTGGAATTTTCTCAGGTTTTTGGCTGCCATATGAGTTCTGTTATACTCACAGACACCATTCAAACAGTTTTAGAAACGTCAGAGTGTTTTCTATCCAAATATGCTAATAATATGCATATTCTCGTTTCTGGGCAAGAGTAGTAACCAGTTTAAATCGGGTACGTTTTTTATCCGGCCGTGAAAATACTGCCCCCTAGCCCAGACAGGTTAAATGAAACCATTATTGGGTTAAAATGCATATATACATTTGTGAACACGCGTCCACAACAACCACAATCCATTTGTAAGGCCCACAGTGGTGTACCGCAAGGTCTGTGTTTGTATGCTATCTGGTCGGGGCTGCGGGCTCCTTGCGGGGTCTGAGGTGGTGTGTGGTACACAGTGGTGGTTCTAGCTTGTATGGTTCCCTGGGTGAACACCCACTTCAGCGCCCCCCCCCCCCCCCACCCGCCCCCCAAAAATAAAAAGCACCATTCGCCATAACTGTAATTTTTATTCAGACATTTGGAACAACATAAAAAAACAATCATAACATTTAAACTATACAAATATAGCAATATATACGAAAATAAAAAATAAAGTAACTTAGACAAATAGAAACACATTTTTGTTGATTTGGCACTCGAGCATCAATACATTACCCATCCCCCCAACACGGTCAACCAAGAGTCAACACTAAACCAATTCACCTTGGTGATGTGCAGACCGGTTTTATATTATTCTTAATGATTTCGCACAAACAGAAAAAAATGCAACAATATGTCTGTGAAACTACATATTCACAGTATTATGAATGAATTGTGGTTAATTTGGTAGCATTTCGTAGTGTGACTGATTTTACTAATTGCATTAGTACTGAACAAGGTTTTGGTGCGCAATTTGATAGATCCCCCCCAATCACCCTACCTCGGGATTCCAGTGGGGAGACCTGAGGTCAACCTACCCATGTCCCCCTCCCCATCTCGTACTTCTGAGTGGGAGACCTTCCCAGGCAGTAGCCTGCCTAGCTCACAAACTAGATTTAGGGTGTCCACTCCAACAAGGTTAATTGACCCACAGTCCCACACAGTGACATGATATCATTGACTTGACGTGCAAATGAGCGATAGAAAACCAATCGCGCAAATGTCACCATTTCGACTTTTGTTGTGCGGGCGCCCGTGCCGTCCTCGGCAAGATGCTGCCCTGGGCGGCTGCCCATGTCGCCTATACCTAAATCCGCCACTGGTAGTACGCCAGTGAAGGCCCTAATAGCTAAATGAGATAGTGCATTGATGTGAATCGCACTGCTACTATGTAGATATCAATAATAAGTTATTTGTATCGCATGTAGGCTACACCACTGCTGTCGTCCTTAGCTCTAAGCATTTATTCATGTTGGATAATCTTTGGATGCCGACAGCAGTCGCACCATTGGACTGTAGCCTACAAAAGCCTATTCCTGCTCTTTTCCCGTGATCCATCAAATGCATTTGGTGTGTCATCATAGTGGTCTCTGACTTGTTGTCAAACTCACTCAGGCAGAACAAACTTAAACTTTTGTCAATGCTGGTTTGAATGTCATTGAGAGAACTGAAAGGTGTCAATTTTCTTCTCTCTTGCAAACATTTTTTCTGAATTTAAAAGTAATCCTAGAAGTAATCATCCAGTTTTTCAAAAACATCTGTAATTTGATAACATTTTAGCTGGTAACGTAACAGATTACAGTTACTGTAGGCCTACAGTTTTTTGTACTACGGTATTACTACAACTACAATTACTTCAACCACTACTACTAATGATAATACATATTCAAAAGTAATACTGATAATAACAGTGATGATAACAATGCTTTTTAGAAATCCTCCACATAATCTTCTATATAGGCGAGGATCCCAAGATCTCTTGGGAAATCTAGAATATATTCAGCCCAAGCCTTGGAAGTAAAATGAAAACAAATGTAGTGTAATAAAGCCAAGAAGATGAAGAGATTCCGTGATGATGCTCTCCACCACCCCTTTAAATCAAAATAAAAGTGGAGCAGGCCTCCTCCGCCTCCTCCATGCATACAGATAAAGGGTGCATGTAAGACAGAAGGGGCTTGAAGACAATCTTATCTCCACCCACACCACCACCAGTGGGAATATTCTCTGATGATAGGGTGATAGCGAGAAAGAGGGGAGGGAGGGAGAGATTCTCTATTGGGCTAGCTTTTAGTAGACATGGAGAGAAAAAAGGAGCGGCCTATTGTATGCTTGTTTCAGTCGGTTGTGTAACTGCATGAAGTTGGTACATAAACTCAGCAAAAAAAAGAAATGTCCCTTTTTCAGGACACTGTCTTTCAAAGATAATTCGTAAAAATCCAAATAACTTCACAGATCTTCATTGTAAAGGGTTTAAACACTGTTTCCCATGCTTGTTCAATGAACCATAAACAATTAATGAACATGCACCTACAGCCGGTAGGCAATTAAGGTCACAGTTATGAAAACGTAGGACACTAAAGAGGCCTTTCTACTGACTCTGAAAAACACCAAAAGAAAGATGCCCAGGGTCCCTGCTCATCTGCATGAACGTGCCTTAGGCATCCTGCAAGGAGGCATGAGGACTGCAGATGTGGCCAGGGCAATAAATTGCAATGTTCGTACTGTGAGACTCCTAAGACAGCGCTACAGGGAGACAGGACGGACAGCTGATCATCCTCGCACTGGGAGACCACATGTAACAACACCTGCACAGGATCGGTACATCCGAACATCACACCTGCGGGACAGGTACATGATGGCAACAACTGCCTGAGTTACACCAGGAATGCACAATCCCTCCGTCAGTGCTCAGACTGTCCGCAATAGGCTGAGAGAGGCTGGAATGAGGGCTTGTTGGCCTGTTGTAAGGCAGGTCCTCACCAGACATCACCGGCAACAACGTCGCCTATGGGCACAAACCCACCGTCGCTGGACCAGACAGGACTGGCAAAAAGTGCTCTTCACTGACGAGTCGTGGTTTTGTCTCACCAGGGGTGATGGTCGGATTCGCGGTTATCGTCGAAGGAATGAACGTTACACCGAGGCCTGTACTCTGGGGCGGTATCGATTTGGAGGTGGAGGGTCCGTCATGGTCTGGGGCGGTGTGTCACAGCATCATTGGACTGAGCTTGTCATTGCAGGCCATCTCAACACTGTGCGTTAAGGGAAGACATCCTCCTCCCTCGGGTGATACCCTTCCTGCAGGCTCATCCTGACATGACCCTCCAGCATGACAATGCCACCAGCCATACTGCTCGTTCTGTGCGTGATTTCCTGCAAGACAGGAATGTCAGTGTTCTGCCATGGCCAGCGAAGAGCCCGGATCTCAATCCCATTGAGCACGTCTGGGACCTGTTGGATCGGAGTGTGAGGGCTAGGGCCATTCCCCCCAGAAATGTCTGGGAACTTGCAGGTTGCGTGGTGGAAGAGTGGGGTAACAGCTCACAGCAAGAACTGGCAAATCTGGTGCAGTCCATGAGGAGATGCACTGCCGCACTTAATGCAGCTGGTGGCTACACCAGATACGGACTGTTACTTTTGACCCCCACTTCGTTCAGGGACACATTATCCTGTTATGGATAGGGGGCAGTATTTTCATGGCCGGATAAAAAACGTACCCGATTTAATCTGTTTATTACTCCTGCCCACAAACTAGAATATGCATATAATTGTTTGATTTGGACAGAAAACACCCTAAAGTTTCTAAAACTGTTTGAATGGTGTCTGTGAGTATAACAGAACTCATATGGCAGGCCAAAACCTGAGAAGATTCCAAACAGGAAGTGCCCTCTCTGACCATTTCTTGGCCTTCTTTAGCCTCTTTATTGAAAACAGAGGATCTCTGCTGTAACGTGACACTTTCTAAGGCTCCCATAGGCTCTCAGAAGGCGCCAGAATGGGGAATGATGACTCTGCAGTCCATGGCTGAAAAACAGTAGCGCATTTGGATAGTGGTCGATCTGAGAACAATGAGACGGGTGCGCGCGTGCACGTGAAGAGTCCATTTTACATTTTCAGTCTTTGAACGAAAACAACGACTCCCGGTCGGAATATTATCGCTATTTTACGAGAAAAATCGCATAAAAATTGATTTTAAACAGCGTTTGACATGCTTCGAAGTACGGTAATGGAATATTTTGAATTTTTTTGTCACGATATGCGCCTGCGCGTCACCCTTCGTTACCCTTCGGATAGTGTCTCGAACGCATGAACAAAACGCCGCTATTTGGATATAACTATGGATTATTTGGAACCAAACCAACATTTGTTGTTGAAGTAGAAGTCCTGGGAGTGCATTCTGACGAAGAACAGCAAAGGTAATCCAATTTTTTTATAGTAAATCTGAGTTTGCTGAGTACCAAACTTGGTGGGTGTCAAAATAGCTAGCCTGTGATGGCCGGGCTATCTACTCAGAATATTGCAAAATGTGCTTTCACCGAAAAGCTATTTTAACCTCTTACATCTAGACGTTCCGCTAGCGGAACACCTGCTCCAATATCCAATGATAGGCGTGGCGCGAATTACAAATTCCTCAAAAATACAAAAACTTCAATTTTTCAAACATATGACTATTTCACAGCATTTTAACCTGTTATGGCTAGGGGGCAGTATTTTCACGGACGGATAAAAAACGTACCCGATTTAATCTGATTAGTACTCCTGCCCAGAAACTAGAATATGCATATAATTATTAGCTTTGGATAGAAAACACTCCAAAGTTTCTAAAACTGTTTGAATGGTGTCTGTGAGTATAACAGAACTCATTTGGCAGGCCAAAACCTGAGAAGATTTTGTACAGGAAGTACCCTGTCTGACAATTTCTTGGCCTTGTTGATTATCTCTATCAATTACAGGGGATCTCTGCTCTTACGTGACACTTTCTACGGCTCACATGGACTCTCAGAAGGCGGCAAAATGCTGAATCATGGCTTTGCAGGCTCTGGCTGAAACAAAGTAGCGCGTTTGGGTAGTGGCTGGTTACAGTACTGTGAGACTCAGGCTCGTGCCCGCGTCGACCGAAAGCTTTGTTTTCTTTCCTCTGTTTAGCTAAATGGAGATTCCCGGTCGGAATATTATCGCTTTTTTACGAGAAAAATGGCATAAAAATGGATTTTAAACAGCGGTTCTGAACGTCACATGCTAATGTAAAAATCTGTTTTTTGATATAAATATGAACTTGATTGAACAAAACATGCATGTATTGTATAACATAATGTCCTAGGAGTGTCATCTGATGAAGATCATCAAAGGTTAGTGCTGCATTTAGCTGTGGTTTTGGTTTTTGTGACATTATATGCTAGCTTGAAAAATGGGTGTCTGATTATTTCTGGCTGGGTACTCTCCTGACATAATCTAATGTTTTGCTTTCGTTGTAAAGCCTTTTTGAAATCGGACAGTGTGGTTAGATAAAGGAGAGTATTGTCATTAAAATGGTGTAAAATAGTCATATGTTTGAAAAATTGAAGTTTTCGGATTTTCTAGGAGTTTGTATTTCGCGCCACGCCCTATCATTGGATATTGGAGCGGTGTTCCGCTAGTGGAACATCTAGATGTAAGAGGTTATTCAATTTCTGTTAGTAACATGTCTGTGGAACTTGTTCAGTTTATGTCTGTTGTTGAATCTTATGTTCATACAAATATTTACACGTTAAGTTTGCTGAAAATAAAGCAGTTGACAGTGAGGACGTTTCTTTTTTTGCAGAGTTTACAATAGTTCCCTCTGTAGATTCTGTGTTCACCCTGCCCTGAAAGCTTCATAGGACCCCAACATCTAAATACTGCCATGAGAGATGAATCCAATAAAGAAAAGGTGGCATTGTAGATTACATCTAGAGAAAAAGAGAACATTCATTAGGGGACACCATAGCAGTGTTGTTTTGCTACAGAAAACAAAAAGGTTCAGCTAGTCCCACTATTTCACTCTGGTTGTACAACCAATATCTATTATGTAAAGAGAAGTTGACTATTTCCGCCACAGTCCAAGGGCTGCTGTTGTAATTGTGACAGAGACAAGTGCTCCACAACAGAGTTAGAAATGCCAGTGGTTGAGCTCAAGAGGAAAATGTCTGAAAACGTTAAACTTTTTCATATTTAATTTTTTTAAAACAGCGGAGTCCATCACACTGGTATGCCATCTACAGTCTTGTGACAGGTGTGAATCAGTATAGCAATAGTCACCACTAAACAATCTATTCTCTTCGGTAGTTTACTGTAGTAACACCTGGCGGTTGTTCAGAAACACATTCAACGTAATTTAAAGCAACAGATTGTCAGGGAGCTCTTGTGTCAAGGAGCCTACTTATTACACCGCTAAAGAATAAGCAGTATACGCACAATAAATAATTTATACCAAAGTCTAGGGAGAGGGCTGTTTATTTTTCTCCCACTTCATATCCTTCTCATTTTATGAGGCATTAGCATACATAAAAGCTAGTCGAAACGAAATAAAAAAGTACTTGAAAAAAGTTAGTTGAAGACAGATGAAGCTGGGGATAGTACATACAGTATGTCAAAAACAGGTTTCTAGATCCCAGGCCACCACATAGACAAGGTTGTAAAGGTTTAAAAATCTTTATCCAGAAATGATTGGGTTTGTCATATTCAAATAACACCATTTACACGCAAACTTGGTCCCAGAGAATAATGTTCATGTTGTTGAAGGGATGTTAAAATGCCCGCCGCCACCTGTTGGCTGCTCGTCCAGCATTTGCCATTAGTAGTCAGTTTCCAGTTGTTCCTCGGCGTCCATTGTTATCAAGTGTCTGTGGCACCCAGCCCGTGGTCCGGTCCCATGCAGGCGACAAAGGGGCAGAGTGTCACGCCCTGACCAGGTGAACTCTTCTATTTTGGTCAGGGTGTGGCATTTCTATCGTTTATTTTCTATGTTTTTGGTATAGCCTTGCTTTGGGGCGTATTTCTATGTTGGGTTCTGTCGATTCCCAATCAGAGACAGCTGTCACTAGTTGCCTCTGATTGGGGAATCATATTTAAGTTCCTTTTCGCCCCACGATGTTTGTGGGTTGTTGTCTCTTTTTGTTGGAGCAGTAGCGATACGTTTATGCTCTGTTTTGACCGTGTTATTTCAGTCTGTAATAAATAACATGAGTTCGCTCCCAGCTGCGCCTTGGTCCACTTCTTCCTTCCTGCACGACGATCGTTACAGAACAACCCACCAAACCAGGACCAAGCAGCGGGAGGAAAAGGAGCGCGAGAGATGGGCTCGCGAGGGAAAGGAGTTCTGGACCTGGGAGGAGATCATGTCGGGGAAAGGACCCTGGCGGAAGGATTCCCAGGTCGAGGAGGTGATGCCAGCCGGTGGAAGGAGTCGCAGGCGGCGGGCGAGGAGGCCCGGAAGACACCCCCAAGAATTTTTTTGGGGGGGGCTAATGGGGTGGTCCGGAAGGGCAGAGGAAGAGCCCAGACCACTGCTCTCGTGGGGGATAACGGCGAAGGAGGAGGCAGAGATGTGGCAGGTCCTGGAGGACCTGCATAGGGACAGCGTGGAGGAAGAGCCTTGGGTGGCAGAGGTGCGCACGGTAACGCCAGTGCGCCTCCTCGGTCCAGGATATCCGGCGCCGCTTATGCGCACTGTGTCGCCGGTGTGCGGCCCCAGTCCAGTCCGGCCCGTCCCTGCTCCCCGCACCAAGCCAGTGGTGTGTGCCACCAGTCCAGTCCGGCCCGTCCCTGCTCCCCGCACCAGGTTAGTGGTGCGTGTCCCCAGTCCTGTCCGGCCCGTCCCTGCTCCCCGCACCAGGTTAGTGGTGTGTGTCCACAGTCCTGTCCGGCCCATCCCGGCTCCCCGCACCAAGCCGGTGGTGCGTGTCCCCAGTCCAGTCCGGCCCGTCCCTGCTCCCCGCACCAGGTTAGTGGTGCGCGTCCCCAGTCCAGTCCGGCCCGTCCCTGCTCCCCGCACCAAGCCAGTGGTGTGTGCCCCCAGTCCAGTCCGGCCCGTCCCTGCTCCCCGCACCAAGCCAGTGGTGTGTGCCCCCAGTCCGGCCCGTCCCTGCTCCCCGCACCAAGCCAGTGGTGCGTGTCCCCAGTCCTGTCCGGCCCATCCCTGCTCCCCGCACCAGGTTAGTGGTGCGCGTCCCCAGTCCAGTCCGGCCCGTCCCTGCTCCCCGCACCAGGTTGGTGGTGCGTGTCCCCGGTCCTGTCCGGCCCGTCCCTGTTCCCCGCACCAGGCCCACGGCGCGTGTCCACAGTCCGGCACGGCCTGTGTCCGGTCCACCGGTGACCAGTCCTGTTCCGGTCGGCGGCTCCGCTCCGGAGCCTGAGCATGCCGCTCCACCGTGGTCCAGTCCGGGCCAGAGGGGTAGGGCTAGGGTGGAGGCAGGGGGAGAAACACGCCCGGGGCCAGAGCCTCCACCGAGGGTGAGGCGCCCACCCGGGTCCCCCCCCCAATAGACTTTAGGTTGGTGCGCCGGGAGTACGCACCGTTGGAGGGGGGGTACTGTCACGCCCTGACCAGGTGAACTCTTCTATTTTGGTCAGGGTGTGGCATTTCTATCGTTTATTTTCTATGTTTTTGGTATAGCCTTGCTTTGGGGCGTATTTCTATGTTGGGTTCTGTCGATTCCCAATCAGAGACAGCTGTCACTAGTTGCCTCTGATTGGGGAATCATATTTAAGTTCCTTTTCGCCCCACGATGTTTGTGGGTTGTTGTCTCTTTTTGTTGGAGCAGTAGCGATACGTTTATGCTCTGTTTTGACCGTGTTATTTCAGTCTGTAATAAATAACATGAGTTCGCTCCCAGCTGCGCCTTGGTCCACTTCTTCCTTCCTGCACGACGATCGTTACAGAGAGGAAAACATACATGAGCAGGGAGCCATTCTGAACAAACATATTCGACCACATTCATACATTTGGTCCCCCTCTGGCTGCAAGGTAATCGGCGGCTGGGTGTGACGAGGTCCTGACGCCGGTAGTCGCGACAGCAGTCGTCTTCTGTGGGGTTTTACAGGGGACTACATCCTATTATGATGCATGCCGTCACCTACTGGATGGTGTGAAAAAGCTTTCCAGTGAACATTTTTTAAAGTAAATATTCCCCAAAACAACAAAATAGTCTATAATCCATGTCTGATCCCTACACAGGCTCAGGAGCCTCAATAACCCTTGCAAATCTTCTGCTGTGAATTCCTGAAGCCTCAGATACTTTCCTGCCACAGCATCCAATTTCTTGGACTTCCTTTCTACTTAAGCCATGCAGTTAAGCACATTTGCAATGAACACCACAAAATCCACTTTCTTTACATACATCATATCTGGTTCTCTTAGTTGAGAAATATTCACTACAGGCTGTAGTGCATCCACAACCATCTCAACAGTACTGTCACCTCCTCTTAATTATTTTGATTGCCTCAGCATAAGAGACCCAAAGGACTGCCCTAACTTCAGCCACCTCCACACTTACGAACTACGGGTCATGAGCCACACCACAATTGCAACACAGCTGTTCTCTCATTCCAACCTTCCATATATACACACACTCCACACACTTGAAACATGGCCAAATCTTACATTAGTGGTTTTGGGACAAATGCCCAAATATACCCTACTTTTACAGTTGTAGTCGGAAGTTTACATATGACTCCAACCTAAGTGTTCTTCAACCACTCCACAAATTTCTTGTTTAACAAACTATAGTTTTTCAAGTCGGTTAGGACATCTACTTTGTACATGACAAGTAATTTTTCCAACAATTGTTTACAGGCAGATTATTTCACTTATAATTCACTGTGTTACAATTCCAGTGGGTCAGAAGTTTACATGCACTAAGTTGACTGTGCCTTTAAACAGCTTGGAAAATCCCAGAAAATGATGTCATGGCTTTAGAAGCTTCTGATAAATGATGTAAATTAGCCCGAGTCAATTGGAGGTGTACCTGTGGCTGTATTTCACGGCCTACCTTCAAACTCAGTCTCTTCGCTTGACATCATGGGAAAAAAAAGAAAAAAAAAATCAGCCAAGACCTCAAAAAAATATATTTGTAGACCGCCACAAGTCTGGTTCATCCTTGGGAGCAATTTCCAAATGCCTGAAGGTACCACGTTCATCTGTACAAACAATAGTACGCAAGTATAAACACCATGGGACCACGCAGCCGTCATACCCTCAGGAAGGAGACGAGTTCTGTCTCCTAGAGATGAACGTACTTTGGTGCAAAAGTGCAAATCAATCCCAGAATAGCAAAGGACCTTGTGAAGATGCTTGAGGAAACAGGTACAAAAGTATCTATATCCACAGTAAAACAAGTCCTATATCAACATAACCTGAAAGGCCACTCAGCAAGGAAGAAGCCACTGCTCCAAAACCGCACTGTTTGGTCATAATGACCATCGTTATCTTTGGAGGAAAAAGGGGGAGGCTTGCAAGCTGAAGAACACCATCCCAACCGTGACGCACGGGGGTGGCAGCATCATGTTGTGGGGGTGCTTTGCTGCAGGAGGGACTGGTGCACTTCACAGAATAGATGTCATCATGAGGGAGGAAAATTGTTGATATATTGAAGCAACATCAAGACATCAGTCAGGAAGTTAAAGTTTGGTCACAAATGGGTCTTCCAAATGAACAATGACCCCAAGCATACTTCCAAAGCTGTGGCAAAATGGCTTAAGGACAACAAAGGCACGGTATTGGAGAGGCCATCACAAAGCCCTGACCTCAATCCTATAGAAAATGTGTGGGTAGAACTGAAAAAGCGTGTGTGAGCAAGGAGGCCTACAAACCTGACTCAGTTACACCAGCTCTGTCAGGAGGAATGGGACAAAATTCACCCAACTTATTGTGGGAAGCTTGTGGAAGGCTGCCCGAAACGTTTGACCCAAGTTAAACAATTTAAAGGCAATGCTACCAAATACTAATTGAGTATGTAAACTTCAGACCCACTGGGAATGTGATGAAATAAATCACTCTACTATTATTCTGACATTTCACATTCTTAAAATAAAGTGGTGATCCTAACTGACCTAAGACAGGGAATGTTGACTAGGATTAAATGTCAGGAATGGTGAAACTGAGTTTAAATGTATTTGGCTAAGGTGAATGTAAACTACCGACACCCCAGAGATTACTCCCTTAACAGGTGCCCTACTCTGGAGCCCAAGGCACAATACTTCGGATGACAATTCTTGTGACGTCCACTGCCTTCTTACTCTGTTCCTCAGACACACAATTAATCAGGACAAGCCACACCTGGTCACTGATTGATTTCACTTTTCCCAGCAAACAGTTCACCCTCTCTCAAAGACTAGAACAGATCTCCCAGATAAAGATCCTTATCCAAACAAGGACCCCAACAAGAAAAAACAAATCCTTGTACAACATACACTTATCATCCCTTTCAATACACTTCCTTTTCAGTCAATTCTTCACCACCACTACTTCCTCTCCTCTCCTCTCCACTACTTCCTCTCCTCTCCTCTCCACTACTTCCTCTCCTCTCCACTACTTCCTCTCCTCTCCTCTCCTCTCCTCTCCTCTCCTCTCCTCTCACGTCCTGACCTTAGAGACATTTATTTTCCTCTAGTTTGGTTAGGTCAGGGTGTGATGTGGGGTGGGCAATCTAGTTTTTCTATTTCTTTGTTTTGGCTGAGTGTGGTTTCCAATCAGAGGCAGCTGTCCATCGTTGTCTCTGATTGGGAACCATACTTAGGCAGCCCTTTTTCCCTCCTTGAGTTGTGGGATCTTGTTTTTGTGTAACTGCCTTGGAGCAGCCCCAGAACGTCACGTTTCTGTTTATCCTGTTTATTGTTTTGCTCGGTTTCACTTCAAAATAAAGGATGTGGAATTACCGGCACGCTGCGCCTTGGCTTATTTATGATAGGGAGTTTGAGGACAGTGATCGTGACAGAAGATCCCACCACAAGAAAGCCAAGCAGCGTGTGCTTACTGGGAAGACGAGTTGGACCGGGGAGAACCAACATCAAGGGAAGCACCAGAGGCATCCCCCCCCAAGAAAATTGGGGGGGGGGGGGGCACACGGGGAGTTTGGCAGAGTCAGGGTGGAGACCTGAGCCAACTCCCCGTGCTTACCGTGGGGAGCGAGTAACGAGGCAAGCACCGTGTTACGCGGTGATGCGCACTGTCGCCAGTGCGCACTCACAGGCCGGTGCGATCTGTGCCCGCGCCCTGCAGTTGTCGTGCTGGGTTGAGCATCCAGCAAAGGTGGGTTATGCCAGCCATACGCTCCAGACCTCCAGTGCGCCTCCACGGCCCAGTATATCCTGCGCCAGTGCGCCTGCACAGCCCAGTTCGTCCTGTGCCAGCGCTTCGCCCTTGCCGGGCTAAAGTAAACATCCAGTCAGGACGGGTTGTGCCAGCCCTAAGCTCCAGACCTCCAGTGCGCCTCCACGGCCCAGTATACCCTGTGCCAGCTCTGCGCACCCGGTCTCCAGTGCGTCTCCCCAGTCCGGTGAGACCTGTTCCAGCTCCACGAAAGAAGCCTCCAGTGATGATCTATGGTCCGAAGCCTCCAGTGATGATCCATGGCCCGGAGCCTGTGGTGATGATCCATGGCACGAAGCCTCCAGTGATAATCCATGGTCCGGAGCCTCCAGTGATAATCCATAGCACGAAGCCTCCAGTGATGATCCATGGCCCGGAGCCTGTAGGGATGATCCATGGCATGAAGCCTCCAGTGATGATCCATGGTGCGGAACCTGTAGCGATGATCCATGGCACGGAGCCTACAGCGAAATCCCCCGGTCCGGAGCCTCCAGCGACGTTCCCCAGTCCGGAGCCTCCAGCGACGTCCCCCGGTCCGGAGTCTCCAGCGGCGGCCCGCAGTCCAGAGTCTTCAGCAGCGGCCTGCAGTCCAGAGCCTCCGGCGATGATCCACGGTCTGGTCCCTCCGGCGACACAGAAGCGGGGGGATCAGCGGGCGGAGTGGGGGCTACGCCCCGAACCAGAGCCACCGCCAAGAATAGATGCCCACCCGGACCCTCCCCTATAGGTTCAGGTTTGTGGCCGGGAGTCCGCACCTTTGGGGAGGGCAACCCCAGAACGTCACGTTTCTGTATATCCTGTTAATTGTTTTGTTCGGTTTCACTTCAAAATTAAGGATGTGGAATTACCGGCATGCTGTGCCTTGGTTTATTTATGACGGAGTTTGAGGACAGTGATCGTGACACCTCTTCTCTCCCACCAGTCCAGAAGTGAGTTGGGAGCTCCATTATAACCAGCATGGAGCTCATTAACTGAATCAGGCCCAGGTGTGGCAGACCTGGGCCAACTCCCGTTTCCAAGGAGACCAGAAAAGTGGGAGGAATCCACAATCAATCAATTAGGAAACACAGCAAATCATAATCATGCAAAATTAGAATAAGGCACACAAAATATATACAAATCAAATCAATTAAAATGGTATTTGTCACACATTCCAAATACAACAGGTGTAGATCTTAAAGTGAAATACTTACTTACAAGCCCCTAACCAACAATGCAGTTTTAAGAAAAATATTTTCAAAAATAAGAAATAAAATTAACAAATAATTAAAGAGCAGCAGTAAAATAACAATAGCGAGGCTATATACATGGGTACCAGTACAGAGTCAATGTGTGGGGGCACCAGTTAGTGGAGGTAATTGAGGTAATATGTACATGTAGGTAGAGTTATTAAAGTGACTATGCATAGATAATAACAGAGAGTAGCAGCAGCTTAAAAGAGGGGAGGCAAATTGTCTGGGTAGCCATTTGATTAGATATTCAGGAGTCTTGTGTGTTGTGTGTAGAAGCTGTTAAGAAGCCTCTTGGACCTAGACTTCGCGCTCCAGTACCCTTTGCCGTGCGGTAGCAGAGAGAACAGTCTATGACTAGGGTGGCTGGAGTCTTTGACAATTTTTAGGGCCTTCCTCTGACACCACCTGGTATAGAGGTCCTGGATGGCAGGAAGCTTGGCCCCAGTGATGTACTGGACTGTACGCACTACCCTCTGTAGTGCCTTGCGGTCAGAGGCCTAGCAGTTGCTATACCAGGCAGTGATGCAACCTGTCAGGATGCTCTTGATGGTGCAGCTGTAAAACCTTTTGAGGATCTGAGGACCCATGACAAATCTTTTCAGTCTTCTGAAGGGGAATAGGTTTTGTCGTGCCCTGTTCACGACTGTCTTGGTGTGCTTGGACCATGTTAGTCTGTTGGTGATGTGGACGCCAAGGAACTTGAAGCTCTCAACCTGCTCCACTACAGCCACGTCAATGAGAATGGGGATGTGCTCAGTCCTCCTTTTCCTGTGGTCAACAATCATCTCCTTTGCCTTGATCATGATGAGGGAGATGTTGTTGTCCTTGCACCACACAGTCAGGTCTCTGACCTCCTTCATATAGGCTGTCTCGTTGTTGTCGGTGATCAGGTCTACCACTGTTGTGTCATCTGCAAATGTAATGATGGTGTTGGAGTTGTGCCTGGCCGTGGAGTCATGAGTGAGTAGGGAGTACAGGAGGGGACTGTGTGTTGAGGATCAGCGTGGCAGATGTGATGTTACCTACCATTACCACCTGGGGGCGTCCCGTCAAGAAGTCCAGAGGTGTTTAGTCGTAGGGTCCTTATCTGATGAGCTTTGAGGACACTATGGTGTTGAACACTGAGCTGTAGTCAATGAATAGCATTCTCACATAGGTGTTCCTTTTGTCCAGGTGTGACAGGGCAGTGTGGAGTGCAATAGATATTGCATCATCTGTGGATCTTTTGGTGTGGTATGCAAATTGGAGTGGGTCTAGGGTTTCTGGGATAATGGTGTTGATGTGAGCCATGACCAGCCTTTCAAAGCACTTCATGGCTACAGACGTGAGTGCTACGGGTCGGTAGTCATTTAGGCAGGATACCTTAGTGTTCTTAGGCACAGGGACTATGGTGGTTTGCTTGAAACATGTTGGTATTACAGACTCAGACAGGGAGAGGTTGAAAATGTCAGTGAAGACACTTGCCAGTTGGTTAATGCATGCTCGGAGTACACGTCCTGGTCATCGGTCTGGCCCTGCAGCATTGTGAATGTTGACATGTTTAAAGGTCTTACTCACATCGGCTGCGGAGAGCGTAATCACACAGTTGTCCGGAACAGCTTATGCTCTCATGCATGTTTCAGTGCTACTTGCTTTGAAGCGAGCATAGAAGAAATTTAGCTCGTTTGGTAGAGTTCACTGCAAACTCTAAATTAATATTAAATACACAAAAAGGGCTGGTCTCCATTTGGGGAAAAACTAGGGAGGGGATCATGTGACACATACTTCTCATCTTATCATGGTTGAAGTAAAAACATTTTTTTGAATTCACAACATACTCCCCGTTTCGGTGCAACAATGATGTTGTTCAAGCACAAAATGGATACCTGTCTTCTGAAAAATAGATGCCATACTCTTCCTTCTCCTCATCTTCCTCCTCACAAATCAACATCATAATCTAGTCATATTATTCCCTGCCTGCAACTATAATCTACTACGTAGACATCACTTTTGGTTAATTCTGTCTTCATCCTCAAGTATGAAATCATTTTTCTCTTATGCCAGAGGCTTAAGGAAGTTTAAATAATCCTCATCCTCTGAGTGGTTCTTCATTACATTTCATGAAAGTCACAGACGTGGTGCCTCATTTATTAACCATGCATACATTTCTCACTAAATTCTGACGTAAGTGGAGATTCTAGGTTTTCCGTGCGCAACAAATTATTGGAATTTAACAAATGTGGCATGCAACATAACATGCATGTTTTCATTGATAAATCAGAGACAGACTATTTTCCTGGAAAATGCCCTCCGTTCACCTTTCATGGTAAAAAAAACACATTCATTTGCTGTATGATTTGGAGATGGCATCCCTCATTTCCGATATGATTTGACAGACATGACAGCTCTGCTTCTAGCTCCTAAGAAACTTTGCAGTATTTTTTTGGTGTGTGCTATTTCTTTCAGTATTGTGTTATTACATACATCCGGAAATAACTTTTGGATATCAGAGTGACGGTAACTCACCAGCATTACGACCAAGAATGCGACTTTCCCGAATTGGATCCTTTGTTCGCACCCCCCAAGACAATTTAAGTTATCCCAGAGGCTAATCCATGACGCCGCCGGCGGAGAAGAGGTTTTCGGAGTGGACTTTTGTCCGACTCAGGATGCGGGCACACCATCCACCACTTTCGGGTATATATTAGTATATATTCAGTCTCTGGACAATAAAGTAGACAAGCTCAGGGTGAGGATCTCCTTCAAGAACAACATCCAGGACTGTAACATACTCTGTTTCACAGAATCATGGCTCTCTCCGGATATACTGTCCCCGTCCATACAGCCAGCTGGGTTCTCAGTACATCACGCAGACAGGATTAAAGAACTCTCCGGGAAGAAGAAGGGGGGAGGTGTATGTTTCATGATTAACCACTCACTTCTGTCATCATGAAGTGCTTTGAGACGCTAGTTAAGGATCATATCACCTCTACCTTACCTGACACCCTAGACCCACTTCAATTTTCTTACCGCCCCAATAGATCCACAAATTATGCAGTCACCATTGCACTGCACACTGCCCTATCCCATGTGGACAAGAGGAATACCTATGTAAGAATGCTGTTCATTGACTATAGATCAGCCTTCAACACCATATTGCTCTCCAAGCTCATCATCAAGCTCGGGGACCTGGGTCTGAACCCTGCCCTGTGCAACTGGGTCCTGGACTTCCTGTGGTGCTTCCCCCAGGTGGTGAAGGTAGGAAACAACACCTCCACTTCACTGATCCTCAACACAGAGGCCCCACAAGGATGCCTGCTCAGCCCCCTCGTGTACTCCTTGTTCACCCATGACTGCGTGGCCACACACGCCTTTAACTCAATCATCAAGTTTGCAAACGACACAACCATAGTAGGCCTGATTACCAACAATGACGAGACAGCCTACAGGGAGGAGGTGAGGACCCTGGCGAAGTGGTGCCAGGAAAATAACCTCTCCCTCCACGTCAACAAAACAAAGGAGTTGATCGTGGACTTCAGGAAAACGCAGAGAGAGCACTACCCTATCAACATTGATGGAACTGCAGTGGAGTAGGTGGAAAGTTTCAAGTTCCTCAGCGTACACATCACTGATGATCTGCAATGGTCCACCCACACAGACAGTTTGGTGAAGAAAGCTGAAGAAATTTGTCTTGGCTCCTAAGACCCTCACAAACTTTTATAGATGCACAATTGAGAGCATCCTGTCTGGCTGTATCACCGCCTGGTAAGGCACCTGTACCGCCCAGTAATCTTAGGGCTCTCCAGAGGGTGGTGTGGTCTGCCCAGCGCATCACCGGGGGCACACTGCCTGGCCTCCAGGACATCTACAGTTCCCGATGTCACAGGAAGGCCAAAAAGATCATCCAGGACATCAACCACCCGAGCCACGGCCTGTTCACTCTGTTATCATCCAGAAGGCGAGGTCAGTACAGGTGCATCAAAGCTGGGATGAGAGACTGAAAAACAGCTTCTATCTCAAGGTCATCAGACTGGTGGGTACAGGGTCAGGACAGGCAAGGGTCCAAAACCAGGAGGACGAGAAAAGGGAGACTGTGGAAAAGCAAGAGCTGAATACAAAAATGCTCTTTGACTTCACAAACAAGACGAACTGGCAACAGACAAACAGAGAACACGGGATAATGGCGAAGATGGGCGACACCTGGAGAGGGGTGGAGACAATCACAAAGACAGGTGAAACAGATCAGGGTGTGTCAGTACAGTACACCCCCCCCCCCCCCCCCCCGGGGATCCACATGGCGTCCAGGGTGGAAGTGGTGGAAGTTGGCAATGAGGGCTGGGTCCAGGGTGTCTCTAGTGGGGACCCAGCACCTCTCCTTCGGGCCATAACCCTCCAAGTCAACCAGGTACTGGAAACCCCTGCCCCGTGGTCGAACCCTCAGGAGGCGTCTCACCGTGTACTCAGGATGGCCATCGGGGACACGGGGAGGAGGGGTAGGCCTGGAAATACAAGACAAAGGGCTGTGAGACACGGGCTTAATTCTAGACACATGGAATGTAGGATGAGTACGAAAGGTACTTGGCAACAGAAGCTGGACAGCAGAGGGCTAATGATCTTGGAGATGGGGAAAGGGCCGATAAACTGGGGGACAGCTTGCAAGACTCCACCCAGAGGGGCAGATCCCGGGTGGACAGCCATACCTTCTGCCTGAGACGATACCGGGTATCCGCTTGTCGTCGATACCTGAAGGTGGTCTTGAGGAGGGCCGACCGGGCTCTCCTCTAGGTACGATGACAGCGGAGGACAAACATCTGGGCCGACCTCCTCTTCCTGCTCAGGGAAGAGCGGGGGCTGATACCCCAGGCAACACTCCAAGGGAGATAGGCCCGTGGTAGAGCAGGGAAGGGTGTTGCTGGTTCCAGGTGGTTCCAAGCAGCGCAGGGTAGTCTCGATGTCCTCGTTGGCTCGCTCCAACTGGACGTTGGACTGGGGGTGGAACCCGTAGGACAGGCTGGCCAACAACCCAATAAGGGTGCAGAACGTCTTCCAGAACTGGGACGAGAACTGAGGACCTCGGTGAGAGACCATGTCCACGGGCAGTCCATGGATCCGGAAGACGTGCTGCACCATGAGCTGGGCCGTCTTTGGCAGAGGGTAGTTTGGGGAGAAGAATGAAGTGGACGGCTTTGGAAAACTGATCCACCACGGTCAGGATAGCAGTGTTGCTATCAGACGGGGGAAGACCCGTGACAAAGTCCAGGGAGATGTGAGACCAGGGACGGTGGGGGATAGGCAGGTTGGAGGAGACCAGCCGGAGCTTGCCAAGGAGTCTTGCTCTTCTGCACACACTGTGCAAGCGGCGACGAGTGAGGACATGTCAAGGACCATAGTAGGCCACCAAAAGCGCTGTCGCACAAAGCCCAGGGTCCGATGGGCGCCCGGGTGGCAGGCAAGCCTGGAGAGGTGGGCTCACTCCAGGACCACGGAGCGTACGGCATCAGGAACGAACATCCGGTTATCAGGGATGTAGCTTGAGGTCAAGGTCAGAACGCTGGGACAAGACAGTCCTCACTCTGACATTCGAAGCGTCGGCCTCTATCATGAACTGGATGGATCAGGATGAACCAGGATGGGAACTGTGGTGAAGCGATGTTTGAGGTCCCGGAACACCTGGTCAGCAGCTGGAGACCACGTGAACGGAACCTTGGGCGAGGTGAGTGCTGACAGGGGGGAAGCCAGAGTGCTGTAACCCCGGATAAAGCGGCGATAGTAGTTGGTGAACCCCAGGAAACGTTGAAGCTGCACCCTGGATGTAGGCTGAGGCCAATCCATCACTGCTCTCACCTTCCCGGGATCCATCTGGACACTCCCAGCCAAGATGATGTAACCCAGAAAGGGGATGGTGGAGCGATGGAACTCGCACTTCTTCGCCTTCACAAACAGCTGATTCTCCAGGAGGCGTTGAAGGACTTGCTAGACGTGGAGCATGTGTTCTTGAGGGGAGCGGGAGAAGACAAGGATGTCATCAATGTAGACGAAGACGAACCGGTTCAACATGTCGGGGAGAACATCGTTCACCAGAGCTTGGAACAAAGCAGGGGCGTTGGTGAGGCCAAAGGGCATGACCAGATACTCATGGTGGGCACTGGCTGTGTTGAAGGGGGTGTTCTACTCGTCCCTCTCTCGTATCCGCACCAGGTGGTAGGCGTTCCGTAGATCCAGCTTGGAAAACACAGTGGCCACCTGGAGTGGCTCGAAGGCCGAGGAGATGAGTGGTAGCGGGTAACGGTTCTTAACCGTAATGTCATTGAGAAATTACGGGCACAGGGTCTTGTCCTTTTTCACCACGAAAAAGAACCGTGCACCGGCAGGAGAGGAAGAGGGACAGATAAATGCAGCAGCTAGGGAGTCCCCAATGTAGGTATCCATAGCCTTGGTCTCTGGTCCCGACAGAGAGTACAGACATCCCCGGGGCGGCTTGGTGCTAGGGAGAAGGTCAATCCCACAGTCATAGGGTCGGTGTGGCAGTAGCGACGTTGTCTGGGCCTTGCCTGGGGGTCCTGGTACTCCGTGGGAATGGCGGAGCGGTCCGGGGCGCCTTCCGAGCCCCCAGGAAGACATATCGGGCAGGTTGTGCTGACTTCAGGCAATGGGCGTGGCAGAACGGGTCCAGCCCATGATGGCACCAGTAGACCAGTTAATGAGGGTATTGTGTCGTTGGAGCCAGGAGAATCCCAATACCACAGGAATCAGAGGGGACTTGATGAGCAGAAACTGGATATGGATAACCTCGCTGTGGTTCCCTGACACCCGTAGGTTGATGGGAGTGGTGTTGTGGGTGACTTGGCCTATAGAGCGCCCGTCCAGCCCCATAACATCCATGGGAATGGAAAGGGGCTGAGTGGGGATGTTCAGCACGGACGCCGTTAGTGTCCAAAAGCTCTCGTCGGCCCCAGAGTCAATGAGAACCCAGAGAGATTTTGACTGGTCTCCCCACAGCGGAATGGCATGAAAAGGGGTGCAAGCAGGGGAAGCAGGAACATTCTCCATGTGGCACCACCAGAGTACTTGCTCCTACCTGTGAGCCTAGTTTCTTTAAAGGACAAAAGGACACGAAATGACCAAGAGTCTCGCAATACAGACAACTCTTCCTGTCGATCCTGTATTGCTGTTCCGCTGGTGACAGCCCAGCTCTGCCTAGTGGCATAGGCTCAGGAAGCGGTGACTCGGACGTCTTCAGCAGCCCTCGGGGCAGGTCAGGAAGCCTCAGGTTCTCTCGGTAACGAGACCATCGGGAGCTACCGGAATGACTCAGAGGCAAGGTGGGATCCCTGGGCTGCAAGCTGTCCTTGACCTCCTCTGAGACACGGTGCAGGAACATATCAAACGGTGCTTCTTGTTTCCAAGCACTCTCCGCTGGCAACATGCGGAAATCCACCGAATTATCAGCTACACTGCGGGAGTCCTGCCAAACCTGGATTAGCTTCCGGGTGGCTTCTCGCCCAGAGAACGGGGCATCAAAGATCTTCCTCACTTCTCCCACAAACCCCTCCAGACTAGAGCATATGTGAGAGCATAGGTGAGAGCCCTCCAGGACATCAGCATGATGAGGTAAGCTATCTTGGAGCGATCCGATGGGAAGGAGAAGGGTTGAAGCTCGAAGATGAGGGCACATTGAGCTAGGAACGCCCGACAGGTGCTCAGCTCTCCATTGAAGCGTTCCGGAGGAGGTAAGCGGGGTTCCTGAGAAGGCGGGGTGACCGATGAGACAGCGCTGCCAGCAGCTGAGTCACTGAGGAGCTGTGGGGTTGCCAGTGTGGTTGGCAGTCTCCCAGACAACCCTTGGAATTGCTCCAGCAAACAGTCAACGTTTGGACCCCCTCCACAAGGCCATGAAGCAATTCCTCGTGCATGCCGATGGTGGCTCCCTGGGTGGAGATGACGTTGTGCAGCTGGCCTGGGTCTGCTGGGTCAGTCATGGCCAGTTCGTACTATCAGGAATCAAGATAAGACCCAGATGCAGACCGTGTCAAAGTAACAATGTTTGTTACAGCAAAAGGGGCAAAGATACAGGACGGCAGGCAGGCTCAGGGGCAGGCAGAGTGGTCAGGTGGGCGGGTACAGGGTCAGGCCAGGCAAGAGTCAAAAACCAGGAGGACAAGAAAAGGGAGACTGGGGAAAAGCAGGAGCTGAATACAAAAATGCTGGTTGACTTCATAAACAAGACGATCTGGCAACAGACAAACAGAGAGCACAGGTATAAATACACAGGGGATAATGGGGAAGATGGCGATACCTGGAGGTGGGTGGAGACAATCAAAGACAGGTGAAACAGATCAGGGTATGACACTACCGGCCTACTTACTTTCGAGCATGCTTGGCTATTAAATAAGCGATGGATAAATGGTAGGCTAATATTTGTTGTGGAGATGGAATAAACCAGACATGTCATAAAAATTGAGAATTATCCTGCAATATTATTATGATTTAGGCCAGGGATGGGCAACTACAGTCCTCGGGGGCCGGAGTAGTGTAACACTTTTTCTCATCCCAAGCAAACACAGCTGATTGAACTAATTTCATTCTAAACTGAAGATCATGATTAGTTGATTATTAGTCAAGTGTGTTACCTGGGGCTGTGGCAAAAGTGTGACACCAATTAGGCCCCTGAGGACTGGAGTTGCCAATCCCTGATTTAGGCCTATATACTATAATAAAAGTAAAATGAATACATTAGGCTACAGGTTTTTTTGTGTATTTTTTTAACAAAGCGATTATTATTAATTCATTTGGAATGATATAAAAGCCCCTTAGATATTATCACAGATCAGATTTACCCTAACAAAAAATGCCCCTTAGATATTAATTTAGACTCCTCCAATCCTCTAAATGTAATTATTGGCGGAGAGTCACGTGATATACTGTAGGCCTATCGTAGGCGACATGAGTCTCACTAGTGTTGAGTAATGTGCTGTTAAAAGTGGTGTTGGTGTTATTTATTTAAAAAGCATATTGAAGTAAAAAGCAATAGGATTTGAAGCAATAGTTGACCCGCTGTGGTCAACTATTTCAGCACCGTTTGCGCTGCTCTGAGACAAGCATGGGAACGGATCTTGATAAATCAATGACATTTTTATTTTCACTGAATCTCCATTTGGGTATTGATTAGACTACAATTAGGGTGTGGAAATGTTATGCTCTTAGTACTGTAGCCTACTCCCAACCGTCACGTTCTACAGCGCATATTTTCCGTTCCATCCTAGCTGAAACCCTGAGGGTTTAGTTTTTCTTGGAATAGAAACACCATAATATTAATCAAATTAATGAAGCAACATTTCTTAAAATCAATCCCATATCCTATGTTTTTACAAAACACATTTTTTTAATTATCTAGTACAGCCACTATTGAAGGCTACCGAATGCTTCTCAAAGATGCCCTCTGGTGGTCAAACTAGCACTAACTAGCATTAATGGTAACAACGGCTGACAATTAAATAACGTGCGATAGAATTCTGCGGCAGCCCGCAAGGTGTGCTGCAGTATGACGCACCTTATGAAGGAGGAACCACTGTATAGACAAGTGTGTGCCTTTCCAAATTATGTCCAATCAGTTGAATTTACCACAGGTGGACTCCAATCAAGTTGGAGAAACATCTCAAGGATGATCAATGGAAACAGGATGCACCTGAGCTCAATTTAGATTTTTATATTTAAATTTGCAAACATTTCTAAAAACCTGTTTTCACTTCGTCATTATGGGGTGTTGTGAGTAGATTGATAAGGATTTTTATTTTTATTTAATCCATTTTAGAATAAGGCTGTAATGTAACAAAATGTGGAAAAAGGGAAGGGGTCTGAATACTTTCCGAATGCGCTGTGTATTTGTATTCATGTTGCATAGATAGGGATTGCTTAACCCTCCTGTTGTGTTCATTTCATGTTATGAATTCTGTGTTCCCGGTCCAAAATGTCCGCCCCATTATAGCTGATTATATATCCATGACAATACATATATTATCACTTAATGTTGTGTTAGATCTTTTTATCAGCTTAAGTTATTGTGAACATTACACGTTTTGAACTTCTATTTGCTATTTATGGCCTGTAGGCCTCATTGACCTGAGCTCATACAACTTTATTTTGAGTAAAAAAAGCATAGTGTATAGATTATTTTGACTATAACAAATACTCAGATGAAACTTATTGTGCTATTTATCACAGACTAGTTTGTGTCAAGTTTAAAAAGGACTCTCTCCTCCTCACCAGTGTCATGATCAAAGATATGTTCAAGAGCCTCACATACATCGTTTGGTCATTGTGCTGCCACATAATTAATTGTGAGCAAGGCCTCAAAAAAGCCTTATATACCAGAGTTGCGAGAAAAGTTCTAGATATTATTGAAACAATGTTGCGATTGTTTGTGAGAATGCCAACAGGTGTGGTTCCCGTTGGGGAAAGATTCTATTGGGGAAAGGTTCCCGTGGGGGTTGCCATGGAAGCCAAGAAGGGGAGTGAGGTGTGTGCGTGTGTGCGTGTGTGCTTAAACACATGTGGGGGTCTGGGAGAGGAAGTGTGTCCATCTGATGAATGGGCATGTGCCTGAACTCAATTGTACACACTAATTGTAGTCTCACCCATTCATTTCTAATGACCGGTCATTTTTGACCGGGAACACCACAGGTGTACCAAAGTTAAATAAAACACCCACAATGTAATGAAACTCATCAACATTTATTTTGTGTTCAGATGCCCTGTGTGGACAAAGTCATGGAACCTTATGACAATCAGATAAAATGAACTACATTTTTCAGAGAGAAAACTTTGAAAATCGGTCCAATTCGACTGGAACACAGCAGGAGGGTTAAGTATTCTACATCCAGTACGAATGATCAAGTGTTTCTTTAATTCAGTGGAATGACACCAAAGGCTATGCCAGGGCATGTATTCACAAAGAGTATCAGAGTAGGAGTGTTGAACTAGGATCATTTCTTAAATGGATTGTGTTGATCATGACTTGGTTTTAAATTATTTTGGGATGATTTGGGAATGACATTTTAAACATGCTAAATGGGGGAGATTGACTTAAATGGGGTTTTGGTCCCAAAATGCTAATATTAGCGTTTGTTGATAGTGGCTAGTTTATTAACTAAATCTAATTGTAGATTGCAGTCACTCCTTGTCCATAGACTGCTTCCATGGTAAGGAAGCAAATATCTAAAGATATAATTTTGCTAAACTATCCCTTTATCGACAGTGTATATCAGAGAAGGCCAATTTCTATTGGAACAGTCAACTAAACAAAACCACAATAATCTGTTTACATCATTAAACAGCCTATAAATTGAACCGCAAATGTTGGCTATATTTGGGACTAAAACGCATTATTTATGTATCTAAAGCTATGCATTTCTGCTCACAGTGACCCAGAAAATGAATTTCCCCAAAAGTATTTCAAATGTGCAAACATACACTGTATGCACTTGCATATTATATAAATGTAAGGTGTGTGTGTATGTGCAGGCTGTATACAATTGAAAGTGCAGCATACATTAACATTGTGCTTCTTTGCGTTGTACTATTTCCTGAGCTCAAACGCTTTTAATAGACATGCCTTTGTTCTATAATTGGGTTCCAGGGAACAATAAGTAATCAACAAGTAATCAGTAATCAGTAATCAACAACAAGTAGCTATATAAAACACCATTGCAAACCACAACTGAATCACACAATGTTTCTATCCATTTGTGTGTTCTGTTCGTTCTTAAATGCAAAAACATGAGCAGGTAAATTAATGTGATGTTATCATGCACGTAAGACACAATTAAGAATTAGCAAGAACTGAAGGCAAGAACATGCTCTCAATGTTTCATTTGATATCCAGTGAGGCAGCACCACTTTAGCTGCCTGGTTTAATAACACAGTATTTGACTAAAATACATGTTTAAAATGGTTTTCTGTTTCCTTTGGCACATTTGCCAATGTCAAGTTCTTCCTAGCTGATGACCAAATGTACTCTAAACTCCAAACTCCATAGCTGTAATTCATTTCATGGTCTGTTCTCATTTGAAGAAAAGTGGTGCATAAGAGATTCTCAGATACACAAAGATGGAAAATATTGTAACCTTTTCATGTCTTATCTATGTGACACCATGTGATGCCATAGACTATAACTGGGACACTTTCCCATGATGCAAGCTTCTATTTTAATGTCATCCAGATGTGCTGTCACCTGGGAACACAAAGCCTGCTATTAAAAATACTTGACAGGGAAAATCACTATCCTTGACAATGACAAGTAAATTCTCATTGAATTATTTAGTGTACAGTGCCGTGAAAAAGTATTTGCCCCCTTTCTGATTTTCTCTATTGTGCTTATTATTGATACTGAATGTTATCAGATCTTCAACCAAAACATAATATTAGATAAAGGGAACCTGAGTTTACAAATAACACAAAAAATGTATTCTTATTATATTTATTGAATTAACACAGTTAAACAACACCCAATTACCCCGTGTGAAAAAGTAATTGCCCCCTTACACTCAATAACGGGTTGTGCCACCTTCAGCTGCAATGAATGACTGCAACCAAATGCTTCCTGTAGTTGTTGATC
Source organism: Salmo salar (assembly GCF_965601325.2). Lineage (NCBI taxonomy): Eukaryota > Metazoa > Chordata > Actinopteri > Salmoniformes > Salmonidae > Salmo > Salmo salar. Next base: position 78,441,737 of record NC_138305.1, on the reverse strand, counting down.
AGTCTCTCACATCGCTGTGGAGGAATTTTGGCCCACTCTTCCATGCAGAAATGCTTTAACTCAGCGATATTTGTGGGTTTTCAAGCATGAACTGCTCGTTTCAAGTCCTGCCACAACATCACAATTGGGATCAGGTCTGGACATTGACTAGGCCATTCCAAAACTTCAAATGCGTTGCTTTTTAACTATTTTCATGTAGACTTCATTGTGTGTTTTGGATCATTGTCTTGCTGCATGACCCAGCTACGCTTCAGCTCACATACAGATGGCCTGACATTCTCCTGTAGAATTCTCTGATACAGAACATAATTCATGGTTCCTTCTATTATGGCAAGTCGTCCAGATCCTGAGGCAGCAAAGCATCCCCAAACCATCACACTACCACCACCATGCTTGACCATTAGTTTGAGGTTCTAATTGTGGAATGCAGTGCTTGGTTTTTGCCAGACATAATGGGACTCATCTCGTCCAACAGTTGAATTGTATTTTTTTATTTTTTTATTTCACCTTTATTTAACCAGGTAGGCAAGTTGAGAACAAGTTCTCATTTACAACTGCGGCCTGGCCAAGATAAAGCAAAGCAGTGTGACACAGACAACACAGAGTTACACATGGAGTAAACAAACAAGCCAATAACACAATAAACAAGTCAATGATACAGTAGAAAAAAGAAAGTCTATATACAGTGTGTGCAAAAGGCATGAGGAGGTAGGCAATAAATAGGCCATAGGAGCAAATAATTACAATTTAGCAGATTAACACTGGAGTGATAAATGAGCATATGAAGATGTGCATGTGGAGATACTGGTGTGCAAAAAGAGCAGAAAAGTAAATAAAATAAAAACAGTAAGGGGATGAGGTAGGTAGATAGGGCGGGCAATGTACAGATGGGCTATGTACAGCTGCAGCGATCGGTTAGTTGCTCAGATAACTGATGTTTAAAGTTGGTGAGGGAAATAAAAGTCTCCAACTTCAGCGATTTTTGCAATTCGGTGATTTGGTAACAAAACGGATGGCACTGTGATAGAATGCATCCAGTTTGCTGAGTAGAGTATTGGAAGCTATTTTGTAGATGACATCGCCGAAGTCGAGGATCGGTAGGATAGTCAGTTTTACTAGGGTAAGTTTGGCAGCGTGAGTGATGGAGGCTTTGTTGCAAAATAGAAAGCCGATTCTAGATTTGATTTTGGATTGGAGATGTTTAATATGAGTCTGGAAGGAGAGTTTACAGTCTAGCCAGACACCTAGGTATTTGTAGTTGTCCACATATTCTAGGTCGGAACCGTCCAGGGTGGTGATGCTAGTCAGGCGGGCGGGTGCGGGCAGCGAACGGTTGAAAAGCATGCATTTGGTTTTACTAGTGTTTAAGAGCAGTTGGAGGCCACGGAAGGAGTGTTGTATGGCATTGAAGCTCGTTTGGAGGTTAGTTAGCACAGTGTCCAAGGAAGGGCCAAAAGTATACAGAATGCTGTCGTCTGCGTAGAGGTGGATCAGGGAATCGCCCGCAGCAAGAGCGACATCATTGATACATACAGAGAAAAGAGTCGGCCCGAGAATTGAACCCTGTGGTATAGCAGACCATAGCGTGGGCTTCGCAATCGATTTGAATTCAGCTAAGAGTAATTCCAATAGTAATGACATTCTGATAAAATTTGAAGGCCCTGATATTTAACAATGAGAAATACTGAGTGACTATTTGCACACACACCCACACACAAGCACGCACACAAGCACGCACACACACACACACACGCACACGCACATGCACACGCTCCACACTCGTGAACACTCGCTCCACTTACACTTAATCAAGTAAATTTCATCTGAAGTTCCAGCCTCTCTTTGAAATGGATGCATCTGTGCCATTATGGGGGGGGGGGGGGGGGGGATTAATTATGGCCACTTTCATCTGAGCGCAATTAGTCTTTTCTGTGAAGTTGTTTGCCATATAAAAGACAAGAGCCAATAGAACTTTTGTTACTTTCATCATGCTACTCTTTTTCTAAATCTAAATGTGAATCAATATCTAATAGTTGAATGTCAACAGCTCCAAATGCCCTTCAACCCGTTTATAATGGTCTTCTCGCAATGAGTCATTCATGCAGCTTCTGTACAGGAAATGGTATTAGTCATTAACTGTTTTCATCAACAATTACAGGGACTGTTTACTGCCATATTGTGGCTAGTAGTCTATCAGATTGAGAATGCAGAGAAGCAAAATGGAAAGTGTGACCTTAGAGATCATTGTTAATTGTTAAGGCAGGCTGCCTATTCTGAATGTACTGGGTGAGGTAGAAGCTGATACAGGTGCAGGTGTCCCGGTTAGAGGACAAGGATAGGGAGAGAGACTTGGGGTTTCAGTTGAGAGAGATTTAGCTTTTATCCTTTCAATTACTCATTTAATTTCCATAAGTGTGTGGTTGGGTATTGGATGCACAGATAGTACAAATAAAAAGGGATACATGCTGGAGAACTGCATGGGTTGTTTGGTACTGAACTAAAAGCAAAGGGAACTCAGGTATTTAATAAGGGATTTGGTTGCAGGTGTCCAAAAGCCTGTCTTAACATAAGCAGCACCATTAAGGACTGATACTTGCAATCTCTATACATCTCTATGGCTCACAGGTGCCTATAGTTAGAGAAAGTTAACCAAAAAGTGCAATTTAAGTGACAGTTTCCCTAAAAAGTATAATAAAAATTTGAGCCTTTTCTACAGTTATTCTACATTACAAAATATGGATAGGGGGCAGTATTTTCACGGCCGGATGAAAAAACGTACCCGATTTAAACTGGTTACTACTCTTGCCCAGAAACGAGAATATGCATATTATTAGTAGATTTGGATAGGAAACACACTGAAGTTTCTAAAACTGTTTGAATGGTGTCTGTGAGTATAACAGAACTCATATGGCAGGCAAAAACCTGAGAAAAATTCAACCAGGAAGTGTAGGATCTGAGAAATGTAGTTCTTCTTTCTAGTCCCTTTCGAAACTACAGTATCTGTGCTGTTACGTTGCACTTTCTAAGGCTTCCATTGGCTGTCTAAAGCCTTCAGAAAGTGGATTGAGCCTTCTCCTGTCTCTGGGCAGAGTATAGGAGCTCAGTTACTGAGTGGTCTGCCTGAGGACAAAGAGATTGGATATGCGGGTCCCCGCGAGCACGCTGTTTTTTCTTTCCCTCATTGAATGAATACACTATTGTCCGGTTGGAATATTATTGCAATTTTACGTTAAAAATACAATACAAATTGATTTTAAACAGCGTTTGACATGCTTCTAAGTACGGTAATGGAACATTTTGACTTTTTGTGTCTCGAATTGCGCTCGCGCATTACCCTTTGGATAGTGACCTGAACGCACGTACAAAACAGAGGTATTTGGACATAAAAACAACATTTCTTGTGGAAGTAGCAGTCCTGGGAGTGAATTCTGATGAAGATCAGCAAAGGTAATACAATATTTCTAATACTAATTCTGAGTTTAGGTTGCCCCGAACTTGGCGGGTGTCTGTATAGCTCACCGTGATGGCTGAGCTATGTACTCAGAATATTGAAAAATGTGCTTTCTCCGTAAAGCTATTTTAAAATCTGACACAGCGATTGCATAAAGGAGTTCTGTATCTATAATTCTTCAAATAATTGTTATGTATTTTGTCAACGTTTATGATGAGTATGTTTGTAAATTCACCGGAAGTTTTTGGTGGGAATACATTTTCTGAACATCACGCGCCAATGTAAAAAGCTGTTTTGATATAGATATGAACTTGATTGAAAAAAACATACATGTATTGTATAACATAATGTCCTAGGAGTGTCATCTGATGAAGATCATCAAAGGTTAGTGCTTCATTTAGCTGTGTTTTGGGTTTTATTGACATATATGCTTGCTTGGAAAATGGATGTGTGGTTATTTTGGTCTATGTACTCTCCTAACATAATCTAATGTTTTGCTTTCGCTGTAAAGCCTTTTTGAAATCGGGCAATGTGGTTGGATTCAGGAGAGGTTTATCTTTCAAATGGTGTAAAATAGTCGTATGTTTGAAAAATTGAAATTATTGGATTTTTTTGTTTTTGTATTTCGTGCCATGCGATCCCATTGGCTGTTGGCAAGGCGTTCCGCTGGCGGAACGGGGTTCCGCTAGCGGAACGCCTAGATGTAAGAGGTTTTAACAAAAGTAACATAACATATATCATAACATCTCATGACAGTGTACTACCTGGATCAAAATGTTGGGCCCAGTCCAGATTACACGGTGCACTTGCCTTGTGTATTGACATACAGTAACTCAGCCTTCAGTTCAAACAAAGTTAATGTCCAATTACCAAAAGTCACTAGTTATGACAGTTGTTGTGATGCCATTTTGGCATCATCATTGACACACCATCAGCCTGGTTTGAATCCCACTCTAGTCAACTGAACTAAGACTGTGCTGTTATCCCCACCCCCGTAAACCACTGATAAAGCTGATTTGGTCTGGCATGGTATATAGTTTTGAAAATAAATCAGTTGGCTCCTTCCACTTCGTGCACTCATGACATAATTTGTTTTCCACCTTAACTCAATTATTGTCAATTAGTTCATCTGTAGGGCAACAATGATTACCTGTAGCTACATTAGGCTGTAGTCCCTCCCCATTCAATACAGTATGACGAGCACTAAGGATGGTTACTCCTCCAGCCTGTGAGTTTGTTAATGTCAAATAAAGGAGGTATAATATCCCCTCCTTTCTCTATCTATCTCCATCCCTTCTTTTCTTCCCTTCATTTTCACTGACAAGCTTTGGTGAATTAAATGTCATCTCTACTTTTTAGAGATTGTGAATACTGCACACACCATTCAATATTCCATTCAATTTTATTCATATTCAATTTCTATGTTGCTTTGTTGTGTAGAATGACATAGTAGAATTGTAGCTGGTAATGTGTGCGAATAGTTCTCTAGGAAGCTAAATGAATGATCACATGGTCATTCTAGACTAGGACAGTCAAGCCTGTCTGAACATGTTGTATTTTTTGCACATCACTCCAGTTTAAAGGGACATTACACTCCAAAATCTCGAATGCGGTCTATTGTCGAGATAAATCCACATCCGAGTGTATTTTGTAGATCCAACTGTATGCTACAATTCTAAATGAATGAAAAAGATAAGCAGCTTATGTGGCCCTTATCCTTTCAATTAATTTGGGGCTGAGGTACATAGCTGGATCTACACAATCGATTGAATGGGATGTGGATTATGTCTTGATATTAGACTACATGAGGTATAGAAAACGTCTGGAAAATGTTTTATTTTGAAGTGTAATGTCCCTTTAAGTTGATATAACTATGTTGGTTGATAGTTTGATTATCTAGAGATCATATACGGACTACTATCCACATAAAGTAATCCGCAGTGATGTTTTGATTTGTCAATCAATGTGCGGACACACCTTTCACACACATCATTACGTATGTATTATATTGTACAATAGTTCTGGATATTACTTGCCTTTACCCTTGCCACCATAAGAGTTTTATCTTTCAGCAATACCAAAGATCAACAACACTCAACTGCCAAATTCTGGATAGTTGGACATACAAGTCTTCCTCTTGAATAATTCAGCATTAACACAAGATGCCAAGACATTATTACATTCTACATAAGCTTTTTATTGAACACACACATTAGAAAAGGTCTTTGTTGTGTCAATTAGTTGATTAAGTATAATCTATGTCCCGTGGGCTCTGACTACCTGATCTGTTTCTAAATGGATTCGTATTACAGAGCGAACCGAGAGCAAAGAAAGGGGACATTTTCAGTTACATGCCACTGTGTTGACTGACAGTCAGGCACTATTTGATAGGGCTTTTATTTTTAATTGCTTGTATTTCATTAAGGGCATTTATTATGAAAATTAATCTGTTCTGATTCAGCAATGTGCAACTGCATTATTCATGTAAGGCCAGCAGTCATTAGAATACATTCAATTATGGTATGAGAAGCCAGGTCTGACAATATGTGTGAGGAGACCAAGGAATATACAGTATGTTCTGTTCATTAGTTACCAAGGCTGTTGCAATGTCAATTAATGAGAGAGACAGAGAGAGAGACAGCGACAGAGACAGAGACAGAGACAGAGAGAGAGAGAGAGAGAGAGAGGGAGAGAGAGAGAGAGGGGTAGGAGGATGAATGCCTCTGTCACAGAGGGGAACCTTCATCCTTAAAAATATTTACAAAGCACCTGATCATCAGCTGATTTAAAAGACACCGGACATATTTGGACTGGAACATCACAAGACCTGTGGGCCAGATGCACACTCACAAGATTCAACCAAGATAACATACTGCTGATTAGTATTACTTCAAGTTTTTAAACCCCAGCGGCATGCCAGTTTGCCTCACTTTGATTTCTTCAGTCTCTATGAGACAGACCCAATTTTAGATAAATTGCATTGAATTACATTTCAAATACCTTTAATCTGAAATAATTTTGGAGAATAGCAAACAAAGGGAGAATAAGAACATCTCCTTCATCAAAACAATCAATCTGAATGTGCAACCACTGACCACATTTCCTCAAATTATTTGAACTGACATTTTCAGGAGCTCTACTTGGAAGTGTATGGCTCTAGACTTGTACAGTATGTCCAATGTTCTGATTTATCCATGATTCACACAACTCGGATCCTCCATCACCTCCATTGCTTGGACGTGTTCATTGCTCAAGTAAGGAAACAGCTTACACAGTTTTCAATAGGCTGTGTTACCAATGTCAAACTCAAGATGCTAGCATCACCTTTACACCCTGGTAGTCAATTCAAAGGCAGAATTCCAAGCACTGTAAGTCTTGTCCTTTGACAGCATACACAACAGATATAGGATCTTAATTTTATCACTCTTCTGAAATGCAAACTTGTAGTGTATTTTAGTTTTAAAAAGGCTTCTAATTTCGACTTAGAATTTCAGACTTGATGTGCCCTAACGAAATATTTACAATAATTATAATCCACATAATAATTCACATTTCCTGTTGCTGCAGGATTATTTTCCTGCTGTAACAAACTGGCTCAAATTAAGATCCTTCATCTGTATGTAATCCCTATTCCTTATCTTTATATTGTCCTTTCTATAGTCCTTTGTTGATTTTGACACGTTTTGAAAATATGCTACTTTTCAGTCAAACACTGCGTAGAATACAGCTGCACATCATCCATATCGAAAACTAAATTGATTTGGAAAGACAAAATGGATTTAGGCTATCATGGTTTCTTTAGAAAAATTGTTTTGCGGGCCTGTATCATTTTCAGGGTGTCATCTCAGCGATAAATCCATTCATATTGGAAAGAAACAACAAAAAAATGTACGTAAATGAAAAGCATAACCATGAGAGGCAGGCATAAGAAACCTTTTGACTGCTGTTCTCTCATATTGTTTGGGGTGGATGTTGGGCAAATTATGAGGTGGCACTACTTCTCCATACACAGCGCTCTGTGTGGGAGTGTGCAAACAGATGTGTGACCTGATCTAAATTATAATCTGGTTATCCATTGAGAAGAGGGACAGCTCTGAATTGACGGGCATGACATTTGCATAAAAGTATGTGTACACACTGCTGTGAAAATCCCATTGCAGAGACTTATGCCTTCACCTAAGTCTAGATCACAATGGAACCAAAAGATGAGGGTGACAATAGTCACACGGAAAGGAGCAAACCGTCTGCGTTTATGAAAATGTGATAAAAATGAATTTCTGCCATTTACTGTATTTATATCAGTTATTCTTGTGACTTAGTTGCACTGTAAGTCAAGCTATGCTTGAATGGTCGTCACACTTATTTAGACACCATATCATATTAACATACAGTACATTGACTGTGATAGAGAGGGACAAGATCTTTTGGGGAAATGCTAGGAAATGCTAGTTATTCCGTTGTTTGGAACAAACAGGGATGAAGGTTCAGCAGCTTTTGCGTTGACACATGTTAGGTGTCATAACACTTATGAGCTAAATTACAATTTGATGTAAACATACAGTATATATCTGATGCAATGGGTTCTCTAAGGATGGAATCCAAACTTGAGATCTGGGTGCGCAGGCTACCCTGAGTTTTTGTGCAAATCTCTCATTGACATCAATGCATAATTTACGTGAAAAGTATGTAATTGTAGGACTGAGTGACCAAAAGCATTGATCATTATTACTGTGGCATTCTACTCTAATTCATATTCTCTAAAAACAAATGTTAATAAAATTGGCAATACCTTAAAGCCCTGTGCAGTCAAAAATGTGATTTTCCTTTGTTTTATATATATATTTCCACACTATGAGGTTGGAATAATACTGTGAAATTGTGAAAATTATGATAATGCCCTTTTAGTGTAAGAGCTGTTTGAAAAGATTGCCTAAAATGTGCACCTGTTTTGGTAGGATGTTTTGGCCTGACTAGTGACATCACCATGCTGTAAATTAGTTAATAGACCAATAAGAAAATAAGTTCCAAACCTCTCTGCCAATAACAGCTTATTTTCAGTTTTTCACTCCCCACTCAGACCACTCCCAGACAGTCTTAACTAAATTAACGCTTGAGAAATTGCTCTGTACTAAGAAGCTATTTTTGTTAATTTTGACCATTTTATTTGAAAACAATCACAGTAAGGTACTTAATTCTTACCCAGAAAGGTTTTGATATTGAGGGGGAAAAAATTCTGCATTAGACCTTTAATTTTAAAGTTACCTTTACCAAATAGGATTTAAATATTTGGTTTAAAAACATACTTTGCTCTTCTTAGAACAAATGACAAATGTGGTTAAAATCTCCTATGTGCTTTTATTTCATGTGTTTACTCTTTTGTATCTAAATGGCAATATTTCCAGTGCTTTCCACCATCTGTGGGAATGTGAAACCTTTCTGTAGCACAGTGAACGGGGGGTGGTAGTGGTGTTTTCTGTAATTCCAGAATCCCTCAAATCGAATCATGCAAATGTTGTGCACTTTGAAGCTAATCCAACTCCTACCATATGCACAGTGAAATCAATAATCTATTATGCATGCATTGCACCAAGCTTAAGGTAATGTTATTTCACTGGTTTTCCATATTCTTTTTTAGAGTACATACATATCCTAAGTTAACTTAAAAAAATAGTTTTTGTATCTAATTGTGTTGTGCAATCCTGCATATTAAGTCATTAATTTAAAAGAAGCTGATGATAACTGTTTGGTTTGAGTAAGGATACATTTTTGCAATTTTAAAGTACAGCTCTGTTTCAGCTGTAGTACTACGTAATATCAAATCAAATTGTATTTGTCAGATGCAATGTGAACAACAGGTGTAGACTAACAATGAAATGCTTACTTACGGGCCCGTTCCAACAATGCAGAGAGAAAAATAATAGAAAGATAATAACAGAATGAATAAATACACAATGAGTAATGATAACTTGGCTATATACACGGGGTACCAGTACTGAGTTGATGTGCAGAAGTACGAGTTGATTGAGGTACATATGTACCCTGTAGATACGTACACTACCGATCAAAATTTAGGAGTCACTTACAAATAAATGTCCTTGTTTTTGAAAGAAAAGCACATTTTTTTTCAATTAAAATAACATCAAATTGATCAGAAATACACTGTAGACATTGTTAATGTTGTAAATGACTATTGTAGCTGGAAACGGTAGCTTTTTATGGAATATCTACAGTGCATATGCGTACAGAGGCCCATTATCAGCAACCATCACTCCTGTGTTCCAATGGCACGTTGTGTTAGCTAATCCAAGTTTATCCCTTTAAAAGGCTAATTGATCATTAGAAAACCTGTTTGCAATTATGTTAGCACAGCTGAAAACTGTTGTACTGATTAAAGAAGCAATAAAACATGCCTTCTTTAGACTAGTTGAGTATCTGGAGCGTCGGCATTTGTGGGTTCGATTACAGGCTCAAAATGGTCAGAAACAAAGACATTTCTTCTGAAACTCGTCAGTCTATTCTTGTTCTGAGAAGGCTATTCCATGCGAGAAATTACCATGAAACTGAAGATCTCATACAACGCTGTGTACTACTCCCTTCACAGAACAGCGCAAACTGGCTCTAACCAGAATAGAAAGAGGAGTGGGAGGCCTGGTGCACAGCTGAGCAAGAGGACAAATACATTAGAGTGTCTAGTTTGAGAAAAAGATGCCTCACAAGTCCTCAACTGGCAGCTTCATAAAATGGTACCCGCAAAACACCCGTCTCAACGTCAACAGTGAAGAGGCGACTCCGGGATGCTGGCCTTCTAGGCAAAGTTGCAAAGAAAAAGCCATATCTCAGACTGGCCAATAAAAATATTAAGATGGTCAAAAGAACACAGACAATGGACAGAGGAATTCTCCCAAGAAGGCCAGCATCCCACTGCTCCAGAGTCCAATGGCGGCAAGATTTACACCACTTCAGCCGACGATTGGCATTGCGCATGGTGATCTTAGGCTTGTGTGTGGCTGCTCGGCCCATAGAAACCCATTTCATGAAGCTCCCGACAAACAGTTATTGTGCTGACGTTGCTTCCAGAGGCAGTTTGGAACTCGGTAGTGAGTGTTGCAACCCGAGGACAGACGTTTTTTATGCGCTAACCGCTTCAGCACTCAGCAGTCCCGTTCGGTAAGATTGTGTTGCCTACCACTTCGCGACTGAGCCGTTGTTGCTCCGAAACGTTTCCACTTCACAATAACAGCACTTACAGTTGACCGGGGCAGCTCTAGCAGGGTAGAAATTTGACGAACTGACTTGTTGGAAAGGTTGCATCCTATGACAGTGCCACGATGAACATTACTGAGCTCTTCAGTAAGGCCATTCTACTGCCAATATTTGTCTATGGACATTGCATGGCCGTGTGCTCGATTTCATACACCTGTCAGCAATGGGTGTGGCTGAAATAGCCAAATCCACTAATTTGAAGGCGTGTCCACATACTTTCGTATATATAGTGTACAGTGAATTTGGAAAGTATTCAGACCTCTAGACTTTTCCCACATTTTGTACACACAATACCCCATAATGTCAAAGCGAAAACAGGTTTTTAGAAATGTATAAAAAATCTATTAAAAAAATACCTTTATTTATGTAAATATTCAGACTTTAGCTCAGGTAAATCCTGTTTTCATTGATCATCCTTGAAATGTTTGTACAACTTAATTGGAGTCTATCTGTGGTAAATTCAATTAATTGGACATGATTTGGAATGGCACACACCTGTCTATATAAGGTCCCACAGTTGACAGTACATGTCAGAGCAAAAACCAAGCCATGAGGTCAAAGGAATTGTCCTTAGTGCTCCGAGACAGGATTCTGTCGAGGCACAGATCTGGGGAAAGGGTACTAAAACATTTTGGCAGCATTGAACATGCCCAAGAACACAGTGGCCTCCATCATTCTTAAATGGAAGAAGTTAGGAACCATCAAGTCAATTCCTAGAGCTCGCTGCCCATCCAAACTGAGCAATTGGGGGAGAAGGGCCTTGGTCAGGAAGGTCAGGTAGGCACCTAAAGGACTCAGACCATCGTCTGATGAAACCTAGATTGAACTCTTTGTCCTGAATGCCAAGTGTCACGTCTGGAGGAAACTTGGCACCATCCTTACTCTGAAGCACGGTGGTGGCAGCATCATGCTGTGGGGATATTTTTCAGCGGCAGGGACTGGAAGACTAGTAAGGATCGAGGGAAAGATGAACGGAGCAAAGTACAAAAGATCCTTAATGAAAACCTGCTCCAGAGTGCTCAGGACCTCAGACTGGGGTGAAGGTTCACCTTCCAACAGAACAATGACCCTAAGCACACAGCCAAGACAACGCAGGAGTGGCTTCGGGACACGTCTGTGAATGTCCTTGAGTGGCCCAGCCAGAGCCTGGACTTGAACCCGATCGAACATCTTTTGAGAGACCTGAAAATAGCTGTGCACCAATGCTCCCCAACCAACCTGATAGAGCTTGAGAGGATCTGCAGAGAATAATGGGAGAAATTCCCCAAATACTCGAGGCTGTAATCGCTGCCGAAGGTGCTTGAACAAAGTACTGAGTAAAGGGTCTGAATACTTATGTAAATGTTCAGTTTTTTTTTATTTTATAAATACATAAACATTTCTATAAACCTGTTTTTGCTTTATCGTTATGGGGTGTCTGGTGTAGATTGATGGGGGAAGAAACAATTCAATACATTTTAGAATAAGGCTGTAACGTAACAAAATGTGGAAAAAGTCAAGAGGTCTGAATACTTTCCGAATATACTGTACTGAGTGAACAAAACATTAGGAACACATGCTCTTTCCATGACATAGACTGACCACGTGAATCCAGGTGAAAGCAATGATCTCTAACTGATGTCACTTGTTAAATCCACTTCAATCAGTGTAGTTGAAGGGGAGGAGACAGGTAAAATAAGGATTTCTAAGCCTTGAGACAACTGAAACATGGATTGTGTATGTATGCCATTCAAAGTGTGAATGGGCAAGACAACAGATGTACGTGCCTTTGAACAGGGTATGGTAGTAGATGCCAGGCGCACCGGTTTGAGTGTGCCAAGAACTGCAACGCTGCTGGGTTTTTCACGCTCAACAGTTTCATGCGTGTATCAAGATTGGTCCACCACCCAAATGATATCCAGCCAACTTGACACAACTGTGGGAAGCATTGGATTCAACACGGGCCAGCATGCCTGTGGAACGGTTTCGACACCTTGTAGATTCCATGCCCCGATGAATTAAGGCTGTTCTGAAGACAAAATGGGGTGCAGCTCAATATTGTAAACTCAGTGTGTATTTACATTTACATTTAATATGTACATATATGTACTGTATATGAGATATGAGATGTATTATGCACTGTGATGGTCCTTATGAATGTTACTTAAACCTTCATGAATGTGTTATTCATATTTTTACGTATATTGTTATGAAGGCTGACAACCTTCAAAGAAAGGATCTAAACCCAGCATTGATATTCATTGCTTACTGTACAAGTGTCATCCTGCTTGAATGTCTACGTAGTGTGTATGAATGCTTATTGAGCCCCCTAATTGTGACACAATTTCCTCCCTCTATTCCTGTCGACATATATCAAATGCCAAATTATGTCTGTGAGCGCACTTTATTCCTCTCTGTTTAGCAGTGGCTTAAAACGCAAATTAATTATATTTTCATTTGTTCGCTGTCTAATGAATTCTCTCACCACGCCAAGAAGCATTTTTCATCTCAGCTAATTCTTAATTTAGGGGAGGAATCATGCAAGCTGTAATTGGCAAGCAGGGATGTGAAAGAGGTACTGGTGTTTCCCTTGCGGATGTCAGCTTGTTTGTTTCCACATAGAACTCTCAGTGATGTGAGGAGTCAGTCAGTCACTGGTTCTGCTGTGCTGGCTTGATAACGTTAAGTTCAATACTATAATATATTTTAGCTCAATTTGTTACAAGTCAGCTTGACTTGTATTGCAACCATATCATCCATGAAGCTTTACACTTGCAACCGATTGTCAAAGCCTGGCTAAACTGCCTTCATGATTGACATTGCAACGTGGGTGGTGTGAAAGAGAAGGTGGTAGATTCCACGCCAGGACAGCCTGAAAATATTTTGGGTATCTCAGATTGTTCTGGCAATTCTCACATATTAACTTCGTTGGGAGGAAGAATGTTTGACATGCTTCTTACATTTGTATCACACATTTTTGGGGGGAGGAAATTGTGATGAAAAGGGCCATTTTAAAGGCCTTTTTTAGACCTATACATGCCTTCTGTTAAACCCTATAATCCATGAACCGTACTGGGTACAGACAACATCTTGGTGTTATTATCCTCCTTTTTCTCAAAGATTGTTTGTGATACAAATGTAAAAAGCATGTCAAACATCCTTCCACCCAATTAAGTTTATAAGTGAAAATTGCCAAAACAACATGAGATACCAAAAATCTTTTTGGGCTGTCCTTGCGTGGAATTGCCAAGATCCCATGTAAGAACCGGCAATAAAACACACACACGCACACACCCACACCAGTTACCATTTGCCAGTAAGTGTCAACCACAATTCTCATGTATCATAACATAATTTCTCATAAAATTGTTTCTCACATTCAACACCTTGTTCAGCATTGAGGCCTTACAGTGTGTAGATGACTCTGCTGAAATTACTTGGATAGAAGGTTTTACAGCTATTGTGATGTCTTGTGGTGCAATGTATTACTTTTGACCAGAGGTTCCAAATGTCCTCTATCTAATCATGTGTGTATGTATTACAACGTCCTGCTAGAATCATTAATGATGACAATAGTTGTAACGGTCGTCGTAAATAGTGGACCAAGGCGCAGCGGGTTGCGTACTCATTTGAACATTTATTTGAACACTGACAAAACAAAATAAGAAAACGAACAAACAGTAATACAGGCCACACACACACACACACACACACACACACACACACACACACACACACACACACACACACACACACACACACACACACACACACACACACACACACACACACACACACACACACACACACACACACACAAAACAAACTGGACCCACGCACATCAAGGTACAGTACACCTCATGAAGTGAGGATATGGTATGTGGAATAAAAAGCTGTTAAGCTTCTATTGAGAGACCAGTTTATCTGGGAAGCGACTATCAGACAAAATTAGAGGGATGTTGGGTGGCTTCATTTTCCAAACTTGCCTCATTTAGGCTGTGCTCAGCCAGGGAGACTCAAGTTTTTCTATGCAAGTGGAGCATTGATTTTCGACACGGTTATCTCACATTTTTCCTTATATCCCCAGAGGAAAATTGTGGGGATGAAAAAAATATTGTAATCGATTACTATCTCCTAGGTCAGTCCCACAATCTTAAATCGTTTTTTTTTTGTTGTGCCTAAAATCTGCTATAAGATTTTTCAAATGTTGAGTATAAGGTAAACAATGGAATCACTATAAAAGTGCAATTTGTAAAGGCTTCATAAGCATGACATTGTGAAGGGTGGTTGTCCATAGTATTGTTATACTCAATATGTAATACTCGTTATTATACAACAGCGAGTGTGACGTCACTGTTTATACAAAACTGGCCTCAAGGACAAAGTTGACCTGTTCTCAAGCATAACTGTGAAGTGGTAGCAAAATCAACGTTAAAAGAGAACTGAATGGAAACAGTATATGAAAATAGCTCCATTGTCAACAGCTAGTCAATTAGACACACTCTATGAATAAATAATGCTGCATCCACTCTATGTTCAGACAAGTTTCTATACATTTTCATTAATGTCAACTGATATTTATTTTATGTGCCTTGTTGTATGCCTTACACGTTCTACTCCTCCACCATTCTGTTATCAGTGATGCATGTAACATTCCACTTATGTTCAAATGTTACAGTAAATGCGTGAAGAGCATGAAACAGATGCCCAAGATAAAGTTCTTTGTCAGTGGGAAAAAGCTAGGAAACCCGAGGATCATAGTATGTCTGAATTCCAACCTGGACTCCAATTACTATGATATATTACGTTTGGTATGGTACAGCTGAAGTCGTAAGTTTACATACACCTTGGCCAAATACATTTAAACTCAGTTTTTCACAATTCCAGACATTTAATCCTAGTAAACATTGCCTGTTTTAGGTCAGTTAGGATCCCCACTTAATTTTAAGAATGTGAAATGTCAGAATAATACTAGAGAATGATTTATTTCAGCTTTTATTTATTTCATCACATTCCCAGTGGGTCAGAAGTTTACATATACTCAATTAGTATTTGGTAGCATTGCCTTTAGATTGTTTAACTTGGGTCAAACGTTTCGGCTAGCCTTCCACAAGCTTCCCACAATAAGTTGGGTGAGTTTCGGCCCATTCCTCCTGACAGAGCTGGTGTAACTGGAGCTGGAGTCAGGTTTGTAGGCCTCCTTGCTTGCACACGCTTTTTCAGTTCTGCCCACACATTTTCTATAGGATTGAGGTCAGGACTTTGTGCTGGCCACTCCAATACCTTGACTTTGTTGTCCTTAAGCCATTTTGCCACAACTTTGGAAGTATGCTTGGAGTCATTGTCCATTTGGAAGACCCAGTCAACTTAGTGTATGTAAACTTCTGACCCACTGGAATTGTGATACAGTGAATTATGAGTGAAATAATCTGCCTGTAAACAATTGCTGGAAAAACTACTTGTGTCATGCACAAAGTAGATGTCCTAACCAACTTGCCAAAACTATAGTTTGTTAATTAACAATACATTTGTGGAGTGGTTGAAAAACTAGTTTTAATGACTTCCGACTTCAACTGTAGAAGAAGTTTACATACACTAAGTTGACTATGCCTTTAAACAGCTTGGAAAATTCCAGAAAATCATGTCATGGCTTTAGAAGCTTCTGATAGGCTAATTGACATCATTTGAGTCAATTGGAGGTGTACCTGTGGATGTATTTCAAGGCCTACCTTCAAACTCAGTGCCTCCTTGCTTGACATCATGGGAAAAATCTAAAGAAATCAGCCAAGACCTCAGAAACAAAATTGTAGACCTCCACAAGTCTGGTTTATCCTTGGGAGCAATTTCCAAATGCCTGAAGGTACCACGTTCATCTGTACAAACAATAGTATGCAAGTATAAACACCATGCAACCACGCAGCAGTCATACCGCTCAGGAAGGAGACGCGTTCTGTCTCCTAGAGATGCAAATCAATCCCAGAACAACAGCAAAGAACCTTGTGAAGATGCTGGAGGAAACAGGTACAAAATTATCTATATCCACAGTAAAACGAGTCCTATATCGACATAACCCGAAAGGCCACTCAGCAAGGAAGAAGCCACTGCTCCAAAACCGCCATAAAAAAGCCAGAATACGGTTTGCAACTACACATGGGGACAAAGATCCTACCTTTTGGAGAAATGTCCTCTGGTCTGATGAAACAAAAATAGAACTGTTTGGCCATAATGATCATTGTTATGTTTGGAGGGAAAAGGGGGAGGCTTCCCAACCGTGAAGCATGGGGGTGGCAGCATCATGTTGTGGGGGTGCTTTGCTGCAGGAGGGACTGGTGCACTTCACAAAATAGATGGCATCATGAGGCAGGAAAATGATGTGGATATATTGAAGCAACATCTCAAGACATCAGTCAGGAAGTTAAAGCTTGGTCGCAAATGGGTCTTCCAAATGGACAATGACCCCAAGCATACTTCTAAAGTCAAGGTATTGGAGTGGCCATCACAAAGCCCTGACCTCAATCCTATTGAAAATTGAAAAAGGACATTTTTACTAGGATTAAATGTCAGGAATTGTGAAAAACTGAGCTTAAATGTATTTGGCTAAGGTGTATGTAAACTTCCGACTTCAACTGTATGTAAGCACTTCAGAGTTAAGCTAATAAGTCGCTCACAAGACAAGAAAGTTGTAAGAGTGTGCTTAACTGTATTTTCATTTATTTTATAGTTCTCACAGAAGGTGATAATTCTAACTAAATCTACAGAATAAAACTGCCAGTTAAAATCAAGGAACAGTTGTGCTCGTGGTTACTGGAGGGAGTTACAGCTGCTATGAAAGTGAACTGTGTTTACTGGTGGTCAGGGGTGTATTCATTCAGCCAATTCTGTTAAAAAAAACGTTTCTTAAACGGAAGTAAACGACACGAAAGAAACTCTTGTCTAATAGAAACTCTCATTTGCAACTGTTGGACTAATGATTACACCCTAGATCAGCTATATGCAGGCAAGAGTGTGCAATTCGTTATTGAACGTGTCACTGTCTGTCCATGTGTAACTGTCTGTCACCTAAACATTTTCTCTCGACCTGTGTGCACCTATGTTCCAAACTTTCATTCATAGGTTGGACTAGGTTGTAGCAACCTCATGATGGGTATTGGGAAATTTGAGTATCATGTAGTAGCCTAAACCTGTCACTGTTACATTGAACTTCGTGAATGGAATATGAATGACAGCAAACCAATAAACTACAATAGAAATAAGGCCATGCTCATGAAAAATAAAAATGTCCTCCCTCATCTTAAAAGGCACTGACGACCACTGGTAACCATATCAAACGTAACATATCATACTCATTTGAATTACCCAGATTTTTGTTTAGTATGTTACGTCTAGTCTATGACAGCAAAAGCACGGTTGTTTCTATTGGTGGTATGGGGGACCACAGGGGACCAGTACGAAGAAATGTATGCACTCACTCACTCGCTCTGGATAAGAGCGTCTGCTAAATTACTAAAATGTAAAAAAAAATTAAAATGTGGTAAAACTTGCAGAACTTAGATTTATGATTGTAGAAGCTCAAACAATTATAAATTGAACCACTCCTACGACAAATTATTTTCAATGGAACCACCACTGTTGTTTCTGCTTACAGTGGTACTACAAACACTTCAACAACAAAATCATCAACAACAATACTGCTATTTCCCATTACTACTGCTGATTCTGATGAAATTGACAAGGATAACTGTAATGACAAATCTAAAATACATTTTAAGAGAATGGTGATCTAAACAACAGCAGAATTGCCCTTCTTTTAGAAGATAAACATTATCAATGTAATTACATCAGCGTAAATATGTAATATTGTGTAAATTAGATCTTTAGCTAAAACATTCTTGTAAATGGAATTTTATCTGTAGCTCAGTACCATTAGTGGCAGAGTTGGAGGCAGCCTAGAGGACTGTAATTAACTCCATTCATGCGCGACTAAACATTTTTGACATTTTCCCTAGTCCAGAATGAACTGTCACTGCAGAGAGAGAGTAACCATCTTGTCACATTGTGTTTGTATAAGAATAACAGAATGCTGTGTGTTCTATTTCTGAGAGTGTCAAGTTTCGTTTCAGAGATTTTTCATTATCAGCAAAATGATGGAAAGAGAGATAAATATCAGCCTGAAACACTAGGGTGTGTCTGCCTTTTGGAGTGTGCTTGTGTGTGCGTGTGTGTGTGTGTGCAAGAGAAAGACAGAGGGAAAGAGAGCAAGCATATTCAAAATGTTTGGCAGCTTAGGATGGCAAGATTCTACTACCCTCTTCTTACCAAACTGCACTAAGGCCCCGATTCAATCAGATCGAGTGTTAACCCACGTTGAAAGTCTCATCCTAGTTTTAGGAAGTCAAGCTAGCCTATTCTAAAGCCCATAAACAGTCCAAGTGTGGGCTTTAATGGACTCCCTTTGCCCACTGGGGTTATCCTTTACAGAAAATAGGCCCCAGTTTGTGCCTCCAGAGTTATATCTCCACTTGGAAGGAAAAGGGTTCATTACATCTGCACAAAATTCAACCACCTTCAGACCACCCTTAGCGGGACAGTAACAACCGGATGCATCCGGTGTTCATGGGAAATGGGAAGAGGGTTTCCAACTAGCCTGTGATGCGACTTTCGTTTTTTGGAGATAAACCAGTATTTCTGCGATAACAAGGCAACACTCCATCTTAACTCTTCCTCCACATTTACTGGATTGGTTGAACAGTGGAGAAGAGAACCTCCCCAGACATTTGTTTTTCTCTCGCCAGGACCAGAAATAAGGAAACGCTGCACATGCATTTATTTTACACCTGCTACGTTAGGTTACCTACAAACCAACATGCTAGCCACCTCTCCAAAGTGCAAGCACGTTCTGTCAAGTTAAATACAGTCAGCCCTGTTAGCCTACCAGCCATGTGGCAGGATGCCTCAGTTGCTCCACTATCCTATCAACAGGCAGTCATAGATGGGATTGAGCCCCAGTCTCAGCCTCGCTACCTGAACAACAGTGATACTGTGCTACACGTTAATGCTATACTGTTTGAACCGTGGTCCTATTTTACCGCCAACCTAGCTACCAACCTGCTGCCTCTTGCTGTTATGACTCTTGCTGTATTTCCACTCCAATTTTGGAGCAAGCAGTAAAGTATGTGGGTACTTTGATTGTAAGTCGTTCTGTATAAGAGCATCTGCTAAATGACCAAAATGTAAAAAATACAAATACAAATAAAAGAAAGTAAATGTACTTTGTGTTTTTTTTCCTAGATACAAATATAATAAGTTACAGTGCATGGTGAACAAAGCATAAAGAGATGACAAGATGACTTTAACTGTAGCTTAGGTGATATTCCATGAGCATACTCAAAAAGACAAAAACATTAATCAACCTCCTTTTGCAGGAGAAAATGCAATATCCTACACAACATAGTTCCTGAAAACACCTTTTATGCATTGAAAGAACCAATAATGGTAGCTTTGTGGAGAGGTATCGATTTTGTAACATTAAAGCATTACTTTAATTGACTAAACAATATATCTGTCTTTATTGTGTACAGTGACATACCGTAGGTATGGTAAAACATAAATAAGGATCACCATAATGATTCTTCATTTTATGAAGTCTCAATTTCATTTTAGCAAAACCTTTTTAGCTTTGTTTATTTGTAGTTGTGGTCGCTTGTTCAGTGTGAATCCAAATGCATTCAGTCAGGGTCATACAAAAAATTCCAGTATTAAATAAGTTAATATGAACCAATATGGGAGATTTGTGAATATTGTTTTGACTGACATGAGAGTGAACATTGAGATTATAAACATTGCCGTATAATTGCAGTCCTACCATGTGTGTTTTTAATAATGGGGAAACATATTTCTGCATAACTTGATGGAGGAACAATATGATTTTGTCAAGGCACATCAGTTAAAGTTTGATTGAATTCCAGTCTCAGTTTGAACGACAGTGAATTAGCTTCAGTAAAAAACAACAAGTGAAGTCAAGCTTTAAATCTGGTTGCATACCATGTGACTTGACACGAAGACAGAGAGAGAGTGCAATACCCCCATAGAAACCATCTTTGTATTCGGTTTAAATAGGTCCTATGATTTCCATGACAACAGTGGTAATGGTAACATGGAAATATATTAATGCAAAACCATGGCAACGTTCTCCAATTGAATTAAGCAGCACCTGTGCACATTACAGAAAAAGATAAAAGACTAAAGGAGTTTGCGCTTGCCAAGCAGCTGTGGCTTTCAGACCTTAAGTTCATGTATATTTTCTGTATGGGAATAATTTGTTTTCATATGTTCTGTGTGGTACATCACCGTGGAATTCAATGGGTTTGTGTGATATTTGTTTCTGTGTGGTACATCACCGTGGCATTCAATGGGTTTGTGTGAAATTTGAGCAAACAGGGATGTGTGTGAGTAATGTGTATTTGGTTTGCAATCAACCCGATATGAATGTCAATGAGAAGGGTTTCATGATTAAATTAATTTCATTGGGTTTTATGTACGTAAAGAGAAAGGTTTCGATAAGTGAATACTGTGGTCGTTGTGTAGAGAATGATGAATAGTGGTGATGTGGTCTCTTTTCTCTAAGCTGTGGTGGGAGAGAACATGATCTACATCACCATGCAATCAAATATGATTGATTTACCCCCCCCCCCCCCCCCCCCCAGCTTCTGTGTTCAGTGGTAATGGCATCACCCTTCAAAATGTGTGTGTGTGGTGTGGTGTGGTGTGTGTGTGAGAGAGGGAGAGAGGTTGTCACAGGATCCAACGAAAGTGGCGCCCCTCCTCGGTCGGGCCGCGCTCAGCGGTCGTCGTCACCGGCCTATTAGCTGCCACCGATCGTTGTTTCTGTGTCGTTTAGTTTTGTCTGTCTGTTCCGCACCTGTTTTGTGTATGTCATTAGTGGGGACTTATTTAATGTGTGTTTTCAGTTGGGATTTTGTGCGGGATTGTTTATTGTCCACGTTGTGTGATCGACAGTTTTTTTTGTGGAAGGATTTACCGGGCTGCGCCCCTTGCCTTAGGAATTATATTTTGTGCTGTATGGGCGCAGTTAACAAATACTGGAACTGTGTATAGCGCCCTGTGCTTTTCGGCGTGTGTGAGTAAGAATTATTAAAAGACACTCACCTCCAGCACCTCTGTCTCCTGCACTTGATTCCACCTATCAGCCAGTCCAAGTCCGACGTGACAGAGGTAGAGAAGGAGGGGGGAGTTAAATGAAATGACTCTTAAAAGGATATTGTTGTTCCCAAAGAATGTTGAACACCTCTCATTGCAATATTTTATTAAAGTATTCATTGTTCTCACAGTGATGTTCAGCATAGATGTACGTTCAATCTGTCCACCTTGTTTTTTTTTTAATGAGGAAATGAATGACATGTCCTTACAGTGCAAGAGAGTGCTGATAAGGCTTTGGTTTTTCTTCAATGAGTCGGACGCGAGGGATATACTGTTGACACCCGACCAGGCCCCGATCCCCATGATTCGCTGGAGAAGGAAACAGAGATTTCGAGGCAAAAAGATCAGGGAGCCTTGTGAGGACCAGGCAACGAGTGGCTAATCTGCCCATGCCCTCCGTTCTGCTAGCTAACGTTCAATCGCTAGAAAATAAGTGGGACGAACTGAAAGCACGTATATCCTACTAAAGGGACATTTAAAACTGTACTATTTTATGCTTCACCGAGTCGTGGATAAACAACGACATTAAGAACATAGAGCTGGCGGGTTATACACTCCATCGGCAAGACAGAACAGCAGCCTCTGGTAAGACACGGGGCGGGGGCCTATGCATTTATATAAACAACAGCTGGTGCACGATATCTAAGGAAGTCTCAAAGTTTTGCTCGCCTTAGGTTGAGTATCTAATGATAAGCTGTATACCACACAATTTACCCAGATAGTTTTCATGTGTATTTTTCGCAGCTGTTTACATACCACCACAGAGCGAGGTTGGAACTAAAACCGCACTAAATGAGCTGTATTCTGCCATAAGCAAACAGGAAAAAGCTCATCCAGAGGCGGCTTTCCTAGTGGCCGGTGACTTTAATGCAGGGAAACTTAAATCTGTTTTACCGAATTTCAATCAACATGTTAAATGTGCAACCAGAGGGGGAAAAAACTCTAAACCACCGCTACTCCACACACAGAGACGTGTACAAAGCTCTCCCTCACCCTCCATTTGGCAAATCTGACCATAACTCTATCCTCCTGATTCCTGTTTACAAGCAAACATTAAAGCAGGAAGCACCAGTGACTCGGTCTATAAAAAAGTGGTCAGATGAAGCAGATACTAAACTACAGGACTGATTTGCTAGCACAGACTGGAATATGTCACTGGCTTTATCAATAAGTGCATTGAGGACGTCATCCCCACAGTGACTGTATTTACATACCCCAACCAGCCTTTGATTACAGGCAACATTCACACTGAGCTAAAGGGTAGAGCTGCCGCTTTCAAGGAGCAGGACTCTAACCCGGAAGCGTATAAGAAATCCCACTATGCCCTAACGAACTATCAAACAGGCAAAGCGTCAATACAGAACTAAGATCGAATCGTACTACACCGGCTCCGACGCTCGACGGATGTGGCAGGGCTTGCAACCTATTAGAGACTTCAAAGGGAAGCACGGCCGAGAGCTTCCCAGTGACACGAGCCTACAAAATGAGCTAAATAACTTCTATGCTCGCTTCGAGGCGAGTAACAATGAAACATGCATGAGAGCACCAACTGTTCCGGACGACTGTGTGATCACGCCCTCCGCAGCCGATGTGAGTAACACCTTTAAACAGGTCAAAATTCACAAGGCCGCTGGGCCAGATGGATTACCAGGACATGTACTCCAAGCATGTGCTGACCAACTGGCAAGTGTCTTCACTGACATTTTCAACCTCTCCCTGTCTGAGTCTGTAATACCAACATGTTTCAAGCAGACCACCATAGTCCCTGTTCCCAAGAAAACTAAGGTAACCTGCCTAAATGACGATCGACCGGTAGCACTTATGTCTGTAGCCAGAAATGCTTTGAAAGGCTAGTCATGGCTCACATCAACACCATTATCCCAGAAACCCTAGACCCACTCCAACTTGCATACCGCACCAACAGATCCACAGATGGTGCAATATCTATTGCACTCCACACTGCCCTGTCACACCTGGACAAAAGGAGCACCTATGTGAGAATGCTATTCATTGACTACAGCTCAGTATTCAACACCATAGTGCCCTCAAAGCACATCGCTAAGCTAACGACCCTGGAACTAAACAGCTCCATCAGCAACTGGATCCTAGACTTCCTGGCGGGCAGCCCCCAGGTGGTAAGGGTAGGTAACAACACATCCTCCACGCTGATCCTCAACACGGAGGCCCCTCAGGGGTGCGTGCTCAGTCCCCTCCTGTCCTGCCTGTTCACTCATGTCTCCACGGCCAGGCAAAACTCCAACACCATCATTAAGTTGGCTGATGACACAACAGTGGTAGGCCTGATCACCGACAACGATGATACAGCCTATAGGGAGGAGGTCAGAGACCTGATCATGTGGTGCAAGGACAACAACCTCTCCCTCAACGTGATCAAGACAAAGGAGATGATTGTGGACTACAAAAAAAGGAGGACCGAGCACGCCCCCATTCTCATCGACGGGGCTGTAGTGGAGGAGGTTGAGAGCTTAAAGTTCCTTGGCGTCCACATCAACAATAAACTAACATGGTCCAAGCACACCAGGACAGTCGTGAAGAGGGCAAGACAAAACCTATTCCCCCTCAGGAGACTGAAAAGATTTGGCATGGGTCCTCAGATCCTCAAAAGATTTTACAGCTGCACCATCAAGAGCATCCTGACGAGTTGCATCACTGCCTGGTATAGCAACTGCTCGGCCTCCGACAGCAAGGCACTACAGAGGGTAGTGCCTACGGCCCAATATATCACCGGGGCCAAGCTTCCTGCCATCCAGGACCTCTATACCAGGCGGTGTCAGAGGAATGCCCTAAAAATCGTCAAAGACTCCAGCCACCCTAGTCATAGACTGTTCTCTCTGCTACTGCACGGCAAGCGGTACCGGAGCGCCAGGTCTAGGTCCAAGAGGCTTCTACACATTTTCTACCCACAAGCGATAAGACTCCTGAACAGCTAATCAAATGGCTACCCAGACTATTTGCAACCCCCACACACACACACTACGCTGCTGCTCCTCTCTTTTATGATCTATGCATAGCCACTTTGACAACCCTACCTGCATGTACACAATTATCTCAAATACCTTGACACCGGTGCCCCCTCTATATAGCCCCGCTATTGTTATTTATTGCTGCTCTTTAATTATTTGTTTTTCTTACTTTTTTTACTATTTATTTTGTAGGTATTTTCTTAAGACTGCATCATTGGTTAAGGGCTTGTAAGTAAGCATTTCACTGTAAGGTCTACACCTGCTGTATTCAGCGCATGTGACAATGTCATATGTTTCGTCTTCTGATGAAGAGTAAGAAATATCGGCCCAATACGCAGCGTGGTAAGTGTCCATACTTATATTTTTATTCATACGTGAACACTGAAAGAAACCGCACGACTGTCCTGTAAGGTAACCTTGCCTATACATGGAACAATCACCCACAAACACAAGAGAAAATAAACCCATATAAATATGGCCTCCAATTAGAAGCAACGACAACCAGCTGCTTCTAATTGGAGGTCGTCCCCAAAACTAACATAGAAATACAAATACTAGAAATACAAACATAGAAATACAAAACATAGAATACCCCCCAAAAAACGACAACACAAAACAAACACACCCCTGCCACGTCCTGACCGAACTACAATAACAAATAACCCCTTTTACTGGTCAGAACGTGACAGACAAATACAATTAGATTTTATTTGATTTGATTTCTACACTCTTAAGGAAACTTGATCCAATGGAAAACAATTTTCTCCAGACGACTTTTACAATTCCTTTCCTCTCCAATATCAATTCTATGAATAGCAATCCAACAGTTTATTTTACCATTAAGTGAGCTTATATAATGCACTCAAGCCTCATCGTAACCTCCATTTAATGGGCAAAAATTACATAACCATCCCTTTAAAACCTCAGCCATTTCACGACAGAAAGAGACAGAGTGAATGAAGGTAACAGGTATACAAGAAATCAATAACAAGAGCAAACGTTGAGTCTCTTATCGGGCTTTGTCTCAATAGTGCATTAAATATATTAGAGCTTTTTGTTTCACTTTATGACCCCAGTTTTGTTGCACCACTGCCAGTGGGAGAGAGAATGTGCATAACTTTAACAGTTTATGTCCCTTTGATATTTTTCCCTTATTTTACCTGGTAAGTCGACTGAGAACATATTCTCATGTACAGCAAAGACCTGGGGAATAGTTACAGGGGAGAGGAATGAGTCAATTGCAAGCTTGGGATGATTAGACAGCCATGATGGTATGATGTCCAGACTGGAAATTTAGCCAGGACACCAGGCTTAACACCCCTACTCTTACGATAAGTGCCATGGGATCTTTAATGACCACGGAGAGTCAGAACACCCACTTAAAGTCCCATCCAAAATACGGCACCCTTCACAGGGCAATGTCCCCAATCACTGCCCTAGGGCATTGGTATCTCCTTAGACCAGAGGAAAGAGTGCCTCATACTGACCCTCCAACACCACTTCCAGCAGCATCTGGTCTCCCATTCAGGAACCGACCAAGACCAACCCTGCTTAGCTTCAGAGGCAAGCTAGCAGTAGGATGCAGTTATTAGTGCTACATGTTCGTCATGCCCTGTTACTATTGTATCCTGTCTTCAAATTCAATTGTAGAGTAAGAGTTTAGATCACCTTTTAGCAAGGTGAGTAATTAATTAACTAATAGATCATTCACAACAAATGATTTATGGGTGAACAAATTAAAATGTTTGTATTTGGGCTGTATCTGTTTCCTGTATCTGTCATTTCCCAACATATATCACAGACAAAATTAAGTATTTACCCTCTAAAGCAGTAGCATTAGCATTAAGAGTAATACATATACATTTGAATAATTTAGCTGACGCTCTTATCCAGAGTGACTTACAGTGGGGTGCATTCATCTTAAGAGCTAGGTGGGACAACCACATATCACAGGCATAGTAAGTACACGTTTCCTCAATAAAGTAGCCACCAGCAAATTCAGAGCTAAAAGGGGGGGACGGGACTATTTCAGATACTCCTTGAAGAGGTAGAGTTTCAGGTGCTTTCGGAAGATGGGCAGGGACTCTGCTGTCCTAGCTTCAGGGGGAAGCTATGGGGAAGTTCCACCATTGGGGCGCCAGCACAGAGAAGAGCTTGGACTGAGCTGAGCGGGAGCTGCCCTCCCGTAGATGTGGGAGGGCCAAGAGACCAGAGGTGGCAGAAGGTAGGGAGGGGCAGTCCCTCTTGTTGCTCTGTAGGCAAACACCATTTAATTTATTTTTTATTTCACCTTTATTTAACCAGGTAAGCTAGTTGAGAACAAGTTCTCATTTACAACTGCGACCTGGCCAAGATAAAGCAAAGCAGTGCGACACAAACAACAACACAGAGTTACACATGAAATAAACAAGCGTACAGTCAATAACACAATAGAAAAAAAGAAAGTCTATATATAGTGTGTGCAAATGGCGTGAGGAGGTAGGCAATAAATAGGCCATAGTAGCGAAATAATTACAATTTAGCAGATTAACACTGGAGTGATAAATGAGCAGATGATGATGTGCAAGTAGAGATACTGGTGTGCAAAAGAGCAGAAAAGTAAATAAAAACAATATGGGGATGAGGTAGGTAGATTGGGTGAGCTATTTACAGATGGACTATGTACAGCTGCAGCGATCGGTTAGCTGCTCAGATAGCTGATGTTTAAAGTTAGTGAGGGAAATATAAGTCTCCAGCTTCAGCGATTTTTGCAATTCCGTCCAGTCACTGGCAGCAGAGAACTGAAAGGAAAGGCGGCCAAAGGGGGTGTTGGCTTTGGGGATGACCAGTGAGATATACCTGCAGGATGGGTGCTACCGGTGGGTGTTGTTATCGTGACCAGTGAGCTGAGATAAGGCGGAGCTTTACTTAGCATAGACTTATAGATGACCTGGAGCCAGTGGGTCTGGCGACGAATATGTAGCGAGGGCCAGCCGACTAGAGCATACAGGTATTGCATTGGATGCAATCTTCGACTGAAAGACAGTGGAGTGTGTGGAGGAGTGGGGTGACATGGGAGAACTTGGGAAGGTTGAAAACCAGGCGGGTTGCGGCGTGCTGGACAAGTTGCAGGTATTTGATGGCACAAGCGGGGAGCCCATCCAACAGCGAGTTGCAGTAGTCCAGACAGAAGATGACAAGTGCCTGGATTAGGACCTGCGTGGCTTTCTGTGTGAGGTAGGGTCGTACTCTACGGATGTTGTAGAGCATGAACCTGCAGGAGCAAGTCACTGCTTTGATGTTTGCAGAGAACGACAGGGTGTTGGCTAGGGTCATGCCAAGGTTTTTTGCACTCTGGGAGGGCAACACTATGGAGCTGTCAACCTAATGGAGAGATCTTTGAGCGGGCAGGCCTTCCCCGGGAGAAAGAGAAGCTCCGTCTTGTCGAGGTTGAGCTTGAGGTGGTGGGCCGACATCCTAAGCTATCTGCAAGGCACGCAGAGATGCGTGTCACCACCTGGGTGTCAGAAGGGGGAAGGAGAAAAGAAGCTGAGTGTCATCTGCATAGCAATGATAAGAGAGACCATGTAAGGATATAATGGAGCTGAGTGACTTGGTTTATAGAGAGAAGAGGAGAGGGCCTAGAACCGAGCCATGGGGGACACCAGTAGTGAGGGTACGTGGTGCAGACACAGATCCTCTTCACGTCACTTGGTAGGAGCAATCCAAGAGTGTGCAGAGCCTGACACACCCAGCCTTGAGTGGGTGGAGAGGAGGATTTGATGGTTCACGGTGTCAAAGTCAGCAGATAGATATAGGAGGAGAACAGAGGAGAGAGAGTCAGCTATGGCAGTGCGGAGAGCCTCCGTGACACAGAAAAGGGCAGTCTCGGTTGAGTGACTCGTCTTGAAGCCTGACTGGTTAGGGTCAAGAAGATCGTTCTGAGAGAGACAACAAGTTAGTTGATCAGAGACAGCACACTCAAGTGTTTTGGAAAGGAAAGAAGGAAGGGATACAGGTCTATAGTTTTTTATGTCAGATGAGTCGAGTGTTAGTTTCTTGAGGGGAGCAACTCGGGCCATTCTGAAGTCAGAGGGGATGCAGCCAGTGGCCAGGGATGAGTTGATGAGGGAAGTAAGGAATGGGATGTCTCCAGAGATGGTCTGGAGAAGGGAGGAGGGGGTAATAGCAGAAAGTGTATTCCTATCAAGATCGACACATCTTTAACATATACTGTATATCTTTACATATATACAATGGGGCCGGAGGAGATGGCTGCCTTTTTACGGCCTCCTAACCAATTGTGCTATTTTTT
Source organism: Salmo salar (assembly GCF_965601325.2). NCBI lineage: Eukaryota > Metazoa > Chordata > Actinopteri > Salmoniformes > Salmonidae > Salmo > Salmo salar. The sequence goes on along the minus strand of NC_138305.1, from coordinate 78,412,549 downwards.
TGTAATTTTCTTTGCATTGTTTGTAACTTATTTTGTACATAATGTTTCTGCCACCATCAATTATAACTGAAAAGAGCTTCTGGATATCAGAACAGCAATTACTCACCTCGAACTGGACAAAGATTTTTTCTTTAACGAGTCGCAAAGAATTTAATGCTGATACCAGACAATGCCCAAATCCCCGTCATTCTCATGAAGAAGAGAAGCCGATACAGGGGACGCAGGTCCGGGTGCCTTGTGAGAATTTGTCGGCGAGTGTGTAACCCGCCCTATACCATCCGTCCTATAAACCAACGTGAAATCATTGGAGAATAAACTGGAAGAGCTCCTACCAACGGGACATTAAAAACTGTTATATCTTATGTTTCACTGAGTCGTGGCTGAATGACGACATGGATAATATACAGTTGGCTGGGTTTTCCGTGCATCGGCAAGACAGAACAGCTGCCTCTGGTAAGATGAGGGGTGGTGGCATGTGTCTATTTGTCAATAACAGCTGGGGCGCGATATCTAATATTAAGGAAGTCTCTAGGTTTTGCTCACCTGGGGTAGAGTATCTCATGACAAGCTATAGACCACACTATTTACCAAGAGAGTTTTCATCTATATCTTTTGTAGCTGTCTATTTAACACCACAAACTGATGCTGGGCACAAAGAACGAGCTGTATAAGACTATAAGAAAACAAGAAAATGCACATCCAAAGGCGGTGCTCCTATTGGCTGGCGACTTTCATGGAGGGAAACTTAAATCTGTTTTACCTAATTTCTTCCAGCATGTCACATGTGCAACCATAGGAAAAAAACTCTAGACCGCCTTACCACCTTTACACAGACACGCTTACAAAGCCCCGCCTTGACCTCCAATTGGAAAATCTGACCATAATTCTATCCTCTTGATTCCTGCTTACAAGAAAAAACTAAAGCAGGAAGTACCAATGAGTCGCTCAATACGGAGGTGGTAAGGTGATGCAGATGCTAAGCTACAGAACTGTTTTGCTAGCACAGATTGGAATATGTTCCGGGAATCATCCGATAGCATTGAGAAGTATACCACATCTGTCAACGGCTTTAACAATAAGTGCATCAATGACGTCGTCCCAACAGTGACCGTACATACATACCCCAACCAGAAGCCATGGATTACAAGCAACATCCGCACTGAGCTAAAGGGTAGAGCTGCCATTTTCAATAAGAAATCCTGCAATGCCTTCCGAAGAAACCATCAAACAGGCAGTGTCAATACAGGACTAAGATTGAATCGTACTACACCGGGCTTGCAAACTATTACGGACTACAAAGGGAAGCACAGCCACGAGCAGCCCAGTGACACGAGCCTAACAGTCGAGCTAAAAAACTTCTATGCGCGCTTCGAGGCAAGCAACACTGAAGCATACATGAGAGCACCAGCTGTTACGGACCACAGTATGATCACGCTCTCCGTAGCCGATGTGAGTAAGACCTTTGAACTGGTCAATATTCACAAGGCCGCAGGGCCAGACGGATTACCAGGACTTGTACTCAGAGCATGCTCTAACCAACTGGCAAGAGCCTTCACTGACATTTTCAACCTGTCCCTCATCGAGTCTGTAATACCTACATGTTTCAAGCAGACCACCATAGTTCCTGTGCCCAAGAACACTAAGGTAACCTGCCTAAATGACTACTGATCCATAGCAATCACATCTGTAGCCATGAAGTGCTTTGAAAGGTTGGTCATGGCTCACATCAACACCATAATCCCAGAAACCCTAGACCCACTCCAATTCGTATACTTCCCCAACAGATCCACAGATGACACAATCTCTATTGCACTCCACACTGCCGTTTCCCACCTGGACAAAAGGAACTCCTACATGAGAATGCTCTTCATTGACTACAGCTCAGCGTTCAACACCATAGTGCCCTCAAAGCTCATCACTAAGCTAAGGACCCTGGGACCTAACACCTCCCTCTGCAGCTGGATCCTGGACTTCCTGATTGGCCACCCGCAGGTGGTGAGGGTAGGCAACAACATGTCTGCCACGCTCCGCAACACTGGGACCCCTCAGGGGTGCGTGCTCAGTCCCCTCCTGTACTCTCTGTTCACTCATGACTGCGTGGCCAGGCACGACTCCAACACCATCATTAAGTTTGCCGACGACACAACGGTGGTAGGCCTGATCACCGACAATGATGAAACAGCCTATAGGGAGGAGGTCAGAGACCTGGCAGTGTGGTGCCAGGACAACAACCAACGTGATCACGACAAAGGAGATGATCGTGGACTACAGGAAAAGGAGGGCCAAGCACGCCCCTACTCATCGACAGGGCTGTAGTGGAGCAGGTTGAGAGCCTCAAGTTCCTTGGCGTCCACATCACCAACAAACTGTCATGGTCCAAACACTCCCAGACAGCCATGAATTGGGCACAACAACGCCTATTCCCCTTCAGTAGACTGAAAACATTTGGCATTGGTCCTCAGATCCTCAAAGCGTTCTACAGCTGCACCATCGAAAGCATCCTGACGGGTTGCATCACCACCTGGTATGGCAACTGCTCGGCCTCCGATCGCAAGGCGCTACAGAGGGTAGTGCGTATGGCCCAGTACATCACTGCGGCCAAGCTTCCTGCTATCCAGGACCTCTATACCAGGCGGTGTCAGAGGAAGGCCCTAAAAATTGCAACCAGTCTAGTCATAGACTGTTCTTTCTTCTACCGCACGGCAAGAGGTACCGGAGTGCCAAGTCTAGGTCCAAAAGGCTTCATAACAGGTTCTACCAAGTCATAAGCCATAAGACTGCTGAACAGCTAATAAAATGGCTACACAGACTATTTGCTTTGACACCCCCCTTTTTTACACTGCTACTACTCGCTGTTCATTATCTATGCATAGTCACTTTATCCCTATCTACATGTACATATTACCTCAATTACCTCAATTAACCTGTACCCCCGCACATTGACTTGGTGCCGGTACCCCCTGTATATAGCCTCGTTATTGGTATTTTATTGTTACTCTTTCATTTTTTTACTTTAGTTTATTTAGTAAATATTTTCTTAACTCTTAAATCGGTCTACTCACGAAAACGTCTGTAGCTTCCGAACGTTAGAAAACCCTTTTGCAATTATGTTAGCACAGCTGAAAACTGTTCTACTGATTAAAGAAGCAATAAAACTGGCCTTCTTTAGACTTGTTTAGTATCTGGAGCATCAGCATTTGTGGGTTCAATTACAGTCTCAAAATGGCCAGAAACAAAGACCTTTCTTCTGAAACTCGTCAGTCTATTCTTGTTCTGAAAAATTAAGGCTATTCCATGCAAGAAATTGCAAAGAAACTGAAGATCTCGTACAACGCTGTGTACTACTCCCTTCACAGAACAGAGCAAACTGGCTCTAACCAGAATAGAAAGAGGAGTGGGAGGCCCTGGTGCACAACTGAGCAAGAAGACAAGTACATTAGAGTGTCTAGTTTGAGAAACAGACGCCTCACAAGTCCTCAACTGGCAGCTTCATTAAATAGTATCCGCAAAACACCAGTCTCAACGTCAACAGTGAAGAGGCGACTCCGGGATGCTGGCCTTCAAGGCAGAGTTCCTCTGTCCAGTGTCTGTGTTCTTTTGCCCATCTTAATCTTTTATTTTTATTGGCCAGTCTGAGATATGGCTTTTTCTTTGCAACTTTGCCTAGAAGGCCAGCATCCCAGAGTCGCCTCTTCATTGTTGACGTTGAGACTGGTGTTTTGCGGGTACTATTTAATGAAGCTGCCAGATAACTTTTTGGGGCAAAGACTCAACATCAAAACTCAAAAGAACAGATGATGACTCTTCTGTTTCACAACTCACGCCACCCTGTCTGCGTCTTATCAAACGACGAGCATCTCAAACACTGGGAATCTTCCCCCTTCAGTTGGTCAACTTTCACATTTACCGCTACACCAGTAATCACTCCTTTCAATAGCTCCCTTTTCTTGAGAGCAAAACAGGTCACAGCTCTTGTCCTCATTCGTGTGGCGTGGAGCTCCCTATCCCTCTGACTGGCAGAAACACAAACAGTGATCACAAGACCACTATGGGTTACCTTCACCGATTTCACAGCTACCAACTCCGTTTTCACCCACCCTGCAACCACGGATCAGCCAAAAGGAAGGGGTCCACTTTCTCCAAAAATGGCACCCTACCGTCACAGACACATCTTCATCCTGACCATCGTGCAAGCCTCGTTTAACTTTTTTTTTAAATGACTATCGTATTTGTTGATTAAATCTGACTTTATTAGTAGAATGAGTAATCCAGGAATGTCATGAGTTCTTTGACAACTCTACAAAGAGCCAAAGGCTACAATAAATGGCTAAATTATTTCTGGACACAAATGGTCCTCCTCAACACTCTATTAGGTCTACACATAAACAGAGCTGAGCTGAGCTGTAATGAAACCAGCAACAATGTAAGCTTATTCCATGCCATTTATGTTACAGTAAAAAGCTGAGTGAGCTCTTTGGCATTGTTTTATTTTAATGTGAAAGATAAAACAATGTTGCCTTAAAGCATCCAATGTTATCTCAGACAAAGCAGATGAGGAATGAGGTTTGCATGCTTTCTGATTTTAGTAATGATTATGAAGCTACCAATTGTTAAAGACCATGGCAAAATTCATCACATTAGAACGAGGAAAGTTAAGTGTTATAAAAGTATAAGCTAATACAAATTGTCATTTGTCATTATGCTTCATCTAAGCATAACGTTTTAAAAAAGATATATTTTGCTAATTCTGCTTACATTTATGCAGATGATGTCATGGTATAACAATTAGCACCACCTTTACCAAAACAATAACAAATAGGTGTAGGTTTAATGGTGAGCATTTATGAAGATAAATACAACAGAGAATAGGTCTCGTTGCTGACTACTGCCATGAGTGGTGATATATATTGTACATTCTCAAAGGAGTGCAAAATATGAACAGGAGCTGGATCTTATATGGCCAAGTGAGTGCAAATGTATAGGGAAAGGTTGAGAGAGCTAGCTCCCTTTGACAGCTCACTGAATGTGATGGATTGTGCTCCCTTCTCCTGTGATGTGCATGCACATTGATGTTGAAATGGCCTATCCATGGGACCATTGTCTTTCAATCATGTCAAGGCAAAGTACAGAATACACTCTGCAGCGCTGTGTTGTTATTATCATACCACTAGTCTGTAGCAGATCATGCACCATGCACAAAATGGCTTATACAGTGCATTCGGAAAGTATTCAGACCCCTTCATTTTTTCCACATTTTGTTACATCACAGCCTATTCTAAAATTGATTACAATTTTTAGAAATGTTTGCAAAATTATTTTAAAAAACCCTGAAATATCACACTTACATAAGTATTCAGACCCTTTACTCAGTACTTGAAGCACCTTTGACAGAGATTACAGCCTCAAGTCTTCTTGGGTATGACGCTACAAGCTTGGCATACCTGTATTTGGAGAATTTCTCCCATTCTTGTCTCTGTCAGCTCTGTCAGGTTGGATGGGGTGCGTTGCTGCACAGCTATTTTCAGGTCTGCCCAGAGATGTTCGATCAGGTTCAAGTCCGGGCTCTGACTGGGCCACTCAAGGACATTCAGAGACTTGTCCCGAAGCAACTCCTGCGTTGTCTTGGCTATGTGCTTAGGGTCGTTGTCCTGTTGGAAGATGAACCTTCGCTCCAGTCTGAGGTCTTGAGCGCTCCGGAGCAGGTTTTCATCAAGGATGTCTCTGTACTTTGCTCCGTTCATCTTTCCCACGATCCCGACTAGTCTCCCAGTCCCTGCCACTCAAAAACATCCCCACAGCATGATGCTGCCACCACCACGCTTCACAGTAGGGATGGTATTGGCCAGGTGATGAGCGGTGCCTGGTTTCCTCCAGACGTGACACTTGGCATTCAGGCCAAAGAGTTCAATCTTGGTTTCATCAGACCAAAGAATCTTGTTTCTTATAATCTGAGAGTCCTTTAGGTTCCTTTTGCTAAACTCCAAACGGGCAGTCATGTGCCTTTTACTGAGGAGGTGCTTCCGTCTGGCCACTCTACCATAAAGGCTTGATTGGTTGAGTGCTGCAGAGATGGTTGTCCTTCTGGAAGGTTCTTCCATCTCCACAGAGGAACTCTGAAGCTCTGTCAGCGTGACCATCGGGTTCTTGGTCCCCTCCCTGACCAAGGCCCTTCTCCCCCGATTGCTCAGTTTGGCCGGTAGGCCAGCTCTAAGAAGAGTCTTAGTGGTTCCAAACCGCTACCATTTAAGAATGATGGAGGCCACTGTGTTCTTCAATGTTGCAGAAATATTTTGGTACCCTTCCCCAGATCTGTGCCTCGACATAATCCTGTCTCGGAGCTCTAAGGACAATTCCTTTGACCTCATGGCTTGGTTTTTGCTCTGACATGCACTGTCAACTGTGGGACCTTATGGAGACAGGTGTGTGCCTTTCCAAATCATGTCCAATCAATTGAATTTACCACAGGTGGACTCCAATCAAGTTGTAGAAACATCTCAAAGATAATATTTTTAATACATTTGCAAAGATTTCTACAAATATTCTTTCGTTTGGTCATTATGCGTAGATTGATGAGGATTTTTTTTATTGAATCAATTTTAGAATAAGGCTGCAGCGTAACAAAATGCGGAAACAGTGAATTGGTCTGAATACTTTCCAAATGCACTGTATGTTTATATAAAGTAGGTAAATATTTCAGGTGCCCAACTTGTTCCTGTCACAAAGGTCGTATTGAGTGGACCAAAACGCAGCGGGTAAAGTGCTCATCTTCTTAATTTTATTAAAGAAAACACTTAATCAAAAATAAACAAATGACAAAAACAGTCCAGTAAGGTGCACAGACTATACTAGAAACAACCACCCACAAACACAAGTGAAATCAAACACAACTAAATATGGCTTCCAATTAGAGACAACAACAACCAGCTGCCTCTAATTGGAGGTCATTGCCAAAACTCACATAGAAATTGAAAAGCTAGATTAAACATAGAAATAGTAAAACTAGAACCTAAACCCACAATACCCAAACCCACAAAACAAACACCCCCCTGCCATGCCCTGACCAACTATAATGACAAATAACCCCTTTTACTGGTTAGGATGTGACAGTACCCCCCCCCCCCCAAAGGTGCAGACCCCGAATGCACCTAAAACAAAAACCCCACAAAACAACCCCAAACTTAAAGGGAGAGAAGGGAGGGTGGCCATCGTCAACAACGGTCCCTGTGCTACACTCCCCCCCCCCCAATCCTCCCACTACGGAGGTGGCTCTGGCTATGGGCGTAGCACCCGTTCCATAGACTCTAGGTTGGGGAGCGTCGCTGTAGACTCCGGGCTGAGGAGCGTCGCAGGAGACTCCGGGCTGGGGAGCGTCGCTGGAGACTCCTGGCTGGGGAGCGTCGCTGGAGACTCCTGGCTGGGGAGCGTCGCTGGAGACTCCTGGCTGGGGAGCGTCGCTGCTCAGGGCTGAGGAGCGTCTCTGCAGTCTCCGGACTGTAGGCAGTCTCTGCAGTCTCCGGACTGTAGGCCGTCTCTGCAGTCTCCGGACTGTAGGCCGTCTCTGCAGTCTCCGGACTGTAGGCCGTGTCTGCAGTCTCCGGACTGTAGGCCGTCTCTGTCGGTTCCGGACTGTAGGCCGTCTCTGTCGGTTCCGGACTGTAGGCTGTCACCGGAAGCACTGGACGGGGAACTGTCGGCGGAAGCTCTGGACGGGGAACTGTCGCCGGAAGCTCTGGACGGGGACTGCGCACTGGAGGCCTGATGTGTGGGGCTGGCTTAGGAGGCTCCAGACTAGTAACCCGCACCACAGGGCTAGTGTGAGGAGCAGGAACAGGATGTACTGGGCTGGGCAGGCGCACTGGAGGCCTAATGCGTGGGGCTGGCTTTGGAGGCGCCAGAACAGTAACACGCACCACAGGGATAGTGCGAGGAGCAGGAACAGGACGTACCGGACTGGGCAGACGCACTGGAGGCCTGATGCGTGGGGCTGGCTTTGGAGGCGCCAGACTAGTAACCCGCACCACAGGGATAGTGCGAGGAGCAGGAACAGGACGTACTGGGCTGGGCAGGCGCACTGGAGGCCTGATGCGTGGGGCTGGCTTTGGAGGCGCTAGAACAGTAACACGCACCACAGGGCTAGTGCGAGGAGCAGTAACAGGACGTACCGGACTGGGCAGACGCACTGGAGGCCTGATGCGTGGGGCTGGCTTTGGAGGCGCCAGACTAGTAACACGCACCTCAAGGCTAGTGCGGAGAGCAGGAACAGGACATACTGGACTGGGCTGACACACTGGAGGAAGAGTACGAGGAGCAGGAACAGGAAACACTGGGCCATGAACCCTCACCGGCGGTCTGATGCTTGCAACTTGCATCACCGGTCCAGGCTCGATGCTGGCTCTAGCATGACACCTGTGAAAAGCTTTCACCAAGCGCACCGGGCTGTAGCTGCGCACTGGCGATACCGTGCGTATCTCCGCATAACATGGTGCTTGCTTGATCCATCGCTCCCCATAGTAAGCACAGGTGCTCCTTCGTGCCCTTTCCACCAGTACCTCTTTCCGGAATCTCGCGTCAAGCTCCTCGCTTGATTCCTTGAATGGCTCCTTTTTGCTCCACGGCTCTCTCCTGTACGCCCGGGAAGTTAGGTCAGGGCTCCCCCCTTACTTAGCCCAACTCCCCGTATGCCCCCCCCCAAATGTTTTGGGGCTGCCTCCTCACCTCCTGAAGTGGAGGATATAATGCCTCATACCTCCGTCGTTCTCTCTTAGCTTCCTCCAGCTCCTCCTTCGGGCGCCGGTACTCCCCAGCCTGGCTCCATGGACCCTTACCATCGAGGATCTCCTCCCATGTCCATGACTCCAAATAGCTCTCCTGCTGCTCCTTCCGCCGCTGCTTGGTCCTTCTTTGGTGGGTGGTTCTGTCATAAAGGTCGTATTGAGTGGACCAAAACGCAGCGGGTAAAGTGCTCATCTTCTTAATTTTATTAAAGAAAACACTTAATCAAAAATAAACAAATGACAAAAACAGTCCAGTAAGGAGCACAGACTATACTAGAAACAACCACCCACAAACACAAGTGAAAACAAACACAACTAAATATGGCCTCCAATTAGAGACAACAACAACCAGCTGCCTCTAATTGGAGGTCATTGCCAAAACTCACATAGAAATAGAAAAGCTAGATTAAACATAGAAATAGGAAAACTAGAACCTAAACCGACAATACCAAACACACAAAACAAACACCCCCCTGCCACGCCCTGACCAACTATAATGACAAATAACCCCTTTTACTGGTCAGGACGTGACAGTTCCATACTGTATATTGTTGGTTGCAGCGTTCAAAAATAGAGAGGGCAGACTTCTTTCATTCAATCCTTCCACACCAGTCCTTAGAATTATTGTGATTTGCATTTACCAACGAAAAAACTAAGAATATGGATCTTAATAAATTTTTTAGTTGCAGTAGGTTAAGTCATCATGCTATATTGCCAGGATAGGCCTTCAACAATTTATTTGTAAACTCTAGATGTTCCCCATATAGGGTAACGTCTGACTGATAATGTTATTTTTCCAGGAGACAACAACAATGTATTTGTAAACGATGGATGTTCCTTATGATTGGTTGTGGACCTGTTTCATTCTGGACCCGATAGTGCATGCTGATTGTGTCGTGTGGACCGGACTGCATAGATTTGCCATTTGCCACACAGGGTTAACTTCGTGGCCCAGTGCCATAGATTCATGGGAATGGAATGTGGAGTGCTGTATGTGTAGGGCTCCCTTCCCCAGCAGCCTTCACTGCCCACTGAATGCTAATGATCAGTATTATTAAAGAACAATTGATGGGCTAGCAACCAAACAAGATAATAAAATTACTTCTAAAGCTTTATTGTCCTTTAATTACTAAATGCTCTGTGGCAATTAATGGAACAAAAACACTACCCACTTTAATGCAAAATAAAATGTATTGTGGCTGGGGATAAAACAACAGTAAAGGTAAAAGCTGGATAATGTAATCTAGCTCACAATACTGCTGTTGACGAATAATGCAACAATTATTTACTGAGACATGTTCTTATAATACTATGCCTCATTGTCTCACACCAGTCTGTCTGTATAATAATTCTGTATCCTTTCAGTTATTCTTTAAACAAACTACAACTTATAAAGGCTTTATAGGGCATTTACAAATAATTTATAAACAAAGTCATAAAGGATGTTATTCATTTTTAATTTGGTGCTTTAATAAATGTGGCATTACCCCTTTAAGATGACATTTGGTTACATGAATGATTTAAAAAAGTAATGCAGCTCCAAATGCATTACTAAAGTGTATGTAGTATGCAGCATATACTTTAGATCTGCATAAAGGATGCAAAGCCTACTAAAAACATTGTAAATTTAATTAGCTATACTTTAATACATGTAATAATAAATATAATAACAAATATATGAGGTACAGTACTGAAGAATCCGCTGACGGAAATTATCATTTTCAAGGGAACCCTTTTCTTGATCATGCACAGCCGTGCACACTACTACATTTCCAGCTAATCAGAATCGAGAAAGGAGAGCGGTTGTCAAGGCAGCCCCCAATATCCCCTCCCCCTTTTCCCCTCCTTTCCCGTTTATCAGCAGAGGTCGCATGGCATATGGAGAACAGTCCAACCACTTCTCTGTCCTGGAACCAATGTATGAATATGCACCTCCGTGACAAAGCCTATGGAGTATGAGAACAGCGGGGGAAAAAGAAGCAACATTATTTGTGTCTTACGCTTTTTTTTTTTTACATAAACCAAGGGGGTATTTAATTTAATTAGTTCTGGAGTACGTAATAGTATAACCGATCTGGATATTTGCAGTTATTTTTGTTCTACGGTTTAGCGATAACTGTATTTGGCTCTCCAAAGTGGACGCATCTTGTAGTCTAGCGAAAAAAGGACTGTGCATCACTGGGACGCGAGTTGGTGCAGAAGTTCGACCGCGAACGGATGTGAGGGACGAGTGCACTGAGAACCTCAACCCCCTTTTCTTTCTCTCCTGGCTAAACAATAGAGTCAAAGTCAAAGACACTGAAACTGATTTCATGCCGTCAGTCTCACAGACCCTGACATGGACGTGAGATTTTATCCTACGCACCCGTCAAGTGTGGGTTCTGATCCAAGTTGTCTAAACTCGTTGGACTATTACCACGCGAACAAGGTAAATACAAAGTGCAGTCCTCCTCGTGCGGTAGTACCATGAGTTTGAAGTCTACACGTTTTCTCACCTGCCCCCGCTTCTTCAGCATGTCTGCAACATTTACGCAATGCACGTGTAGGCTATGGAATGTGGTGTTTAAGCTTAATTTGTTTCCTTCTACAAAAAGTATGTTTTGAGATGGTGTTCGTTCCCTAACAACCCACACCTCCACATAGCCTAAACCACGTTTTTCTCTAGTACATATCTTATTCAGTCAACATTTTCGGCATATAATATAACTATTCTAGTCTAGAACATATAGCTATTTTGCTTTAGGCTATGTTTAACACAATTTGGATACCTGCTACAATATATTTATATAGGCTTCATGATTGCTGTTAGAATCGGTCTAGGCTAACGTTACTTTTGATAAACTATCTCGCTGTTATCATAATGCATTGCTCTTGCAGATGAATGAATGCACTTTCACGTTACCCAACATTTATAACCAGAGTGCGAATTACATTCGGTGGTCTGTTTCTTTCTCTTTGGACCTCCTGTGTGAATGCGCTTGCGTGTACAATACAATGTTTATGGGCCTAATAGTAAAGACATGTCATTTAACGGTAAACATTTTTTTATTATCTTTTAATTTGGCATGAACACAGCCAGTCATGGTTTCGTCTTATTGTCAAACATATCACTTCAAAAAGTAGGATACCTGCGCATGTTCGTTCACTCCAAAATAATAATTCCATCCAAACAGTGGTGTGCACTCGCGTCGTTAAATGAATGGAAAGAGACATCTGTAACGAAACACCTAACTGTTATGACATTTGGCGATTGTCATTGGGTCTACCTTCTTGTAGCCTGAATTCATTGATGTGTCTTGTTGACAAAATGACTTTTTTTTGTAGAAAGAACAGTTGGGACACCTGAAAAGGGGCTGAAATACAGGACTGTCTTGGGATGATGAGTGCAGCCACATGGGGAAACATGTTTTTAACCATGACACAGAGGTGGGGTTGTTTCATTTGGAATAAGCTTTCCACTGTAGCAGTAGGCATACGATTTACATTTTAAACAAATAGGATAATGGTTAAATCACCATTATTTAGAGACCCCTCCAAAGTTTGACTTTCTTACATTTTGGCCAGTCTTCATTTTTGCAATCTTTTTTAGATTTAGTCTAGTCTTAGTAATTTTGACTTAAATACCATTAAGTCTTTGTGGCATTATGTCATTTGAACAATGATTTAGTCCAGTTATTGTCAAAATGACAAAAACAGTGGTCCATTTTAGTCAACTAAATGCCCTTTCATTTTAGTTAAATCACATTTGTGTTGCTTCATTAATCTATAATAAACATAAATCACTGACTTCCATGTGCACAAACATACATAGCCTTGTCCTACTGACATGTTTGTTGGCCTAACATCCTAGCGCATGATTCTCTTCCTAACAGCCAAATTGGCAGAAGAACACATTACTCTGCAGCAGATTTCTTTTTAAATCACACCGTTGACAGGGCTCCAGACTAACATTTTCCCCTGGTGGCACTGGTGCTACTAACTTTTTCAGTTGGTGCATGGCACCAGCCCATGATTTGGTCACACCAATTTTTTTCCTCCGTGTCACGCAAAATATTATTTTTTGCTTTAGACTGTGTAATAGACTACTGAGATGGTAGGCTATTCAATAAATAAGTTGTTTCATCTAACATGTCTAAGCAGGAATGCATGATTAAAGATGTTGATGTGCAACTTAATCCAGTGATTATCATGAATTGTGAGTTGACGATAGGGTATTGTTGTTATATTTTACTGTTAAAATAGGGCTCCAGAATTTTCAGAATTTTGTTCTTCAATAAATAATCTCTATTGCACTCTGCACTGCCCTCTGCCACCTGGACAAGACTAACACCTATCTGAGAATGCTGTTAATTGACTACAGCTCAGTGCGCAACACCATAGTGCCCTCCAAGCTCAACACTAAGCTCAGGGCTAGGACTAAACACCTCCCTCTGCAACTGGATCCTGAACTTCCTGAGGGGCCACCCCCAGGTGGTGAGGGTAGGCAACAACACATCCGCCACACTGACCCTCAACACGGGGGCCCCTCAGGGCTGCGTGCTTAATCCCCTCCTGTACTCCCTGTTCACCCACGACTGCGTGGCTGCGCACGATTCCAACACCATCATTAAGTTTGCTGACGACACAACCGTGGTAGGCCTGATCCCCGATGACGATGAGACAGCCTATAGGGAGGTCAGTGACCTGGCAGTGTGGTGTCAGGACAACAACCTCTACCTCAACATCAGCAAGACAATGGAGCTGATGGTGGACTACAGAAACGGAGGCCCGAGCCCGTCCCCAACAACATCGACAGGGCTGTAGTGGAGCGGGCCGAGAGCTTCAACTTCCACGGTGTCCACATCACTAAGGAATTAACATGGTCCACACACATCAACACAATCGTGAAAAAAGAGGCTGAAAATAATTGGCATGGGTCCTCAGATCCTCAAAAAGTTCTACAGCTGTACAATTGATAGCATCTTGACTAGGGCTGTTACGGTGACCGTATTACCGCCACACTGGTGGACACGAGTCATGACCGTAGTCTAATTCACGGTCACGGTAACTAGGCTTATCCAAGCTCTGATGCGGCTGATGGTCATTAGTAGCCTATCAAGCGTCCTACATTCGCTTTTTTGATCCAAGATGGCGTAGCAGTTCAGACGTCCTTTACCCTCCTCTTGTCGTGTCCCATGTATATATATATTTACATATTTTTTTCTTCGCATATCTTTTTACATTTTTTCTTCTAAAAACTCAACCTCAAAGCACTCTCCTGCAACCCGTCTCACCAATTTAAAAAATAAAGTATTATTTACCTCAAATCTGAAATCCACAACAGAAGCTAGCCATTTTCACTGGCTAACGTTGGAGTTCAGCTAGCCATGGTTAGCGGTCATCAGATATCCATTAGCTCGAAAAGCTATCGCCAGTCTTTGTACAGTGCGACTCAGACCAGAGCATACCGGTCCTATTCTCTCTCCTTTCCCCGGATTTCTACCGCATGCTCTGGACATTTACACCTGGATCTTGCCGCTAACTAGCTGCTACCTGAGTGACTATTGGCAACGTCGGTCCCGGAATTAACACACATTAATCCGGAGCTAGCCAGCTGAAGAGTTCCGTCAGCCACTCCTGGGCTATTCCTGAGCTAGCCAGCTGAAGTGTCTCCTGGGCTACAATCACCTATCCGGACCCGGTTTACTGCCGATGCGGAGCCCCATCTGGTCTTCACGACTGGACCACCAACGTTATCTGCCCGAGGGAGTTATCCAACTGGCCCCTCCATCGCGACGTAACCTGATCGCCCATTCTGCGGCCCGCTAATCGTTAGCTGTCTTATCGGCTGCGATCTGAATAGGTCTATCGGACACTTTTCTTGGGCCACTATAACTAACTATTTTGCCAACTTGGACTGGTCCCCCCTTCCACACGGAACCCCACTAATCCACAGATGGAAACGCACGAGGTGGCTAAAAACAGACCTCCCTCCATCTTCCACCAGCTTGCTACCTATGGCCCGGCTAGCTGTCTGAATCTCACTGGACCCTTTGATCACTCGGCTAAGCATGCCTCTCCTTAATGTCAATATGCCTTGTCCATTGCTGTTCTGGTTAGTGTTTATTGGCTTATTTCACTGTAGAGCCTCTAGCCCTGCTCATTATACCTTATCCAACCTCTCAGTTCCTCCACCCACACATGCTATGACATCTTCTGGTTTCAATGATGTTTCTAGAGACAATATCTCTCTCATCATCACTAAATGCCTAGGTTTACCTCCTCTGTATTCACATCCCACCATACCTTTGTCTGTACATTATACCTTGAAGCTATTTTATCGCCCCCAGAAACATGCTCCTTTTTCTCTCTATTCTGGACGTCACAGACGACCAATTCTTATAGCTTTTAGTCGTACCCTCATACTCATTCTTCTCTGCTCCACTCCTACTCCCCAGGCGCTCTCTTTTGATGACTTCTGTAACCGTAATAGCCTTGGTTTCATGCATGTTAACATTAGAAGCCTCCTCCCTAAGTTTGCTTTATTCACTGCTTTAGCACACTCTGCCAACCCGGATGTCCTAGCTGTGTCTGAATCTTGGCTTAGGAAGTCCACCAAAAACTCTGAAATCTTCATCCCTAACTACAACGTTTTCAGACAAGATAGAACGACCAAAGGGGGCGGTGTTGCAATCTACTGCAGACATAGCCTGCAGAGTTCTGTCCTGCTATCCATGTCTGTACCCAAACAATTTGAACTTCTACTTTTAAAAATCCACCTCTCTAAAAACAAGTCTCTCACCGTTGCCGCCTGCTATAGACCACCCTAATAAGAACACCTCCTCCCAGCCGCCCACTGCAATGAGGATAGGAAACTCTGTCACTACCGATAAGCCCACTATAATTGAGAATTTCAATAAGCATTTTTCTACAGCTGGCCATGCTTTCCACCTAACTACACCTACTGCATTCAACAGCACTGCACCCCCCACAGCTACTCGCCCAAGCCTCCCCCATTTCTCCTTCTCCCAAATCCATTCAGCTAATGTTCTGAAAGAGCTGCAAAATCTGGACCCCTACAAATCAGCTGGGCTTGACAATCTGGACCCTTTCTTTTTAAAATTATCTGCCGAAATTATTGCAACCCCTATTACTAGCCTGTTCAACCTCTCTTTCGTGTCGTCTGAGATTCCCATAGATTGGAAAGCAGCTGCTGTCATCCCCCTCTTCAAAGGAGGTGACACTCTTGACCCAAATTGCTACAGACCTATATCCATCCTACCCTGCCTTTCTAAGGTCTTCAAAAGCCAAGTCAACAAACAGATTACCGACCATTTCGAATCCCACCGCACCCTCTCCGCTATGCAATCTGGTTTCAGAGCTGGTCATGGGTGCACCTCAGCCACGCTCAAGGTCCTAAACGACATCGTAACCGCCATTGATAAGAAACAATACTGTGCTGCCATATTCATTGACCTGGCCAAAGCTTTTGACTCTGTTAATCACCACATCCTCATCGGCAGACTCAGTAGCCTTGGTTTCTCAAACGATTGCGTCGCCTGGTTCACCAACTACTTCTCTGATAGAGTTCAATGTGTCAAATCGGAGGGCCTGCTGTCCGGACCTCTGGCAGTCTCTATGGGGGTACCACAAGGTTCAATTCTTGGGCCAACTCTTTTCTCTGTATACATCAATGATGTCGCTCTTGCTGCTGGTGAATCTCTGATCCACCTCTACGCAGACGACACCATTCTGTATACTTCTGGCCCTTCTTTGGACACTGTGTTAACCACCCTCCAGACGAGCTTCAATGCCATACAACTCTCCTTCCGTGGTCTCCAACTGCTCCTAAACAAGTAAAACTAAATGCATGCTCTTCAACCGATCGCTGCCTGCACCTGCCCGCCTGTCCAGCATCACTTCTCTGGACGGTTCTGACTTAGAATTTGTGGACAACTACAAATACCTACGTGTCTGGTTAGACTGTAAACTCTCCTTCCAGACTCACATCAATCATCTCCAATCCAAAGTTAAATCTAGAATTGGCTTCCTATTTCGCAACAAAGCATCCTTCACTCATGCTGCCAAACTTACCCTCGTAAAACTGACCATCCTACCAATCCTCGACTTCGGCGATGTCATTTACAAAATAGCCTCCAATACCCTACTCAACAAGCTGGATACAGTCTATCACAGTGCCATCCGTTTTGTCACCAAAGCCCCATATACTACCCAGCACTGCGACCTGTACGCTCTCGTTGGCTGGCCTTCGCTTCATAATCGTCGCCAAATACATTGGCTCCAGGTCATCTACAAGACCCTGCTAGGTAAAGTCCCCCCTTATCTCCGCTCACTGGTCACCATAGCAGCACCCACCTGTAGCACGTGCTCCAGCAGGTATATCTCTCTGGTCACCCCTAAAGCCAACTCCTCCTTTGGTCGTCTCTCCTTCCAGTTCTCTGCTGCCAGTGACTGGAACGAACTACAAAAATCTCTGAAACTGGAAACACTTATCTCCCTCACTAGCTTTAAGCACCAGCTATCAGAGCAGCTCCTAGATCACTACACCTGTACATAGCCCATCTATAATTTAGCCCGAACTACTACCTCTTCCCCTACTTTATTTATTTATTTTATTTATTTTGCTCCTTTGCACCATATTATTTATATTTTAACTTTGAACTTTCTTCAAATAACAAATCTACCATTCCAGTGTTTTACTTGCTATACTTTATTTACTCTGCCACCATGGCCTTTTTTGCCTTCACCTCCCTTATCTCACATCATTTGCTCACATTGTATATAGTCTTATTTTTTTCTACTGTATCATTGATCGTATGTTGCTTTACTCCATGTGTAACTCTGTGTTTTTGTATGTTGTCGAACTGCTTTGCTTTATCTTGGCCAGGTCGCAATTGTAAATGAGAACTTGTTCTCAACTTGCCTACCTGGTTAAATAAAGGTGAAATAAATAAAAAATTGTGAATGAGAGACTGATGAATTGTGTGCAGCCTGCAAAAGAAACAAATCAGAGCTCATGCCTTTCATGCAACACTTTTTTCAAATCATCATTAGTGTCGCATCCTGCAGCCTTAGAATCTATTAAAATCAGAACATAACCCAACGTTTGTATCACAATTAAAGTTGCATAAATACTAAGAATATAGGAGGACCTGTTTCTTCCGCTCAACACAGAATAGCCGCATGTGCACATCCTTTCTATTTTATTCAGCTAAATTCAATTGTATTCTTCATACTCTAAAATAATAAAATAATGCCACGTAATTCTAAGCAAATCTTGTCTGCTAAATTAACTAGTGTAGCCCACAGCCATATGGCACAGCCATATCAGGGCCTAAAATAAGGACAACTCAGAGTCTGCATCAGTGGCTTGTAGGCTATGCATGGAAGCTAGGAGATTAACGGTCAATTACTGTGAGACCGGCAGTTATTTGCTTGACAATCACCGGCTGACAAAATGTCATGACCGCCACAGCCCTAATCTTGAATGGCTGCATCACCGCTTGGTATGGCAACTGGTTGGCATCCGACCGCAAGGCGCTACAGATGGGAGTGCGTATGGCCCAGTGCATCACTGGGGCCAAGCTCCCTGCCATCCAGGATCTCTGTACCAGGCGGTGTCAGAGGAAGGCCCAAAAAACTCCAGCCACCCAAGTCATAGACTGTTATCTCTGCTACCGCACAGCAAGTGGTACAGATGCACCAAGTCTGGAACCAACAGGACCCTGAACAGCTTCTACCTCCAAGCCATAAGACTGCTAAGTAGGCAGTTAAATAGTTAACCAAATAGCTACCTGGACTATCTGCATTGACCCTTTTTGCAAAACAATTTTATTTTAGATGAATTTGCCTACATCTTTATATGCACTAATATCATAGAAACATTTCTTTTGGGGCTAATTCACCACATGAGGAAGTGAAAACTCAAAACGCATTAGCTATATCGCTGACACTACACATAATAGCCACTGCTAGTAGTCATGTATCAATGTCCTAAAAAAACTTTGCCGTTGTAGACTGCTACCTGACAGTATGTGCACTCACAATGGCCAATGCGCAATTGCGTCATTTTGTGGGCTTTGTATCTTAAAGCCATATCAAATATCTTCATTGTAAAATAGTTGCTATTGAGCTCAATATTAAGAGATGAACAATACAATTATTAAAGTAGTTTCTTCCAAAGCTATGTATTTCCCACAATTGGATTTTGAAATGTTATACAACAGATGCCTTTTTTCCCTCTCCCAGAGTGCACATCAAGTGGCTCGCTCATCACAGAAGCAGGCCCCAGAGAAACAGGCAAAGGGGCTACAGGAAGCACTTTCATTACAGGAATCATGAGGATAATGCAGTTTATTGTTTGACTAAATCATGCTTTTAGCAGCAAAATAATAAGAAGTTTTGAAACTTTTGAGTGAGGTGACCATGTAATGAATGTTCAGCTCGCGCTGATGCGACCAATTAAAAATGTAACTTACACAGCCAAGTCAAAGGGTCGCAAAATGCGACTAAATGGTCGCAGTCTGGAACCCTGTCCCTTGACATACTGTAGCTATGTTGTAATCAAAGTTCTGTCATAAGTAGTGGTTACAGCAAGCTAACTAGCTAGCATTATCAATCTGTTATTACCTGAGCGTATATATTGGAATGATGTGCTTTCAGATGTCTTTTGAGGTTGGTAGTATTTTTCCCTGTCAACTTGTGGGTACAAACGCTGTCTTCTCCCGTGGAAATCATTGCATTCGGTCTTGTTTGAATCGACCTGATACATAAAGTGACTCCAAATGTCGCTCTTTTTTCTACCAGGAGCTTGTACCACCGGGAGAGTAGCCATGCCTTACTCACATGATTGATTTGTTGCTGCCAGATTGGAGAACGGTTGCCTGGCAGAGAGGTGACTTGTGAATGACATGGGCATGGTATATATTTTCCACTGCATTGCAACAATTTAATGAGAAAGCCTTACAATTCTCCTAATGTCATGCATGCATTTGATTAGACCAAACAAATAACACTGAAAAGCTCTCAATGTCTCCAAAAACTCTTGTCAAATCCACTTACTAGTAAGATTTTAGTCACAGAGAACATTTAGTCTCGTCTCGTTTCCGTCAACAGAAATTATAAAAACGTTTTGTTTAGTTATAGCATTTTTCTGGGTCTATTCAGTTAGTTATCGTCTCGTTCATTTAGGGGGGCTCATGTCTCATTCAGGGGGTCTGAGACCCTCTCTGGGCCGCTGTAATCCATACCTTCTTGGATCATTTTCAATCACTTTGTACGGTAGGTAGGCTACTACTCTCGTTCTGAGAGGCTATCCCGTCAGATGAATTAGCATGTTGGATCGAAATAGGCCATGGGCTATTTGTCTATATTGCCCGTATCTTTGATGAGTCCCAATCATGATGTCTCACTATGAGATGAATAGTAAAATGGTTTTAGAGACGCATCTTTTTACACACCACTGCTTCAGTTCTCGAACTGACCTCTGACACTTCATCTCCATCTTTGGAGGCTGTATGGTTGACCTAGCCAACTATAGCTAGGCTACTCATGATGTATTGGTTGACCTAGCCAACTATAGCTAGGCTACTCATGATGTATTGATTGTCCTAGCCAAGTATAGCTAGGCTACTCATGATGTATTGGTTGACCTAGCCAACTATAGCTAGGCTACTCATGATGTATTGGTTGACCTAGCCAAGTATAGCTAGGCTACTCATGATGTATTGGTTGACCTAGCCAAGTATAGCTAGGCTACTCATGATGTATTGGTTGACCTAGCCAACTATAGCTAGGCTACTCATGATGTATTGGTTGACCTAGCCAAGTATAGCTAGGCTACTCATGATGTATTGGTTGACCTAGCCAACTATAGCTAGGCTACTCATGATGTATGGTTGACCTAGCCAACTATAGCTAGGCTACTCATGATGTATGGTTGACCTAGCCAGCAATAGCTAGGCTACTCATGATGTATTGGTTGACCTAGCCAACTACAGCTAGGCTACTCATGATGTATTGGTTGACCTAGCCAAGTATAGCTAGGCTACTCATGATGTATTGGTTGACCTAGCCAAGTATAGCTAGGCTACTCATGATGTATTGGTTGACCTAGCCAACTATAGCTAGGCTACTCATGATGTATTGGTTGACCTAGCCCACTATAGCTAGGCTACTCATGATGTATGGTTGACCTAGCCAACTATTGCTAAGCTACTCATGATGTATTGGTTGTTAGTTTTTTGCGTTTGATGTGCTTGAGATTATGAGCGCTATAGAAATGTAATCAATTATTATTATACCAAATATAGTTTATTCAAGCAAAAAGCTCTAACAAAGGCCAAGAGGCCGACACGTAAGCTTCAATAAAAAAGTGATGTTAGCAAGAGCACTGTGCAGGTTTCTTTTTTCTTTTAACGTATTTAATTGTTATGCACTTGCAACAAGATGTGCGAGTGCATTTTTGAATGTTGAAATGTTGAAATGGAACACAACAACAGTAGATGTACCGGTATCAAATAAAGGATTTAATTACACACAAGAAACACTTTTCAATGAGAAAACAGAAATCCACTTTGGGTTTTAAAAAAGGACCACTTCCAGTGTGCGGCTGTGACCTCCCCTCCCTCCGTGCTGACTCCGGTGGGGGGAGCTTCCAACTCCTGAAAAATATGCAAAAGAATAGCTCTCTGTCATCAAACATACTACATGTAAAGGCCTGTAAAAGGTATTATGCCAATTACAGTACATTTCTCTGGAATACACTTGCATCTTTCTAACACATAATACTGAGTGTACAAAACATTAGGAACACCTGCTCTTTCTATGGCATAGACTGACCAGGTCAATGCTATAATCCCTTATTGATGTCACTTGTTAAATCCACTTCAATTATTGTAGATGAAGGGGAGAAGACAGGTTAAAGAAGGATTTTTAGGCCTTGAGACAATTGAGATGTGAAATGTGTATGTGTGCCATTCAGAGGGTGAATGTGAAAGACAAAAGATTTAAATGCCATTGAACGGGGTATGGTAGTAGGTGCCAGGCGCACTGGTTTGACTGTGTCAAGAACTGCAAAGCTGCTGAGTTTTTCACACTCAACAGTTTCCCGTGTGTGTCAAGAATGGTCCACCACCCAAATGACATCCAGCCAACTTGACACATCTGTGGGAAGCATTAGCGTCAACATGGGCCAGCATCCCTGTGGAACACTTTCGACTGAGGTTCTCCCACTTATTTTTCACCCATGCAGGTGTCAGCTGCCCCTCCAGCTCACACTCCTTCACATATATCCTTAACAGTCATAAGATGAAGTACAACATTAACCAAAACATAGCTAGACTGCCACATCATTTGTCAAATTGGAAGGTGAAACAGTAACGAAAGCATTTTACCATTACTTTCACCATAACAGCTTATGTGCAATGAAACAACACAGATAAACTAGTGACAAATCAGGAGAACTAGGAGATTAGAGAAGTGTTGGGACTAGCTAGCTCTTGATCATGACTCTCGGCTCCATTACATTACACATAAGAGTCATTGGACGAAGGCGTCTTCTGTAGGGTGGAGTTTTGCTAAGATTTCCACATCGCTTGTGGTAGCGCTTGTTTACGGAAAACAGATGGAAGATGAGGCGGCCACATGTGCTAATTAGCTATCTAGCATGCTCCGAACACCTGTGTGTAAGGGTAACTCAGGAAGTGTAGTGGAAGTGTAGTTTCGTTGGACGGAGACACCCATAGCTGTATGGATCTGTTCAAAACTGCAACAGTAAGTGTATCTTCTTTCTCGCTGATGAAAGATAAAGGCCATATGTTTCAAAAGCCAGATAGCAAACAATGAATATTGACGTTTTTTAAACGTTAAAACTCAGAGTCGGGATTGTAGTTCACATGAGGCAGTCGTGGGCAAAGCTAATGGCTGTGAACTTTAGGGAGAAGGCCGAATGCTACCTAGAGTTTTCGAGCTATGACCAGCACCACTGTGGAAAATATGAATGCAGGCTGCCGCGTTATTAACGTTAGCTATAACATAGCTAGTGGCAATGCATAATGCAGTAGCAAGAGGACTAACTATGTCCACATGACTTACTCAAACCCTTTTTTTGTGGCATTTCTCCTGCTGTTTTCACTACTGAATTAAATGCCTGGTATTGTCATCAGACCTTGTAACAGTTTGAACACAAGCCCTGGTTGTCACGCCCTGACCATAGAGAGCCCATGGTTCTCTATGGTGTAGTAGGCGTGACTAGGGGGTGTTCTAGTTCAGTATTTCTATGTTGATGTTTTGTATTGTTTGTTTGTGGTGGTTCTTGTTACACCACGTTGTGTTGCTTGTTTATTGTTTTGGTTGAAGAAGTTTCACTTGAAGAAGTTTCACTTTAAATAAATATGTGGAACTCAAGAAACGCTGCGCCTTGGTCCGTCTCTTATCAGCACCGTGACACTGGTATTTACAACAAGTAGCTCGCTAACTCGGTTAATATCAAATATGAAGCTATCGCTAAACAACAAGCAAGTAACCCTATAGCTAACATTACTGTTCAAACAGTTATAACTTTTATTCCTACTAAAGCACGTAGCCAGCTAAATGCACGGCAGGCAGCAGGCTGCAGATCTGTTTTCAATGATCTAACGTTAGGATGAAATAGTTCGCTATTCGCCATCCTCCAAGTTGTTTTGTTGTTTACGTGAAGCTATCTATCAAAACGCACAGCCCTCCCTTTTCCAATGTATTGTGGCTGTGAAATTCCTGAAAAGTGTGCAGCGAATTCTACTAGATGAAAAACCGAAATTAGTATAATATCCTGGCATCTAAAGCATAGTCGATTTTCAAAGATGCACATACTTCTATTTTCACATACTGAGAATGTGTCATGCACAATTGCGTTGTTTCCCACTATAAATTGATTTCTGTAGTGCATCCCCATATCTAATTGATCAGCTGTTGTCAAAGCCAAAGTGAGTGTGACATCCGGGCATTTAAAGTATACTTGATGTTTGAAATGTCTATTAAACATAATTTTTTCCCGCATACTCCAGTGGCCTACTATTTAGGATGCAATTATGGGTATTAGGACACGGCCAGTATCTCAGGAAAAAAATAACGCATCAAGCTGGCTATAATAGGCTACATTGGAATGCTCCAAAATATGTCTTCGGTCCCATGAATCTCAGGTATTTATTTGAAATGTTTAAAGGTGGCCTATGCTTCTGGTTGAGAGGTCCCTCACAAGGCGAGATTACAATCATCCCACATGTAACATTAACTGCCTTCACTGGCATTACAAATGAGACAGAGACCATTGGGACCGTCTGATCTCATGTTAACAAGGGGCTCCGGGTCAGTTTCTGATCCTCAAACCGTCGTCAAACTGGCTGTCTCATTTAGAGTTGCATCAACCTCTCTAATGTAGGCCATATCTATATCTGATCTATCAGTAGCTAATCGTTTTAGGTGGGCTCTGCTGCCGAGATCCTCAGGGATTTTGACACATACCCTTTCAGAGATGGAAAGGAGGCAAAAGAGTCTCATGATTGCTCATTTCCATGACAAGATAATATGCCATTAGCAGACACTTTTATTTAAAGCGACTTCCAACAGTGCGTGTATAAATGTTCATATGGGTGGCCCCAGCGGGAGTCAAACCCATTGTCTCGACATTGTAAACGCCATGCTCTACCAACTGAGCCACACAGGTGCTGTTTTAGGTTTTTGTTGCACACTTCCAATTAGACATTGTGATCCCTGGTTAAACCTATGATGTATTTTGGGAGGAGAGATGAGAATATGTTTGGCTTAACGGTGAGGTGATTTGACAAAAAAAAGGTCCCGGGAAGATTTGCTGGCTGCAGTATGCCCCTTGAATATCCATCCTCAAGCCGAATCACATCTCTGAAAACATGGGAGAATAAACAATTCTTGTTTCTTACTATCCCTCTGAAAAGCAATTTGCAGCCTGAGGAAACGTTTTTCTTTTCATAGGTCTTGAATTAACAAGTCTCACGTGTCTCACCCAAGCTTGATTGGAAAACACGATAAAACATTTTCTGGTATAGATTAAAAGGTATGTTTCTTTGCCAGCTTTTTTTCAGAGCAAATTTACTACTTACTTTCAAATCCACATAGGTTACAAACCTTGTTAAGGTAACTAATTAGCATGCTTATGAGGCATCCAGAGAATCAAGAATGGTGTAGTTCTGTTTTAGCATACAACTGTTCATTTTAGTTTGACTGCTCTTACATATTTTAAAGGTATTTAAAGGAAATTAATTACAGTAAGAGGTTAATCAATGACCCTATGATTCAGTTCAACTGACCATGGCACTCTCCATAATTGGTTGAAATGTCTTGATGAGAGAAAATGTAAAGCCTTTTTCAGATTTCATTTTTATATAGCTACAAAGCATTGCATGTCAATTCCTCCATAATGTCTCTTCCATCCTATAGCTAGCCATTTTTCTTGGTGGAGCTGAACCATGCACATTTGAGGGCAAATGGAATTCTGTGAAATTATCACGATAGGGGCTACTGGAGGAGGAAAAGGGAATTGGTAAGGAGTTGAGACTTTCACATGTCCATGAATAACTCTGAATAATGTCTGTGATAATACGTCTCTCTTACTCTGTGGCTCTCACGCAGCCTAGAAATAACATCAAACGTTGTAATTACTGCAGTCTTTGTGCTACTTTGGAATATGAAACAGTACCATGTTTTAGTGTTCTCTACCTTTGCTTTCAGCACATCAAATAATTGCTGCATAGGTTGTCTGTAAACGATAGAAAATAATGGAGTTGAACTACATTTTTTTATACTGCCACTTCTAGATGTTTTGTTCAGCTGTAATTATGTATGGTCTTCTATTCTGTCATCCAGCATGTTCAGTTTGTTTTGGGAAATAAGGGTACGCAATGGCAAATCCACTGTTTGTATAACTAAATCAGACAGTGCAGCTGTCCTTCTGTCCTACAGTATGCTGAACACTTTAAGTGGAGGCCACACCCAGGTCCTATATTTTCCGACAACTGACATCTGGATGCCTGTCTGCCTGCTTTATATACCAAGCCAAGGCCACGTAAATCATTGTCTGTAGGAGAGAAACATTTTCGTGAACGGGGGGGGGGGTGTACCTAATGAACTGTGTGTGTGTGTGTGTGTGTGTGTGTGTGTGTGTGTATATGTATGTATGTATGTATGTATATATATATATATATATATATATATATATATATATATATATATATATATATATATATATATACACACAGTTGAAGTTAGAAGTTTACATACACCTTAGCCGAATACATTTAAACTCAGTTTTTCACAATTCCTGACATTTAATCCTAGTAAAATTCCCTGTCTTAGGTCAGTTAGGATCACCACTTTATTTTAAGAATGTGAAATGTCAGAATAATATCCACACAATTTTCCTACTTATATTGCCATCTATTTTGTGAAGTGCCCCAGTCCTTCCTGCAGCAAAGCACCCCCACAACATGATACTGCCACCCCCCGTGCTTCACGGTTGGGATGGTGTTCTTCGGCTTGCAAGCCTCCCCCTTTTTTCTCCTAACATAACGATGGTGATTATGGCCAAACAGTTCTATTTTTGTTTCATCAGACCAGGAGACATTTCTCCAAAAAGTATGATCTTTGTCCCAATGTGCAGTTGAAAACCGTAGTCTGGCTTTTTAACAGCGGTTTTGGAGCAGTGGCTTCTTCCTTGCTGAGCGGCCTTTCAGGTTATGTCGATATAGGACTCGTTTTACTGTGAATATAGATACTTTTGTACCCGTTTCCCCCAGCATCTTCACAAGGTCCTTTGCTGTTGTTCTGGGATTGATTTGCACTTTTCGCACCAAAGTACGTTCTTCTCTAGGAGACAGAACGCATCTCCTTCCTGAGCGGTTTGACGGCTGTGTGGTCCCATGGTGTTTATACTTGCGTACTATTGTTTGTACAGATGAATGTGGTACCTCCAGGCATTTGGAAATTGCTCCCAAGGATGAACCAGACTTGTGGAGGTCTACCATTTTTTTCTGAGGTCTTGGCTGATTTCTTTTGATTTTCCCATGATGTCAAGCAAAGAGGCACTGAGTTTGAAGATAGGCCTTGAAATACATCCACAGATACACCTCCAATTGACTCAAATGATGTCATTTAGCCTATCAGAAGTTTCTAAAGCCATGACATAATTTTCTGGAATTTTCCACGCTGTTGTCCCACTCCTCTTCAATGGCTGTGCGAAGTTGTTGGATATTGGCGGGAACTGGAACACACTGTCGTACACGTCGATCCCGTGCATCTCAAACATGCTCAATGGGTGATAGGTCTATTGAGTATGCAGGCCATGGAAGAACTGGGACATTTTCAGCTTCCAGGAGTTGTGTGAAGGTCCTTGCGACATGGGGCCGTGCATTATCATGCTGAAACATGAGGTGATGGCGGTGGATGAATGGCATGTCAATGGGCCTCAGGATCTCATCACGGTATCTCTGTGCATTCAAATTGCCATCGATAAAATGCAATTGTGTTCGTTGTCTGTAGCTTATGCCTGCCCATACCATAACCCCACCACCACCATTGGGCACTCTGTTCACAATGACATCAGCAAACTGCTCGCCCACACGATACCATACATGGTCTGCGGTTGTGGGGCCGGTTAGACGTACTACCAAATTCTCTAAAACGAGGTTGGAGACGGCTTTTGGTAGAGAAATTAACATTTAATTATCTGGAAACAGCTCTGGTGGACATGCCCGCAGTCAGCATGCCAATTGCACGCTCCCTCAAAACTTGAGACATCTGTGGCATTGTGTTGTGTGACAAAACTGCACATTTTAGAGTGGCCTTTTATTATCCCCAGCACAAGGTGCACCTGTGTAATGATCATGCTGTTTAATCATCTTCTTGATATGCCACACCTTTCAGGTGGATGGATTATCTTGGCAATGGAGAAATGCTCACTAACAGGGATGTAAACAATTTTGTCCACCAAATATGAGAGAAATAAGCTTTTTGTGAGTATGGAATATTTCTGGGATCTTTTATTTCAGCTATACATGTTGTGTTTATATTTATGGTCAGTGTATATTCACACACATGAAACCAATGCAAAACTTGTTGGTCTGAGGCATTTGCAATATTGTTAATTCCATTAGATGCCAGGAAATAATTCAAGCTATGGTACGGTTTTATATCCTAAGGCAGCAAATGTAGTAATGTAGCTATTAGCTAATAACAAGCCCTATTGTGGTGAAGGGAGAGCGAGTGGAATGGGTTGAAATAATCAGTGCCACACAGCAGGTGGACAGTGTGTGTGTCTCAAATGGCACACTATTCCCTATATAGTGAGCTACTTTTGACCAGGGCTCATACGATGTATTGCACTATGTAGAGAATAGGGTGCCATTTGGATTGCAACCAGTGTGTTCTCACTCTGACCTCAGCCATTCACTGGTTTTGCTGACTTAGACATCACAATCACAATTGCTTTTCTAGACTGTGAAGGGGAAGGCCATGCATACCACAGTGTGGACTCATGACACAGAGGGCCCTGGAGGAACAAAACACAGTAAATCACTTGTGCTCCAAGGAGATTTTTAATGGGAATTCGTACCATTTGAAATCATCCATGGGGCAGATATTTTGCACAGGAGACTAACTAGATTATTTTCGTTAGATGTGAGAAAGTCTTCGGGCCCCCATCTCATTTTGAATCTGTAACTGAGTGAATTTTGTTCTACCCCAAGATTTAGATTCTCAAGGAAGACATCCATTTGAATGTGTAACTTTTTTGCCAACTTTTAATAAAACACCTCTAGTTGTCAACTGTAATATCATCAAGAGAGTAATTACAGCATAGAAGAGCTCCATGCAGCTCATTTTAGAACAGGGATTAGTCCTATTTAAGAGTTGGACTTATTTAAATCAGCCTGAAGAGAGAGCAAAGGAAGCCAAGAAATGCACACTCAACTAACGGAAGAATCCTTTTTTTACTTTCTGAGGCCTCATCAGTCCGTACTGTGCATGTAGTGTTTGTGTTGAGTGTCTCTCTGTGTGTTGGATAGTGTGAGGGAGAGGGAGAGAGAGATTCAGAGAGATAAAGAGAGAGAGACAGAAAAATGGATACCCTTGCACTAATTAGTGGGACTGGCAGCCATGGATTGCTGCCTGTTGGTGTAAGAGAGAGAGGGGAGTAGTCTGTTCCTCGGAGCGGCTGTTGGCATAATTAAGACCAGTCGGCCTGTTCCAGTAAGACTCCGTCAGAACGAGCCTCCCATGGGGCAACTCCACGGCCCTCTAATTTTACCTGCAGAAAAGAAAGAAACTGCTGTGGGGTAGGCCCCTGGGCGTTGTGTTAAGTGTTGATTATGTTTGTTAATGGTTACGAGCGCTGAGAAGTCAAAAGCTGGGGTTGTTAAAATGGATGCGCTAATAACAGTGTACGTCCATCACGTTGGTTCCACTTCTTGCGGCATGAGGACAGAAGCATGGACAAACATTTTGGATGTCTTAGCATCACAAGGAAGCTATTGTTCTACTGGCCTTGACATGTTCATAGACCTTTCTGGTATCCTTCAGCATTTTGTGTGTGGGGTTGAGTTGTGCAGCATATTTGAGGGGATCGGTTTGAGCAAGGTGAGGGACAAAACCGATAATCCTGATCACATAATGAATAGATATTTGGGATGTAGGTGTTTTTCAGTCTCACAAAGCCAACCTTACAAATCGCACCTCTTTGACACGACTATTGGAATATTGGACTATTCTGTTAGCGAACCCTGGGCTTCTGAGGCTAGTTATTTTGTAGATCAGTGATTCTGCCCAGTCCAGCTGCAATGTAGAGGATTTCAAAGTCAAAGATGTACACTAAGCTATATGGAATTGTTTAGCTATTTTATTTAGAATTTTAAGACCCCTTGAAGTATAAAGAAAATATAAAAAGCTTTTTTTTGTATACAGTGGGGGGGGAAAGTATTTGATCCCCTGCTGATTTTGTACGTTTTCCCACTTACAAAGAAATGATCAGTCTATAATTTTAATGGTAGGTTTATATGAACAGTGAGAGACAGAATAACAACAACAAAAAATCCATAAAAAACGCATGTCAAAAATGTTATAAATTGATTTGCATTTTAATGAGGGAAATAAGTATTTGACCCCCCTCTGCAAAACATGACTTAGTACTTGGTGGCAAAACCCCTGTTGGCAATCACAGAGGTCAGACGTTTCTTGTAGTTGGCCACCAGGTTTGCACACATCTCAGGAGGGATTTTGTCCCACTCGTCTTTGCAGATCTTCTCCAAGTCATTAAGGTTTCGAGGCTGATGTTTGGCAACTCGAACCTTCAGTTCCCTCCACAGATTTTCTATGGGATTAAGGTCTGGAGACTGGCTAGGCCACTCCACGACCTTAATGTGCTTCTTCTTGAGCCACTCCTTTGTTGCCTTGGCCGTGTGTTTTGGGTCATTGTCATGCTGGAATACCCATCCACGACCCATTTTCAATGCCCTGGCTGAGGGAAGGAGGTTCTCACCCAAGATTTGACAGTACATGGCCCCGTCAAATGATGCGGTGAAGTTGTCCTGTCCCCTTAGCAGAAAAACACCCCCAAAGCATAATGTTTCCACCTCCATGTTTGACGGTGGAGATGGTGTTCTTGGGGTCATAGGCAGCATTCCTCCTCCTCCAAACACGGTGAGTTGAGTTGACGCCAAAGAGCTCCATTTTGGTCTCATCGGACCACAACACTTTCACCAGTTGTCCTCTGAATCATTCAGATGTTCACTGGCAAACTTCAGACGGGCATGTATATGTATTCTTGAGCAGGGGGACCTTGCGGGCGCTGCAGGATTTCAGTCCTTCACGGCGTAGTGTGTTACCAATTGTTTTCTTGGTGACTATGGTCCCAGCTGCCTTGAGATCATTGACAAGATCCTCCCATGTAGTTCTGGGCTGATTCCTCACCGTTCTCATGATCATTGCAACTCCACGAGGTGAGATCTTGCATGGAGCCCCAGGCCGAGGGATATTGACAGTTCTTTTGTGTTTCTTCCATTTGCGAATAATCGCACCAAATGTTGTCACCTTCTCACCAAGCTGCTTGGCGATGGTCTTGTAGCCCATTCCAGCCTTGTGTAGGTCTACAATCTTGTCCCTGACATCCTTGGAGAGCTCTTTGGTCTTGGCCATGGTGGAGAGTTTGGAATCTGATTGATTGATTGCTTCTGTGGACAGGTGTCTTTTATACAGGTAACAAGCTGCGGTTAGGAGCACTCCCTTTAAGAGTGTGCTCCTAATCTCAGCAGCCTTCCCCGTAGCTCAGTTGGTAGAGCATGGTGTTTGCAACGCCAGGGTTGTGGGTTCGATTCCCACGGGGGGCCAAGTACGAAAAAAATGTATGAAATGAAAAAAAATGAAATGTATGCATTCACTACTGTAAGTCGCTCTGGATAAGAGCGTCTGCTAAATGACTCAAATGTAAATGCAAATGTTACCTGTATAAAAGACACCTGGGAGCCAGAAATCTTTCTGATTGAGAGGGGGTCAAATACTTATTTTCCTCATTAAAATGCAAATCAATTTATCACATTTTTGACATGCGTTTTTCTCTATATTTTTGTTGTTATTCTGTCTCTCACTGTTCAAATTAACCTACCATTAAAATTATAGACTGATCATTTCTTTTTCAGTGGGCAAACATACAAAATCAGCAGGGGATCAAATACTTTTTTCCCCCCACTGTATATTTTTATTCAAGTTTTACTAAATGTACAAAGATTTGACCATATCCCAACCACCTTCCCTCCCTCCCTTCCTCCCTCCACACAACACATCCACCCTCCCCCAACCCCCCAATCCCCCCCAGCCCCTTCCCTACTTCAGTCCACCCACCTCAATTCCCTCCAAACCACTCACCCCAACCTCTCCCAACCACCCACCCCAATAAAACAATGATTTGATGAGAAATAAACATGTGGCCTTACTGCCATTAGCTCGTACAAACACATTGAATAAAAGATTCACTACATGGAGCAAAACATCGCAAGGAAGTTTGTTCTGAAGTATCTTTCCTATATCTAAGAGATGTAACAAAGATCAGGAAACATTATTATTTATTTTTGTACATGTATTTAACCCCTTAACTTAAGCACTAAACTGTCTCCATATACACTGAGTACACAAAACATTACTCTTTCCATGACATCGACTGACCAGGTAAATCTAGATGAAAGCTATGATCCCTCATTGATGCCACTTCTTAAATATATTTTCAATCAGTCTAGATGAAGGGGAGGAGACAGGTTAAAGAAGGATTTTTAAGCTAATTGAGACATGGATTGTGTATGTGCCATTCAGAGGTGAATGGGTAAGTAAAACATGTAAGTGCCTTTGAATAGGGTATGGTAGTATGGTAGTAGGTGCCAGGCACACCGGTTTGTGTCAAGAACTGAAACTCTGCTGCAACTCCGTGTGTATCAAGAATGGTCCACCACCTAAAGGACATCCAGCTAACTTGACACAACTATAGGAAGCATTGGAATCAACATGGGCCAGCATCCCTGTGGAACGCTTTCGACACCTGGTGGAGTCCATTCCCCAACGAATTGAGGCTTTTCTAAGGGCAAAGGGGGGTGGGGGGGGTCCTAATGTTTGGTATACTCAGTGTATACTTCCATAATAAAAAAAAATGTTAGCCGGGATATTCAGACGAGTCTTCTAAGGCCTGTGGGCGTCTTAGCCCAAACTGTTCGGACGCTACAGACAGAAGTTGGCATATCGTCTGTACCGACTTCAGAAGAGTCCCAAGGCGCGTGTGGGGGTCGTAGAGCAAAACAGATAACACCGTCGTGTTCGTGAGAGTCTCATTTTTTCCATAATAGTTTGCAGGCCAAATCGTTCGGACACTACAGATGGTTTTGTGAGAAGACCAATTTTCGGGATGTCTCACGGTCTGACAAACACTGCTCGAGCTTTGTCACCTTCCACCGTAGATGCGGAAGTGTGACATTGGTGGATGCGGTGGATTGAGACTCAAACAGATATCTCTAGCTTAAACTGACAGATTTTTATGGGGATTTGTTTATTATGTTAATTACATTTCCGCGGGGTCATCGACACTAGTTAAAGTGATCTACCAATAGAGGGAGATAATACGAGGGGGGAAATTAATTAATTAATGAATGGAGAGGAATGCAAGCTGCTCGGCCTGTGTATGTATGGAAGAGTCTGTGAGCTGGACAAACATTCACAGTTGTCTGAGCCTCCTGAGGTATGTCCTGTACAAATATTATCAGAAATGGCAAGCTCTTCGTCTGGCTTAAAGGCTCTTTCCCACACTTATTTTTCTGAATATCCTTTACAAACATTATCGGGTGAATGTCAATGCTGTGTTTGCACTGCGGCCTGGAGGGATGGTGTCAACGAAAAAAGGTTACATTCATTAATGATCTAGCTCCAAATGCAAACAAACAAACAGATGGGAAGAGGGCCCAGTCTTACATTTTGTCCAACTGTTCTAACAGTTCAAGTAGCTATTTAAAAGGCTCAAATCTAGACAGCAAAGATACGTTTTGTGGTAATGTTGCGTTGTTCTGTTGCAAAATGGCAGTATTGCATCATCCCTTGTAGATCCAACATATGTTTAGTTTGTGGTGTGTTACCCTCAGCCTTGATACATGGCAATCCATCACCATGATATAGAATGTGTGTTATATTTAGTATCAGTCTCCTTCAGAAATCCATTGAGTTTGTCGATCCCATTGGTTGTCAGGTAGAATATGGACCTGATTGACTGTGCCTCTCTCTTATATGAGGCTGTGTCTCCTGCCTTGTCCCTCGTCTGTCAGGAATGCCGGATTTATTGTGTGTGACATATTTAGCTAGCAGATATAATTGCCTGTGCGAGGTGATGATAGCCCCATCCAATGGAGTCACTGGAGAGGGCGCCGGCAGCGCGACAGCGAGATCGAATCTGAGGCTCATTCTTCTTCATTGAGACTTAATGATGAGATTAATTCACAATGGGCAGAGAGAAACATTACAGTGTATGGCAGAGCCAAGCAGAAGCTGTCTTTTTCTCACAGCATTTCTGTAATGAAGTGGTGTGGCAGAGCAGAGAGGGAGAGAGAGAGGCGCTATTTGTCTTTGTTTTGTCCGGCTGTTTAGTTTCAGTCGACAAGCCATCCTGATGAGGGATGTAAGAGAAACAAACAGAGGAAATAAAGTATGACACCGTGTTGTGCTCAGTTGATTCTGTTTCGTCTAAACAACACCATGACAACTTAGTAATTGTTGTTAACACCGCAAACACAGGAAAGAGTACCTTAGCATATATTTTTTTATAGAACTGTTAATCACACAGTAGACAGTAGTGAAGAAACACTGCCTGTGTGCGCACGCTTGTGCTCATGTGTGTTGGGGAGAGCGGGAGAGAGAGGGAGAAACAGAGACAGTGAAAGAGGAATGTATCAGAACATTTGGACAATTGCTCCTTTCAGCTTGGATCTGAAACTGAACTAAAACCAGAATTGTTTAAAATGGCTAGATCGCTGTTCTTCAGCAGCTCAATGTCCTGCAGGACTTCATGTTGTCTAAATTCATGACGTTCCTATGTACGTGTTGACTTTGAATATCTCAAATAGCATACTGTATGTGGGCAATTCCAAGGTAACAGAGTGATGTGGAGACTCAGATTTTTCACATTAAAATGTACCTCAAACAAAAAACAATGATTGCAAAGTGAAACAAACCATAGAGATCTATGCACAAGGAGAACTTTAGTCATTTTGCATAGAGTTGTTGTAACAGTCGTCGTATGTAATGGACCAAGGCGCAGCGGGTTGAGTGCTAATTTTTACGTTTATTTGAACACTGACAAAACAAGAAAACGAACAAACGCACATTATTACAGGCTAAACACAGCAGTGCAAAAACAACTTCCCACAAAGGACAGGTGAAAACAGGGCTACCTAAGTATGACTTCAAATCAGCAACAACGATGTACAGCTGTTCCTGATTGAGAGCCATACCAGGCCAACACAAAGAAATACACAACATAGACAGAGCATAGAAATAGAAAACATAGAACATAACCAAAAACCCCAGAATGCTCTAAACAAACACCCCTCTACATAAACACATATCCCAACAAACCCCGAACCACATAAAACAAACAACCCCCCTGCCACGTCCTGACCAAACTACAATAACAAATAACCCCTTTACTGGTCAGGACGTGACAGTTGTATGGTTTGTTTAACATGGAATTGCCCATGTATCAATGCATATAACATGTGGAAGATAACACTCCAACTCAATTTAATTTACTGAACAGCAGGTTTTGGGTATGCACTGGTACCCAGTACTCAAATGGTAAAACATGCTTGACTCCTTACTTACTTCTTGAGTCCTTTCCTTCATAAACAGTGCAACCATGAGGCCTGAGGTCAATACGATCTTTGGTGGGATTTACTTCACTACCCAGGTCTGAAAATACACTGAACACTGGCTCCGTCAAGCCTATTAGGCTTGATTGTTTGTACCTCTTCACCCTTTCTGTTGCTTACCGTGTTGTAAAAACCCATATAGAGAGGATAGAGGCTTGAGGGTGCAATGGCAGCAAGGCTAAAAATAGCTTATGAAAACATAATAACCGTCCTATTTTGGGCTTGATGAGTATCAATAATTCAATGAAGAGCTCTGATGATCCGAACAAGGCCCGTGGAATAAGAATGTCTGACTCATTTAATCAGATAGAGCAGGTCAATATCGATTATATTGTCAGAATAAGGGCTATAGTTGGGCGCTCTCATTGAAAATAAAGCACCAGGGTCCTTATGCATAAAGCGTCTCTGAGTAGGAGTGCTGATCTAGGATCTGACCATATAATCATATTCATTGTGATCTAAAAGGCAAAACTGAGCCTAGCCCAGCACACTTTCTTTGAGACACTTTGTGGATATAATCCCAGGTCCCCCCATCCATATCATTTAAATCATTATGATTTAAAAAGGAAAACGGATCCTAAATCAGCACTCCTACACTGAGACGCTTTTTGAAAGTGGGCCCAAGAGGTTCTTGTCGTAAACAGGAGCAAATGTTTGCGGTCCGACAGGTCATGTGATATCAAGTGAAACTGAATGGAGCCGACAAAGGGATCGTCGTCATATTTTATTAAACAAGATAACGTGGGCTAATCTCTGGCTCAGGTTACCCAGTGCTTTGTGGGAAATTAGAGATCATGTTATAGGGGAAAAATGACACCCCTCCTCTAATCCCTTCCTCCCCATCCACCTTTCTCTCTCGTCAACCTCCCTACTTTCCCTCTTCATTGAACTGCATGCTTTCCATAAACTGGCACCGTTTAAGACCAAAAACAAACACACAAACAGTCATGTCCGTGCTTCAGAGATTGCGGCTGTTAAATGAATGACTAATCCGTTCGGGCAAGTGCACAGCGTTTACTCTTACCCAAACAATGGCACTTGATACAGTGTGTCCTTGGTTTACACATAGGACTTCAGACCACTGGTGCTTTCTAACCGAAACACTGACTTGTCAGTTACAGTAAATTCTCAAAAAGCCTGCCAAAAAAAAAAACCTGCCTGTTGAATCTGTATACAGTTACTAGAGACTAGTCATGTTTAGGGCCTATTATAATAGAGCAGGTGTTACGATAGAGTTAATACGATTTCCCAATTACAACTGTACATTTCAGACCCCTACGGGACCCCCCCGTGTGATTTCCACATGAGACTGTAATTAAGTAATCTCAGAGCCTTGAGCGCATGAGTTGCGCACCGAGCTGAGACCAATCTGGAGCTAATTGTCCTGAGTTTTAATTTCTAATAGACTAAGGACCAGCGGGAACAGAGCTTAATGAAGTGCATGCTGTGTGTGTGTGTGTGTGTGTGTGTTAAGCAGCTTCAGAGCTAAAGATCAACTGACTCTGTATCAGTACTGTTTGCTTTCATCACTTCATCATCCGTGAAAATTTGATTAGACTTCCGGATTCTTCTAGATGGGTGGATTTGTTGTGTTCAAGAACTTGTATTCCATTATCAGTTATGGACTGATAATAACCGAGTTCCTTTCAATCTAATGCTTTACAACTGTTCCAAGGCTAATTTCTTAGTTGCTCTAGGTGTTGTGCTTTTCAACTGTGTTGAATAACTTCCTTTGCTACAGTAATAACAAGGGTATGGGGTGAGGGAGGTGGGCCCGCTCCGCCTTAGTAATTGAAAGGCACGGGAAAAAGTACTGACTTAGGATCTGCTCGTTATTGCCTAGAAACCATGCATGTAGATTGTAACATTGAATGTGTTTACATTGCCTTGGGAATGTTTGTCTAATGATTTAGATTCCAGTCATTTCGATATTGGAACAAATCCGTTTCGACTTGTGTGGGAAAATAAACCTCCAATATGACAAGTAACAGCTCTACCAAATATGCTAGATTGTTTTCCATGATACGTTCAGAACATTGTGTATACAATGATGAGCAGTTACACTAAGTATACAAAACATTATGAACATTATGAACTCTTTTCATGATAGACTGACCAGGTGAATCCACGTGAAAGCTATGATCCCATATTGATGTCACCTGTTAAATCCACTTCAGTCAGTGTAGATGAAGGGGAGGAGACAGGTTAAAGAAGGATTTTTAAGCCTTGAGACAATTGAGACATGGATTGTGTATGTGTGACATTCAGAGGGGAATGGGCAAGACAAAAGATAGTAGTTAAATAAACATTGAATTGTTAATAATATCTTATTAGCTTACATAACATGCTTTAGCCTTTTTATTAGATTCTGTTTAGTCCATTGCTATCACATATTCAAAATGTTTTGAAATGCTATTGCATTAGCAACAATATTCCTTGGATCTTAAAGGATTGACTTGGCCTATACTGTGTGTTATATTTCTTCATGAAGCCTAAACTGATCTAAATCCACTGGCAATACTTTTGCACCATCAGATTAATTATTCTACAAAGACTATAGTGAATGTACTGTCATTTACTGTGCACACTAGAGTCGAGTTTGCTTTTGCAACTGGCTCAAGGCTCTTCCTCTTATTGTTTCAACATGTCAGAGGCATTGTTTGAATGAGGTCATCCATTACCGATTTGGCCTGAGGCCAGGTTGACTTCGGCTGATTTTAATTGAATCTACAACATGACTCAAACTCAAACAAGCAGAGATTGCTCCGCCATGACAGCCTCATTATTCCACATTAAGGACTCATTTCGGAATGCATTGTGACTCGGCTGCTTGACGAACGATGGAAAGAGACTAAATAAAAAAAAGTGGGGAGGGCTCGTTTTGGAGAAATATATTCCCAAGACATGAAATGATAGGAAAAGGGGGCTTGGGGGGTTTGGGTTTTTACAGGTCAGAAGTGCATCATGCATTTCTGTCAAATCATTTCAAGGCAATAGCTATTAGTCTATATACTTGTACTATAGTTCATTAACGGGGAATGGCATTGACAGGCTCGCTCTCATGAATGTATAAAAAATCTAACCAAAATTATTTGTAAAAGCATTGGCAGTGCAGAGAAGGTCAAACATGCAAATCAAGCCTAAGATAGATACAGACCTATGTCATCTGCAAACACAAGCAAATGAAGAAAAGCCATTTTAACACCTTAACTAACTGTAAATCGGACAAAGGACGGATCAATATCATATACCAAGGCACTACAGAGGGTAGTGCGTACGGCCCAGTACATCACTGGGGCCAAGCTTCCTGGCATCCAAGACCTCTATACCAGGCGGTGTCAGAGGAAGGCCCTAAAAATTGTCAAAGACTCCAGCCACCTTAGTCATAGACTGTTCTCTCCGCTACCGCACGGCAAGCGGTACTGGAGTGCCAAGTCAAGGTCCAAGAGGCTTCTAAACAGTTTCTACCCCCAAGCCATAAGACTACTGAACATCTAATCAAATGGCTACCCAGACTACTTGCATTGCCCCCTTTTTTACGCTGCTGCTACTCTGTTATTATCTATGCATAAGTCACTTTAATAACTCTAACCACATGTATATATTACCTCAATTAGCTCGACTAACTGGTGCCCCCGCATATTGACTCTACTGGTACCCCCTGAATATAGCCTCGCTATTGTTATTTTCCTGCTGCGCTTTAATTTTTCGTTACTTAATTTATTTTTTTTTGTTGGTATTTTTCTTAAAACTGCATTGTTGGTTAAGGTAAGCATTTCACTGTAAGGTCTACACCTGTTGTATTCGGTGCATGTGACTTGCACAGAAACGTACAGTTGGCTTCGAACCGCCAGTGCCTCACAATAGGAAAGGAAATGTTGAGACTGTGAGGGCTGCAGAGAGAAGATAGGCAATGTTTGCTCAGGGCTAGGTATCGGGCACAAAAACAAACATGGCCACCCTTAATGAGCCTGTTTGCCTGCCAAAGGTAAAGACAGCTGCTCGCTCTCTCTCTCACTCTCTTTTTTGCCACAATGGAACAGCCTCACTGTGCCACAGAGCAGTGGAACACTCCACGTCCCCATAGTAACGTTCACCCTCTCTCTACATCCGGGGGAACTTATAACTGAGGTCAACAGAGATGGATAGAGTGATATGTACTGTAAATAGTGAGGCTATAGCTACAGGCCACAAAACGAGGCCTCTATAAGTACAGACCTTTAATTGTTTGCATGAGGTACTGTGTACTAGCCAAGTGACTGTAGTGTAATGTACGAGTTGAAAGAAGAGGGAAAACATACACATAGGTTTGTGAGTTGAGAGCTTGTCAATGATGAGGCTCTCTTTGCAGTCGTATGTATGGGTAGTGACTATAGTGGTCATACAGTAGTGCACAGTTGTCTTATATTTGTCTTGCCATCAATGGGGGATTGTTTTTAAGTGTTTGAAAATTCTGGTTATTTCCCTTTCATAAACCTCAAGGGACTTCTGAAAATGCCCCTAATGCAAAAGAATATGAGCAAAGTGGGGGGTATTGAAACGTTGAAAAGCACTTTCCTGGCTTACGAGAAAATGAATACACTTTCCTGTACCTGTCTGGCTGAATCAGCATTGACAAGTTTCTGCTTTCAGAGGCTATATTTAGCAATAGTTTTCAGGGTCGGTTTTTGAGTGAGAAGACTGCACCACTACTCTGCAGTGGGGAAGGCAACAAGAGACCACAAAACGAAGTCAAAGAAAGGGGATTTCATAATGATTTTATACTTACAGTACCAGTCAAAAGTTTGGAAACACCTACTCATTGAAGGGTTTTTCTTTATTTTTACTATTTTCTACATTGTAGAATAATAGTGAAGACATCAAAACTATGAAATAACACATGGAATCATGTAGTAATGAAAAAGTGTTAAACAAATCAAAATATATTTTATATTTGAGATTCTTCAAAGTAGCCACCTTTTGCACTTATTTCAGTATGGTGTCAAAGTATTCAATGTCAAAAGATGTGTTTCATTATGTGAAAATACCGAAACATTTAGAGTGTGGTATCTATGTTGAGTATAGTGGTAAAATATGCCAAATAAGATAGCTATCGTATTTGTATTTATTAAGGATCCCCATTAGCTGCTGCCTGGCGTCTGGCAACATTAAGGCAGTTATGTACAATTTCAAATATTACATGACATCACATTTCATAACACTTTTCACAACACGTTAAGTGTGTTCCCTCAGGCCACTACTCTACATATCTATAATACAAAATCCATGTGTACGTGTGTGTAGAGTGCATGTCTTATCATGTGTATGTGTGTCTGTGCCTGTGTGTGTGTGTGTGTGTGTCTCTTCACAGTCCCAGCTGTTCCATAAGGTGTATTTTTTAAAATCTGGTCCTACTGCTTGCATCAGTTATCTGATGTGGAATAGAGTTCCAGGTAGCCATGGCTCTATGTAGTACTGTGCGCCTCCCATAGTCTGTTCTTGACTTGGGGATTGTGAAGAGACCTTTGGTGGCATGTCTTGTGGGGTGTGTCTGAGCTGTGTGCTAGTTGTTTAAACAGACACCTTGGTGCATTCAGCATGTCAACACTTCTTACAAAAACAAGTAGTGATGAAGTCAATCTCTCCTCCACTTTGAGCCATGAGAGATTTACATGCATATTATTAATGTTAGCTCTCCGTGTTCATTTAATTTTCAAAGGTCCCTCTTTGTAGCACCTGACCACATGACTGAACAGTAATCCAGGTGCGACAAAACTAGGGCCTGTAGGACCTGCCTTGTTGATAGTGTTGTTAAAAAGGCAGAGCAGTGCTTTATTATGGACAGACATCTCCCCATCTTAGCGACTGTTGTATCAGCATGTTTTATCCATGAGAGTTTACAATCCAGGGTTATTCCAAGCGGCTTTACTCAAGGCCAGTGGCATGTCATTAGTAAAGATTGAACAAAGTAAGGAGCCAAAACAGCTGCCCTGGGGAATTCCTGATTCTACCTGGATTATGTTGGAGAGGCTTCCATTAAAGAACACCCTCTGTGTTCTATTAGACAGGTAACTCTTTATTCACAATATAGCAAGGGGTGTAAAGCCATAACACATATGTTTTTCCATCAGCAGACTATGATCGATAATGTAAAACGCTGCACTGAAGTCTAACAAAACAGCTCCCACAATATTTTTATCATCAATTTCTCCCAATCATCAGTCATTTCCGTAAGTGCCATGCTTGTTGAATGTCCTGCCCTATAAGTGTGCTGAAAGTTGTTGTCAATTTGTTTACAGTAAAATAGCCTTGTATCTGGTCAAACACAATTCTTTCCAAAACTTTACTAAGGGTTGGTAACATGCTGATTGGTTGGCTATTTGAGCCAGTAAAGGGGTTTTTACTATTCTTGGGTGGTGTAATTACTTTTGCTTCCCTCCAGGCCTGAGGGCACACACTTTCTAGTAGGCTTAGATTGAAGATATAACAAATAGGAGTGGCAATATCGTCCACTATTATCCTCATTAATTTTCCATCCAAATGTTCATGCTTCTCATCTTACTTGTAATGAAAATGCTTAATTTCCTCTAGTGTTCAGTGTTATTTTTGATTACCCCCTTGCTGGAAAACATTAACCGTTTTACATTGAGATTGCCATTCATATAGACATATTTCTAGTTGAATATCAACTCACATTTTAAGAAATATCACATATTTTGGGTCAAAATGTCCCTAACCACACATTTTACGCCACTTCCTAAAAAGGTTACATGGCACAAGCCACAGTGGTGACACACTTAAACATGCAGTACTTTAACATGCAGCATTCATTTAGGCTGGGACTTCCGAGGTACTCAAAGACTGGAGTTGGGAAACACTGTTTTGTTTTTCACAATGTGGAGTGCCTTCAGAAAGTATTTACACCCATTGACTTTTTTCCATAATTTTGTTGTGTTACAAAGTGGGATTAAAATGGATTTAGTTGTTGTTTTGTGTCAATGATCTAACCAAAATACTATAATATCAAAGTGGAAGGAAAATACAAACATTTGTAAAAAAAAAATATATATATCTTAATTAATATTTGGAATATTTGTATTCTGTACAGACTTCCTTCTTTTCACTCTGTCATTTAGGTTGGTATTGTGGAGTAACTACAATGTTGTTGATCCATCCTCAGTTTTGTCCTATTACAGCCGTTAAACTATGTTTTAAAATCACAGTTGGCTTCATGGTGAAATCCCTGAGTTTCCTTCCTCTCCGGCAACTGAGTTAGGAAATCTTTTTAATGACTAGTGTATTGATGCATCTGCCAAAGTGTAATTAATAACTTCACCATGCTCAAAGGGATATTAAATGTCTGCTTTATTTTTATTTTTACCAATCTAATAATAGTTGCCCTTCTTTGCGAGGCATTGGAAAACCTCCCTGGTCTTTGTATTTGAAATTCAGATAATTGTATGTGTTGGGTACAGAGATGAGGTAGTCATTAAAAAAATGTTAAACACTATTATTGCACATAGAGTGAGTCCATGCAACCTATTATGTGACTTGTTAAGCACATTTTTACACTATTTAGGCTTGCCATAACAAGACATTTCATCTTTTCATAATTCCACTTTGACATTATTGGGTATTGTGTGTAGGCCAGTGACACAAAATCTCTCTTTTTTTAAGGCTGTAACACAGGTGCATCCAATTTCCTGATCATCTTTAAGATGTCACTACAACTTGATTGGAGTCCACCTGTGGCCATTGTTTAGGCATGATTTAGAAAGAAACACACCTATCTATATAAGGTCCCACAGTTGACATGCAAGAGGTGCGTACTGGCGGCAGAGAAGTCAGACGCAGGAGAACAAAAACTGTGTTTCCAAACGGTGCAGTTTAATAACAAAGAAAAACACCGGAAAACAGAACAATCAAATAATAGGTACATAACCCGACGCACACCAGGAGCACTTACAATAAACAATCACCAACAAGGACATGAGGGGGAACAGAGGGTTAAATACACAACATGTAATTGATG
Organism: Salmo salar; assembly: GCF_965601325.2. Lineage (NCBI taxonomy): Eukaryota > Metazoa > Chordata > Actinopteri > Salmoniformes > Salmonidae > Salmo > Salmo salar. The sequence continues at coordinate 78,369,311 of NC_138305.1, read as the reverse complement.
GGATTGGAACCAGGTGTGATGGAAGACAAGACAAAACCAAAGGAAAATGAAAAGAGGATCAGCGATGGCTAGAAGGTCGGCGAACGCTGCCCGAACAAGGAGAGGGACCAACTTTGGCAGAAGTCTTGACAGTACCCCCCCCCACCGACGCGCGGTTCGAGCAGCGTGTCGACACCGGCCTCGGGGACGACCCGGAGGGCGAGGCGCAGAGCGATCCGGACGAAGACGGTGGAACTCCTGCAGCATAGATGGGTCCAACACGACCTCGACCGGAACCCAGCACCTCTCCTCCGGGCCGTACCCCTCCCACTCCACGAGATACTGAAGGCCCCTCGCCCGGCGCCTCAAATCCAGTATGGCTCGAACGGAGTACGCCGGGGCCCCCCCTATGTCCAGAGGGGGCGGAGGAACCTCCCGCACCTCAGACTCCTGGAGCGGGCCAGCCACCACTGGCCTGAGGAGAGACACATGGAACAAGGGGTTAATACGGTAATCGGGTGGAAGGTGTAACCTATAACAAACCTCGTTTACTCTCCTCAGGACTTTAAATGGTCCCACAAACCGCGGACCGGCAGGGCAGGCGAAGGGGCAGGTTTCGGGTCGAGAGCCAGACCCGGCACCGGGGTCTCACTGCGGTGGCAATCTGCATTCCTCTTTTGGCGCGTCACGGCCTGCTGAAGGTGGACACGGACAGCTTCCCATGTCTTCTCGGTGCGCCTGAACCAGTCGTCCACCGCAGGAACCTAGGGTCTTACCCTGATGCCAAGGTGCCAGAACCGGCTGGAACCCCAGTACGCACTGGAAGGGAGAGAGGTTAGTGGAAGAGTGGCGGAGCGAGTTCTGTGTCATCTCAGTCCAGGGCACGAACGCCACCCACTCCCCCGGCCGGTCCTGGCAATAGGACCGCAGAAAACTACCCACATCCTGGTTCACTCTCTCCACCTGCCCATTACTCTCGGGGTGAAACCCTGAAGTAAGACTGATCGAGACCCCCAGACGTTCCATGAACGCCTTCCAGACCCTAGACGTGAACTGGGGGCCCCAATCAGACACTATATCCTCAGGCACCCCGTAGTGCCGGAAGACGTGTGTAAACAAGGCCTCCGCAGTCTGTACGGCCGTAGGGAGACCGGGCAGAAGAAGGAGACGACAGGACTTAGAGAAACGATCCACAACGCCCAAACACGAAACGGGTGAAAAACATGGCCCACCTTGCCTGGCGATGGTTCAGTCTCCTCGCTGCCCGGATGTACTCCAGATTGCGGTGGTCAGTCCAGATGAGAAAAGAGTGTCTAGACCCCTCAAGCCAATGTCTTCATGCCTTCAAGGCCTTGACGACAGCCGGGCTGTGCTTCTTCAAGAAGGCACAGGGGCGGAGCTTCGGTGGCGTACCCGAGCGCTGAGAGAGCACAGCTCCTATCCCAGCCTCGGACGCGTCCACCTCCACTATGAATGCCAAAGAAGGATCCGGATGGGCCAGCACGGGAGCCGAGGTAAATAGAGCCCTCAGGTGACTAAAGGCCCTGTCCGCCTCAGCTGACCACTGCAAGCATACCGGCCCCCCCTTCAGCAGTGAGGTAATGGGAGCCACTATCTGACCAAAACCCCAGATAAACCTCCGGTAGTAGTTGGCAAACCCTAAGAACCGCTGCACCTCCTTTACCGTGGTGGGAGTCGACCAATTACACACGGCTGAAATGCGGTCCCTCTCCATCTCCACCCCTGAGGTGGAAATGCGATATCCTAGGAAGGAGACGGACTGTTGGAAGAACGGGCACTTCTCAGCCTTGACGTACAGGTCATGCTCCAACAGGCAACCAAGCACCCTGCGCACCAGGGACACATGCTCGACGCGTGTAGCGGAGTATATCAAAATGTCATCAATATACACCACCACACCCTGCCCGTGCAGTTCCCTGAAAATCTCGTCTACAAAGGCTTGGAAGACTGATGGCGCATTCATCAACCCGTATGGCATGACGAGGTACTCATAGTGTCCTGAGCTGGTACTGAAAGCCGTCTTCCGCTCATCTCCCTCCCGGATACGCACCAGGTTGTAAGCGCTCCTGAGATCTAGTTTGGTGAAGAAGCGCGCCCTGTGCATTGACTCAATTGCTGTGGCTATGAGCGGTAGCGGGTAACTATACCTCACAGTGATCTGATTCAGACCCCGATAGTCAAAGCACGGGTGCAGACTCCCTCCTTCTTCCCAAAAAAGAAACTTGAGGAGGCGGGTGAAGTGAAGGACCAAATGTACCCCTGACGCAGGGATTCGGAGACATATGTTTCCATAGCCTCCGTCTCCGCCTGTGAGAGGGGATACACGTGACTCCTGGGAAGTGCAGCGTCTACCAGGAGATTTATCGCACAATCGCCCCGTCGATGAGGTGGCAATTGAGTCGCCTTCTTTTTAGAGAAGGCGAGAGCCAAATCGGCATATTCAGGGGGAATGCGCATGGTGGAGACCTGGTCTGGACTCTCCACCGTAGTAGCACCAACGGAAACCCCTAAACACCTACCTGAGTACTCTTGCGACCCCCCCCCCCCCCCCCCCCGTAAGAGCCCTCTATGGCCAAGAAACAGTGGGGTTATGACAAGCTAACCAGGGTAGGCCCAGCACCACGGGAAACGCAGGAGAGACAATGAGGAAGAGACTAATTCTCTCCCTGTGACCCCCCCTGCGTCACCATGCCCAACGGAGCGGTGACCTTCCTAATCAACCCTGACCCTAATGGTCGACTATCTGAGGCGTGAACGGGGAAAGGCACAGCCATGGGAACAATGGGGATCCCTAAACTATAGGCTAACGCTCTATCAATAAAATTCCCAGCCGCGCCTGAATCGACGAGCGCCTTATTCTGGGAATGCAGGGAAAACTCAGGGAAAGTAACATGCACAAATATATGTGCAACAGAGGGCTCTGGGTGAGAATGGTGCCGAATGGCTCTGGGTGAGAATGGTGCTCTGGGTGAGAATGGTGCTCTGGGTGAGAATGGTGCCTCGATCCCCAGAGGAACCAACCCGGCACCGACCGGCAGTGTGACCTCTGCGGCCACAGATGGTGCACGAGCTGGAACCCCCTCCGGTCTCCCTGCGCACCGCCCCTCCCAGCTCCATGAGTATCGTAGAGGTGGTGCGGGTGGATGGAACCACCAGACCCCGATCAGAACGTCCGCGGGTAGCCAGCAGGTTGTCCAGCCGGATGGACAAGTCCACCGGCTGGTCGATCGTGAGGGTGGTGTCTCTGCAGGCCAACTCCTGACGGACGTCCTCGCGCAGACTGCAGCGGTAATGGTCGATCAGGGCCCTGTCGCTCCATCCCGCGCCGGCAGTCAGGGTCCTAAACTCCAGGGCGAACTCCTGGGCGCTCCTCGTCTCCTCCCTCAGATGGAAGAGGCGCTCACCCGCCGTTCTACCCGAGGGCGGGTGGTCGAAGACTGCCGAGGGCGGACACCCTCTCACGGACCCGATGGAGCCGGTTGAACAGTGGCCAGGTATAGGTCCAGTTGAAGAAGGAACCCCTGGCAGTTCGCAGCCTTTCCGTCGTATTCCTGGGGCAGGGAGAGATGAATCCCACTGGAACCGGAAGGAAGAATAACTCCCTGTCTCTCCCAGCGGTCCATAGTCTGGACAACGCGGTCCATGGCGGTGCCAAGATGGTGGAGCATTGCTGCGTGCTCCCGGACGCGCTCCTCCACCCCTATACCCGGGGTACCTGCTCCTGCTGACTCCATAGTCGGGTCGGTGATTCTGTAAGGGGTGCGTACTGGCGGCAGAGAAGTCAGACGCAGGAGAGCAAAAACTGTTTCCAAACAGGGATTAGCCTGTCCACTTTGTTAAGATGTTGAAATCAAGTGGCCTACCTTATTTCTCAGAATGAGAATGAGTTGCCAATTCCTGATATAATTGTTTCATGCTTATTGCACATTTATAAAACACAGTCTCAACAGCTAGTATAGCAATCTTTATTTGACTGAAATGCTGCTGTCGATACATGGTACCGTAATGCGCGTGCGACAAACTGAGCATTCATTTTCCAGAATGAGTGTTCATTGGTACATCCGCTTTAGCAGTGTCTGCTCTGCTTGAAATTTGAGGAGCTGAAATGGTTCGAAAGGTTACCTTCGCTTCTATTACATTAAAATAATGTCTCCAAGTGTTTCGGTGTCCATATGACCGATTCTGTTGCACCAAACCTCAAATACAAAGAGCGGGTTGAAACTGTTTGTCAGAGAGGAAGAAGTGGTCTCTTGGGAGAAAGAGGTGAAGCGAGAGGTTTCACTCTCGCCAAAGTCTGTCCAAAATAATCCCAATGCGTTTCTATGCGCTTATTTTAAACCTAAGCGTATGACCTGCCTTCCCGCCTTTGGGACAACCACTCCCATTGTTAGGGCGGAGACATGCGCATTTCGTTATTATATACAGATCTCTGGTGTAAATGGGAAGGTGCACAGCACAGAAGGAGCGAACGAGACGAGACCAAAAAGTTAACATGAGAACAAGCGGACATAAACGCTCATAAAAACGAAAAATACAAAGAAAACTAAATTCTGCGATACAGGCATTTGGAATATCGTGGGAAAACATAAATTCTAATTAATTGAATTAATTCAATATATCGCCCAGCCCTAATCCACATCAACACTAAGTCCTTTCTAAAACAATTAAGAACTACTCTTCTCTCAAATGAGCAGGCCGCCGCGCTGGGAGCCCAAATCTTCTTCAATGAACTGAAAAGGGCATTGGATAGCGTGAATAAAGATATTCCTCCTGAGGTCTATTTGACATTTAGGAACTAATTGGGTGTTTTAAATGATTAAAACAGCCATTCACAAAGGCTCATTTGGGAGAGATGTGAATAGAGCACAAATTTTGCTTTTATAAAAAAAGGTAAGGATGCCACCCATTGTTCTCATTTTCACCCCCTACCTTTGATAAACAGCGTTATTAAACTGTTTTCCAAAATGTTGTCATCCCGTCTTGAGACTTAATTACCCAAATAGGTCCACATAGACCAAAGCGGGTGTGTAAAAATTTTTTTGTGTCGGATAATCGTTGACTATTACATGTCTTCAATGCTTCATCAGAAACAACAGCTCAGTGGGCTGTTTTATGTCTTGATGCAGAAAAAGCTTTTGATAGACTAGAATGGTCATACAGAGTATTCGGAAAGTATTCAGACCCCTTGACTTTTTCCACATTTTGTTACGTTACAGACGTATTCTAAAATTGATTAAATAGTTTTTTGAGGTCCTGAGTGCTCTGGAGGAGGTTTTCATCAAGGATCTCTCTGTACTTTGCTCCGTTCATCTTTCCCTTGATCCTGGCTAGTCTCTTAGTCCCTGCTGCTGAAAAACATCCCCACAGCATAATGCTGCCACCACCCTGCTTCACCGTAGGGATGGTGCCAGGTTTCCTCCAGACGTGATGCTTGGCATTCAGGCCAAAGAGTTCAATCTTGGTTTCATCAGACCAGAGAATCTTATTTCTCATGGTCTGAGTCTTTAGGTGCCTTTAGGATAACTCCAAGTGGGCTGTCATGTGCCTTTTACAGAGGAGTGGCTTCTGTCTGGCCATTCTACCATAAAAGCTTAATTGGTGGAGTGCTGCAGAGATGGTTGTCCTTCTGGAAGTTTCTCCCATCTCCACAGAGAAACTCTGGATCTCTGTCAGAGTGACCATCAGGTTCTTGGTCAGCTCCCTGACCAAGGCCCTTCTTCGCCGATTGCTCAGTTTGGCCAGGAGGCCAGCTCTAGGAAGGGTCTTGGTGGTTCCAAATTGTTTCCATTTAAGAATGATGGAGACAACTGTGTTCTTTGGGACATTCAATGCTGCAGACATTTTTTGGTACCCTTCCCCAGATCTGTGTCTCAGAACTTTACGGACAATTCCTTAGACCTCATGGCTTGGTTTTTGCTCTGACGTGCATTGTCAACTGTGGGACCTTATATAGACAGCTGTGTGCCTTTCCAAATTATGTCCAGTCAACTGAATTTACCACAGGTGGACTCCAATCAAGTTGTAAAAACATCTCAAGGATGATCAATGGAAACAGGATGGACCTGAGCTCAATTTTGAGTCTCATAGCAAAGGGTCTGAATACGTATGTAAATAAGGTATTTCTATTTTTTATTTTTTTATTAGCAAAAATGTCTAAAAACCTGTTTTAGCTTTGTCTTTATGGGGTATTGTGTGTAGATTGATGAGGATTGTTTTTATTTAATATATTTTAGATTAAGGCTGTAATGTATCAAAATGTGGAAAAAGGCAAGGGGTCTGAATACTTTCTGTATCTCTGGTCTGTCTTGGAACATGGGAATTGGCTCCAATTACATTGATGTGAATGTATTGCCGTAGAAAGATTTATATATTGCCACGGCTGAATTTCTGTAATTCAATGCATGTCTCCCCTTTCTGGCTATTGGGATAAAATTCATAGTGCGGTTTCAAAATTCATGTGGCATGGTAAGCAATCCCGCATAAAATTAACAAACCTACAAAGAGTGAAAGACGTAGGAGGACTATCCGTACCAAACTTTAAATTGTATTCCCAGGCACTAGCATTTAGCCCCATCCTAAATTGGTTTAGACGTGATTCTTCTGCCCCCTGGCTGAGTATAGAGAGAAATTTGGTGTATTCTTTTGCCCTGGAAGAGGTGTTCTTCACTGATATATGGCTTAAACAATGTAAACTACTCTTTGGTTCTATTATTGCTCACAACATTTATATTTGCCTCAAAATAAAAAAAGCTATCTAACTGGGAATCAAAATAGCATGCCCGTACTCCATTATTTCACTATAATGCCTTGCGATCTGGAGGGCGGCCTTTTGCATCCCCCGCAATGATCCACATGTGGAATCTGTACCATTATCGATATGATGGACAGTAATGGTTTGAGAACATTCCAAGATTTGAAAGACACATACATTACCAGGCAACTCCAAACTGTCCAATGATGGGATTTATAAATAAATTATCTGGGCTCCCAAAAGGACTGATCTCAATAAAATATATAAACAACTTTTGGAAAGCTCATATTCTGAGCTAGCCATTAGAAAAGTATGGTCCACAGATCTAAGTGAATAACAACCCTTTAACTGGAACAGAATATGGAAAAATATGACCTTGGCATCCTGTTTGTTCACAGACTGTATTTAACGACAAAGAAAACTTTTCAGATGAAATTGGCCCCAGCTCCCAACTGTTCACTGTGTTCCCCAAATCAGGTAGGCACATTCCTTCATATGATGTGGGAGTGCCCTGCAGTTAAATGCTTCTAGGACAAAGTTACACAATTCATTTTGAAGTGCATAAATGTAAAAATTCAATGCGTTGCATTTACTATGTTACATAACATTGACAGCTCCTTGAATCTCACCCTCTGAATGGCACACATACACAATCCATGTCTCAATTGTCTCAAGGCTTAAAAATCCTTCTTTAACATGTCTCCTTCCTTCATCTACACAGTTCAGTCTGTCATGGAAAGATGAATTGTAGACTCAGTGTATATACAGTACCAGTCAAAAGTTTGGACACACCTACTCATTCAAGGGTTTTTCTTTATTTTTACTATTTTCTATGTTGTAGAATAATAGTGAAGACATAAAAACTATAAAATAACACATTTGGGATCATGTAGTCACCAAAAAAGTGTTAAACAAATCAAAATATATTTTATATTTGAGATTCTTCAAAGTAGCAATCCTTTGCCTTGATGACAGCTCTGCACACTCTTGCCATTCTCTCAACCAGCTTCACGAGGTAGTTACCTGGAATGCATTTCAATTAGCAGGTGTGCCTTGTGGAATTAATTTCCTTCTGAATGTGTTTGAGCCAATCAGTTGTATTGTGACAAGGTAGGGGTGGTATACAGAAGATAGCCCTATTTGGTAAAAGACCAAGTCCATGTTATGGCAAGAACAGCTCAAATAAGCAAAGAGAAACGACAGTCCATCATTACTTTAAGACATGAAGGTCTTTGAAAGTTTATTCAAGTGCAGTCGCAAAAACCATCAAGCGCTATGATGAAACTGGCTCTCAAGAGGACCGCCACAGGAAAGGAAGACCCTGAGTTACCTATGCTGCAGAAAATAAGTTCATTAGAGTTACCAGCCTCAGAAATAAGGTTCAAGTAACAGACACATCTCAACATCAACTGTTCAGAGGAGACTGCGTGAATCAGGCCTTCATGGTCGAATTGCAGAAAATAAACCACTACTAAAGGACACCAAGAAGATGAAGAGACTTGCTTGGGCCAAGAAATACGAGCAATGGACATTAGACCGGTGGAAATCTGTCCTTTGGTCTGATGAGTCCAAATGTGAGATTTTTGGTTCCAACTGCCGTGTCTTTGTGAGACGCAGAGTAGGTGAACGTATGAACTTTTGACTGGTACTGTACTTATTTTCATATTTTTTAACTTTCTTTGCTTCCAGGCCCACAGGGAAGGGGTGTTATGGGTAGTGTTTTCTCTTTTTTGGGAGGGTGGATGTAAAAGCATCCTAGGTTGATAAGGGGATGGAAACATGTTGGGCTCGGGGGAATGGGATAGGGAGTTGGCGGTGTAGGCCCACCTCCTTTTTGTTTCTTTTTCTTTACATACCAATTGTATTATTACAAAATCCTGCGTGGTCAATATGATCAGTTCTCTGTATGTATTTTGTACTTATTTTTTTTTTTTTAGAGTGGAAGCCTACAGGTACATGTGGTATAAACCTAAGTGTGTACATTTACATGAATATTGTACCCACTCCTCTTTCTATTCTGGTTAGAGCCAGTTTGCGCTGTTCTGTGAAGGGAGTAGTACACAGTGTTGTATGAGATCTTCAATTTCTTGGAAACTTCTCGCATGGAATAGCCTTAATTTCTCAGAACAAGAATAGACTGACGAGTTTCAGAAGAAAGTTCTTTATTTCTGGCCATTTTGAGCCTGTAATCGAACCCACAAATGCTGATGCTCCAGATAATCAACTAGTCTAATGAAGGCTAGTTTTATTGTTTCTTTAATCAGTACAACAGTTTTCAGCTGTGCTAACATAATTGCAAAAGGGTATTCTAATGATCAATTAGCCTTTTAAAATTATAAACTTGGATTAGCTAACACAATGTGCCATTGGAACACAGGAGTGATGGTTGCTGATAATGGGCCCCTGTACGCCTATGTCGATATTCCATAAAGAAATCAGCCGTTTCCAGCTACAATAGTCATTTACAACATTAACAATGTGTGCACTGTATTTCTGATCAATTTGATGTTATTTTAATTGTCAAAAAATGCGCTTTTCTTTCAAGAACAAGGACATTTCTAAGTGACCCCAAACTTTTGAATGGTGGTTTAATTCCCCCCTATGGGAAGATGATGGAACATGAGTGCTGTGTAGGTTGTGTTCATTAGGCACCAAACGTAAGAAAACGGACTGAAACAGGAAAGACTTATCTGGACTTGTCCAATAAGAAACAGAAAATGTTGTTTTCTGCTGCAAAAACTTTTAAAGCATTTCCCGTTGCATACATGACTTAACATTAAAACAAACTGAGCCACTCACACCCTGTTTTCCTTGTGAAACGACATGAAGTCAATGATGTTTAAGGCAGAAATTGCACTTCTCCGAGATGGATAGTTAATAGCCTCAGCTGGTTGTTGATTGAGAAATAAACCCTAATAAAGAGGGGCCAATTAGCCTAATATGATAGGGAATGTAATGGCAGTATTAAACGCCTGTGACAGACAGACAATAGGCTGCTCTGTCACTGCCACACACTGACTAGCTTATTACAATTAATCTGGCATGATTAAGAATGCAAATGGATTAAGGTCATTGATGAGTTTAAATGTTTTTATAACGTTTAACTGACTTAATTCACCGGAAAATGAACCGGCGAAGTGTGATTGAATATTTCCCCTCGCCGATTGCCACACACAAAATAATATTTATTCCCTCTTGCCAGGAAAACAAGGTAATGAGATTGTTCCTGTCAAGGAAGGTGATGGCATTGGTTTTAGAGGAACTGAGAAGGGGGACATTTTTTAAGAGGGCTTCACTTGCAGAAAATACATGTTTGTTTTTTTTACTTCATTTTACACCTCGTAATGTGGCCATCCGATACCATGACGTTTCTGGCAAGTCAAACTACACCATGTTCATTATGCCCTATTAGGCTAGATTTAATAAGATAATATGACCGTGTGTGTGTGTGTGTGTGTGTCAGATTTTCTTCCTAGCGTCCAACACATATTCTAAATAGTAAGTTCTGATATTGCAGTCAGCTCTACAAACAGAGCTAAACAGGACCACAATTAGATAAGATAGATTTGTAACTAAATGGAAAGTTTCTCAGTTGAAACATGCTAGGTTTTTACACTTTTCAGCTGCTGTGGCCATTAAGAATTCTATCATGAGAGGATATCCTGTCGGGAAGGAAATAGATTTTTGCCACTTTGTTTGTTCAAGACTGGTGGGCAGCTCTCACTGTATGTTTTCCTAGTCATGTTCTCTTTTGCCGGATCATTTTATGACCTTTATCGCTTCACTGCTGTTTTTGGAACAGTTTTATTTTGAAACCAGTTAGACCTTCTTACTGTTTTCCACAATAAACATACTTTTCTGTGCTGGCATTGATATGAATCTGATGCCAGCTGGGTCTATTTTACCAAAAGATTAGCTTTGACACATGTTCCTATTTGGACATACAGGTGGTCATGTTATTTTTTTATATTTGTGTTGGGGCAAATGAGAGGGATAATGTGTGTACTCGCATTGTTAAAGTCCAAGTAGCAGATAATGGACCCTAATAGATATTTATGTAGTTGGTACTGTATATTAACTCATATACATTAAAAAATGATTTGTTAGTTTACAATTGTACAATTTATGCTCCCTTCATATAAAAACCACGAAGACTGCCGAAAATCTCCGAACGCAAGATTGTAATTTCTTTGACTCACACGGTGGAGAAACATATTGCTTGTAGCCTACTGTACTTGGTAAGCTGTAAGTGGCAAGTGAGGATTTTTCTACAATATTCACAACATATTGACACAATTACATCAATAATATGTGATACCATGTATTTCAGTGAACATTAGCAAGCCAGCAGCAGATGAAACAGAAAGTGAATTCTCTCCTCCCTCTCTCCCTGGTTTTAGCTTGCCATCTAGCTGGCTATGTTTAGGATATTTAATAGCCCAGTGACAATCTTAGCTATGTTATCAACATATGGCAGTGCAAACAAACGCAATCTAAAATCTACCTTACTTATTTTGCTACAGTGGGGGGGGAAAGTATTTGATCCCCTGCTGATTTTGTACGTTTGCCCACTTACAAAGAAATTATCAGTCTATAATTTTAATAGTAGGTTTATTTGAAAAGTGAGAGACAGAATAACAACAAAAAAATGCAAAATATGACTTAGTACTTGGTGGCAAAACCCTTGTTGGCAATCACAGAGGTCAGACATTTCTTGTAGTTGGCCACCAGGTTTGCACACATCTCAGGAGGGATTTTGTCCCACTCCTCTTTGCAGATCTTCTCCAAGTCATTAAGGTTTCGAGGTTGACGTTTGGCAACTCAAACCTTCAGCTCCCTCCACAGATTTTCTATGGGATTAAGGTCTGGAGACTGGCTAGGCCACTCCAGGACCTTAATGTGCTTCTTCTTGAGCCACTCCTTTGTTGCCTTGGCAATGTGTTTTGGGTCATTGTCATGTTGGAATACCCATCCACGACCCATTTACAATGCCCTGGCTGAGGGAAGGATGTTCTCACCCAAGATTTGACGGTACATGGCCCTGTCCATCGTCCCTTTGATGCGGTGAAGTTGTCCTGTCCCCTTAGCAGAAAAACACCCCCAAAGCATAATGTTTCCACCTCCATGTTTGACGGTGGAGATGGTGTTCTTGGGGTCATAGGCGGCATTCCTCCTCCTCCAAACACAGCGAGTTGAGTTGATGTCAAAGAGCTCCATTTTGGTCTCATCTGACCACAACACTTTCACCAGTTGTCCTCTGAATCATTCAGATGTTCATTGGCAAACTTCAGACGGGCATGTATATGTATTCTTGAGCAGGGGGACCTTGCGGGCGCTGCAGGATTTCAGTCCTTCACGGCGTAGTGTGTTACCAATTGTTTTCTTGGTGACTATGGTCCCAGCTGCCTTGAGATCATTGACAAGATCCTCCCGTGTAGTTCTGGGCTGATTCCTCACCGTTCTCATGATCATTGCAACTCCACGAGGTGAGATCTTGCATGGAGCCCCAGGCCGAGGGATATTGACAGTTCTTTTGTGTTTCTTCCATTAGCGAATAATCGCACCAACTGTTGTCACCTTCTCACCAAGCTGCTTGGCGATGGTCTTGTAGCCCATTCCAGCCTTGTGTAGGTCTACAATCTTGTCCCTGACATCCTTGGAGAGCTCTTTGGTCTTGGCCATGGTGGAGAGTTTGGAATCTGATTGACTGATTGCTTCTGTGGGCAGGTGTCTTTTTTACAGGTAACAAGCTGCGGTTAGGAGCACTCCCTTTAAGAGTGTGCTCCTAATCTCAGCTCATTACTTGTATAAAAGACACCTGGGAGCCAGAAATCTTTCTGATTGAGAGGGGGTCAAATACTTATTTTCCTCATTAAAATGCAAATCACTTTATAACATTTCTGACATGTGTTTTTCTGGATATTTATGTTGTTATTCTGTCTCTCACTGTTCAAATAAACCTACCATTAAAATTATAGACTGATCCTTTCTTTGTCAGTGGGCAAACGTACAAAATCAGCAGGGGATCAAATACTTTCCCCCCCTACTGTAGCTAAAAAAGTTTTGCCACAAATTCATTCAGAAATGGATGAAGAAAATAGCTAGCTATAGCAAGCGAACGTTAACAGCTGCATCATCAACAAAAAGCAACTGTTACAACATTGATCCTAAGATAAAAAAGTAAACTCCCCCATTGAGCAAAATCCACAATCCACCCCTCCAAAGAAAGCGTGGCTCTGGGGCTTCTCCAAAATGCCTTCAGATCTTCGATCTGATCGATAGCCAAAGTGATGCATGTCAGTTTAGCTCGCAACGCGCAGCCCCTACAAACACATTGAAAACCTGCTCTATACAGTAACAGTGACATCCGTTGCGGCCAAAACTACTCTTTCCCATAGGCTTGTAATATCTATACGACAGCATCAGCAGTTAGCTACCAACAGCTGGCAGACATGTTTACATTTTGGTTAGTTTTATCAGTGTTGTTTAGATGGAAGACGTGAGCTAAACGTTAGCATAGAGGTAGCAAACTAGCTCTTTGAATTTCACTTACCAGGTGGACTTTCATGCTCACTGAAGCCCATGATAATGCCCTGTCTCTGCTGGTGCTGCTGGCTGTTTGTGATGCTTTAGAAGCCACATTGATGGTAGGGACAGCATCCACTTTGAGAAGCAACTTCTTACTGAAGCACTCCTTCCATGGTTGATAGCGGTGGAAGTTGTCAGGGATGAAAGGTGCCCCACAGATGGACGAGTAGACGCCCAATTCGCCCGCCTCATTCTTACAAATTTATCCCACTTTTTATGAAGTTTAAGTAACTATTACATGTGTTTCTGGCACTGAGAAATAAGTGCTACACTGCCTTTAAGATTCAGAGGTGGCAATATAGACTTACATTTTTTAAAGCAAAGTGTCTATTAAGAGTCACCGTAGTAATATGGTAATATTGCTTGATGTCCCATTTGCTACTAAAAGCAGCCCATGGAACTCGATAACATTTTCTTGCCATCACATAATTTATAGTGCAGAAATCAAGTAGTTCATAATGTGTCTCCAAAACTATTTTCCACGCAGCTATGAGGCTGCAATGCAGACATACTTCAGTTATTCCCCCTTCCCCCGACATTTTCCCTCGAGGGGAAAAAAAACACAATTTCTCAATGTGCTGTGCAGTATATCACATTTTGCACATTTCAGGCAGAGAAGACAGGCGCTGTTTTTTGTGGCATCGTGATCAATATGATTGAGAGGAGGAGGGAGGTGGTGGTTCACTGTCAAGGCATACATTGAATGAACAATAGTGTGTTGATTAGATTAACATACTGTAAACAATGGGTTATTTTTTAAAGATATTCCAGTTCAAGTGTTTCTATGTTAAAGGGAAGTGAACCGAAAAAGAATGACTGTGAATATTTGCGACATACACAAAAAGGCCGGAAAAGGGTTTGAATTTAAATATTGACGATTGGTTTGATTTGATCATTACTTGGTATGTTTGGGAATGTTGATATGTAGTAAATAGATATTGTGTCTCAACGACAATTATAACCGGGATCCAAACATACTATCTGGCAGTGAGTTAAAGTGCTATTTTGCTTCAACGCAGAAACTCAAACTCTCTAGTCCACAATGTATGTTGCTCATAGTACAGTCAGGGGCATTCAAAAGTTGGCCTTTACTGCAGTGCAAGTAAAAACACGTCCTTTAAAATGGATGTACCTATAGGTGGAAATAACTTAATCATCAGGGGAATATTTCAGAAATGTATTTCCTCACGTGGGTCATTGTTGTGATTGTAATTGTAAATGAGAACTTGTTCTCAACTTGCGTACCTGGTTAAATAAAGGTGAAAAAAAAAAATGGTTAGATGATTACTAATGAACTTGCTTCATGTAGACTAGAGTGGATGTAGAGCGTTAAATGCGTGATAAGAGCGAGAAAGAGAGACTCTCCTTGAAAAGCAATTGAATTGGGTCAGCACATCTACTGTACTGTGAGCCAACACTGAAATGACAGGAAACATGTCGGTGACAAGGAACACCCTGGCAGTTGCACACAGTAGAGCAGAGAGTAAAAATAGGGCATGGTAAGAGGTTCAGGAAGTTAGCGGACAGTGGCTTCTAGCAGGGACTTTCTTCTGGGGAGCAAAGATAAGAAACTTAACCCTTCGGTGTCTGTGTGGGCTTTCAGTTCAATCTTTCATCTTTGTCTTATTGTCTCCAAAATTGTTCAAGAATGTTGTTCGGCTTACCAAGGCCTAGTGTTACTCATAACCCCTCTTTTGGAAAGGTGGCGTACTGTATATTCTTGTGTGGTAGTTTCAAGGTTTACATAAGCAACTCTCTTAGCCTGGTCGAGCATATAGGAGTGGGCTATACAGCACAAACAGATCTGGAACCAGCCTCTGAACTTTCACCACTCTGAGTACGGTTTCACAGAGGTCATGTAAAAAGGGTCAAACAGGTAGCCCCCAGGGAAAGCAACCACACAGATCACTTCTATCTCCACAGGTTTTCCCATTCATCTGCTCTCCTCCTTAATGGGTAATTACCTGTAATTAGTGAATCATTCCCTCTTAATGAGGATGTTTAGAGCTGCCAGAAGGAGCAGTCCAGGTTGATGTGCAAGACGGTGCATGACTCTAATCAATTAAAGCCTGAGTGGGCTACTTGTTTTGCATGCACATCAGGGGCCATATGTATCAAGTGTCACAGAGTAAGATTGCTGATCTAAGATCAGGTCTCCTCTGTCAATTGAATCTTATTATTTGTGATGTAAAAGGCAAAACTGATCCTAAATCAGCATTTCACCTGATTACTATATATTTAGGCCATTAATCCCCATAGACGTATATTGTACAGTAAGTTAAGCTCTCAGTAGACGTCTTCTAACCTGTCTTTCTATGCAGGCTTTCCATGTAATGTAAGCTAGGCCAAGTAGCTTCAGTACTGTACATGCGCTGCCTGCCTTAGCCAGCATTTATTACATCCAACCATAACTCCAGTGACATCACATTTCCTTACTCTGGGGGGCAAGTGTGAGTTATTATATCAAAGCAGGCTAATGCGGGAGATGATAGCTGTGTGTGTGTGTGCGCACAGTGACTGTTTAATCTGGCCCAGTGGTGTGCCTTTGGCCCAGCTAATCATAGTCTGTCTGTGGGAGCGAGGTGAGCCAGGGGAGCACGCCATTGCTAACAGCGCCTGACAGACTCATTAGAGAGGCCTGGCACTGAGTTAGCAGACTCCCCGACCCACTCACACACTCCACGTGTGAGAACAAGGCAGCCGGTGACCTCTCACAGTCGCAGGCCAAACACGAGGCAGTGCCAGGAGAGCATCTGGTAAAAAGGGAGGGAGGGTGGGAAAAAAGGAGAGATGGGGAAGAGAGGAAAGGAAAGGAAGGAAGGGGAGGACCAAGCAAGTGAATCGCCTGACGCAGCAACTTTCTCTCCAATTCAAATCGTTATTTAGACAGTCAAATGGCTGTGGACTTCAATGGACTCCCGAGGCTTATTGCCATCTATGCTAAGGAGGCAGTCTGTATCCCATGTAGAGTTTTTTTAATCAACCTCATACCAGCACAGTGGATGGGTGTGGGACTGCAAAATGTGATGCTTATGATTGGTTGATCATTTGACATTACATACATACCAAATGCCTAAGTAGCGATGTTATTTTTTTGTTTGTTGCATAAGGCTATTTATTTCTGCAACAACACACTCATCAAATGAGGGTGGGCTATCAGCTGATTATTGATGTTGATGATTGATGTAAATCTACTAGTTAGATTGTGATTTACCTCTGTCTTTCTGCCTCTCTTTGCCGCGCATATCAGCCAACCAGACAGAATATTGATGATGATGTAGGCTCAATCAAGTGTTATCAAATGTTAATCAAATGTTGTGCTACTGTGGCAGTAATGTTGATATTTAAACTAGGTAGCTACACACACTCGACGGGTGACCTCATCTCTCAAGCCATGCATGTTTGGATACCGGATGCGCGCAATCTCCATACAGGGTAGACTGGGGGAAACGGGCACAACCAACGGACTGGGTGGGGGTGGTGAATTTGATGATGACTTGTGGGTAGTGGGTTCTGAACAACAATGACAAAAATGTGTTTTTAAAAATGTATTTGGGGGGGAAATTATACCACCACCCAAAAGGGCACTTTGAAAACTGGAAGGGCAAAGGGGCATGTGCTCTGTACAGGTTGAGCCCTATCTGTGCATATGCCTGCTTAGAACATATTTCACCCCTTTGGTGAAAAGGTTCTACTTGGAACCAAAAAGGGTTCTCCTACACAGGGACAGTTAAAGAATCCTTTATGGTTCTAGAGTTCCCCCGTATTTTTTCAAAGAGTGTGTGTGTTATCATTGGTGCATTGTTGTGATGAAATGAAGGTGTTGCGTGTGTGGTTCAGTGCAGAGGAAGACTAGGGCGTTGAATGTTGCACCTGCCACACCAATGGGCAGATTCACACACTTTGCACTGGAGTTGATGGCAGGGCAGGAGCGCTACAAGCAGCCAGTGGAAAATGTTTGGTTTGGCTCACTAACAGGTGGATGCAGAACAAGTCAAGACAATAATGTAGTAAAGTACACACACACACACACACACACACACACACACACACACACACACACACACACACACACACACACACACACCCAACACGCTCCAGGTTAACCTTTTTCATCCGTTGTGCATTATGGGCACTCGCAGAGTAACCTTCTTGTCAGTGACTTTCATCTTGCCCACTAGCTATAACAGGTAGACTCCTCTCTGACGACCTTGTTTCACGCAAAAACCAAATCAAACACGCTTGAATCTTCTCTCTCACTGTTCATAGAGACTGCGTCCCTGTGATGTGAAGGGATGTAATTGTGGTGAATAATGTATTCTGCTAGGATTGTAGAGAGCAAACGGAGCAGATGGCTGCAGGTTGGTGTGTGTGTGTGTGTGTGTGTGTGTGTGTTCTTGGGGGAGGGGGTGAGAGGAGAGTGCTGGGCTTGGGGTTCCATTGTGAATGCAAAACGTGCAAATGGTGGATTATTTTAATGCATTTTTTTCTAGATCTGAATCCCTAATCCCTGAAGCAGTTTGAAATGAAAAAAGTATATGTTTTCCTTCAAAGTAACGCCATCCCCCTTTCCAGATAGGAATTTACAACTACCAGCTGTCTAGGAATATGATCCTTTGCACTTTAATTCCACTGTGGCACAGTTTTATACTGCAAAGCAAATAGTTACATCACTGTAACATGGAATGGTGCCAGTTTGGTCAAAACCATACTGAATTAATTCTCCTTTTCAAATGTTATATGATGGTTATGATAATGTAGTTGTGATGATACTGTGGAATTATTTTTATCTTGTGTATTTACAGAGTTTAAAAAATTATACCCACACAAATAAATTCACCTTTGGAAAGGTTGTTTGACAGTGATGAGAATTGTAATTATACTGTAGAAAAGGTACTGCATTTAGAACCTTCAATTGAAACAGGGTGGAGGCCCACACATCAAGTCACTTGTCTCAGATGTCCTCTATAGACTCCAAGGTAACAGATGAGAAAAGCTCTTTGCACTCATAGTATTATACTGTAGGTGCTCATTCTACAGTATTACCTCAATGACCTCGACTAACCTGTACCACCGCACATTGACTTGGTACTGGTACCCCCTGTATATAACCTCATTATTGTTATTTTATTGTGTAACTTTTTTTAAACTTTAGTTTAATTAGTCAATCTTTTATTAACTCTTATTTTCGTAAAACTGCATTGTTGGTTAAGGGCTTGTAAGTATGCATTTCACAGTAAGGTCTACACCTGTTGTATTTGGTGCATGTGACGAATCAAATTTGATTTGATTTATATCACTTTAAATACAGTGTTGTTTGACATGACAATGAATGAAAATGAAAGGGAGGAGATATTGTGACAGGGTAGGAACCAACGTGTTGATAAGTGTTTCCTAGCTGACCCTATTTGTATTTGTATTTATTAGGGATCCCCATTAGCTGCTGCACTCTTCCTGGGGTCCAAACACACCAAAGCACCCACATTACATATAAAACAAAAGATAATACAGTGAACTATGTTTGTACTGAATGAGCTAAAGATTAAACAGTACATCATATAACATTCCTGCACCACCACATATCCACCACATATCCACAAAATGTTCAATACCACCATACACAAAATCACAATGTGTGCGTATGCATTTACATTTATTTTTTTTATTTTTTTAAACCTGGCAAGTCAGTTAAGAACAGCTATGTAGACCACCTCAAGATAAAAACGTAATATTCAATATCGGTAAGTAAATATTAGCACTACACAATCTGGTGGGTAATAACCTTCAATCTGGATAACAACACAAAACAAATCATAAGACTAGAGAAATGTATCGACAAATATTACGAAAACAAGCAACACCCAAACATGTCGGAGAGTAAGACAGGGGAACCTATTTCAAAATAAAAACGTGACTCTTCTACAGACACAGACGATTTCATATTTTCACCACCGGGATGGGTAAAGGTCGAAACCGATCTGTTAAAACAATAAATAACAAACTGGGTATATTTTAACTAGTCAGTAAGGATATAAAAGAGTTGAAGGCAAGCCTCGAGATGAGTGATGAAAAAGCTGTGATGAAAAAGAATGTCCAGTTCCCGAAGGAAATTGCACAACGGTGTAAAGTTCTGTATCCAATTTTCAAGGAAAATAGATGGAAAGGAAACACGTAGCTCTCGTCGTCGATAAACTGTAACCACTTGTTCAGAGACACAAAGATCACTCCATGGCTATTTAAAAAATTACAAAGTTCTCATAGAGGAGGCAAATAAGGAAACACACAATTCTAGCCCGGTTATGGATTGTAATAATACAACAACAAATCTTAAAAGTAATTAAATAATTAAAATGTAACTAATTGGAACATAAAAGCACTAATTCAACATGGTGGAGATAAAAACTCAGTAAACAGAAGGCAGGGTATGTGTGGATGGATGGTGTGGTGTGTGTTTTTTGGTGTTTGGAAAAGTGAGTGAGAAAGGAAATGGTTGCATATCTCAGAGCCAATGTTTTGCTGTGAGCAGGGGTTGTGAGAGAGCTTTCAATGTTGTTCAGATGAGGGATATACATTTTATAATGAATTATACATCTTATTTATGTATTTATTTATTGTCCTATCATGGTGGAACAGTGTTTTACATTTTTTATATAAATTATACATCTAATGTATTTATTTATGGTCCTATATTGATGGAACGGTCCACAACCCTATACCCTAGACACGCACCTGAATGACCCAGATACTAAGGAGAAGTCCCTAACTGTTTTCTGGGCCTGCTGTAAGTGATCTGTATGCAGTCAAAATGCGGTCAGAGACCTAGAGCAGCATCGCCCCCTCTGAGCCTGCTTGGCAGGGTTGATCCTGCAAAGCCAAAGCCCCCTGAAGGGAGAGCATAATATACAAGGAAATTCTCAAAGCTGCTAATGAGAACCTTGACGACCTTGTACTTAGCTGGTGGGGATTCCAGTGGGGTGCCCCCACCCAGGCAGTGGCAGTGCTGGCAACACTAGCTGCTGTAACCCATGGGGAGGGGGTCACACTCAGACATTCATAGAGGGGGCATATTATTGTGGCCCTTGTGGCACAAAATCAAAGGTCTGACTGCACGGAGATGCTTGGAAATATGGTCAAATAGGGTGGACCATGTTGTGGGTGTTTCAGGGGAAGGGGGTATATCTGACCTCCATCATCTTGGATGTGACAATGGTTAATCAAATCTCCCCATTTCTGCCCATTTTTTGCACAGTTTTGCAGGCCTTCTCATACAGCTGCAACTGTATATACATTCGTAAATCAAGAGTTGGGCTCTGGGATGGTGCAACTGTTGAGAATCTGAGTCTATGGTTGTTGTGGGGGAAAGGGGTTGAGTGTTATGAGGGTGTGGGTGTGTGTGTATCCCACAACTGTTGCAAGGGAGTAAAATATGTTAGGGACAATATAGGATGATTCACAATAATTGTTTGCTTATACAATAATTGCTTGCCATAGTGTCATTTTAGTAATGGCGAGACTGGTGAGAGGTAAAAATCCTTTGCATAAATTGCCTACATTACTACAAATATAAATAAATAAATAAAATTTAAATTAAAAAAAAAATATATATATATATATATATATTTAATGGCTATATATAATTCAAATCAAGGTGAGGTCGATGGAAATGCATTTGGCGGTAGATCTGCTTCTGTTCTGTGGGTGGCACTGTGTGCTCTTTTCGAAGGATGGGTCCTGGTCTCTCTGGGGCTATGGGATCCGGGGGGTTGGGAGTGGGACAACCCAATTCGGGATGAGGAGGGCTTTTAGCGGGTGGAATAGTGGGGACCAATTGGAGGTTTACTTAGTAGCAATGCAAATATCATGGTACAGCTATATAGACACTCAATCATCATGTTACTTTTTAATGGTACGTTTACAAACATATATTTTGATAAATAGAATTGAAACTTGTGTCTCATTAAGGTAAGTGGTGAAATAAGTATAGCCAGTTATAATTGAAATGGCTTAGCAGATAATAAGAAAAGGCGATCAGTGTTTACCTGGCTAAAAGAGAAGGAATATAATATCTATTGTTTACAGGAAACTCATTCAACAATTTTAGATTAAGATTTGTGGAAAATGGACTGGAAGAGGCGTAATATATTTCTCCCACGGGCAAAGAAATTCAAAACGTGTGATGATATTAATTAACAGTAACTTTGATCCAAATGTGCAAATTGTCCAACGAGATCATCAAGTTAGATGGATTATTTTAAATAGGTAATTGGACAATATATAGATATGGATTATTAACCTATGCGGTCCAAATAATGATGATCCAAACTTCTTTGAAAATATATATAAGAATTGATCAACTCTACAAGCAACACTATACTCTATTATTATGTTGGGGGATTTTAATAGTGGGTCAGAAGTTTACATACACTAAGTTGACTGTACCTTTAAACAGCTGGGAAAATTCCAGAAAATGATGTACCTGTGGATGTATTTCAAGGCCTACCTTCAAACTCAGTGCCTCTTTGCTTGACATCATGGGAAAATCAAAAGAAATCAGCCAAGACCTCATAAAAAAATGGTAAACCTCCACAAGTCTGGTTCATCCTTGGGAGCAATTTCAAAATGCCTGAAGGTACCACGTTCATCTGTACAAACAATAGTGCGCAAGTATAAACACCATGGGACCATGCAGCCGTCATACCCTCAGGAAGGAGACGCGTTCTGTCTCCTAGAGATGACCATACTTTGGTGTAAAAAGAGCAAATCAATCCCAGAACAACACAAAGGACCTTGTGAAGATGATGGGGGAAACAGGTACAAAAGTATCTATATCCACAGTAAAAGTCCTATATCGACATAACCTGAAAGGCCGCTCAGCAAGGAAGATGCCACTGCTCCAAAACCGCCATAAAAAGCCAGACTACAGTTTGCAACTGCACATGGGGACAAAGATCGTAGTTTTTGGAGAAATGTCCTCTGGTCTGATGAAACAAAAATAGAACTGTTTGGCCATAATGACCATCATTATGTTTGGAGGAAAAAGGGGGATGCTTGCAAGCCGAAGAACACCATCCCAACCGTGAAGCACGGGGGTGGCAGAATCATGTTGTGGGGGTGCTTTGCTGCAGGTGGGACTGGTGCACTTCACAAAATAGATGGCATCATGAGGAAGGAAAATTATGTGGATATATTGAAGCAACTCAAGACATCAGTCAGGAAGTTAAAGCTTGGTCGCAAATGGGTCTTCCAAATGGACAATGACCCCAAGCATACTTCCAAAGTTGTGGCAAAATGGCTTTAAGGACAACAAAGTCGAAGTATTGGAGTGGCCATCACAAAACTCTAACCTCAATCCTATAGAAAATTTGTGGGCAGAACTGAAAAAGCGTGTGCGAGCAAGGAGGCCTACAAACCTGACTCAGTTACACCAGCTCTATCAGGTAGAATGGGCCAAAATTCACCCAACTTATTGGGCAAGCTTGCAGAAGGCTACCTGAAACGTTTGACCCAAGTTAAACAATTTAAAGGCAATGCTACCAAATACTAATTGAGTGTATGTAAACTTCTGACCCACAGGAAATGTGATGAAAGAAATAAAGGCTGAAATAAATCATTCTCTCTACTATTATTCTGACGTTTCACATTCTTAAAATGAAGTGGTTATCCTAACTGACCTAAGACTGCATTTTTACTAGGATTAAATGTCAGGAATTGTGATAAACTGAGTTTAAATGTATTTGGCTAAGGTGTATGTAAACTTCCGACTTCAACGGTATATGGAAGCTTAAATAGCCTGACCTAGTGAGATATACATGGCGGAGACTTAATCAAGCTAGTCGTCTTGATTACTTTCTTATGTCATTCTGGCACAAAAGGTTTTTAAAAAATTGATAGGGGACAGAATGCGGTCGGATCATCACATAATTGGCATATATATTACTCTTACAGAATTTCCACGTGGGCGAGGATATTGGAAATTTAATCAAAGCCTACTGGATGATAACTTGTTTATAACTAGGACAGAAGAATTTATAACTGACTTTTTCCGACATAAAATAGGTACAGCAGATCCCCTTGTTGTATGGGACACTTTTTACATGTGCCTTTAGAGGCCATGCAATTCAGTACTCATCTATAAAACAAAAGAAATTTAGATCAAGAGTCCATATTTACAAAAGAAATTGAAGGACTAACAGTACAGTTAGATAGAAATAAAAACTGTACCATAGAGGCACCGAATAAGTTAGAGGAGGAAAAACAAAAAGAAATGGAGGAACTTTTTCAAGAAAGATCCAGTGTGTCATGCATGATTCACTGAATGATACTTTGAAAAAGGAAGTAAAGTACTTTAAAAAATATGTTTTCGTTTCAGTCTCCTCCATCGCCACTAACCGAAGCTAATTGTATGGATTTTTTCATATTAATAATGTAAAATTAACATCTGTACAGAAGGACTCATGTGAAGGCCAAATTACAGAGGAGGAACTTCTTGATGCAGTTAAAGCCTTTATGGCTGGGATAACTCCAGGGCTGGATGGCATACCAGTGGAAGTATACCAAACTTTTTTTGATATACTCTGTGGACCATTATTAGCATGTTTTAACCACTCCTATATAAATGGTAGATTATCGGACACCCAACAAGAAGGTCTGATTTCATTATTACTGAAACATGATCCAAGTGGTATACATTTTACATTTTCATTTTAGTCATTTTAGCAGACACTCTTATTCAGAGCGACTTACAGTAGTGAATGCATACATTTCAATTCATTTCATAATTTTTTCCCCCCGTATATATAAAGATCCAGTCCATTTAATAAATTGGAGGCGTCTTACACTTCAGTGTTGTGATGCAAAGATTCTAGCTAAATGCTTGGTGCATAGAATTAAAAAGGTATTGTCAGATATTATTCAGCCTAATCGGACAGTTTTTTTTTATTTTTTACAGGGACGATACATTTGGAGATAATATAAGACAAGTATTGGAAACAATAGAATACTATGAAATATTGGGGACACCAGGCCTGGTTTTCATAGCTGATTTTGAAAAGGCTTTTGATAAAGTACGACTGGGGTTTATATATAAATGCCTAGAATATTTCAATTTTGGAGAATCTCTTATAAAATGGGTTAAAGTTATGTATAGTACCCCTAGGTGTAAAATAGTAAATAATGGCTACATCTCAGAAAGTTTTAAACTGTCAAGAGGAGTAAAACAAGGTTGTCCACTATCGGCATATCTATTTATTATTGCCATCGAAATGTTAGCTGTTAAAATTAGATCCAAGAATAATACTAAGGGATTAGAAATCCGTGGCTTAAAAACAAAGGTGTCATTGTACGCTGATGATTCATGTTTCCTTTTAAAACCACAATTAGAATCCCTCCACAGCTTCATAGAGGATCTAGATACTTTTGCTAACCTCTCTGGAATTAAACCAAATTATTATGTGTACTATATTACGTATTGGATCACAAAATAAATGTACTTTTACAATACTGTGTAGCTTACCAATAAAAGGGTCTGATGGGGATGTGGACATACTCTATATACAAATCCCGAAAGAAAGAAATGATCTCACTCCAATACATTTTTATAGAAAGTTAGCAAAAATAGATAAGATCTTGCTACCATGGAAAGGAAAATACCTGTCTATTTGTGGAAAAATCACCCTGATTAACTCTTTAGTCATATCACAGTTGACCTATTTGCTTATGGTTTTGCCTACAGCTAGTTACCTGCTTTTTAAATTATATGAACAAAAAATATTCTATTTTATTTGGAATGGCAGCCAGCTAAAATTGAAAGGGCCTATTTATATGACGAATATGAATTCGGAGGGCAGAAATAATTAAATATTAAAGCATTAGACCTCTCACTAAAGGCATCAGTCATACAAAAGTTACACTTACATCCGAAATGGTTCTCTAGTAAATTGGTAGGAATGTCTCACCCCATGTTCGGACTTTTCCCCTTCATTCAGATTACAACTGCTCACTTTCGGTTGTTTGAAAACAAAATCATCTCCAAAATATAATTATTTTTTAAACAAGCCTTCGGTTGTTTGAAAACTAAATCATCTCCAAAATATAATCATTTTAGAAAGCCTTAGAAAGTTTGTTGCAATTTCAGTTTAATCCACCTGAAAAGACAGAACAAATAATACAACAAATATTGTGGTTAAACTCAAATATACTAATTGATAAAAAAAACGTATTTTTCAATGAAATGTTTAAAAAAGGTATAATTTTTGTAAATTATATCATAAATAGGATTGGTGGAGTTATGTCACACATGCAGCTAACACAGACATGGAAATGTCTGCTCTACCCAAAATTACAACCGACTAATTGCAGCATTACCACAAAAATGGAAGAGGCAAGTAGAAGGGGGAAAAAGTAATGAACTTGTCTGTCGGCCCTGCATTAAAGAAAATTGTGATATATAAAAACATATAGCAATTTAATTTAAGGACCCAAAAATTGACCACTGTGCCAAATAAATGGCAAAATAGTTGGGAAGAGCAACACCGGATTCAAAACTTCGAATTTTTCTATTTAAATTATTATACAAAATTCTTGCAACCAATAGAATATATATATAATATGAATATGAATATAATATAATAATATAATATGAAACCAATATTATGGTTGGGTTTTCAATAGGGTTATAAAGTGAGCCCTGAATCCTCTAAAAGAACACTTATATAATAACAGGATCGTGTTAACGAGTCTCTTCACGCGCACCCAGCATTACTGCCACGCGCACCCAGCCATTAAAACAAACTAGTCAATTGATCAAGGTTGCATTTCATGGAACTTAACACTATAATTCAAAAGTGCTTCATATATATATATATATGGGGGATACAATCTTCCCAGCTCTGCAGACTTTGCTGTGAGGAGGCAGAGTCATTAGATCATTTATTTTGGTACTGTCCATATGTAGCTCGTTTTTGGTCACAGGTCCAGGAATGGCTGAAGAATTGCAACATTTACCTAGAACTAACGCTGCAGATAGCAATACTGGGTGCTTTGAAAAGTCGTAGTCAATCAATCAATAATATAATAATTATTTTAGCAAAAATGTTTATCTTAAATTTTTTATCTGTAGTTTTACCTGCTTTTTAAATCTGATTCTATGGCTTGCATCGGTTACCTGATGTGGAATAGAGTTCCATGTAGTCATGGTTTTATGTAGTACTGTACACCTCCCATAGTCTGTTCTGGACTTGGGGAATGTGAAGAGACCTCTGGTGGCATGTCTTGTGGGGTATGCATGGTTGTCTGAGCTGTGTGCTAGTATTTTAAACAGACAGCTCGGTACATTCAGCTATTCAGCACCTCTTACAAAAACAGGTAATGAAGAAGTCAATCTCTCTTCCACTTTGAGCAGTGAGTGATTGACATGCACGTCATTAATGTTAGCTCTCCGTGTACTTTTTAGGGCCAGCCGTTCTGCCCTGTTCTGAGCCAACTGCAATTTTCCCAAGTCCCTCTTTGTGGCATCTGACCACACTACTGAACAGTAGTCTCGGTGCGACAAAACCAGGGCCTGTAGGACCTGCCAGTGTTGAAGGCAGAGAAGCGCTTTATTATGGACAGACTTCTCCCCATCTTAGGTACTGTTGTATCAATATGTTTTGACCATGACCGTTTACAATCCAGGGTTACTCCAAGCAGTTTAGTCACCTCAACTTGCTCAATTTCCACATTATTCATTACGAGATGTAGTTGAGGTTAAGAGTTTAGTGAATGATTTGTCCCAAATACAATGCTTTTTAGTTTTGTAAATATTTAGGACTAACATATTCCTTGCTATCCATTCTGAAACTAACTGCAGCTCTTTGTTAAGTGTTGCAGTCATTTCAGTCGCTGTAGTAGCTGTCGTGTATAGTGTTGAGTCATCCGCATACATAGACACACTGGCCTTACTCAAAGCCAGTGGCATGTCGTTAGTAAAGATTGAAAAAGCAAGGGGACTAAACAGCTACCCTATAATCTTTGGCTTCATTGAATGTTTTCTCTTAGCTACTTCATGTAGATAACATATTCTTGCATCAGCTTGCAGCTGTGGTAGCGTATAAGAAGGCTGAGTATTTTTATCAATCGCTGTTTGATCATCGACAATTTCATGCATCTAAGATGGTGGAAGCGGACACTGATGTGGATTGTGAATCGAATGGCGGTAGAATCAAGGAGCATTGGAATATTGTCCAAAAGAATGGAAAATGGAGCAAAGTAGTGTATAGTGCTGAGAATGACCTTCATATCTCGAAGGAGTACGGTTTATTAATGAGGAGCAGCTGATTGGATTACCAATCTTGAAGAATCCATTTGAGATATCCAAACTGGTGGAAAGAGTGCTGGGAAAAGTGAAGGCTGTAAGGATCACGAGAGGCGGCTTGCTTAGATTTTTTGTAGTTCTGAGGATCAGAAGGAACGTGTGTTGCGTCTCATCTGATTTGAGAAGTTAGACGTGTCATGTGTATCTCTTTGGAACAGGGCACCCATCAAGGGGGTAATATCTGGCGTCTCGTAGGAAGTCGATGTTGAAGAGATGAAAAATATTCCTGGACTGGTTGATGCACGTCGGATGAATCGGGTTGTGAATGATAAAAAGTGAAGAGTCTATCAGTTCTTTTGTTTTTTGATATGGAGTCTCTCCCTACTCAAGTGCAGTTGGGCTATATAAACTACAGAGTCTAAGCATTTATCCCAAGACCAATACAACAGGATCACTGTAAAGTTTTTGGACATGTTTCAGGTGTTTGCAGAAGGGAGAAGCCGAGATGTCCATGTTGTCGAAAGATCATGTCATCAAATCAAATGTATTTATAAAGCCCTTCTAACATCAGCTGATGCCACAAAATGCTATACAGAAACCCAGCCTAAAACCCCAAACAGCAAGCAATGCAGGTGTAGAAGCACGGTGGCTAGGAAAAACTCCCTAGAAAAGCCAAAACCTAGGAAGAAACCTAGAGAGGAACCAGGCTATGTCATGTATTTTAAAAGTGCTGAAAATGTGACATGTTGCAATTGTGGTGGGAACCATTAAGCCATGCCTTGGAATGCCCGACAAGGGTGAAAGGGATTGAGGTCGATATCATTGTGGATGCGGCGGAGTGGTTCCTGGGACTGAAAGATTTCTCGGTGGATGAGTTGCATGGAGTATTGTCAAAAGCCGTACCACTCTCTCAGGCCTTAGAGCCTGAAAGGGAGATATGGAGGTCTAAAAGAAGGAAGAAGTGGGAGTTTTGTTTTGTTTTGTCAATGTACTATCTTTATTTGGGTGGATTAAGTTAGTTTTCCCTATCACGTATGGATTTATTTTTTCCTTGTTTTCTCAACCCGTCCAGTTGGTGGCGGCAATACACCTTTTTGTTTTGTAGTCCGCCATAAAACCCACAGAAGAAGATGAAGAAGAACATATTCTTGCTTTGCGTATTCCTCTTCGATTTAAAAGATACTGTTGCACAAACAATATGCTGATTTACGTCTACACCATCACTGGTATTATCAGGCTGTATAGCTAATTACATTTGCTCTGACTCAGTACATTTATTAGCTAGCTAGCAATTAGCGGCTAACAAGATTTAGACCCAACTTACTAAGAAAATACAAACTAGCTTTTTATAGATGTAAGAAACACAAAATAATAGTGTAATTATAGAATGCTAGTGGACTTATATTAACCTGTTAGGGACAGACGTTCCGCTAGCGGAACGCCTCACCAATATCCAATGGTAGAGCGTGGCGCGAAATACAAATACCTTAAAAATGCTATAACTTCAATTTCTTAAACATATGACTATTTTACACCATTTTAAAGACAAGACTCTCATTGATCTAACCACATTGTCCGATTTCAAAAAGGCTTTACAGCGAAAGCAAAACATTAGATTATGTCAGGAGAGTACCCTGCCAAAAATAATCACACAGCCATTTTCAAAGCAAGCATATATGTCACAAAAACCAAAACCACAGCTAAATGCAGCACTAACCTTTGATGATCTTCATCAGATGACACTCCTAGGACATTATGTTATACAATACATGCATGTTTTGTTCAATCAAGTTCATATTTATATCAAAAAACAGCTTTTTACATTAGCATGTGATGTTCAGAACTAGCATACCCACCGCAAACTTCCGGTGAATTGACTAAATTACTCACGATAAACGTTTACAAAAAACATAACAATTATTTTAAGAATTATAGATACAGAACTCCTTTATGCAATCGCGGTGTCAGATTTTAAAATAGCTTTTCGGCGAAAGCACATTTTGCAATATTCTGAGTAGATAGCTCGGCCATCACAGGCTAGCTAATTTGACACCCACCAAGTTTGGTGCTCACTAAAATCAGAATTACTATAAGAAAAATTGGATTACCTTTGCTGTTCTTCGTCAGAATGCACTCCCAGGACTTCTACTTCAACAACAAATGTTGTTTTGGTTCGAAATAATCCATAGTTATATTGAAATAGCTCCGTTTTGTTCGTGCATTGAGGTCACTATCCGAAGGGTGACGCGCTGGCGCATTTCGTGACAAAAAAATTCAAAATATTCTATTACCGTACTTCCAAGCATGTCAAACGCTGTTTAAAATCAATTTTTATGCTATTTTTCTCGTAAAATAGCAATAATATTCCAACCGGGCGACGTTATATTCATTCATAGACTGAAAGAAAAACATGGAGTCATCTCGTGGACGCGCACTCCAGTGTCATTGTTCCCTGCCTGACCACTCACAAAAACTCCTGCTGTTTTTCGCCCAGAGACTGCAGAGACGTCATTCCACTTTCTGGCGCCTTCTGAGAGCCAATGGAAGCCTTAGAAAATGTCACGTTAAAGCAGAGATGCTGTATTTTTGATAGAGATGCCCTAGAAGGAGAACAAATTGTCAGAGGTGCACTTCCTGTATGGAATCTTCTCAGGTTTTGACCTGCCATATGAGTTCTGTTATACTCACAGACACCATTCAAACAGTTTTAAAAACGTTAGAGTGTTTTCTATCCAAATCTACTAATTATATGCATATTCTAGTTTCTGGGCAGGAGTAGTAACCAGATTAAATCGGGTACGTTTTTTATCCAGCCGTGAAAATACTGCCCCCTATCCCAAACAGGTTTAAGAAACAAAGTAAAAACAGCATCTTGTCATCAATATTGTTGCATGTGCTGCATTGACCATGCAGACTGAACGCAAGTGTCTCGTGGTTGAGGAACAACAAATGTGCTCCTTGAGTGAGGCTAGGTCTGTGTGGAAAGTGGCATGGAGAGAGATGAGTCAAGTACCTTAGTAAACTATAAAAATGTATGTTACACACGGCACATCACATTTAACAAACCAAACATTCAAATACTGTTATAGAAAGTAAAGTAAAAACTCAAACCGGTCCGTGCATCAATACTGGTATACCGCCCAGTCCTACTGACATAACTTTGTCACTCATTATTATGAGGTTTTGCACATTGCAAACATGTTACAAAAACTTCAGTGAAGAGAGCAGCAGGGTCCCCAAAGAAAGGTAGCTGTAAGAAAAGGTACTGTAAGACATTACATTGTCATTCACTTCATTGGTCCACGAGGGGCTGGATTCCTCTCTAATTGAAGTTGTTATGGTCATTGGGATTGTTCTGTTGGTCACATAAGCCACGCTATCTCAATCAAGCACAGATAAAGTATTTGAAATGATTTCACATTGTATATATGCCATGGTTGTGCTTAATTCAGAATTTTGGAATTGACTCCCATTCAACTCATGAGTTGAAAATGTAATTGAATTGGCCACTGCACAGGATGTAACATTTGAATTAGAGTTTGAGTGACAGGAACAGCGGCGATTTAGGCATGTAAATCATGGTGGGGCAAAAACAAATGATGCATGCCAGCAAAGCCACAACACTAAACAATACGTTAATTGCACTATAACGGTGCCCACAAACTGTTAGGGTCTACATAAAGCTGTCACAACAGCAGAGTCCCATCAGCAGTACCAACACCTTACCACTGCTATACCTGGCTATCAGCGGAGCCTTGTCTGGCAGCGAAACGGTACTGCCTTTTAAAAAAACATAGCTGATATGGCTGACTTGTTTAAATAAATGTGGTTTCTACTGACAATTGAAACCACATTTGAAACCACCATTGGGCGGTAGGTAGCCTAGTGGTTAGAGCATTGGGCCAGTAACCAAAAGGTTGCTGGATTGAATCCCAGAGCTGACAAGGTAAACATCTGTTGTTCTGCCCCTGAACAAGGCAGTTAACCTACTCAGTGGTATACTGGTATTGATGCACCTACTGTTCCCTGGTAGACTGTCATTGTAAATAAGAATTTGTTCTTAACTGACTTGCCTAGTTAAATAAATGTTAAATAAATAAAAAAACATGTAAATGTGCAAACTATGGCATAAAGGAATGACGAGCGGATAAGAGGCAATCTGTAATTTCGATTAAGACATTAATGAGCGAGCTAGGATGGACGTTGCCAATATAACTATTAGTTCAGCACTTTTGAAATGTACAGCGACCGAATTCAGAACATGGGCCGTTCTTACAGTATTCTCCCTGTACACCAAGTTAAACCCGTAGGATAAATAACGGGCCATATAACGGGCCATAAGCAGACAATATTCAATGATTACATTTCTCTAAAACAGGCTATAGGCTACAGGTGCACGTGCACCACCAAGTCAGAACAGTAGGCGAAAGAGGGAAAAAGGGACCAAATTATTAGCTTACTTCACCACATACACTTAGTATTACTTTCTTAGCTACAGTATACTACATATCTCCCTGGCATATTACATCATTTACAGCATACAATACATTTTTGGACTCACCTTGTTGTGCTCACTTCCTTCCAAACCACGCATTGATGAATTTGCGATTCCCAACTTCTTGTGTAAAGTTTATGTCCAATGGCCGATGTGCACCGATACGTTTTATCTGTAATTTCTCTTCATTATTTCTCTTCATATGACAAGGATTGAAAAGGATTTGCCAGTAGATTGTCGACTTGATTCATGATGCTGACTGCTAGCTAAGATTTTGAATGTATGATGTTCACATGATCAGTTCAATCGAAGCTACTGTACATATAACATGATTTGACGTAATTTTATCTGTGGCCAATGACCTTGAGCCTTCTTGGATGGGCACTTCTAATGTATCTCTATGTCAATACCCAAAGGGCTCGAATTCTCGAGGTCTCACCTTAGACTTCGCGATGACGTAGTTTCCCCATGAGTGACAGAACACTGAGCCAATCATGGCGCAACGCTCCGTATTTTCTGCTGGCTTGCCCCACCACCACAGAAGCACTGGCCTGGGCTAAAACACCTGCATTTTGGAGCTGCCTTACTTAGAAAACAAAAAAGAGACCATGTTTGTATGCAGCTTTATTAACTCAGTGATATATATACACTACCTTTCAAAGGTTTGGGGTCACTTAGAAATGTCCTTGTTTTTGAAAGGAAAGCACCTTTTTTGTCCATTAAAGTAACATCAAATTGATCAGAAATACAGGTTAGACATTGTTAATGTTGTAAATTACTATTGTAGCTGGAAACGGCTGATTTTTAATGGAATATCTACATAGGCGTAATGAGGCCCATTATCAGCATCCATCACTCCTGTGTTCCAATGCCACGTTGTGTTAGCTAATCCAAGTTTATCATTTTAAAAGGCTAATTGATCATTAGAAAACCCTTTTGCCATTATGTTAGCACAGCTGAAAACTGTTGTACTGATTAAAGAAGCAATAAAACTGGCTTTCTA
Source organism: Salmo salar (assembly GCF_965601325.2). Taxonomy (NCBI): domain Eukaryota; kingdom Metazoa; phylum Chordata; class Actinopteri; order Salmoniformes; family Salmonidae; genus Salmo; species Salmo salar. The sequence continues at coordinate 78,336,184 of NC_138305.1, read as the reverse complement.
TATACTAGTTGAGTATCTGAAGCATCAGCATTTGTGGGTTCGATTACAGGCTCAAAATGGCTAGAAACAAAGAACTTTCTTCTGAAACTTTTCAGTATATACTTGTTCTGAGAAATGAAGGCTATTCCATGCGAGAAATTGCCCAGAAACTGAAGATCTCATACAACGCTGTGTACTACTCCCTTCACAGAACAGCGCAAACTGGCTCTAACAAGAATAAAAAGAGTGGGAGGCCCCGGTGCACAACTGACCAAGGGGACATGAACATTCGTGTGTCTTGTTTGAGAAACAGACACCTCACAAGTCCTCAACTGGCAGCTTCATTAAATAGTACCCGCAAAACACCAGTCTCAACGTGAACAGTGAAGAGGCGACTCCGGGATGCTGGCCTTCTAGGCAAAGTTGCAAAGAAAAAGCCAAATCTCAGACTGGCCAATAAAAATAAAATATTAAGATGGGCAGAAGAACACAGACACTGGACAGAGGAACTCTGCCTAGAAGGCCAGCATCAATATGTCGCCTGGTATGGAAAAGAGATGAGATGGAAGCGAACATCTGCTCGTGTTAGTCATATTTGCTAAACCGGGTATAATTGAACCAGTCTAGTGAAGTATTTTACAGCGATGATTTACTGTCTCAGTGGGATCTTTGATACTTTGAAAGAAATGTAACGTGAGGCAATATTCATTAACTGTAAATAATTGAGCGGCTTGGAAAGTGTATCACCAAGGTGAAATTAGCCTCTTATTATTTGATAAAGTTTGTGTTCCTAGGGCTTTCCAGTTAGGATTATGAAAAATGTACAGCCCTCCGACAAATTACTCACTAGAAAGATTCACTATTGGCCTTTAAAACAACCCAATCAGCTCCATGTTGTTTCAAATTGATAAAATGTGATGTTGCCCTCTGTCTCGTCTTTGTCTAGTACAGAGGATAGCTTGGTATATCCTTTATCTCCTGTGCCTTCTATATTTCTAACTACACCCATTATTTTGAACATTTATATTTTAGTTATAAAGGAGACTCTCTTGTTCGTAGAGACCTACAATAAGTGCATTCAAATAATGAGAAGTAACCGTATCATACAAACATTGCAAGTAAAACCTTCTTCAAAGGTTCAAAGAAATTGTATTTGAAGAGTTTCTCAAAAATGATTTCCATTTTGGGCCCCACTTGGGTTGATCCACTTGTTCTCCCAATAGGGGGTAATGGAGCTCCTCATTGAGCCAGGCAGGCGACAGGCCGGTAGATGAGTTGCCAGGGCTCACACGCGCCAGCTCTCCTAGGGGAAGCCTCACTGGCAAACAAACACATCTACCCTCTGCCAACGCTGAGTGAATCAGCGTCTTTTTTTCTTCTTTCATTTTTACCTCAGGAAGGATCTCGCAAATGGAGTTTGTTTACATTAGCTAACACCAGGCTAATTTCTTAACCGTTTGCGAACCCATATGAGTTTAATGAAGGTTTCACCTCTCTCTGCCTCGTGTTTTTTTTCTTGTCTCTCGCATTCTCTCTCTCTCTCTTTGTATCACCACAGTACTTTTGCATTGAGTCTCAGCAGTACCGATGTGGGGGTGGCATCTTCAGTTTCCGGGTGATGCAACATAAAAGGCCGCTGAGACTTTATTTAACATTTTATTCACCCACAAACCATGTGACAAATGAGAAATGGCGGAGCTGTCAATGCCTCGATTGGTTATTTTTGCAGTGTCCTTTAAGGTGATAGGCCACAGCCACACCACATTTTGAGGCCCGGGTTTCGGTATGTATGCCTCGGCTTCCCAAACTGTGTTCCAAGCTGCTTCTCAGTCAAGCAGTGTTGTGTTGGTAGATGTGCGTAAGTGTGGTACTCAGAGGTGTGCATACATTATGAAACGTGTTGGTCTGTGCATGTGTGGTGGTTGTGTGTGTGTGATTGTAGGCCTATGTGTGTGTCTGTGAGTGTGTAGTGTGTGTTCTCATGTGTGTTTTTGTGTGTGTGTGTGTGTGTGTGTGTGTGTGTGTGTGTGTGTGTGTGTGTGTGTGTGTGTGTGTGTGTGTGTGTGTGTGTGTGTGTGTGTGTGTGTGTGTGTGTGTTTGTGCCTGTGAGTGAGGTGTTTGTTCTCATGTGTGAGTTTTTGTGTGTGTGTTCGGTTGTATGTGTGTGTTTGTGTACGTACGTTTGATTATGTATCCTCTCTAGTTACAGTTCAAAGTGATCCCTCTTTCCCATCATTCATCCTAGCCCCTTATAGACTGCTCTAGTTTGGTCAGACAGCCACTACTATGAGGCCTGGGAGCTCCATGGCTCTTCCCTAGTCTCCAAAGCCTTGGCTCTGTGTCAGTGTTCAACCCAATACTCTTTTGGGAATTGGGGGGGGGGCACCGGGAAGAGGGCGGTAAGGAGGTGGCGGAGGATGTCAGCTCATTAAGCTCTATTCTTCCCGTGCAGCGTGGCACTGTATGGAACCACTGTTTGAGACCCATGTCATTACCCCTCGGCTCCCCCGGCATGCGTGGGGAGGGAAGGGTGAGAGGGGGAAAAATATTTTGGGGCTTGATATATTCCTTTTGAAAATGCCCTGCTTGTAACGCCGATCTAAAGGGCTTCCCTCTCCTTTCCTCCCCCTCCTTCTGTTCTCTCTCTACCTCTTGTCTCTCTCACCACAGGCCCGGTACGGTGCGGGTGGAAGAGGTGTTCACCTCCTCCACGGTACCCCACCCCCAGGCTCCAACCCAGCTGGGAAAAGACTGCCCACTGCTGGGGTGAGATATGGCTAAGGCCCCCCTAACCTCCTACCTCTATGCTAAAGCCCCAGAGGGTGTTCCCCAGGGGTTGGTACTGAGCCCCTTGTAGGTTCAGAAGGTTGTGATCCATGAATTAACACTCCCTAGACTCTAGAGTTAGCACATTAGTGGTCCTCCAGCATGCCAACAAGCAAACCCAGAAGCACTTGTATGCAGGGCAGGTACACACACCATTTATTTATTTAGCATAGAGAACAAGTAGCAGGTTAGCTAATATGCTTTTGTATGTTCTACTTATATTGTCTATTATACATTTAATAGGATATCATGGTCATAAACACATGTAGGGATTTCTCAAAGGATCTTTGTGACGTTTTATACGGCCGGGTAATTTTTGTAGTACATCTCACTGGAAGTTGCAGTGAGAGTATGTTTATATTGTTCTTGTGCTCCAATTATTTATATTCTAGAGGGTTCCGATTGATAGTAAATATGGAAATCATATTTAAAGCACACACACACTGCTCCGTACTCATCGAGACTCCAAACACTCTGGTAGTCAATGTAACCATTGTAACTTATGTTTCCCCCCGTGGTTGTTCTCTGTTCTTTTCACACCGAACCGTGCAGGGAGAAAAGAAGCCTGAGATGTAAATAGACTGATACGTTTCCCTTGCTGGTAATGATTTCTTTTTGTCACTGCCAGAACAGTCAAAACTTCAGCTGCGCTTTTTTTCCTCTCTTATTTTTATTCCTTTTCTCTTTCATACGTTCATATGGTGCAGGGAGGCACGAGAGCAGTAGATCGCATTCAGATAACCAATTATATGCTAGAGAAAAACTAACGTTTCCCCCCCACTGCCGTTATCTGATGTTGCGGCGAGCAGAGGCAAAGAGCTGGGGTAATGTGACATTCGCTCTGCCCTTCATCTCCCCATCGCTGTTTGCCAGATTCAGTTAAAAGTGGGTTCTGCTGTACATCCTCTACCTCGCCAGAGAAACCTCATAGACACACACGCGCACACACACACACACACACACGTGTACACACGCACACAAACGTGCACACACACGTGCGCACACACATACACACACACAAACAAAGAAATGGCAGACACCCGCTCACACTCACACTCACACCATCCCCTTCCCCCTCCATGGCTGCACCTTACTGTTACATTTGAATGTGTGTCTGTGGATGGGTGCAGTAGATATACCAATTGTTTGTTTGTGTGTGTGTGTGTGTGTGTGTGTGTGTGTGTGTGTGTGTGTGTGTGTGTGTGTGTGTGTGTGTGTGTGTGTGTGTGTGTGTGTGTGTGTGTGTGTGTGTGTGTGTGTGTGTGTGTGTGTGTGCTTGCGTGTGGTGTTCAGTGTCTGTGTTCAGTGTTTATCTACCTCTTCACTTGTTACCTTATGCATGCTCATGTTTAGGTTTCTGATAGGTCACAGGTTAGCCCACACTACAGATTATGAGCTAACACAGTTGATCCTAAGGAAGTCCTCTTATCCCCTGTTCATGCTAAGACTAAAGTGGCAGGCTAGTTATATTTTTCTCATTAATTCTAAGTGTTTCCCCCGACACAGGTTAATAGGTGGGCTGTCAGAGGCCATAGTGGCTGGATGGGTAAAGACAGATTGGGTGAAACACATTTTTCCAGGGGACGTTTTATAAGGGCTCTTTTACTCGCATGTTCACTTTCTCTCATGTATACACACATCCTTGTTCACACTGTCAAAGCAACAGACACTCAAGCTCATGAAGAAGCACACACAGATGCATGCACCCTCACACACATAAAAGACTTGCAAACATAGACCAAGAAGACTCACTGCATATAAACAGTATTTATTATACAGCTATTTTACATTTCATATCCCCTATTGTGGGCTGGTGAGGCCTTTTGTTATACTATGGCAGTAGTTTTGAATTAGATACTCTTTATGCTTCAATCTTGTCTAGTCCTTGTGTTTTGAACATATTTTTCTCTACTATTCTTTTAACTCCAAACTCTATCCGCCAGTATTGTGAAATTATTATTTGTTATAATGGAAGTGAGTTGAAAAGCTTGGAGTTGAAAATGGTCACAGTGGCCAAATCAAATCGGGCAAAAAGAGAAAAACATCTCTAAAAACTGATTCCATCTTTCTTTCAACTATTGACCTGTGAGCATTGCTTGAATGGGAGATTTTTATCCTATTGTACGCGCTCACAGTGAAAACAAGACCTTATTTAGCGCCACCCCACCCAACCCCATTCCATAGCGCCTTTCTCTTCAATCTCTCTTTCAATCTCTCTATTGTTCAACCTCGGCTGTGTTGTGTTGGTTCGACTGCAACAGCAAGTGGATGGATGACAACCATCTCAGCTGTCAGCCATTTTCTTTTTACATATTTGCAGTGAAAACATGCCTCCATAGTTTGTCATCCTTCTTTTGCTCTTTAAATTATCCTTATTTTAGAATGAAAACATTATTTTATGCGTTAGCACTACATTGATGTGTCGACCAAATAATGCTACCAACAGAATATTTTCTCTTTGAGTCTCTGTATTTATTGTCATAGAGTTCAATATTGTTGTCTTCAAGTCAGTTTGTTGGAGCATTAGGCCAACCTTGCTTACTGGTAGTAGTTTGACCCTAAGGTTTGCTAAAACAGAGTTTTTCATTGAAATTGTAGTGGGATTCAGGTATAATGCCACACAGTTTGATACTCGCCCTACTAACTCGTGTTGAGTGCTAATTATAGACTATATAAACACTTTATATACACTATATAAAAAAGTATTGCACACCCATTCAAATTAGTGGATTCGGCTATTTCAGCCACACCTGTTGCTGACAGGTGTATATAATCGAGCACACGGCCATGCAATTTCCATAGACAAACATTGGCAGGAGAATGGCCTTACAGAAGAGCTCAGTGACTTTCAACGTGGCACAGTCATAGGATGCCACCTTTTCAACAAGTCAGTTCGTCAAATATCTGCCCTACTAGAGCTACCCCGATCGACTGTAAGTGCTGTTATTGTGAAGTGGAAACTTCTATGGGCAACAACGTCTCAGCCGCGAAGTGGTAGGCCACACAAGTTCACAGAACGGGACTGCCGAGTACTGAAGCGTGTAGCACGTAAAAATCATCTGTCTTCGGTTGCAACACTCACTACCGAGTTCCAAACGGCCTGTGGAAGCAACGTCAGCAACTATTCGTTGGGAGCTTCATGAAATGGGTTTCCATGGCTGAGCAGCCGCACACAAGCCTAAGATCACCATGCGCAATGCCAAGCGTTGGCTGGAGTGGTGTAAAGCTCCCCGCCATTGGACTCTCGAGCAGTGGAAATGCGTTCTCTGGAGTGATGAATCACGCTTCACCATCTGGCAGTCCGACGGATGAATTTGGGTTTGGTGGATGCCAGGAGAGCGCTACCTGCCCGAATGTATAGTGCCAACTGTAAAGTTTGGTGAAGGAGGAATAATGGTCTGGGGCTGTTCTTCATGGTTCAGGCTAGGCCCCTCAGCATAAAATGACATTCTAGACGATTATGCTCTTCCAACTTTGTGGCAACAGTTTGGGGAAGGCCCTTTCCTGTTTCAGAATGACAATGCCCCCGTGCACAAAGCTAGGTTCATACAGAAATGGTTTGTTGAGATCAGTGTGGAGGAACTTGACTAGCCTGCACAGAGCCCTGACCTCAACCCCATCGAACACCTTTGGGATGAATGGGAACACCGACTGCGAGCCAGGCCTAATATCCCAACATCAGTGCCCGACCTCACTAACGCTCTTGTGGCTGAATGTTCCAACATTTAGTGGAAAGCCTTCACAGAAGAGTGGAGGCTGTTATAGCAGCAAATGAGGGACCAACTCCATATTAATGACCATGGTTTTGGAATGAGATGTTGGATGAACAGGTTTCCACATACTTTTGGTCATGTAATGTATCTGTAATATAGATCTGTGTACTAGGTATAGAAATAAATATTTGCATGTGCAAATGAATTGTGTGGTAGAGAGGAGAAAACAAAAGGTGGATTTGAGGCACTGTTGGTGGATTTGACCTAGCAGTGCTGGTGCAGCTCTGTCTGTGTAGTTAGGATCAAGCAGTCAGACCCAGGAAGAGGCCCTGTTTCCCCTTATCTAACGACAACAGAGCGTGTGTCGCCATGGCCACGGGCTGCTCTCTTTATGGGCTTACGGCTGTGTGGGTGTGTGTATGTGTGTGTGTGTGTGTGTGTGTGTGTGTGTGTGTGTGTTCGTGTGTGTGCAATAAAACATTTTTATTTATTTATTTCTCTTCTTTCTTTCTTTTCTTTGTGACAGGTTGGGCCCTCTCAAAATTCAGTCACACATTGTTTCAGGAATTGTTTCAGGTTGAAGCTGGCGAGGACCTTCAGTTAATTGCACAGAAAAAGAAAGGGAGAAGAGGAAGATGGAGGAGTAGGGTGCTCAAACCGACATGCATATTGCATGAGTCCCTCCACCGCACCCCGTTCTTCACAGAATGGCTGAGCGGTGCTTGTTATTTCCGCTCGGTGAGAGAATTATTTTTAGAGAGTTAGTGTACTGTACTGGCAAAAGCTTTTAAAGTCAAAAGTATCATACACTCGCTCTTTATAGATTGTCTTATATAAATTGACAAAAAAATAAATCACTGTCAAAATATTTTCCTTCTACCATGGTAAACTGCGACACATTGTAGCCACCAATGTTAATGGTTCCGAGACCACCTTGCCTGTGATTGAGATTTCAGTAACACTGTACTTCATTCAACTTGTCGCCATAACGCCTTCAGTTCTTCAGTCCTTTTTCTGATTGGTGCCTCAAATACAACCCAGTTGAGTGGTCTGACCGATCAGCCTATTTGTTTTCTTACTGCCATTCAGCAGTAGGCCTACGCTGCAAGGTAAAATGTGAAGTTGTGTAATGTAGGGCTATGCAAGGTGTTTGTGTTTCACGCTTGGCTAGCCCACCAAGAGGAATGGATTCTTTAGTGTAATGGTGGGATAGCAGACCTGGGTTCAAATACTATTTGAAATCTTCAAATGCTTTGAGCGTTTAGTTTAGCCTGACTGGAGTACCAAAGGTTAGCACTTTTGCAACTACTCTATTGGTTCCATTACGCCAGGCGAGCTCAAACAAACCCCGAAAAAGTATTTGTAAGGATTCTAAATAAAGTTTTAAGCCAGGTCTATGGGATAGTTGTGTTGATATTCAAGAGGAAATAATATAACATTGAACAATCGCGCAAGCCAAGATGAAAAGACAGCAACATTGTGTTCTACCATTACCACTGTAAATATTACATGTATAAGCTAGTTAACATTACTTCCACCTCGTGAGTTCATTATTTTTGAAGCTCCACGCTCATCGATGATGGCAAGGCCTGACCTAGTTCTGACTACCTCTCTCTCTCCCCTTCTCTCTCTCTTTCCCAATCTCTCTCTCGCTCTCTTTCCCAGTTCGCTCCATCTCTTTCTCCCCATCTCTCTCTCGCTCTCTCCCCGTTTCGCTCTCTCTCCCCATTTCTCTTTCTCCCCATCTCTCTCTCTCCCCGTCTCTCTCTCTCTCTCTCCGTCTCTGTCTCTCTCACCATCTCTCTCTGTCAGCCCGTTTCTCTCTCTCCCAGTCTCTCTCTCCCCATCTGTCTCTCTCCCGTCTCTCCCTCCCCGTCTCTCTCGTTCCCCGTCTTGCTTTCCCCGTTTCTCTCTCTCTCTCTCTCCCTCCCCGTCTCTCTCTCTCCCTGTCTCTTTCTCTCCCCGTCTCCCTCTCTCTCCCTGTCTCTCTCTCGCTCCCCGTCGCTCTCTCTTTCTCACGGTCTCTCTCTCTCTCTCTCCCTCTCCGTCTCTCTCTTTCTCCCCGTCTCTCTCTCTCTCTCCCTCCCTGTCTCTCTGTGCCTCCCTGTTGCTCTTTCTCCCCGTCTCTCTATCTCTCCCCGTCTCTCTCTTTCTCCCCGTTTCCCTCTCTCTCTCTCCCTCCCCGTCTTTGTCCCTGCCTGTCGCTCTTTCTCCCCATCTCCCTCTCCCCGTCTCACTATCTCTCCCCATCTCTCTTTCTCCCCGTCTCCCTCTCTCTCTCTCCCTCCCCATCTTTGTCCCTGCATGTCGCTCTTTCTCCCCGTCTCCCTCTCCCCGTCTCTCTATCACTTCCTGTCTTTCTCTTTCTCCCTCTCTCTCCCACCCCGTCTTTGTCCCTCCCTGTCTCTCTTTCGCCCCGTCTCCCTCTCCCCGTTTGTTAACATTGCCAAAGCAAGTGAAGTAGATTATAAAGAAAAGTGAAATAAACAATCAAATTAACAGGAAACATTACACTCACAAAAGTTCCAAAAGAATAAAGACATTTTAAATGTCATATTATGTGCAAATAGTTAAAGTTAAAGTTCATTATTTTTGAAGCTCCATGCTCATCTATGATGGTAAGGCCTGACCTAGTTCAGACTACCTCTCTCTCTCTTTCTCCCCATCTCTCTCTCGCTCTCTCTCCATTTCGCTATCTCTCCCTGTCTCTCTCTCCCCCCATTTCTCTTTCTCCCCGTCTTTGTCACCCTCCTCATCTTTCCCTCCCCGTCTCTCTCTCTCCCCCTCTCTCTCCCTCTCTCCCCGTCTCTGTCTCTCTCACCGTCTCTCTCTGTCAGCCTGTTTCACTCTCTCCCCGTCTGTCTCTCTCCCGTCGCTCTCTCCCCGTTTCTCTCCCGTCTCTCTCTTTCCCTGTCTCTTTATCTCCCCGTCTCCCTCTCTCTCTCTCCCTCCCTGTCTCTCTGTCCCTCCCTATTGCTCTTTCTCCCTGTCTCCCTCTCCCCGTCTCTCTATCACTTCCTGGGTTTCTCTTTCTCCCCGTCTCCCTCTCTCTCTCTCCCTCCCCGTCTTTGTCCCTGCCTGTCGCTCTTTCTCCCCGTCTCCCTCTCCCTGTTTGTTAACATTGCCAAAGCAAGTAGATTATAAAGAAAAGTGAAATAAACAATAAAATTAACAGGAAACATTACACTCATTACAAATAAATTTCAAATTTCATATTATGTGCAAATAGTTAAAGTACAAAAGGGAAAATAAATAAACATAAGTATGGGTTGTATTTACAATGGTGTTCTCTCTCTCTCTCTCCCTGTTTCTCTCTCACTCCATCTCTCACACACACTCTCCCTCGTTCTCCCTGTCTCTCTCTCTCTCTTTTTCTCTCCACCACATGTCACACTGGGAAACATTGCAAGTGGCGATCCCTGCTGAACAATTACCATGCAAAGCAATCCAAATTGAGATGTTTCCCGAAAACAACATGTGTGTAATTACTGCTTAATGAGCCCCTTGTCTGGGCCGAATGCACAATTAGACCGGAAATGGGGAAGCACTGCCGGGGCCCACTGGAGAGGGAGGGAGAGAGGGAGAGAGAGAGAGAGGTTTTTGCAGTGAATGTGGAGTAATGGCTGCGCTGATAGCATTCTGCCGAGGATAAATTGGCATTTTAAAAGGGAGAGAGGCAGCGCAAGGAGAGCTAGCAGAGCAGAGAAAAAGCCTTACATTGGAATATATGTGCAGTCATGTTGAACCACAAAATGGCTGACCTTTCTCTGTTGTATTCGGGCCTTTTGGTGGTTGATTGGTAGTCGGGTTGGATTCATTTTGAACATCAGATATCGTCCCAAGTCAGTGTTGAAAAGACAAGACTGTGACTACACAGATAAAGACTTACATTATGTATCCATTTTTCAAAAGAAGAGGGTAAAAGGAACTAAAAATTGGTGTGTTTGTTGACTGAACTGTGAGACCTGACACAAGACCAGACTGAGTCTCTTCCAGCCTCACCTCTTTATGTAATTGCCGACTACAGTGGTTTTTGATAGATTAAATTAAACTCATATGTTGATGTAATGGAGAGGCTTTCATGAAACAATTATATCACCCTGTACCACTCATTGATCAAGGTGTTGTTCACATAATGTATGTCGTGCGGTTTTGAAAGGAGATAGGCCTATGATTTCACCAAGATAAATGTCTGAACATAACTTAGCTATTCAAAGTGAACAGAATATAGGTGCTCGGCATTTAAACTGTTCTCGCCATAATATATACTTGGTCTTTTACCAAATAGGGCTATCTTCTGTATACTTCCTGACTGGCTCAATAATAATAATAAATGCAATGAACTTTTAACAAGGCGTTCCAGGTGACTACCTCATGAAGCTGGTTGAGAGAATGCCAAGAGTGTGCAAAGCTGTCATCAAGGGAAAGGGTGGCTACTTTGAGAATCTAAAATATATTTTCATTTGTTTAACACTTTTTTAGGTACTACATGATTCCATATGTGTTATTTCATAGTTTTGATGTCTTCACTATTATTCTACAATGTAGAAAATAGTAAAAAAAATTAATAATAATAATAATAACTTGAATGAGTAGGTGTGTACAAACTTTTGACCCCAAAAATAATTATGATTGTGTTTTGTGCCATGCTAAAACATGTTGAATATATTCTTGGAGACAAGAAACTGAGGTGTCATTAAGACATCTTATTTATGTGTCTGGGTGGTGAATCTATAGGGATGAATATTAATGGTTTCATTAGAATAAGCAAGTAGATCCTCACAAGGTTTCCTTGAAATGCATCATTAACCAACCATTGCTTCGGGCCACTGCTCCTTCCCCAGTCATTACTAGCAATAATTTGGTGTAAATTGTGAATCCCTCTCTTTCGCTTCCTCTCTTTCTTCCTTTGTATCTTTCTTTCTCCCTGGCCGTGTCTGAAATCCATGTTGCCTACTACTTACTAAAACTGCATATTGTGTACTAATCAAACTACATACTATTTAGAACACACTGTTTAGTAAAAATGTATGCAGTAAGCTACAAATATCAACATGCGTCATCTAATGTGGAATTGCGTTGTTTCCCGCCATTCATTCATTTTGGTACAGCAGTCCCCTAATCTGATTATGGTTATGAATCGACGATTCTCTTCCTCAATAGCATGCAGTTGTCACATGGGTTGTATAAAGGGGACCAAGGTGCAGCGTGTTTGTAGTTCCACATTATTATTTATTTGTGAAACGTAATGCAATACACTAAATAACTGAATATACAAAAACAACAAACCGTGACGCAGAGAGAAACAAACACTACTCAAAAGATAATAACCCACAAAACAGGAAGAGAAAAACCCCTACTTAAATATGATCTCCAATCAGAGGCAATGAGGATCGGCTGCCTCCAATTGGAGATGAACCCAAACAACCCCAACATAGAAACAGAAAAACTAGAACTTAAACATAGAAATAGAAAACATAGAAAAACACAAAACACCCCCTGTCACGCCCTGACCTACTCTACTATAAAAAAATGACGTCTTACTAAGGTCAGGGCGTGACAGTAACCCCCCCAAAGGTGCAGACTCCGAATGCAACAAACCCCCCCCAAAAAAACACAAAACAAAAGGGAGGGTAGGGAGGGTGATAATTGTCTATGGCGGCTCAAATGCAGTCCAGATAACCTTAACCTCCGGCATAGGAGGCGGCTCCGGTTCTGGGCATACTCCCCGCTCCACCCGCTGATCCTTCTGCTTTATTACCACCTGACCGTGGATCGTCGTCGAAGGAACCGGACTGTAGATCATTGCTGGAGGTTCCGGGCTGCAGGCCGCTGCTGGAGACTCCGGGCTGCAGGCCGCCGCTGGAGACTCCGGGTTGCAGGCCGCCGCTGGAGACTCCGGGCTGCAGGCCGTCGCTGAAGACTCCGGGCTGCAGGCCGTCGCTGAAGACTCCGTGCCATGGATCATCGCTACAGGTTCCGTGCCATGGATCATCACTACGGGTTCCGTGCCATGGATCATCACTGGAGGCTTAGTGCCATGGATCCTTTCTACAGGCTTCAAACCATAGATCATCGCAGGAGACTACGGGCTGCAGGCCGTCGCTGAAGACTCTGGACTGGGGAACTTCTCAGGAGGTTCCGGACTGTAGACCGTCTCAGGAGGTTCCGGACTGTGGACCGTCTCCGGAGGTTCCGGACTGTAGACCGTCTCCGGAGGTTCCGGACTGTAGGCGGTCTCAGGAGGTTCCGGACTGTAGGCCGCCTCAGGAGGATCCGGACTGTAGGCCGCCTCAGGAGGTTCTGGACTGTAGGCCATCTCAGGAGGTTCCGGACTGTAGACCGTCTCAGGAGGTTCCGGACTGTGGACCGTCTCCGGAGGTTCCGGACTGTAGACCGTCTCCGGAGGTTCCGGACTGTAGGCCGTCTCAGGAGGTTCCGGACTGTAGGCCGCCTCAGGAGGATCCGGACTGTAGGCCGCCTCAGGAGGTTCCGGACTGTAGGCCATCTCAGGAGGTTTCGGACTGTAGGCCGTTTCAGGAGGTTCCGGACTGTAGGCCATCTCAGGAGGTTCCGGACTGTAGGCCATCTCAGGAGGTTTCGGACTGTAGGCCGTCTCAGGAGGTTCCGGACTGAAGGCCGTTTCAGGAGGTTCCGAACTGTGGACCGTCACTGCAGGCTCTGTGCCGTGGATCATCACTACAGGTTCCGTGCCATGGATCATCACTACAGGTTACATTACATTTACATTTAAGTCATTTAGCAGATGCTCTTATCCAGAGCGACTTACAAATTTGTGCATTCACCTTATGATATCCAGTGGAACAACCACTTTACAATAGTGCATCTAAATCTTTTAAGGGGGGGGGGGGGGGTTAGAAGGATTACTTTATCCTATCCTAGGTATTCCTTAAAGAGGTGGGTTTTCAGGTGTCTCCGGAAGGTGGTGATTGACTCCGCTGTCCTGGCGTCGTGAGGGAGCTTGTTCCACCATTGGGGTGCCAGAGCAGCGAACAGTTTTGACTGGGCTGAGCGGGAACTGTGCTTCCTCAGAGGTAGGGGGGCCAGCAGGCCAGAGGTGGATGAACGCAGTGCCCTTGTTTGGGTGTAGGGCCTGATCAGAGCCTGAAGGTATGGAGGTGCCGTTCCCTTCACAGCTCCGTAGGCAATCACCATGGTCTTGTAGCGGATGCGAGCTTCAACTGGAAGCCAGTGGAGAGAGCGGAGGAGCGGGGTGACGTGAGAGAACTTGAGAAGGTTGAACACCAGACGGGCTGCGGCGTTCTGGATGAGTTGTAGGGGTTTAATGGCACAGGCAGGGAGCCCAGCCAACAGCGAGTTGCAGTAATCCAGACGGGAGATGACAAGTGCCTGGATTAGGACCTGCACCGCTTCCTGTGTGAGGCAGGGTCGTACTCTGCGAATGTTGTAGAGCATGAACCTACAGGATCGGGTCACCGCCTTGATGTTAGTGGAGAACGACAGGGTGTTGTCCAGGATCACGCCAAGGTTCTTAGCACTCTGGGAGGAGGACACAAGGGAGTTGTCAACCGTGATGGCGAGATCATGGAACGGGCAGTCCTTCCCCGGGAGGAAGAGCAGCTCCGTCTTGCCGAGGTTCAGCTTGAGCTGGTGATCCGTCATCCACACTGATATGTCTGACAGACATGCAGAGATGCGATTCGCCGCCTGGTTATCAGAAGGGGGAAAGGAGAAGATTAATTGTGTGTCGTCTGCATTGCAATGATAGGAGAGACCATGTGAGGATATGACAGAGCCAAGTGACTTGGTGTATAGCGAGAATAGGAGAGGGCCTAGAACAGAGCCCTGGGGGACACCAGTGGTGAGAGCGCATGGTGCGGAGACAGATTCTCGCCACGCATCCTGGTAGGAGCGACCTGTCAGGTAGGACGCAATCCAAGCGTGGGCCGCGCCGGAGATGCCCAACTCGGAGAGGGTGGAGAGGAGGATCTGATGGTTCACAGTATCAAAGGCAGCAGATAGGTCTAGAAGGATGAGAGCAGAGGAGAGAGAGTTAGCTTTAGCAGTGCGGAGAGCCTCCGTGACACAGAGAAGAGCAGTCTCAGTTGAATGCCCAGTCTTGAAACCTGACTGATTAGGATCAAGAAGGTAATTCTGAGAGAGATAGCAGGAGAGCTGGCCAAGGACGGCACGTTCAAGAGTTTTGGAGAGAAAAGAAAGAAGTGATACTGGTCTGTAGTTGACCCAAGGTTCCGTGCCATGGATCATCACTGGAGGCTTAGTGCCATGGATCCTCCCTACAGGCTTTGGACCATAGATCATCGCTGGAGGCTTCATTCGTGGAGCTGGAATAGGTCTCACCGGACTATAGAACGTCGCTGGGAGTTCTGGACTAGGGAACGTCTCTGGGAGTTCTGGACTAGGGAACGTCGCTGGAGGCTCCGGACTGGAGAGCGTTGCCGGAGGCCAGGTGCGCAGAGCAGGCACAGGGTATACTGGGTCGTGGAGGCGCACTGGAGATCTGGAGCTTATGGCTGGCACAACCCGTCCTGGCTGGATAACCTCCGTAGCCCGACAAGCGCGAGCCGTTGTGACAGGTCGCACAGGTTTGTATTGGCGAACTGGGGTTACCGTGCGTAGACCTGGCGCAGGATAACCAGGGCCGAGAAAACGCACTGGAGACCAGGAACGCTGAGCAGGCATACTCCTTCCTGGCTGAATGCCAACTCTAGCACGGCACCTGTGAGGAGCTTGCACCGAGCGCACCGGGCTGTAGCTGCGCACTGCCGACACAGTGCGTATCTCAGCATAACTTGGTGCTTGCTCGGTCACTCGCCCCCCACGGTAAGCACGGGGAGTTGGCTCAGGTCTCCAACCTGACTCTGCCAATCTCCCCGTGTGCCCCCCCCCCCCAAAGAAAATTGTTGTGGCTGCCTCTCGCACTTGCCTCGACGTTGGTATCGTGCCTCCTCTCGTCGCCGCTCTGCTCTCGCTGCCTCCACCTGTTCCCATGGAAGGCGATCCCATCCAGCCTGGATCTCCTCCCATGTCCAGGATCCTTTGCCGTCCAGAACTTCCTCCCAGGTCCATTCTCTTCCACGCTGCTTGGTCAATTTATGGTGGGTTATTCTGTCACATGGGTCGTATAAAGAGGACCAAGGTGCAGCGTGTTTGTAGTTCCACATTATTATTTATTTGTGAAACGTAATGCAATACACTAAATAACTGAATATACAAAAACAACAAACCGTGACGCAGAGAGAAACAAACACTACTCAAAAGATAATAACCCACAAAACGGAAGAGAAAAACCCCTACTTCAAATCAAATCAAATGTATTTATATAGCCCTTGTTACATCAGCTGATATCTCAAAGTGCTGTACAGAAACCCAGCCTAAAACCCCAAACAGCAAGCAATGCAGGTGTAGAAGCACGGTGGCTAGGAAAAACTCCCTAGAAAGGCAAAAACCTAGGAAGAAACCTAGAGAGGAACCAGGCTATGAGGGGTGGCCAGTCCTCTTCTGGCTGTGCCGGGTGGAGATACTTAAATATTATCTCCAATCAGAGGCAACGCGGATCAGCTGCCTCCAATTGGAGATTAACACAAACAACCCCAACATAGAAATAGAAAAACTAGAACTTAAACATAGAAATAGAAAACATAGAAAAACACAAAACACCCCCTGTCACGCCCTGACCTGCTCTACTATAAAAAATGACATCTTACTAGGGTCAGGACGTGACAGCAGTGAATTCGTACTAGATGAAAACCGAAACAGTATGACATCTTGGCATTTAAAACATACTACATTTTAGAAATTTCACACACTATGAAACATAATATTTTCGCATACCCAAAATGCTTACTATTTAGAACACAATTATTGGTATTCGGACACAACCCATCTCTCGCTGTCTCTCTCTCTCTTTCTATCGCTCTGTCTGTAACTCATCTATCTATCTATCTACAGTGTCATTTTCTGTCAACGATCTACACAAAATACTCTGTAATGTCAAAGTGGATTTTTTTTAAAACATTTGCAAAAATAAATAAAAATTAAAAAAAGACTAATAAAACATGAATACATCTTAGTTAGATAAGTATTCAACCCCCTGGGTCAATACATGTTAGAATCACCGTTGGTAGCGATTACAGCTGTGAGTCTTTCTGGGTAAGTCTCTAAGAGCTTTCCACACCTGGATTGTGCAACCTTTGCCCATTATTTTTTTCAAAATTCTTCAAGCTCTGTCAAATTGGTTGTTGATCATTGCAAGACAACCATTTTCAGGTCTTGCCATAGATTTTCAAGTAGATTTAAGTCAAGACTATAACTCGGCCACTTAGGAACATTCACTGTCTTCTTGGTAAGCAACTCCAGTGTAGATTTGGCCTTGTTTTTTAGGTTATTGTCCTGCGGAAGGTGAATTAATCTCCCAGTGTTTGGTGGAAAGCAGACTGAACTAAGTTTTCCTCTAGGATTTTGCCAGTACTTAGCTCCAGTCAGTTTATTTTTTATCCTGAAAAACTCCCCAGGCCTTAACGATTATAAGCATATACGTAACATGATGCAGCCACCACTATGGTGGAAAATATGGAGAGTGGTACTCAATAATGTTATATTGGGTTTACCCCAAACATATCACTTTGTATTCAGGTCAAAAAGTGAATTGCTTTGCCACATTTCTTGTAGTATTACCTTAGTGCCTTGTTGCAAACAGGATGCATGTTTTAGAGAAAAATAAATTCTGTATAGGCTACCTTCATTTCACTCTGTCAATTAGATTAGTATTGTGGAGTAACTACAATGTTGTTAATCCATCCTCAGTTTTCTCCTATCACAGCCATTAAACTCTGTACATGTTTTAAAGTCATCATTGGCCACATGTGTCACGTCCTGACCAGTATAGATGATTATTTGTTATTGTAGTTTGGTCAGGACATGGCAGAGTTTAGTTAGTTTATGTATTCCGGGGTTTTGGGTTTCTTTTCTATGTTTGTGTTTCTATGGGTTTTCTATCTGTTCTGTTTCTATGTTAGTTAATTGGGGTATGGACTCTCAATTGAAGGCAGGTGTTTTCTAGTTGCCTTTGATTGGGAGTCCTATATATTAGGGTGTGTTTGGTCTTGTTGTTTGTGGGTAGTTGTTTTAGCACTGCTATACGTGTGTAGCCTGCTATACGTGTGTAGCCTGCTATACTGTTCCTGTCGGTCATTGTTTTCTTGTTTTTTGTTCGTGGTGTTCACATTATAATAAATTATGATGAGCACGCAATCCGCTGCATATTGGTCCACTTTTTCCGACAGCGATTTCAACATATCTTCTGACGAAGAGGAACGTGACAGAACTACCCACCTTAAAAGGACCAAGCAGCGGAGGAAATCTGGTGAGGACCGGGGAACTCGGCTGGTAAGGGAGCCCGAGAGGCAGCCCCAATATTTTTTTTTTGGGAGGGGGCACAAGGGTAGTTTGGCTGGGCGAGGATGGAGCCCCAGGCCAGCTCCCCGTACCCTTTTTGGGCAGAGACCTACTGGACAGGTCCCGTGCTTTGGGGTGATGGGTGCTGTGGCGAGGCCGGGTATTTTCAGGCCGGTACGCGCAGTACCAGCGCCCTGCATGTGCCAGGGGAAAGTGGGCATCCAGCCAGTAGGGGTGATGCCAGTCCTGCGCTCGAGACCTGCCAGTGCGCCTCTACGGTCCAGTGTTTCCCGCTACACGCACTAGCCTTGAGGTGCGTGTCTCCAGGCTGGCACGTCCAGTACCAGCCCCACGCATCAGGCTTCTAGTGCGTAAGTCCAGCCTCACCAGTCTGGAGCCGCCCGCCAGTCTGAAGCCGCCAGAGCCGCCCGCCAGTCTGGAGCCGCCAGAGCCGCCCGCCAGTCTGGAGCCGTGTAGCGCAGGTACCGTCGTTGACGGCAGCCACCCTCCCTTCCCTCCCTTTAGTTTAGGGGGATTTTCAGTTTGTTTTGGGGGATTACTGGGTTCTGTGTAAGGTGCATCCGGGGGTCTGCACCTTTGGGGGGGTGGGGTATGGACTCTCAATTGAAGGCAGGTGTTTTCTAGTTGCCTTTGATTGGGAGTCCAATATATTAGGGTGTGTTTGGTCTTGTTGTTTGTGGGTAGTTGTTTTAGCACTGCTATACGTGTGTAGCCTGCTATACTGTTCCTGTTGGTCATTGTTTTCTTGTTTATGTTCGTGGTGTTCACATTATAATAAATTATGATGAGCACGCAATCCGCTGCATATTGGTCCACTTTTTCCGACAGCGATTTCAACATATCTTCTGACGAAGAGGAACGTGACAACATGGTGAAATCCCTGAGCGGTTTCCTTCCTCTCCGGTAACTGAGTTAGGAAGGACGCCTGTATCTTTGTAGTGACTGGGTGTATTGAAACACTATCCAAAGTGTAATTAATAACTTCTCCATGCTCAAAAGGATATTCAATGTCTGCTTTTTGTGTTTTTACCCATCTACCAATTGATGCCCTTCTTTGTGAGGCATTGAAAAACCTCCCCGGTCTTTGTGTTTGAATCTGTGTTTGAAATTCACTGCTCAACTGAGGGACCTTACAGATAATTGTATGTGTGGGGTACAGCGATGAGTCATTCAAAAATCATGTTAAACACTATTATTGCACACAGAGTGAGTCCATGCAACTTATTGTGACTTGTTGCACACATTTTTACTCCTGAACATATTTAGGCTTGCCATAACAAATGGGGTTGAATACTTATTGAATGACATATTTTCCTTTAAATAATTCCACTTTGACATTATGGGGTATTGTGTGTAGGCCAGTGAACAAAATCAAAATGTAATCAATTGAAATTCAGGCTGTAACACAACAAAATGTGTAAAAAGTCAAGGGGTGTGAATACTTTCTGAAGGCACTGTATCTATCACATCACTCTCTCTTTTTATCTACACTCTCCCCTCTTATGAAATTGTTTTTAATGTCTTCCATTGTGGATGTTTTCGTTCACCCTCAGGAATTGTATCCATTAGTGGTCTCAGGACATAGTTTCTTAGATAATTGCAGTGGCCCATTTGTGTTCCCTGATATTTTACTTCTGTTTATCTAGGTAGTAAACCTTCAATCCATGTCTTCTGGCTCGGAAAATACCACACACTGAATCGCCATGTATCTCTGGAATTTGAAATGGAATGCTGTCTAGTTTGATCATGTTTTCATTGCTGTCTGTCTGTTCCCTTTTACACAGAGCTTGGCGATATGGCACGCGCTATGCAAAGAATGACTTTTGTCAATAGACAAGAAAACATTCCTCTTCTTCGTGACTTTCAATACTTCCACAGCAGTTTGAGAGCTGGCGTTGATATGTGTCTATGAACTTTCTGTATTACCCGATGGGGCGGTGAGGTCACTGTCACGGTTTATCAAACGGCTTCACTACAGAGCTGAGTGCTATGGAGAGTCCAATATATTTATTTCTGTTGGGCCATAGCACTTTTTTCACCATCACAATTGCTACCATCTTATTCTTTTGTAGTGTTCTCAGTTTGGGCTTTGTGAACTTTCCCAATTCTTAAAAGATGAGTCTTTAGATGACTATCGTCACTGGTGTAAGGTACTTAAGTAAAAATACTTTAAAGTACTACTTAAGTCGTTTTTGGGGGTATCTGTACTTTACTTTACTATTTATAGTTTTGACTAATTTAACTTTTACTTCACTACATTCCTGAAAATGTACTTTTTACTCCATACATTTTCCTTGACACACAAAAGTTCTCATTACATTTTGACTGCTTAGAATGCTTAAATTGCCCAATTCACGCACTTATCACAGAACGTCCCTGGTCATCCCTACTGCCTCTGATCTGGCGGACTCACTAAACACACATGCTTTGTTTGTAAATTATGTCTGAATGTTGGAGTGTGCCACTGACTGTCCTAAATAAATATTTTTTTTAAATGGTGCAATCTACTTTGCTTGATATAAGGAATTTAAAATGATTTATAATTTTACTTTTGATACTTCAGTATATTTTAGCAATTACATTTACTTTTTATACTTAAGTATATTTTAAACCAAATACTTGTAGACTTTTATCTCAAGTAGAATTTTACTGGGTGACTTTTACTTGAGTCATTTTCTATTAAGTTATCTTTACTTTTACTCAAGTATGACAATTGGGTACTTTTTCCACCACTGACTATTGTGATTGAGCACACTACCATCAATCTTTCCTCAGATAGGCAGGACGATTCCAACTTAATAGTAGTACTGATCTAGGATCAGGTCCTCCCTGTCAATGTAATCTTATTAATTGTGAACAAAAATGATAAACATAGCAACATACTGTAGTTAAAACAACATAGCTTCAACAACATAGCGCTATAGTACGTCCAGTTTTAGGCATTTAGGGCCATATCATAACATTCTGCCATGCATGACTAGAACACTCCTTATTGCCTACCTCATGTGAGAGACATGGATCCCCTTCCTTCAACAGCACACAGACACGCACGCACACAGCGACAGTGTACACACACACACACACACACACACACACACACACACACACACACACACACACACACACGCACACATGCACACAAACACACGGTATGAACAACCCCACAGGGGAAGCCCAACGCTTGTCACTCGGCTCAACTAATTACCGCCCCACTGACGAACAGTAATTACCGAAGCCGCCGCAACGAGGTTTAGTGAACGTGACAAAGTCATTAGACTCATGCTCCTTGCCTCCCGTAGAGCCATCACTACTTCTCTCACTCTCTCTATCTTGCTTATTTATTTATAAAATCATTTATTTACCCCCTTTTTATTCACAATTTCAATCTTGTCTCATCGCTGCAACTCCCCAACGGGCTTGGGAGGCAAAGGTCGAGTCATGCGTACTCGGAAACATGACCCACCTAAACCGCGCTTCTTAACACTCGCCCACAGCAATGTGTTGGAGGAAACAATGTTCAACTGACGACTGACCTCGGACAATACTGGGCCAATTGTGTGCCACCCTTTGGGACTCCTGATCACGGCCGGTTGTGACACAGAATGGGATGGAACCTGGGTCTGTAGTGACGCCTCTAGTAGTACTGTGATGCAGTACCTTAGACCGCTGCACCACCCGCTATCTTGCTTATTATTCACAAAATGTTTGTTTTCTTTTCTTTTTCTGTTCACAGTTTGATGGTGACAACATGTACATGAATGACAATAACCAGGAGTTTCGGTCACCAAGCCAGGTGAGTAGTCCGGTTCAGGGTTCACCAATTAATCCTAAAGGTTATACCTCCATTATGGTCAAGAGACATTCTCTTTGTGGTGACTAGGTGACTTATCAACATAAGCCTTCAAATATCTATTAACGAAGTATGGAAAGCACAAACAAAGGAATGATACTGAGTCAGTGCAACTACCCCGCTGGGGGTCTTCCATGTTGTAGTTTTCGCTTCTAGAAACATTCAATACATTTGTTAAACACCAATAATGCCACCGAAAGTTTGCCCTAACTGCTTATTTATTGTGTAGTTCTTATGGAGTTCCCAAAACCCATAGCTGTGTGACCTACTCCAGGTAAGGTAAGGTGTAGATGAGTTGTTACCGAAGTGGGTTTCACTTCCTTGTCTCAAACCCATCCGCTCCTTGGAGGGCATAGGCCATAAACAAACTTCCTCCAGCAGACTTGGTGTTGTGAGGTTTTACAGTATTTGAAGGTGTTGTTAGATTTGTGTCAAACTAGTCTGTTGGGAGCTCAGGGCCCGTATTCACAAAGTGTCACAGATCCTAGATCAGCACCGCTACTCTGACATGATTTGTGAATACGGGCCCAGGAGTGTAAGATAGGAGCGGACCGACACTCGGTCACTCGGTCCGCTCCTATCCGGACACAGGTTGACATTTATTGTCATGAATCTTGGAGGCAGCTCTGCAGAGTGGTCACAAGCTAGCACAAGCCACAAAGTCATTCAATTTTAAAGCTAACCCTAACCTTAATCCTAACCTTAAACACACTGCTAACCCTAATGCCTAACTCTAACCTTACATTTTTGTGTTCATGGATTTTTACAATATAGCCAATTTTGACTTTGCAGCTGTCTCATCTAGCGGAAATCGCTCAGTTCTGCCTCCAGGGCAAGATTCATAACAATAAACGTCAACCTGCAGTTTGGACGGGAGGGAGTGGAGCAGAGTACTCACAGCCAGAGTTAGAACGCCTTAGTTGACATATGGCAGTGTTTAGATCTCCAGGATTTGTTGATACTGCGGCAAAGCCTTGGTGTTTAAACAAAACATAACAAGGTTCCAACTACTCATCAATTAGCACTTGCCTACACAGAGAGAGAGAGCAAGGGAGAGAGAGAGCGAAGGAGGGTGGGAGGTGGTGAGAGGGGAAGAAAGAGTGAGAGAGAGGAAGAGAGAGGTGGAGGGAGAGAAGGAGAGCATGAGGCAAACCCTTTCCTAGTAAGTTTGTATTTTCTTTTAAGTCTTGATTGACTGCGTATAATGAGGGGTTGAAGGATAGATTTAGCAGCTTATTGGTTGCTCAGTGCAGCAGCACAAGGTCTACCGACATCACTGGAAACCCATTGGTTGCTTGTAAATTGGGCAAACTGTTCGGCACTATTGTCGGTCAGGCTGGTCATATGTCAATCAGCACCTACTCTACTTTAAAGTCTTACAGAGAGCGTTTGAACTACTTTGCCGATATGAAACAAAAATACAATCATAATATCAGTTATAAATATCAAATTCCCAGTTTATGCTACAAAACCAATTTTATAAGAGGTTTTAAAAATAAGTAATATTTGACAAAAAATTCCATGACGTACAGTAAGGTATTGTTGGTATAATAGATGGATATAGTTCAATGCCCGATTAATAGAATTCAACAATACATTTCTTGGTAGTCAAATAAAATAAAATAACATGTATATATAAAGCCCTTTTTACATCAGCAGATGTCACAAAGTGCTACACAGAAACCCTGCCTAAAACCCCAAACAGCAAGCAATGCAGATAAGCACAGTAGTCCAACAAATATTGCTATCAGGTTGTAAATCACAGCTGGTCTGTATTGTTTCAGTTTCAATGACTCAATATTTTGGACAAAAAAACGGACTAAAGTAACTACGGACCAATTCTAACTATATCGTTTTTTCTGTGGCTGTGGCTAGAGATGTGCATTTGATGATAGGGAGATTGTGATGTGCAAAACTCCCTGATCTTCTAAAAAAGATATGTTTGTCTAGTTGTGTCCAGTCCAAGTGGTGCTTGTACAGGCGGACCATCTATGGGAGGAAGGACGTCAGCGTTGCGCAGCAGCTGAAACCTGGTCCCGACTGAGTCCCAACGCTCCTTGGCAACAACAACACCAGGCTCCAGAGCATTGAAGCTGTAAAACAAGAAAATAGAAGAAAAAAATGTAGAAGACATTACAACCTTGCATAGCATCAATTCACCTCCTAAGTATAGATAATAAGAATAACCTCATACAATGCAATGAAAATGATATTCACCTGAAGTGCTGGTACTACTTTGAAGTGCTGGTACTACTTGATCTGTGGTTGCGGCCTGAAGTACGCAGTCGTGTTTTGTTGCCAGCCATAACTTTCCACCAGCACCGTACCATTCTGCAGTCCAACCTGTTGTGGGATGTTGACCCCCGTCACAGTGCTGTCCTTGACCACACCAGCAATTTCTCCACAGATTCCTGAAGGAAGACAGCCTGACTACATGTACCTCTGAAAAACACACAAATAATGTGAGATCCATAAAAGTAGTGCCAATCATGTTGGAGGTAAATGAAATAATGAAAACGTGTTGTTTATGCTTTACATTCCAAGTGTTGTCATCGATTCCTTGTGGAGACGCCACACCACTGCTTTTGTCACATGAGATGGCAGCAGCTTTCCACCAAAGTGTTTGTGTCCTGGGCGGTGTCCTGGTAATACTATTGCATTATCCTCTGCGTGGTTGTTGATGAAGTTCACAACTCACTGCAAGTACTCATGCTTCAGGTGTGACCTGTGCTTGCTTGGGCCGGCTCTCTTTTTGATGGGAGGCATTAGACCGTTCTCCTTGTGTGACTGACTGGTGGAGGAGAGTCGGGGGTGTTCTACTGATGCTGAAAGACAAATTCTAGATACAAATACTTTAGCATTATTATACAAAAGATGGCCGTAATCACCTCCAGACACACCTGGCTAACTAGAAGGGGTTATGTAATCATCTGTGGAGTCTTTTGTTTAGGCATGTAGCTAGCTAGCTAGCGAAACAATGAACCATTATTCCAACCCATCACAGGAGGTTGGCGGCACCTTAATTGGGGAGGATGGGCTCGTGATAATGGCTCTTATGTAGTTATGTGGCAATATGAGCCAGGACCCTTTTAGTCATTACCTTGTTTTTATTTTTTTATTGCATCTCCAATTTTTGGTGATTTTGGGAGTATACGTTGTTGTCATATTTAAGTCATATCATGGCCTTTATTTTCCTGACCTTTTTAGGTGGAATCATTGGCAAATTCAAGCACATATAGTATGCCTAATGGCCTATTTTAAAAGGATGGGGCATGATCCAATACAGTTGTTCTGCCCTTAATGTGGGTTACTTAGACTTTTGATGGCCCGTCAATGTTGTGTCCTATGTCTGTGTACAAAATGTGGAGTCTAGTACAGAGTCGCCTTTGTGAGTGTCCAAGGCTTTTTGTGTCTAAGTAGCACCCTTCAACACAGAGACAGGAGATTACATTACACACGCTACTGTATCTCAGGCCCCTTCAAGAGAAAACCCGCTAAACAAAAACAGCTTTCCTTGACTCTAAGCTAGGAAACAGGTCTAGTCACTCAGTGGCTTTTTCCAAAGGTATTCATTTGTTTGTTGTTACTGTACATGTAAGGGACTTTGTAATTTTTTGTTTGTTTACCAGCTGACATTCTTGTGGGCGACGTATTTAGTGGATCAACATGACATGGTTGTTAATCAGTGTTACATGTGTTTTCCTACTGCATACTGTACCAGTATAACTAATAATATCACTAATTCGCCCTATTGACTCGCGTCCGGGTGCCGCGTTTAATTAGAATCCAGGATTTTTAATGGCTCGTTCAGTGATCCTGATTGATATGTTCCAAGAAAAATAACATCTGTCATTTGATCTTTCCAATCTGTCATTGGATGCACATTATTCACACACACTTCAAGTGCAATGATGTTAATTGCTACACATACATGTAAAATAAATGTAGTACATATTGTGTGTTTACGTCAACAAACATGGTCGCCAAATTACGTGTGGCATCATGGGTAATGTAGTAATGTAGTGTAGTTGTCCTTATACAAGCCTTCCTCTAGCCCAGTGTTGCCCAGACTTGGTCCTGGAGCCCCCCCTGGGTGCATATTTTAGTTTTTGCCGTAGCACTACACAGCTGATTCAAATATCCAACTCATCGTCAAGCTTTGATGATTTGAATCAGCTGTGTAATGCTAGGGCAAAAATGAAAACGTGCATCCAGGGAGGGCCCCAGGACCAAGTTTGGGAAACCCTGCTCAAGCCTGCGTCTGCCCAGTGCATTGAGAATCCATTGGTGCCCCAAATAATCAGGCTGATTGGATATCAGGCCAGTGTGACGGACAGGAAATGCTTTGATTGGGACTGGTCTGGAATGAGCGGTGAGGGTGATCCGTTTGGGTGATTACAGACTGGAGCCGGTGTGTGTTTACGTTGCTGTCGCCCTCCTCTCTGTTTTTACAGTCCCTGTCCCACTGGGGTTTCATTTACAATAGAGCTTTAACAGACTGGATTTATAACTTCCTCTCTATGTTATAATCAGTCAGTGTAAGGAGAGCAGACCTGAGTTAAAAAACTATTTGAAATATTTCAAATACTTTGAGCGTTTGCTACCTGGAGTGCCAGGAGGATAAATAAAGCACTTTTGAGACTTTTCTATTGGTTCCTTTGCGACAGGCGTGCTGAATCAAGCACAGATCCAGTATTCAAAAGACACTGAGTATACCGAACATTAGCCCTCAGAACAGCCTCAATTCGTCGGGGCATGGTGTCGAAAGCGTTCCACAGGGATGCTGGCCCATGTTGATTCCAATGCTTCCCACAGTTGTGTCAAGTTGGCTGGATGCCCTTTGGGTGGTGGACCATTCTTGATACACACGGGAAACTGTTAAGAGTGAAAAACCCAGTGGCGTTGCAGTTCTTGACACAAACTGGTGCGCCTGGCACCTACTACACTACCCTGTTCAAAGGCACTTAAATGTTTTGTTTTGTCCATTCACCCTCTGAATGGCACACATACACAATCCATGTCTCAATTGTCTCAAGTCTTAAAATTCCTTCTTAAACCTGTCTCCTCACCTTCATCTACATTAATTGAAGTGGATTTAACATTGACATCAATAAGGGATCATAGCTTTCACCTGGGTTCACCTGGTCAGTATATGTCATGGACAGAGCAGGTGTTCTTAATGTTTTGTATACTCAGTGTAATTTCAAATAGAATTGGAACCCAAATCTGGTGTGTAGAGGGAGAGAAAGAATGACAGAGAAATACTTTTCTCTCTGTTACCTCATTTTTCACTTTTGTACCAACCCTGCCTTGCTGTAGAAAGATACTCAGGGTCTTTTAAGAACCAGCTAGTTTTAGCTTGTTTGTGTTTGTGCCTTTGTTTCTTTTGTTGTTGAGAATGCAAGACAACGTGGGGCTCTTATATAGTCACGACCACAGGGGAGCTGTTGCTGATGGTCTAGATTAGAATAGAAACTTGGATAAAGTGGCTTCTCTCTCTCTCTCTCTCTCTCTCTCTCTCTCTCTCTCTCTCTCTCTCTCTCTCTCTCTCTCTCTCTCTCTCTCTCTCTCTCTCTCTCTCTCTCTCTCTCTGTCCCCTTTCTCTCATTTTCCGTCTTTCTCTCTCCTCTTTCTCTCTCATTCTCTGTCTCTCTCCATCTCTCCCCTATCTATCTCTCTCTCTCTATCTCTTCCCTATCTCTCTCTCTCTCTTTCACCCCTCTCACCGACACACACAATATCCCTCCCCTCTCACCACACAGCAGCTTCATCCAGTCAAGTGCGTTGCCCATAGGGTCCGTGCAGATGTTGTTTGGCCTCTCTGGCCCTGCGCTGTTCCGACACACATCTCCACTGACTGACTCACAGCGCAGGGAGCAGAAACATCTTAGAACACGGTGGTAGCACATACACCACATGTGGGTGATGGCGAGGTGAGAGCGAAGTTACTTAATGGTGACTCATGGTGTACCATTTATACTCTGAGCACAACAGACAGACGCAAGCACGCACGCACGCACACGCACACACACACACATACACTCCCCTTCCCTCTTCAGTGGATGTGCATATACAGGTCTCTTCTCATCATCTTTCCTTTTTGGTAATGCGAAAAGTTGCATGAGTAGATGACTAATCATGTGGAAAGGGTGACGCACATCTCTTTCCTGAGCCCAACTAGAACACTTTGTGCGATGCATAAAAACAATGGAGAGAGTGGAGATGGAAACCTTATCGTCTAGCTCTATCTGTTGTGTACTGTTATTCTAAAGCAGTTACACCAAAAAAATATGCTCCTTCAACATTGAAAAAACATTGAGACAACACTGAGACAACATTGAGGGAATAGGATGCCCACACCCACGCTGAGAGGATTTGTTAGGGTCGTCTTATGTAGGTCAGCCTATGTCAGCCAATAAATCCAATTATCATCAGCTTCTGAAAGAGTAGAAATGAAAGAAGAAATGGGCTTAGGGTCGCCACGATCTCTGTGAGTGCGTTCCAGTTTTAGCTGAGATTTCCCTTTATGTTTCAGGTTCTACTAGACTAGACAACAGGACCGATACAAGACTATCCCAATATCTTTACTATAGCAGACTTGGGTTCAAAAATACTATTTCAAATAATTGAAAATGCTTTTAAGCTGGGCTTGATTGAGCTTGCCTGGCGCAATGGAACCAATAGCATAGTTGCAAAAGATCTGGTTCTTCAGACAGATGCGCATTTTAAATATTTCAAATAGTATTTGAACCCAGGTCTGGAGTAAAGTGCATGAGAATTATCTAGTGAAGGCCCTCCTTTGACTGTGACTCGCTTGGTCCTCCTCATCTAAATGTACATCGTGCTAAAATCTTAAAACCACCTTATCAGCAGGGAAAGTAAACTGAATGATTCATGCACTCTTTTAAGAGAACTTGAAACCTTGGATCTATTTTGGGCTCCACTCTATATGCAGTATTGCTGCTGTGGAGGGATTTAGAGAGGACTAAATAGTTTTAGCTTTTTCTCTCTCTCTCTCTCTCTCTCTCTCTCTCTCTCTCTTCTCCCCCCCCCCCCCCCCCCCCCAGTGATCTTTCTCATCATATGGCGACCAAGGTCATGCCTGAAATACAATAGACGTGTAGACATCTGGTATAATACTGTGGAAAGTTAAATCTATATGAATGGCCCTGCCACAGTAGATTCTCTCTGATGCACTCCTCGCGGTTCAGTGAAAGTAAATCACAATGTTCTCTTATTACCCTGACTGGAATGAGGGCATAGAGAAAGAACATGAGGGATCACCCCATTCCCCCCTCCCCCTGTTTGCCACGGCTTAAAGAGAATGACATCACGGAAATAAAAAATAAATGAGGATTATGGGTAGGCTATTGTGCCATATGTGATTACCGGGGCTTCCACATTCCCCTAGTGGGAAGAGTGACTACAGGCTGACATTTTTTATTTATTCTTGTGATTTTAACCATAATGATTGGATAAAATACGGAAATGTGGTGCACCACAAATATTCCTGTTTTTGGCCACTGACAAAGATCGTGCTTTTCGGGATGTTTCAAACGGTTGTAGGAGTCTGTCAGAGCTTTATTTCTTTATACATACTCTTATTACCCTGTCTGAGAAGAAAAAAAAAACACTTTTCAACCCATATGATCTAGTACATAATAAAAGTATAATAAACCATATACAAAAATAAATAGAAAACGTGAATGAATAAGCCTTTTCATACATTATAACATATATAGTTATAATCTGTTTTAGAAACATCTACCCAAGATCATTCACATTCTTTATTACTTTACCAAACGTATCATGACATTAGTGATAGTCAAAATCTGTTATTTTTGTGAACGTCTAAATCAACATTTGGGACATTTAAACAGCGTGTGTCCCTGCTATAGATGAGGGGAGACGGGCGATGTAAAGCATATGCAATGTCTCTGCCTCCGACGTAAAACAAATGTTTGACTTCCACACAAAATTACTTTGTTACTTATTTCAGGTTTAAGGAGGTATGTCGCATTCTTTATTGTAATTTAGATCCACCTGCTCGAGACAAATTCAATGATTGTGTTGCCACATCTGTGCGGTGAAGCAGTCGAACTGGATAAATGTTTTTATAAGGACCGCGTCTCTGACGTAACGTTGCAGTGAACTTGATTTCACCACTCTGAAAACACATCCATCACATACTATGTTGAATGTCCTTTGAAGAAGCAATAATATAAATGAATCTAATGATGCAGCCGACCACTGGAGAAAGGCAAATGCACGAGTATTCGACAGAGGACGTTAATGTTATCCTAGGATGGCTGTCTTGTGACTTCTGAAATGGTGTGAAATCAAGAAAATCGGTGATGTAAACATATACAGAAAAATTGGGGGTAATTCTAGTGCCAGATTTCAGGGACTGTCAGCTTATTATGGTGTGTTTCTTTTTCCACTCTGGTCAAAAGTCTTCCTCATATAATTTATTTGTATGTGGTTTTGGTGGAGATCGAGCTCAGCTCAAATAGGCCAGACACAGCTGTAATGGAGTGTGGAGAGGGGTCTTTTACCCAACTAAATTAGATCTATTTTGGTGTGACATTTGAGGGAATTGCCAGTGAGGGGAGCAGGATGTCAGATACTCCCCCTCCCCAAGGCTTCTGAAGGACATCACCTGTGACCCTGACACGGGATTGGACGGTGCAAACCGCCCCCTTTTCAGGCTACTTATCCCAGTTCTACCTGGCTGTCAGTCAGCCGGCTCTGAAATCCATCTTCTGCTCTTTTTCAATCGAGGGCCATTTATTGCCATTGCCATCTATTGTAGAGGGCTGGTTCTGCTGATGCATAAAACCCAATGGAGTTTTGTGTCAATTGAAAGCCTGGTGGATAGGTCACGTGCCCCAACGCACTGTCCTTTGTCCTTTTGACCATCGTTCTGAAACACCCACTCGTTCTCGTTGATGAGTGTCGTTTTTGTCCTCTCTCTGCTCAAGAGGCTCTTCTTGGCTGTTGGATCTAGTTCTAGGATGTAACGTTGTGTTGTGTTTGAGTAGCCTATCCTCATCCAACTGTCGTCGTCCTATTGCTTTCTTTTATCTTAGCTAGAGATGGCCGGACATCTTTGTTTATGCATCACCAGCTTCTGCAAATTGCTACAGCAAGGCCAATCTGTCGTTTTCTTGACGTGACATGTAGCTACTGGACTGGCTTTCAATAGATAGCCTATTCTTAGTAAAGGTAGCGGGCGTTTGATTAAGAAAATGGAATGCAGTATTGGAGTATACAGTACAATCAAAACAAAGCATTTAAATGTACATGTATGCTGTGGAATACTAGTGGATTTATCCAATATATTTATTCAACATAGATATTAATCCATTTAATCACTGGTGTTAGATAATCGCATATGTGGACAGCCTACGTGTAGAATGGAACTGTAGAGAGGAGGAGTTGTGCAGTGTCCTCGGAGCTTTACAAGCATTTTTTTCTCCGCAAAACAAAATTATAATACATTTCACCTTTCATGGGAGGGCGATGGTTGGGTAGCGAGGTTGAATTTTACATTTAGTTTTGACCCCTTCTGTTTTCTCCACAGCCTGCAATGTCCTGAAAGACAGTAGATGTATGAATTATTTATCTGTATTTGAACATATTAAACTTGTAATGTCCTTGTCCCACATTTTATCCTCAAGGGCATCCAACAGAGCTGTTAAAAGAATGGAAGGCCTGATTGTAATATCACCTCTTGCAGCATTCAAATCTTCTAACATGAATCCTACATCAATTTACTTTAATCTTGGAGAATCATTTGTCGGAAATATATGTTGTGGTAGTTCGGATAAAAGCTGGATGAAATGCAGGGGAGGCTTTAGCCATTTTAAGCATTTAAAAAGCTAGCGTTTCATAACGTCTTAGCAACATACACTGCATGACCAAAAGTATGTGGACACCTGCTTGTTGAACAGCTCATTCCAAAATCATGGACATTAATATGGTGTTGGTCCCCCCTTTGCTGCTATAACAGCCTCCACTCTTCTGGAAAGGCTTTCCACTAGATGTTGGAACATTGCTGCGGGAACTAATGCCACAAGAGCATTAGTCAGTTCGGGCACGGATGTTGGGGGATTGGGCCTGGCTCGCAGTCGGCGTTCCAATTCATCCCAAAGGTGTTCGATGGGGTTGAGGTCAGGGATCTGTGCAGGCCAGTCAAGTTCTTCCACACCAATCTCGACAAACCATTTCTGTATTGACCTCATTTTGTGCACGGGGGCATTGTCATGCTGAAACAGGAAAATGCCTTCCCCAAACTGTTGCCACAAAGTTGGAAGCACAGAATTGTCTAGAATGTCATTGTATGTTGTAGCGTTAAGATTTCCCTTCACTGGAACTAAGGGGCATAGCCTGAACCATGAAAAACAGCCCCAGACCAATATTCCTCCTCTACCAAACTTTAAAGTTGGCACTATGCATTGGGGCAGGTAGCGTTCTCCAGGCATACGGCTAACCCAGATTAGTCCGTCAGACTGCCAGATGGTGAAGCGTGATTTATCACTCCAGAGAATGCGTTTCCACTGCTCGAGAGTCCAATCTGGCTTTAGAAGATGCTCATTCAACTGATACTTGCCCTATCCACCTTTTTGACCACATCAAGCAGGAAAGTGATTTAGGGGAACTATACAGGTATGGTCATGTTAGACTTGCAGAAAGCTTTTGACACAGTGGACCATGATATTCTCCTGATGAAACTGAAATGCATGGGTCTAAATGATGTAGCAGTGAATTGGTTTGGGTCTTATCTGACCAACAGAACACAAGTATGTAATGTTGGTGATGTTCTGTCAGAGGCCAAAGAAATATCCTGTGGAGTACCGCAGGTATCAATTTTAGGGCCTCTCTTATTTCTTATATGCGTTAATGATATGCCAAGTACAGTAAAGTACTTTATGCTGATGACTCAGCCATACTGGTATCAGGGAAGGATACAGTTTACATAGAGGATTGCATTTTGCATTTTGTTAGAGATTGGTTGACTGACACCAATTTGTTGCTACATTTGGGAAAAACTTTAGCGATTTTGTTTGGAACAAAACGTAGATTGCTTAGGGCTGACAAGATAAGGGTAAACTATGCAGACAAGGAGATTGAATCTAAAACAAGTGTAACTTATTTTGGTGTGTCTCTAGATCATTCCCTTTCTGGAGACCTGATTGCTGCTAAAATGATATCTAAAATGGCGAACAAATTGAAATGATTGATATTTTAACATCAAAGTTAAGAAACTGCTTGTCTCAACCTTGATTCAGTGTCATTTTGATTATGCCTGCTCTGCTTGGTATAGTGGGCTATCAAAAAAGATGAAAAGGAGAATGCAGGTCATGCAAAATAATGTTATCAGGTATATGGTGAATGTCCCCCTAGGACCCACATAGGGGTACAGGACTTCCGGGGGGTGGGCATGTTGCCTTTGGAGTCCGGAGTGGAGAAACTTAAACTTAATCATTATGTTTGACATCTTAAATGATCGTGCCCCAGGTTATATGAAGAACATTGATAACCAACACAGTTACAATACCAGATCTGGTGTTATGTCTTCTAAAATCCCAAGAGTAAACAGTACTGAGAGGAGCACGTTTTTCTATACAGGCATTTGTCTATGGAATAGCCTCCCCTTGGAGATCAAGCAAAGAAAAAGTAGATAAAGCTTTAAAAAGCAGTTGAAGGTTTTCATTTGGACAAGGTTGTCTCAGTAAGAGAAACCACTCCACTTCCCCTTGTGCCCCCTACGGCTGGTCAGGTGTATTTATTTGAATGATATGCATGATGTGCAATGGATAGATTGTTTTAATGTGAAATTACTATGGTTGATTTTTAAGGTTAGGGAGAAGTGCAGTGAATTGTGCCACTTTTTAGGATGTCAATATAAATGAATGTATTTATGGTTGTTTGTAGTTTTGTCTTGCCTTTTAATCATTATTTATGTTATTGTTTTTACCATCGAGGACCACTTTGGAAAAACAAGCATTTTAATTAATACTTTCAAGTGATATCCTCTGGTTCCACATTGTACATTTTGTTGCATATGTCTGTTACCCAAAATAAATTCAATTCAATTATGGCGAGCTTTACACCACTCAAGCCAATGCTTGGCATTGTGCATGGTGATCTTAGCCTTGTGCTCGGCTATGCTGACGTTGCTTCCAGAGGCAGTTTGGAACTCGATAGGGAGTGTTTCAACCGAGGACAGACAATTTTTACACTCTACATGCCGTTGTTACTCCGAGACGTTTCCACTTCACAATAACAGCACTTACAGTTGACCGGGGCAGCTATAGCAGGGCAGAAATTTGACGAACTGACTTGTTGGAAAGGTTGCATCCTATGACGATGCCATGTTGAAAGTCAGCTCTTCAGTAAGGTCATTCTACTGCTAATGTTTGTCTATGGAGATTGCATAGCTGTTTGCGCGAGGTGTGGCTGAAATAGCCGATTCCACTAATTTGAAGGGATGTCCACATACTTTTGTATATATAGTGTAACAGTCAATAAATGTATCCTAGATACATGTATCTCATTGAAACTTGATGTCATAAAGTGTCTTAATAACAGCTGTTCTTTCATTGTTGTGCACATGTTCAAATGCACAGTAAACTACCTCATATTACTGTATAGCCAAGTTATGACAAACCATAGAGAATCCCATACAGTATCCCTTCAATACAATTGGTAGGTTCATTCAGAGAATAATAGGACTGATTAGAGCCAGATAAATGCATAGGACTTTCTGCAGTAATCTAATTATGGTGTTCCTAAATTACATACTTGAAAATACTTGCTAAGTGAGATATTTGCCTTTTTTTTTCAAGAAATCCTTATATATTACAATAATATGCTATATTTATCTCGCTCATTAGACAAAACTATAGTAGCACAGTCCTTGAAAGTGTTTTGAGAAGTGCAATTCCGATGGACAAAGTAGAAAATAAATATGGTTGTCATTAACCTGTTTTGTGGGAACGCGAGATCTCACTGAAGTTGAATACAATAGTAATTATAGTATTGTGTTATAAGCCCATACACACGTAAAGTGTATGTTATGAAAACATCAAGGGAAAAAAACGGCCTTTTCTCTTGGTTCCATGCACCAACACCATGCTTTATTTTCCTTAGTATTTCTTTCCATTTGTTTGCTAAAAGTATTTGTTTGCAAGATAAATGGCTGCTCTGGCAGGCGAGGTGACGGCCTACACGAAGATGATATTGAATTGATTTCTGAAATGTTGCAGAACGGACTGCTTGATGTGTACCCCGAGACATGAATCATAAAAATTCTATTAAAAAGCTCTTGAATGGCTGACACTGGAATACTATTTGTGATGATTAATTTTCCCCAGTCATTATAAAGGGAGTCAGCATCAGATTGCCTCTGACAAAATTGCTTTTCATTCCCTGGTGAATACCCTCAGTGTGCTTTTGAGAGTGCAAAACCATATTTCTCAGCATAATATTATGTCAAGATGGCCCTTGAAGATACCACAGTGAGGCTTCCTCCTCTACCACCTGATTTGCATATGCAGAATCGTGAGAACGTTTTTCACCTTGTTCTGATAGAGGGAGAGAAGAGGTATTTAGTCACTTTAGATACAACTCATGACGTCAAGACTGTCAGGGGGATTTAGTTCATTCCATCTCAACCAAATTCAGTTCAGGAATTTGATTGAAATCCCATTATTAATCAGAACATTGACAAATGTTAGTCAATGTGAGGATCTTTAATTGAAATAGTTAAAGTAATTGACCCCAACCCTGGTGTTTGTTGCCAGTGCTCCATGAGTCAAAATTTGTTTGGCTTCTTGATTAGTAAGCCATTAATCTTCAACAGACATTGAAGTAAATTATTTTCATCATCACAAACAGATTTCTTTGTTTGTACATGCTCCTGCTTTCTAGACTGACACTGAGGCCCCCTAGTCAGAGAGAGCTTTACATCATTCTGCGTTATAACATGCTCTAGGATTGATTTCAAAAGCTGAGTGAGCACATTAGTATTGGTTATTAAAGTACGATTTGTATATTAATGTCTTCCTACGTAGAGAAGCATATGCAGTTGTGGTTTCAGCTGAATTCATTGTAGTTTAATCTCCTAATAGATGACTGTAATTTGTGGCATCATGAACGATGGCATTTGTTGATATATTTTATTTCAATATCTCAACTCCTATGCTCCACACTCTCACCATATCACTCCTTTTACCGAAAGAACTTGAGTTAGCAAGGTTTCCAGTGTGTTCATCACAAATGGAAAATAAACTGAAAATGTGAACCTTGAACTTGAAACTCATCCCATCACCTTGTCTCCCCTCTCAGAACTACTCCAGTCAGGGCCGAGGAAGCAACAGCGGAGGAGGAGGGGATGAAGACTACGAGATCCCCCCCATTACGCCCCCCAACCACGCTGATCCTTCTCTGCTGCACCTTATGGACCCCGAGTCAGGCTACACCTTTCACTCGCTGCCCCACAACGGCCTGCTCAACCCCTACTCCTACCCGGAGCTGCCCGCAGCCCTCATGATGTCCAACATGCTGAGCCAAGATAGCCATCTTCTCTCGGGGCATAACATGCACTCGGTAAGATCCACCACTTACAGTCTTTCTCCTCTTCTGTCTCTTCCTCTTCCTCTTCCTCACTCATCCAGAGCTGCAGGTTGGTTTATGTATATCATCATGGAATGTTTGCTAACACTTTACTTAAAGCCTGCAGGTATAACACATTATGATGCAGTTATAATGCATTGCAAGACTTGTTATGAGCATGTATGATAATTTAATTGGTATGAAGGTATAACCAGTATTTGTTTGCCAATGCAGAGTAAGATTCAATTCAATGTTTTGTTAATTAACACATATTTTCAGTGTGGCTTCATAAGGGACATGTTCTGGTTTTAGAACAGGGAAACACGCTTGTTTCAATTAGCAGCACTCTAACAGGCCTATTACAGAGTGTGGAACAAAAGCTTATGGAGACCCCAGCAGACACATGCAACAATTTTGCTTTACACATGATGCTTTTTAACTCCCAGACCTTTGCCACAGACTCCTTCATGTCTATTCAAATCGTCAAACTCAAAAGATTTGATTCGCTCAAAGTGAGCACAGAGAGAGTGCAACGAGCTGTGCGGTGCACATTTTTATTCACTCTTATAGACAAAGCGAAAAAGAGGGTCTTGGAGGAGAAAGGGTTCTCCCTTGTCAGCTACTTTTCTCTTTCATAAGGATGTCGAGGACCTCCATTCCAACGCCGGTAAGCGACTATTTCATGTGTTAAACATGGTTCACACTGAACATGCAAACACCCCTGGCGTACACATTCAAGTTTCTTAATCATGGAATCGAACCAGATGAATTATAGATGACCTGCGTGTGAATAATTCAGTTTTATATACTTTCAACTGACACAAATATATCTTTTGGCTTATAAATATTCATGGTTTAATGTGAGCATCCGTGGCATTTATCCTTGGTTTAATCA
Source organism: Salmo salar (assembly GCF_965601325.2). Lineage (NCBI taxonomy): Eukaryota > Metazoa > Chordata > Actinopteri > Salmoniformes > Salmonidae > Salmo > Salmo salar. Next base: position 78,298,881 of record NC_138305.1, on the reverse strand, counting down.
GGTCTTATGAGATTTTGGAATCAAAGTGCATATGTTGTACATTTTATGTGTGTGGCAGAGACTGGGCTTAAGTCACTGTGTTGAACATACCAGTGAGCTGAATATGGGTGGTATAGTGATATATAGTAGGCTACGTACTGGTTTTTTTGCGTTTATTTCTTTAGTTAACATTTGCCAGTGGTCAGAAAATGCTCGAGCTACTATTTGTCATAGCAAATACAGCATTAATTGACACAATTGGAATGAGGCATGCATGGATGCATGTTCATGTGCATGCCATGCATATGTGCTTACACGCACAAACATAGACATTTACATATGGGAGAAAGCAGTTCCCCTTTCCTACTTGGTGTATTAGGCCAATAACATTTCTTTGAGAAAGAGAGTCCTGGTTTATTAACAGCTTTTGTTTCACCTTTGCAATAATTTATTTTCAAATAGTCCTTCAGGGTAATGTTCCATTTTCTTATTTCACACCCCCTTTTCTCATAAATGAATCGTCATCCCCATAAATCACAGCACAAACAGAGACTTGCACACACCGTGAACGGTCCAAAGATTTATATAACACATTCATGTTTTCCACTTCCTCATTTTAGTACTACTCTGCTGGAGCCTGGCTAATAATAGTGACTATTAATATTTCCTGTTGCCTAGCAACCTGAGCAAGTAATAGCTTACTCTGGAAAAATAGATGACCGATAAGGAAAAAAATGTAATTCATTTATTATCTCTGGGGACAAGAGGAGCTTATTTCTCAGGCAGAGGCATAGAAATGTATAGCATGAAATATCTTAAAGGAATTGAAGATGAGGATGTTTCATTTGACGTTTTTCCTATGATGTCAATGAACCTTAATTTCATGCCAATAAAGGCATAATTGACAGATGAAATTCATATTATTGTCATAGCCACAGCACGGTATTTGTGTTTTAAGAATATACTGTGTTGAAAAAGGCAGAAGGTGTGGTTTTTGCAATGTGGGGTAATGCAAAACATAAAGGTTTCCTTAGTATTCGATGAAGGCATATGCTGATCATTATTATTATTAAATTGAAGCATCATAATTCAGTGTCAACTGTTTTCTTTCATTGTAGCTGTACTGTAACTGATAAGAAAATGAGTTGATTCAACAGCAGTGCCTCAAGCCTACAGTTCATATCAGCAATGATAACTATCCTACGGGTTTGTAAACTTCTTTACAGATACAGAACTACAAGCTCAGCTGGAGCAATAGACATTGCTCATCTCTGGGGATGATGTTGCTGGTTTGTGTACAACATTTAGCCTAAGGCTAAAGCTCAGGAAACTTCTCTCTGCTTTAGGATTCTCCATGCATCTCATGGTCTCACATAGCAAACCGTTTTAAAGAGAAAGTTCAGGGAAATTACATACTCTTAATATGTGTTGTCTTACCTTGAAAGCAGTCTTTAGGACAAGGAGTGACCGCAATCCTTTTGCTTTTGTTAAACTAGCCACTATTTATAAATATGTACGTTTGCTGAACTATCCCTTTAAGGCACATGTGTCAAACACATTCCACGGAGGGCCGAGGGTCTGCGGGTTTTCGCTCCTCCCTTGTACTTAATTGGTGAATTAAGGTCACTAATTAGTAAGGAACTCCCCTCGCCTGGTTGTCTAGGGCATAATTGAAAGGGGGAAAAAAAATGAGTTTGACATCCCAGATTTAAGGCATTACAGTATTGTCAGCAGTTGATCTGACCATGAGCATCAACATCATTTTAGAAATTGACATAGTCATATAAGCCCAGTTGTTCATTTCTTGTCATAGATGTCTCAAATAGATTTGTTTTATTACTGAGAGCAGTGTCACAAATATCCCAAATCTCTGATCACTGGTGGAACACATGATAATACCCTTCCACTCATTTAGAAACCTCTTATTTCTTTCTATGAATTAATCTCATCTTTGACAGGCTCTTCCCTCTCAGTTCATTCTGACTGCTCAGAAGGCTAAATAATTAGCTGCTAATTCACAGGATGATCTGCAGGAGATGGGGAAATGGGCTGAAGCAACTAAATGTTGATACGATATGTAGCTTTCGACTTGGATATGAAAGTAGTAGTATTTTTTATGATAGTTAAATGAAATTTGTATTTACGTCAAGCTACTGTATGTTTCATCTGAGACTTTGAATCTTAGCCTGCCTTTCTATGAGGCATTTGCATGTAGTAGCTGACAACAAACTCTGCCTTTGTTGCTAATTACAATAATGACATATCACACGTTTAAACAGCTAGCAAAATAAGTTTCCAAAACATGAGGGAATGGTTCGGATATGTTATCCTTAATTAGAAGTTTACGGTGGTTTGTTATCGGTAAAGTCAGCGGCCCACTACTCATTTGGCTGATGTGCTTTCCAGTGGTCAGACGGCAGTAGCCGACACTACTTAGAGAGTAAAGGCTATTGACATGGGTCCAATATCAGCTTACAGTGGTGTACTGCCTCATAGCCATCAGTGGTCCGATAGGTGTTTGCTAGCTGGATAGTGTTATAGGAGAATGTTAGGTGTTTACCCAAGTGTGATGTTCTAGAAACTTTCTGAACCCCCTGCCCAAACAAACTCTGTTATCTAAGGGCAAATGGACACAAAGTTTGAATGGGACATTGACCAATGTTGAACTTTTAAGCTTGATAGAGCGCTCATTACGCCTGCATGGAGAATCCCTATCACTGTCAACGTTGCTTTCTCCTCAGTGTGCTACTGTGGGGGGGGGGCGTCATGTTTGACTGGCCACCAGATCCCCTAGCCTGGATCGTCTGGCTTATGTTTTCAAGAAAAAGAGGAGGGAATTATTTGAAAAAGAGGAGGGAATTCTCCGGCAGGCGGCAATAAGAGTCGAGGATGGGAACAGGCACGGTGCCGAGGGGAACGCCGGGACGTTTAAATATTCAAACTGAACGCCAGCCGACGTCTCCTTTCAAGCATAATGAAGGTGGTTTGGGGAACTGCCCACCGCCACAAAAGCTCAGTCAAATCTGCAAGTTAATGTAGAACTCACATTATCCGAATTAGGGGATTTGTTCAATCTAGTTAAACATAACTATTTTTGCAGGGTGCATCTGTCATTAGACCACAGGCTGCCCGTATTCAGGAATCTCTGTTGTCTAAATACTTTAAATGTGGGTTATTGTTAGACTATGAATAGTGTCTAGTTGGCATTACTGGTCTGATGCAAAACCAATGTTATTTTCAGACTATTGAAGGCCATACTTGCTTTATCAATATAAAAAATGGTTGATTATGCTGCTATCCAATAATAACACACTGAAGGGATAGTTCATCCTTATTAGAAAATGTGTTGAAATGGAAGTCAATGTACTCGATGTTACATGTTTTAAATGACATGCCTAAGTATGGATTACAGTCTCCTTGTCCATAGACTCCGTTCAGGGTGAGGGACCAATAAACAATTCTTACATTTGGATAAACTATCACTTTAATCATGTGGGATGTTTTACTTCTAGATTTTCTTTATAACCCGTTTTAGATCTACACAAAGTGTTAGTTTTGAAACTGTCTGTGGTTGTTTGTGTGTGTTTTCGGCATACATTTTAGTCAGACTCACTGAATGTTAGCTTAACTTAATTGAATCTGTTTAAAGGAAATGTGTATTGCATCACTTGGCATTTAGGACATAGACCGGGGCAAGTGTATCGATGGCTGCAGTTATTGACAGAATCATAGTACATGGAAGGTGAATCAAATGTTGAACAAGGTCAGAATTAGCCAGTCACATATTATACAAATCACTATCTGATCTTAAAAACATGAATGGTCATATTCAAACAGCATAACCTCAAGATGAATAATGATGATTACATATGGGGCTAAAATGGACGATTTCTGCTGTTTGAAGTGAAGTTAGCAATGAAGTCCCATTCCAGACAGTCTGGGCAGGCCTGGAACACATCTAATATGACCTGCCTGTACTGTTGCCATTAACTGGAACATATATGACCTCTTGTTTCGCTTTCACAGGAACTCAATAACAGTCAGGGCATTATGATTCACTTTGAATAAAAACAAATATGTTATTAAAGAAAGTGTTTAATAAAAGTAAAGCTTTGCTTTGGATGCTTATGCATGGATGAGAGTAAAGAAATGAAGAAGTGTATTAAAGGATTAAACATTAAAAACAAATGAGCATTCATTGCAGCCATGAATATTCATGCTGCTAATTCAAATAACCTTAGGCGACTGTTAAGACAAATTAATATTTAAAACAGCATGGTAGTAGAGTTTTTGTAACATTGCATTAGCTGACTTTCTGAGATTATGTACAAGAGTAAACAATTGAATCGAGAGAACCACTTTTTATCCTGATGAAAATAGTTCTGCTTTTTCATGTTGCAGTACATATTAGTTCCAGTACAGTAAAGTACTCTAAGGTAAGATTTTATCATGGAGAGAAGAAGCACAAAAGGGAGAAGCATACTCACTATTTAGTATAACTAACATAAACCTAGTACAATTATAATACCAGTATCCAGCACACAAGAGCAGAGGGAAGGAAGGGATTTACCAAATTGATATGCAGCCCAGAGAGTGAGTAGAAAGGGCACTGACAGACTACACAGACTGAACATGTTGCTTTTCCATGCTAGTCTGCTTACAGTACACACAGAAGGTGGGACACAAAGCCCACTTAAAAGGGACTTGCCGTTTCCTTTGAAATGCTAATTAAGCCCAGCACACAACAAGCCATTATTATAGTCATTTGTTTAAATTAAACGCTCTGTGATTCTACAATAGCAGCCACGGCCCCGCGCACGGGGAAGCCATCACTCTCACCCAGGGAGCGACTGTGGTTTGGGTTAGACAGTCAGTTCGCAGGATTAGGCCTTACTACCTGCTTTCACCAGCAGTAGCGCTCGCTCAGCACAGCTGCTGTAGGCCTACAAGCAAGATAGGGTGTAGCATGTAGGACTACTGTACAACCAGTAACACTTTATTTGAAAAGGCTTCATAACGACAACTTCATAACACATTCAGTGCATGAGCATTTCTTCATGCCAACGACCGCAAGTTAATATTTCCGTTATGTCGCGTGTCGTCCTTTGGAGCGTGAACACAATAGGGCCTACACAATTTACTTGACTGTTATTTCTGTTGTGGAATTGATTGAATGTTATTTCAAAGCATAAGTGAAGTTCATAGATTATAAGAGGCCTGAACTCGGAGCGTTGCTCATTTTCTTGTCTTCCTTTTCTCTTTCTTTAAATCGTGTTTGAAGGGGATCCAAATAAATGGTGCTGTGCTACAAGTGATTTTGACACACATTTTTCATCTAGTCTTTTTGTATGAGACAGTGCACGTCAGCAGCCAGACAAAGCCTGTTGCGCCGACAACACCCCTCCCCCTCCTGACAATTAGTCATTTGTTATGTTTACACACCATCTCTGTACCATCTCATTGAGGGGCGCAGAGAGAAAGAGGAATGAGTCGTACTGGCAGAGCATGTTGCATAAGGTGTGCACATGGAGGAGATTATAGTTTTGACTAAGCTCACTGATGCTTTTCGCAGGAGCGGAAAGAAGTTGGAAAATAACCCCTGACTTGAATTAATGGGCACGGCAGCAGCTCAAATCAGCTAGGCTTTCTGCAGCAGCAGGTAGTAGCAAGCAGTTAGCTCCTATACAGTGGGGGAAACAAGTATTTGATCTCCTGCTGATTTTGTATGTTTGCCCACTGACAAAAAAATGATCAGTCTCTAATTTTAATGGTAGGTTTATTTGAACAGTGAGAGACAGAATAACAACAACAAAAAAATCGAGAAAAATGCATGTCAAAGATGTTATAAAGTGATTTGCATTTTAATGAGGGAACTAAGTATTTAACCCCCACTCAATCAGAAAGATTTCTGGCTCCCAGGTGTCTTTTATACAGGTAACGAGCTGAGATTAGGAGCACACTCTTAAAGGGAGTGCTCCTAACCGCAGCTTGTTACCTGTATAAAAGACACCTGTCCACAGAAGCAATCAAGACCAAAGAGCTCTCCAAGGATGTCAGGGACAAGATTGTAGACCTACACAAGGCTGTAATGGGCTACAAGACCATCGCCAAGCAGCTTTGTGAGAAGGTGACAACATTTGGTGCGATTATTCGCAAATGGAAGAAACACAAAAGAACTGTCAATATCCCTCAGCCTGGGGCTCCATGCAAGATCTCACCTCGTGGAGTTGCAATGATCATGACAACGGTGAGGAATCAGCCCAGAACTACACGGGAGGATCCTGTCAATGATCTCAAGGCAGCTGGGACCATAGTCACCAAGAAAACAATTGGTAACACACTACGCCGTGAAGGACTGAAATCCTGTAGCACCCGCAAGGTCCCCCTGCTCAAGAATACTTATACATGCCCGTCAGAAGTTTGCCAATGAACATCTGAATGATTCAGAGGACAACTGGTGAAAGTGTTGTGGTCAGATGAGACCAAAATGGAGCTCTTTGGCATCAACTCAACTCGCCGTGTTTGGAGGAGGAGGAATGCTGCCTATGACCCCAAGAACACCATCTCCACCGTCAAACATGGAGGTGGAAACATTATGCTTTGGGGGTGTTTTTCTGCTAAGGGGACAGGACCACTTCACCGCACCATTTGACGGGGCAATGTACTGTCAAATCTTGGGTGAGAACCTCCTTCCCTCAGCCAGGGCATTGAAAATGGGTCATGGATGGGTATTCCAGCATGACAACGACCCAAAACACACGGCCAAGGCAACAAAGGAGTGGCTCAAGAAGAAGCACATTAAGGTCCTGGAGTGGCCTAGCCAGTCTCCAGACCTTAATCCCATAGAAAATCTGTGGAGGGAGCTGAAGGTTCGAGTTGCCAAACGTCAGCCTCGAAACCTTAATGACTTGGAGAAGATCTGCAAAGAGGAGGGGGACAAAATCCCTCCTGAGATGTGTGCAAACCTGGTGGCCAACTACAAGAAATGTCTGACCTCTGTGATTGCCAACAAGGGTTTTGCCACCAAGTACTAAGTCATATTTTGCAGAGGGGTCAAATACTTATTTCCCTCATTAAAATGCAAATCAATTTATAACATTTTTGACATGCGTTTTTCTGGATTTTTTGTTGTTGTTATTCTGTCTCTCACTGTTCATATAAACCTACCATTCAAATTATAAACTGATAATTTCTTTGTAAGTGTGCAAACGTACATAATCTGCAGGGGATCAAATACTTTTTTCCCCCACTGTACAGCCATAAACCAAGCCAAGTTGATTAGGGATACCGTGAGACCTCATCGTTTGCATTGTTATCGGAATGTATGGTTCACTAAAGAAATATGCGTCCCTTTATGAACTTATAGACATCTAACCTTTTAAATGCATTATGAGCTTAGTCAGTGTTTCCCCTATATTAATTTTAAAAAATGGCATGGCATGGGGCCACCGTTGATTTTGTTATAATGTTTTAGTCACTGAGATAGCATAAGAGCACGACCTAAGCCATGGCAAATTGTGTAGAATTGCAGGCAATTTGCTTTAAAATAACAACATATTGTCTCTGCGGCCAAGAGTAGGCATAAAAAAAAATTGGTTGGATAACCACCCCACTACCCCGCTAACTTTGCCACCGCTGATGAAAAATATCCTACGGGAACACTGGGTTAGTACAGCTGGCTTACCCTGTCAAAACCTGAAATGTATGGTTGTAGTACTCCATTGTTTATTTATGTTTTTAATGTAATTTGAGTCTTGACACCGCAATGCATAGCTTCATGTTGATCTCATGGAGTGTAGTTAAGAGTAGTTACATTTTAATTGAAGGGTAGTTACAGTGGTACTGTAAGAGTAGTTACCTAACCTCACTCCTCTATTTGCCAAACAAAGTGGCAGGGTCAGGCTGGTGAAATGACATATTGTGCCTATAAAGTGTTAAGGCAGATATGCCATGTCAATATGCAGCAGAATACTGCTCTGGAGTGTTTTTCCTTTCTTTTTCCAATAGAAAATGAAAGTTTGATTGATATCAACAGGTTGTGGCCCTGTGATGCCTCTGTTGCCTGACATTCTGTTGCCGGCCATCTCTCCTGCTGGTCTGATGTTTACAGAGAAACATAGCAAATGGCCATTAAAGGGTCCGACTTTTTCCATCAGGCTGTTGCTATGGAAATAACCCAGCAGCGTTTGATTAATAGTTCATGTTTGAGTAATAGTTTTATCTTGTATTGCCTCTCGGTCTGCAAAGCCCCATTCAGAGTGCCATGTCAGATAGAAAACAAAGAAAATATAAATATCATCCAAATCGACTCAGGTTTTTTGACTTTTTGGGACTCAATGCTGTTTTCAGGTCTCTCCAGAGATGTTTGATCGGGTTCAAGTCCGGGCTCTGGCTGGGCCGCTCAAGGACATTCAGAGACTTGTCTCGAAGCCACTCCTGCTTTGTCTTGGCTGTGTGCTTAGGGTCGTTGTCCTGTTGGAAGGATCTCTCTGTACTTTGCTCCGTTCATCTTTTCTAGTCTCCCCGTCCCTGCCGCTGAAAAACATCCCTGCAGACAGGTGTGTGCCTTTCCAAATCATGTCCAATTAATTGAATTTACCACAGCTGGACTCCAATCAAGTTGTAGAAACATCTCACGGATGATTAATGGAAACAGGATGCACCTGAATTCAATTTCGAGTCTCATAGCAAAGGGTCTGAATACTAATGTAAATAAGTTATTTCTGTTTTATATTTTTAATACATTTGCTAACATTTATAAAAACCTGTTTTCACTTTGTCATTATGGGGTATTGTATGTAGATTGATGAGGGAAAAAAGTAATTTAATCAATTTTAGAATAAGGCTGTAATGTAACAAAATAGGGAAAAAGTCAAGGGGTCTGAATACTTTCCAGATCCACTGTAGGCCTACCTGGATTGAAAATGAGCATTTAATTTCCCCACCTCTAAATAACACGGTTGTGCTACAGAAACCCACTGGGGCCAATTAGAACGTGAGCAGAGTCAGGAAGTGCGTGGCAGATGCTTTGCCACTCTTTATGAAGAGCCGACCTCCAGGGGCCTCTCCAACAGCTCGTTAGCAAAGTGTTAATGTAATTAGTTTTCACTTAGGACTGTTTTCACCACATTATCAAATACGAGGGCTCAGCAATTTGTGCTTAGTTAGGTCCACCGCTGGGCAAAGGCCGCTGGGCAAAGGCTTTTAGAAATGTCTCCTTTAGGGTTGACAGTAGTGCCATTGTACATAATATAATTATATATACAGGGTTTGGGAGTAACTGATTAAATGTAAAAAACAATGTCAGTATCTTTTCCAGAAATCATCAAGAATTCTGAGGTTTTACATTGCGAGATGCCTGTCTTGGTTGCAATGTAATCAGTTACATGCAGGAATGGAATTTAAGGATTTTGAGCACTAGCCATCAGGCTAGTTGAGAAAATGTTTTACTAGAAAAGTTCTAGCCTCAGGCTAGCGGGCCATCTTCATTTCCATCCTTGGAAATACATGTAATACAAGCAAAAATATTGTCATCAGATTACAAATCCTTTTTTTTCCTTTTTTTTTGTTTAACTAGAGGAATACTCCTTAGATTACTTTTAGATTCAGAAATGATGTATGTGGGAAAAAAATACATTGTGACACCTTTCAGTGTTCTCAATGACATTCAATTCAGCATTGAAAAAAGGCGGAAGTTTAAGTTTGTTCCACCTGAGCGAGTCTGTTACACACCAAATGCATTTGATGGATCATTTTTGTCTTCTTCTAATGCCTCTTGAGGGGAAAGTAATCCAAAACTAACTGAAAGTAATCCAATTACATTTCTGAGTTTGGGTAATCAAAAGTGCAGTTACTGATCACAATTTGGAACAGGTAACATTTAGAAAGTAACCTACCCAACCATGTGTATATATATGCCATTTAGCAGATGCTTTTATCCATAGAGACTTACATTGAGAGCAGACTTTTTCATATCAGTGCCACAGCGGGATTTGAACACCCTACCTTTGTGTTGCTAGCACCATAGGCTTACCAACTGAGCCACATACGACCCATCATTCATATTTTGTAGGTTTAGTTCATATCTACCTAATCTGTTATCCTTTTAAATGGAGGTTATTGGTAGATGTCATGTCTGGTGTGCAAGTTTTGTCTGTATACTGTATGTTTGAGGAAAAACAATGTCAATATCTTTTCCATAAATCATCAAGAGTTCTGAGGTTTTCCGTTGCGGAATGCCTGCCTTGGTTGCAATTTCCTGAGCCAAAGAGCCTGGGCTATAATATTAATTTCCAACCAATATAATCATGTCTTAAATACCATGTGCCACATACATTTACACTTCCTCTTCATAATTGTTTGGGCTGAACAGTATTTCCTTTTGATTTGTGTGGTTCTCTGCACATATGCCTGGATATACTCAGGGTCATGACGTTCAGTCAGACTTACTTACAGAGGAACAGTATGACATGAGTTTCCAGATGTGTGTGGTATATAATTAAAGCATAAACGGCAGTCTCTTGTTGGTATAGGTAGGGCTATGACCATGTGATTTGACTAGGAAAAACTCTGCCAATCTATAACCAGCAAAAACCAATAACCAGTCACCACAGTTCAAGCCATGTTCCACTTGGCTTTTTCTAAACCCACAAAGGCTTATAGACAACAGCTGCATTAAGCACTCCTTATAAAAGTCAGTTTTTGGAAGAGTCCATTTTCCAGGGAGCTAAGGGGGTACAATAACCAGGGATGGGCAAACATTTGAAAATAAAATGGCAAACTACAATTACAAAATACCATAAAGATCAATGTATCAAAATAAAGTACACAATACTTGTATTTTGAAATGTATTTAATTAAAATACATGTATTTTGTATTTTAAAATAAAGAAATGCATTTGCAAGTAGCCGGCCCGAACAGCAACAACATTCTCAGTAATGGTTACAGAAACGTTTTACTTGTTATGGCTGTGATATGTTGTTTAACTACCATAGTTGATTGCACTGACGGTAAGTCACTCTGGATAAGAGTGTCTGCTAAATGACCAAAATGTACAGTAAATGTATATGTGAAAATGAACATACCAGAATTAACTGCAAAGCACAAATATTATTATTGTCCTCGTTTCAGGGTCATGTCTAGGTGACATACAGCGTGACATAGTTCTCTTAAACCTGCTACGAAAATTCAATTTTGACAAAAGCTGTATCCCTTCTAGACAAAACCTTGTTTCGGGGCTGAGCTCATTAGAATAATACTCAGCATGCTTTGCAATTGTCTATTCTTACTTACACATTTATATTTAGTTCATTTAGCAGACGCTCTTATCACACCATAGTGCCATCAGACTTCTGATACCAATGCCGGATGAAAGGGGGTCACACAATGGTGAACTGCATTAAAAAATGATGTAGAAAAGTATTTAAAAAATACAAATACAAAAATACAGCTCTCGAAAGTATCTTCTTACAAAATACATTGAAGACCCCCCTCCCCCATCTACATTACATGACCAAAAGTATGTGGACACCTGCTCGTCGAAGAGCTCATTCCAAAATCATGGGCAAAAATATGGATTTGGTCTACCCTTTGCTGCTATGAAAGCCTCCACTCTTTTGGGAAGGCTTTCCACTAGATGTTGGAACATTGCTGTGGGGACTTGCTTACATTCAGCCACAAGAGCATTAGTGAGGTCTGGCACGGATGTTGGGCGATTAAGCCTGGCTCGCAGTCGGCGTTCCAATTCATCCCAAAGGTGTTTGATGGGGTTTAGGTCAGGGCTCTGTGCAGGCCAGTGCAGTTCTTCCACACCATTTATGTATTGACCTTGTTTTATGCACGGGGGCATTGTCATGCTGAAACAGGATAGGGCCTTCCCCAAACTGTTGCCACAAAGTTGGAAACGCAGAATCCTCTATAATGTCATTGTATGTTGTAGCGTTAAGATTTCACTTCACTGGAACTAAGGGGCCTAGCCTAGCCCATGAAAAACAGCCCCAGACCATTATTCCTCATCCACCAAACTTTAGAGTTGGAACTATCCATTCGGGCAGGTAGCGTTCTCCTGGCATCCACCAAACCCATGACAGGTAAAGTGCATTCAGAAAGTATTCACACCCCTTGACCTTTTCTACATTTTGTTGTGTTACAGAGTTAAAAATTAATCAAATGTAGACTTGTTTGTCACTGGCCTACACACAATACCCCCTAAAGTCAAAGTGGAATTATGTTTTAATATTTTCTTAGCAAATTCATTAAAAATGAAAAGCTGAATTGTCTTGAGTCAATAAGTATTCAACCCCTTTGTTATGGCAAGCTTAACTTCTTTGGGATTGGGGGCAGTATTTTCACGGCCGGATAAAAAAACGTACCCGATTTAATCTGATTACTACTCCTGCCCAGAAACAAAATATGCATATAATTAGTAGATTTGGATAGAAAACACTCTAACGTTTCTAAAACTGTTTGAATGGTGTCTGTGAGTATAAATAACAGAACTCATATGGCAGGCCAAAACCTGAGAAGATTCCATGCAGGAAGTGCCCTGTCTGACAATTTGTTGTCCTTCTGTTGCATCTCTATCTGTGCTGTAACGTGACACTTTCTAAGGCTTCCATTGGCTCTCTAAAGCCGCCAGAAAGTGGAATGGGGTGTCTGCTGTCTCTGGGCAAAGTATAGGAGCAGAGTTTGTAAGTGGTCAGCCTGGGGACAGTGAGACTGGAGATGCGCGTTCACGAGACTTCTCCATTTTTTTCTTTCAGTCTTTGAATGAATACAACGTTGCCCGGTTGGAATATTATCGCTATTTTACGTGAAAAATAGCATAACAATTGATTTTAAACAGCGTTTGACATGCTTCTAAGTACGGTAATGGAATATTTCGGGGTTTTTTGTCACGAAATGCGCTCGCGCGTTACCCTTCGGATAGTGACCTCAACGCACGAACAAAACAGAGGTATTTGGATATAACTATGGATTATTTGGAACCAAAACAACATTTGTTGTTGAAGTAGAAGTCCTGGGAGTGCATTCTTACGAAGAACAGCAAAGGTAATCCAATTTTTCTAATAGTAATTCTGAGTTTAGGTGACCCCGAAGTTGGCGGATGTGAAAATAGCTAGCCGTGATGGCCGAGCTATGTACTCAGAATATTGCAAAATGTGCTTTGGCCGAAAAGCTATTTTAAAATCGGACATAGCGATTGCATAAAGGAGTTCTATTTTCGGTGGGTATGCTAGTTCTGAACATCACATGCTAATGTAAAAAGCTGGTTTTTGATATAAATATGAACTTGATTGAACAAAACATGCATGTATTGTATGACATAATGTCCTAGGAGTGTCATCTGAGGAAGATCATCAAAGGTTAGTGCTGCATTTAGTTGTGGTTTGGGTTTATGTGACATATATGCTTGCTTGGAAAATGGCTGTGTGATTATTTGTGTCTATGTACTCTCCTAACATAATCTAATGTTTTGCTTTCGCTGTAAAGCCTTTTTGAAATCGGACAACGTGGTTCGATTCAGGAGAAGTGTATCTATAAAATGGTGTAAAATAGTCCTATGTTTGAGAACTCTGAATTATGACATTTTGTGGTTTTAAATTTGACGCTCTGATTTTTCACTGGCTGTTGAATAGTGTGGGACGATTTCGTCCCACCTCCCCTAGAGAGGTTAAATAAGTTCAGGAGTAAAAATGCGCTTAACAAGTCACATATTTGTTGCATGGACTCATTCTGTGTGCAATAATAGTGTTTAGCATGATTTTTGAATGACTACCTCATCTCTGTAGCCCACACATACAATTATCTGTAAGGTCCCTCAGTCGAACAATGAATTTCAAACACAGATTGAACCACGGAGACCAGCGACGTTTTCCAATGCCTCGCAAAGAAGGGGATCTATTGGTAGATGGGTAAAAAAAAAAAGACATTGAATATCACTTTACGCATGGTGAAATTATTAATTACACTTTGGATGGTGTATCAATGCACCCAGTCACTACAAAGCTACAGGCGTCCTTCTTAACTCAGTTACCGGAAAGGAAGGAAACCGCTCAGGGATTTTACCATAAGGTGATTGCGCCGGAGGGTAAGGCTGCTGTCTTATCGGCTCGCAACCAATCATGCTATTTTGTTAGTTTTTTCGTGTTGTTCGGGAACTTGTTTTGTACATATTGTTGCTGCTACCGTCTCTTATGACCGAAAAGAGCTTCTGGACATCAGAACTGGGATTACTCACCTCAAACTGGACGAGGAGTTCTTCTTCAATGAGTCGGACGCGAGTGATATACTGCAAACACCTGACCAGGCCCAATCCCAGTGATTCACCAGAGAAGGAAACAGAGATTTCGAGGCAAAAGATCAGGGTGCCTTGCGAGGATCAGGCGACAAGTGGCTAATCTGCCCATGCCTTCCATTCTGCTAGCTAACATTCAATCGCTGTAAAATAAATGGGACAAACTGAAAGCCTGTATATCCTACCAACGGGACATTAAAAACTGTAATATCGTATGTTTCACAGAGTCGTGGCTGAACGACGACATTAAGAACATACAGCTGGCGGGTTATACACTCTATCGGCAAAACAGAACAGCAGCCTCTGGTAAGACACGGGCGGGGGCCTATGCATTTATGTAAACAACAGCTGGTGCATGATATCTAAGGAAGTCTCAAAGTTTTGCTCGCCTGAGGAAGAGTATCTCATGATAAGCTGTATACCACACTATCTACCTAGAGAGTTTTCATCTGTATTTTCCGTAGCTGTCTACATACCACCACAGAAGTTGGCACTAAAACCGCACTCAATGAGCTGTATTCCTCCATAAGCAAACAGGAAAACGCTCATCCAGAGGCAAACACTCCTGGTGGCCGGTGACTTTAACATGCTGATAGAAGTTTAGTTTTACCAACTTTCTATCAGCATGTTAAATGTGCAACCAGAGGGGGACAAATTCTAGACCAACTTTACTCCACACACGGAGACGTGTACAAAGCTCTCCCTCGCCCTCCATTTGGAAAATCTGACCATAATTCTATCCTCCTGATTCCTGCTCACAAGCAAAAATTAAAGCAGGAAGCACCAGTGACTCGGTCTATAAAAAATTGGTCAGATGAAGCAGATGTTAAACTACAGGACTGTTTTGCTAGCACAGACAGGAATATGTTCCGGGATTCTTCTGATGCATTGAGGAGTACACCACATCAGTCGCTGGCTTTATCAATAAGTGCATCGAGGACGTCGTCCCCACATTGACTGTACGTACATACCCCAACCAGAAGCTATGGATTACAGGCAACATTCACACCGAGCTAAAGGCTAGAGCTGCCGCTTTCAAGGAGCGGGACTCTAACCAGGAAGCTTATAAGAAATCCCGTTATGCCATCCGACGAACCATCACACCGTCAAAGCGTCAATACAGGACTAAGATTGAATCGTACTACACCGGCTCCGACACTCGTCGGATTTGGCAGGGCTTGCAAACTATTACAGACTACAAAGGAAAGCACAACCGAGAGCTGCCCAGAGACATGAGCCTACCAGACGAGCTAAGTAACTTCTACGCTTGCTTCGATGCAAGTAACACTGAAACATGCATGAGAGCGTCAGCTGGTCCAGATGACTGTGTGATCACGCTCTCTGCAGCCGATGTGAGTAAGACCTATAAACAAGTCAACACACGGATTAACAGGACATGTACTCTGAGCATGAGCTGACCAGCTGGCAAGTGTCTTCACTGACATTTTCAACCTCTCCCTGTCTGAATCTGTAATACCAACATGTTTCAAGCAGACCACCATAGTCCCTGTGCCCAAGAACACTAAGGTAACCTGCCTAAATGACTACCGACACATGCACTCACGTCTGTAGCCATGAAATACTTTGAAAGGCTGGTCATGGCTCACATCAACACCATTATCCCAGAAACCCGAGACCCACTCCAATTTGCATACCGCACCAACAGCTCCACAGATGATGCAATCTCTATTGCACTCCACACTGCCCTTTCCCACCTGGACAAAAGGAACACTTATGTGAGAATGCTATTCATTGACTACAGCTCAGCGTTCAACACCACAGTGCCCTCAAAGCTCATCACTAAGCTAAGGACCCTGGAACTAAACACCTCCCTCTGCAAGTGGATCCTGGACTTCCTGACGGGCTGCCTCCAGATGGTAAGGGTTAGTAACAACACATCCTCCACGCTGATCCTCAACACGGGGGCCCCTCATGGGTGCATGCTCAGTCCCCTCCTGTACTCTCTATTCACTCATGACTGCACGGCCAGGCACAACTCCAACACCATCATTAAGTTTGCTGATGACACAACAGTGGTAGGCCTGATCACCGACAACGATGAGACAGCCTATAGGAAGGAGGTCATAGACCTATGGTGCAATGACAACAACCTCTCCCTCAACGTGATCAAGACAAAGGAGATGATTGTGGACTACAGGAAAAGGAGGGCTGAGCACGCCCCCATTCTCATCGACGGGGCTGTTCTGGAGCAGCTTGAGAGCTTCAAGTTCCTTGGCGTCCACATCACCAACAAACTAACATGGTCCAAGCACATCAAGACAGTCGTGAAGAGGGTTCTTCAAAACCTATTCCCCTCAGGAAACTGAAGATTTGGCATGGGTTCTCAGATCCTCAAAAGGTTTTACAGCTGCACCATCGAGAGCATCCTGACAGGTTGCATCACTGCCTGGTATGGCAACTGCTCGGACTCCGACCGCAAGGCATTACAGAGGGTAGTGTGTACGGCCCAGTACATCACTGGGGCCAAGCTTCCTGCCATCCAGGACCTCTATACCAGGCGGTGTCAGAGGAAGGCCCTAAAAATTAGACACCCTAGTCATAGACTGTTCTCTCTGCTACCGCACGGCAAGCAGTACCAGAGCGCCAAGTCTAGGTCCAAGAGGCTTCTAAACAGCTTCTACCCCCAAGCCATAAGACTCCTGAACAGCGAATCAAATGGCTACCCAGACTATTTCAAAGCCACTTTAATAACCCTACCTGCGTGTACATAATTACCTCAATTACCTCGACACCGATCCCCCCGCACATTGACGCATTGACTCTGATCCGGTACCCCCTGTATATATTGTTATTTACTGCTGTTCTTTAATTATTTGTTTTTCCTATCTCTTACCTTTTTTTAGGCATTTTCTTAAAACTGCATTGTTGGTTAAGTACTTTTAAGTAAGCATTTCACTGTAAGGTCTACACCTGTTGTAATCGGCTGTTACGGTTGTCGTAAGGAGAAGCGGACCAAAGTGCAGCGTGTGTGTCGTTCCACATTTTATTTACACTGTGAAACTATGCAATACATAAACATAAACTAAAGAACAAAACAACAAACCGTGACGCAGAGGTGAAATATACACTACTCAAAAACAACTGGACTGGGGACCGCCGCTGAAGACTCCGGACTGGGGACTGCCGCTGAAGACTCCGGACTGGGGACCGTCTTAGGAGGCTCCGGACTGCAGGCCGTCTCAGGAGGCTCCGGACTGCAGGCCGTCCCAGGAGGTTCCGGACTGCAGGCCTTCTTAGGAGGTTCCAGACTGTAGGCCGTCTCAGGAGGTTCCGGACTGGGAACTGTCGTCGGAAGCTCTGGACTGGGAACTGTCGCCGGAAGCTCTGGACTGGGAACTGTCGCCGGAAGCTCTGGACTGGGAACTGTCGCCGGAAGCTCTGGACTGGGAACTGTCGCCGGAAGCTCTGGACTGGGAACATGCATCCTGTTTGCAACAAGGCACGAAAGTAATACTACAAAAAAATGTGGCAAAGCAATTAACTTTTTGTCCTGAATACAACATGTTAGGTTTGGGGCAAATCCAATACAACACATTACTGAGTACCACTCTCCATATTTTCAAGCATAGTGGTGGCTGCATCATGTTATGGGTATGCTTGTAATCGTTAAGGCCCAGGGAGTTTTTCAGGATATAAAATCATTGGAAAGGAGCTAAGCACAGGCGAAAGTCTAGATGAAAACCTGGTTCAGTCTGCTTTCCACCAGACACTGGGAGATGAATTCACCTTTCAGCAGGATAATAACCTAAAACACAAGGCTAAATTTACACTGGAGTTGCTTACCAAGAAGACAGTGAATGTTCCTGAGTGGCCGAGTTACAGTTTTGACATAAATCTACTTGATATCTATGGCAAGACCTGAAAATTGTTGTCTAGCAATGATCAACAACCAATTGGCAGAGCTTGAAAAATTTTGAAAATAATAATGTGTAAAACTTGCACAATGCAGGTGTGGAAAGCACTTAGAGACTTACCCAGAAAGACTCACAGCTGTAATCGCTGCCAAAGGTTCTTCTACAAAGTATTGACTCAGAGGTGTGAATACTTATTGAAATTAGATATTTATGTATTTCATTTTCAATACATTTGCATTGTGGTGTATTGTGTGAGAAAAAATATATATTTTATCAATTTTGAAGTCAGACTGTAACACAACAAAATGTGGAATAAGTCAAGGGGTATGAATACGTACTTTCTGAAGGCACTGTACACATTCCCACCCATTTGAAATCGATACACAGCCCTTGGGAGACGTTTTAGAGATAACCTTACCCTTTCTGGGTTACATTTTGCTTTTCATATGATGTGTAAATATACGTATGTGCTGGGTCCTCTGATTAAACAACCACTCCCTCTCTCTCTCCTTCCCCCTCTCTCCAGTTTTGACAGTGACGCAGGTATCAGGCTGTCAAATCTAATCTCGTCTTCTCTGCACAGTGCTGTCCATGCAGAATTACAGCAACCCCTCCCCCTTCCCCATCGTCCTCTTTACCTCTCTTCCTCTCCACATTTCTGACAACAGCAATGCTGATTGTATGGGCCTAGAGCTGACACTTTCAAATCCAGGACTAGACTTGCGAACTGAAAATCTATTTACCATCTATGTACGATTTTGTTATATGTTTATAGTATAGTGCAATCAGCAGTCGGTGACTGTGTGGTGTAGTGGTTGGAGAGTGACCATTTCTGTTTTGATCTGTAAACAAGACTGCACATATTATAACTGCAGGTTCAGTTAATTTGAACGACCATCTTGCTTTATGCCATCAGTAAGCTGCTTTTACTGTACAACGGCATTGACACTTGAACATATAGGCTACCCAGCTTTACAAATGATATTCATCCGTTCCATTTCATCAATATTCTATTCCATCTGAGTTGATGTTCCATTGAAGTTTTGTTTCTTCTCTATCTAGTGTAGCCAACTATCATACTGTATACAGAGAGAAAATGGTGCAATGAGAGAATTTCCTTATTTTATTTCTCTGACGGGTTGCTGTGCTTTGCCATTTATAAATATAAATGATTTTTCCTGGAGATTATTTTGCTTTTCAGTTTGTCATTTCATTAGCTCTACTCCAATTTATTCAGCTTTTACATCAAAGGCAGAGGGGAACAGATGTCATTTCAAAGCTTTTTTTGCCTAATTGCATATAAGTAGAAGATGTTTTTATTTTTATGAAACCACACACTCGTGGAGAAAGAAATGTATACTATCCAAACCAGAGAGAGAGAGAGAACAGGCATGAGTGCATTTTCACTTTGAATGGGGTATCTTCATTAATTTCCGCATCCACATCACATCCAAAGTTATATTCAAGTGACCCTTTTTATACCCAAGCGTTTGCGAGTCTCCGATTCTGATTAGCTAATTTCATGCTGTGTGGAAGATATTGTTTCAAATGGTTTCTTAAACAATGCCATTTCAAAGGCAATCATTTCTGTTTAGAAAGCGCAGTTAAAAGGAATGATGATTGTATGAAATGGGAATGCTTTCAACATCCTAGAGTTGCCATTTGATAGTTGCTAGTCAAGTGATCATTCAGAATTATTTCACATGGTTTGTGTCCCTGATTGCCTGTTAATACTAGAGCAGTATGGATCAATGTTTTTTTTCACAGAACATTTTCAAAGTAGTTATATTTTGTCAAATCTAACACAATGGTAACATAAACATGACATTTGGAGATAAATAGATTGTTTAGTCTCATATGACGGTGACTACGCTACCTGAAAAAAGCCCTTAAAATGGTCACTTGAGTCATGGGTTCAGCCATACATTAAGAATGCATGCATCTTTCATTCCACACAATCATAGATGATCATTATATATTTGGTAATTATGTAGGCTATCAAATGTGATTATTTTTCTTTATGGTCACCAGGACTCTTAATGGCACATCAAGCCACAGTCACTTCTCCTTTCCATCCTCCATTAGCTACAGCCTCTCTCCACTTTATGTTTTTCTCCCTCTCCTCAAATGGTTGATGGGCTCTACTCACATCAGGAGGAAACCAATTTCCATAAAGAATCACACTGAGGCTAAGTTGACCTGGATTTGACTTCTTCGAAGCTTTATGTGCCAGGTGACTAATGTATGCATAAACATTTGATAGACGTCAATGTCGAATATAGGTGAAAGCTGTACTTTACGCTGGAAAATATATTATGATGGCTGTTTATGATTATTCTTAATGAACCAAGTGGTTAGCTCTTACAAGAAGGTGTCATGTGGTTTTATTTATCCTGCAAATTACTATTTAGAGCTGCAGTTTGGAATTCGTCTGCTCAAATCCTTTCGATATTCTCATCTGGCACTCATGTCATGGCCACCTAACCATCCCAAGCTTTCAATTGGCTCGCTTATCCTCTCTCCTCACCCAGAAACGAAAACATTTAAAACAAATGCAGAGTCAATCATATAGTGTGAATGAGTAGTATAAAACAACATTTAGTTGTGATAAGGTTCTACCTAGTGTCCTCCTCTCTCCTTCAGACCATGGCGCTCTGCTCAGTCTCTCTACCTCAGGTCGTGTCCTAAAATGTAACCGTACTCTGGGGAGCTAGATAGACTCAGGTGAGGGTGTCCAAAAATGTCAGCCGCCATTCACCCTCGTCCTCAGTAACTGATTTGTTTTCTTTCTCTTCTCAGAAGAAGGGGATCTTGGTTTCTCAGAACCCTCCTTCTCTAATTTGTTCTTTGTGTACTCTTGTTTGTGAAGGGTACCGACCGAGCAGTCCTGTTCCATCGATGTCGTATTTGTGATTAATACGACAGTGTTGCTCTCCTTCCTTGTCGAGGGTTTTCCCTACAAGGAAATATCTGACCTGTCTTTCCACTGTCTTGTTGGGGATACCGTTGTGAGAAGATTGGTTCAAGTTCTGTTTCTTTCGATACAGGGCTTTTACAATGACAGGCCCCCTTCCCTACCATTTACCTAGAAAACAAAAGATGAAGGTACCATCTACATCTCAGCTTCCACAGTTATCTATTATCATTTTGGAATGACTAACGATGGAAGTAGAATAGGCGGAACCACTATAAATCGTTTTTATTGAGATCAGCATTTGTTGGGACTTTTATGTCAGTCATTGCTTACAATCCTCTCTCTGCCTCTTTCCCTCCCTTCTCCTTTCCTCTCGGCCTTCCAGATAGGGGAGAAGCGGCCCTCCTCGGAGATGACGAAGCCCAAGCCCAAACCGCAGAAGAAGAAGAAGAAAAAGGACCCCAACGAGCCGTCAAAGCCCGTGTCAGCCTACGCCCTCTTCTTCAGGGACACCCAGGCGGCCATCAAGGGTTCCAACCCCAATGCCACCTTCGGGGATGTGTCCAAGATCGTGGCCTCCATGTGGGACAGCCTGGGGGAGGAGCAGAAACAGGTACACACACACATACAACACATTGCTGAGTTCCCAGCAGATGGAGCCAGTGCACTAGCAGATAGAACTCACCTTAACCTCTTGGGGCTATGTGGGACGCTAGCGTGCCACCCGTGGTGCACCCTATCAACAGCAGGTGCATTTCAAGAGCGGCAAATTTGAAACCAAATAAATGTCAAAATTCCAATTTTTCAAACATACAACTATCTTACACCCTTTGAAAGATAAACATCTCCTTAATCTAACCACGTTGTCCGATTTCAAAAAGGTTTTACGGCGAAAGCATAAAGTTAGATTATGTTAGGAGAGTACATTGACAATAGCTGTGTGTAATGTTTTGTCAATTCAAAGACAGGGTCACCAAAACCATAAAACCAGCTAAAATGATGCACTAACCTTTTACAATCTCCATCAGATGACACTCCTAGGACATTATGTTAGACAATGCATGCATTTTTAGTTCTATCAAGTTCATATTTATATCCAAAAACAGCGTTTTACTATGGCATTGATGTTGAGGAAATCGTTTCCCTCCAATAACCGGCAGTCAAGTCAGCACCACAAATTAAATAATTAAAATTAGAAAACATTGGTAAAATATTATATTGTCATTTAAAGAATTATAGATTTACATCTCTTGAACGCAATCAACTTGCCAGATTTAAAAATAACCTTACTGGGAAATCACACTTTGCAATAATCTGAGCACTGCGCCCAGAAAAATATGCTTTGCTATACAGACAAACGGCCATGTTGGAGAGATCTAAAATCGAAAATACTATGTAAATAATCCATTACCTTTGATTCTCTTCATCAGATGTCACTTCCCGGAATCCCAGGTCCATAACGAATGTAGTTTTGTTCAAAAAAGCTCATCATTTATATCCAAAAAGATCCGTGTTGTTAGCACATGATCTAAGCCAGCCGGACTTCTCGTCATGAACGAGGGGAAAAAATATATTTACGTTCGTTCAAACATGTCAAACGTTGTATAGCATAAATCATTAGGGCCTTTTTTAACCAGAACATGAATAATATTCAAGGTGGACGAATGCATTCTCTTTTAAAACGTTTTGGAACGAGGGTACCCAACATGACCTCGCGCGCCAGAGTCTAATCGGCCATCACCGTTCCAAGGCTCGTGTTCGGTCAGATCTCATAGTAGAAGATTCAAAACAATTTGTAAAGGCTGGTGACATCTAGTGGAAGCAATAGGAAGTGCCAAAACATTAATCAGCCCCTGTGTGTTTCAATGGCATAGGCTTAAAGGTAATTCAACACATCAGGTATCCACTTCCTGTCAGAAAATGTCTCAGGGTTTTGCCTGCCAAATGAGTTCTGTTATACTCACAGACACCATTCAAACAGTTTTAGAAACTTTAGGGTGTTTTCTATCCATATATAATAAGTATATGCATATTCTAGTTACTGGGTAGGATTAGTAACCAGATTAAATCGGGTACGTTTTTTTATCCAGCCGTGAAAATACTGCCCCCTAGCCCCAACAGGTTAATGAGCTAGTTCTGCTCTTTCCTAAAGAAAATCAGTCTGTTTATCCCCGGTCCCTTGACTCTCATTAAAATGATTTTATTTATAAAAAAAATGTATTTGAGCCAAAGAGGAAACACAAGAAGAGCCTCCATGCAGCAACAGTAGAAAATTCAATTGATGTAGTCAAATTAAGTTAGACATTTTACGACAAACCTGTTTTTGACAGACAAAACACCCACTGCAATGGTGTACCTCCTTCTAACTGTCCTGACAGCAGCTGATATAGAGCAGAGCCTATCATGTGAGTTCTAATCTAGAATGGAATATTACGTTTCCCCTGTATTGTATTTTAGGGCAAGGTACTAACTAAGTTGCCTGAAGCGACACCCACAGCAGTTGTTGTCATCTGGATTTTCAATTGAAAGCAGTTGAAGCTACATTTTATTATGTAGGATACAAAAATGGGAGGGATGGGGGACATTTTCAAGTCTTGCCATAGCTTTCAAACCGATTTAAGTCAAAACTGTAACTTGGCCACTCAGGAAAATTCAATGTCATCTTGGTAAGCAACTCCTGAGTATATTTTGCCTTGTGTTTTAGGTTATTGTCCTCCTGAAAGATGAATTTGTCTACCAGAGTTTGTTGTAAAGCATACGGATCCTCTAGGATTTTGCCTGTGCTTAGCTCTATTCTGTTTTGTTTTTTTGCCGATGACAAGCATACACATAACATGATGCATCCCACCGCCATGCTTGAAAATATGAAGAGTGGTATTCAGTGATGTGTTGTGTTGGATTTGCCCCAAACATGTATTCAGGACATAAAGTAAAATTATTTTTTACTCCAGTTTTACTTTAGTGCCTTATTGCAAACAGGATGCATGTATTGGAATTGTTTTATTATGTACAGGCTTCCTTCTTTTCGATCTGTCCTATAGGTTAGTATTGTGGAGTAATTACAATGTTGTGTAATTAATATCTTCACCTTGCTCAAAGGGATATTCAATGTCTGCTTTTTTAAATTGATTTTATCTACCAATAGGTCCCTTCTTTGCAAGGCATTGGAAAACCTCCATGGTCTTTGTGGTTGAATCTGTGTTTGAAATTCCTTACAGAAAATTGTATGTGTGGAATACAGAGATTAGGTAGTCATTCAAAAGTCACATAAAAATCTATCAGTTTAAGAGAGATCTGAGAGATCTGTCTTTTGGCATTGGATGCGTCTCAATCCACCACATCCACCGATGTCACACTTCCGCGTCTGTGGTGAAAGGTGACAGAGCCAGAGCAATGTTTGTCAGACCATGAGACATCCCGAAAATTGGTCTTCTCACAAAATTGGCCTATTATGACCCTTCTATGGAAAGATGAGACTCTCACTAACACGATGGTATTCTCCGTTTTGCTACAACCCCCACAAGCGTCTTGGAACTCGTCTGAAGTTGGTACAGTCGATCTGCCAACTCCTGTCTGTAACATCCGAACAGTTTGGGCTACAAACTAATATAACCCTCTGTGAAAAGGTGAGACTCTCACGAACACGGAGATGTAGTTGTTTTGCTCTAGGATGCCCACAGGTCTCACAAGACTTGTCTGAAGGTCCCCCGTTACCAGTTGAAAAAAATGAATGGAAGTACAGTATACAGTTTATGTCAGAGCAAAAACCAAGCCATGAGGTCGAAGGAATTGTCCCAAGAGCACTGAGACAGAATTGTGTCGAGGCACAGATCTGGGGAAGGGTACCAAAAAGTGTCTGCAGCATTGAAGGTCCCCAATAACACTGTGGCCTCCATCATTCTTAAATGGAAGAACTTTGTAACCATCAAGACTCTTCCTAGAGCTGATCGCCTGGCTAAACTGAGCAACTGGGGAGAAGGGCCTTGGTCAGGGAGGTGACCAAGAACCCAATGATCACTCTGACAGAGCACCAGAGATCCTCTGTGGAGATGGGAGAACCTTCCAGATAGACAACCATCTTTGCAGCATTCCACCAATCAGGCCTTTATGGTAGAGTGGCCAGACGGAAGCCACTCCTCAGTAAAAGGTACACGACAGTCCGCTTGGAGTTTGCCAAAAGGCACCTAAAGACACTCAGACCATGAGAAACAAAATTATCTGGCCTGATGAAACCAAGATTGAACTCTTTGGCCTGAATGCCAGCGTCACATCTAGAGGAAACCTGACACCATCCCTACGGTGAGGCATGGTGGTGGCAGCGGCATGCTGTGGGGATGTTTTTCAGCTGCAGGGACTGGGAGACTAGTCAGGATCGAGGGAAAGATGAACGGAGCAAAGTACAGAGAGATCCTTGATGAAAACCTGCTCCAGAGAGCTCAGGACCTCAGACTGGGGGCGAAGGTTCACCTTCCAACAGGAGAACAACCCTAAGCACACATCCAAGACAACGCAGGATTTGTTTCGGGACAAGTGTATGAATGTCCTTGAGTGGTCCAGCCAGAGCCTGGACTTGAGCCCGATCGAACATCTCTGGAGAGACCTGAAAATAGCTGTTCAGCAACGCTCCCCATCCAATCTGACATAGCTTGAGAGGATCTGTAGAGAAGAATGGGAGCAACTCCCCAAATACAGGTGTGTCAAGCTTGTAGATTCTTACCCAAGAAGACTCGAGGCTGTTATCGCTGCCAAAGGTGCTTCAACAAAGTACTGAGTAAAGGGTCTGAATACTTATGTAAATTTGATATTTCCTTTTTTTTTTTTTTTATGCATTTGCACAAGAAAAATATAAACTGTTTTTGCTTTGTCATTATGGGGTATTATGTTACGATTGGTGAGGGGGGAAAAAACAATTTAATCAATTTTAGAATAAGGCTGTAACAAAACAAAATGTGGAAAAAGTCAAGGGGTCTGAATACTTTCCCGAATGCACTTCATATGGAGACTGTTAAGTGCCAAAAATAACAAATGTTTCCTGATCTCTCTTATATCTCTCAGATATAGGACAGACACTTCGGAACAAACTTCCTTTTGATTTGTTTTGCGACTCTGTTGTTCCATGTAGTGAATCTGTTATTCAGTGTGTTTGTATGGGCTAATAGCAGAAAGAAACATTTTCTTTTAAATTGTTATATCTTTTTTGGGAGGGATACTTCAAGGGTTCTTAAAATTCTAAATCAAATAGCAAAAGGATCCTTGGTATGACCTTCTTAAATGGGTTTAAACACGGTTATTGCACACAGAGTGAATCCATCAACTTATTTTGTGACTTATTAAGCACATTTTTACTCCTGAACTTATTTAGGCTTGCCATAACAAAGGGGTTGAATACTTATTGACTCGGCATTTCAGCTTTTAATTTTTATATACACTGTATATATATTTCTTACTCTAAAAACATAATTCCACTTAAATCAAAATTTGATCCATTTAAAATACAGACTGTAACACATACACATGTGGAAAAAGTCAAGGGTTATGAATACTTTATGAAGGAACGGTATCTGTATCAGTCTATTAAGGAAAATAAGCTGTATTGTTAATCTTCTTCTCCACCCATCAGTCTCAAAAGCAATTGCTAAAATAAGAAGTTTATTTAAGGGATTTAGATGAAGATGTTACCTTTCACCATGCATTTGGTCTCGTTAGTCTTTAGTAATATAGTTATTGTGTCAAAATGTAATTTAGGAATACTAGCTATCAGGGAGGTGTGATAAATTAACCCATAACCAAATATTCTACGTAAAACTGAACATAAATAAATGACCATTGGTGCTCTCTAGGTCCGTCCGCAAGTATCTAGGCAAGGTCTTCAAAGCATCAGTTGTTATGAATGAAAGTTATGAATGTAGTTATGAATGATATTGCATCATTCATGTCATGGAATAAAGGTAGGAATTGACCAGGCAACTGGAGGGCTGCTGGGTTCACATCCTAAAGACATCCCCCTACCGTTGGGCCCTTGAGCAAGGCCTTTAACACCACAATATGCTCTCCATCCAGGGGCACTGCAGTTTGAACCTGTGCTCGTCTCAACGGCGAAGAAGCCACATTTACGTTGTTCGCTGTAACATGGACAATAAAGTTGTTATGTGTGCGCACTACAACAAAAGATTTTCCAACCAAAGCATTGCGTGTGTATTTCTACTTACAACTTTGAACATTAAGGCCACACAGCTAAAATAACCCTAAAACACAAATTGCAATCAGACCCTTATGAAATATCTTCTTGTTATAATTTAGCTCCCTCTCTTTCATGTCCTATGACTAGAAAACTCTATCTTGCACCGATACTGTAACAATATAATTTCTGCTCAAATTCTTAATCAGCTCATTTTTGTTGAGCCACAGATGCTGTATGTGTTTATTTGTATGCATTGTAGAGTCAGCTGTCAATCAAAATGCTGCCATGCTGCTCCATCTGGAATTTAAATGCATTATGATGTATTCACTGTAAATCAAATCAAATCAAATTGTATTTGTCACATGCGCCGAATACAACAGGTGTAGACCTTACCGTGAAATGCTTACTTACAGGCCCTTAACCAACAATGCAGTACAAGAAATAGAGTTAAGAAAATATTTACTAAAAAGACTAAAGGAGAAAAATGTAAATAAAAAAGTAACACAAGAAAATTACATTACAATAACGAGGCTATATACAGGGGGTACCGGTACCGAGTCAATGTGCGGGGGTACAGGTTAGTCGGGGTAATTTGTAAAGTGACTATGCATAGATAATAAACAGCGAGTAGCAGCAATGTTAAAACAAAGGGGGGGTGGGGGTGGATGTAAATAGTCCGGGTCGCCATTTGATTGTTCAGCAGTCTTATGGCTTGAGGGTAGAAGCTGTTAAGGAGCCTTTTGGTCCTAGACTTGGCACTCCGGTACTGCTTGCCGTGCGGTAGCAGAGAGAACAGTCTATGACTAGGGTGACTGGAGTCTTTGACAATTTTTTGGGCCTTCCTCTGACACCGCCTAGTATATAGGTCCTGAATGTCAGGAAGCTTGGCCCCAGTGATGTACTGGGCCGTACATACTACCCTTTGTAGTGCCTTGCGGTCAGATGTTGAGCAGTTGCCATTCCAGGCAGTGATGCAACCGGTCAGAATGTTCTCGATGGTGCAGCTGTAGAACTTTTTGAGGATCTGGGGACCCATGCTAAATCTTTCCAGTCTCCTCAAGGGAAAAAGGTGTTGTCGTGCCCTCTTTACAACTGTCTTGTTGTGTTTGGACCATTATAGTTCGTTATTGATGTGGACACCAAGGAACTCTTGACCCGCTCCACTTCAGCCCCGTCAATGTTAATGGGGGCCTGTTCGGCCCTCCTTTTCCTATAGTCTACGATCAGCTCCTTTGTCTTGCTCACGTTGAGGGAGAGGTTGTTGTCCTGGCACCACACTCCTCCCTATAGGCTGTCTCATCATTGTCGGTGATCAGGCCTACCACTGTTGTGTCATCAGCAAACTTAATGATGGTGTTGGAGTCGTGCTTGGCCACACAATCATGGGTGAACAGGGAGTACAGGATGGGCCCCGGTGTTGAGGATCAGCGTGGCAGATGTGTCGTCGCCTACCCTCACCACCTGGCGGCGGCCCATCAGGATGTCCAGGATCCAGTTGCAGAGGGAGGTGTTTAGTCCCAGGGTCCTTAGCTTAGTGATGAGCTTTGTGGCTACTATGGTGTTGAACGCTGAGCTGTAGTCACTGAACAGCATTCTTATATAGGTGTTCCTTTTGTCCAGGTGGGAAAGGGCAGTGTGGAGTGCCATTGAGATTTTGTCATCTGTTAATCTGTTGGGGTGGTATGCGAATTGGAGTGGGTCTAGGGTTTCCGGCATGATGGTGTTGATGTGAGCATTCACCAGCCTTTCAAAGCACTTCATGGCAACCGACATGAGTGCTACGGGACCGTAATCATTTAAGCAGGTTACCTTCACTTTCTTGGGCACAGGGACTATGGTGGTCTGTTTGAAATATGTAGGCATTACAGACTCGGTCAGGGAGAGGTTGAAAATGTCAGTGAAGACATTTGCCAGTTGGTCCGCGCATGCTTTGCACACACGTCCCAGTTATCCGTCTGGTCCCGCGGCTTTGTGAATATTGACCTGTTTAAAGGTCTTGCTCACATCGGCTACAGAGAGCATGATCACGCAGTCGTCCGGAACAGCTGGTGCTCTCATGCATGCCTCAGTGTTGCTTGCCTCGAAGCGAGCATAAAAGGCATTTAGCTCATTTAGTATGCTCACGTCACTGGGCAGCTCGTGGCTGGGTTTCCCTTTGAAGTCCGTTAGTTTTCAAGCCCTGCGACATCCGACGAGCGTCAGAGCCGGTGTAGTGGAATTCAATCTTAGTCCTGTATTGACACTTTGCCTGTTTGATGGTTCGTCTGAGGGTATAGCGGGATTTCTTATAAGTGTCCGGGTTCGTGTCACGCTCCTGGAAAGCAGCAGCTCTAGCCTTTACCTCGGTGCGGATGTTGCCTGTAATCCATGGCTTCTGGTTGGGATATGTACGTACGGTCACTGTGGGGACGATGTCGTTAATACACTTATTGATGAAGCCAGTGACTGAGGTGGTATACTCCTCAATGCCATTGGATGAATCCCAGAACATATTCCAGTCTGTGCTAGCAAAACAGTCCTGTAGTGTAGCATCCTCGTCATCTGACCACTTCCATATTGAGCAAGTAACTGGTACTTCCTGCTTTAGTTTTTGTTTGTAAGAATCAGGAGGATAGAATTATGGTCAGATTTGCCAAATGGAGGGTGAGGGAGAGCTTTGTATGTGTCTCTGTATGTGGTGTAAAGGTGGTTTAGAGTTTTTTTCACCTCTGGTTGCACATGTGACATGCTGGTAGAAATTAGGTAAAACGGATTTAAGTTTGCCTGCATTAAATTCCCCGGTCACTAGGAGCGCCGCTTCTGGATGAGCATTTTCTTGTTTGCTTATGGCCTTATACAGCTCGTTTAGTGTGGTCTTAGTGCCAGCATCAGTTTGTGGTGATAAATAGACATCGACGAATAATATAGATGAGAACACTCTTGGTAGATAGTGTGGTCTACAGCTTATCATGAGGTATTCTACCTCAGGCGAGCAATACCTCGAGACTTCTTTAATATTAGACTGCACCAGCAGTTATTGACAAATAAACACACACCCCCTCCCCTCGTTTTACCAGACGTAGCTGCTCTGTCCCGCCGATGCACTGAGAAGCCAGCCAGTTCTATATTATCCGTGTCGTCGTTTAGCCACGTCTCAGTGAAACATAATATATTACAGTTTTTAATGTATCGTTGCTGGGATAGTCTTAATCCTAGATCGTTCAGTTTGTTTTCCAATGATTGTGGTGGTTTACCTACCAATGGTGCATTAGGGCTTAAGTTCCATCTACCCCACAACTCTCCTCTCCTGGGGCTTACTGGGCTTGTTATTTACAACCCCCCTCAACATACACACAGACCAACATGCGCACACACACACTCACACATACATGCATACACAGGCACGCATGTGCATGCACGCATGCACACAAAAATGTACACACACAGGCATGCATGTGCACGCACGTGGGTGCACACCACACGCACGCGCACACACACGCACACACATACACACATACATACACAATATGATTTAAAACATAACTGATGCACTTGATTGGAGCACGAAAGCATTGGCCACATTTAGACATTTTTTGATTTGCACAAACGTTTTGAGTGTATGATGCAATGTCTGTTGTAGCGCTAAAATTATGGAGAGTTCAAGTACATTTTTCTTCTATATAAATGATGTGTGGGCGGCAGGTAGCCTCGCGGTTAAGAGCGTTAGGCCCATACCTGAAAGATCGTTGGTTCAAATCCCTGAGCCGACAGGGTGAGAAATCTGTCTGTTCCCTTGAGCAAGGCACTTAACCCTAATTGCTTTGGATGAGAGCGTCTGCTAAATGACTGTGGAGGAAGACCTCTTGAAATGATGTATGGAAAGGGAAACATTTGTGAGTGTGTCTGTGTAGACCTCTTCTTCTTTGATTTCCAGGCGTACAAGAGGAGAACCGAGGCGGCCAAGAAAGAGTACCTGAAAGCCCTTGCCACATACAGAGCGAGTCTGGTTTCCAAGGTAACACTTATGACACACCAGGCTTGCTTAGAGTGATGATGGATTGGATGGAAAATCTTGGGTAATGGCGGGGGAGGGGCTAAAGAAGAGTGGAGGTGGGGTGTTGCAACAATACTGTATACAATAGGGACAATACCTTATTTCCATAGGTTGGGGGTTGGGACAGTTGTTCTGATAGAGGAAGGTCATACTATTCTCTCCCTTATGCACAAAAAGATATGAAGCTATAAAGCTTTGTTAGAAAGGGAGTTTAGTGATTTTAGTGCTTGCGAAGCATACTGTATGTATGCCCTGTGTATACAGTATGTATGTATGTATGCATGTATGCCCTATATGTACACAGTATTTCATTGAGCCAATATCTTTGTCTGTCGTTACATGAAATGTTAATTCTATCTGGTCTGTCCAGACATAGTTCTATGTTTCTCCACAGCTGAGCTATGCCTGTTCATACAAGACACATGAATGGAACTAATGGTTTATTCTTGTTATTGATGCATCCATCATGTCTTCTGTTTCACTGCTTATACAAGAATGTGCATCCAATTCAATACTACACATAATTGGGTTTTTGTTGCATTTTCTCCGCGTGACACCTCACTGCTAATTTAGATTTATGGCTTTCTCCTTTTTGCCTATGAGTAATGGCGCCCTATCTCCTGTGCAGCAACATGGATAGGAAGGAAGGAAGGAATG
The DNA here is from genome assembly GCF_965601325.2 of Salmo salar. NCBI lineage: Eukaryota > Metazoa > Chordata > Actinopteri > Salmoniformes > Salmonidae > Salmo > Salmo salar. The sequence goes on along the minus strand of NC_138305.1, from coordinate 78,266,945 downwards.
GTGGAATTGCATTGTTTAGTGCCGTGTCGCGTTAACAGGCCACAATGTAGCGTCTGGGAGATTCCTTTTGTCATTCCATTTGTTCTCCTGGCACACAGTCTCATTTCCCTCTCTGTGTGTGTGTGTGTGTGTGTGTGTGTGTGTGTGTGTGTGTGTGTGTGTGTGTGTGTGTGTGTGTGTGTGTGTGTGTGTGTGTGTGTGTGTGTGTGTGTGTGTGTGTGTGTGTGTGTGTGTGTGTGTGTGTGTGTGTGTGTGTGTGTGTACGCCCTCTCTATTCCCATCCAACTGTCATGGTGTCCACTGATCATTATATGGTGGCACAATTCATACAAATGGGCTCCATTACCCCTGTAATCAACACTGATAGGTGCAGATAAGCAATCTGACAGCTCATCATAGGGTCTGGGTTGGGGGGCGGGGGCAAGACGAGGGCTGCACCTGCTCTGAATGATTCACCCACGATATACATAAGGAGCCTATAAGTCGCATGATACATGACCTGGCAGTTCTGGGTTGGATTCATTAGGGTACGACACGGAAGCAAACAGGCCAAAATAGGGGAGGTACTATCTGAACTTGTCCAATAAGAAACATTGGTTTACATTTTGCATCACGCAAAATGTTAAAATGTTTTACTATGTTGTGCCCTAATGAATACAATCCTGAATAATACTGACTGGGGCTAAGGCTTGTAAACTCGTCTCTTTCTGCTGTGGCCATTGTAGTCAAAGATAATGGGAAGAGTTGAATGAATGTGTTTGACTAATTTATTACATAGATGAGAGATGAGTTTTAGGGGGAGAGTCCACTCTCCAACAGTATATGAAATCATGAAATGTTTACACATTTACACATATAACTATTTGTGCTTTCTCTAACTCTTCCTGCTTCCTATTTCTTTTGTTTCTCCCCTCCAGACCTACGACGACCCCGTCGAACCAAAAAGTGCCCAAAGCAGCCAGCCCTCCCACATGCTGCCCCCCAAGCAGCCCTTGTACAGCATGCCTCCGCAGCCCTCCTCCCCCTACGGTCTGGGCCCCAGCTCCTTCCCCCTGTCGGACCTGCAGAGCTTCGCCGGGCCGCCCCGCCATGCCCTGACCAGGACCCTCAGCCAATCCCAGATGCTGCCGCCCAGCATGAGTGCCTCTCCCCCCTCCCCCTTCCAGATCAGCCCGCCCCTTCATCCCTCCCAGCTTGCCCTGCACCAGAGCTCTCTGCGCATGCAGCAGGTCCAGTCGCACTCAATGGGGCTCCAGGGGTCTCTGCACTCACCTCCTCTCAGCCAACAGGTTAGTCCTATCTCTGTTCTTTAGTGTTCAGTCCTGTAGTGTTGTGGAAACATTTGAAATAGGTGATAGAGCACTGATATAATGTTTGCCTTAAGGATCTCATAACACCGGGTGATTGGACTATTATTAATAATAGGAAAAACCTTAAAGATCCATTCTGATCCTAGATCTGCACCAGAGTTAGGGATCAATTCGAAATGAAGCCAGTGTCCACTTACTCCCCAACTTAAAGTAAATTGAGCATTACCCCATTGCCTGCAGTGAACGTGAACCTCTTCCTATTGGGCACTCCAACCACATTGGAACATTTGAAATGGTAGTGGTTTTTAAGAGAGCACTCTTCTGTTTCCCCTTCTGCTCCAGGGGTTCTCTCACATTCAGGACTACCAGAACAGTGTGGGTGGGTCTCAGTCTCCGGGGGCGCCCAACCCAGGGCATGGACAGAAGCCCGACTGGGATGGCGAGTACTGCAACCGGGACTGTGGGCCCAACCACTGCAGGTGAGCACGTCGTGATAACCTAGTATACTGGGACGAGGAACAGTTTTATCAACAGTGCTTTGCCAGATGAGTGAGGCTTGAGGCTGAGTCGTACTGTTTATTCAAAAGTGGTAGTAGTGAAATAACACTTTTCCCTACACTGTGAGAAAGTGTGACATCCAATGAAGTTTCCCTTTGTTTGACTTAGTACACATTGTTATATGGAACGTAGGCATTTGAGCATGCATGCATTCTTCCAGCACAAGATCATGCAATGTCACTGTTCATTCACTTCCACTGCTATGCAAGTGACACACAACTACTTTGCCACCAAATAAATAATACAGAATTGAATAAATAGTTTTCAGACTGTCATTCAATGCATTGGTTTCTGGACCAACATTTGCCTGTTTTGACAGCATCTTCTCTTTGTTCTCTTCATCAGCAGTGGCATGGGAGTTCGGGACAAGCCTCTCTACCTCACTTGAAGCTGGTGGACCTCCAAAAGTCAAGACTCCAGGGAGTTTTCCAACATTCATTAACAACGTCAATGTATCTTTTTCCTCCAGCTTGTTTTTTTCTGAAGGATTTTTAAAATCCCAAAGACTGCTACTACTTCACCTTTTTTCCAAGCACTTAGACTGGACAGGAGCCTTGCTTATTTTTTCCATGAACGTTCCATTTTGTGGGGGGTTGAGCTTTAAGCTCACATCAACATACTATACACGAACCCCCCCCAAAAAATGTCTGTCTTTGTTTTGACAAAGGGGTCGTTGTAGGTCTGGAGGGGAGAAAGACAAGTGTCCCATTTTTCTTTTCTCAGAGTGATTGTAAATATCTACCAAGATGGAACCTGGCCCCCAATGCCCAGATGTGTGTATCTAACCGCAGTCCCCTTGCTTTTTACATTATTTTGTCTGGTTATGTGATTCTTGTGCGGGCTGGATTCAGTGAGGGAACACACACTAAATCTGATCCCAGATCTGTTTGTGCTGTCTTTTCAACTCCAATGGTGACAATGGCCATATAAGTTGGCAAGACAGCACAAACAGATCTGGGACCAGGCTAACTCCTCTCTAATGAAGAGAGAAATACAAAGACTGCAAATGATTCAGTTCCCCAGTTGTTATTGGGGGCTCTCTGAGAGAGAGTGTCTGCGTCTGAAATGGTACCCTATTCCCTATCTAGGGCACTACTCTAGTCAAAAGTAGTGCACTAGATGAGGAATAGGGAGCCATTTTGGACACCCTCTGCACTGGCCTCAGGATGTTACTGGACTGAAGAGGTCAAAGGTGAAACCTCTCCCTTAGTTTAAACCTCTCCTGGTCCAGCGGACCATGCCCCCCCCACTCCCCATTACCACTTGCTAAATGTGAAATGTTACTAAAGATAAAAACATAACAGTGGGTTTTAAAGTTTTTGACTAGTTTCATTAGGTGTTTTAGAATTGTGTTGATTTTATCTTTATAATTTGTTGTGAAAAAAATAAATAATGCATTTAATTCTTAAAACATTTTAGTTTTTCACTGTAGCACAATTTAAGTTTCTATGGTATGGTTGCCAGGTAGATATTTAATTTGTGCACAAACCTGCCAAAAGTACTTCTTTTATTTGAAAAGACAGCAATGAGAGAACCCATTTCCTTTAGTTGAAGAACATGTTTCACAATATAGTAATGCTATTTAATTCGGTTGACAGATTTCTAATCTATTTATGAATGATATGAAGTTATGTTTTGGCTTGTTTTCATCAGGGTGCATTATTATTATTAATTTCCATGGTAATTTGAATAATTATTATTTGTACATCACTTGTTGCTGGTGCATTGACTTTTTGTCAGCATTTGTTTAATTCTGTGTTGCAATGCTTCTTTTGTTTTCTTTTGTGTGAAATAAAACAACATTAAGTGGAAACTAAACTGTTTGCCTCTGCTTATATTTACATGTTCTTATTAGGTTTATCACATTTACATGGTGAGGCTAGCGAGTGAAAGGATAGTTGGTCTCAAGGCTTGGCAGCCTCACGTGATAGGCCGAGTCCAAATTTTTCACCCTTCTGAGATGTGTGCATTTGCACACTTTCTCGTGAGGATTTTACAATGGTGGAAACTTCTTCCAACCAATGCTTATACCAATCCTGTATGTTTTGTTATGTGCACATATCAGTTATTTAGCTGCTAGTTGTCTGAACCAATGTAGATGTCTTTGTTCGCTTAGCATGTTTTCATTTTCATCAGGTTAGACTATGAAAATGAGAAGACTATAAGAGTTGATGCAGTGCTAGGCCTAGCTGAAAGTTAAAAAAACACAGGCTCTCACTTATGAATTTCACAGATGGATTAGAGTTAGAAAATACATTTAATCTATCATCCCTCCCCCCTCCAACCTCTCTCTCTCTATCGCTCTCTCTCTCTCTCTCTCTCTCTCTCTCTCTCTCTCTCTCTCTCTCTCTCTCTCTCTCTCTCAGACACACACGGAACATATAACCGTAAAACATGACAATATAGTGCCCTCTAGTGTTAGCTTAGGACATGTTTTTAAACAATAACACCTAATACTGTCAATGGGTAAAACTAATGTGTCCAAATCTCTCTCGTTCTCTCACTCTCTCTCTCTCTCTCTCACTCTCTCTCTCTCAATTCAATTGTCAATTTAAGGGCTTTATTGGCATGGGAAACATATGATTACATTGCCAAAGCAAATGAAATAGATAATAAACAAAAGTGAAATAAACAATAAAAAAATGTATAGTAAACATTACACTCACAAAAATTCCAAAAGAATAAAGACATCTCAAATGTCATATTATGTGCAAATAGTTAAAGTACAAAAGGGAATATAAATCAACATAAATATGGGTTGTATGGTGTTTGTTCTTCCTTGGTTGACCTTTTCTTGTGGCAACAGGTCACAAATATTGCTGCTGTGAATGGCACACTGTGGTATTTCACCCAATAGATATGGGAGTTTATCAAAATTGAGTTTGTTTTTGAATTCTTTGTGGGTCTGTGTAATCTGAGGGAAATATATGTCTCTAATATGGTCATACATTTGGCAGGAGGTTAGGAAGTGCAGCTCAGTTTCCATCTCATTTTGTGTGGGCAGTGTGCACATAGCATGTCTTCTCTTGAGAGACAGGTCTGCCTACGGCAGCCTTTCACAATAGCAAGGCTATGCTCACTGAGTCTGTACATAGTCAACGGGTTCCTTAAATATGGGTCAGTCACTGTAGTCAGGTTTTCTGTCACTGTGTACTCTCTGTTTAGGGCCAAATAGCACTCTAGTTTGCTCCGTTTTTTTGTTAATTCTTTCCAATATGTCAAGCAATTATATTTTTGTTTTCTAATTGTGTTGCTGTCCTGGGGCTCTGTGGGGTCTGTTTGTGTTTGTGAAGAGAGGACCAGCTTGCTTAGGGGACCCCAGGACCAGCTTGCTTAGGGGACTCTTCTCCAGGTTCATCTCTCTGTAGGTAATGGCTTTGTTATGGAAGGTTTTGGAAATGCTTCCTTTTAGGTGGTTGTAGAATTTAACAGCTCTTTTCTGGATTTTGATAATTAGCAATATCGGCCTAATTCTGCTCTGCATGCATTATTTGGTGTTTTACATTGTACACAGAGGATATTTTTACCCATCAAAAGGAACATAAAATTTGACATACCAACTAGGATCTGGCTAAAAATTAGTTATAGAACCCATTGCCTTTTATGGTTGTGAAGTCTGGGGTCCGCTCACCAACCAAGAATTCACAAAATGGGACAAAAACCAAATTGAGACTGCATGCAGAATTCTGCAAAAATATTCTCTCTCTCTCTCTCTCTCTCTCTCTCTCTCTCTCTCTCTCTCTCTCTCTCTCTCTCTCTCTCTCTCTCTCTCTCTCTCTCTCTCTCTCTCTCTCTCTCTCTCTCTCTCTCTCTCTCTCTCTCTCTCTCTCTCTCTCTCTCTCGCTCTCAGACACACACACAGCCTATAACTGTAAAACATGATAATATAGTGCCCTCTAGTGTTAGCTTTGGACATGTTTTTAAACAATAACCCCTAATATTGTCAACGTGTAAAACTAATGTGTCCGAATCTCCCGCTTTCTCTCTTGCTCTTTCTCTCAGACACACAGCCTGTAACCGTAAAACAGGATAATGTAGTGCCCTCTAGTGTTAGCTTTGGACATGTTTTTAAACAATAACACCTAATACTGTAAAATCGTCGAACTGTCCCTTTAATGTTATAATATTATAACTAATGACACTTGGGACATTTTACAGAAAATACGTCATGCATTTATTAGCAGTTACATCAATGACATTTGGCAATAAAGGCAGCATTAATGAAATACTATTGATGAAAGAAAAATAGATTTGCATTGTATTTCAGTCATGAATCAATACATAGTTCAGACAAGAGCAGTGATGCTGTACAAAGATTCTGAAGAGCACTGAGTGTAAACACATGTAGGATATTGTTACCAAAGCCTGTAACATTATACTACATAGAGTATCTGGTATGAACACAAATGGTTTGTTTGTAAATTATGTCTGAGTGTTGGAGTGTGCCCCTGGCTATTCGTAGTTTCTTTTAAAAAAAAATGAAAATGGTGCCATCTAGTTTGCTTAATATATGGAATTTGAAATTATTTACACTTGTACTTTTACTTTTGATACTTAAGTATATTTTAGCAATTACATTTACTTTTGACACTTAAGTATATTTAAAACCAAATACTTTTACTCAAGTGGAATTTTACTGGGTGACTTTAACTTTTACTTGAGTCTTTTTCTATTAAAGGTACTTTTACTAAGAGGACTGGCAAGTCGTGGAACATACGTGGAACATACAAAAGTACAAGAGAATCTCTTTAATGTAATAGAAAAAAACACAAAAGTAAATTGGTGCTCACTATTTCCTGAGGTTAACTGATTTGAGCTTTCCATTTGAATTGTTCTTCCATTTGTTATACTTTAATGGCATCTTCTGGAAGGAATGTGATAAGTGTGCTGGGGTATATGTCCAGGGCCCCTATTGCAACAGAAAACTAAAAGTCCAGGTATCCCCTTCCTGTTTCAGTCCGTTTCCTTCCATTTGGTATCGAATGAACATGACCCAGGTCAAACGTTTTGAGGTTAGCAGCACAGTCTTGAAATCGAACGTGCTATTACACTGAGGTTAGAATTCAGCAATGGGAAAAATATATAAGAATGCATGTGTATCATGTCGTACTGAAAGCCACTAACCAATCAAACTGTCTGAATTCTGGTCAATTCTTTTAAATCAACTTTATTCACATCAGAACTAGGACTTAATTCAATCCGTATCGCTAAAGTTCAGCGCTATAGAGTGATTGAAATGTAAAGGCAATGTTTCCGCAATCGCGGAGACTGCATTCACGGTAAAAGCTGCATATCCCGGCTCAATTGGAAATGACCTGTAAATTTCATATAGCACTGAACTTCAGCAAAATGGATTGAATTGAGCCCCTACAATTAACATCACAAGTCTCACAGACGGGGATTAGCTAAGCATAATTTATATATATATTTTTTTTTCTTCAATTACTGTTCTGTTCAAGGCATTATTTCAAATCATTATCCCAAATGGTATTTTTTTCTGCACAAGATTCTAGCCTTTGAATTCATTTTTATAAGTTTTGATTGTAAGATGTGATCACATACCTCACTGAGATGCCATTACAGTCAGAGACACCTCTGATTGGCAGATATGTATATCAGGGTTGTTGGCACCACCAGCCAGTCCAACAAGAAAGTATGGGTACAGTCTCTCAGCAAACGTGTCTTTATGAGTATAGATGTGTGTCATATCTTTGGGGTCGTAGAAGGACACCTCCCCACTGGTGAAGTCCAGCTGCACTCGGATCCTCTTCAGCTTCTCAAAAGCAAGGGGCTCACCCTTTCCACTTTGATACACACCATTCCTGTTCAGTATAGCCCAGATTCCATAACCTGGTGAAGCAAGAATCTCCCCCTTCCTATCAATGGTCTCTTTAGCTACGCCCAGATTCCACTCAGGATGGTCCCCCACCTCCACCTCCCAGATGTGCTTCCCTGAGCTGAAGCCCTCTGAGCCTAGAACCTTGGCATACTGTGCGAACCTCTCTGGGTTGTCAGTGATTTGCTGACCTATGTTATTAAATCTCACACTGGTCAGATTATCAGACACAGAGAGCCAGCGGTTTGCAGTGTTGGGGTTCAGAATCACAGGAGTGTATTGGACTATCTCCTTCATCTTCTCCCACATTCTGAACTTCAGGTTTCCCAGGTGTTTGGCCATGTCGATAAGCCCTCCTGAGACCTGCTGTGTACCCGGCAGTGTGCTGTTCTGGGTGTATTTGTAGCTCATGAGGAATGTGCGGTCGTCTTTCTGCAGGTCCTGTTCAAGAGAAGAGATCTGCTTGAGAATTCTCTCCATCTCTCTGGCGATAGCCTTGCCCTTCTGCTCCTCTTCCTCCCTGAGCATAACCAGTCTGGCCTCTTCTTCCTCTCTCAGAAACTGGTGGAACTTTTCAAACTGCTCCCTCATCTGCCTCTCTGCGTCCGCACGTTGCTTCTTAATGTGGACCTCCATGCTTTTGTACGTTTCTTGATTCTTTCGAAGACTCTCTAAATTGGATTTTAGTTCTTCCTTTTGATCAAACGCAGTCTTTTTCAGTGCTGGCACCTTTTCTAGAGTGCCTGTCTCCAGCTTCATAGCAAGATCATTCTGGTCCATCTTCCTCAGGATCTTCAGTGAGATCTTCACTGCTCCTTCGTGGCTGTAGGCATTGACCATCTTCTCCACGGTGTCCTCCCTGCCAGCGTTCTCCAGACAGCCCTTAGGAATAGGAAACCGGCCATCTAACATGTTCTTAGTCAGTAGATACTGAAATCTCTTCAGCTCGCTTGAGACCAAGCTATCCAAAGTGTCCAGCAGCAGCTCATGGACAGGAACAGGAGTTGCCATTGTAGATTATCCAGAAACTAAACTACAGTCAATAAACTTTGATCAACTTTACAACCTTCACTTTTAACAGCTGCTCTTAGAATTTTCCATTTAGATGATATCTCCTTGTAATTGTTTAGTCTCTTGGTATTTGTAAGGAGAAAAATTCCAGTTGTGTATCGCAGTGAGAGTGACAGTTATAAACAGTCTCTGTAATGACTTCTGATGGAACAAATCTATTTTCACTTTCGACAGCTTTCTACTAGTGAGATATGGGTGGGAGGGGCTTCTAGGTCGTGCTAAACTTTCATATGTTTGACTTTATTTTCCTTTATGCAGCACATACATTTACCCACACACTTTTTCTTTATATTATTTATTTGTATTATATATAGTATACATAGTTGTTATACCGGGGCGGCAGGTAGCCTAGTGGTTAGAGTGTTGGGCCAGTAACCGAAAGGTTGCTGGATTGAATCCCTGAACTGACAAGGTAAAAATCTGTTGTTCTGCCCCTGAACAACGCAGTTAACCTACTGTTCCCTGGTAGGCTGTCATTGTCAATAAGACTTTGTTCTTAACTGACTTGTGTAGTTAAATAAAGATTACATTTAAAAAAAATACTGTAGTTATCGTTATCATGTAATGTTGACGCTCTACCTAGTGACACATTAACCTTCTAATGCTGCCTGAGGAAGACCTTTGGCCGAAAGGTGTGGCACCATACATAGCTGTGTATCCAAGAGTTGGATAGATGCCACATATTTTCCATTATGGCACTTGTGACATCGTGAGCAGTGCCATTGAGGGCAATCTCCGTTTTAAAGTACAGTAGTCAATTTCTTCTTCTTCTAGTTCTATAAGTTTATTAACAGTCGGTAAACAAACTGAAAGGTGCATACCGCCACCTAGAGTGTGTTGTCTGTTCAGGCATGAAGCCAAGGTTAGTAAATTACTGCCAGCTACAACTATCAAATGTTTGCTCAGGGGGCTGAACTCGCTGATTTTGGCTTCGTTTTTTCACCTCCACATTAAGAAATGCTACAGTAGAAGCCAATCTAGAGTTTAAGTAGTGCTCGTTGGAGACCTCTCCAGAACAACCGGGAGGTTTGCTTTTGTACTTGCCCGTCGGATAGCACACGTTTTGTCACATCCTGATCTATCTTGTGCTTGTCTCCACCCCCCTCCAGGTGTCTCCCATTTTCTCCATTATCCCCTGTGCATTTATACCTGCGTTTTCTGTTTGTCTGTTGTCTCGTCAAACCTACTAGCATGTTTTTCCGTACTCCTATTGCTATAGTTGCTAGTTGTCACGGTTCCGACCATTTCTGCCTGCCCTAACCCCGAGCCTGCATGCTGTCCTGTACTTATCTGACTCTGACCTGCTTACAAACTTCTGCCTGCCCTACCCATGAGACTGCCTGCCGCCCTGTACCTGTCGAACTCGGACCTGGTTATGAACCTCTGCCTGTCCTCGACCTGCCCTTTGCCCGCCTGTATTGAACCTTCTGTTTCTTGTGTTTGCAACTGGGTCATATCCTGAGTCGTGTTAGTTTTGGGGCTTTTGTTGCACTGTTTCTGACTAAAGTACATTTAACCAATTTACTGCCAATGTATTAGGCCTAAGAAAATGGCGTCCATTGAGAGGGCAAGAACAAGATGTATGTCAGGAGAAGTGCAGTATTATCATAAGGAGATACTTGGAATACGGATGAGGAATGGAGGGAAAAAGAGAGGCAGAGGTCAAAGAGAGGGAATGAAGAGGGTGAGCTTGAATCGGAAAAAGGGGAGCTGGTTTGTTATAGAAGAATGGTAGGAAGTGTAAGCAGAGTGAGCTGTATGCCGGATCAAAGACAGGGGGAGAAATGGAAGTGAATGACGGCAAAGTATCAGAGGTGGTAAGTGTGGCGAAGATCTCAGAGCCTGAGGCTTGCACCGAGGGTCAGGATAAAGATGAGTCTGTGACGGTAGGAGTGACATTTGTGGAAAAAGTGGACCCTTGCCTTTTTAGATGATCCATTCGTGTTTTCAGGGTGGGTGAAAACAGAGTTGGGTGCTGTGGAATCAGTGAAGGTAACCAGAAGTGGTCTTGTGATAATTATGTGTTTCTGCTGGTCAGAGGGAGCAGTCGCTCTGCTTTGAACATGGGGACGAGATGTGAATTGTTTTGCTCTCAAGAAAAGGGTGCCTTTGAAAGGAGTGATTACTGGGGTAGCAGTAAATGTGAGAGTTTATCAACTGAAGGGGAAGATTCCCAGTGTTTGATGCGCGTCCTTTGGTTGCGACGCAGACATAGTGGCATGAGTGTTGAAACAAGAGTCATCTGTTCTTTCAAGTTTTGATGTTGAGTCTTTGCTTGACAAAGTGATGTTTGGATATAGAAGTTATCCCGTACGAGCTTTTGTGTCGAATACATTACGTCGTTACAGGTGTCAAGCTTATGGGCATGAGACAAAGGAATGTGTAGCATTGGGGAAAGTTGTGGTATGTGTTAATTGTAGGGGTGCCCATGGAGCTGGGGATCAGAATTGCCCGGTGTGAGAGAGCCAGGTTGAGGTTACCAGTGTTAGAGTAGTGCAGAATTTGTTGTATGCTGAGGCAGTGAAGACAGTAGAGGAAGATGGGTTAAGGGGGAGGGATCCTGAGAGGAGTGGTGTGAGTAGTAGATCTGTAATAGTACAGAGGGATAGGCCAACAAGTGATATATGCTTCAGTAAGATTGTTCTTCTTAGCATTTATAGCAATGGTTATCAACTGTACTGCAGGGATGGAACATAAATCGCAGAAAATTGAGGTTGTGGTGGCAGCTGCAGAGAGGTATTTGAGTGTACAAGACTTGACGTCAGAAGAGTTACATGGTGTTGTCACGCCCTGACCTTAGAGATCCTTTTATGTCTCTATTTTGGTTGGTCAGGGCGTGAGTTGGGGTGGGCATTCTATGTCCTTTTTTCTATGTTTGGTATTTCTTTGTTTCGGCCGGGTATGGCTCTCAATCAGGGACAGCTGTATATCGTTGTTGCTGATTGGGAGCCATACTTAGGCAGCCTGTTTTCCTTTGGGTTTTGTGGGTGGTTATTTTCTGTTTAGTCATTTGTTACCTGACAGAACTATTTAGCTGTTGCACTTTGGTTTTTTGATTCAGTGTTCATTCAAATAAATTTCATGATGAGCACTAACCACGCTGCGCCTTGGTCTACTCTTTCAGACGGTCGTTACAGGTGTGTTGAGTGCTGGTGTCCCGTCCTTTCAGGCTGTTGGCCTAAGGGAGGACTAGATTGATTTAAATAGTGGAGTAGGGTGGTGGGTTTTAGTGAGTGTAGGATTAGATGGTAGGGTATTTGTTGATATAGTTTATTTTTTTAAGAAACATATAAGGGAGTTATACTCCAGTCTAGTAGGTGATGGTAATACAACATTTATTGGATGCCAACTGCTGTTAAACCTTATTGAAGAAGAAACAAACGGGAGTTGTCTTGGGGGTGTGGTTTGATCAATGTGTTTGATGTGGGTGTTCTGTTCACTATTAGGTGATTGGCAGTAGGAAGCTGTCTGCTTAAGTTTTCGAGATGATCGATCTCTGTGGAGGGAGGAGCTGGTTTTTACATATTGTGTATATTTATTTATTCTGAAAATATTTCAGTTTGTTGGCAATGTCAATTCTTGCAAATGTTATGTTCGCTAGATGGACAGGCAAATGCCGCCGACTACTAAAATGTAAACCTATCAAAACGTGTGTACTATCCATGGTACTATCTCTGCTGATCACGTTATCCGTATCTAAGGTAGTAGACTGGTGATCTCCGTTCATCAAACTGCTATCAGGTAAAGTCTTATTTAATTTTTATCTAACTAGCTATTTAGTTATAGAAACATGATACCATCAGTGCAAGCTGTAAAATGACTCAACTTAGAACACAGCAACCTTAGTAATGTAGCTAGTTAGCTAGAAAGCATTATAACGAGCTAGCGTGTCATTCCGGGACAATGATCGCTTTAGCTTTCAGATTATTCCAAGTAATAATTTAGGACTACAAAAATCTATAGGACAAGTAGTATAAATCTACTACAGTCATCAAGGCAGGACCCACTTATTGTATTCATTCTGACAAATAAGAAATAACACATTATCCCTGTCAATAGTTGGAGTACGATGATTGCAGAGCTTTCAGGATGTTCATTTTCAAGCTACAAATGACATTCCTTTGCTGTGATTTATTTGATTAATTCTTGTCTCTCACTTTTGTCTCACATGACCTATTCAGCTTTCCTGTGTCCTGCTCCCAGATATCATCCAAGTGCTATTCACCAAGCATGGGCTGACTCGTTCACCTGTGAGAACCATCCGACTGCAGTTTGAACTAACCCTGCTGTCACTATTTAGACATTGGGACCACATATTGTCTTAGTCTAGTGCATTTTAGAATTGAAGAACACCCATTGCAGATACATGTGCTTGGTTGAGCATATTTATTCATTGTCTCTCACTTTTGTCTCCTATGATCTATTCACCAAGTCCTGCAGTTTGAACTAGCCCTGTCGTCATGATTTAGACATTGCATTTGCCTGTTTTCTTTTCTTTGTGGGTTGTTTTACAGTGTTAGGGTGGCAGGTAGCGGTTAAGAGCATTGGGCCAGTAATCGAAAGGTTGCTGGTTTGAATCCCTGAGCTGACTAGGTGATAAATCTGTAATGTAAATGTCTCTCTACATTGCTGACCAGGGTGGGATACTTTTGATATGCCTATGGGGTCTGCGCACACAAATGCTCCTGGAGAGAAGGAGGAATACTGAAGCATGCATTGATATGTCTCCTTCAGAGGCTCAGGCTTTTGGCATAGATGGTAACGCTCTCATTACTGGACTGTAAGATTGTGCCCACTTGAAAAATATTGATTGGTACTGTAGGTTATACTATATTTAGATACTTGAAATACCTTTGCTATTGTCTCCTTACTCAATAAATGGTGAAACACTATTCGTGATGGTGCTCTTTGTTTGAATGTACAGTGCATTTGGAAAGTTCAGACCCTTTGTCTTTCCACATTTTGTGGGGGGGAGCCATATGCTCTTATTCTAAAATAGATTTGATTTTTCTTTTAAATCAATCTACACACAATACCCCATAAGGACAAAGGGAAAACAAATGTATTACAAATAAAAAACAAAGACCTTATTTACATAAGTATTCAGACCCTTTGCTATGAGACTCAGCCTTTATGGTAGAGTGGCCAGACAGAGGCCAGTCCTCCGTAAAAGGTACATGACAGCCGCTTGGATTTTGCCAAAAGGCACCTAAACAACATTCTCTGGTCTGATGAAACCAAGATTTAACTCTTTGACTTGAATGCTAAGCGTCACATCTGGAGGATACCTGGCACCATCCCTATGGTGAAGCATGGTGGTGGCAGCATCATACTGTGGGGATGTTTATCAGCGGCAGGGACTGGGAGACTAGTCAAGATTCAGGGAAAGATGAACAGAACAAAGTACAGAGAGATCCAGAGCACTCAGGACCTCAGACTGGTGCTAAGGTTGACCTTCCAACAGGACAACGTCCCTAAGTACACAGACAAGACAACGCAGGAGTAGTTTCGGGGACAAGTCTCTGAATGTCTTTGAGTGGCCCAGCCAGAGCCTGGACTTGAACTCGATTGAAAATCTTTGGAGAGACCTGAAAACGCTCCTCCATCCAACCGGACAAAGCTTAAGACGATCTGCAGAGAAGAATGGGAGAAACTCCCCAAATACAGGTGTGCCAAGCTTGTAGCATCATACCCAAGAAGACTCGAGGCTGTAATCGCTACCAAAGGTGCTTCAACAAAGTACTGAGTAAAGGGTCTGAATACTTATGTAAATATATTTTCAGTTTTAAAATTTTAAAAACCTGTTTGTGCTTTGTCATTATGGGGTATTGTGTGTAGATTGAGGGGGAAAAAAACTATTAATCAACGTAACAAAATGTTGAAAAAGTCAAGGGGTCTAAATACTTTCAGAATGCACTGTATATGCATGAAATGTACATTATGGAAAACATGTCTTACACTCAGTCATAGTTAGTAGAATAATGAATGGATTGGCAAGATTTTGGCTCCGTCAACATTTAGAAGGTTCATAGGAAAGTTTTTAAATAATTTAAACCACTTAAATATACTCACATTCACTGAACATTTAGTAGCCTTCTTTGATACTAAAACGTTCATTTCCCAACTGATTTTTCTATAATCCTACTACAGGCTCTTTATCAAGGTCAAAATGTTGCCGACAGAGAGCACTGCCGTGCTTCTAGCTCTTAGGAAACTTTGCAGTATTTAAAAAATATATATATATTTCTTACATTACTAGCCCAGAACATTTGTTGTGTTATTACATACAGCTGGGAAGAACTATTGGATATCAGAGCGACAGTAACTCACCAGCACTACCAGTATTACGACCAGGAATAAGACTTTCCCGAATCTGATCATTTGTTCGCACTCCCCAGGGAAATTGAACTGATTCCAGAGGCCGACCCAAAACACCGCCAGCAGAGGAGAGGTACTCGGAGTGGTCTTCTAGTTTGACTTAGGAAGCGCGCACACCACCGACCGCTTATGAGTATAACTCGCTAATGTTCAGTCTCTGGATAATAAAGTTGACGAGCTCAGGGTGAGGATTTCTTTCCAGAGAGACATCAGGGATTGTAACATTCTCTGTTTCACCGAAACATGGCTCTCTTGGGATATACTGTCTGAGTCCGTCCAGCCAGTTGGGTTCTCAGTTCATCGCGCAGACAGGAATAAATATGTTTCCGGGAAGAAGAAGGGCGGGGGTTTATATTTCATGATTAACGACTCATGGTGGGATTGTGATAACATACAGGAACTCGACCTAGAATCACCCGACCTAGAATACCTCACAATCAAATGCCGACCGTATTATATCCCAAGAGAATTCTCTTCGGTTATAGTTACAGCTGTGTATATGCCCCCTCAAGCCTATACCACGACGGCCCTCAAAAAACCTCACTGGACTTTATGCAAACTGGAAACCACATATCCTGAGGCCACATTTATTGTAGCTGGGGATTTCAACAAAGTAATTTTGAGAAAAAGGCTGCTGAAGTTATATCAACACATTGACTGTAGTACTCTTGCTGCTAAAACACTCTACCACTGCTACTTCAACCTCCTCCCTTCCTATTGACAGAAACTCAAACAGGAAGTACCTGTTCTAAGGACTATTCAACACTGGTCTGACCAATCGGAATCCATGCTTCAAGATTGTTTTGATCACGCGGACTGGGATATGTTCCGGGTAGCCTCCGATAATAACACCGACGAATATACTGATACGGTGACTGAGTTTATCAGGAAGTGTATAGGAGATGTTCTACCCACTGTGACTATTAAAACCTACCCTAACCAGAAAATGTGGATAGATGGCAGCATTCCCCCAAACTGAAAACGCAAACCATCGCATTTAACCATGACAAGGTGACTAGGAATATGGCAGAATACAAACAGTGTAGTTATTCTCTCCGCATGGCAATCAAACACGAAAAACGCCAGTATAGAGACAAAGTGGAGTCCATATATTTATATATTCTTAATTCCATTCCTTTACTTAGATGTGTGTGTATTGGGTATATGTTGTAAAATTGTTAGATATTACTTGTTAGATATTACTGCACTGTCGGAGCTAGAAACACGAGAGTTTCGCTACACCCACAATAACATCTGCTAAACGCGTGTATGTGACCAATAAAATGTTATTTGATTTGATTTATCATTCTCCATATACCTTATATTCCAATGCATCCAACATTATCTGCTATTTGAGAACTCATCTGGTTTAGAAATCGAACTCTTGTTCTCATTGCAGAGCACATTTTTCAACTTTTAGAGAAGATTGTATTGCAAGTTATGCTATATGTGTAGCTATGCCATAAGTATAGGCTAATATGCATATGCAGCTGTTGTTTTTAAGCCTCCATTCTAGCATACACACATCCTTCTATCCACATGCTTTTATTTGTGTTACCATGCAAAGTATATTGAATGTTTCTTTAAGCCTGCAGCTAAATACTTGAAATTAGACATTTAATATGCCAAAACATGATTCAACAATTGAATTCACTGAGAGATAGCTAACGAAACACAAATTGACATTTACAGTAGCTAGCTGGCTACTCTGTAACATTGGCTAGCTTTCAATACATTGGCTGAATGGTCAACGGAGTTACCTCTTCATATGATCAAGACCATTCGTATTGCATGTTGCATATTTCAAGTGCACTCGAAAACAGATATTTATGATATTTTAGTCTAGGAGCTAGCTAGCTATATCTGCTTCTCTTCATCAGACAGCAGCTTGCGTTTTCACAATAGGCTGTGTTTACGTTGTAGATAGAAGCAGGCCGTTGGCTGCCTTCATCAAGAGGGGGAGGAGTTCTGATTGGTTCCAAGTTTAGTAGTTCGGCAAATTTGCCTCAGCGGCGGAGTGTTGAAATATACTTTTTATGAGAAAATGTGCAAGAATTGAAGGTGCCAACAAATTTTATAGTCATCATAAGAATGTTCTACTGTCATGTACAAAAAATTTGCTCCTCCCTCGACGGGGATCGATCAACTTCATGTTTAAAGGCTTCGGCACACCACCTATATAGCCTACTATCTATATAGCCCACCGTTGTGTGTTCCCCCTCACTCACCGTCGTTGAAATATCCCAAACAGCCACCGTACTTTGGCTAAAATAATGATCGGTGTGTTTGTGATGCTACGTTAGCTCATCATGTGAGAAAGTTTGAGTTGAATAAAAAAAAACAAGCCATTTATAAAGAACAAGTCTCCTTCTTTAAACATAACATTGGTGATTGTATGTCAATCAAACAGGTCCCGAGGCACTATATGCTAATGACTCAATTGGTTAATTCTGCTGTCTGTAATGAAGTGGGTAGGTTCAAATAAAATTGTATTTGTCACATGCTTTGTAAAAAACAGGTGTAAACTAACAGTGATAAGCTTACTTACGGGCTTTTCCCAACAATGCAGAGAGAAAAACATAAAAATAATAGAAAGATAATAACACAAGGAATAAATACACAATGAGTAACGATAACGTGGCTATAATCATGGGGTACCAGTACTGAGTCCATGTGCAGGAGTAGGAGGTAATTTAGATAGATATGTACATATACCAGTGAAGGCTCCTAAGAGGAGGAAGGGGAGGACCGTCCTCCTCAGTCAATTTCATTTTTTTTAAAGAGGGAAACATTTCTTTAAGTGGTCCTTTAAAGATAAATCTATACTAAATATATTCAAGTCACCAAATAATTGATTAAAACACATTGTTTTGCAAGGAAGGTCCACAGTACACTCAACAGCACACTGTAGGGTGGAACCATGGTATGTTGGAGGAGAGCTAGCTTCCGTCCTCCTCTGGGTACATTGACTTCAATACAAAACCTAGGAGGCTCATGGTTCTAACCCCCTTCCATAGACTTACACAGTAATAATGACAACTTCCGGAGGACGTCCTCCAACCTATCAGAGCTCTTGCAGCATGAACTGACATTTTGTCCACCCAATCAAAGGATCAGAATATGAATCTAGTACTGAAAGCATAAGCATAAGCTAACTAGCACTGCAGTGCATAAAATGTGGTGAGTAATTGACTCAAAGAGAGAGAAAGACAATAGTTAAAGTTTTGAACAAAATCATTTCTTAAATAATGAACGAGAAGCAAGAGAGAGAGAGAGCTAGCAATAGGCTCAGACAGAGGGATGTTATGATAGCTAGCTGGCTATGACTATCCAACATTGGAACTCTTCCAAGTCAAGGTAAGCTTTAGGTTTTACTAATTTGTTGTCACCGGGACCTGCTGATGTAACTGCTAAACTGCTTACTGACTGTACACTGTACTGCATAGTTGCAGCGGGTTTTCTAATGCGTTAGTTCTATTAGCTGACTTTACTTTCATAGCAGCGACATACAAACAGCTCATTCTATTCCTTTTGCATCTACGCGCTCTCCTCTCCTTTTCCCTTCGCTTGTGGACTTCAATGCACAACACATCAGCTGTCTGTGACCAGGAGGAAAAACATTTCCAAGCCAAACCTTCACAGGATAACCGCTAAACACAGCCTACATCGTTGTCACCATATTAGCTAAAGTTACATCAAACTATTTACATGTGATCAGGGGTGTATTCATTCCGCCGATTCTGTTCAAAAACGGAAGGAAACAGAACGAAACGGGGATAAACATACCTGAATTTGTCCAGTAGATATTTTTGTTTGCAACTGTTGGACTAATGATTACACCCTAGATCAGCTAGATGCAGGCAAGAGTGTGAAAGGCAGTATTGAATGTGTCCCTGTCTTGACCTGTGTGCGCCTACTTTGTAAACTTTCATTCATAGGCTAGTTTGTAGCAACCTCATGATGGGTATAGGGAACATTCGAGTATCATGTAGTAGCCTAAACCTATTGATGTTCTGTTGAACTGGGTGAATGGAATATGAATGACAGTCATCTAATATGCTGTAATAGAAAAAAGTATATGCAGATAGTCCGGGTAGCTATTTCGCTAACAATTTAACAGTCTTAGGTTTAGGGGTATAAGCTGTTCTCAAATATAATCAAATTGTATTGGTCGCATACACATATTTAGCAGACGTTATTGTGGGTGTAGCGAAATGCTTGTGTTCCTAGCTCCAGCAGTGCAGTAGTACAGTATCTAACAATTCACAACAACACACAAATCTAAAAGTAGATGTATAAATGTTTAAATATTAGATATTAGTTCAGGGTCCTGTTGGCTCCAGACTTGGTGCATCGATACCGCTTGCCGTGTGGTAGCAGAGAGAACAGTCTATGACTTGGGTGACTGGAGGGACATTTTTTAGGGCCTTCCTCTGACACTGCCTGGTATAGAGGTCCTGGATAGTGATGTACTGGACCGTACACACTAACCTCTGTAGCGCCTTGCGGTTGCTATACCTAGCGCTGATACAGACAGTCAAGATGCTCTCAATGATGCAGCTGTAAAACAAATCTTTTCAGCCTCCTGAAGGGGATGAGGCGTTGTCGTGCCTTCTTCACGACTGTATTGCTGTATGTGGACCATGGTAATTCCTTTGTGATGTGGACACCAAGGAACCCGCTCCACTACAGCCCTGTAGATGTGGACGTGGGCGTGCTCAGACCTCCGTTTCCACACCACACGGCCATCTCACTGATCTCCCCCATATAGGCTGTCACATCGTTGTCGGTGATCAGTCCTAGCACCATTGTGTCGGCATCAATCTTAATGATGATGTTGGAGTCGTGCGCGGGCACGCTGGCGTGGGTGAACAAGGAGTACAGGAGGGGACTAAGTAAGCATCCCTGAGGGGCCCCCGTGTTGAGGGTCAGCGTGGCGGATGGGTTGTTGCCTTCCCTCAGCACCTGGGGGCGTCCCGTCAGGAAGTTCATAATTCAATTGCAGAGGGAGGTGTTCAGTCCCAGGGTCCTGAGCTTAGTGATCAGTTTGGAGGACACTATGGTGTTGAATGCTGAGCTGTAGTCAATGAACAACATTCTCACATAGGTTCCTCTTATCCAGGTGGTAGAGGGCAGTGTGTAGTGCAATAGTGGATCTGTTGGGGCAATATGTGAATTGGAATGGGTCTAGGTTGTCTGGGATGATGTTGTTTATGTGAGCCATGACCAGCCTTTCAAAGCATTTCATGGCTACAGATGTGAGTGCTACGGGGCGATAGTCATTTAGACAGGTTACCTTGGCGTTCTTGGGCACAGGGACTATGGCGGTCTGTAGGTATTACAGAGAGGGTCAGGGAGAGGCTGAAAATATCAGTAAAAACACTTGCCAGCTGATCAGCACATGCCCTGAGTATGCGTCCTGGTCTGACCCTCCGCTGCCTTGCGTCAGAGCTGGCTTACTAGGATACCCTCTTAGTCCTGTATTGACGCTTTGCCTGTGGCTTCTGGTTGGGATATGGACATACGGTCCCTGTGGGGACGACGTTGTTGATTAACTTATTAATGAAGCCAGTGACTGAGGTGGTAAACTTCAATGTTATTGGATGAATCCAAGAAGATATTCCGGTTTGTGCTAGCAAAACAATCCTGTAGCTTAGCATCCACTTCATCGGACCACTCCCTTATTGAGCATGTCACTGGTACTTCCATTTTGAGTTTTTGCTTGTAAGCAGGAATCAGGGGGATAGAGTATTGTTCAGATTTGCCAAAGGGAGGGTGAGGGAGAGCCTTGTATGTGTTTCTGTGAGTGGAGTAAAGGTGATCAAGAGTTTTGTCACCTCTAGTTGCACAGGTGACATGCTGGTAAAAATGAGGTAAAACAGATTTCAGTTTCCCTGCATTAAAATCAATGGACACGAGAAGCACCGCCTCTGAATGTGCATTTTCTTGTAGGCTTATGGCCCAAACAGCTTAGTGCCAGCATCAGTTTGTGGTGGTAAATAGAGAACTACAAAAAATATAGATGAAATCTCTCTTGGTAAATAGTATGGTCTCCAACTTATCATAAGTTATTGTAACATATGCGAGCAAAAAACTGAGACTTCTTTAACATTAGAGATCGCCCACCAGCTTTTAACAAAGAGACACCCCTCCCCCTTAAGCTTACCCGAGCCTGCCGTTCAGTCTAGATGATGCATGGAGAAACCCACTAGAAATATATTATCCGTGTCCTTGTTCAGTGAAGACTCCGAGTAACATAGAATATTACAGTTCTTCAGGTCCCATTGATAGGATAATCTCGAACAGAGGTCATCCAGTTTGTTCTACAGTGACTGCACATTCGCCAATGTTAGGAGGCCGCCTCGCCTACCTCTTTTTCGCCGCCGCTTCCTCTTTTGAGGATTAGGGCCTGGTCCAGAGCAAGCATAGCTATAGCCGCGGGAAGGCCATGCTGACATTTTTGGGGGGACCACACTACAGACGGCAATATTGGTCCGCTAATACAGGACTAATAGAAGGCCAGTGCACCACTTTTGGGAAGAATTATGAAAATAGAAAAATAGAAAACAATATAGAAAAAATACATTTGATTCAGATTTTTCAGGGGGTACTGCAGCACCCTCAGCACCCCTTGGTCCCGCGGCTATGAGCATAATGTCCGGCCGTGCCAGGCAGCAGTCCCGTAGTGGGCATGTGGGCAGGATTGAAATCTAAATCCAACCGAAGGAAAACGGTGACGTCCCCTGTTCCATAAATCTCACAAAACTCTGTTTTGAAAAATACTGACATTATAACTAAAGTTCTACTTATATTTTTTACGCCCATTTTGGGACTACAATTCATGTTTAAGACTACTGTTGATGCCACATAGCCTGTTTTCAACTAGAGAATTTGTTATTTTAGTTCAGCCCCTCTTTAATGCTGGAATCTGTACTTGGTGAAACTGTCATACTCGTTTGGGATATTACAAGAATAAATAAGTTACTTCAAAACACCAACACTGATTTTTTTTCCCCTTGTATGTTATTGCATGCGCGATAGAACAGCAGAATACAGTGCACTCTGAAAATATTCAGACCCCTTGACTTTTTGCACGTGTTCTTACATTACAGCCTTATTCTAAAATTGATTAAATCTTTTTCTCCCCTCATCAATCTACACAAAATACCCCATAATGACAAAGTTAAAAACAGGTTTATAGCCATTTTTGCAAAAAACTAACAAAAAAAACCTGAAATATTACATTTACATACGTATCCAGACCCTTTACTCTGTACTTTGTTGAAGCACCTTTGGCAGTGATTACAGCCTAAAGACTTCTTGGGTATGATGCTACAAGCTTGGCACACTCGTATTTCGGGAGTTCTTCCCATTCTTCTCTGCAGATCCTCTCAAGCTCTGTCAGGTTAGATGGGGAGCGTCGCTGCACAGCTATTTTCAGGTCTCTCCAGAAAAGTCTGGGCTCTGGCTGGGCCACTGTCGTGGAATATTCTAATCAAGTGAGAGAGACTTTGTCATTTCTTCAAACAATCATCTTTATTTAATATCAATGAATTATTGCAATAATGAAACTAATAGCCTAACCTTAACAGAAATGAGTAATCTTGGTTTCATCAAACCAGAGAATCTTGTTTCTTGTGGTCTAAAAGTCTTTAGGTGCATTTTGGCAAACTCCAAGTGGTCTGTCATATGCCTTTTACGGAGGAGTGGCTTCCGTCTGACCACTATAACATAAAGGCCTGATTGGTGGAGTGGTGCAGAGATGGTTGTCCTTCTGGAAGAATCTCCCATCTCCACAGAGGAACTCTGGAGCTATGTCAGAGTGACCATTGGGTTTTTGGCCACCTCCCTGGCCAAGGCCCTTCTCCCCCGATTGCTCAGTTTGACCGGGCGGCCAGCTCTAGGAAGAGTCTTGGTGGTTCCAGACTTCTTCAATTTAAGAATGATGGAGGCCACAATGTTCTTGGGGACCTTCAATGCTGCAGAAATGTTTTGGTACCCTTCCCCAGATCTGTGCCTCTACACAATCCTGTCTCGGAGCTCTAAGGACACTTCCTTCGACCTCATGGATTGATTTTGACTCTGACATGCACTGTCAACTGTGGGACCTTATATAGACAGGTGTGTGCCTTTCCAAATTATGTCCACTCAATTGAATTTACCACAGGTGGACTCCATTCAAGTTGTAGAAACATCTCAAGGATGATCAATGGAAACAGGATGCACCTGAGCTCAATTTCGAGTCTCATAGCAAAGGGTCTGAATACTTATGTAAATAAGGTTTTTCTGTTTTTTATTTTTTATAAATTTGCTAACATTTCTAAAATCCAGTTCTTGCTTTGTCATTATGGGGTATTGTGTGTAGATTGATGAGGAAAACAATGTAATTCATTTTAGAATAAGTCTGTAAAGTAACATAATGTGGAAAAAGTCAAGGGGTCTGAATACTTTCTGAATGCTCTCTTTTACCACAGTGCTGGACATTTCTCTCCTGTTTCATTAACAAAGCAAAAACAATAACAGAGGTGCTGGGAGCCAAAGGTGGCACTGTTTCACCTTATGCGGATTCCAGCTTTAACCCATAGAAAGTCTTACTAAATAGTTAACCAAATAGCTACCCGGACTATCTATATTGACTCTCTTTTCACTAACTCTTTTGACTCATCACATATGCTGCTGCTATTGTGTATTATCTATCCTGTTGCCTACTCACTTTACCCCTACCTACTGTATTTGTACATACTGTATCTACCTCAATTACCTCGTACCCCTGCACATCGACTTGGCTATATACACGGGGTACCAGTACCAAGTTACTCATTGTGTATTTATTCCTCATGTTATTATTATTATTATTATTATTATTATTATTATTATATGTTTCTCTCTGCATTATAGGGAAGGGCCCGTAAGTAAGCATTTCACTGTTAGTCTACACTTGTTGTTTACAAAGCATGTGACAAATAACATTTCAGTAGATCCGCGACTGGCTCCTAATCACAGAGGCAGCATCCTAATTTCCTTCCCTGGCGGATATGAACTCCTCACCCAGAACAGGCCTCAATCTTATCACCGTTTGGGAATCAATGAACACAGAGCTCATTGCACCATGCCTTTGATACTAGCTTTGGAAATAAATCATCACAGAGACAATGACAAAACAGAGCATATTGCATGTAGTACTAGGTATCATGGTTGTATTCTGAGACCCTCATACAGGCAATATTCTTCTTTGGAGATGTTATCTTGTTGTTACCTAGTTGTGCCATGCTTTTTCATGATTTGGTGGGTTCCCTTATGCTCAGATAATGGGTTGTTGTCTGTATGCATCCAGTGGCTACTGAGTTCTGCAGTAGCTGACTTTGTTTCCCATGGAAGTTGTGCATAATAATACAAATCCTTATTTATTTGAAGTAAACAGATGCAATGAAGATGTTGACACATTGTATTATCAAGAGTCTGATGCATTGCACCATCATGCTTTAGCTTGTGCTTATTTCCAGCATCACTCCCCAAATGAGCTTGAAAATTAGAATGAAAATACAATAAAATCAGTGGCGTAGCGCAGTTTTGCTGGCCCCCCTCAAGGTTCGAGCAAAGCACATTTTGCCATGAGGCTGAGAGAAAATGTTATTTTAGAGGTCAGGGATTCTTGAAAGATGGGACAATCTCAACTTTTTTCCCACAAATATTTGTCTTAATATTAGCAACATTTTCAATATATATTTTGAAAAACCAAAGTTTCAGCTATCACGCCATGTAAAGGAACAAGCTCCAAATTACATTTTTTTATAAAAAAATAAAATGAAAACTAACTGGATTTATGTCAACTCCGTCAGACACCATAAAAGGCATTTCATTTTTACAATTATCATCCAACAAGTGTTTAAAAGATTGTTTAATTCTAACATTAGATTATTCAAATACTGTACAATGCATACATTTCATACATTTCTCCGTACTGGTCCCTCGTGGGAATCGAACCCACAACCCTGGTGTTGCAAACACCATGCTCTACCAACTGAGCCACACGGGACTATATGTAATACAAATCTCAAAACTTATTTTGTTTTGTTTTGTCTTGTTTTATAGCACTATTAAATGTTCCAGGGCACGTCTTTAGCCTTTTGGCATGTTTTCTAGATTTAGAACCTAACGCAAACATTATCCTTTAGCTCTAGCACAGCACAAACTTCAATTGTTTAAGCATACTGTATGTCGCAGATCAGTGATTAAAATGTTGTTTCAGAATATTGACAAAAAATGTATCTTAAGGGGGTTAGCCATCAGTGACGGAGTTGATAACAGATACTCAACACAGACATATTTTTGCCTCTAAAAATCTAAGTTCAATACAAAACATTTGTAAAATATATAGAATTATTCACTTAAAAATCCCCAATAGAAACATAACCATTCTCTCAGATATTTTGGCACTCAGATGGAGTTGACGTTAGACAAAAATCTAACGGAGTTAATGTTTCACGGAGTTGACAAATTATAATTTTTCTTCTTCATTCAAGTGGTATGCACAGTAGCAATTCATTTTTTTCCTCAGTTGCTTTATGACTCTAAAACCTATTTGAACCAAAATTCATATTCTATCATAATCTATCAAGCAGAAGGAATTGACAGTTTATGGTTGTGACCATGGTGATTCCAATATTGTTTGTTTAAATCTATCAAAAGTAGAAAACTTTACAGACCATTTGTGATCTTGTTGAACTACAGTACATGTAATGAGGACATGAATAAGGCGTCCTTATGGTATAGCTGACCCTGCTCTTTCTTGATTAATCAACTGAGTTGACCAAATCTCCAGACACTTCTTTTAGAAATCACAGTTTTAAGAGAAATATTCTTCAAAGTCACAGAAACTATAAGATAATTTTTCAGTTTATATCCATTATTGCCTGTTTTTAGAATTTTAAACGCTTTTTTGGAACGTTTAAAATGTGGATGCTATGCTCCAGACTAGGGCATTTCCAGGCATAGAGCCGACATGGAACTTAATAATATTGAAAGTATATGGAAAATTCCCAAAAGTAATATTTTCCTTATAAAATCCCCCTAAACGTAAATGTTATGCTCAAATAATGCAACAAAATAAAAAAATATATGTATAAAAATGAAGTTTTACTGCTTGACAAGGATTGTCCGGATGTTCAAGAGTCGCTGAGCTAATTTCTTGCTATTCTACACACATTTTTTTCATGGGGCTTCTGGGTTCCCCTGCGGGGTGCGTGCTATGCCAGTGAATAAAATATGAAATGTGTGAACAAAAATGTGTTTCTTAATTTCACCTCAAAGACACAGACCATTTGAACAAAAATAGTTTAATGGTAGATGTACCCGCTATGGTCACTGACATTTAAGTTACAATAGCTGACAGCGATACAATTGTTTCTTCCAATTCAAATAACAAATAAGTATTTTACCATAACATTAAATACAATTAAAGACTTTATAATACATAATACGCAAGACTTTGTACACACCTGAACTGTGTTGTGCGATACATTTTGGGCCACAAAAGTTTGGAAGGTGCCCCAAAAGTTTCTCCATCTGCTGCCAATCATGAATATACTCTTACAAGACACAGATATATCAGTAATCTATTTAAACTTCCCTATTCCTTATACTTCCTTATTTACTCTATCTGTAAACTCTTCCTGTATCCGATTCGTAAATTATTTTCCTGTAAACTCTATTCCCTCTGTGCCTGTCGAGCTTCTTCACAGTTTGTACTTTCTGTAACTCCAGTGACTTATTGTGCTCTTGACCTATTGCGCCTACTTTCCAAGCCACTCAATAATCAAATGGGGGGAAATTATATTTTATAATAATAGGAGCAGTTAACATTCTATACTTCATCATGTCCATAATTCAGTAACATGTACATGTTTGTGCTAATATTTTGTGCTGAAGGCCCTCCAGAATTTAATTTAGGTATTTCTTTTGGTTTGTCTTTTGGCTTGAACTGGTCTGGCTTGGGGTGAGACAAGGTTTGGACTGGGGTAGGGACAGCTGGTCTTAGATCTGCACTTACAGTAATCGCTCCTTCAAAAGAGAAAAGACCCTCCAATATCCACTTACGATGCTCACAACATTAATTCTGGTCTGACATGACAAAGATATACATCAGTAGCATGAAATAGTCATGTTGGCTGAATGTCGACATCAGACATCTGGCATGGTATCTGATGAGTACAAACAATACAAAACATTGATACAAATGTCTTCACCGAATACAATGGTTCAAAATATATGGTAGAAAGTTCAGACACAGGAAATTAGTTGACTGGGTTGATGCCGTATTCACGACTGCTTGTATCGAACAACATAAAACAATTTTTACAACGATATCATGAAGGCATGGTTTGACATAGGAACTGAGAGGTAACAGGGCATTGAGTATCAATACAAGCAACT
This sequence comes from Salmo salar, assembly GCF_965601325.2. Classification (NCBI taxonomy): domain Eukaryota; kingdom Metazoa; phylum Chordata; class Actinopteri; order Salmoniformes; family Salmonidae; genus Salmo; species Salmo salar. Next base: position 78,239,360 of record NC_138305.1, on the reverse strand, counting down.
GACCTGTGTAACAATAATCTTAAGGCAACACATCAGAATACAACACGGTAGAAATCCACAAATGTGCTTCAAATAGTGCTCTGTCGAATCAATTTGAAAATGTTTCAAAGTGAATTTGAGTATGGGACATTACTATGTGTTCCAAACATCGAATTTAAAACTGGTTGTAGCAATACAGTGCACAAATAAATAATGTTAACATTACATAAAGGACATTACACTCCAAAATCAAAGGACAGAATGTGTTGTATGAGTTACCTGAATCAATTGATGTGTTTCTCATAGATGGATGGCCATTGTTCAATCACATTAAGTGAGCACTAGATAGTTCATTCAAATACACTGAGTTCAATACATCCCTTCAGTTAAAGTGAGGTTAATAAATAATATAAATCAAAAGTTAAATATATGCACTACCGGTCAAAAGTTTTAGAACACATACTCATTCAAGGGTTATTCTTAATTTTTTACTATTTTCTACATTGTAGAATAATAGTCAAGACATCACAACTATGAAATAACACATATGGAATCATGTAGTAACCAAAAAAGTGTTAAACAAATCAAAATTAATTTTATTTTTAAGATTCTTCAAATAGCCACGCATTGCCTTGATGACAGCTTTGCACACTCTTGGCATTCTCTCAACCAGGTAGTCAGAGGTAGTCACATGGAATGCATTTGAATTAACAGGTGTGCCTTCTTAGAATAATTTCTTTCCTTCTTAATGCATTTGAGCTATCAGTTGTGTTGTGACAAGATAGGGGAGGTATACAGAAGATAGCCCTATTTCCATATTATGGCAATAACAGCTCAAATAAGCAAAGAGAAACGACAGTCCATCATTACTTTAAGACATGAAGGTCAGTCAATCCGGAAAATTTCAAGAACTTTGAAAGTTTCTTCAAGTGCAGTCGCAAAAGCCATCAAGCGCTATAATGAAACTGGCTCTCATGAGGACCGCCACAGGAATGGAAGACCCAGAGTTATCTCTGCTGCAGAGGATAAGTTACCAACCTCAGAAATTGCAGGCCAAATAAATGCTTCACAGAGTTCAAGTAACAGACACATCTCAACATCAACTGTTCAGAGGAGACTGTGTGAATCAGGCCTTCATGGTAAAATTGCTGCAAAGAAACCACAACTAAAGGACACCAATAATAATAAGATAGTTGCTTGGGCCAAGAAACACGAGCAATGGACATTAAACCGGTGGAAATTTGCCCTTTGGTCTGGAGTCCAAATGGGAGATTTTTGGTTCCAACCGCGGTGTCTTTCTGAGACGCGGTGTGGGTGAACTGATGATCTCTTCATGTGTATTTCCCACCATAAAGCATGGAGGAGGAGGTGTTATGGTGTGGGGGTGCTTTGCTGGTGACACTGTCTGTGATTTGTTTAGAATTCACACTTAACCAGCATGGCAACCACAGCATTCTGCAACAATACGCCATCCCATCTGGTTTGGGCTTAGTGGGACTATCATTTATTTTTCAACAGGACAATGACCGAACACACCTCCAGGCTGTTTAAGGGCTATTTTACCAAGAAGGAGAGTGATGGAGTGCTGCATCAGATGACCTGAACTCCACAATCCCCCGACTTCAACCAAATTGAGATGGTTTGGGATGAGTCGGACCGCAGAGTGAAGGAAAAGCAGCCAACAAGTGCTCAGCATATGTGGGAACTCCTTCAAGACTGTTGGATAAGCATTCCAGGAGAAGCTGGTTGAGAAAATGCCAAGCGTGTGCAAAGCTGTCATCATTGCAAAGGGTGGCTATTTGAAGAATTTCAAATATAAAATATATTTTGATTTGTTTAACACTTTTTTGGTTACTATGGGATTCCATATGTGTTATTTCATAGTTTTGATGTCTTTACTATTATTCTACAATGTAGAAAATAGTAAAAACAAAGAAAAACCCTTGAATGAGTAGGTGTTCTAAACCGTTTGACCGGTAGTGTAGTTATCTAGATTTGGATGATTGTCTCGGGACCATACCAAAACTTGATGAAAATATGACTATTTTGTCTGTTTCCTGACTCCTCTTTTTGTTATCTTAATTCGGGTCTATTGAATACTGAAGAACAAAATAGGTAAAAATAAAATACAAAAGGTTAGGTAAGGTAAAATGTGAGGATGTTTGAAGTACTCTATACGACTGGAAAGTGTAATAACTGTAATTGAATTGCTGGAGAGAGTACAAAGGGATGATACAGTATGAAAATGCATGTAAAATACAAAATATGTACACCGAAGCATACATATAAACCCTATATGTATAAACCCTACTTTACCAAGAGTCATTGAACTCTGTCACAAAAGCAATAATGAGTGTAAACATGTAATGTTCCAACTAAAAGATTGACTCAGTCGTCCTTTGTTGTTTCGACTTCTTCAGCTACTTCGGCTGATTCCTTCTCTTCCCGCTCTTCTGGAACAGACATAAAAATCTTCTGGCAGAACAGAGTAAAGATCTCTGAGGAAAGAAAACAGCCATTTCGCATTATTTCTTTTTTAGTTGTCTTTAACACTCCGAAGGACACATTTCATTTGCACCAATGGAAAGTTTGCACCATTTTTAGAAGCACATGTGTAACGATGTATTTTATATGTTTTTTCTTCCTTTAAACCTCTTTACTTTTTGTTTTATTTCATTTTGGGGAAAAGATGGAATGTTTTTATCTGAGTAAAAAATAAGTAAATCGGTGGGAAACCGATTTAACTGGATGTTAACCTTAGACACAAAACAGTTTGCGAAGTGCAAAAATATAAATGGCTGCTAATGGTAATATCAAATAACCGGTCACAAATGTATCTCCAGCCTTGACAACCCATTACATATAGGCCTAGTTCACACTCAAGCAATTGATATATAATGACACATTTGTGATTTATGAGTTTGCCTCCACATACTGTACATCAGTTGTGCTACCCACGTTTGAACTAAGCCAGTAACAGATATCAGAGAAACCACATGACCAGCTCACCTAGGACTTTCTTTACAACGTGGGGCTTCTTCCACTTGTACCCCAGAAGATAGGCGGGGATACCAGTGAGGATAATCCCGCTGCCTATCAGGCACTCAAAGGGAGCTGCCCAGAAGGACACCACGATCATAAAGACACAGCCCAGCACAAACACCACAGGGACCACCAACCAAATCTGCCAGGGAAAATTTGATTAATGTACACAAACCCAACGGTTACAGGATGAAACTAAAAGAAACTCGGCTTCATATCACTTCACTCGTGCTATCTCGGATTGCATGGAAAACATTATTTTTGACTTTCTCCGGTCACTCATTTTAATTGTAGCGTTTTAGGTGACCCAACTAAATTCACATAGAAATGTGAGTTATAGATCTGTCATTCTCATTGAAAGCAAGTTTAAGAAGCGGTGGATCTGTTCTATGTGGGCTATTTCTATGCTTCCCATTCTTAAGTTTTATTTTTGCGTCTTTTACTTTCGGGTTTTGTACACCAGCTTCAAACTGCTGAAAATACAATGTTTTTAGTTATGGAAAATATATTTCATAGCAGTTTAGATGCTACAATTATTCTCTTGTCGCATAAATTAATATTAAGCAAATTATTAGAATTTTACCAAACAGGAAATGGCAGAGCAATTTCTACATAGTACATCTTTAAGTAGGCCCTGTTTTATCATCTTAAAATGCATCCATCCTTACTTCCTTAAAGTAATCACTGATCTGACATGGCATACAGTAACTGCTGAAAGCAATGCATAGGACATCTGGTGTACAAGAGAATAATTGTAGCATCTAAACTGCCAAGAAATATATTTTCCATAACTAAAAACATTGTATTTTCAGCAGTTAGAAGCTGGTGTACAAAACCCGAAAGTAAAAGACGCAAAAACAAAAAATTTTAATGTAAAATGGTGTACACCAATCCAGCCCTACCAGATCAGTGATTAATCAAGGAAGGGATAAAGGGAGGATGCATTTGAAGAATATTCAAACAGGTCTTATTACAGTAATGGTACCTTGATGGGTCTCCTGAGCTCTGGCTTGGTCCAGCGGAGCCACAGCAAGCCGGCGATAGCCATGCCAACACACAGCCAGGTGAAGAAACTGAACAGGTTGATGACTGAGAAGATGTCCTTGGACAAGGCATACAGCATGGACAGGAAACACTGCAGGGAGACATTTGGCTCATGTATTAAACCTAATCTGTAGTCAAATTTAGGGGTAGGTAATTGCATTCTTGCGTTGTATATGTACGTTGACTATAAATTAGCCTTTTTTCTGTAAAACATTACCATGACACTTTTTTTAAAAGACAATAAAAAATGTATTGCGATGGGAATAACTGCTATTCAGTTGCTATGTACAATTTTGGGATGTACTGTATTTACCATCTAATAATCTATGCCAGATTGACTTGAGTTGATGACTATGATTTTAGCCTTGCCCAATTGTGGGTTCTCAAATTGGATCTCAAAATTTGAAACCAATTTACATTTTAAACCAATTTAGGGACCAATGGCAGTACTCACCGTGAAAATGAGGGAGGGCACTGGAGTGAAGAGGTCAGTGTGGACCAATCCCAGTGCAGCAGGGAGCTGACCCTCTCGAGCGCCAGCATAAAACAGCCTATGAGACAGACAGGCAAACCCTCATAATTGAGCATTTTGATACAATCTCCGGGCTTTAATTAAAGTATCAAATGACTGGATTAAACACACACAACCACACACAGATCTACACACACTCTTTGCAGAGTTATCTGTGTGTAGAACAGATACAGACCGTGCTGAGGTGAACAGGCTTCCATTGACCGCTCCGAAGCAGGACAGCCCCACAAAGACAGGGATGAGCCAGGACATCACACCAAGATGGTACTCCCCAAAGATCTGCAATGGGAAAGCACTACCATTCAATACTCCAATTCACATTCAATCTCTTTATCTTTGCTATTATTATGCTGTCCCCTGTTGCATTTTTGTTAGCAAAATAAATGACAGGCACATTATGAATGAAAAGGGGAATATCAGCGCACTGTTTTCCTGCTCCCAAAATATTATATTTTAATAAAGCCATCCTTACCACAGCTACTGCCTCGGACTCAACCATCACACTCGGGGGGATAGTGGTGAAGTAGGCCAGATTGGTCAGTACGTACACCACAGTCACAATGGGCATGGAGATAATGATGGACAGTGGCAGGTTTCTGGAATCAAGGTCAAAGGTCATCAATGACAGATGATGTCTTGGAGGAGCACTCATAATATGTCAGCCAATCCAATTTGAGTCAACTGTTTTTGTGTTTCATTTCATGCAATTTCATGACTGTATTCAATGTGATTATTCTATTGTTATATTGTATGAATGTGATATTTGATAAATTACTAGTACTGTGAATTTCTTGCTATCTGAAATGTCACAAACTGTCATTATCACATTGAAAAACACAGTCAATCGAGGGCAATTAAGCACAATCAAATTGTTAGAGGACAATCATACACATAGTGATAGACATATTTACAGGGTAGTTGTGGTAACTCTGTACAATCCTCAATAAAACCTTCATAACACATAACCCACTGAGCGCACACTGGTTGAATCAACGTTGTTTCCACGTAATTTCAATTAAATTACATTAAACCAATGTGGAATAGACATTGAGAATTGACGTCTGTGCCCAGTGGGAAGTCACCTCTCTGGATTGATCATTTCCTCTGTCACGTAATTCAGGTAATTCCTAAAGGAGAGGAAACAGAATATGATTCATTATACAGTATAACAACATTGTATAAAAAGTATAATATTAGATTAGATTATTAAATCAGATTAGTAGCATAACATCAACCTTCTATAGTCTGCAAAACTGGAAATTCATCTATAGTATATAAGAAGCATCCTATGACCAGATAATCTTTATTGGTTAATGAAAGTCAGATGACAAAACCAGGGTCGTATTCACTGGACACAAAACAGAAGAAAACGGAAGCACACTATTTAAAATTGTCCAATAAGAAGTGCTTGTTTACGCTTTCCATTGCATAACATTTTGAAACATTTTACTATGTTGTAACCTAATACGACTTGGGTGTAAACATGCCCTAAATTGTGTTGCAAAGGCCTTACCAGCCACCAAAAGCAAAGAGTCCACTGTATAGAGCCAACACAATGTTGTCGACTCCCCATTTGCTGCCTTCAAACGCCAGTTCTGGTGTCAGGTATGGCACATCACCTGTTTAGACACAGACAAGAGAGCAGCATTGATATCACTGCTTGGCAAAAGGGATTGACTCCAACGAACTGAGAATATCAACAGTACAGTCAGTATATCACATGCATGAATGTTTGCTGCGTGGAATATGGTAGATACACACACACACATGTCTACACACACACGAAGAATGTCAACAAGAAAAATCACAATTGTTGCAGTGATTTGGCCCAATATATTTTGCCGTTGCACACCTGCTACTCTCTTAGAAAAAAGGGTTCCAAAAGGGTTCTTCGGCTGTCCCTTTTGAGTTCCAGGTAGAACCCTCTATGAAAAGGGTTCTACATGGAACCTAAAAGTGTTCTTCCTGGAACCAAAAGGGTTTTACATGGAACCAAAAATGGTTCTTCAAATGGTTCTCCTATGGGGACAGCTGAAGAACCCTTTTTGTCACGGGCTGGCTCGAGGAACAACAGGAGAGGTAGAGTCAGGCGCAGGAGACAGAGAGAGTTCGTGACCACCCTTCTTTATTTGAAGCACTGTACGTGGTCGACAAGGTATAGGGGCGCAGCCCAGAACGATTCTGCGGTGGTGTACACAAAATAAAAGAAACCACTGGCAGAAGGAAAAACTAAATACACGTTCTTACGAACACACAAAACCCGGACAAGCAACACAATCACGTACAACCACATACATCCTACGCTAACCTAAATAACCCCCCCTTACTAATGACTAACCCAAAACAGGTGTGTGCCTACCTAGACCTAACCAAACGAAAGTGAAACAAAAAGGGATCGATGGTAGCTAGTAGGCCGGCGACGACGACCGCCGAGCTCCGCCCGGCCGAGGAGGGGCGCCACCATCCGTCACTGTCGTGACAGTACTCCCCCCCTGACGCGCGGCTCCCGCAGCGCGCCGACGCCGGCCTCGAGGACGCCCCGGAGGGCGAGGCGCAGGGCGATCCGGATGGAGGCTGTGGAACTCCCGGATGAGCGCTGGGTCCAGTATGTCCTCCACCGGTACCCAGCACCTCTCCTCCGGGCCGTACCCCTCCCAGTCCACGAGGTACTGCAGGCCCCTCGCCCGGCGTCTGGAGTCCAAGATGGACCGGACTGTGTACGCCGGGGGCCCCCCGATGTCCAGGGGGGGTGGAGGGACCTCCCGTACCTCATTTTCCTGCAGCGGACCAGCTACCACCGGCCTGAGGAGAGACACATGAAACGAGGGGTTAATGCGATAATAAGAAGGAAGTTGTAATCTGTAACACACCTCGTTTATTCTCCTCAGGACTTTAAATGGCCCCACAAACCGCGGACCCAGCTTCCGGCAGGGCAGGCGGAGGGGCAGGTTCCGGGTCGAGAGCCAGACTCTCTCCCCTGGGGTGAACACCGGGGCCTCGCTGCGGTGCCGGTCAGCGCTCGCTTTTTGTCGTACCCTGGTTCGTTCCAGGGATTCCTGCACAGCGTTCCAGGTCTCCCTTGAGCGCTGAACCCATTCCTCCACCGCAGGGGCCTCCGTCTGGCTCTGATGCCATGGCCCCAGGACCGGCTGATAACCCAACACACATTGGAATGGTGATATGTTGGTGGAGGAGTGGCGCAAAGAGTTCTGAGCCATTTCGGCCCATGGCACGAACCTTGCCCACTCCCCTGGCCGGTCCTGGCAGTAGGACCGCAGGAACCTGCCCACCTCCTGGTTTACCCTTTCCACCTGCCCATTACTTTCGGGGTGAAACCCCGAGGTCAGACTGACCGAAACCCCCAGTCGCTCCATAAACGCCCGCCACACTCTGGACGTGAACTGGGGGCCTCGATCTGAGACGATATCCTCGGGCACCCCGTAGTGCCGGAAGACGTGGGTGAATAAGGCTTCTGCGGTCTGCAGGGCCGTAGGAAGACCGGGTAACGGAAGCAGACGGCAGGACTTAGAAAACCGGTCCACAACGACCAGGATCGTAGTGTTGCCCTGAGACGGCGGGAGATCGGTCAAGAAATCCACCGCCAGGTGGGACCATGGTCGTTGTGGAACCGGGAGGGGTTGTAATTTCCCTCTAGGCAGGTGCCTGGGAGCCTTACTCTGAGCGCACACCGAACAGGAGGAGACATAGTGCCTCACGTCCCTCACCAAGGTGGGCCACCAGTATCTCCCACTAAGACCACGCACTGTCCGCTCAACCCCTGGGTGACCCGAGGAGGGAAGCGTGTGAGCCCACCGAATCAGCCGATCGCGAACATCGAGCGGAACGTACTTACGACCCACTGGACACTGCGGAGGAGTAGGCTCCGTCCGTAACGCCCGCTCGATGTCCGTGTCCACCTCCCAGACCACCGGTGCCACCAGGCAGGAGGCTGGAAGTATGGGAGTGGGTTCGGTGGACCGTTCCTCGGCGTCATGGAGACGAGACAGTGCGTCGGCCTTAGTGTTCCGGGAACCTGGGATATACGAGATGTTAAACCGAAATCTCGTAAAGAACATCGCCCACCTGGCTTGACGCGGGTTCAGTCTCCTCGCCGCCCGGATGTACTCCAGATTGCGGTGGTCAGTCCAGATGAGAAAAGGGTGACGTGCCCCCTCAAGCCAATGTCTCCACACCTTCAGGGCTCTGACCACAGCCAACAGCTCCCTGTCCCCCACATCATAGTTACGCTCCGCCGGACTCAACTTCCTAGAGAAGAAGGCGCAGGGGCGGAGCTTTGGGGGGGCGCCCGAGCGCTGGGACAGCACGGCTCCTACCCCAGCCTCGGACGCGTCCACCTCCACTATGAAGGGCAAAGAGGGGTCCGGGTGCGCCAGCACCGGAGCGTCGGTGAACAAAACCTTCAGACGACTAAAGGCCCTGTCCGCCTCCGCGGACCACTGCAACCGCACCGGGCCCCCCTTCAACAGTGAGGTAATGGGAGCCGCCACCTGACCAAAGCCCCGGATAAACCTCCGGTAGTAATTGGCAAATCCCAAAAACCGCTGCACCTCCTTCACCGTGGTGGGAGTCGGCCAATTACGCACGGCTGAAACGCGGTCACATTCCATCACTACCCCTGATGAGGAAATGCGATACCCCAAGAAAGAGACGGCTGGTTTGGAAAACTCACATTTCTCAGCCTTGACGTATAGGTCATGCTCCACCAGTCGCCCAAGCACTTTACGCACCAGAGACACATGCTCGGCGCGTGTAGTGGAGTAGACCAGAATGTCATCGATGTACACCACTACACCCTGACCGAGCAGGTCCCGTAGAATCTCATCCACAAAGGATTGAAAGACTGCGGGAGCATTCTTTAACCCATACGGCATGACGAGGTACTCATAATGGCCAGATGTGGTACTAAATGCCGTTTTCCACTCGTCCCCTCCTCGGATACGCACCAGATTATATGCGCTCCTGAGATCCAATTTCGTGAAGAAGCGCGCCCCGTGAAATGACTCCATCGCCGAGGCGATGAGAGGTAGTGGGTAACTGAAACCCACTGTGATGGCATTTAGACCTCTATAGTCAATGCACGGGCGCAGACCTCCCTCCTTCTTCTTCACGAAAAAGAAGCTCGAGGAGACGGGTGAGTGAGATGGCCGAATGTATCCCTGCCTCAAGGACTCAGTGACGTATGTCTCCATAGCCGCTGTTTCCTCCTGAGACAGGGGATAAACGTGACTACGAGGAAGGGCAGCGCCCACCTGGAGGTTTATCGCACAGTCTCCTCGTCGATGAGGTGGTAATTGGGTCGCCTTCGTTTTACTGAAGGCGATAGCCAAATCGGCATACTCTGAGGGAATGTGCACGGTGGATACTTGGTCTGGACTCTCCACCGTAGTCGCACCGATGGAAACTCCTATGCACCTGCCCGAGCACTCATTTGACCACCCCTTAAGAGCCCTCTGTCCCCACGAAATCTTAGGGTTGTGAGTGGCTAGCCAGGGAATCCCTAGAACCACTGGAAATGCTGGGGAATCGATGAGGAAAAGACTAATCCATTCCTCATGACCCCCCCGCATTACCATGACCAGAGGCACAGTGACCTCCCTGACCAGCCCTGACCCTAGTGGTCGACTGTCTAGGGCGTGCACGGGGAAGGGTTGGTCCAACTGGACCAGGGGAATCCCTAACTTAGCCGCGACCCCACGGTCCATAAAACTCCCTGCTGCGCCTGAATCGACTAGCGCCTTAAACCGGGAGTGAGGGGAGAAACAAGGAAAGGACACTGACACATACATGTGACGGACAGGGGGCTCTGGGTGAGGCTGGTGCTGACTCACCTGAGGTGTCAAAGGAGCGCTCTGCCTGCCCTCTGGACTCCTAGGGGAGTCTCCCCAGCACCGGTCCACAGTGTGCCCTCTGCGACCACATGAGGTGCAGGAGCGACCTCCCCCTCCAGTCTTCCTGGCTGCTGCCCCCCCTATCTCCATAGGCGTGGGAGCAGGAGGACTGGAGGGTGGAATGAGCAGGGCCCGGGTCGGACGTCCGCGGGCGGCCAGCAGATTGTCCAGTCGGATGGACAGATCCACCAGTTGGTCCAGTGTGTGGGTCGTGTCCCGACAGGCTAATTCCCGGCGGACGTCCTCCCTCAAACTACAACGGTAGTGATCTATAAGGGCCCTCTCATTCCACCCTGCTCCCGCGGCCAGGGTCCGGAACTCGAGAGCGAAGTCCTGCGCGCTCCTCGTCTCCTGCCTCAGGTGAAACAGCCGCTCACCCGCCGCTCTCCCCTCCGGGGGATGATCGAATACTGCCCGAAAGCGGCGGGTGAACTCTGGGTAGTTGTCCCTGGCTGAGTCCGGACTGTCCCACACGGCGTTTGCCCATTCCAGGGCCTTACCCGTGAGGCAGGAGACGAGGACGCTGACGCTCTCCTCCCCCGAGGGAGAGGGACGAACGGTCGCCAGGTATAACTCCAACTGGAGCAAGAAGCCCTTACACCCAGCGGCCGTTCCATCGTACTCCCTGGGGGGAGCGAGTTTCACCCCACTGGTACTGGGTGCTGTGGGTGCTGGTGGGGGCGCAGGCTGTTGGCCTGCCGAGTTCAGGGGGCCGAGAGCGCGTCGGTCCCAGCTCTCCAGGCGCGCCAACACCTGATCCATGGCGTTCCCCAGCCGGTGGAGCAGGGTGGAGTGTTGGTCGACGGTTTCCTCCATGGACATGGCTGGCGCTGAAGCTCCTGCTGACTCCATTTAGTTACGGTACGTGATTTCTGTCACGGGCTGGCTCGAGGAACAACAGGAGAGGTAGAGTCAGGCGCAGGAGACAGAGAGAGTTCGTGACCACCCTTCTTTATTTGAAGCACTGTACGTGGTCGACAAGGTATAGGGGCGCAGCCCAGAACGATTCTGCGGTGGTGTACACAAAATAAAAGAAACCACTGGCAGAAGGAAAAACTAAATACACGTTCTTACGAACACACAAAACCCGGACAAGCAACACAATCACGTACAACCACATACATCCTACGCTAACCTAAATAACCCCCCCTTACTAATGACTAACCCAAAACAGGTGTGTGCCTACCTAGACCTAACCAAACGAAAGTGAAACAAAAAGGGATCGATGGTAGCTAGTAGGCCGGCGACGACGACCGCCGAGCTCCGCCCGGCCGAGGAGGGGCGCCACCATCCGTCACTGTCGTGACACTTTTAGGTTCCAGATAGTGTCTTTTTTTCCTAAGACTGTATGTGTGACTACGTTTGAATGAAAGACATGACATTTTGAGAAATAAATGAAAGAAAATATATTTTCTTTGACACAGGCTGCACCCTCCAAACACCTAACCCTGGGTTAGTCCGTCTGCCAGTGATGCACTGAGAACATACTGTCTGGCAGTTGACATTTCAATATGAGGAGGGAGACCTTTTCGATGATAAGAAACATCTATCCACTCAATTATTCACACAATGTCCAGTCCAGTGTTCAGCCTACTATAGAGGCCTACATCAGAGAGGGAAGATGCTGTCAGGATTGACTTTATTTTGTGAAAAAGAAAAAGGTTGTTTTCTACTCCACTGTCTTGTCTACCGCTTCATTTCAGGTGTAAATGGCATGGCTTCCGTTACTTGGAATAGATTTGGAGCATTGCATGGTCCATGTGTTATGTCAACTCAGAGAATCTGCTTTGCATACTGTACATATGTTTTCCTCCTCTCTCTCTCTCTCTCTCTCTCTCTCTCTCTCTCTCTCTCTCTCTCTCTCTCTTTCTCTCTCTCTCCTCGCTCTCTCTCTTGTCCCTGAACAAGCAGGAGGGCGCATACCAATGAAGCATTTGGTCCTTATTGTCCATGTTGGAATATATTAACATCATCTGTAGAGGCAAACAATGAGACTCTTATAAGTTGTGGATATTCGTAGTCATCCTACATCAAAGGCACAGTTAAAATAAGATGAAAAGGGTGTTACAACACAGCAAAATGGCAATCTCATCAAGATTTCGTAAAACTTGTTTTGTATTCATTTTTAACAAGATCATCTACTTGACCAATTCTGGTCCTATCTCTCCTACTCTGAGTTAAAAAAATAATCATGAATGATATTTTCCCTCTGTCTTTCTCTTCAACTTTATAATCTGCATAAGAGGTAGAAGATGCTAGAGAGAGGAACCTGAAAGAACAGACACCTCTCAGTTTCAGATGGCAGTGTTTTCGTATTTCCCCCTGTCCTCCTCTCTAGACTTCAGAATCTGAAAAGCACATCACGACAAGCTCACCGCCTAGTTTCCATGGCAACCCTACATGCAGCAGCATGTTAGCCGGCGTGGCAGCGGGACCAGATGTAGTGCGAAGGAAAAGATGGCTGCATATTATATCTCTCGGATGGGTGGGTTGTCTTTACATACAACGCTATTTTGCTATGAATTCATGAGGTGGGTGCAGATAGCGTACCTTCATAGCAGATAGGTCTATGAACATATTACAATAGAAATATCAAAATCCTTTTTAGCTTCACTTTGGTATTTTATAAAGACATTGTTGGTGAAAACTCAGATTAATAAAGTACACATAACTAGCTAAGCCGTGGCAAAAGACTTTTAACAAGCACTAACCTATAGACAGGAGGAGAGTGTGTGTCAAACGCGTGTCAAACGCACCCACACATACACCAGTACATGTGTGAACTGGGTGTTTCCTTACCTGTACCGATCTGAATGAATCCAAAAACGATGATTATGATCAGGGCCAGGAGCTTTGACGCAGTGAACAAGTCCTGGACCTTGGTGGCAGCCCGCACGCTGATGCAGTTCACAAAGGTCAATGATGCTGAGAGAGGGAAGCGCAAGGGAGAACATCATTGCACCTCATAAAGCTAAATTGCATATGTTTTTATTTATTTTATTTCATTCATGTCATTTGTTATTTTAGAAAATAAATAGAAGTGAGAGAAGATCAGTGGGGGAAAAAAGGTCCCTTAACGGGAGGGATAGTCCAAAATTAGACAAAAAGGAGGCCTGTGTATTGCAGCAATAGTACTGTAGTGAATACAGATGTAGCTGTAACAAATATCTACTCAAGCAGCTGGCTGAGAAAGACCTGATTGGTCAATGTGTGTTAGTATTTGTATATAGTTCACTATATAAAAAAGTATTATCTCTGCAATGTACAGGCCACCCGATTCTGGTGGCAGTGCTGGTTATACTCACTGAGGCAGAGGCAAGCAATGAGCTTGGCGGCACTGTCGGGCACACTGCAGTTTGGGTAGAGGGGCTTGAGCAGGTAGGTGGCGAACACCAGCGACACCACGTACTGGGAGGATGGCCTGATGATCAGCATCTCCACCCACAGCTTGAGAAAGGCGGCCAGCTCGCCGTACACCTACAATACAATACAGTACAACTTTATTAATCCATTTGTGAACAAAAGAGATGTGGCTTCTGCTCATATCTCAACCGCTCCAGATGCAGTATTACACATCACACACACACACACACACACACACACACACACACACACACACACACACACACACACACACACACACACACAACCCCCCAACCCCACACACATGTACCTCCAGGATGTAGGTGTAGTCTCCACCCGACTTGGTGATGGTGGTGCCCAGCTCGGCGTAGCACAGGGCGCCCATGGTGGACACCACACCGCACACGGCCCACACCACCAGCGACAGACCGGCCGAGCCAGCCTCCTTTACCACCCCTGTGGGCGTGATGAAGATGCCCGAGCCGATGATGGTGCCGATGATCATGCCCACACCGTTGAAGAGCGTGATGCTGCGCTTCAGCTCGATCTTGCCGCCCGCTGCCTTGGCTGGGGAGGAGGCATCGGCAGTAGGGGTGGTGGCTGCCACGGTGCCGGTGTCGGTAATGGTGGATTGGGACAGAGGCTTGGATGGAGGCTTGTCCGGCGAAGGAGGCTTGTCTGGGTTGTCCGGAACCGCCTCAGCTGCAGGAGGAGGAACGGGTGGGGGGGAAGGGGGAGAGGGTGGGGAAGAAGGGGGTACAGAGGAGAGTTCACGAGAAGGGATTGTTGGCACACTGATAGTTCAGGAGTTGAGTAGCACATGGATTTTACATGCAAATATGCCATAAAGGGAAAGTAAGAGGATGCAAGCAGCATGGGGGGGGGGGGGGGGTCATAACATATCCCTGCAAGAAATCACATTACATTAGAAAACCCTAGCTGACCCCCATACCACCTCACTGAGTAATAGCCTGATAGCTGTGCATGACCAAATACATACATACATATATATATATATATTGCTGCACCAGATCATGCAGCAGCCTATGAGCGACTGATGCAACCCTGCACCATGTGGTGTCTAGGCTAGGCTACTGTGTGTGTGTGTGTGTGTGTGTGTGTGTGTGTGTGTGTGTGTGTGTGTGTGTGTGTGTGTGTGTGTGTGTGTGTGTGTGTGTGTGTGTGTGTGTGTGTGTGTGTGTGTGTGCTATTCTGTAGCGGTGTACCTACCCTCCATCTTCTCTTGGCCCTCGGCTGCCTTCTTCAAGCTCTCCAGGCTGCTCTGTGATTTCAACTCTGGCTCTGCCATCCTGTCTTCCTTTAGCCCCCTTCTCTCCTTTTCCTTCCTTTCTTTTTGCTCTCTTCCTCCTCCCTACCTTCCCCTCAGCTGTCTCTCTCTCTCTCTCTCTATCTTTCTCACACCTCTCTCTTTCTCTCTCCTCCAATGTCTACCTCCTTCTTTTACTCTCACACGCTCTCTCTCTCATACACTTTGTCTCTCTCTCGCTCTCTCCCTCTATCTCTCATCCCCTTTCTCTCCCTCTCGCCAGTGTACTACTGTAGTGCAGGAGAGGAGGCAGCAGACCTAGTGTGGTGCTTGATGTGGTGATAGTGATGCTGCTACCTAGCCTACGCCCACTTATGATGAATGATGGGAGAGATAGAGAGCTCAGCTCAGAGAGGGTGGAACTAGGTCATTGTCAGATTTTGGGGCGTGTGTGTGTGCGTGCGTGCATGTGTGTGGCATGTACTTTGATGCGAGCGTGACACACGGACAAAGGATGCAAAAGCTCCGGCACTCCATCTAGTGGCCATGATGGGGAAATCCAATGTCTTTGTTCTCTCTCCCTTGCTGAACGATTAATGGGGAAAATAGAATGGGTCAAATAGAGTGGATCAACATTTATTTGATGGAGTATAAAGCTTAAAAAACACTGTCCAAATACATACAGAGAGCTACTGTATTTCCCTTGGGGTACAATCCTTGCTTCTTACTCTTTGACCTGCTTTAGACCTAACCAATGACTACAATGGATAATAATATGGAGGTAACCAAACATTTTAAGCCCTAATAATATATGGATACGTGTGATGATTGAATAAGACATTGAAACCCTGGCTGTCATATTCTGAGTATATACAAGCTGTGTGTGTTTTACTTATGTCCACTAGATGGCACTCTAACATATGCATTCACATAGATAATGTGGTTATGCTTGTGCTTGTTTGCTGGTCATTTCTGTTTTGCTACATCCAAGCTGCTCGCATAAGTATGTTTTCACCAATGGTACATTTTCATAAAAATGCATTCTGAGAATGAGCCCCGTTCTGTTCATGCGCTAGTATTACTTGCATATCTATCGCACTGACAAAGGAGACTCGTGAGTACCAAGCTCCGTTCCATGGAACATCTTAGCTACAAATGGTAACGCACAAGCCGAGTAACTGCGACCCAACGCAGGGCACTTTCTGCCATGTGTCCGGGGACTTTCCCCTAGGCGAGAATGGAGAAACTTCGTTCTCAGCTAGTAGCCTAGTCAACAAGCCTTCTGAATGCCCGTATGTTAACTGGCGACTAAAATATTTATAAAGGTTGAAGTAGTAACACAGGTTTAACTAACGGTGTGTAACTATCGAAGTAGGATTTTTAGGGTCATAGGATCCCCTTTTCCAACATTGAGCAATCATTGCAAAGACTTACTGACAAATAATATTGTAAGAGTTGTAATTCTAAAATTACTTCCTAAATCCAGAGCAAAATTCTAAAAGGATCATGGGTAAATTTAAAGTGACAGCGCCTATAGGAAAAAAGAACAGTCGTCTTTAAACTAACCTATTCAGTAAATTTCTCAACATCTTTGTGATGATTGTTACTCAAACAACAATCACCTCATTTGTTTTGATTCCAATTAATTAATTTTTCTGAGTAAAATTATGATTAATTGATTATAATTAGAGTTTGTTCAAACCCCAATTGCAATGCTCCCGTGCCTTGATCTTGTATCCATATGGAATTACATGCTGCCCCTCATCCTCCCTCCCTTCTCCACATCTACTCTCATTCCTACAGTACCTACTTATTGTCTTTCACTGCCTCTTTTCAACCTCTGGTTTTCCTTTTCCCCATCCTATATCTGGTCTTCCATCCTCCTCCTCTTGGGGGGTTATTATAATAAAGCACGGGGTAACTTGATCCATGTTCCCCAGTGTCTGTACAGTCATATCTGACGATCATAACAACTTTATTTTCTCCTCCCATTATCTCTGTCAGTAAAATTAATTAAAAGAGAGACTGACCACTCCATTATACAGAGGATATTTTTTTCATAAATCTGTGTCTGTCTCTCTCTCTCTCTCTCTCTCTCTCTCTCTCTCTCTCTCTCTCTCTCTCTCTCTCACTCTCTCTCTCTCTCTCTCTCTTACACACACACACCACAGGAAGGGGAGGACCATCGCCCTCAGTGAATTTTGTAAAAATACAAATAGTGAAACTTTTAAAAAGTTATAATTTTTAGATAAAACTATACTAAATATATTCACGTCACCAAATAATTGATTAAAACACAGTGTTTTACAAGGAAGGTCTACAGTAGCCTCAACAGCACTCTGTAGGGTAGCACCATGGTGTAGCCAGAGGACAGCTAGTTTCCGTCCTCCTCTGAGTACATTGTCTTCAACATAAAACCTAGGAGACTCATGGTTCTCACCCCCTTCCATAGACTTACACAGTAATTTTGACAACTTCTGGAGGACGTCCTCCAATCTATCAGAGCTCTTGCAGCATGAACTGACATGTTGTCCACCCAATCAAAGGATCAGAGAATGAATCTAGAACTGAAAGCAATAGCTACAGCTAGTTAGCACTGCAGTGCATAAAATGTGTTGAGTAGTTGACTCAGAGAAAGAAAGACAATAGTTGAACAGTTTTGAACAAGTGAATTTATTTAAAAATGAAGGAGAAGCAAGAGAGGGAGAGAAAGAGAGAGATATTTAGTTGTATTTTTTTAAACTTTCACTTAACTAGTGAATGCTGCTAGCTAGTTTAGCCTACTCAAACACCCAGCTCAAACAGAGAGGGGTGCTATGTTAGCTAGCTGGCTATGGCTATCCAACACTGGAACTTTTCCAAGTCAAGGTAAGCTTTTGGTTTTATTAATTTATTGCCATCGGGGCCTGCTGGTGTAACTGCTAAACTGCTCGCTAACTGTACACTGTACATGATTGTAGCAGGTTTACTAATGTGTTAGTTATATTAGCTATGTTGACTGATGTTAGCTAATATGGTGACAACTATGTAGGCTGTGTGTAGTGGTTATGATATGAAGGTTTGGCTTGGAAAGGTTTTTTTGCCTGGTCACAGACAGCTGAAGTGTTGTGCACTGAAGTTCACAAGCAAGGGAAAAGGTGAGATGAGGAGTATGTAGATGCGAGAAGGAAGTAACTAGAAAAGTGATCATGCTGTTTGTATGTGGCTGCAATGAAAGTGAACTGTGTTTGTGTGTGATCAGAGGTGAATTCCTTCCACCGATTCTGTTGAAAAACGTTTCTTAAACAGAATTAAGGGAATTAACTGGAATGATCTCTTGTCCTATACTGATGTGGAAGCTGATAGTCAGGTTTTTCTATCCACAATCCAGACTACAATAAATGGCTTCCTGAAGAAAAGAAAATCCAAACCTGGCCAAAGAGCACTCTTCCTTGGCTAAATGGAGAAATCTGGAAACTGATGAAAGAATAAGATCATGCTCTAAAAACAGCCCTAAAGTCCAAATTAGATCATGACAGACGTAGGTTTACCATGTTGAGAAATAAGGTGATGAAAGAAATCAGACAGGCCAAGGCAAACTTTTTTATTAACATAGTTGGTGAAGCAAAGGGAAATTCTATATTGATCTGGGAGAATCTAAAAAAAGAGGGAAAGACCATAGTAACACTGCAAAAAGACTAGAAATCATGGTGAATGACAATCTAACACAGGATGCAGTCGAAATAGCAATAGCCTTCAATTACTACTTTATTGACTCTGTCAGGGTACTGACACAGAACCCCTCCACTGGTTTCTTGGACTCAGGGCTAGTGAATGACACTCAACCTGTCTTCATCATAAGGGAGGTTTCTGAGTCAGAGGTGAACAAGGTGATTAACTCACTAAAGAACTCTAAAGCCAAAGATTTGTTTGGGCTGCACTCTACCTTTCTTAAAAACTACAAATAGTCACTCATTAGCCCCATTACTAAGGTCACCAACACATCTATTGGTCAGGGGGTGTTTCCAAGGGTATGGAATTCGACCATAATAACGGCCATCTTTCAATCGGGTGACCCAGCTGACGTGAGTAACTACAGGCCCATTAGTATACTACCTGTGATGTCGAAGGTTGTTGAAAAGTGTGTAGCAGAACAACTGATTGCCCACCTCAACAACAGCCCCTTCACATTACACTCCATGCAGTTTGGCTTCAGAGCAAAACACTCCACAGAAACGGCCAACTGCTTTCTTCTGGAAAATGTGAAGTCCAAGATGAACAAAGGGGGCGTTGCTAGGGCTGTGTTTCTGGACCTAAGGAAGGCTTTTGATACTGTTAACCATGAGGTTCTCATCACAAAATTGTCCAAGTTCAACTTTTCCCCCGATGCCTTGAGATGGATGAAATCATACCTTGAAGGCAGAACTCAGTGTGTCAGAGTGAGCAATGAGCTGTCACCCACTCTTAGCTATGATTAGGGCGTGCCCCAAGGGTCAATACTGGGGCCCCTCCTGTTCAGCCTGTACATTAATGATCTGCCTTCTGTCTGTACTGGGTCTGAAGTTCAAATGTAGGCAGATGATACAGTGATATATGTGCATGCAAAGAGCAAACAATAAGCTGCACAAGAACTCACTTCTGTAATGGTCCAGGTTACAAAGTGGCTCAGTGACTCATGTTTGCATCTCAATGTGAAAAAAATTGTCTGCATGTTATTCACAAAGAGGGCAACTGATGCTACTGAGCCAGATGTCTATGCGTCAGGGGAGAAGCTCCAGGTGGTATCTGATTTTAAGTACCTAGGCATCGTACTTGATTCCAACCTCTCTTTTAAAAAGCAGGTGAAAATGGTAATTCAAATAACCAAATTCAACCTAGCTAATTTCCAATTTATACGAAATAGTTTGACTACAGAGGTAGCAAAACTCATATTTCAAATCTATTATACTCCCCCGCTTAATTTACTGCTTGACTAGTTGGGCCCAAGCTTGCTGTATAACATTAAAACCCATTCAGTCTGTCTACAAACAGGCTTTCAAAGTGGTTGATAGGAAGCCCAATAGCCATCATCACTCAGGAAGCATGAGCTCCTGAGTAGGAAAATTCTTGTGCAATACACCGACACGTCTTGTATTCAAGATCCTAAATGGCCTGGCTCTCCCTCCACTCAGTACTTTTGTTCAACAGAAAACCCAAACATATAGCATCAGATCCACAAGGTTTGCCATGAGCGGTGACTGTATAGTTCCCTTAAGGAAAAGCACCTTTAGTCAATCTGCTTTCTCTGTGGGAGCTTCACATGTTTGGAATACACTGCCATCAGACACACATACTGTAACTGCACCACCTATCACACTTTCACAAAAAACATGAAGACATGGCTAAAGGCCAATCAGATTTGTGAACATAATCCCTAGTTGTGTATTGCCGTCTGTTGTCTGTAGCTTGTGAGGTTTGGAAACATTTTGTTGCTTTTATGGATTTTGTCTTGTTGCTTTTTGTGCTATGTTGCTCTGTCTGCATGCCATGTCTTGCTTGTCCCATGTTGCTCTGCTTGTGCTCACTGCTCAATGATTGTCTGTATTGTTATTGTAATTGTTTTTAATAATCTGCCCAGGGACTGTGGTTGAAAATTAGCCGGCTGGCTAAAACCGGCACTTTTACTGAAACGATGATTAATGTGCACTGTCCCTGTAAAAATATATAAACTCAAACTCAAGTAAACGGAACGAAACGGGGATAAACATACCCAAATTTGTCCAATAGAATCCTCTAATTTGAAACTTTTGGACTAATGATTACATCCTAGATCAGCTAGATCATGTGTCGAACTCATTCCACAGAGGGCTGAGTGTCTACAGGTTTTCGCTCCACCCTTGTACTTGATTGATTAATTTTAGGTCACTAATTAGAAAGGAACTCTCCTTACCTGGTTGTCCAGGTCTTTATTGAAAAGAAAACCCCCAAAACCCATGGCCAAAGACACTTGGCCCTCCGTGGAATGAGTGTGACACCCCTGAGCTAGATGCAGGCAAGAGTGAGCAAGGCGGTATTCAATTTTCCTCTGTCTGTCACCTTAATTACTCAAAATGTTTATCTCGACCTGTGCACCTACGTTCTAAACTTTAGGTCATAGGCTAGGTTGTAGCAACCTCATGATGGGTATGGGGCAATTTGAGTATCATGTAGTAGCCTAAACCTATCGATGTTACATTGAGCTGGGGAAATGGAATATGAATGACAATCATCCAATATTCTGTAACAGAAATAAGGCCATACTCATAAAACAAATAATTGTTCTCCCTCATCCGACCGCCACTGCACCACACCCACCACTAGAGAGTCGGGCACATCAATATACGTTTGGTTTCAACATTAGAATGTAACCATTGAGCAGGTTCGAGTTTCTCAAGTCCAGTTAGACTGATGACCTGATGGCTCAGGTGATCCAGCAATGAAACTGAGATACATTACAAATTGAACACACAAGCATTATTATTATGAACATCAGTTATGTATCTCTCTGAACAGATCAATGAAAACCTTAGCATTATCATATTCTTGGGTGATATATAAAGTCTATACATTCACTTGATATGAAAGTGACTATTCTCAACTGAGACCCGACTGGGACAGCAGTTATATCTTGACCCTGACTTATTAAACCCTTTTGAGCTGAATTATTAGCTATGTGTAATGGCAAATGGTGTACTGTAGCCAAATGGTGTACTGTAGCCAAATGGTGGACTGTAGCCAAATGGTGTACTGTAGCCAAATGGTGTACTGTAGCCAAATGGTGAACTGTAGCCAAATGGTGTACTGTAGCCAAATGGTGTACTGTAGCCAAATGGTGAACTGTAGCCAAATGGTGTACTGTAGCCACACACACAGTTTGTAGGCAAGTACAGATGTTCAAATCAAATGTTATTTGTCACATGCGCCGAATAAATCAGGATTAGACTTTAACGTGAAATGCTTGCTTACGATCCCTTCCCAATGACGCAGAGTTAAAAAAGAATAATACAAATCAAAATAGTAACACAAGCGGAGTAAAATACACAAGAAAAAAGATATACAGTTGAAGTTGGAAGTTTACATACACTTAGGTTGGAGTCATTAAAACTCGTTTTTCAACCACTCCACATATTTCTTGTTAACAAACTATAGTTTTGGCAAGTCGGTTAGGACATCTACTTTGTGCATGACACAAGTCATTTTTCCAACAATTGTTTACAGACAGATTATTTCACTTATAACTCACTGTATCACAATTCAAGTGGGTCAGAAGTTTATGTACACTAAGTTGACTGTGCCTTCAAACAGTTTGGAAAATTCCAGAAAATTATGTCATGGCTTTAGAAGCTTCTGATAGGCTAATTGACATCATTTGAGTCAATTGGAGGTATACCTGTGGATGTATTCCAAGGCCTACCTTCAAACTCAGTGCCTCTTTGCTTGACATCATGGGGAAATCAAAAGAAATCAGCCAAGACCTCAGCAAAAAAAGTGTAGACCTCCACAAGTCTGGTTCATCCTTGGGAGCAATTTCCAACGCCTGAAGGTACCACATTCATCTGTACAAACAATAGTACGCAAATATAAACACCATGGGACCACGCAGCCGTCATACTGCTCAGGAAGGAAACACAATCTGTCTCCAAGAGATGAACGTACTTTGGTGCGAAAAGTGCAAATCAATCCCAGAACAACAGCAAAGGACATTGTGAAGTTGCTGGAGGAAACAAGTACAAAGGTATCTATATCCACAGTAAAACAAGTTCAATATCAACATGACCTGAAAGGCTGCTCAGCAATGAAGAAGCCACTGCTCCAAAACCGCCATAAAAAAGTCAGACTACGGTTTGCAACTGCACATGGGGACAAAGATTGTACTTTTTGGAGAAATGTCCTCTGGTCTGATGAAACAAAAATAGAACTGTTTGGCCCCTTCACAAAATAGATGGCATCATGAGGCTTGGAAAATGATGTGGATATATTGAAGCAACATCTCAAGACATCAGTCAGGAAGTTCAAGCTTGGTCGCAAATGGGTCTTCTAAATGGACATTGACCCCAAGCATACTTCCAAAGTTGTGGCAAAATGGCTTAAGGACAACAAAGTCAAGGTATTGGAGTGGCCATCACAAAGCCCTGACCTCAATCCCATAGAAAATGTGTGGGCAGAACTGAAAAAGCGTGTGCGAGCAAGGAGGCCTACAAACCTGACTCGGTTACACCAGGTCTGTCAGGATAAATGGGCCAAAATTCACCCAACTTATTGTGGGAAGCTTGTGGAAGGCTACCCAAAACGTTTGACCCAAGTTAAACAATTCAAAGGCAATGCTACCAAATACTAATTGAGTGTATGTAAACTAATGACCCACTGGGGATGTGATGAAAGAAATAAAAGGTGAAATAAATATTTCTCTCTACTATTATTCTGACAATTCACATTCTTAAAATAAAGTGGTGATCCTAACTGACCTAAGACAGGGAATTTTTACTAGGATTAAATGTCAGGAATTGTGAAAAACTGAGTTGAAATGTATTTGGCTGAGGTGTATGTAAACTTCTGACTTCAACTGTATATAAGGAGTACCAGGACCAGATCAATGTACAGGGGTACAAGGTAGATATATACATGGAGGCAGGGTGAATTGACTATGCAACAGGATAGATAATAATATGAATAATAAAATACAGAACAGAATCACAGCAGCATATGAGTGTAAAAGTGTGTGTGTATGGTGTATGTGTGTGTGTGTATGAGTGTGTGTGTGTGTTTAATCTGTCAGTTTAAGCTAGCAATAGTGTTTTTTTCATTGGATGCGTCTCAATCCACCGCATCTGCCTATGTAACACTTCCTCATCTGCGGTTAAAAGTTGACAGATTATGAAATATTATGACCCCTCTATGGAAAGATGAGACTCTCACGAACATGATGGTGTTCTCTGTTTTCTCTACGACCCCCACAAGCGTTTTTGGACTGGTGAGGTGAGACTCATGAACACATACATGTCAGTTGTTTTGCTCTAGGACGCCCACAGGCCTCACAAGACTTTTCTGAAGGTCCCCCAGTACAGGTCTAAGAAATGCATGGAAGTACAGTACAGTATATATGGAGACTGTTTAGTGAAATAAAATAAGGGGTTAAATACATGTAGAAAAAAATAACAAATGTCTCCAGATCTATTTTATATCTATCAGAATTTTGGGGGGGGCTAACTGTTGTTCCATGTAGTGAATCTGTTATTCAATACGTTTGTAAGGGCTAATAGCAGTAAGGCCAAATTTTTCATCAAATTATTATTATTATTATTTTAAATTATAGTTCAACGGGTCTTAAATATTTGCCCCTTTTTTTCAATTTTCCCCTAAAATGACATACCCAAATCTAAAATTCAAAATCAAATGGCAAATTCTCCTTGGTATGACCTCCAAATAAGGGGTTAAGTACTTTCCTTGACAAATCCTTCCATCGTTGTTTTCCAGATTTCAGCTGTTTCGTGGCTCATCCAGTAGGAAACCAGGAGGATTGTTCCCCCCTCTGGTTATGTTGATGCATCTCATCTTCCCAGATCTCTCTCTCTCTCTCTCTTCCTCCCCCTCTCCCTCACATACGCAATAATCACCTTATTATAGTTATGGGCATACTGTGAACAGCCTATGAAGCTAGCAGTTTGTGTGTTCCTTACATTGGCTGATATAGAAAACTTGTCAGATAAGATAGTAGAGGGATGGGATTAGGGACAGAGGAAGGATTTACTGTATCTCAGTGGACGACTGCTGCTGCTGCTGTATCAGACTGTTGTTCTGCCTCTGCCCGCCTCTGCTATCTTAAATTTCCACTGGTTCTGTCATAGTGGAATGATTCATTTTATCTTTGATACGAAGCATAAGAGAACCCATCAACCCTACAAGTATTGGATAACTTGAGTCTTTTCTAATGCTTTGGACAAACAGATAAACATATTGTAAATGATAATTGTCTGTGGTGGCAAAATTGCTGTTATATTGTTTATCCAGTGTATCTAGCCATTTTTCTGAAGTCATATAATGTACGAATGAGACTTTCTCCCTCTGCCAGAAAACTTCCCCTTTGTCTACGTGACTGACTCATGGTTCTGGACTTACAGCCAAATGCTGAACTAAGATGTGAGAGACGAGTAAGACAAATGGTTTCATTTGTCACTAACTGGTCTTTTGACCAATCAGATCTGATCTTTTGCCAATAATTGGTCAAAATATCAGAATTGGGCTCCCTAACAGGCTTAAACATTAGTAGAAATCCGGAAGCATGAAACCAAGTCCACTAACTGCTCCATATTCAACTCAGAGCTCTTAAAATCAAAGTCTGCAGCTGCTTATACTATAAATCTATTATTAGGTTTATAGTATATCAAATTTTATTTTTTATTTTCAAAAACCTATTCTAAATAGGATTCTGAGACAGCTGGAAATAAAGCACCATTTTTGAAACCTCTCCGATTAGTTACTGAGGAATTGATCTGTTGTTGTGGAATAATGGTATGTACAGGGTTTAATGCATCTCTTGTTGACATACTTCAGTCCTCCAGACAGGGATACAGGGCTCAATTCAATCAGTATTGCGGAAGCTCAGTGTTATAGCGCAATTTAAATGTAAAGATAATTTTGAATTGAGCATTCATGCTGCATATGAATGCATCTCCGCGAACACAGGAGCATTACCTTTAAATTTCAATCACACTATAGCACTAAACATCCACAATATGGATTGAATCGAGCCCATAATGTAAACCATCACTATATGCTAAACAACTCAATGAGGTCAAATACTGTTTTTCACCTCATGACATATTTGATATCATGTCATAATACGACACATTATTATAAATTCTAGTTAGAGTTGTCTGTGAATTGCACCGTATACCTATAGCACTGTACATACACTTTGCTGTATTAGTGTGAATCAATAATGATGTGAAATGATCAAGTCATTAGCTTTAATTCATGCCAACAAAAAAAACATAGCATCCACATAATTATTTTAACATTGATTTCAAATGTTGGATGACTGAAGAACAACTACAGTACAGAAGAGCTAGGACATATTCATTCATCCTCAATTGGACATGACTATTTCATCCCCATTTGACATGATCAACACTCAAATCACAAAATATCTACTAATAATCTTTAACAATATGTGAATTACCTTCAGTTTCATTAAGATTCTCAGACTTGTATTCTATCCATAAGTGATTACTCTCATACTAACAGGGATAAACTATTCAAAAAATACAATGTGGGTTTGTTTGTTCTGCACACATAATGTTGGTTGCATCTTTTTTTTTCAACACAGAAAACAAATACTCCCATAAACAAATACTCCCATAAATAAATACTCCCATAAATAATGCTGGATAATAATGTTGACGGCATTCATTTGTTTAAGCTGAGGGATAGCAGTGCAGGTTCAGCCCTTTGAATTGATATTTCAATAATATTAAATATTTAATATAGCATATTAAAGATCCACTCCAAACGTTTTAACATTTCCTGTTGAAAAACAATCTCCCACATATGAACACAGTAATGTAGAAACACGTAAGGGTCGAAAAATATGTTTTGAGCAAAATTGTGTTTTTCAGATACATGTGCAAACTTCATTAAGTAGGCCATTCAAGGAGTTGGTCTTATGGAGCCTTCTGATGTCATCGGCCTCCCCCTTGCTTACGGGAACAATAGAGGAGCAATAGAGAACAAAAGAAGAAAGGCCCACCCCCCCCCACTTGTACCATGTAATGAGGATATCTGGACCACCTATTGAGATGTGCCTTTGTTAAGTAAATCAGGTGATAAACGAGATGAATCGGAGACTGGAGTGCGACATTAAATATTATTACATTATTAATATTACAAATTTGGTAAAGTGACTGAAAACCTACCATGTTATCCGTCCATATACTTATCCATTCACATCCATAGCATCGGAAAAATATAGCTCCATTCACAACTAAAGTGCATGAGTGACATACACTAAGTATAAATACGATATGGTTTATCCAATTCAGGGTTGGGTGTGAACCAACCGATCTGTGACAACATTATATCTAAGAAGCACATTGGAAATCACTGTAGTGGTACTTTGTTATTTTACTCTTTTTTTATGAGCTAGGGTTCAACATTGCACAATACAACAGGTAGAACAATTGGACACTGGTAAACTCTACCTCTGTAGTTAGTAACCTGCTGTTATTTTAGTTGGAATGTGAGTACTGAATGACCATAGACCTTGATCAATATGTATACGCATTTGAGGTAACTAAAAAAGTACATCATGGAATGTTAAAGCAATGTGCTATCAATTAGCTTACTAGTAAGCAATGTCTATTTCGAAGCTAGTAACAAAGTAGCATTGGGAAATCATTCAAATTCATGCAAATATTTTTGTTCTTGTACATCTATTTGTACATCTAAACTCATACAAGACATGTCAATGTATTGAAAGATGCACAGCAAAAAATACTTATTATAATGATATGGATTTCAATAACACAATAGTTATTGCAATATTTCAAAACGCTTTCTCTCTCTAATGCATTATGTTTTTGGACTGATTTAACTAAACAGGCATAGTTAAGTCATGCATAAATTCATCTCAAATTATGACAGTACAGCAAACACACAGCATATTGTCTAGGAAATAGTCATTAGTATGCTGGGGTAAACAAAGGAAGCAAAGCATATCAGTAGAAACAGTCAAATTTAAGAATAAAACACTCTCTTCTTATTGTTTTGAATATCATGGTTTCAATGGGAACTTTACTTCTGTCAGTTGTTATTCATAATCCACCAAGATGCTGAAAAAACAAATGAACAAAATAAATAGACTGATCATTTACATATGAGCATCACATTTATAATCTATTGACAATAATATACTGTATGAACATCAAAAACGGCATTCATTACCACATCCTCTCCATTGGGTTTGAGTCTTTGTCCCTCTGAGGTCCCAGAGCCATTCCTTATCTCTTCTTTCACCCATCCCTACCTCATCCACTCCCAAAAATCCATCCCCCATATGACACTAACCTGGGAGGAGCATGGTGGCAACCATTTCAGGGTCCTCCAGTACGTCAATGATGCAGCGCTGGAATGTCTTGCTGATGGGGGACTGCAGGTAACTGTAGGAGGAAGGGATGGAGAGAGGGGACAGAGGAGGCAATGGGTGGCCCTGGACTGTCAGTGCTTTGTCATACCGTCAATAAGGCTTTGTAGAAGGTCTTTAAGTCCAACAGCATTGCAACATCCCATCTTAATCAAGGCATTTTGTAGGAAAACTGAATTTGGAAGAATTCCGAATGGCTATATTTGGGTGCAAATCCATTTTCATTCAGTCAATTAATTTGAAACTCTGTTGGGACTACACTCTTAGAAAAAAATAGTTTCTTCGGCTGTCCCCATAGGAGAACCCTTTTTGTTTCCAGGTAGATCCCATTTGGGTTCATGTAGAACCTTTTGTGGAAAGGGTTCTACATTGAACCCAGAACCAAAATGGTTCTTCCTGGAACCAAAAAGGGTTCTTCAAAGGCTTCTTCTATGGGGACAGCCAAAATAACTCTTTTAGGTTCTAGATAGCACCTTTTTTCTATGAGTGTACAGAATACTTGATGTACCTCATCCAGGAGAGACGGTCTTGCCAGAACTCGTACATGATGAAGCAGGATCTCTCTGGAAGAGTCTGGACAGACACACTGTGGGATAAGGAAGTCACAAGTATATTGCTAATGAAATTGGCATTTTGATGACAAACATTTGTAGTTCCCTGTAGTAGTGCCATAGTTCCTTGTAGTAGGGTCTGTACTCTTTATCGCAAAAGTCTGAACTATTGTCACCCATTTGACAGTATTCCAAAACAATAGTTATGAAGGTCCCTTTTTAGTATTGAAATACAGCCAAATTGTGTTCACAAAATCCAGAGTAGCTACTGTATATACAGGATTAAGGTGATTAGCCAGGAAAAGCGGCTACATTCACAATAGGTAAAATCCTAATTGAAAACAATGGGCAATGTATTCAATGTAGAAGAGAGACCTACTGCAGATTGCTAGTCTGGCAGGCTGTGGCATCTGTGTAGATCTTCAGAGCCTGCTGGAACTCCTCTGCGTCTTTGTCCTTCACAGACATCTGTCTCTGCACCA
The DNA here is from genome assembly GCF_965601325.2 of Salmo salar. Lineage (NCBI taxonomy): Eukaryota > Metazoa > Chordata > Actinopteri > Salmoniformes > Salmonidae > Salmo > Salmo salar. The sequence continues at coordinate 78,210,056 of NC_138305.1, read as the reverse complement.
GCAGGATGTTCTGTTGAGAAGGAAAGAGGGGAAAATGGTTCAGGCCAGTGGCATCTGGGTTATGTTCATTGGGCACCAGACAGAAGATGATCTGGTCCAATAAGATACCCGTTCTCTGTTGCATGCTTTAATAAAAACGACCCTCTACTACTGTAAGTATTAGATGGACATGGATAAGGGAAAAGCAGCCAACACTGCGGATCTGGAGGATCACAGTAGTGCATTGGTTTTGTCATTCTAGTATTTTTTAAGACAAATTAACAATGCTGTAGCAGAGAATTATACATTTTAGTCATTTAGCAGATGCTCTTATCCAGAGCGACTTACAGTAGTGAATGCATACATTTCATCCATTTTTTTTTTTTTTACATTCATAATTATTATTATTTTTATTTTTTATTTTTTTTGTACTGGCCCCCGTGGGAATCAAACCCACAACCCTGGCGTTGCACACACCATGCTCTACCAACTGAGCCACAGGGAACCCCATTAGAGTTTGACAGATACAGTACATGTATCACACTATGTTAAGTCATTGAAATCTAGGGTACACCGTTTGATAGACATTGAAACCTTACTTTTCCAAATCTAAAAGAAATTAGCCATAGTGGCCATCCGAGTTGGACTCACCGAGTTATACGTTCCGGCTAAAGTGTCCTCTTTGAGTGGTTCCAGATGTGGACTCTGCAAATGGAGGCATAAATATTTCAGTCAGTCATGAAAAGAAATGCTGCAACAACAGAACGAGCCTGACCAAATCTAGCTTAAATATGAACTTCTAGTAACAGTACGTCACAGAGCATTGCCTTTGATATGAAATGGATTGATATATGTATATTATATTTCCCTAAAGCGACAAACAGACCCTAAGCAAACTGACAATTTGGAGCATAGCCCAGTGTTGCAATGTCGTTTTTCGTCACAAAATAGGCGGCTCCTTTTAGTACAATGGGCGGCTCCATGTAGTACACAGGGCCTGCCTACGGCGCTTGCTACGCAGATTTTCTCTGTTCAAATATTGAAACGTAACATATCATTCCTTACGCTACCGTGGGTGCAGTGTTGTGTAGGCAATGAAGCTGAGCCAAACCTGCCTGGTTGCTTGATCTGATCTATAGGCTATGCGTCAAATAGCAGTCTCTTTTGTCTTGATAACCAAATATAATCTCAGACTGTTTAAACAATAAACATTGTAGCCTTATTATAATCATCCCAAAATGTATTTTGTTTCGAAGTAATAACTATGTGATTCGAGGCTATTTTGAAACGGTAAAAACAGCTGCTAGCCATGAGCAAAAAGTATGACATTCTATTTTTAACTGATATGGAAGCGAATACATTGAAGCAGCATGTCAAACTGGGATAATTATAGTATGTTACACCGGTAAGTATAAGAATATTTGCCAGGGCATATTCTTTAATTATAAATCTGATTATTTCACATGGAGAAGATGTGGGAAGCTAAAAGGCTAGCTTGCTTGATGTTTTTAGCCAGCTAGCTAGCAAGCTGCTAGTCGAGTAGCCTACAGCCAACTGGCAGGCATAAAACAAGGTAATGTCAAACAAACCTAAAATGTCATACATGTAGCATTTACTCAAATATGCAATTGGTTATTTGAAATTAGGTAATAGTGGTGATGATGTTTTCAACATGATTCTTCGCTTTTACCACAAATGGGAAGACAACAAGAAAATCGCTGCTATATAGCCTTGTGATTGTTGCTATTCGGGGGTCTAGAAATGCATGGACCGCCCAAGCGCATAGGCGCTTACTTGTACGGAGTGACGCTTGTATCGGCATTTAACAGGTTGAATTGAGCTTTGAGAGCTGGGGTAATAAGATGAGAATTTGGCAGTTAGCACTTTAGCTGGTTGTCATTGTCTATCAAGTATTAGTACTTCCATGCAGGAGGGGCAATGTTGTGACTTAAGCTAATTGTCGACTAAGCATAAATGAGTCAGTGGGCACTGATCAGAGACAGTAGTGTTTGAATAGAGACTCACAACACATCATTAAGACCAAATGGAATGATCTATGTTTAATAACTTAACCTCCTACTCATACTCCAGCTAACGACCACTGAACCTTGCTAAAAATGTTTTCAGAATACTCAGAAATCTCAGGATATACAATTAACGTACAATAATGCCAAGAGGAAAAATTAAAATAATAACTCATGATCTTCAGCGATCCTTTAAGTGGACCACAAAAATATAAAATATTTAAGATAGTTAATAAGTTACAAACATAAAGATAACTTTATCCCATTACTGAACAATATGAAGATCTAATTAAATGGAACAATCTGCCCATAAATCTTACAGGTAGAATAAACCTCTTCAGAATGGCATGGCTTTCAAAGTTGTTATATTTATTCTCGATATTACCAACTACCTCACCGAAGACATTCTTTAAAAAAGTATACTCGGTCATAACAGACTTTATACGGGCAAATAAAAGTCATAGAATAAAAAGGACGGTTTTACAGGGTGGTTTTGAGGGTGGTTTAACCTTCCAGACATGGAATTGTAATAAAAAAAATTGTAATAAAAAAATCCCCATCAAAATCAATCAGTTTAAGCTAGAGATATATTTTTTGCATGGGCTGCATCTCAATCCACCCCTCCGCCTATGTCGGCCTTCCGCATCTACGGTGGAAGGTGGCCGAGCTACAGTGGTGTTTGTCAGACCATGACAAAAAATTATGACCACTCTATGGAAACATGTATTTTAAATTTGTTTACTTAACTAGGCAAGTCAGTTAAGCACAAATTCTTATTTACAATGATGGCCTATCCCAGCCAAACCCTCCCCTAACCCGGATGACGCTGGGTCAATTGTGCACCGTCCTATGGGACTCCCGATCACGTCCGGTTGTGATACAGCCATGGATCAAACCCGTGTCTGTACTGATGCAGTGAGACTCACACGAACAAGAAGGTGTTCTCCTTTTTGTACAAGTGTCACTGGACTCATCTGAAGGTAACCCATATAAATGAATGGAAGAATGAAGGTAGTTTTGTGCCATCAAATATAAGGGGTTAAATGTGTCCAAAAACAAAAATATTACATGAGCTATATCTTAGACATAACAGACACATCAAAACCTTATTCCTTGTGGTTTATTTTTTTGTCTTTTTTTCCATTTATGAATGAATGTGTTATTCAGTGCGTTTCTATTTCGCTATATTAGTAAAGGCCAAATTCAATATTTAATCAAATAATTGTAAAATATATATATAAATATATACAGCACCAGTCAAAAGTTTTGACACACCTACTCATTCAAGGGTTTTTCTTTAATTTAACTATTTTCTACATTGTAGAATAATAGTGAAGACATCAAAACTGAAATAACACATATGGAATCATGTAGTAACCAAAAAGTGTTAAATATATTTTATATTTAAGATTCTTCAAAGTAGCCACCCTTTGCCTTGATGACAGCTTGGCACACTCTTGGCATTCTCTCAACCAGTTTGAGGTACTGTAGTCACCTGGAATGCATTTCAATTAACAGGTGTGCCTTGTTAAAATTTAATTTGTCACTCACACCCTGGATTCGGTCTTATGTAGCGAAATTAGAATTTCTGTTTTTTACATTGGATAAAAGTAAAGACTCAGAGCTACAAAATGATATGTTATACACTGCATTTTAGGAACAATGGGAAAGTAATTCTGCTTTGAAACTTGTAAACTCACTTTTGAGAACATGTCATTTTAGTGTTTCGGTGAGAGAGCTCTTCTTTGTCAACACCCATTCAGCATCGTTCACACCCTCTTAAGCTTTAGCCCCACCCATCTCCTTGCGTTCAGAGCGCACACTTGACGCTCTGGCCGATGATTTGTTTACCTCTGGGTAACATGAAAACAGCCTTATTCTACAATAGAGAAAATAGTAAAAATAAAGAAAAACCCTTGAATGATTCAAGGGTTTTTCTTTCTTTTTTACTATTTTCTACATTCTACAGTCTTGGAGTTCCCATATATGCTGAGCACTTGTTGGCTGCTTTTCCTTCACTCTGCGGTCCAACTCATCCCAAACCATCTCAATTGGGTTGAGGTCGGGTGATTGTGGAGGCCAGGTCAACTGATGCAGCACTCCATCACTCTCCTTCTATGTCAAATAGCCCTTACACGGCCTCCTGAATATTGTTCCTCATACTCCAGCTAACAAATAGTGAACTTCGTTTCCCATATTCCAGCTAACAAATAGTGAACTTTGTATCACATATTCCAGCTAACCACTGAACCTCATACCTCATACTCCAGCTTGTCTATAAGCTGCTGCAGGCGGTTGACCTGGGAGCTCCAGTGGTGGTTGTCTGGCTCCACACTGACACCTGAACCAAGGAAACAGAATGTCAGATCACCACTACACATATGGCTTGTGCCATGAAGTGAAAAATAACAGATCCGGGGTGAATCTCCCTCAAAAATGAAGATAATCTTAACCAATAAGATCATTGTTTGTCCATTGCCTACCAATGCACTTAAGAGGATCTAAGTGCTGAAGGTGATATTTATGTTTTCGGGGAACTCACCTCTGGTCAATGTGGCAAACAATTCAATCGTACAATTTCATATTTCAAAACCGCACTAAATATATTTTCCTAAATTGCCATATGCGTAAAGACATGTTGCTACCTTTAAATTGAAACAGACCCTTAGAATGAGGCAAAACACAGGTGTCAATGTGTACCTGTAGTGAGCATGCCAGAGTAAGGGTCTGTGGGGGAGAGACACAGGTTCTTTTGGATGCGACGGCCTGGGCGTTTGGCGATTTTCTGGAGGGAAAGATCCTCTGGCTTCTTTATCATCTTCCTGCAGTGGACACAATCATCAATAGAACGTCATCCTAAACAACAACAACATTGTTATCCTCATCAACAGCAGTATCATCCTTATCATTGTTACTAGCTAGGTTACTCTCCAATAGGCGACAGATTTTTATGAGAATATTAACAAATCTGCATAAAAACAATATGCACATTTCCCCACCAGATATGTATTTCCATCAAATTGACTTGGGTCGGATAAAAGGCTGTGTGTGATGACGCAGTCAGGGGCGGAAATCCAAGGGGGGACGGGGGGGACACGACCCCCCATCCTGGGAAAAATATGATTTGTCCCCCCCAATATATCACTGAAACATAACTATGTAATTTAAATAATATTAATAATACGCAATGAAAGCAATTGTGCTGATTATAGACACTTAATAGCGCGTTCTTAAGTTTCAAAAGATTGCGACCCCCCCACCCTTTGCCTCACAATGGTTTGATCCACTGCCAGTTCCTTAGTTGGCAAGATAACAGAGGGGTCATATCCACTGTCTGAAAGGCACTCAATGAACGTAACTGACGTGAGGTTAATCCAGTCAATCGCGCACACACACTAGCTGAATATGCAGAGCTAGCGCGCAAATATTAACTATTAAGCTAGCTAGTACCTATTCCATTTATGTGGCCTCGTCAAAGATGGAATCTTTGCTATCGTCAATTTATTCCAAGATTAGCATGCAGATGATGTAAGTTAGTGCTTCAAAGTCCCTGTGATAAGGTTAGCGATAAACTGGAGTCCAAACTGAACAGAACTACACTCTCTTCTAACATTGTCTTAAATATATTTAATGGTCTCGTTGCAAAAGCTAAATTGTCGCGAGGGAACTTTTATTTCTTTATTTTATTTCACCTTTATTTAACCCGGGTAGCAAAGATTATAGCAAACACCACTCGCTAGCTTTGCAAATTGAGCTATTGTTGGAAGCCAGCCAATATGAAACAAACTATTAAAATTACAAAAGGTTGCAGCATATGTTGTGTAAATGGTGAACTCATACAGCTGTCAACTCTTGTCATTTTAATCCGTTTCACATTTGCTAGCTACCTTTTAGATTGAAGCCCAAATAGAATGATAAAAGATAAGATGATAGAAGCCCATCTCCTACTGTAAATAACCTACACACTGTGTGTGTGTGTGTGTGTGTGTAGCCAGCCAGCCAGGTAGAAAAATGGCAGAAAAATAAAAGACGGACATCAGAGTATTTTTCAGTACACCAAAATGCAAAGTAAGAACCCTAGTAGCCTAATATCTCAAAGACTAGTTGATAAAATATTCATAAGAAAGAAATGAAATTCTAATGGAAATGTTTCACAATGATGTCATTAGGCAGAGCAGGCAACAGATGGCACACAGACAGCAGAGTTGGGGACAGATATGCAGGGACAGACTGGCAGAGACAGGGAGTCTCAGGTAAGTTTGTTGAGTCTTTGTTTGGCAACATTATGAAAGGTTCTCAATTTTTTTGACTTGTAAAATAGGAACATAATTGGAAAATGCCATGGATACCCCCACTCTGAACTTAAACTGGTGACTGAACTAAGATTTGTTAAAGGCAATGGTATTGCTGTTGTGATTAGTTGTGTAGTTTTGGGTACCGGTAGTTAGGAGTACGCAAACACCTTATTTCTTTGGTTCCTCAATATACATTTACCATATTACAATGTAGGCTATGTGTTACAGCACTACTTTTGGTGTCCCCCTCAGGAATTGCTCTTGAGAAAATTTCATGTAATTGTCCCCTCCAAAGTTGATATCAGATTTTCGCCCCTGGACGCAGTGCACATAATAACTTTTGCGGTTAAATTCCCATGTACCAAATAAAAAATACAAGTTAAATGGGTTTCCAATGCATTTTCAACTCTAATGATGGTTTTGTCACAACAAAAGTTGCGAATATAGCAAATGTGCCCACTCTGGTTTTGGCATGTGCCAACAGCTCACTGATACAGTGGGGGTATAGCCTCCATGATGAGAATATTATGGACAAAAGAGCAAGATTATTTTTATTTATCAAACGGCAGCCAAATAAGACCCTCAATATCTTATTGGAAAGGAGCATCAAGCTCATCACTGCAGTTTCAGCACCCTTTGAAGTTCATAACTGATTTAATCTGTAGCCTAAACTGCGTGCTTTGTGTGGGAGGACCACATATCAAGTTTACTTTGAAATGATGGTTATTATATCAATATTTGCACATAAAAGCGTTTCTATTTCTCGCATAATTATCTTTACAGACCAAAAAATCCAAAGCTTGCGCTATGCTTTATCAACTGAAATACAGTAGCAGTGCACAGTGAGAGAGTGATTAAGGGAGAACGCCCAGTATCATAGATAGTCATTGCGGTGCTACTCTACCTGCCAGTGCAGCTCTGCTCATCCACAGCCTCCATAGCGCAGTCTAATGACGACTGCAGGGACTGCAGCTGGGTGTTGGTCTCTCGCAGAAGGAAGCGTGTCACAAACTGTCCCAACACCGACGAGCCCTGGTACTCCTGTACAGGGAGGGGGTGACGGGTGGAGGTAGAGTAGGAAGAAAGCTTCAATGAAACAAATCCTATTCAATGGTAATTTCAATTATTATTAATAATAATAATAATAAATATATACACATTCTTCCTTGCAGATTTTCTCAAGCTCTGTTGGATGGGTAGCGTCACTGCACAGCTTTTTTCAGGTCTCTCAAGAAATGTTAGCTTGGGTTCAAGTCCGGGCTCTGGCTGGACCACTCAAGGACATTCAGAGACTTGTCCCGAAGCCACTTCTGCATTGCTTAGGGTCGTTGTCCTGTTGGAAGGTGAACCTTCGCCCCAGTCTTAGGTCCTGAGTGCTCTGGAGCAGGTTCTCTTCCAGTCCCTGCCACTGAAAAACATCCCCACAGAATGATGCTGCCACCACCATGCTTCACCTTAGGGATGGTGCCAAGTTTCCTCCAGACGTGACGCTTGCCATTCAGGCCAGAGTTCAATCTTGGTTTCATCAAACCAGAGAATCTTGTTTCTCATGGTCTGAGAGCCGTTTAGGTGGCTTTTGGCAAACTCCAAGTGGGTTGTCATGTGCCTTTTACTGAGGAGTGGCTTCCGTCTGGCCACTACCATAAAGGCCTGATCGGTGCTGCAGATATGGGTGTCCTTCTGGAAGGTTCTCCCATCAGTACAGAGGAACTCTGGAGGTCTTTCAGAGTGACCATCGGTTCTTGGTCACCTCCCTGACGAAGGCCCTTCTCCCCCGATTGCTCAGTTTGGCCGGGCGGCCAGCTCTAGGAAGATCTTGGTGGTTCCAAACTTCTTCCATTTAAGAATAATGGAAGCCACTGTGTTCTTGGGGACCTTCAATGCTGCAGAAATTTGTTGCAACCCTTCCCCAAATCTGTGCATCAAAACAATCCTGTCTCGGACCTCTACGGACATTCCATCGAATTCATGGCTTGGTTTTTGCTTTGACATGCACTGTCAACTGTGGGACCTTATATAGACAGGTGTGTGCCTTTTCCAAAACATGTACAATCAATTGATTTTACCACAAGTGGACTCCAATCAAGTTGTAGAAACATCTCAAGGATGATCAATGGAAATAGGATGCGCCTGAGCTCAATTCCGAGTCGCATAGCAAAGGGTCTCAATACTTATGTAAATACCTTTTTTTTTAATACATTTCTAAAAACCTGTTTTTGCTTTGTCCTTATGGGGTATTGTGTATAGATTCATGAGGAAAATAATGTATTTAATACATTTTAGAATAAGGTTGTAATGTAACAAAATGTGGAAAAATTGAAGGGATCTGAATACTTTCCAAATGCACTGTATGTAAGGTCCCACAGTTGACAGTGCACGTCAGAGCAGAAACTATACCATGAAGTCCAAGGAAATGTCTGTAGATCTCCGAGATAGAATTGTGATGAGGTATATAAAACAATTTCTACTGTGCTGAATGTTTCCAAAAGCACAGTGGTCTCCACCACTGGGAAATTGAAAAAATATGGAACTACCCAGACTCTGACCTCTCTGAAAGTTGTTTGGCTAAGATTGGAGAACCTGCCAGGAGGACAACAGTCTCTGCAGCACTTGACAGCACTTGACCAATCTGGGCTTCATGGGAGAGTGGCCAGACAGAAGCCACTCCTGAGAAAAAGGCACATGATAGCACGCCTGGACTGAGCATAAGGCAAAAGATTATGTGGTAAAATGTAACTGTTTGGCCTGAATGCCTGAGAAAGGCCTGAGAAAACCAGGCACAGCTCAACACCCGTCTAACACCATCCCTACCGTGAAGAAGGGTGGTGGCAGCTTCATGCTATGAGGATGCTTTTCAGCGGCAGGGACTGGGAGATTGGTAAGGATAGAGGGAACAATGAATGGAGCCAAATACAGGCAAATCCTTAATGGGAACCTGCTTCAGAGTGCAAATGACCTCAGACTGGGGTGAAGATTTACATTCAAACAGGACAATAACCTCAAGCATACAGCCAAAGCAACGCTGAAATGGCTTCAGAACAAGATTGTGAAAGTCCTTGATTGGCCCAGTCAATGCCCAGAATTGAATCCCATTGAAAATCTGTGGAAAGATTTAAAGATTGCTGTTCACCGCCAATCCCCATCTAACTTAACAGAGCTTGAAAAAATCTGCAGGGAAGAATGGGAGAAAATCCCCAAATCCAGATGTGCAAAGCTGATACAGACATACCGAAGACAACTCAAAGATGTAATCGCAGCCAAAGGTGCTTCTACAAAGTATTGACTCAGGGGTGTGTTTACTTATGTAAATTAGACATTTCTGTATTTCATTTTCTATACATTTGCAAACATTTCTAAAAATATGTTTTCACTTTGTCATTATGAAGTATTGTGTGTAGATGGGTGAGGGAATTTTGAATTCAGGCTGTAACACAACAAAATGTGGAAAAAGTCAAGGCAGGTATTCCCAAACTGGGGTACACGCAATGCCGTCGGGGGTAAGCGCAAAGAAATCTATATTTATATTTTCATTTATATTTTCCAATGGGGCTATACATTTGGGTGATATGCGTCAGCGGGCCTGGCACAACTCCTGGTATACGTACAGTTGAAGTCGGAAGTTTACATACACTTAGTTTGGAGTCATTAAAACTCATTCTTCAACCACTCCACAAATGTCTTGTTAACAAACTATAGTTTGGGCAAGTCGGTTAGGACATCTACTTTGTACAATGACACAAGTAATTTTTCCAATAATTGTTTACAGACAGATTATTTCACTTATAATTCACTGTATCACAATTCCAGTGGGTCAGAAGTTTATATACACTAAGTTGACTGTGTCTTCAAACAGCTTGTAAAATTCCAGGAAATAATGTCATGGCTTCAGAAGCTCTGATAGGCTAATTGACATAATTTAAGTCGATTGGAGGTGTACCTGTGGATGTACTTCAAGGCCTACCTTCAAACTCAGTGCCTCTTTGCTTGACATCATGGGAAAATCAAAAGAAATCAGCCAAGACCTCAGAAAAAGAATTGCAGACCTCCACAAGTCTGGTTCACCCTTAGGAGCAATTTCCAACGCCTGAAGGTACCACGTTCATCTGTACAAACAATAGTACGCAAATTTAAACACCATGGGACCACGCAGCCATCATACCGCTCAGGAAGGAGACACGTTCTGTCACCAAGAGATTAACGTACTTTGGTGAAAAAAGTGCAAATCAATCCCAGAACAACAGCAAAAGGCCCTTGTGAAGATGCTGGAGGAAACAGGTACAAAAGCATCTATATCCACAGTAAAACTAATCCTAAATTGACATAACCTGAAAGGCCGCTCGGCAAGGAAGAAGCCAATGCTCCAAAACCGCCATAAAAAAAGCCAGACTACGGTTTGCAACTGCACATGGGGACAAAGATTGTACTTTTTGGAGAAATGTCCTCTGTTCTGATGAAACAAAAATAGAATCGTTTGGCCATAATGACCATCGTTATGTTTGGATGAAAAAGGGGGGGCTTGCAAGCCAAAGAACACCATCCCAACTGTGAAGCACAGGGGTGGCAGCATCATGTTGTGGGGGTGCTTTGCTGCAGGAGGGACTGGTGCACTTCACAAAATAGATGGCATCATGAGGCAGGAAAATTATGTGGATATATTGAAGCAACATCTCAAGACATCAGTCAGGAAGTTAAAGCTTGGTCGCAAATAGGTCTTCCAAATGGACAATGACCCCAAGCATACTTCCAAAGTTGTGGCAAAATGGCTTAAGGACAACAAAGTCAAGGTATTGGAGTGGCCATCACAAAGCCCTGACCTCATTCCTATAGAACATTTGTGGGCAGATCTGAAAAAGCGTGTGCGAGCAAGGAGGCCTACAAACCTGACTCTGTTACACCAGCTCTGTCAGGAGGAATGGGCCAAAATTCACCCAACTTATTGTGGGAAGCTTGTGGAAGGCTATCCAAAATGTTTGACCCAAGTTAGACAATTTAAAGGCAATGCTACCAAATACTAATTGAGTGTATGTAAACTTCTGACCCACTGGGAATGTGATGAAAGAAATAAAAGCTGAAATAAATCATTCTCTCTACTATTATTCTGACATTTCACATTCTTAAAATAAAGTGGTGATCCTACCTGCCTGAAAATGTCAGGAATTGTGAAAAACTGAGTTTAAGACATGGAATTTTTACTAGGATTAAATGTCAGGAATTGTGAAAAACTGAATTTAAATGTAATTGGCTAAGGTGTATGTAAACTTCCGACTTCAACTCTATGTCCGTTATGTTTATGGGGGGTCAATTAAGGAAGACATCCTCTTCTGCGAACCACTGGAAACAGGACAACAGTAGAGGATATTGTTAAAGTACTGGACAGCTTTGTGACATCAAATGGACTTTGGTGGTCAAGATGTGTTGGTATCTGTACGGATGGCGCAAAAGCCATGACAGGGAGACATAGTGGAGTGGTAACGTGCGTGCAAGCAGTTGCTCCCGAGGTCACTTGGGTACACTGTAGCATCCACCGAGAGGCTCTTGCTGCCAAAGGAATGCCTGACAGCTTGAAAGATGTTTTGGACATTACAGTGAAAATGTTAACTTGTTTAAGCAAGGCCCCTGAATCCGCGTGTATTTTCTGCACTATGTAACGATGTGGGCAGCGACCATGTAACGCTTTTACAACATACAGAAGTGCGCTGGTTATCAAGGGGCAAAGTATTGACACTTTATTTTATTTTTTTGAGAGACGAGCTTAAAGTTTTCTTTAGTGAACATAATCTTCACTTGTCTGACCGCTTGCATGATGATGAGTTTCTCACATGACTGGCCTATCTGGGTGATGTTTTTTCTCGCCTGAATGATCTGAATCTAGGATTACAGGGACTCTCCGCAACTATATTCAATGTGCGGGACAAAATTGAGGCTATGATTAAGAAGTTGGCGCTCCTCTCTGTCTGCATTAACAAGGACAACACACAGGTTTTTCCATCATTATGATTTTTTTGTGTGCAATTTAACTCAAGCTTACGGACAATGTCAAATATGAAATAGCGAAGCATCTGAGTGAGTTGGGTACGCAATTACGCAGGTACTTTCCCGAAACGGATGACACAAACAACTGCATTCGTTATCACTTTTATGCCCTGCCTCCAGTCCACTTACCAATATCTGAACAAGAGAGCCTCATCGAAATTGCAACCAGCGGTTCTGTGAAAATTTAATTTAATAAGAAGCCACTGCCAGATTTCTGGATTGGGCTGCGCTCAGAGTATCCTGCCTTGGCAAATCGTGCTGTTAAGACACTGATGCCCTTTGCAACCACGTACCTATGTGAGAGTGGATTCTCAGCCCTCACTAGCATGAAACCTAAATACAGGCACAGACTGTGTGTGGAAAATTATTTAAGGCTGATACTCTCTTTAATACAACCCAACATTGCAGAGTTATGTGCATCCTTTCAAGCACACCCTTCTCATTAACCTGTGGTGAGTTATTCACAATGAACAAATAAAGTTTTATATGTAAGATGGCTAAATAAAGAGCAAAACTATTGATTATTATTATATTATTATTTATGCCCTGGTCCTATAAGAGCTCTTTGTCACTTCCCACGAGCAGGGTTAGGACAAAAACTCACACTCATTCTTATGTTTAATAAATGTATCGTATAGTGTGTGTGTGGCAGGCTTACAATGATGGCAAAAAAACAACATTTGAGAGTGCGCTGACCCTGGTGCTAGAGAGGGTACGCAGCTGGAGGTTGAATGTTTGAAGGGGTACGGGACTATAAAAAGTTTGAGTCAAGGGGTATGAATACAAAGGGTGGCTACTTTGAAGAATATAAAATATAAAATATATTTTGATTTGTTTAACACTTTTTTGGTTACTACATGATTCCATATGTGTTATTTCATAGTTTTGATGTCTTCACTACTTTTCTACAATGTAGAAAATAGTAAAAATAAAGAAAAACCCTGGAATGATTAGGTTTGTCCAAACTTTTGACTGGTACTGTACATATCTAAATACGTAAAATAATTGAACAATCCCTTTAACAATTGTGTCTTTAAATAAGACAACAACTTTAATGTTGTTCAATGCATATGCTGCTAGTGTCACAAAGTTTGTGTGTCCAAACTTTTGACTGGTACTGCATATATACAGATGTCGGATCTTAATTTGAGCCAGTTTGCTACAGCAGGAAAATAGTCCTGCAGCAACAGGAAATTTCAATTGTTTTTTTTGTAGGGATTGATACATTTTTCGTCAGGGCAAATCAAGTCTGACAAAGTGGAAATTGCAAACTTTACAAGCCATTTTAAACCTTGAATACATTATTTTGCATTCACTTCTGACAGCACTATCTGGAAATCTACTATCGGCACTTAATCGAATCCCAGCCTGTGTCCTTTTTTGAGGAATTTCACACACCAAAAATGAGCTAAATTGATCTTAAATGTGCTTAATGTGAAAATGTTACAGGGTGCCAGGTGTCATGTGTAACGGTGTGTGACAAGTAACATCGTAAAAATATTGTTCATTATACTTTTATGTTTTTTATCACTTCACTAGCTGAGAAAGCCTGCTGTGTTCTCACCAATCTCTGTATGATTCTATTGGTTTTATTTTTGTAGGTACTGAAAATGCCCCATGGCGATATGAAATAGAGTTGTCGAAATTGAATGTGCAGTGCCTTGTGCAGTGCTGTGTTTTGAAAAATTGCAACCTTCGGATTTTTTTGTTGTTGTATCTCTTCCTTCCCTATTCTGAATGCATTCAGTTGTACAATTGACTAGGTATCCCCCCCTTTCCCATTCCTTTCCAATGTTTTCTTTCTCCCTCCCAGCATCCTGTACACCTCAGGAGTAAGGAAGAAATTATAATGTTTTACTTAATCTCTCTTTCTCTCAGAGTTGCAGATTTTCTGTTGAAAATGGGTGATTTATTATTTTTATATTTTTATCTCAGCACTGCACTGAAAGAAAGAAAATAATTCTACAGTATTCAGTTGTAACTCCTCATGGATAAAATACATGCTGCTCTTTCTATAAGATCTGTAAAATACATTCTGTGTCTCCTAATAGGATTGCTGATATACTGTAGGACCAGTTTTGCCTTTTAGATCATACTGAATACGATTGTATGGATAGGCGGGACCCGATAAATCAGCATTTCTACTCTGAGAATATGGGACCAGCGCTGTGGAAAGCTTTTGATTGAATGTTATCAACACCATGGCTGTAGAGACACACTTTAGTGTTCCAAGAAGAGACATATTAACATAACTAGTACTGAGATATAAAGAGGAGTGTTGATAGGGTTTGTCCTGAAGTCAGTCAAGCTAGGACTGGGGGAAGGCAAGTTGATCCCAGTACAGCCCTTAAGGCAATAACTTCTCCTTGCAGTGAATCAAAACCGACATTGGGCAGAATTATGACGGAATGGAAAAGGGGGACTGTATGAGAGAGAGAGAGAGAGAGAGAGAGAGAGAGAGAGAGAGAGAGAAAGAAAGAAAGACGATAAACAGCTTCGTAGCTCTGGTGCAGTTCTACTATCTCTTGAGTATGTTTGACGTCAGACAGTAGGAGTGCTGGGGGGGTTCATGTCAGCATTGGTTATTGTCACGTCATTCTCCGTTCACAGATGAGATCACAATCTTTATCTGGTGTGTGTGTGTGTGTGTGTGTGTGTTTGTGTGTGTGTGTGCGTTGTTACCATGGTCACATCCCTCAAACCCATTACATAGCCCAAATACAGTGCATTCAGAAAGTATTCAGACCCCTTCCCTTTTTCCAGATTTTGTTACGTTACAGCCTTATTCTAAAATGGATTAAATAAAACATTTTCCTCATCAATCTACACACAATATCCCATAATGACAAAGCAAAAACAGGTTTTTAGAAATGTTTGCAAATGTATTACAAATAAAAAAAAATACATTAACATAAATATTCAGACCCTTAAATCAGTACTTTGTGGAAGCACCTTTGGAAAAAATTTACACAGAAATATCACATTTCCATAAGTTTTCAGACCCTTTACTCAGTATTTTGTGAAGCACATTTCTACAATTTTAGTGTGGTAAATAATAATGCCTTAACCCACCCATTCACACTGCTGGTGTCACTATAGCAATACCGACACAAATGGCACAAAGTGGGGATGGGGAGACACAGCATACTGTACCATGGACCAATCAATAATGTACATCTGCATCCGTTCACACAAGTTGCCTAAATCTTTTCACAGCACAATCCGCTATATAATTTTTGAAATTGAAGAACAACAAAGCTTAGCCTGATCCCAATATCAAGAATTAGATGAGACAGATGAAGTGTACACAGTGGTATCGATTAAGTCTTATGGGGGGTTCTTTGATGTTGATCTGAACGCAGTGCTTATTAAAGCAATCATTTCACTAAACTCACCCACGGCTCCAGTCTGCCTCCGTATGAGCTCTGAGCAGAAGTCCTGTATAGATTGCACCAAATTAACACCGTTCTGCTTCATGTCTTAAAAATATTATTACCAATTCTCTTTTTAGTTTGTTTCTTCATAACCAAGCATGATTCTTTGAAGTGATGTCTAGTTTTGGGAAGCAATGCTCTGTTAACCCAGGAGGCTGGTGAGGGGAGGACGGAGTGGAATGGAAATGGAAACCATGTGTTAGATGTGTTTGATACCATTCCATTTATTCTGTTCTAGTTATTACTATGAGCCCATCCTCCCCAATTAAGTTGTCACCAGCCACCTTTGCCCGACAGAGAAGGCAGCCATGGTTTTATATGCTTTACTTCATGCTTGGACCCTGATAGTAGTTTAAACTCTTGAAATGCTAACTAAAGGGTGTGACCCAAGATAGGCCAGAAATGACCAACCAGAAGTTCTTTGCTGGGTTTGGAGGGGTTTCTGCTTTAAGAACTTCTGTATTTACAGCACCTGTCCAACTAGAGATATGTTGGTCCACATACAGACACCGCAGTTCACAATAGAAATACCTGACCTTGAGTCATGGTTGAAGCTCAAGTGTTAGGGAAGGGTCCCTGCAGGTTACAGCCCGTTGTTTTAAAATGCAGCATCAGTGTGAAAGAGTAAGAGGACTCAGTTGTGCAGATCCACTTTCCATACTGTCATATCACTGTCACAGCTGAGAAATCTCAGACGCTTCAAAAGGTAACAAAAGCCTATCCAAAATCCTACTGGGGAAAAGGGGTGGTTAGATTTTTTCTAAATGTCATAAGCGGATAAAGGCGGACCAACTGGCTATTATCTTGCTGCTCACTTAATATTCTCAGTAGACATCAACAAATATGTTGCTTGAAACATATGTAATGGCGAACAGTAACAACAGCGAACAACAGGAAAGAGATGGTTAAGTGAGTTCCTTTTACCAAATGAGTTCTGCAGTTCTGTAAATGAGAGGTGCAGTTAAGAATCCCAGACAGTTGATTGTAATGTTAAAGAGATAGTTCAGCAATATTAGCGTTTATTGGCAGTGGCTAGTTTAACAAAAGCAAAGTGTGGATCTCAGTCACACTTTCTTCATAGACTATTTTCGAGGTAAGGAAACACATATCTAAAAATATCCTTTCACTGAACTATCCCTTTAAACATGCTGTCCTGTATTGGCCACAAACCTCTTTAGTTTTGTCCATGGCCTTCAGGATGGCGACGTTCAGCTTCTCCAGAGCAGAAAGGACGTTCAGATATTCCCCCAGGTGTGGAGAGAAGTATTCTGGTGGTGGATATACAAAGAGCTGTCAGGTACAATATTGAATACACATAGGCCTTTGTAATTTAAAATCCAGTAAAAGACGGGATTAGATTATGGTAAAGGCCTTGAGAGAGCATTTTGACAGCACACAGTCAATAAAAACAGAGAAGAGTCAGAGAGAAATACCTGAGAGTTTGTCTGTGTCTAGGTTGCTGAGAGGTAGGAAAATTGGCAGAGGAAGAAAATGACAAAAACATTAATGGAATCGGAGAAGACCAAAAATCTCATCAAACCGCTTTAACCTTTTACTGTAGTGGGCTAAATCAGGATCACACAAGGTATTTCTTGGTAGTCTAAAACAAATCTACTTTGAAACAAAAGTATACACTTCACACACATGGTTATGTGCGTAAACAAAGAAGACACCAGTACCATGTCAGATATAGAGTTGAAATGTATTCCATTTTGAGATTGGATCCCAATATCACACTTTATATACATCACAGAAGAATGAAATATACTGCTCAAAAAAATAAAGGGAACACTTAAACAACACAATGTAACTCCAAGTCAATCACACTTCTGTGAAATCAAACTGTCCACTTAGGAAGCAACACTGATTGACAATAAATTTCACATGCTGTTGTGCAAATGGAATAGACAACAGGTGGAAATTATAGGCAATTAGCAAGACACCCCCAATAAAGGAGTGGTTCTGCAGGTGGTAACCACAGACCACTTCTCAGTTCCTATGCTTCCTGGCTGATGTTTTGGTCACTTTTGAATGTTGGCGGTGCTTTCACTCTAGTGGTAGCATGAGACGGAATCTACAACCCACACAAGTGGCTCAGGTAGTGCAGCTCATCCAGGATGGCACATCAATGCGAGCTGTGGCAAGAAGGTTTGCTGTGTCTATCAGCGTAGTGTCCAGAGCATGGAGGCGCTACTAGGAGACAGGCCAGTACATCAGGAGACGTGGAGGAGGCCGTAGGAGGGCAACAACCCAGCAGCAGGACCGCTACCTCCGCCTTTGTGCAAGGAGGAGCACTGCCAGAGCCCTGCAAAATGACCTCCAGCAGGCCACAAATGTGCATGTGTCTGCTCAAACGGTCAGAAACAGACTCCATGAGGGTGGTATGAGGGCCCGATGTCCACAGGTGGGGGTTGTGCTTACAGCCCAACACCGTGCAGGACGTTTGGCATTTGCCAGAGAACACCAAGATTGGCAAATTCGCCACTGGCGCCCTGTGCTCTTCACAGATGAAAGCAGGTTCACACTGAGCACATGTGACAGACGTGACAGTCTGGAGACGCCGTGGAGAACGTTCTGCTGCCTGCAACATCCTCCAGCATGACCGGTTTGGCGGTGGGTCAGTCATGGTGTGGGGTGGCATTTCTTTGGGGGGCCGCACAGCCCTCCATGTGCTCGCCAGAGGTAGCCTGACTGCCATTAGGTACCGAGATGAGATCCTCAGACCCCTTGTGAGACCATATGCTGGTGCGGTTGGCCCTGGGTTCCTCCTAATGCAAGACAATGCTAGACCTCATGTGGCTGGAGTGTGTCAGCAGTTCCTGCAAGAGGAATGCATTGATGCTATGGACTGGCCCGCCCGTTCCCCAGACCTGAATCCAATTGAGCACATCTGGGACATCATGTCTCAATCCATCCACCAACGCCACGTTGCACCACAGACTGTCCAGGAGTTGGCGGATGCTTTAGTCCAGGTCTGGGAGGAGATCCCTCAGGAGACCATCCGCCACCTCATCAGGAGCATGCCCAGGCGTTGTAGGGAGGTCATACAGGCACGTGGAGGCCACACACACTACTGAGCCTCATTTTGACTTGTTTTAAGGACATTACATCAAAGTTGGATCAGCCTGTAGTGTGGTTTTCCACTTTAATTTTGAGTGTGACTCCAAATCCAGACCTCCATGGGTTGATAAATTGGATTTCCATTGATTATTTTTGTGTGATTTTGTTGTCAGCACATTCAACTATGTAAAGAAAAAAGTATTTAATAAGATTATTTCATTCATTCAGATCTAGGATGTGTTATTTTAGTGTTCCCTTTATTTTTTTGAGCAGTGTATAACAAAACCGTTTGACATAGAAACACCAGATTTTCTGCGTATTTTTTTAAATGTATGTTTATCAATTATGAAATTATGAAAAATATTAATAACATTCCACCCATGAGGCCACTAGGTCATTTGACTGCAGGTAAGGGCAACAGGTCAAGTCATTTCCATGAAAAAAGCCGCTATTGTTATCCTGTCATACATTCCCTAGAGATACAAGGAGCAAAAAGAAAGAAAACAAAGGATTGTGTAAAAGTCTATTACATAGTATGTGCATCTTCTTTTATAATGCACATATGGTCTTCAAAGAAAGCCTTATACCTCTACTTTTCCTGACCAAGGGTATCAATTATGAGGACATCATTTGACTATATTGTCTTTCTTTTTTTCCTCTGTCTTTATATTCTATTGTGTATAAACATGCTGGGGTAGAGGTGTACATTTTAGGACACCCTCAGCTTCAAGCTTCACTCCTCACCCCTCCTGGAGCCTTCAATAGACTACTAAAACTACCCACTGGGTAAAAACTGGTTAAATCAACATTGTTTCCACGTCATTTTAACAAAATAATTAAATGTGGTGACATTGAGTCAACGTGGAAAACTGATTGGATTTGCAAAAAGTCCTCAACTTTTAACCTAAATCCAACGACAGGCTGACATTTTTTTGTGCCCAGTGGGCACAGATTCTATGGTCCCTTGATGAAATATTGACTCATCCTCTTTGAAGTGTAGACGTCCCGCCTGTGTGGCAGTTACAGATGGCGACTGAAGAGGATTCCCAGAGGCAAATAAGACGCACTCACTCAGTCTGCTGCCTGTCAATTGAGTAGAACAGCTCCTGCATCTGCTCTGGGGTGAGGATACCGTCGGCAAAGTACGACTGGAACTCCTCCAGGGATAGCTTGCCGTCGTCTGAGAGAGGGAAACCAGGGAGACATTAACTACCTACTGAAACACAGAAGACGATTAAGGAGTATTCATGACTCACTCAGTTTGTTCAAGACTCAAATTACTGGAATTAAATAACTGTGTTGGGTTCTGAGAATATGAAATATACTTATTCATGTCACTGAGGGAGAGAGGGTAATGTATAACGTTTACATGATGTCAGGATATGTTATTGTTAGCCATTAGGGATCCTATGGGAGGGATCCTCTGGAAGGAGAAGAGACACAGTCTTGTGTTGAGTGCAGGGAAGTGATCACATGTGGCAGGCATTGATAAGGGGAGAGGATTAAGGGATTAATGGATTAAGGGAGAAATAAACGTTTATGGCCCGTATCACTTAGTGTCCTGCCTAGCAGTAAAGAACAATGCTTGTACAGATGTGTAGGAGGAGACTCAGGAGGAAGGGTTAAATGCAACTTTTCAGGGAAGTTAGGAACAAATATACACAGGCAGTTAGAAAAGCTAAGGCTAGCTTTTTCAAACAGAAATTTGTATCCTGTAGTACTAACTCAAAAAAGTTCTGGGACATTGTAAAGTCCATGGAGAATAAGAGCACCTCCTCCCAGCTGCCCACTGCTTTGAGGCTAGGAAACACTGTTACCACCGATAAATCCACTATGATTGAGAATTTCAATAAGCATTTCTCTACGGCTGGCCATGCTTTCCACCTGGCTACCCCTACCCCGGACAACTGCCCGGCACCCTCCACAAAAACCCGCCAAAGCCCCCACCATTTCTCCTTCACCCAAATCCAGATAGCTGATGTTCTGAAAGAGCTGCAAAATCTGGACCGATACAAATCAGCCGGGCTAGACAATCTGGACCCTTTCTTTCTAAAATTATCTGCCGAAATTGTTGCAACCCCTATTACTAGCCTGTTCAACCTCTCTATCGTATCGTCTGAGATTCCCAAAGATTGGAAAGCTGCCGCGGTCATCCCCATCTTCAAAGGGGGTGACACTCTAGAGCCAAACTGCTACAGACCTATATCTATCCTACCCTATCTTTCTAAGGTCTTCGAAAGCCAAGTCAACAAACAGATTACCGACCATTTCGAATCCCACCGTACCTTCTCCTCTATGCATTCTGGTTTCAGAGCTGGTCATGGGTGCACCTCAGCCCCGCTCAAGGTCCTAAACGACATCATAACCGCCATCGATAAGCGACATTACTGTGCAGCCGTATTCATCGACCTGGCCAAGGCTTTCGACTCTGTCAATCACCACATTCTTATTGGCAGACTCGACAGCCTTGGTTTCTCAAATGATTGCCTCGCCTGGTTCACCAACTACTTCTCTGATAGAGTTCAGTGTGTCAAATCGGAGGGCCTGTTGTCCGGACCTCTGGCAGTCTCTATGGGTGTGCCACAGGGTTCAATTATTGGGTCGACTCTCTTCTCTGTATACATCAATGATGTTGCTCTTGCTGCTGGTGATTCTCTGATCCACCTCTACGCAGATGACACCATTCTGTATACTTCTGTCCCCTCTTTGGACACTGTGTTAACTAACCTCCAGACGAGCTTCAATGCCGTACAACTCTCCTTCCGTGGCCTCCAACTGCTCTTAAACGCAGGTAAAACTAAATGCATGCTATTCAATCGATCACTGCCCGCACCTGCTCGCCCGTCCAGCATCACTACTCTGGACGGCTCTAACTTAGAATACGTGGACAACTACAAATACCTGGGTGTCTGGTTAGACTGTAAACTCTCCTTCCAGACTCACATTAAGCATCTCCAATCCAAAATTAAATCTAGAATCGGCTTCCTATATTGCAACAAAGCATCCTTCACTCATGCTGCCAAACACACCCTCGTAAAACTGACCATCCTACCGATCCTCGACTTCGGTGATGTCATCTATAAAATATCCTCCAACACTCTACTCAACAAACTGGATGCAGTCTATCATAGTGCCATCCGTTTTGTTACCAAAGCCCCATACACTACCCACCATTGCGACCTGTACGCTCTCGTTGGTTGGCCCTCGCTTCATACTCGTCGCCAAACCCACTGGCTTCAGGTTATTTACAAGTCTCTGCTAGGTAAAGCCCCGCCTTATCTCAGCTCACTGGTCACCATAGCTGCACCCACTCGTAGCATGCGCTCCAGCAGGTATATCTCACTGGTCACCCCCAAAGTCAATTCCTCCTTTGGCCGCCTTTCCTTCCAGTTCTCTGCTGCCAATGACTGGAACGAACTGCAAAAATCTCTGAAGCTGGAGACTCATATCTCCCTCACTAGCTTTAAGCACCAGCTGTCAGAGCAGCTCACAGATCACTGCACCTGTACATAGCCCATCTATCTACCTACCTCATCCCCATACTGTATTTATTTATTTATCTTGCTCCTTTGCACCCCAATATCTCTACTTGCACATTCATCTTCTGCACATCTACCATTCCAGTGTTTAATTGCTATATTGTAATTACTTCGCCACCATGGCCTATTTATTGCCTTAACTTACCTCCATTGCACTCACCGTTTATAGACTTTTTGTTTTCGTTTGTTCTACTGTATTATTGACTGTATGTTTTGTTTACTCCATGTGTAACTCTGTGTTGTTGTATGTGTCGAATTGCTACGCTTTATCTTGGCCAGGTCGCAGTTGCAAATGAGAACTTGTTCTCAACTAGCCTACCTGGTTAAATAAAGGTGAAATAAATATCAGTGCTTGTGTGAAATGTTGTTGTCTAATGCAGCTGTATTGATCCTCTGGGAAAATAAACTTGGTTAAGCTTTCATAGTGTCCATAGCGTTTTTTACTCTGAGAATTAGAACCTAACACTGTCTCAGTGAGTCGAGTGCACTATATAAATTAAGTACGGGAATATCTTTCTTCACGCCTGGCTTTATCTCAATTAAGTGATAATGCCCAAGAAGCTGGTGTTTGGAGGATATATTTGCATGGGTATTCGTCTCGGGCCGACAAACTGTACCAATATATCCGACAAACACCAGCTTCGAGGGGATTATCACTTAATTGAGATAAAGCCAGGCGTGAATAAAGAGCATTATCACTTTTATACAACGGGTTACGAACATATTCAAATAATTATTGACATATTTTCATTAAAAAAATTATTTTGATGAAATTATTCATGCTATTTCAACGTTCCTCGAGATATAGTCCCGACACAAATCTAGGTTTGCTACCCAAGCCAGTTGGTCGTTAAGTCTTTTTATTCTAAATCTATGGACACGACCCAGTCGTACATTCTAAGTGTTCCGTTGTCATGGTGGCTGGCAACGTTGTTATCCCTTGCTTGCTAGCTAGCCAACTTTGACTAATATGGTCATGTCAAACAGTGAAGCCAGAATAACAGCAAAGTAGTTGCATTTGCATTTGTTTAAGCTGTTTTCTTGTGATTTTTTTTGGAAACATCCATAACAATGAGCTAATGAGCGAATTTCGCCTGGCATAGAACATTTGCTCTCTCGCCAAGCAACTGTTCAGAAGAGATAACCAACTACACAGCTAACACAATCACTTCAAACTGAAGCTGGAATGACAGCAAACTAGCTGCATTTCGTGTTTTTCTATTGACATTTCTTTGTATATCAATACAAATGATGCTGATTCATGAGTTCATTACCATAAGACAGCTGAAGTTCAAATTTCAATATTGAAACAATGTTGCAAATGTCGGAGAGACAGACAGCAAGGTTATTACATATCTCCTCTGTTGAAAACCAAATGGTAGTCTAAAAGAAATGGGAGATAATGTCTAGATGCTTTTTACAGTGTAGATCTATATAGTATATCAATTGCCTGTCTGAGCTGATGAGACAGCGGGATGGAACAGAGTAAATAGGCATTTCAACGTCATAGACTTAGCCGGGGGTAACGTGTGGAATAGACATCGTCTGAAATGCGGTTTTAACCAATCAGCATCCAGGATTAAACCCACCCGTTGTATAAATTCCATTTATTTCACATAACTCCCTATGCTGAAACAAAATATTCAGAAGACAAAACCACTGTTGTCAATGGCAACCATTTCTCAAGGCAATATTTGCTTCGAAGAGTTTTTCCTCTTGAAACTGAAGTATGCAGAATTCAGATTCTTTCTTTGTCTTCCCCTTTCTTACTTCACAGTACATCAGTGTCTCTCATCTTCTCCAATGATATGGAAGGAATAACTTGATCATCAATTTAATTATGATTTACATTTGACAATCCCTTTGATTCTCTTCATCTTCTAATATTTCAACATTCTCTTATAGTGTAAAGACTGGAGTTGAGAAGCAGGTACGGGGAGTTGACATTTAATTAGGAACAGACAAAGAGCAAGACAGGAACAGCGTCAGCACACAGATACACAACAACCAATGACAATCAATGCAGCAACGGGGAACAGAGATGGGGAACTGACAAATATAGGGGAGGTAATAAACATGTGATTGAGTCCAGGTGAGTCCAATAATCGCTGATACGCGTGACGGGGAAAGGCAGGTGTGTGTACTGATGGTGGCAGGAGTGCGTGATGCTGGGGAGCCTGGCGCCTTCGAGCGTCAGGGAGGGGGAGCGGGAACAGGCGTGACATATAGTCTTAAAGGGGTTGTTCACATTTATTGCCTGTCAAAATAAAATGTACGTAAAAAAAGTGAGCTATCCCTTTAAAGTAATGAATATGCAGCCATGTAACCATGTCATAAACATTTGTCTGTAAAACAAAGTTAAGTACAGTGTATTCCTATGGTAAATCATGCATTTGGAAATGCTGCTTTTAGAGCATATGAGGAAGAAAGATATTTTACGGAAAAGGTTTGACACAACTCGTACTACAATTTTTAAATCTGGTCAGATTGACCTCAAATTGTAAGAGTAACGTAACGGACAAATAAAGGAACAAACCAATTTCTTCAAACTTCCTTAGTATTCCAAACGCAAAGCCTGCTCTATTTCATTCATATAAGTACAGCAACTGCTTAGGGAGAATGCTAAATGTTCTGTTTTCAGGTCCTTCCCATGTACAGGTTTCACTACTAAATGCTTCAATCTCTTTGTTCTAGTTTCACACCCAATTACTTACCTAAATGTGTAATCAGACAACATAGTCCAGATTGCACAATATGCAAGCATATAGTGATGGGCTATACTGCTAGCATGATTAGGTGACGACTACTGTTATTTCTCCCTCAAATCAAGTCGGCCAAGCTACACTGCACATCTTAGGTTTACTGTCCCATCACCAACGGTAGTGAAGAAGAAAAAAACTATTCAGTGCTTGGAAGTGGAAGTAAAAGGTGTCTGTACTAACTTTAAATATACTGTACATTAACAGTGTTCATATTTTAAAATGAATATTCTAAAAGAGGCATCAGTACTGTTACAGAAGCAGAAGAACATTAGTGGTGCCCGCACTCTGTACCGGCGTGGACCGGCTCAATTCAGGCACTGCCCATATTTCAATCTGCCAGGTTTCTGCTAACTGATGAAACAAGCTGTTTGAGAACAACTGCCATCACTCATCTGTCAGAAAGTGCGACTTACCAACATTACGACCAGGAATAAGAATTTCCCGAAGTGGATCCTCTGTTTGGTCCACCACTCAGGACAATGGATCGGATCCCAGCCGGCGACCCAAAACAACGGGGCCGCAGGAGGGGCAGAAGAAGCGGTCTTCTGGTCAAGCTTCGTAGACGGGCACATCGCACACCGCTCCCGAGTTTATTACTCGCCAACGTCCAGTCTCTTGACAACAAGGTAGACGAAATCCGAGCAAGGGTTGCCTTCCAGAGAGACATCAGAGATTGTAACGTTCTTTGTTTCACGGAAACGTGGCTCACGCTATCGGAGTCGGTACAGCCACCTGGTTTCTTCACGCATCGCGCCGACAGAAACAAACATCTCTCTGGTAAGAAGAAGGGCGGGGGGGGGGGTATGCCTTATGATTAACGAGACGTGGTGTGATCATAACAACATACAGGAACTCAAGTCCTTTTGCTCACCTGACCTAGAATTCCTTACAATCAAATGTCGACCGCATTATCTACCAAGAGAATTCTCTTCAATTATAATCACAGCCGTATATATCCCCCCCAAGCAGACACATCGATGGCCCTGAATGAACTTCATTGGACTCTATGTAAACTGGAAACCACATATCCTGAGGCTGTATTCATTGTAGATGGGGATTTTAACAAGGTTAATCTGAAAACAAGACTCCCTAAATTTTATCAGCACATCGAAAGCGCTACCCGGGTGGAAAAAATCCTGGACCATTGTTACTGTAACTTCTGTGGTGCATACAAAGCCCTGCCCCGCCCTCCTTTCGGAAAATCTGACCACGACTCCATTTTGTTGTTCCCAGCCTATAGACAGAAACTAAAACAGGAAACGCCCGTGCTCAGGTCTGTTCAACGCTGGTCCAACCAATCTGATTCCACGCTTCAAGATTGCTTCGATCACGTGGATTGGGATATGTTCCGCATAGCATCGGACAATAACATTGATGAATACGCTGATTCGGTGAGCGAGTTTATTAGCAAGTGCATCGGTGATGTTGTACCCACAGCAACTATTAAAACCTTCCCCAACCAGAAATCGTGGATTGATGGCAGAATTCGTGCAAAACTGAAAGCGCGAACCACTGCTTTTAATCAGGGCAAGGCAACCGGAAACATGACCGAATACAAACAGTGTAGCTATTCCCTCCGCAAGGCAATCAAACAAGCTAAGCGTCAGTATAGAAACAAAGTAGAGTCGCAATTCAACGGCATCCCTAGCTGCGTCCTCAGAGCATGCGCAGACCAGCTGGCTGGTGTTTTTACAGACATATTCAATCAATCCTTATCCCAGTCTGCTGTTCCCATATGCTTCAAGAGGGCCTCGGCGTACACATCACAGACAAACTGAAATGGTCCACCCACACAGACAGCGTGGTGAAGAAGGCACAACAGCGCCTCTTCAACCTCAGGAGGCTGAAGAAATTTGGCTTGTCACCAAAAACATTCACAAACTTTTACAGATGCACAATAGAGAGCATCCTGTCGGGCTGTATCACCGCCTGGTACAGCAACTGCTCCGCCCACAACCGTAAGGCTCACCAGAGGGTAGTGAGGTCTGCACAACGCCTCACCGGGGGCAAACTACCTGCTCTCCAAGACACCTACACCACCCGATGTCACAGGAAGGCCAAAAAGATCATCAAGGACAACAACCACCTGAGCCACTGCCTGTTCACCCCGCTATCATCCAGAAGGCAAGGTCAGTACAGGTACATCAAAGCTGGGACCGAGAGACTGAAAAACAGCTTCTATCTCAAGGCCATCAGACTGTTAAACAGCCATCACTAACATTGAGTGGCTGCTGCCAACATACTGACTCAATCTCTAGCCATTTTTAATTAAAAATTGTATGTAATAAATGTATCACTAGTCACTTTAAACTATGCCACTTTATATGTTTACATACCCTACACTACTCATCTCATATGTATATACTGTACTCTATACCATCTACTGCATCTTGCCTATGCCGTTCGGCCATCGCTCATCCATATATATTTTTATGTACATATTCTTATTCATTCCTTTACACTTGTGTGTGTATAAGTTAGTTGTTGTGAAGTTGTTAGGTGACTTGTTAGGTATTACTGAATGGTCGGAACCAGAAGCACAAGCATTTCGCTACACTCGCATTAACATCTGCTAACCATGTGTATATGACAAATAAAATTTGAATCAATATATAAATAATCAATCATTACTAAGCTAACAAAATAAAAAGTTGATTCAATATTTTTTTATTAAAAAAAACTGAAAAACAGTCAAATATTTACACATTTACAGGAGCTCTATGCCTAGCTGACCTCACGGCGCCATAGCAACCTATAATATTAAGGAATAAATTAATTACATTTCCTTTCCTTCAAAATATTTTGTGGCTGACAAGTCTATATTAAACCACTGCTGGTAAGAGTTCCTGGAGAGCTATCCTCCTGAAGGTTTTTGCTCCAACCCCAGTTGCAATTTACCTGATTCAGTTTATTAACCAGCTAACTATTAGAATCAGGTACGCTAGATTAGGGTTGTAGTGAAAACCTACAGGAAGGTAGCTTTACAGGAACAAGGTTGGAAAGCCCTAGCATAAATCAAAGCAATCCCCACTACAACACTGTGTCTCTAACCAGATCCTACCAGAAACACATTTCTTTGAAGGTCTGCTAAAGTAAGGCAGACAAAAATGGATTCTCAGAGTCTGGACCAAAGCAGCACATTCAATAATTCATAAGCCCCATCACCAGCCTAGTTTTAAGGGGACACTGGATATATGAGTGTCATAGCCAGAAAGCTTAAAGCATCTCAGGTCCCAGTACACTCAAACTGTCAACTGGAATTGGTGGCATTGGCAACTCAATTGTCCTTCCTTCACCAATTGATCAGCGACCATCATGAAAAAGCTGCACTAATCCATCCTTATTTGTTAGTTAACAATGTCTCCAATAAGAGTTCATTATAAAGATGAGTCATATTTACATGAGGAGGTCCTATAGGCTAGTCATTTTCCATAGTTTCAGTGTACAGTATAAATGTTGGTTTCATAAAATACTCACAACCCTTTAAAATGATGCATGTATTGTAATCTAAGAAGACAGACAAGCATGTGTAGTTCAGCTTGAACCTTTATTGGAAAATAGAAATCGGAGGGGAAATCTACAGAGTAATAACTACTTACATGCCATTATAGTTTTTTTTAATACAGTGAATGCATTTGTGATAAACAATACAACCAAAATCACTGATCACTTGCTTAAAGTTTTTACTTTTTCAACTTTGGTCACAAGCTATCTAGTCACCAATGGTTAAACTGCTGAATGTCTCATTGAGTCTCCGCCAATAGAAAATTATACATTTTAGGTAGCTTGGCCACTGTGAGTTGTGTGAGCAACCCATACTAGATTGTCACCTCTTTCTCAGAGACCACTGATACAGGGCAGTTTCCCAACCCTGTGGAGGTAGAGGAGGGGCTGCACAATCCCAAAGATCATAGTGATGGAGTCAGAAATACAGAAAGAAAAACGTCGCACAGCCTCATCGAGGACATTGTGCAAAGTCATAATTACCATCTCAGGGAGGTAATTCACCATCATAGCCACCAGGATAATCCAAATGATCTTATACGCCCTCATCTTCATGCTGTTTGTCCTCTCCCTCTCTCTGTCCCCGTCTCCCAGCCCAGGCTGTTTCAGAGCCCTGACAACTGATAGGCAGCAGAATGACACCACAAACATCAGGATGAGGTCCTGAACCAAGATAGCATAGTTGAATAGGCATATGAGTAAAGATAATTTAAGCGGAACCATACAGAACAAAGAGGACCCAAGCACAATCAGCCAGGCAACACCACAACACCCCACCCTGTATCTGAGGGGTTTGTAATTCAGGAAGAAAACAGGTCGGACCACAGCCAGGTAGCGCTCCACACAGATGCAGCTTTGAAACAGGGGTCGGCCAGTGTGCAATAAACCAATTGAAAATGCCTCAATATATGGAACTGCAGTTGTTTGGATGAACTTGCAGAGAAATCTGACAAGAGAAAACAGGCAGTAGAGGATTTCAGACACAGTCAGGTTGAGAGTGAAGAACTGTGAGGCAATCGTTCCTCCCGCTCCGGTCACTATTAGCCACAGGACGCAGACATTGGTGGGGAGACCCAGGATGATGTTGATTGCATAGGAGGCAGTATAGATGGGTTCTAAGTGATCAGCTACTGAAGAGCTGTTTGTCTCTGAGATATTCATGTCTTCCCCTTCTGTACTGGTGTGTGAGCTTCGATATTCTTCAACGATAAAGAGTTGTCATTCTGATTATTTCCTGTTGCAACAGCACAGTAAATCAGACAATCAAATTAACCAGGGTTCAATTCCAATTTAAGTCAGTCAATTCAAGACATGCATCAATATTAGCACAAAATGATATGTGTTATTTTCACTCAATGACTACATTTACATGTACACAACCATTGTGAATACTCAAATTAATGTAACTGTTTGATTAAAATGTTTGCATGCTTTGCAAGAAGAACGATCTCCTTAATAATCCTGTTTACATTGACACATCTGATAATCAGGCTACCTGATGGAACTGAAAAATACAGAAAATCATCAAAATAAACGTTCTATCACACTGACCAATTCCAATTTGTTTTTGTTAACGTTAGCTAGTTGCAAGGTGACTAACACTAATGTTAGCTAGGTGGCAAATGTTAACGTTAGCTAGGTTGCTAATGCTAGCTAGGCTAGGGGTTAAGGTTAGGAGTTAGGTTAAAGGGTTAAGGTTAGGGTTAACTAACATGTTAAGTACTTGTAAAGTAGCTAAAAAGTTGTAATTAGTTGCAAGGTTGACTAATTAGCTAAAATTGTCCATGATGAGAGTCAAACACACAACCTTAGGGTTGCTAGACATTCCTACACCCACCCATCCATCCTGACCAGCCACTCGCCTTTCGTTTTTGCCTTAAATAACCTTCTGCCTTAGTATCCAAACGTAACATATCATACAAATTTGAGTGTCCTTAAATGTACATTTACTATGTTACGTCTAGTCTATGAGACCAGGTTGAATGCACAGCAGGAACTCTGATTAAGGTGTTTACATGTCCTATTATTAGAACGATTGCTAAACAAATCTAGGTGTTGTAATCGCTGTATGCTTACTTTGATTATGACTTCACGTCGATTAAGATCATCAGAATAAGGCGTTTACATGACTAATGCCATACTCAGCCTATTCTTGCCATAATCAGTTTAATATCAAATTATTAGTGCACATCTATTGAAATGAATCAATTCAACAAATATTGCATTGTTTCTCATTGTTTCTTACATAAAAAAGCTAAGTCAGAGCCAAAATGAACAAACCTGAATGGATGAAGTTCTCTTCTTGTCTGGAAAGCGTAGAGGCTTGAGTACAGACAACACACCCTCACACACACACTGACTTATACCCACAACCATGCCCTCACCCACACACCTGTCACACCTGTAAATTGATGCTGCCCATCAACTCACATGACGGACAACATACACCTGGTATGCAAATACATCCATTGGCTATGACAACACTTAGTGACATTAAGTATGATTCAAGAGAATATGCCGTGCCGTGTGGAATGTGTTATGAATACTGGGCTCCGACCAGAGTTTCTGCCTGTCCAGGTCATATGAAGTTAATCCTTTAATACATTTTATATAGCAACTTGTCATTTGAAAGATATCTTCCAACCAAAATACAACCTTACATTATTTGTCCACTTACCATGGCTGTAGTCGAATCCCCAATACTTTTTTTGAATACATTTTTATTTCAAACATAAATAATATTTGATAGTCATTTTGTGGGTTGTCAGTATCACCAGAGAGTCCCATTCATCCTGAAAAGACCTTTAAAAAAACACAGCAATACAACTAATCACTTTCAGATTTGAAGGTTTTTAAGTGTTTTTCTATGTACAGAGATAGAAAGTCATGAGTGAGAGGGGTAGACATAGATATGAAGCCGCAGGCAGTGTTTGAACCCATACCATAAGGGGCAATGTGTGGTCCAAAGGCAGCAGCACTACACTAGACCACTAGACCAGACTCCGGCAGAGAATTTCATGTTTTGATGTATCATAAAACAATTCAAAAGTGGATTAAACAGCAATAAAGTCAAATACCTAAGTAAGCAAAAATACATATCCATACACTGTCTAAGGGATTTGACCACAGCCAAGTACAATAAGTGAACAATTGTATGTAAGTTTGTATTTAAGGGCCTTGTCATTTCATTAGACATCTACTTTTATGCTCATAAGTGGATTTTTCATGCAAATATGCACAAGTATTTCAAGTTAGCATTTGTCCATAGCTAAATCTCTCTCTTTGTCTTCAGACTCGATGATATGCGTCTCAAATGGCAAGTCCCTACATAGTGCACTAGGTTTGACCAAAATAACTGCGCTACAGTGGGGGGAAAAAGTATTTGATCCCTTGCTGATTTTGTATGTTTGCCCACTGACAAAGAAATGATCAGTCTATAATATTAATGTTAGGTTTATTTGAACAGTGAGTGACAGAATAACAACAACAAAAAATCCAGAAAAACGCATGTTAAAAATGTTATAAATTGATTTGCATTTTAATGAGGGAAATAAGTATTTGACCCCCTCTCAATCAGAAAGATTTCTGGCTCCCAGGTGTCTTTTATACAGGTAATGAGCTGAGATCAGGAGCACAGTGCTCCTAACCGCAGCTTGTTACCTATATAAAAGACACCTGTCCACAGAAGCAATCAATCAATCAGTTTCCAAACTCTCCACCATGGCCAAGACCAAAGAGCTCTCCAAGGATGTCAGGGACAAGATTGTAGACCTACACAAGGCTGGAATGGGCTACAAGACCATCGCCAAGCAGCTTGGTGACAAGGTGACAACATTTGGTGCGATTATTCGCAAATGGAAGAAACACAAAAGAACTGTCAATATCCCTCGGCCTGGGGCTCCATGCAAGATCTCACCTCATGGAGTTGCAATGATCATGAGAACGGTGAGGAATCAGCCCAGAACTACACGGGAGGATCTTGTCAATGATCTCAAGGAAGCTGGGACCATAGTCACCAAGAAAACAATTGGTAACACACTACGCCGTGAAGGACTGAAATCCTGCAGCGCCTGCAAGGTCCCCCTGCTCAAGAATACATATACATGCCCGTCTGAAGTTTGCCAATGAACATCTGAATGATTCAGAGGACAACTGGTGAAATTGTTGTGGTCAGATGAGACCAAAATGGAGCTCTTTGGCATCAACTCAACTCGCCGTGTTGGAGGAGGAGGAATGCTGCCTATGACCCCAAGAACACCATCTCCACCGTCAAACATGGAGGTGGAAACATTATGCTTTGAGGGTGTTTTTCTGAGAGAACCTCCTTGTGAGAACCTCCTTCCCTCAGCCAGGGCATTGAAAATGGGTCGTGGATGGGTATTCCAGCATGACAATGACCCAAAACACACGGCCAAGGCAACAAAGGAGTGGCTCAAGAAGAAGCACATTAAGGTCCTGGAGTGGCCTAGCCAGTCTCCAGACCTTAATCCCATAGAAAATCTGTGGAGGGAGCTGAAGGTTCAATTTGCCAAACATCAGCCTCGAAACCTTAATGACTTGGAGAAGATCTGCAAAGAGGAGTGGGACAAAATCCCTCCTGAGATGTGTGCAAACCTGGCGGCCAACTACAAGAAACGTCTGACCTCTGTGATTGCTAACAAGGGTTTTGCCACCAAGTACTAAGTCATGTTTTGCAGAGGGGTCAAATATTTATTTCCCTCATTAAAATGCAAATCATTTTATAACATTTTTGACATGCGTTTTTCTGGATTTTTTTGTTGTTATTCTGTCTCACTGTTCATATAAACCTACCATTAAAATTATAGACTGATCATTTCTTTGTAAGTGGGCAAACGAACAAAATCAGCAGGGGATCAAATAATTTCCCCCCCACTGTATATAGGGACTAAGGTGCCATTTGGGTCAGAACCTAGGAAACATGCCAGAGTTATGGCCTCCACATGCCCTCAGAAAAATATGTCTAAGGCACTTAAGGCATTTCGTTAAAGCCCTTCATTTGATGAGCAGATCACTTTAACTGTTCACTTTATCATAGCCCAATTTAACTATCCTGAAAAAGTGGACCTCATCCTGTTAAACACATTATGATATTGCATTGGATCAAACCGAGAAAATGGCGGATCGTTGAGCTCCTTAAGAAAGTCCATTATTCATTACAATAGCATAGGGAGAAGGACTTGCTATGGCAAGTAGCCAGCTCTCATAATGTGGTAAATCTGCAGTGCCACGGCGTATCATGGCGGCCCACTTAGTGTTGCTCAGAAGCATACATTTTCCTCCAGGTTGCGCGGCTCAGCGAGTTAGACGAAAACCATGGAAGGCTTTTTTTTACTGCAAATTGAAGATAACTAGTGCAACACACACACACTCAAGTTCTGTTTTTACAGCAAAGTGAAAAAAGCAACTCATTTATGTTTTTTCGGGAGGATAAAAATTCAGGTTGTTAAGACAGCATCCGACATGTTAATGTTAAATGCTAGTCTCATTATTGCAATGTATTCCATACAAATGTTCAACCCAAGTCACAGGTTTAGTTCACTACCTGCTACAAGATGCTGCTCTTCTGTTATCCTACAGAGCCAAAGAGTCACTCTCTGGCAGAGACGGGTCAAATCTATAATAAGGAAAGAGTCCATCTTTTCTCCTGGACATCAGTATTGTACATTCTCTGCCTCTCCTATACACAACAGCCCATCTCACTGACCAGAAAAAGGGCATAATTTAGGGCTGCATGTCTTGAATGACATGATCGACCAATGGGTTTGTTTCTGTGATTCCTCACATCCTATTTGCCTCCTTCTGTTCATATTGGAGGAGAAGATCCAAGGTCCCTCCGCCCAGGCCTTCTGCTGTAATGCATTTTGAGAAGGAGGCGAGGAGAGCGGTTGCGAGGAATACAGGAAAGACAAAATGAGAAATAGCCCAAGTGAGATTTGCGAGTGTCCTTAGACGACCTTTGCTCAAGGGAGTATGTATTGCATCATTAACACTCTGTTATATAACCACGCTCTCCAGATAAAGCTGTCCTGCGTTCATACATGAATTAATCACCATCCTTATTACATTTCACATCCCATTACGCTCTAATGCAAGGCATGAATAAAACATGAGGAGGAAACACAAATGCCTATTTGTCACTGTAATTTCCCAAAGCCAAACGTTTCAATGTGTTTTTCCCTGTGGAGTTTAGTGATGGCGCTCACTTAAAGACTTTATGTTTGAATCACAAATAAATCAAGTTAAAACAAATCTAAAACCAGAGAAACCATTTTGTTTAAAGGTGTTGGAACATGGATGCTATAGTCTAGTATGCTATTGGTTTGTGCTGCATTTAATTTCACTTAATAACTGTTTCAGGTCTATTTCTGGTGTTTTTCCGACCATGTTTCTTTCTTCCATGTTTGCACAAGATATGACAAAGCAAGAGCAAATGATCTGTCTGGGGTTTTCAGATAACAGGTAAAATCTCAAACAATTACAGTTCAAAAAACACACAAGTAGTGTTCTGGTTGTTTTCCACTGACAATTTATACAACAGACTAGATGCCTGACTTGAACATTGCATGGTGGATAGGCTCAGTCAAGGGGATCCACCGAATTCCTGAATCTCCACAAGGCCTGCCCTGTCAATCCTCATGTTTCATACATTAAACCGACCGCCCCTTTGCCATCGCTGCAAGATTTTGCTCCCAAGTTTGAGAAAGATATCAGCAAAGTAGATAGATAAGGCTCTGCTGCTTTTGTATCTGATGAACAAGAATGAACATTACCCGATGAACATTACCCTAGGCTTTAGATTTTAATCTAACCAGTCTCTCAAAATGAAGTTATCACAGTCCCTCATTTTCTGTGCCTACAATAAACTAAAATTGCTCCTTTAAGATCGAGAGCCCCAAACAATGAAGGATGTTTTTAACGATTGGTAATATCAAGAAGAACGTTAGACTACAGCTTTTTGTTCTAATTCAAGATTTTTCAGAAATCAGTTATTAACCATTGCATTTTAAACCCTTGCTAATTCTATTTTCTATTTTGATGATAATAAGACAATATTACCACTAACCAACACTTACATGAAGTACTGTAAGAGTAAACATACTGAGTCATAAGACTGGTCTCATAGATTAGATGTAACATACTGTAGTAACCGTAAACCTGGGACAATCAAATGAGTATGATATGTTACGTTTGGTATGGTTACATAAGACAGAAGTTTACTTAAGGAAAAAACTAAAGGAGGGTGCTACTTTGCAACTACTTAGCTAACTCTTCCCCTAACCTTAATTTAACCTAACTCCTAACCCGAACCTTCACCCTAACCTTAACCCCTTAACCTAACTCCTAACCCTAACCCTGGCCTTAACCCTAACCCTAACCTTAACCCATAAACCCTAGCCTAGCTACCGTTAGACACCAAGCTAACGTTAGCCACAAGAAATTGTAATTCGTAACATATCTTAAGAATTGCAATTCATAACATATCATACGAATTGTAATTCGTAACATATCATATCAAATGGATGATGGACATCCACAAATGAATACATACATATGAAATGTAACTTATCATACTAAATGGAGAGTCTCGGATTTACAGAATAATACCAAATGCTCTGAGACCACGTTGCAGACACATACAGTTTATGCAAGGAGGCCATTTGAAAAACCATGAAAGCAAATCCTTTGTGTGACCATCTTATTAATAGCATAAATTGTACTCACCATTTTTGTCTGCACGGCGAAATATCTGGAAATGAAAAAACAACAAACATTAAATCAAACAATCTACATAATTCATGTTTAAAGCAAATAACAACACTGTGAAACATGCAGTAAAAGTGGCACAACAAATCTAGAAAACTGCATTGTGTAGAAAATTTTACACAAAATATAAGGGTGAGATTCTACCTTGACAAATAAACCAGGATGGAAAAGAACTGTGAGGCACGTTAGGAAGATAATCTATTTATGATTCAGAGACCATGTATAATATCATAATAAATGTTTTGGCATACTGCATTGGTGCACAAGAAAACATTAAAGATTAACTATAATATCTGCAAGCATTTTTTTATATCTGAGAGAGATTTCATCTCAGGAAATGATAATCAGTGACATAAATGTTTAGCAGGATGCAGCTCTGGAGGAAAGTTGGTCATTTGCTAGGCAAATGATTCTTGGTCATTTGCTAGGCAAATGATTCTTGGTAATTTGAGGAACATTGGTCTTTTACCAGGCAACACTGTAATCGAGCTGTTCCGGAAAGGTTGCCTAAGCACTCAACCTGGTCTCAGAGCAAAACGTATTAGATTTTACTAAAATCTGTGCCACTCCATTTAGTATTATATGCTACTTTACGTTTGGTTACATTACATTGCCCTACCAATGTAATAGCGGTCGTACAATATGATACGAATTGTAGGATGTATAGTATCCTACGTCTTGATCGCACCAGTTTGCTTTGACCCATTTAGTATGATATATGACATTTGACTGCTTTAGTATGATATATTACGTTTGACTGTTGTAGTATGATATGCTACGTTAAATTAGGGGTTAGGAGTTAGGTTAACCTCTTACATCTAGACGTTCCGCTAGCGGAACACCTGCTCCAATATCCAATGATAGGTGTGGCGCGAATTACAAATTCCTCAAAAATACAGAAACTTCAATTTTTCAAACATATGACTATTTTACAGCATTTTAAAGACAAGACTCTCCTTTATCTAACCACACTGTCCGATTTCAAAAAGGCTTTACAGCGAAAGCAAAACATTAGATTATGTCAGCAGAGTACCCAGCCAGAAATAATCAGACACCCATTTTTCAAGCTAGCATATAATGTCACAAAAAACAAAACCACAGCTAAATGCAGCACTAACCTTTGATGATCTTCATCAGATGACACACCTAGGACATTATGTTATACAATACATGCATGTTTTGTTCAATCAAGTTCATATTTATATCAAAAAACAGCTTTTTACATTAGCATGTGACGTTCAGAACTAGCATACCCCCCGCAAACCTCCGGTGAATTTACTAAATTACTCATGATAAACGTTCACAAAAAACATAACAATTATTTTAAGAATTATAGATACAGAACTCCTTTGTGCAATCGAGGTGTCCGATTTTAAAATAGCTTTTCGGTGAAAGCACATTTTGCAATATTCTGAGTAGATAGCCCAGCCATCACGGCTCGCTATTTAGACACCCACCAAGTTTAGCCCTGACCAAACTCCGATTTACTATTAGAAAAGTTTGATTACCTTTGGTGTTCTTCGTCAGAATGCACTCCCAGGACTGCTACTTCAATAACAAATGTTGGTTTGGTTCAAAATAATCCATAGTTATATCCAAATAGCAGCGTTTTGTTCGTGCGTTCAAGACACTATCCGAAGTGTAAATAAGGGTCACGCGCACGACGCATTTCGTGACAAAAAATGTCTAAATATTCCATTACCGTACTTCGAAGCATGTCAACCGCTGTTTAAAATCCATTTTTATGCCATTTTTCTCATAAAAAAGCGATAATATTCCGACCGGGAAAGCGTGTTTACGTACAAAAGATAGAGAAAATAAAAGCATGGGATCCCCTCGTGCACGAGCCTGAGTCTCATAGTACTGTGACCGGCCACTATCCAAACGCGCCAATGTTTTTCAGCCAGGGGCTGCCTCGATATCATTCAGCTTTTTGCCGCCTTCTGAGAGCCCATGGGAGCCGTAGGAAGTGTCACGTAACAGCAGAGATCCCCTGTATTGGATAGAGATAATCAAGAAGGCCAAGAAATGGTCAGACAGGGTACTTCCTGTACAGAATCTTCTCAGGTTTTGGCCTGCCAAATGAGTTCTGTTATACTCACAGACACCATTAAAACAGTTTTAGAAACTTTGGAGTGTTTTCTATCCAAAGCTAATAATTATATGCATATTCTAGTTTCTGGGCAGGAGTAATAATCTGATTAAATTGGGTACGTTTTTTATCCGGCCGTGAAAATACTGCCCCCTAGCCATAACAGGTTAAAGGATTAGCTAACATGCTAAGTATTTGTAAAGCATTTCCAATGTTGCTAAAGTTGTCCGTGATGAGATTCAAACCTGCAACCTTTAGGTTGCTAGACATTTGCGTTATATGCTTACCCATCCACCCAGACCAACCACCCTTCTTTTGTTTTTCGCCATTAAGTAACCTATTGTCATACCAAACTTAACATATCATACTAATTTGAGTGTCCAGGATTTATGTCTGCCAAAGTAATGTAACCTAATGTAAAGTAACATATGATACTAAATGGAGTGGCGCTGATTTTGTCAAATACAATACTTTTCCCTCTGAGACCAGGCTGAAGCACTGCAGGGAAAATATTTGCACAAATGAGGGCCGAATGTTGTGTTAGCACTCTGGTCCAATCAGGCCTTTCATCAAGTGTTACGTTAGTGACACTTCGTCCAATTAAATCAGCTCTATAGCCATTGAAACTCCTATGTGTATTTAAGTCAGTACAAAATCCACTCAAAGACCTAGAGTCCAATGGTTGGCTGAGTGCAGTATTGAGAGCTTTGCACACAGGTTCATAATGGCTACCTATCAAACACACTCGGCTGTGGAGCCAAGACATGCACTGCTGTGTGTCCATTTAAAACAACATTATACCTTCATTCAAGTGAGATCTACTGAGCATCCCATAGTAAATAACTGTCTCAGAAAACACCTAAGACCAGCTCCTTAACTCCCAACATTGTTCAACTCTAGCTTAATGGTTGGTACCCACTGGGCACACACTGGTTGAATCAATGTTGTTTCCACATCATTTCAATGAAATGACTTTGAACCAACGTGGAATAGACATTGAATTGAAGGCTAATGGTTGATATGTCCTGCTAGCTATTTTGGGGTGCCTATAAGGCATATGTCAAACTCATTCTGTGGAGGGCTGAGTGTCTGCGGTTTTCACTCCACCCTTGTACTTGATTGATGAATTTAGAGCACTAATTAGTAAGGAACTCCCCTCACCTGGTTGTCTAGGTCTTCATTGAAAGGAAAAACCAAAAACCCGCAGACATTCAGCCCTCCGTGGAATGAGTTTGACACCCCTGCCATAAGAGTTGAGTTTAATTTCAATTCAGTCCGTTCAGGAAGTAAACTGAAATTCCAAATCCAATTTCCATTGCTTTTCAATTAGGAATATTGTAATTGTAATTAGAATTTCAGTTTGCTTCATGACTTGAAGTGGAATTGACCCCAACCCTGGTGCATATATTATAGGACATCTGAACAGTCCTAAAAAAGGTTGTCTAAGCATCTCACAGTGCAGGTCTCAGAAACCTCCTGCGGACATTTTTGTCCATGTCATGAGGGGCTGATATGGTATCTACCAACTGACCCTCAGACATTCCACATGGTGACAAACTGTGAGCCTGTCCTGCTGATTCTTATCCAGGTCAACAGATTATACCCCAATTTAGGGTTTTAATCACTCACACAACATGAGTCCTTCAGATGGAAATATTAAGCTCGAAACAAAAATGGTGTTGTGCAACATGTCTTGAAGCTTGTTTATCATAAACTCTTATTAGCCTACTCAGCAAAATATAGTGAACCAACCTGGAAACCTTCAGCGCAATGTGCATCACCGCCAATAAAACCAGAGAGGCAGAGGAAACTATTCAATCCGTATCGCGGAAGTTCAGAGTTACAGCGTGATTGAAATTTAAATGCAATGTCCCAGAGTTTGTGGAGGCTGCATTTCAGGTAAATGCTGCATGTCGGCTTAATCACAATTACCTTTAAATTTCCATCACGCAATCTGTAACGCTTCAGCGATCTAGATTGAATAGAGCCCTTAATCAACTCTAATGAGTCCTTTGAGAAGAAGGCAGAATAAATAAGTAGGAACATTTCCCTGCAACACCATACTGAGAGTGCAGCGTCGTTCCCTCGCTAAATCGGAGGGAAAACTAAACGAGGGGGAAAGCAACCACTGTAAGCATCAGGCATAAAGAGTTCCCACATTCACTGGAGGGGGTGTAGTTGATGAAGCAATGACAGCATGTGTCATTCAACTGAACTATTGTTCTGCCAATTGCACATAGGGGAGTGGATCATACACAGATGCATGAAGGCTTACACGTAGAAGTACAAAGGCTTACACACTGAAGAAGGCTCTTTACTGTAGCCAAAATGTCTGTATACAATCCCATCCCCATGTGCAGTGAAAATCATTCGAAACATGGAAAAATGAATCAACTCTTTGCTACATCTTTTATATGCAGACCTAGCCGACAGTACTATTTAACTTTAACATATTTATACTTACTGGTTTTTACACACCTCACTTTTTATTAGTCATTATCCTCATTAGCGGAACCCTAAGCCCCAATTTATTGGATAGTCCCATATAGATTGTCTCTAGTCTACATGTTCAAACGTTCAACAAACTATCAAATGCAACTCTAATGCTATGCAATAAATAGCTTGCTAGTGTTAAGGTTGAAGCAGCAAAATATGACAACTGTGAAAGGGGTGTGAAGACTTTCACTAGGCACTTTGAACTTACTATCCACAAACCCTAAGATATCATTAAAGCCACGCCATTGTAGGCTATTTGTTGAGCTTGGTTTTATTATTTTACTCTTACTGTTGCTGTCATGAAAAAATATTGTTGTTTTCTGTTCTGGATATAAACTGAGACGAGACTCTGGGTCCCTCAGAACTTGCTTCTCCTTTGTGGACATCGCATTAAATCTCTGGTTGTCGATTTCTTCTTTGGTTCAACACAGACTGTAGACTCAACACAAATTTTCTGGATCAATCCATTTCTAACAGACTTTGGCGTTACCGGCAGCCAGGTTGTAAACATCTCCTGAGGTGGTGACAGAATTGACCAGACCACATAAAATGAGGTGAGACAGTTTTGCCTTTTGCATTACTGTGAGGGTTTTTCGGCTTCAACTGCTTAATCTAGCTGGAGAACAATACATGTGTTGATAAAGCAATAACAGCATGTGTCATTCAAGTGAATTGTTAGTTCTGCCAACTGTGCTTTAAATGGTTTGGTCTTCGTCTAGCTGGAGAACATTCAATTAGCAATCCTGTTGGGTTTATATGGTTAGACGTCAAGCACAGATTGTTCTATGCATGTGAACTGCTCAATGTGCACTCATTAGGATACAGTACTGCAGGATAGATAAACACCCACTACCCACCCATAGAAAAGGCCTTTAGGAAATGTTGCTTCTTTTTTGGAGATGCCGTCTCATACATTACAGTGGATTCAGTGAATGGGAGTCGATTGCATTTCGTCCTTTAATGTGCACTTATACTGCACTTACTGCTCCTGTTATTGGCCAATTACCTGCCTCAATGAAATGTGGAAAATGCTCATCTTTCTATCCGATTGGAGGGATATCTGGCTGAGGCAACAAGACAGTGACGCTGTTGAGGGTCATTGGTTACTTACAGTGTCATCTTCTCTTCATCTTATGCTTATTACGTAATTGCCTACAATTAAAATGCACATGCAAAAGTCCTCCATTGGTTACAATATCATGCCTTTCACTTATTATAAGTGTATTTATTATGTAATAGCCTTCCTAAAGGCAAATATATCATCAAAATGCGTATGCAAAAGCTCTCCATCACCTAATTTATTGAAATCATATTTTATTAAGAATTTTCTGTTACTAACCAGATCAGTGTAGGCTACATTCCCCTTAGCATGAACTCTATAAAGAGATTGAACTGGTTTTACTGCGGAAAAGGGACTTGAAGGCAATGGTGTACTGTTGGCTGGCTATTATGCACATTATTCATGACCAATAATTCAGGCCTATCAGAACAGGCTACTCTTTTTCGTTTAGATAGTTAGTAACATTAATAATGAGCATTTTTATGCTGCTGGAGCAAGCATGACCAATCCAAGCCAAAGTCTGGGCAAGATGCCTCAACAGACCATTGTCAATCTAGGACAAGTTAATGGCAGTAAAATCCAAACACTTCAGACATGCAAGGTTTCCACAGTCCTCCTCTTTCCTGTGATCTACAATATAAACATATCACATACATTTTTTTTTACAAAAAGGAAAGCTAAAAAAGAAAAAAAGCATTATGTCAACGATGATCTTGAATTAGTGAATTGGCTAATATTTTATTCATTCATTAATTAATTTATTCCTTTGATCATCCGTTCATTCATTTTACCACCAATGTCATGACCCTTATGACCATGTGAGATCCAACGGTAGGCGAAATGATATGCTATATATATACATATCAGAGCCTAAAGCCGTTTTTTGTTATGGGTCATAAATAACACATCGACCAGATGTGTTAATTGGATGTGAGATTTCGTGGTATTGTTAATAACATCAGATGATTTTCACACACTAATGATCTTTAAACACCCCTCACCTTGTTATCTAATAATTACATGCAAGAGTGCAACAAAGGCAATTTAAAATCATTATAG
The DNA here is from genome assembly GCF_965601325.2 of Salmo salar. Taxonomy (NCBI): domain Eukaryota; kingdom Metazoa; phylum Chordata; class Actinopteri; order Salmoniformes; family Salmonidae; genus Salmo; species Salmo salar. The sequence goes on along the minus strand of NC_138305.1, from coordinate 78,166,934 downwards.
CATTATTTGATATAATTTCTGTCTTTTTTTTGTTGGTTCAACAGATTAAAGGTAGGCCTACATTAAAATAGATTACTTTTATATGTCGACCTGCTGCATCTTTGAACGCTTTGACAGCTGCCTGGCATATAATATCAAAGTGCATAATGACCACATTATGCACTTTGACCACATGATAACACATTATGTCAAATGATGCGTCATACTCAGTAAAACGCTTCCATTTTTTTTTTTGTTATATATTGACGCTGGATGCAGACTGGGCTACTTACATCTTGAAAGATAGAGATTCCTTGATTTTGGTTCTTCTGCTGGAGCTGCTGCTGTTTCCTGTGGTGGTCATGTTTAGCAGACTGAAGACATATGGTGATCATTTCTGTGCATGCCAGCATTTTGAAAATATTTTTGAATGCAATGTATTAACTCTGAATGAATGACAGTCCTTGGTCCTGGTTATGATGACCGTGGTCTATCCTCTGATGCTGCTCATATGACGATAGGCTACCGCCTCGCTTTCTGTTCGAGGAGGCTGCTCTCCAGTTTGCACATCAATTTGATTTGACAACATAAGAAACTCCGACCCCGCCTTTCCACTGTCACGAGCGAATTGCTATAGATGAAAATATATGTGGAATGCACCATCTGCCGGCGAGCTCTTGTGTAGCTTACAGTTTCTAAGACCAACCTGTCTAATTAACGAGAGCTTTTGAATAAACTGCAATTGAAAAGGAGGACAAATTAAGCAGGTTATGATAATCGTAGAGATACATTATATAACCATATCTATATAATTATATAAAAGTGTTCTATTTAATTATATGATAATGATGTGTGTGAGTGATAGAGAGAGAGAGATGAAAAATAATGAGCACTTTGTCTCGTTGGTATGACAAAATGTTCAACACAAATGTGACATTCGGAAACCACTATGGGCTGGTCTGAAGCTGTATATTATTCATACAGTATATTAAGGTTAAATATACATTGCACAGAAGTGTTTGTTTTTGTATGCCTATATTTCACAGTAATTACACTTTTATTAATTACATCACAAACCGCAGCAATTAGACAAAAAGCATTTGGGCTAGCCTATCCTCAAGTGCATCATGTCTTTTTACAACTTGGTTACTCCCAGTCCCCAGCCTGGCCCCCTACGTGATAACGTATGGGTGTGAACAAGAATAATTTTCGAAGAATATTGCATAATGCTGACAACGTCACTGCCCTAACTTTTGACGACAGATTCATCTCTGTCTATTGCTGTTTTGAAGTTCGTCCTCAGTGCAGGTCAACAGGTAAGATGTTCAGAATTATTCTATTTGTTTGTCCCTATGCAATTTAGCGAGCATAATATTATTGCTTATGATACTTCAAATTAGGCAATTCTACACTTGTAGGCTAAAGGAACCCATAAGTAGACATGCTGTATGTCTATATGGTCGTTGACAGCTAGCCTACATGTTAAGTTCAGGAATGTTAACATAAGAGTTTTGACTGTTACCTAAATAATATATAACAGCCAAATACATTTTATGTCGTGCTTCTCATTTTATCATCTCTAAGTGCTAAAAAAACAACAACAACAACAAAGATATAAAGAAAGCTATAAAAAATGCATAAAGAAGATAACCCTAAAACCATAGATGGACTACAGGAATGCACATAGTGTGTCACTTGAATGTGAATAAATGTAAACTGTGTTTGGTCGTTACTCCTCAAGCATTAGGGTTAATGGTTTAGTTCCCTGGGACGTTTGACCGAATAATGGCCTCATAATGCTCAGCTGCTGTGGATCTAGATAGACTAACTTGGAGGTCAGATAACCTCATACCACAAGAATAAACTACAGATCCTGAGAATTGTCTTCTAATCCCCTAACCGCAGACCAGCTGAGTAGCCATAGGGGTCCTATATTCTTTACATGAAATGCTCGTTAACGCTAAGGATTAGTTAGTTCCAAACAAAACAACCATTAAAACAATGAGTGCGGAAACCTTTATTATTATTCTTATTATTACTATAATCTGAAATGGCTGGCTTGGACTTTTTATTAATTAGGATTTATAAACTAGTTTGGTCACGGTGACAGAAATATTATAGGCCAAATATGTCTGTGTTTTGTCATCAAAAATTAAATGACTTCCACGTCGTCTCATAAGATTCGATTTTTAAATACACTGACGCTCACTAACAATCGTCCACAGTCCCAGCGCAATGACGTCTTTTTGTCGGAATCTTGCTTCAGCACCTTGCAGAGCATGAAAAGCGCGCGCCTGCACAGACAAGATAAGCCGCGCCCGCAGGCACACCTATTCCATCAACTCTCTTTATTTTCTTCAAACGTAAATAATGGGCCCCACTGTTCACACATTTCTGAAACAATTTCAAATCACTAAAACCTTATATTGCTGAAAGTTTGATTCAAAGTTTGTTCCCCTCTCTCTTGAACATAGTACCATAGTCCTATATTTCGTTTTAATTTCCCCTTTAAAATGTAAGGTTATGAAAGATTCTGGAAGATGGTGGCAATAGCATTACATAGGCTACTTCAGGACTATTGTACATTAGCCTACAGTGACCTTAAACTTGCCTAAGCCTGTTTAAAAGTACTGTAGGCCTAAACTAGTGTAAATAGCATTTAGCATAGATACAACATCTATAACAAAGTGTCAGAATTGTATGTTTTAAAGGTCTTATGTCCTATGTCTCGTGTTGATCCAGAGTCAAAACTGCTTCAAGAGCCATGGCCGCTTTTCTTCACCGCTGCCCCTTCCTGAAGTCGGCCCCCAAGCCTGTTTTGCTGAAAACTGGGGCCGCCCTCCTCTCTATGGCCGACCGATGCCCCATGATCGCCCGCCAGATCACTGTTTGTGCCTCAATCCCCAAGGAGAGGAAGACAACCATCCATTCTACCCAGTCAGCAGGCATCCTACCCCTGAGTGTGGACTCAAAGCATCATTTTGCCCAATCAGCAACCCAGGTGGCTGTCTCCATGTCCAAGGGATGTCCCTTTGTCTCCAATCAGATTGGCATGGTAAGAGCGAGCCCTGAGGTTCAGGAGGACGTCCCGACGGATTCTAACCCAGGTAAAGACAACACAATAGTAGTTTATTTGTTTATTTGGATCCCCATTGGCTTTTGCAGAAGCCGCAGCTACTCTTCATGGGGTCCACAAAAAACACAGAACATGACAAATAACAAAACACTGATACACTGATAGACAAGGGCAGACACACACAATTAAAATACAATGATATACAAACAATACAACTAAAAAAGAATACAAACAATACAACAACTAAATAAAATAGTGTGTGTCTGTGTGTGCATGTGTGTGTCCCCTCACAGTCCCTGCCGTTCCATTATATGTTAATAAGTTAATTTAAAGCAGTTAACTCAGATTAATACTTCAAGAGTTCCGTTGAAAGTAAAAGGTTGTGTCTCAAAAAAGTATATTTCCATAGTCAAGGCCTGTCTTACCTATTGTCTCACCTCATCTAACCTGGTCTATACCTGTCTCACCTCACCATACCTGGTCTAAACCTGTCTCACCTGACCTAACCTGGTCTAAACCTATCTCACCTAACCTGGTCTAAATCTATCTCACCTCATCGAATCTGGTCTAAACCTCTCACCTCACCTAACCTGGTCTATACCTGTCTCACCTAACCTGGTCTAAACCTGTCTCACCTCATCTAACCTGGTCTAAACCTGTCTCACCTCATCTAACCAGGTCTAAACCTGTCTCACCTCACCTAACCTGGTCTAAACCTGTCTCACCTCACCTAACCTGTCTAAACTTGTCTCACCTCACCTAACCTGGTCTAAACCTGTCTCACCTCATCTGACCTGGTCTAAACCTGGTCTAAACCTGTCTCACAAACCTGTCTCACCTCATCTAACCTGGTCTAAACCTGTCTCACCTCACCTACCCTGTTCTAAACCTGTCTCACCTCATCTAACCTGGTCTAAACCTGTCTAATCTCATCTATCCTGGTCTAAACCTGTCTCAACTGATCTGACCTGGTCTAAACCTGTCTCACCTCATCTAACCTGGTCTAAATTTGTCTCACTTCATCTAACCTGGTCTAAACCTGTCTCACCTCATCTAACCTGGTCTAAACCTGTCTTACCTCAGCTAACCTGGTCTAAACCTGTCTCACCTCATCTAACCTGGTCTAAACCTGTCTCACTTCATCTGTAGGCCGTCATTGTAAATAAGAATTTGTTCTTAACTGACTTGCCTAGATAAATAAAGGTTAAATAAAAACATAAAAATCTCTCATCAACCCTCAAACAGGAAAGACTGGCATGCATGTTGTTGATGTTAGTTCTGTGTGTGCAGTTAAGGGCAAGGCAAGGTGTGCTGCTCTGTTTTGAGCCAGCTGCAGCTTTGCTAGATATTTCTATGCTGCACTTGACCCTATTACCGGACAGTAATAAAGATGGGACAAGACCAGATCCTGAACAACTAGTACAGTAGATTTTTGTGTCAAAAAATGTTGATATTTTTATAACAGACATACCCTTCCCCATCTTCACAATAACTTTGTCAATATGACTTGACCATGATAATTTACCATCTAATGTTATACCTAGGAGTTTAGCAAACACAGCAGACACACTTTGGTAGACACAAACAACAAGTCCAAGTTCTAAACACAGTGAAAAAATGTACACTTGCCCCAAAATCCTATTAAAACCAGCATCACTGAAGACAAAGAAACAAACTGGGGTAAAAATGGACGAACATAGCATAAATGAGAAATACTTTACAGTATAGTGCATACTGTTATACCCCTGCTCTCTGTCACAGGTATGAAAAGTTCTCTTTTGAAGGAACTCGAGGACTCCATCATGGTGAAGTTCCAAACCCCCAGAGTGTCCCACCTCCTGAAGGACAATATAGGTGAATCAGTTCATAAGACCAGTGTGACTCGTTTGCATTGACTCAATCAGAGGATAAGTTGCACTGTAGTTCTACAATAAATTATATTGACATAATACAGTATATAACTCGGAACTGTTTTCAGTCACACTTCATATTAAGTGGTAATTTGATACCAGTTTAATGATTATTGCATTGACAGGTACTGTGTAAATACATTTACACAAGTTGTATTACATACAACTTATCTGTTTGCACAGCTTTTAAATTGAACGGATTACCAAGTATAGGCCTACTTACAAGCGCGTAATCTCATGCAATAATTATGCACAGCGAAATGAGGTTCAAATGCAAGCAATTTGAGTTGATTTGGAAATGGGCTCCCGAGTGGCGCAGCAGTCTAAGGCACTGCATTGCAGTGCAAGAGGTGTCACTACAGTCCCTGGTTTGAATCCATGCTGTATCACATCTGGCTGTGATTGGGAGTCCCATAGGGCGGCGCAGAATTGTCCCAGCGTTGTCCGGGTTTGGCTGGGGTAGGCCGTCAATGTAAATAAGAATTTGCCACATTCAGGTATCACTACTGGTATGTAAAGTGGGACCCAATTTTCTTTTCATTCAATGGATAAATGATGATTCATTCTTCATCATATTAAAGAAGTTATTGGATCTAGAATCACATGTAACTTGAGAAACTATATGAATGTCTTTTGAATAATTTTAAGTCTTTCACAAAATAATTTGCTGACACTATTATACTTTTAACCCCTACAGTGGGCCCCAGTTTCGACTACGATGGCTTCTTCGACAGGAAGATCTCTGAGAAGAAGAACGACCACACCTACCGCATCTTTAAGACAGTGAATCGGCGCGCTGACGTCTTTCCCTTTGCCGAAGACTACTCCATGGCCGGGCGGGAAGGCTCCCAGGTGTCTGTCTGGTGCAGTAACGACTACCTGGGCATGGGAAGCCACCCCCGGGTCCTCAACGGAATTCAGTAAGCCAGACATCAAGATTCTTTCTCAATTCCTCTTTCCTTGATCCTCTCACATCCTCTCTCCTCAAAGCGCATTGGAGAAGGGGAGGGAGTTTGGACCTTCTCTTCCAATATGGTTGAGAAGGAGGCGAGGAGATTGGATGCAAGGAATCACAGAAAGACAAATAGAGACTGAGCCCATGATGTAGTGCAAAAAGACCAAAGACTAAATTCAACCGAATCAATTCCTTAGATATTCAATTAGATATTCTGTTTACATGTATGGCTCATCATACTGCAGTACATTATATTCTTACGCTACCCCCAGAAGAAAAGCTTAGTCTAGAAACCAACCAGTTCAATGTTCAAGAAAGTTCAAGTACTGCTTTATAAAGTTCAAAGCAGTTGACCGTAGCAAGGGCTAAACTAAATATTGAACAAACTCGCTGTATTAATGACAAAATGTTCTGCATTAGACAAAAACATTACGAGTATGGTAATAAACCAAGCTCCTTGCCTATCAATTGAAAAAGGAAAAATCCGAACGCAAGATTAACGCTATTAGTTTACAGAATAACTCAGTCACCTATGACCCAATTTTTGCAATCCAACTATTCACCTCATGAATTACAATCATATTTAGACAGCAGTTCTCTCCCAAAACTATCCTAACCAGCGCTTCTGTTTCTCAATTATCCTTTTACCCTTGAGGAAGTGTTTGCAGCAATTAAATCTATGCCTAATAATAAATTCCCAGGCCCAGACGGCTTTCCTGGTGAATTTTACAAGCAGTTCTGGCCAGAACTATGTCCTATATTTACATGATAGATTACTTTTGTGTTAAGGGAATTTTGCCTTATTCTATGAATATACCAGTAGCTTCTATCAGTGTCTTGCTTAAAAGTGGGAAGGGCTCATTAGAATGCTCTTCTTTCAGACCGATAAGTTTGTTGAATTTTGATTACGAAGTGATAACTAAATTGATAGCCAGAGGATTAGAGGCTCTATTACCCTCGCTTACCCTGATCAAATGGGATTTATTAAAAACTGGTATTCATCGGACGATGTTAGATGATGGTTTGATGTTATCAACCATTTAAATGAGACTCCTTCTATATTGTTGTCATTAGATGCTGAGAAGGCGTTCAACAGAGTTGAATGGAATTTCCTTTTCTCTGTTTTGCAAAAATGTCATATGGGTGCTAATTTCATCAAATGGGTCAAAGTGATTTATACCATTTTCAGAGCTATGGTGTCCACCAATGGTTTAAGGTCACAAGAATTTCCCCTGAGTAGAGGGACCCGGTGAGGCTGTCCTCTGTCTCCCATTCTTTTCGCGATGGCCGTCGAACCGCTGGCAGAGTCCAGACGTTCTAATGAGTGTTCCATAGGTCCCCTTATTGCAGATCAGGAACATAAACTATCTTTATATGCAGATTATATTGTATTGTATGTTGTCAATCCAGTGAACTCCATTCCACATATCGTTGATACTAATGCCTAATTTGGCTAATCTACAAGGCTAATCTTATCAATTCTAATGCCTGTTTGCTAAATAGCCAGCTAGCAGATGAGTTGAGTTTGATCTGTCCCTTTTCTTGGAAACCAAATGGATTCAAATATTTGTTCTAAAGAATGATCTAAATGTATGAAGACCTGATTTGTTGGTGCAGTCTCCCAGTAACTATGATCGGAAGGATAAACATAATCAAGCTGAATTGTCTTTCCAGATGTAATAATTTATTTCAAATGTTGACCTGTTATTTACCTTATTCTTTTTTTATTATTATTTAAAAAATAATTGTATCAAGGTTTTATTATTGGTCAGCCCAAACTCGCAATTTGATGTCTTGGACTTTGGACAGACACTATGGGTTCAGATTGAAGCTCAATTTAGCCACCTTTTACCTCTAAAGAATCTTATGTTTGTGAATCGGGTCCAGCATATTTGTGATAACAAGAAGACCTTTACTATGTACAACACATGAATGGCATGAGCAGACTGTACAAAGTACTTAGGTATTTCAAACACGTATTCTATACTTGCGTCTATCTCTTGTAATCCTGACCTGCCTAATGTGATATCAAAGGTCGACCTCTATAGGCGATGCTTGCTGGGTCTTATGAGTTTTGCTGACCTGTTCCATAGTGGCTAGAAGACAATGAAGTAATTTATCGAAATCCGTAATGAATACAACATCCCTGGTACGGATTATGTTAGATGTCTTCAAATCCAAAATGTTTTCCTTATGATTATTAAAGAAGGAGAGCTGAGATCTCAGTTGTAAGAAGTTGAAGAATGAATAACCACATCTATATCTATCAAAGGAATCATTTCTAAGATGTAGTGTACATTGTCAAGACAATGGGAATCCGCCTTTATCCCTCTTTAAAGGATGTGGGAAAACGATTTAGGTATGGAATTTGATGAGGAGGTATTGCTTGAGATCTGTAATAAGATACACTACCCATTTACTAGTGTGAATATTAAGGAAACAAACCAAAAAGTATTTTTCACGTTTTATTTTACTCCTATTAAAGTAAATCATATGTTCCCAGACACCTCAGACCGGAAAAGGAACCTTTTTGCACCAAAATAATTTGGCAATGCAATAAGCTAATGGATTTCTGGTGCTCTATTCATACAGGCACTCAGATTATTTTATATATTGGTAAAATCTCAAACCCTTTACCTCCTTAATCACATTCCAAATATTAAGCTTGACTCAGACAAGGTTGTTGATAGCTATTTCATACTTTGCAAAGAAATGTATTATTGTGTGTGGGAAAAATTAAAACCCACCCACTTTTCAATTGTCGTTAAAATAAGTTGCAGATTTTTTGCAGTTAGAAAAAATGACAATGGATTTACAGAATCGTGGTCCCACATTCCTAAAAGTATGGTCTCCTTTACTGTCCTTTATTGGAAAAAGCTTTTAAAAGGTATTCGTGCAGCCTGAGACCCAGCAAGTATCCTTGTTTCATATAAAGAAGGTGGGGGGTGACGATAAAAATAATAATTGTACTAGTTTATCTAAAAAACTCTGAAAATATAAATGTATTATGAAATTGTATCAGCTGCTATTTGTCACCAAGTTATAATGCTAACTACACATTAACTACATTTTCTGATGATAATTGTACCAGCTGCTATTTGGTATTTGTTATATTTATACTATTAAAACCAATTTGTCTTTATAATTGTTATGGGGAAGAAAAAAAAAATTCAAAACATACCTTCTTTGATGTGTTGGAGCTGAGGTTATTGTAAGATGTGATATTTGACTGTGATTCTTCTTGTATTATCTCAGGGATGCCCTGAGTAGGCATGGCGCAGGTGCAGGAGGTACCAGGAACATCTCTGGCACCAGTAACTTCCATGTGCTGCTGGAGAAAGAACTGTCCCAGCTCCACCAGAAAGACGGAGCTTTGGTATTCTCATCCTGCTTCGTGGCCAACGACTCCACCCTCTTCACCCTGGCCAAAATGCTGCCAGGTTAGCCTAAACCCAGGGCCCTCCCGGGTCTCCAAGCTGAAAGTCAAACGTTGACAGAGGATGAGAGGTAGCATGATCCAGGATCTGTTTGTGCTATCTTGCTAACTTGTGACAATGACCATAGGAGTTGACAAGATAGCAAAACAGAGGCCTCCTGGGTGGTGCAGTGTTCTAAGGCACTGCATCGCAGTGCTAGCTGTGCCACCAGAGATTCTGGGTTCGAGCCTAGGCTCTGCCGCAGCCGGCCGTGACAGGGAGGCTCATGGGGTGACGCACAATTGGCCCAGCATCGTCCGGGTTAGGGAGGGTTTGGCCGGAAGGGATATCCTTGTCTCATCGCGCACTAGTGACACCTGTGGTGGGCTGGGCACAGTGCACACTGACCAGGTCGCTAGGTGTACGGTGTCTCCTCTGATACATTGGTGCGGCTGGCTTCTGGGTTTGATGTGTGCTGTGTCAAGAAGCAGTGTGGCTTGGTTGGGTTGTGTTTTGGAGGATGCATGGCTCTCGACCTTCGCCTCTCCCGAGTCGCACAGAGTTGCAGCGATGAGACAAGACAGTAACTACCAATTGGATACCACGAAATTGGGGAGAAAAAGGGGTAAAAAAATAAAAATACAGCAAAACAGATCTGGGACCAGGCTACATTCCAAAATACATTAAATACATTATTTGTACTATAATGCACACACTCTATCATTTCAATGAGAAGAATAGTCAATATTAGCATTTCATTCTAATCAGAACTTCAGCATTGCTTTCAAGGGCAATGTGGTCACATTAGTGGCACCAATCTACATTCCAAAATACGTTATTTGTACTATAATGCACACACTCTATCATTTCTGGTAGACATAGAATTAGAAGCTCATTCTGCCTTGTGGGCTCTCTGCTTTGAAATACAGGCTGTGAGATCTACTCTGACATGGGGAACCACGCTTCAATGATCCAGGGCATAAGGAACAGCGGCGCCAAGCGCTTCATCTTCCGCCATAATGACAGCCAACACCTGGAGGAACTGCTGAGTGGCTCCGACCCCAAGACACCCAAAATTGTGGCATTTGAGACCGTGCACTCCATGGATGGTAAGTGTCATGAAATGGGCTACACAGTCATGTTGCATGTTAGTTTATCTTTGGTTGTCTTTCATAATATATATTTTGCTAGGGGTTTGTGGTGGTTTAACATGAGATAAGCAAGCAGTATTATTTACTTGTTGCTAATATTTTATCTTACGTCCTCTCATATTAATATATTAAGTTCTAAAAATATAATATCCCAGTCAGTGTTGATTTTGAGTGCTACACATTTCATAATTCTGTATTGCTTAGTGCCTCTGTAATAATATCCACGGTCTCTCAGTTATTTACAGTAAAAGGTGGTACATCCTATTTCATCTCACTCGCTCTCAGGTGCTATATGTCCCCTGGAGGAGCTATGTGATGTGGCCCATCGCTATGGGGCCTTGACGTTTGTTGATGAGGTCCATGCTGTGGGCCTGTATGGAGCCCATGGGGCCGGTGTGGGAGAGAGAGACAACATCATGCACAAGATTGACATTGTCTCTGGAACCTTGGGTAAGAAATAAACAGGTTTGATAAGAGTGTCTATGTTTTATGGATTTGTTGTTGTTTTTATAAGTGTATTTTGTACCATGTTGTATTGCATTTTATTCTGTACTATTGGTGCTTCCTCTTGCCCATGGCTCACCTAAAAAAGAGATTAATATATCAATGGGAATCACCTGGTTAAATAAAATAAAAATAAATAAAATAAACAGATGTGTCTACTGTAACAAGGACAGTTCTTGACTAGGCCAACGAGGGACACCAGTTGATTCCCACTTATTTCATTTGTTTTATTTCAAGGATCTAAAAAATCCTGGATTTGCTACCACAAACTGAAGTAGTAATATGTGTTTATGAATTAATTGAATTATACACACTTGCAGTGAAGCAGGTTCCATCATGGCTATAACCATGTAGTCTCTGTCTGTCTTAGCTTGTCTCAGAGCTAGGGAAATGCCCCTCACAGCAGAGATAGATTTGATTGAGCCAGGTGAGTCTCCCCTGGAAGAGGTCCCATTTAACCAATTAATGCCAATTAATAACAGATTTTTACATTGTCAGCTCAAAGATTTGATCCAGCAACCTTTCAGTTACTGGCCCAACACTCTAACCACTAGGCTACCTGCTGTCATCAGGCACAAACTGACATTTATATCGCTGACATCGCAGTAACAACTTTCATCATGCTCTGGTGTTGGCTAACGGAGGGAACGGCAGAGGCTGCAGGCCAGGGGATATACATATCAGCTGTGGAAGTGCTCCCACACACCCAGTCTGGTCATACTGATAAGTCTCTCTAGGAGCAGTTTCTGTGAAAAGTTGCATCTTATGCATAGATCTAAGGTCAGCTTACCTTCTCTCAATCCTAACCTTCACCATTTGAAGTTAGAACTCGATATTACTTCAGATCAGCGCTTATAAAGGCAACCTTAGATGACAAGGTGGTATTAAGTAAATCTAGTCTTAGGCCTACTTATTTCAGAGTATGTGGTTGTCAATCTAGCTAGGTCACATTGGGGTCACATTCAAACTTGATCAACACTATTTGAACTAGGAATACTCCATCGCTCCCAAAATCCAGTAATAGTGTACACTAACTCCAATAATCATAATGGTTCATTGTGATTTGAAGTGTGTTTGTTATAATATAATATAAGTTATAGATATTGTATATGCCTTTTATTGTATATACAGTACCAGTGAAAAGTGTGGACACACTTACTCATTCCAGGGTTTTTCTTTATTTTTACTATTTTCTCCAGTGTAGAATAATGAACTTTCAACAAGGCATACCTGTTAATTGAAATGCATTCCAGGTGACTACCTCATGAAGCTGGTTGAGAGAATGCCAAGAATGTGCAAAGCTGTCATCAAGGCAAAGGGTGGCTACTTTGAAGAATCTCAAATATAAAATATATTTTGATTTGTTTAACACTTTTTGGTTACTACATGATTCCATATGTGTTATTTCATAGTTTTGATTATTCTACAATGTAGAAAATAGTCAAAATAAAGAAAAACACTTGAATGAGTAGGTGTGTCCAAACTTATGACTGGCACTGTATACAAATCATTCCATTTGATAATGATTTATTCTTCTTCTGTTTCTTCTGTTTCTTCTTTTTCTGTTACTTCTTCTTCTTCTTCGCCATTGCTGCAGGTAAAGCCTTTGGCTGCGTGGGGGGCTACATTGCCAGTAGTGCTTCCCTGGTGGACACGGTGCGCTCCTTCGCTGCAGGTTTCATCTTCACTACTTCGCTGCCCCCCATGGTGCTGGCTGGGGCCCTGGAGTCTGTGAGAGTCCTGATGAGCTCCGAGGGCCAGGCGCTGCGCAGGGCCCACCAGAGGAATGTCAAACACATGAGACAGCTGCTCCTGGAGAAAGGACTGCCTGTGGTCAACTGCCCCAGCCACATCATCCCAATAAAGGTACTGTAAGAGATTTACACTGCTACTACATCATTTGTGTTGATAAGGAGACAGGACGAAGACGGTTGGATATGTTGAGCAGAGAATTATGGGTACTGTAGTACATGTTCTATTACTAGTACAGCGTTAAGATCAGTGGATACCCTAGCTATGTCACTCCAGTTATGAGAGTTACTGTGTCATTACTAGGGCCCTGCCTTTTTCTCAGCTTCTTGTTTCTCTGGTAGTTTTGTCCTCCTGCACCAAGACATAGATAGTTCCTTCTCTTGACACCTTTTAAAAAAAATGTTTTAAATCATCCCATCTTGATAGTTGAATCATCTCAAATAATGATCTAGTTGCCACAAATTAAGCTTCTAAGCATGTGGATTGTCTGTGCACCTCTCATTTAACTGGGTCATTTCCGTGACTAAAGGGATATAACATTTCTAGAGATTAATTATCTGAGTTAATTATCTGATGTGTTAATTATCTAATGAGTAGGAAGGTTGTGAAAGTGCCTGAAAAAGCCTGCAGTGACACCTTGAGTATAGTTGTAAGTCGAAGATGTCATAGTAGGCCAGGTAGTGGAGAAAAAGGCCCTAGTCATTACTACTGTGTGCAAGAGGTACTGTATTATACCAGCTTTGTTATTCCACTGGTATACCTACCCCAGAAACAACATGTAATCTATTATCAAAATATTTGACCACTCAAACTACCTCTGTAGCCTGAGTGCCAGTCTGTTTACTGTATGCTCTCTTACAAACCCTTATTGTATTCCATAAGGAGTTGGCAAGAGAGCAGAAACAGACTGGCACCCAGGCGGATCATTCTATACATGACAGTGATGCAAGGATGTAATTTGAACCTGTTTGAGCACAGCACACTAAGTTCATTATCGAGATGATAGACTGTATTTGTGTGTGTGCGCATGCATTGTCATCTCTCAGGTTGGTAACGCGGAGCTCAACTCCAAGGTGTGTGACATCTTGCTGGAGCGACACAACATCTACGTCCAGGCCATCAATTACCCGACCGTAGCCCGAGGTGAGGAGCTGCTGCGTCTGGCTCCCTCCCCTCACCACAACCCTGCAATGATGGAGTACTTTGTGGGTGAGTGACCAAGCCATCTGCTGCTACTGCTCTGACAGGGTTTCCCGTAGAACTGGCCTGTGTTCAAGCATCTCAGAGTAGGAGTGTTGATCTAGGATCAGGTCCCCCCTGTCTGTATAATCATATTCATTATGATCTAAAAGGCAAAACTGATCCTAAATCAGCTCTGAGACTCTTTGTGAATACGTCCAGTGGTGTTCAACCCATTAATGGTCAATGGTCATATTCGACACATCAGGGGGTACGGAGAAAAAAAACGACCAATAGTATCCTTCCTCAGTTTATTCAGTGTATTCATACAAATGTGATCCCTGAATAACCTCTGAATAGACTTAAAATAAGATACTACAGCAAATACTACTAGCTGTGTTAGCCGTGACTCACGTTTCTTTGTGTTTGATTGACAGAGATTGATTGACTCACGTTTCTCACTTTGATTGACAGAGAGGCTCGTGGAGGTGTGGCAAGAAACGGGGCTCCTTCTGAACGGGCCGGCGACTGTCTCCTGCACCTTCTGTGACCGCCCACTGCACTTTGACCTGATGAGCGAGTGGGAGAAATCCTACTTTGGCAACATGGAGCCTCAATACATCACTGTGTCCGCATAGTACAAAACTCCATTCATTATACATCATTATCATCACATAATTGCTCTTATTTCATACCAGGTTTCATTCAAACAACGTACGTACATATTATGTAGACTACACATTTTAATCTTATCTCATTCGCTATTTATTTTCTGTGTTAATTGTTTCTAAAGTAACTTGCTATCCCCAAAATATTTAAGATTACATGCATAATTCCGTGAACTAAAATGTGTGCCCCTTTCACATAGTGACTTAAAACGTAAAACCTGCACATGGGCACTTTCTAAAATAACTATTTAATCTCAAGGTGATATTTTGGATAGATTTCTGTATCAATTGTCTTGTACTTTGGTCACCCGTAATAGTGAAAGACCACAATCATGAGTTGTCTCACTGATATGTCATTGAAGCTGAAAATATGAAATAGAATTACTATTCAACTTGAATGTAACAAATTGAATGTAAAAATAGCAATACTGCTGTAGAAGTGATTTGGTATATTACACAGGAATTCAAAAATAAATAAAAATGAATTGAAATAAAACAAAAAGTGTGTGTAGTTGCATCTTTTGAAAATAGTTTACCATCTTACTAGTTCTGTAGTAAAATAGCTAAATGTAATTACACAGCAATAATTTATGCTACTTGTTTGTTCCTTTGGCATTTTTTCAAACAAGTACCACATGGCAATATAAGGTACCAGGTATCAATATTGTGTTGAAGTATTGTTCTTTGTAAGCACCAAGGGATACCCATTGTTTCCACATAATTTTCTATTAAAATCCAGGAACAATATAAGTAACAGAATAGTCACATATTACACATTTATTCCATAACTTTTCCATGTCTACAAATAGTAATGGCTACAAAATACTACCCAAGGGAAACACAAGTTATTCTATTAGGCCTATCTTTGAATAAGATACACTACATAATCATGGGCATTAATATGGAGTTGGTCTCCCCTTTGCTGCTATAACAGCCTCCACTGTTCTGGGATGGCTTTCCACTACATGCTGGAACATTGTTGCAGGGACTTGCATCCATTCAGCCACAAGAGCATTAGTGAGGTCGGCACTGATGTTGGGCAATTAGGCCTGTTTGGTGGGGTTGAGGTCAGGGCTCTGTGCAGGCCAGTCAAGTTCTTCCACACCGATATTGACAAACCATTTCTGCATGGACCTCGCTTTGTGCATGGGGGCATTGTCATGCTGAAAAAGGATAGGACCTTCCCCAAACTGTTCCCACAAAGTTTGAAGCACAGAATCGTCTAGAATGTCTTTGTATGTTGTAGCGTTAAGATTTCCCTTCACTGGAACTAAGGGGCCTAGCCTGAATCATGAAAAACAGCCCCAGACCATTATTCCTCCTCCACCAAACTTTAGAGTTGGCACTATGGATTGGGGCAGGTAGCGTTCTCCTGACATCCGCCAAACCCAGATTCGTCCGTCGGACTGTCAGATGGTGAAGCATGATTCATTACTTCAGAGAAAGCGTTTCCATTGCTCCAGAGTCCAATAGCGGCGAGCTTTGGAGCACTCCCTCCGACGCTTGGCATTGAGCTGACTTTGCTTCCAGAGGCAGTTTGGAACTCGGTTGTGAATGTTGCAACTGAAGACACACTTCAACACTTGGTGGTCACATTCTGTGAGCTTGTGTGGTCTACCACTTCTCGGCTGAGCCGTTGTTGCACCTAGACGTTTCGAAATTCACAATAACAGCACTTACAGTTGACCGGGGCAGCTCTAGCAGGGCAGAAATTTGAAGAACTGACTTTTTGGAAAGGTGGCATCCTATGACGGGGCCACATTGAAAGTCACAAGCCTGGCCTCCACACACTGCAGGGCCTTGCCTCGATGGAGCGCCAGGGCCCGGGTGAAGTCATCGGGGGCAGGCCCCTCACAGGAGCACAGCACCAGGCTGCGGCCTCGCTAGCACAGGTCCTCGGCCCAGATGTGCAGCTCCTCTGGGGCTCGGCAAGCAGCGTCGAAGGGGCCCCCATGGCTCTGGATGACCCAATCCAGGTCAGCCATGGCCTGTTCATGCAATTCAAGCTGGGTGAAGCAAGAGGCCCGTTGGCACAGGTACTGTGGTTGGAGCTCGCCCGCCGCTCGCACAGCCACGGTCAGGAGAGCAAGGGCACTCCCTGCTTCCTGGGCTGCTGCCTACAGTAACACAGACAGATGTGTTAGTACGTATTATGATGACAGTTGACTGTTTTGTCTCGTAATAAGAGTTAATTGTGTTTTCTTGTAGTAAGAGTTGATTGCTTTGTCTTGCAATAAGAGTTTATTACTGTGTCTTGTAATAAGAGTTGATTACTTTGTCTTGTGATAAGAGTTTATTGTTTTGTCTTGTAATAAGAGTTGATTACTTTGTCTTGTGATAAGAGTTGATAACTTTGTCTTGCGTGAGATGAAAAAAGTGATTATAAAACGGTTAGTTCAGACCAAGCAATCTGATTGGTCGATAGGTGTTAGTTGTCCTTATTATTTGTCCTTACATGTTTCATCTTGTAACTAGTTAAATAGTTGTCATGTATTTGGTCTTACTTGTGCCATGAGTTTCCTGTGACTCGGGGGAATGAGGCTCAGCAGGAAGTCGAGAGTGGAGGGTTCTTTTTCGGCCAGCCTGCCAGCCGCCCTGCGGTAGTTCTGTTGCCAGGCCTCCATCACGTCTATCCTAACCTGAGCTGCAGCCTCCCAGGGTTCCTGGCCAAACACCTGAGTCAGGTAAACTCTTGCTGCTTTCATCTCACCTGGTTCAGAGAGGCAGATATTACAAAACAGTTGCATGTACTAACTGTGCACAGTCCAGCAGACGTTTTGAACAAAACCTTCATAAAAGTTAATCTGCTTAAATAGTGGTGCCCATACTGTGTCATCTGCAGAGCAGAACAGGACAAAGGCCCAATCCCAAATCGACCCATAAAACCTGAGCCCTATGCACTTCTGGAGATCTGAGATAACTTGACAGGTTTAAGGTGTAATCATAGGGCATATGGTCTAGGGAATATGGCAAATTAAACAAAACATAGTATCCGCTGATGAAAGATAAGGGAGCGTCCGTTGGCCAAGTGCCAATGATCTCACCTTTGGTCAGTAGTATATCCACATAGAGGCAATGCCATCTGGAGTCTCGGCAGTCTGTCCTCATCAGGGCTCCTCCAATTAGAAAGGCCTGTCGTAACGTTGTATTGATTAATGTGACAACTGCTGCTCATCGAATGATTAACGGTTTATAATTACGTGATTAAATTAATCAGGTAATTATTAACTCAGTAACCTGGGGCACCAGGGAAAGTTTTGGCTTTATTGAGTTTCTATTTCCCAAATTAACTCAAAGAATATCAGAATATCGATTTTACAATAGTCGCTAATTGATTAATTTCCTCTACAGTCTAATTCTGATCGGCGCTTAATGCGGGAATCTGCACAAACCCGAGTCTCACTAAATAAGTCCGTACCACACCAATTGAGTTGATTATTTATTTACTAACAAGCTAAAATGATAATATAAGATATACATACTCAAACACACAGTTGAGGCTATTGATTAGAACTTAGCACAATGAAACAGGTCCCTAGCGAGCCAACACAATATGACACGTGTTACACAAAATGGGGATTTCAAAAGAGGGAGAAAGAGAGAGAGTGCACGAGAGAAAAGCACACTTGGGTACATTTGTCAACTATGCTTATTTTAACCCTAACCTTGCCCCGAACTGCCGCTCTTATGGGTCAGAATACAATGATGTAATTACGTGTTGAAGGTCTCCGATGGAGTGTCTCTTCGTGGACTCGGTTCTGACTTCTCTGATGACGGCACGTCTTCGGTTACCGGGTGTAACTCTCTGTTTGTCCACACAATGTCAGTGTCCTTTCTCTTAGGGGTCTGTTTCCTCGCCTTTGCTCTGAAAAGGGTTTTCGGAGGACGGCTAATCAGCCGTGGAGATGGTTCCAGCGTGGGAATGAAAGCAGTGTAGCCACACGATTCCTTGGAGAGTGGTAACCGAGTGGTCCTGCTTGAATTCACCCTCTTAGACACAGCTACTCATCCGTAGCATAGATTGTAAAAAGGTTCCTTTGTCTTCTTCACCCTCGTGTTGAATTTTGGGTTACAACTAATTCGAACCTTGGCTGCAGCTCGTGGTCACTTAGTCTGATGTTACTTCTTAACTCAAATCAAATCAAATGTATTTATATAGCCCTTCTTACATCAGCTGATATCTCAAAGTGCTGTACAGAAACCCAGCCTAAAACCCCAAACAGCAAGCAATGCAGGTGTAGAAGCACGGTGGCAAGGAAAAACTCCCTAGAAAGGCCAAAACCTAGGAAGAAACCTAGAGAGGAACCAAGCTATGAGGGGTGGCCAGTCCTCTTCTGGCTGTGCCGGGTGGAGATTATAACAGAACATGGCCAAGATGTTCAGATGTTCATAAATGACCAGCATGGTCAAATAATAATAATCACAGTTGTCAAGGGTGCAACAAGTCAGCACCTCAAGAGTAAATGTCAGTTGGCTTTTCATAGCCGATCATTGAGAGTATCTCTACCGCTCCTGCTGAGAGTTGAAAACAGCAGGTCTGGGACAGGTAGCATGTCCGGTGAACAGGTCAGGGTTCCATAGCCGTATGCAGAACAGTTGAAACTGGAGCAGCAGCATGGCCAGGTGGACTGGGGACAGCAAGGAGTCATCATGTCAGGTAGTCCTGAGGCATGGTCCTAGGGCTCAGGTCCTACGAGAGAGAGAAAGAAAGAAAGAAAGAGAGAAAGAGAGAATTAGAGAGAGCATACTTATATTCACACAGGACACCGGATAAGACAGGAGAAATACTCCAGATATAACAGACTGACCCTGGCCCCCCGACACATAAACTACTGAGGCTGAGACAGGAGGGGTCAGGAGACACTGTGGCCCCATCCGACGATACCCCCAGACAGGGCCAAACAGGAAGGATATAACCCCACCCACTTTGCCAAAGCACAGCCCCCACACCACTAGAGGGATATCTTCAACCACCAACTTACCATCCTGAGACAAGGCCGAGTATAGCCCACAAAGATCTCCACCACGGCACAACCCAAGGGGAGGCGCCAACCCAGACAGGAAGACCACGTCAGTTACTCAACCCACTCAAGTGATGCACCCCTCCTAGGGACGGCATGGAAGAACACCAATAAGCCAGTGACTCAGCCCCTGTAATAGGGTTAGAGGCAGAGAATCCCAGTGGAGAGAGGGGAACCGGGCAGGCAGAGACAGCAAGGGCGGTTCGTTGCCTTTCCGTTCACCTTCACACTCCTGGGCCAAACTACACTCAATCATAGGACCTACTGAAGAGATAAGTCTTCAGTAAAGACTTAAAGGTTGAGACCGAGTCTGAATCTCTCACATGGGTAGGCAGACCATTCCATACAAATGGAGCTCTATAGGAGAAAGCCCTGCCTCCAGCTGTTTGCTTAGAAATCAGGGTCCAGAGTAACGCCGAGGTCCTTCGCAGTTTTATTTGAGACGACAGTACAACCATCAAGATTAATTGTCAGATTTAACAGAAGATCTCTTTGTTTCTTGGGACCTAGAACGAGCATCTCTGTTTTGTCCGAGTTTAAAAGTAGAAGGTTTGGAGCCATCCACTTCCTTATTTCTGAAACACAGGCTTCTAGCGAGGGCAATTTTGGGGCTTCACCATGTTTCATTGAAATGTACAGCTGTGTGTCATTCGCATAGCAGTGAAATTTAACATTATGTTTTCGAATGACATCCCCAAGAGGTAAAATATATAGTGAAAACAATAGTGGTCCTAAAACGGAACCTTGTGGAACACCGAAATGTACAGTTGATTTGTCAGAGGACAAACCATTCACAGAGACAAACTGATATCTTTCCGACAGATAAGATCTAAACCCGGCCAGAACTTGTCCGTGTAGACCAATTTGGGTTTCCAATCTCTCCAAAAGAATGTGGTGATCAATGGTATCAAAAGCAGCACTAAGATCTAGGAGCACGAGGACAGATGCAGAGCCTCGGTCTGACATCATTAAAAGGTAATTTACCACCTTCACAAGTGCAGTCTCAGTGCGATGATGGGGTCTAAAACCAGACTGAAGCGCTTCGTATACTTTGTTTGTCTTCAGGAAGGCAGTGAGTTGCTGCGCAACAGCTTTTTCAATTTTTTTTTTGAGGAATGGAAGATTCGATATAGGCCGATAGTTTTTTATATTTTCTGGGTCAAGGTTTGGCTTTTTCAAGAGAGGCTTTATTACTGCCACTTTTAGTGAGTTTGGTACACATCCGGTGGATAGAGAGCCATTTATTATGTTCAACATAGGAGGGCCAAGCACAGTGCAGACTCAGGACAACGGAGCTTTGGAGGAATACGCAGATTTAAAGAGGAGTCCGTAATTTGCTTTCTAATGATCATGATCTTTTCCTCAAAGAAGTTCATGAATTTATTACTGCTGAAGTGAAAGCCATCCTCTCTTGGGGAATGCTGCTTTTTAGTTGGCTTAACTCACATGTGTTATACCCTTGGGTCAGAAATGGGCGTTTCTGCCTTTAGGGCAAGTTCTCTGGGCGTAACTAGTTACGAGGCAAGGTCTGGATTTTACTCAGATCCAATTTAGACAACTAACTTCACATTTCATCTTTACAAAAACATTATCTTTCATCTGGACATTTTCCACATGACGTACAATATGCAAACATCAGGTATATCTTGTGAAAACTCTTCAACTTACAATGTTTTTGTTATAACGTCGTCATTTAACTTTTAATAACATAACAAAAACGACATTCATTTTCATATTCCATCTATCGTTACTACTACCATTTTGGCTGACGAAACATATTATCCCAAAGTCCATTTATTGCATGTTACTGTTCAGAGGTAGATTTTCCATAGGTCCATCATACATTCCCTCCCTCCATACTGACAGGACAAAAGGGATGTTGTCTGCTGCCTTAAGATTTACAATGGGCGGGAGTTGTCATAAAACCCTCCATCTCCATACCTCTCAATCTCTCCCCCGCTGGTGGGTGTGAGAGATATCTCTGTAGGATTATGGTCCACGGTAACCTGACCTGAAAAGGCCAGTCATGACAGGCCTCTCGGAGCTCTTCTTCCTGGCAGGTGACGGCCTTAGTCGCCAGGATCTCCGTCAGATAGGTCCTGCAGTATTGCTGCAGCCAATCACAGACCAGTTTCCTGGTCTTGTCTTTGAGCGACAGGATGTCTTTGGTGATGGCGTTGGCGCTTATTTGAAGCTCAGACAGTATATCCTGAGTACATTCCTGGAAACCAAAGACATGTTTACAATCATGTTGAGATCATGTGTCAATGAGAAGCTGCCTATTTGGATATAGCAGCCTTAAACCAATTGCTTTAATTCTGATGTAAATAAGTTCTTATAAGCACTGCATGTACAGTCGGATAACAATCTCCCATTTTTGGGTCCTAGTACCTTCTGCTGGTTTAGCATGAGCTAGGTGAAGCCTCGTCCACAGAGGGCCTGTACATGGTCATGGTCAACAGAGGCCATGATGGCGATGAACAGATAGGCCACGGGATCCCTCAGTGCGCTCTCGTCTCATGTGCAGTAGCCCTGCAGCAGCAGCCGGTCCTTGGGAGACACCAAGGCCAGCAGAGGGTGCAAGCAGCTTGTATCGCCACACTGGATCAGCTTCTTCAGCAGCTGGAGAGAGAATGGTCCTGAGCACAAGAGTTGATAACAGTTATTAGCTTATTAGTTCATCATGGCACATTTGGGAGAAGTAGTCAACGATTTCAACATTTTCCATTCTGGATAACTGAAACAACACTTGCGAGGTGTGAATTGATAAACATTTAAATAATTTGAATACATGTTGCATAGGGCCAGGTCAACTGTGTGTAGCTGATGCATAATAAGTGACTATCAGTATGAAAGGTATTTTTGTTGTCATAATGCTGTCATATCTTCTCCTAACAAGTGTTCCAATGGCATACTAATCAAACAACATCAAAATGTGCCCTTGCTGCAGCCAATCACAGACCAGTTTCCTGGTCTTGTCTTTGAGCGACAGGATGTCTTTGGTGACGGCGTTGTCATCATAGAGGAAGCCATGGTGCAGTTATAGCAGGGCGAGGCGGGCCAGGATGGGTGCTCGTGGGGTGGTTGGCCCGATGGCCAGCAGCAGACGATAGGCCTCCTCCACCCGGCCCAGCTGGTACAGTGCATCGGCCACCAGGATCTGAGGAGCGTCGGCACACATAGAGAGACGCAGTCAGGATTCAATCAGGATATAAACTGATACTGAAATGACATTCATGAATTGAAAAACTTTACTGAAAGTCACGGGTAAAATAAAATCCAAGTCTAATTGAAAATGTGTATGAAATTGATACAAAACTGAGTTTAAGAACGATTATAAAAGAGAATTCTGGTACTGTTCAAAGAATAGCCACCTCGTAGGTTAGGCTATAGCTAATTCACGATGCAGCCTATTTTATGAGATATTTAACAATAAAATACTCTGTGTGTGTGACATACAGAAACAAATGCGCTAGCTTCCCATTCCTGTAGCCATCTTTTCTCTGTGTGAGCTGTAGCGGCTCACTCTTCTGGTGCTCTTGGTGTTCCAGGGGGCTGTGATCTCCAGTCCACTCAGGCCAGCATGACCCTGGCCTGCTCCAACATCAGCCCGCGGCAGTTCCAGGGAACCAGGCATCGTACGGTCAGTGCCGTGTCTTGGGGCTGCAGCCGACTCACTGACACATAGTCCAGGGCTGTGAGGTAGTGCAGGACCCCCATCATGTGCAGGAGGCCCCTCCCACACAGCGCCCACACACAGCTGGACGGGTGGGGAGCATTGTGCTTGATCACCGGCAGCGTAGCCTAGTGGTTAGAGCATTAGACTAGTAACCGAAAGGTTGCAAGATCGAATCCCCGAGCTGACATTGTACAAATCTGTCGTTCTGCCCCTGAACAAGGCAGTTAAAACACTGTTCCTAGGCTGTCATTGAAAATAAGAATTTGTTCTTAACTGGCTTGCCTAGTTAAATAAAGGTAAAATAAAAGCATTTTTTTTTAAACGCCTGGAAGTACACTAGGGCCCCCTTGTGGTTGTTGTAGAGAAGATGGGAATAGCCGTGCAGCACCTGTACTATGTTCTGGTAGTTCTGCTGGTAGTTCTACCGCCCCACCATCGAGTTCCACGTGGCACAGCATCCGGAGCTGGGCAATCACGGGGTCCAGCAGCTCCACTCCCTCGGAGGAGCGCAGGTCAGGGCGGACCAGGACCATTTCCCTGTAATCCGTCAGGCCTCTCTCTGCCTGCTGATGCAGCTGGACGCATGCCGCCCCTCCCGTCCCCTGGTCTAAGAAGAGCCTCTGGAACTGCAGTCGGGCTGTGGCAGGGTGGGCTCCAAAAGCCTCACCCTCCGAAGCTCGTCCCCCGGCGGGGAGATGGGCGGCCGCTCTACTGGTCAAGAGAGTGGCTCTTCTTTCTGCTGGCATCCCCTGAGCCACCTTGCCTGTACCTGACTTTGGCTGTGATTGTGAATGATCCTGCAGGGCTACAGAATACACATCTGCGCTCTCTTTGAACTTGCCGTACGAAAATAAGTCTGCTGCTTGCAGCTCTTGCACTTCCGTGTCCCCTGGGGAAACAGCCATTAAAAACTCAAGGAATTCAGAGGCAGCCGCTGGCACGATGTCGCTGACCTCACACGATGTAGCGCGTAAAAATTGTCTGCAACTGTTCAGCGGGAGCTTCATGAAATGGGTTTCCACTGCCGAGCAGCAGCACACAAGGCTAAGATCACCATGTGCAATGAGTTACAAACTGCCTCTGGAAGCAACATCAGCACAAGAACTGTTCGGCGAGAGCTTAATGATGTGGGTTTCCACTGCCAAGCAGCTGCACACAAGTTAAACAAATCAATATATATTTGATATTTGACATTCTTAAAGTAGCCACCCTTTCAAATCAAATCAAATTTAATTGGTCACATACACATGGTTAGCAGATAATAAAGTGAGTGTAGCGAAATGCTTGTGCTTCTAGTTCCGACAGTGCAGTAATATCTAACAAGTAATCTATGATGACAGCATTGATGACAGCTTTGCACACACTGATCATATGCAAATGTAAGCAAGGTTTGAAATGATTATGTTTTAGTCAAATATTATATCTGTTTGGGCTTCTTGCGGTCAGTGTTTTCGTAAAATGAAGGGTTGCTAGTCTTTATAACCTTACCTCGGCTCCTAGAAAGAGTAGCTACCCACTGCCATGTTGTTTCCAAGTTATTTCAATGAAATTATATTCAACCAACGTGTAATAAACATTGAATTGACGTCTGTTACCAGTGGGTAGTTATAGTTCCATGGTAGTAGCTAGGTAGCACACTTAGCAGCTACTAGTAGCTAGCTAGTTAGCTAAAGTTGTCACGTCCTGGCCAGTATATAAGGTTAATTGTTTTGTAGTTTGGTCAGGGCGTGGCAGGGGGTATTTGTTTTCTGTGGTTCGGGGTGGTGTGTTTGTGTAAAGGGTGTTTAATTTAGTAATTCCGGGTTTTGGTTTATGTTTAGTAATTCTATGGTTAGTCTAGGTTGTGTGTTTCTATGTTTGGTTGATTGGGGTTGGGACTCTCAGTTGAAGGCAGGTGTTGTCTATCTGCCTTTGATTGAGAGTTCCATATATTAGGGTGTGTTTGTATGTGTGATTTGTGGGTGATTGTTCTGTGTATCGCCTTGTGCCTTACCAGACTGTTTTTGTTGATCGTTCGTGTTTTTGTTATTTTGTATGTTCGTTTTGAAAGATAATTAAAAAGCAAGATGAGCATTCACGTACCTGCTGCGTTTTGGTCCTCATTCACCGACAACAACCGTGACAGAATCACCCACCACCAAAGGACCAAGCAGCAGAGGAAGGAGCAGACGGAGTTCGAGTTGGACTGGCGGGAGAAGTGGACTTGGGAGGAAGTTCTGGACGGGGCCGGACCCTGGCATCAGGCTGGGGATTATCGACGCCCGCAGGGGGAAATGGAGGCAGCCAAGGCAGAGAGGCTGTGGTACGAGGCCAAGTACGCGCTGAAGGAGAAGCACGAGAGGCACCCCCAAGAAAATTTTGGGGGGGGGCACACGGGTAGTTTGGCTAGGCGTAAGAAGAGCCGGAAGCCAGCTACTCGTGGTTATATGGAGGAGCGTATGGGGTGGAGAGCGCTATGTTTCGCTGAGGAGCGCACTATCTCACCCATACGCACGCACAGTCCGGTGCGCGTTATTCCAGCCCCTCGCAGGTGCCGTGCTAGAGCGGGCATCCAGCCTGGTAGGAGGATGCCTGCGCAGCGCATCTGGTCGCCGGTACGCCTCCGAGGACCAGGCTACCCAACTCCCGCTCTACGCACGGCTACCATCAGGCCCCTGCACAGCCCAGTCTGCCCTGTACGAGCACCCCGCTCGTACAGGGCTACTAGTTCCATCCAGCCAAGGCGGGTTGTGCAGGAGGTAAGATCTAGACCGGCTGTGCGCCTCCATAGCCCTGGGTTTCCAGCTCCTGTCTCTCGTGCGGACCCGGAAGTGCGTCAACCCAGTCCGACTCGTCCTGTTCCCGCTCCCCGCACTAGCCTGGAGGTGCGTGTACATAATCTGGTAATCCCAGTACCAGCACCACGCACCAGGCTACAAGTGCGTCAACCCTGCCTCGCCAGTCAACAGTCTTCATCAGAGCTGCCCGCCAGTCAACAGTCATCATCAGAGCTGCCCGCCAGTCAACAGTCATCATCAGAGCTGCCCGCCAGTCAACAGTCATCATCAGAAGTACAGATAGCAAAAAACTTCTTAAGTCGTACTTTAAAGCATTGTTACTTCAGTACTTTACAGTACACCACTGCTATTTATACTTTTTAAACTTTTAAACTTATTAAACCTCATCCGCTTTCATGGGATTTCTTCAACGTTCTAAAGCTTCCATTGTAACATCATAACTTCCAACATTCCATTCACTATGAATGCAACAATGCAACTTTTGACACAAAAAAGTTAGAGTATGAAATCTTCCTTTACTTCTCTGCTATTCAAATCTGAAATCAGTCAAATAAATATCTGATACCAATCTAACGATACAGTTGTTTAGTAATAAAAATAAATAAAAAATAAACTTTTTACAAACAACTGACATTTTAAAAACTTTTGCAACACGTTAGACAGGATATGGCATCTTAGACGAAAAGTGCTCTCTCAGGTCGCGTCTACACTTCTGCTATCAGAACACGAAGGTCGCATTGACAAGACGGGTCTAGACGCACAAAAGTCACTTTGTATTCTAATTGTGTTTCAGATTTGTCTGACCACTTCAGGAGATGGTCAGGGATGCATTGTGTGCGTATTTCTCCTCAGTCTGGACGCAATCATGCTACCAAAAGCGCATACAGTAGGGGCGACATCATCAGCATTCCTCTCACAAGTCTCCAGAAAACATGTGTTTTGGGACAGAGAGGCATTGTTTCATTATAACGTTGGAGGAAATATGTTCCTAGCATGTGAGGAATGTGTTTGTGGGACTCATAAATGCTAGCCAATATTTAGAAACACATTTTTTAGCTAGAATTATGCTAACCTGTTTGCAATCCCTTTAGCGTTGCTTGCTAGCTTGCTGGCTAGCTACATAGGTTAGCTGGCTAGTTAGCAACAGTTAACTACTGCCATCAGTTGTTGTTGCGTTATCATATTTTGCCTATTCCACCATTTGTAGAATGCATACTGGCATTTTGATATAGTGCGAGAAAAGGGAATCCAGAATTCCATGATCAGAACTCTATGATCAGAATACTAAAGCTGCATGACACAGCCTCAGTTTTGTCATTGAGCAGCCCAAACAGCCGTTGCTATAGATACTCACAAAAACTTAGAGGGTATGACATCTTGGTCTACTTGTCTGCTATTCAAATCTGGAATCAGACCATAATTATCTTATACCAATCAAAAGTTACAGCTGTTCGTCAAAGATAAGAGTGACAAAAAGTAGATAACTAATGTCAGCTATCTTTTGTTCATGTCTCATCATTGAGCAGCCCAAATAGAGCCATTTCTATGGATACTAAAGCATTTCAATGTCAAAACAATGGCCATAGACTAGAATGGTAAAAGAGAATCTAAAATTCTAGACCTATCTCCCCTTTCACCGTTTAAGCTACAGTATCAACTCCAAACTAACATTGAGATATTCAGAATGACCCTACTTCGATTACTTGTCAAAAGATTTTTGATACTATATACACTTTTGAACTATAACCATTTACAATTTGCATAAAATCGAATGGATTTGAATGAGAACCATAGGAATACAGAGGTGGCTATTCAAGATGGTCCTGCAACAGACAGATTACCAGGACGTAGCCTAGAGGTTAGAGCATTGGTTGCTGGATCGAGTCGTTCTGCCCCTGAGCAAGGCCCTTAACCCACTGTTCCCAGGGCGCCGAAGCCGTGGATGTTGATTAAGGCAGCCCCCTCGTACCTCTCTGATTCAGAGGAGTTGGGTTAAATGAGGAAGACACATTTCAGTTGAAGGCATTCAGTTGTAAACTCAGCAAAAAAATAAGCATCCTCTCACTGTCAATTTTCAGCAAACTTAACATTTGTAAATATTTGTATGAACATAACAAGATTCAACAACTGAGGCATAAACTGAACAAGTTCCACAGACATGTGACTAACAGAAATTGAATAATGTGTCCCTGAACAAAGGGGGGGGGTCAAAATTAAAAGTAACAGTTGTATCTGGTGTGGTCACCAGCCGCAATAAGTACTGCAGTGCATCTCCTCCTCATGGACTGCACTAGATTTGCCAGTTCTTGCTGTGAAATGTTACCCCACTCTTCTACCAAGGCACCTGCAAGTTCCTGGACATTTCTGGGGCAATGGCCCTAGCCCTCAACCTCCGATCCAACAGGTCCCAGATGTGCTCAATGGGATTGAGATCCGGGCTCTTTGCTGGTCATGGCAGAACACTGACATTCCTGTCTTGCAGGTAATCACACACAGAACAAGCAGCATAGCTGGTGGCATTCTCATGCTGGAGGGTCATGTCAGGATGAGCCTGCAGGAAGGGTACCCCATGAGGGAGGAGGATGTCTTCCCTGTAAGGCACAGCGTTGAGATTGCCTGCAATGACAACAAGCTCAGTCCGATGATGCTGTGACACACCGCCCCAGACCATGACGGACCCTCCACCTCCAAATCGATCCCTCCAGAGTACAGGCCTCAGTGAAATGCTCATTCCTTCGACGATAAACGCAAATCCAACCATCACCCCTGGTGAGACAAAACCGCGACTCGTCAGTGAAGAGCACTTTCTGACAGTCCTGTTTGGTCCAGCGACGATGGGTTTGTGCCCATAGGCAACGTTGTTGCCGGTGATGTCTGGTGAGGACCTGCCTTACAACAGGCCTACAAGCCCTCAGTCCAGCCTCTCTCAGCCTATTGCGGACAGTCTGAGCACTGATGGAGGGATTTTTCGTTCCTGGTGTAACTCGGGCAGTTGTTGTTGCCATCCTGTACCTGTCCCGCAGGTGTGATGTTCGGATGTACCGATCCTGTGCAGGTGTTGCTACATGTGGTCTGCCACTGTGAGGACGATCAGCTGTCCTTCCTGTCTTCCTGTAGCGCTGTCTTAGGTGTCTCACAGTACGGACATTGCAATTTATTGCCCTGGCCACATCTGCAGTCCTCAAGCCTACCTGCAGCATGCCTAAGGCACATTCACGCAGATGAGCAGGGACCCTGGGCATCTTTCTTTTGGTGTTTTTCAGAGTCAGTAGCAAGGCCTCTTTTGTGTCCTAAGTTTTTATAATGGTGACCTTAATTGCCTACCGTCTGTAAGTGTCTTAACGACCATTCCGCAGGTGCATGTTCATTAATTGTTTATGGTTCATTGAACATGCATGGGAAACAGTGTTTAAACCCTTTACAATGAAGATCTGTGAAGTTATTTGGATTTTTACAAATGATCTTTGAAAGATAGGGTCCTGAAAAAGGGACATTTCTTTTTTTGCTGAGTTTACAACTGACTAGGTATCCCCCTTTCACCTTTCCCCAATAGATTCCTCTGAGATGTAATTGATGCAGGGGCAAAAATCTGATATCAACTTTGGAGGGGACAATTACATGACATTTTCTCAAGAGCAATTCCTGAGGGGGACACCAAAAGTAGTGCTGTAACACATAGCCTACATTGTAATATGGTAAATGTATATTGAGGAACCAAAGAAATAAGGTGTTTGCCGTACTCCTAACTACCGGTACCAAAACTACACAACTAATCACAACAGCAATACCATTGCCTTTAACAAATCTTAGTTCAGTCACCAGTTTAAGTTGAGAGTGGGGGTATCCATGGCATTTTCCAATTATGTTCCTATTTTACAAGTCAAAAAAATTGAGAACCTTTCATAATGTTGCCAAACAAAGACTCAACAAACTTACCTGTGACTCCCTGTCTCTGCCAGTCTGTCCTTGCATATCTGTCCCCAACTCTGCTGTCTGTGTGCCATCTGTTGTTTGCTCTGCCTAATGACATCATTGTGAAACATTTCCATTAGAATTTCATTTCTTTCTTATGAACATTTTATCAACTAGTCTTTGAGATATTAGGCTACTAGGGTTCTTACTATGCGTTTTGGTGTATTGAAAAATACTCTGATGTCCGTCTTTTATTTTTCTGCCATTTTTCTACCTGGCTGGCTGGCTGACTACACACACAGTGTGTAGGTTATTTACAGTACGAGATGGGCTTCTATCATCTTCAATCATTCTATTTGGGCTTCGATCTAAAAGGTAGCTAGCAAATGTGAAACGGATTAAAATGACAAGAGTTGACAGCTGTATGAGTTCACCATTTACACAACATATGCTGCAACCTTTTGTAATTGTAATAGTTTGTTTCATATTGGCTGGCTTCCAACAATAGCTGAATTTGCAAAGCTAGCGAGCACCAATTCAGTTTCAGTGGTGTTTGCTATAATCTTTGCTACTCGGGTTAAATAAAGGTGAAATAAAATAAATAAATAAAAGTTCCCTTGCGACAATTTAGCTTTTGCAACGAGACCATTAAATATATTTATGACAATGGTAGAAGAGAGTGTAGTTCTGTTCAGTTTGGATTTCAGTTTATTGCTAACCTTATCACAGGGACTTTGAAGCACTAACTTACATCATCTGCATGCTGATCTTGGAATAAATTGACGATAGCAAAGATTCCATCTTTGACGACGCCACATAAATGGAATAGGTACTAGCTAGCTTAATAGTTAATATTTGCGCGCTAGCTCTGCATATTCAGCTAGTGTGTGTGCGCGATTGACTGGATTAACCTCACGTCAGTTACGTCCATTGAGTGCCTTTCAGACAGTAGATACGACCTCTCTGTTACCTAGCAAGCTAAGGAACTGGCAGTGGATCAAACCATTGTGAGGCAAAGGGTGGGGGGGGTCGCAATCTTTTGAAACTTAAAAACGCGCTATTAAGTGTCTATAATCTGCACAATTGCTTTCATTGCGTATTATTAATATTATTTAAATTACATAGTTATGTTTCAGTGATATATTGGGGGGGACAAATCATATTTTTCCCAGGATGGGGGGGTCGTGTCCCCCCCGTCCCCCCCTGGATTTCCGCACCTGACTTGATGAATTCGATGGAATGTCCGTAGAGGTCCGAGACAGGATTGTTTTGATGCACAGATTTGGGGAAGGGTTGCAACAAATTTCTGCAGCATTGAAGGTCCCCAAGAACACAGTGGCTTCCATTATTCTTAAATGGAAGAAGTTTGGAACCACCAAGATCTTCCTAGAGCTGGCCGCCCGGCCAAACTGAGCAATCGGGGGAGAAGGGCCTTCGTCAGGGAGGTGACCAAGAACCGATGGTCACTCTGAAAGACCTCCAGAGTTCCTCTGTACTGATGGGAGAACCTTCCAGAAGGACACCCATATCTGCAGCACCGATCAGGCCTTTATGGTAGTGGCCAGACGGAAGCCACTCCTCAGTAAAAGGCACATGACAACCCACTTGGAGTTTGCCAAAAGCCACCTAAACGGCTCTCAGAGCATGAGAAACAAGATTCTCTGGTTTGATGAAACCAAGATTGAACTCTGGCCTGAATGGCAAGCGTCACGTCTGGAGGAAACTTGGCACCATCCCTAAGGTGAAGCATGGTGGTGGCAGCATCATACTGTGGGGATGTTTTTCAGTGGCAGGGACTGGAAGAGAACCTGCTCCAGAGCACTCAGGACCTAAGACTGGGGCGAAGGTTCACCTTCCAACAGGACAACGACCCTAAGCAATGCAGAAGTGGCTTCGGGACAAGTCTCTGAATGTCCTTGAGTGGTCCAGCCAGAGCCCGGACTTGAACCCAAGCTAACATTTCTTGAGAGACCTGAAAAAAGCTGTGCAGTGACGCTACCCATCCAACAGAGCTTGAGAAAATCTGCAAGGAAGAATGTGTATATATTTATTATTATTATTATTAATAATAATAGAAATTACCATTGAATAGGATTTGTTTCATTGAAGCTTTCTTCCTACTCTACCTCCACCCGTCACCCCCTCCCTGTACAGGAGTACCAGGGCTCGTCGGTGTTGGGACAGTTTGTGACACGCTTCCTTCTGCGAGAGACCAACACCCAGCTGCAGTCCCTGCAGTCGTCATTAGACTGCGCTATGGAGGCTGTGGATGAGCAGAGCTGCACTGGCAGGTAGAGTAGCACCGCAATGACTATCTATGATACTGGGCGTTCTCCCTTAATCACTCTCTCACTGTGCACTGCTACTGTATTTCAGTTGATAAAGCATAGCGCAAGCTTTGGATTTTTTGGTCTGTAAAGATAATTATGCGAGAAATAGAAACGCTTTTATGTGCAAATATTGATATAATAACCATCATTTCAAAGTAAACTTGATATGTGGTCCTCCCACACAAAGCACGCAGTTTAGGCTACAGATTAAATCAGTTATGAACTTCAAAGGGTGCTGAAACTGCAGTGATGAGCTTGATGCTCCTTTCCAATAAGATATTGAGGGTCTTATTTGGCTGCCGTTTGATAAATAAAAATAATCTTGCTCTTTTGTCCATAATATTCTCATCATGGAGGCTATACCCCCACTGTATCAGTGAGCTGTTGGCACATGCCAAAACCAGAGTGGGCACATTTGCTATATTCGCAACTTTTGTTGTGACAAAACCATCATTAGAGTTGAAAATGCATTGGAAACCCATTTAACTTGTATTTTTTATTTGGTACATGGGAATTTAACCGCAAAAGTTATTATGTGCACTGCGTCCAGGGGCGAAAATCTGATATCAACTTTGGAGGGGACAATTACATGACATTTTCTCAAGAGCAATTCCTGAGGGGGACACCAAAAGTAGTGCTGTAACACATAGCCTACATTGTAATATGGTAAATGTATATTGAGGAACCAAAGAAATAAGGTGTTTGCGTACTCCTAACTACCGGTACCCAAAACTACACAACTAATCACAACAGCAATACCATTGCCTTTAACAAATCTTAGTTCAGTCACCAGTTTAAGTTGAGAGTGGGGGTATCCATGGCATTTTCCAATTATGTTCCTATTTTACAAGTCAAAAAAATTGAGAACCTTTCATAATGTTGCCAAACAAAGACTCAACAAACTTACCTGTGACTCCCTGTCTCTGCCAGTCTGTCCTTGCATATCTGTCCCCAACTCTGCTGTCTGTGTGCCATCTGTTGTTTGCTCTGCCTAATGACATCATTGTGAAACATTTCCATTAGAATTTCATTTCTTTCTTATGAACATTTTATCAACTAGTCTTTGAGATATTAGGCTACTAGGGTTCTTACTATGCGTTTTGGTGTATTGAAAAATACTCTGATGTCCGTCTTTTATTTTTCTGCCATTTTTCTACCTGGCTGGCTGGCTGACTACACACACAGTGTGTAGGTTATTTACAGTACGAGATGGGCTTCTATCATCTTCAATCATTCTATTTGGGCTTCGATCTAAAAGGTAGCTAGCAAATGTGAAACGGATTAAAATGACAAGAGTTGACAGCTGTATGAGTTCACCATTTACACAACATATGCTGCAACCTTTTGTAATTGTAATAGTTTGTTTCATATTGGCTGGCTTCCAACAATAGCTGAATTTGCAAAGCTAGCGAGCACCAATTCAGTTTCAGTGGTGTTTGCTATAATCTTTGCTACCCGGGTTAAATAAAGGTGAAATAAAATAAATAAATAAAAGTTCCCTTGCGACAATTTAGCTTTTGCAACGAGACCATTAAATATATTTATGACAATGGTAGAAGAGAGTGTAGTTCTGTTCAGTTTGGATTTCAGTTTATTGCTAACCTTATCACAGGGACTTTGAAGCACTAACTTACATCATCTGCATGCTGATCTTGGAATAAATTGACGATAGCAAAGATTCCATCTTTGACGACGCCACATAAATGGAATAGGTACTAGCTAGCTTAATAGTTAATATTTGCGCGCTAGCTCTGCATATTCAGCTAGTGTGTGTGCGCGATTGACTGGATTAACCTCACGTCAGTTACGTCCATTGAGTGCCTTTCAGACAGTAGATACGACCTCTCTGTTACCTAGCAAGCTAAGGAACTGGCAGTGGATCAAACCATTGTGAGGCAAAGGGTGGGGGGGGTCGCAATCTTTTGAAACTTAAAAACGCGCTATTAAGTGTCTATAATCTGCACAATTGCTTTCATTGCGTATTATTAATATTATTTAAATTACATAGTTATGTTTCAGTGATATATTGGGGGGGACAAATCATATTTTTCCCAGGATGGGGGGGTCGTGTCCCCCCCGTCCCCCCCTGGATTTCCGCCCCTGAATTGATGAGAAGTTATCCTGGAAAGATCATATTCAATTTGTAGCCATTTGATTAGCTGTTCATCAGATTTATTGGATTGGGGGTAAAAGCTGTTAAGAAGCCTTTTGGACCTAGACTTGGCACTCCGGTACCACTTGCCGTGCAGTAGCAGAGAACAGTCTATGACTAAGGTGGCTAGTTCGCTTTCAAGGTGCGGGACTCTAACCCGGATGCTTCTAAGAAATCCCGTTATGCCCTCCGACGAACCATCAAACAGGCAAAGCGTCAATACAGGACTAAGATTGACCTAGTCATCATTAACCCACTGCTAGCTAGCCAACCGTTACCGACTAGCAGCGCTGTAGATACTAATACTTTACAACGGAACGATTTGACTAGTGCAGTGTTAGCTAGCTAGCTACTTAGTTGTCTTTGTCATAGCTTGATAATTGTGTAGTTTAGTAATTACCGAGGTTAGCTAGCCAGCCATCGAGGTTAGCTAGCCAGCTATTTCCGTCCCCCGCGACGCCATTTTTCCTAACCCAGCCAACTATTACCGACGAGCAGCATTGTAGAAACTAAATACATTACAAGGAACGTCTTGATTAGTGTTATGTTAGCTAGCTAGCTACAAAGTTGCTTTGTATCATGACAAGGTGTAGTACTGAAACTATCGAGGTTACCTAGCCAGCTACACGTTCAAAGTCAACAACGCAGCCACTGCTAGCTAGCCTACTCCACCAGCCAGCAGTACTGTATCATTTTAGTCAATAAGATTTTTGCAACGTAAGCTTAACTTTCTGAACATTCGAGACGTGTAGTCCACTTGTCATTCCAATCTCCTTTGCATTAGCGTAGCCTCTTCTGTAGCTTGTCTACTATGTGTCTGTCTATCCCTGTTCTCTCCCCTCTGCACAGGCCATACAAACGCTCCACACCGCGTGGCCGCTGCCACTCCAACCTGGTGCTCCCAGCGCGCACGACCCACGTGAAGTTCCAGGTCTCCGGCAGCCTCTGGAACTGCCGGTCTGCGGCCAACAAGGCTGAGTTCATCTCAGCCTATGCTACCCTCCAGTCCCTAGACTTCCTGGCGCTGACGGAAACATGGATTACCACAGATAACACTGCTACTCCTACTGCTCTCTCCTCGTCTGACTACGTGTTCTCGCATACCCCTAGAGCATCGAGCCAGCGGGGTGGTGGCACTGGAATCCTCATCTCTCCCAAGTGGACATTCTCTCTTTCTCCCCTGACCCATCTGTCTATCTCCTCATTTGAATTCCATGCTGTCACAGTTACCAGCCCTTTCAAGCTTAACATCCTTATCATTTATCGCCCTCCAGGTTCCCTTGGAGAGTTCATCAATGAGCTTGACGCCTTGATAAGTTCCTTTCCTGAGGATGGCTCACCTCTCACAGTTCTGGGTGACTTTAACCTCCCCACGTCTACCTTTGACTCATTCCTCTCTGCCTCCTTCTTTCCACTCCTCTCCTCTTTCGACCTCACCCTCTCACCTTCCCCCCATACTCACAAGGCAGGCAATACGCTTGACCTCATCTTTACTAGATGCTGTTCTTCCACTAATCTCATTGCAACTCCCCTCCAAGTCTCCGACCACTACCTTGTATCCTTTTCCCTCTCGCTCTCATCCAACACTTCTCACTCTGCCCCTACTCGGATGGTATTGCGCCGTCCCAACCTTCGCTCTCTCTCTCCCGCTACTCTCTCCTCTTCCATCCTATCATCTCTTCCCTCTGCTCAAACCTTCTCCAACCTATCTCCTGATTCTGCCTCCTCAACCCTCCTCTCCTCCCTCTCTGCATCCTTTGATTTCCTCTGTCCCCTATCCTCCAGGCCGGCTCGGTCCTCCCCTCCTGCTCCGTGGTTCGACGACTCACTGCGAGCTCACAGAACAGGGCTCTGGGCAGCCGAGCGGAAATGGAGGAAAACTCGCCTCCCTGCGGACCTGGCATCCTTTCACTCCCTCCTCTCTACATTCTCCTCTTCTGTCTCTGCTGCTAAAGCCACTTTCTACCACTCTAAACTCCAAGCATCTGCCTCTAACCCTAGGAAGCTCTTTGCTACCTTCTCCTCCCTCCTGAATCCTCCTCCCCCTCCCCCCCCCCTCCTCCCTCTCTGCGGATGACTTCGTCAACCATTTTGAAAAGAAGGTTGACGACATCCGATCCTCGCTTGCTAAGTCAAACGACACTGCTGGTCCTGCTCACACTGCCCTACCCTGTGCTTTGACCTCTTTCTCCCCTCTCTCTCCAGATGAAATCTCGCGTCTTGTGACGGCCGGCCGCCCAACAACCTGCCCACTTGACCCTATCCCCTCCTCTCTTCTCCAGACCATTATCGGAGACCTTCTCCCCTACCTCACCTCGCTCATCAACTCATCCTTGACCGCTGGCTACGTCCCTTCTGTCTTCAAGAGAGCGAGAGTTGCACCCCTTCTGAAAAAACCTACACTCGATCCCTCCGATGTCAACAACTACAGACCAGTATCCCTTCTTTCCTTTCTCTCCAAAACTCTTGAACGTGCCGTCCTTGGCCAGCTCTCTTGCTATCTCTCTCAGAATGACCTTCTTGATCCTAATCAGTCAGGTTTCAAGACTGGGCATTCAACTGAGACTGCGCTTCTCTGTGTCACGGAGGCTCTCCGCACTGCTAAAGCTAACTCTCTCTCCTCTGCTCTCATCCTTCTAGACCTATCTGCTGCCTTTGATACCGTGAACCATCAGATCCACCTCTCCACCCTCTCCGAGCTGGGCATCTCCGGCGCGGCCCACGCTTGGATTGCGTCCTACCTGACAGGTCGCTCCTACCAGGTGGCGTGGCGAGAATCTGTCTCCGCACCACGTGCTCTCACCACTGGTGTCCCCCAGGGCTCTGTTCTAGGCCCTCTCCTATTCTCGCTATACACCAAGTCACTTGGCTCTGTCATATCCTCACATGGTCTCTCATATCATTGCTATGCAGATGACACACAATTAATCTTCTCCTTTCCCCCTTCTGACAACCAGGTGGCGAATCGCATCTCTGCATGTCTGGCAGACATATCAGTGTGGATGACGGATCACCACCTCAAGCTGAACCTCGGCAAGACGGAGCTGCTCTTCCTCCCGGGGAAGGACTGCCCGTTCCATGATCTCGCCATCACGGTTGACAACTCCCTTGTGTCCTCCTCCCAGAGTGCTAAGAGCCTCGGCGTGACCCTGGACAACACCCTGTCGTTCTCCACTAACATCAAGGCGGTGACCCGATCCTGTAGGTTCATGCTCTACAACATTCGCAGAGTACGACCCTGCCTCACACAGGAAGCGGCGCAGGTCCTAATCCAGGCACTTGTCATCTCCCGTCTGGATTACTGCAACTCGCTGTTGGCTGGGCTCCCTGCCTGTGCCATTAAACCCCTACAACTCATCCAGAACGCCGCAGCCCGTCTGGTGTTCAACCTTCCCAAGTTCTCTCACGTCACCCCGCTCCTCCGCTCTCTCCACTGGCTTCCAGTCGAAGCTCGCATCCGCTACAAGACCATGGTGCTTGCCTACGGAGCTGTGAGGGGAACGGCACCTCCGTACCTTCAGGCTCTGATCAGGCCCTACACCCAAACAAGGGCACTGCGTTCATCCACCTCTGGCCTGCTCGCCTCCCTACCTCTGAGGAAGCACAGTTCCCGCTCAGCCCAGTCAAAACTGTTCGCTGCTCTGGCACCCCAATGGTGGAACAAGCTCCCTCACGACGCCAGGACAGCGGAGTCAATCACCACCTTCCGGAGACACCTGAAACCCCACCTCTTTAAGGAATACCTGGGATAGGATAAAGTAATCCTTCTAACCCCCCCTTAAAAGATTTAGATGCACTATTGTAAAGTGGTTGTTCCACTGGATATTATAAGGTGAATGCACCAATTTGTAAGTCGCTCTGGATAAGAGCGTCTGCTAAATGACTTAAATGTAAATGTAAATTGAATCTTACTACACTGGATGTGGCAAGGCTTGCAAACTATTACAGACTACAAAGGGAAGCCCAGCTGCGAGCTGCCCAGTGACACAAGCCTACCCAATTAGCTAAATTACTTCTATGCGTGCTTCGAGGCAAGCAACACTGAAGCATGCATGAGAGCACCAGCTGACATGTTCTCCAAATAAACACATGTGAGATTTCATTAGGAGAGACTCAATTGATTTTGACGTTGCGTATTTTTTCTTTTGAATTGTGGAATGTTTCTCATGGAGTTCAGCATGCCAGGGTAGGCAGAGTCATTTTCGATTTCCCTGTATTTTGTAGGAGGGCTCCTACTCGGCGTAGATGGCAGTGGTGAAAGGAGTCCTTTGCCATGAGATCTGGAATGTTTTCCCATGGGATGCCCACTATGGGGCTGCTTGCTTCTCTCTCACTGCTACCAGCAACTGAGGTGATTAGCATCTGCTCAGCCATGTTTTGTCCTTTTCTGTTATTTCTGTCCATAAAGTTGTGCGATCACTGTATCTATCAATCCATCACCTGCTATTACAAATAAAAACAGGTCAATTTACAAAACAAAAGTCATAACATTTTCGAAAATGTACCACAAATGCCCTGGTTTGTTGGGACGTAAGTTCAAATAAAATACACCCATTCAGAATAACGCCATCTTACTCAATTAAATAATGCTATATTAGGTGAACATTAAAAAAATTTAATAAAATGTCTGCGTGTTAGTTACTGATTACTTTCTTTTTCATGTAACATCAAAAGGATTTTTTTTAATAGAAATCTGCTATCCGCCCAACCCTTGATTTGATATTTGATTACTAATCAATACTGTCACGCTGTATAATGATAGGAGACAAGTGCAGGAATATGTAATAGGGGGTTTTATTTTCTCCACCCAAACGAAAGAGCGAGGTGTAATCCTCTAAATAATACACGGGACGAGACCCGTATAACAAGTGCACAATAACACGTAGTATGGAAGCCGATAGAACAGCACAGGTGCTCACAAGACCAACGGGTGTGGTAACAACAACCGACAAGGACAATGGGGAACAGAGGGCACATAAATACACATACTAATCAGGGGGAATGGGAACCAGGTGTGCATAATGAGACAAGACAGTCCGGGGTTGGTGGTAATGAATCCAGTTCAGTGACGCCTAGAAGGCCGGTGATGTAGACCTCCGGAACTGGTGAATAGAATGAGCAGCAGTACCAGGGGATCCGTGACAAATACTGTTATTGTAACATGGGTCGTATAAAGGGGGACCAAGGTGCAGCTTGTAAAGTGCTCATATTTCCTTTTAATGATAAGACTTAAACAAAATAACAAAAACGACAGCCAACAGTTCTGTCACGTACATAGACAAAACAGAAAACAACTACCCACAAAAACCCAGGAAGAAAAACCCCTACTTAAATATGATCTCCAATCAGAGGGAACAAGGACCAGCTGCCTCCAATTGGAGATCAACCCCAAAAAAACAACATAGCAATAGAAAACCGAGAACACAAACATAGAAATAGAAAACATAGAAAAACACAAAACACCCCCTGTCACGCCCTGACCTACTCTACTATAGAAAATTACATCTTACTAGGGTCAGGACGTGACAGTTATACTGTCTTGTCTGTTATAACCAACTAATGTAAAAAAGCAAGTCCCTGTGATAAACTCTGCATATTCAATTGACAAAAATCTGATTTTGAGGTAAGAAAGTAATTATTTTGACCAAACTTGTTTTTGTGATTGCATCAACTGCTTTGCAGTTCCATTCACCAAACTTATGCTTTATAAGGTTAATAACCAGTCTGTGTAGAGATATTTGATGCAAGTTAGCAATGCTAAAGTTTTAACATTTAGCTAAAATGGAAGCTAGCTAATGGCTGCAAGGGTTTGGGTTAGTTGTAACTTCTTGCGAGAAAATATTACAACTAACCCTGAGTAAAACTTTGTGTTTTTTGGTGAATGTTTTCTATCACTTTCAGCATGCCTAGATCATGGAAAAGACAGATAGTAGTAGAGTACGTCTCTACACTGTGAAAAGAGCATCAAATGATGTAGCAGAGAAGGGGAAGTCAATCAGATCAGTTGCAAAGTTGTATGGCATACAGTTGAAGTTGGAAGTTTACATGCACCTTAGCCAGATACATTTAAACTCAGTTTTTCACAATTCCTGACATTTAATCCTAGTAAAAATTCCCTGTCTTAGGTCAGTTAGGATCACCACTTTATTTTAACAATGTGAAATGTCAGAATAATTGTAGAGAGAATGATTTATTTCAGCTTTTGTTTCTTTCATCACATTCCCAGTGGGTCAGAAGTTTACATACACTGAATTAGTAATTGGTAGCATTGCCTTTAAATTGTTTAACTTGGGTCAAACGTTTCGGGTATCCTTCCACAAGCTTCCCACAATAAGTTGGGTGAATTTTGGCCCATTCCTCCTGACAGAGCTGGTGTAACTGAGTCAGGTTTGTAGGCCTGCTTGCTCGCACATGCTTTTTCAGTTCCGCCCACACATTTTCTATAGGATTGAGGTCAGGGCTTTGTAATGGCCACTCCAATACCTTGACTTTGTTGTCCTTAAGCCATTTTGCCACAACGTTGGAAGTATGCTTGTGGTCATTGTCCATTTGGAAGACCCATTTGCGACCAAGCTTGAACTTCCTGACTGATGTCTTGAGATGTTGCTTCAACATATCCACATACATTTTTCTGCCTCATGATGCCATCTATTTCGTGAAGTGCACCAGTCCCTCCTGCAGCAAAGCACCCCCACAACCTGATGCTGCCACCACCATGCTTCACGGTTGGGATGGTGTTCTTCGGCTTGCAAGGCTCCCCCTTTTTCCTCCAAACACAACGATGGTCATGATGGCCAAACAGTTCTATTTTTGTTTCATCAGACCAGAGGACATTTCTCCAAAAAGTACGATCTTTGTCCCCATGTGCAGTTGCAAACCATAGTCTGGCGTTTTTATGGCAGTTTTGGAGCAGTGGCTTCTTCCTTGCTGAGCGGCTTTTCAGGTTATGTCGATATAGGACTCGTTTTACTGTGGATATAGATACTTTGTACCTGTTTCCTCCAGCATCTTCACAATGTCCTTTGCTGTTGTTCCGGGATTGATTTGCACTTTTCGCACCAAAGTACGTTCATCTCTAGGAGATGTCTCCTTCCTGAGCGGTATGACGGCTGCATGGTCCCATGGTGTTTATACTTGCGTACTATTGTTTGTACAGATGAACGTGGTACCTCCAGGCATTTGGAAATTGCTCCCAAGGATGAACCAGACTTGTGGAGGTCTACCATTTGTTTCTGGGGTCTTGGCTGATTTCTTTTGATTTTCCCATGATGTCAAGCAAAGAGGCACTGAGTTTGAAGGTAGGGCTTGAAATACATCCACAGGTACACCTCCAATTGACTCAAATTCTGTTAATTAGCCTATCAGAAGCTTAATTTCCTGGAATTTTCCAAGCTGTTTGAAGGCACAGTCAACTTAGTGTTTGTAAACTTCTGAGCCACTGGAATTGTGATACAGTGAATTATAAGTGAAATAATCTGTTTGTAAACAATTGTTGGAAAAATGACTTGTGTCATGCACAAAGTAGATCGACTTCCCAAAACTATAGTTTGTTAACAAGAAATTTGTGGAGTGGTTGAAAAATGAGTTTTAATGACTTCAACCTAAGTGTAAGTAAACTTTCGACTTCAACTGTTTGTCATGGGACACTGTACAGATTCTGCAGAGAGAGAAAAAGCGACTGGAGAAGGGGTCGAGAGAGCTTCCTCATGTAGGCTACCGTGGAAACAGGGTCTTCATGGATGAGCAGGAGTAGAAGTTGTCAGAGTATCTCTTGAGGGCAGCTGATTTATATTATGGATTGTCTCCCCATGAGGTAAGCACATGATAGGAAGGAGTAAGTCATGGCAAAGTTAGCAACCTCTTACATTTAGACGTTCTGCTAGCCGAACACCTGCTCCAATATCCAATGATAGGCGTGGTGCGAATTACAAATTCCTCAAAAATACAAAAACTTCAATTTCTCAAACATATGACTATTTCACAGCATTTTAAAGACAAGACTCTCCTTTATCTAACCACACTGTCCGATTTTAAAAAGGCTTTACAGCGAAAGCAAAACATTAGATTATGTCAGCAGAGTACCCAGCCAGAAATAATCAGACACCCATTTTTCAAGCTAGCATATAATGTCACAAAAAACAAAACCACAGCTAAATGCAGCACTAACCTTTGATGATCTTCATCAGATGACACACCTAGGACATTATGTTATACAATACATGCATGTTTTGTTCAATCAAGTTCATATTTATATCAAAAAACAGCTTTTTACATTAGCATGTGACGTTCAGAACTAGCATACCCCCCGCAAACCTCCTGTGAATTTACTAAATTACTCATGATAAACGTTCACAAAAAACATAACAATTATTTTAAGAATTATAGATACAGAACTCCTTTGTGCAATCGAGGTGTCCGATTTTAAAATAGCTTTTCGGTGAAAGCACATTTTGCAATATTCTGAGTAGATAGCCCAGCCATCACGGCTAGCTATTTAGACACCCACCAAGTTTAGCCCTGACCAAACTCCGATTTACTATTAGAAAAGTCTGATTACCTTTGGTGTTCTTCGTCAGAATGCACTCCCAGGACTGCTACTTCAATAACAAATGTTGGTTTGGTTCAAAATAATCCATTGTTATATCCAAATAGCGGCGTTTTGTTCGTGCGTTCAAGACACTATCCGAAGTGTAAATAAGGGTCACGAGCATGGCGCATTTCGTGACAAAAGATTTCTAAAAATTACCGTACTTCGAAGCATGTCAACCGCTGTTTAAAATCAATTTTTATGCCATTTTTCTCGTAAAAAAGCGATAATATTCCGACCGGGAATCTGCGTTTAGGTAAACAGACGAAAGAAAATAAAGCATGGGGTCGACTCGGGCACGAGCGTGAGTCTCACAGTACTGTGACCAGCCACTATCCAAACTCGCTACGTTTTTTCAGCCAGAGCCTGCAAAGCCACGATTCAGCTTTTTGCCGCCTTCTGAGAGCCCATGGGAGCCGTAGGAAGTGTCACGTAACAGCAGAGATCCCCTGTAATGGATAGAGATAATCAAGAAGGGCAAGAAATTGTCAGACAGGGCACTTCCTGCATGGAATCTTCTCAGGTTTTGGCCTGCCAAATTAGTTCT
Organism: Salmo salar; assembly: GCF_965601325.2. Lineage (NCBI taxonomy): Eukaryota > Metazoa > Chordata > Actinopteri > Salmoniformes > Salmonidae > Salmo > Salmo salar. Next base: position 78,123,339 of record NC_138305.1, on the reverse strand, counting down.
GTTATACTCACAGACACCATTCAAACAGTTTTAGAAACTTTGGAGTGTTTTCTATCCAAAGCTAATGATTATATGCATATTCTAGTTTCTGGGCAGGAGTAATAATCAGATTAAATCGGGTACGTTTTTTATCCGGCCGTGAAAATACTGCCCCCTAGCCATAACAGCTTAATGTTGGTGGCAATTAAAGTCAAGGGAGGTAGTACCTATGTAAATTATTAATGTAAAGTATTAATTGGGGTAAGTATTGAACATATTTTATTATATTGTTACAGGTCCAGGAAATTTGGTTCAGACTGGTTCTCGTCTTACCTAAAGCGGCACCCTACTCTGAAGCAACTAGTTGGACACGGGGCACACGTTTCAACAGAACAAATGTGGCAGAGTTTTTCAGCAAACTAGGAGAGGTGATAAATAACTACAGCCTTGATGGCAATGACATTTGGAATGTTGTCGAGACAGGAATCACCGCAATACAAACACCTGATAAAGTGGATGCGAAAGGTGATACCAAACCGTTTGGAGCAATCACCTCAGCAGAAAGGGGTACACTAGTGTCAATGGCATGTGCTATAAATGCAATAGGAAACTCAATCCCCCCAACTTTTGTTTTCCTACGCAAAAGGTACCACGACCACTTTGTACGGAATGGACCAATTGGATGTGTTGGAAGTGGAAATGGATCCTGCTGGATGCAGGAGGATGACTTCCTCATTTTCCTTGAACACTTCGCAAAACATACCAAGGTCAGCCTGGAAAGGAAGTTGGTCCTTCACCTTAACAACCACAGCTCACACCTGTCTATCAGCGCCATTGATTTCTGTAGGCGCTCTGGCATAGTCCTGCTTTCTTTCCCCCAACACCGTTCACACAAGCTCCAGCCCCTGGACAGGAGTGTGTAAGGGCCATTTAAGAAAATGGTGAACTCTGCCAGTGATGCCTGGATGAGGGTGAACTCCGGAAAGGCCATGACCATATATGACATTCCAGGACTTGTCAAAACAGCACTTCCAGGTGCCACAACACCCACAAATGTACAGGCTGGGTTCAGGTGCACTGGCATTTGGCCATACAACCTTGATATATTTCAGGAATGTGACTTTGCACCCTCACTTGTCACTGATCACCCTGCTCCAGCTGACATACTGGCCTTGCCAGCTGCCTCCCAGGTCACCTCTTCAGCCACCTCTCAGGCCACTGTGCCCAATGCTGTCCAGCCCTCCTCTCCAGCTGCCTCCCAGGTCACCTCTCCAGCTGCCTCCCAGGCCTCCTCTCCAGCTGCCTTCTAGCCCACCTCTCCAGCTGTCTTCTAGCCCACCTCTCCAGCTGCCTTCTAGCCCACCTCTCCAGCTGCCTCCCTGGCCTCCTCTCCAGCTGCCTTCTAGGCCACCTCTCCAGCTGCCTTCCAGGCCACCTCTCCAACTGCCTTCCAAGCCACTCCTCCAGCCACTTCACAGGGTACCTTCCTACATGTATCAGGTTGTGGGAAACACCTGATTACTCTTCTAATTTCAACCCAGTTAATGTACGCCCAAAAGCAGGGCCCAAGAAAAGGGGTAGGAAGAGGAGAAAAACTGCAATTTTGACGAATACACCCGTCAAGCAGGGACTGGAATAAAGCATAAAAAATCAAGCCTTCAGAAGACAAAATAAAAATGTCTCTGCCTAAAAAAACTGCTGGACAGAAAAAAGCCAAAACAAAGCACACTGAACCAGAATATTCAGATTCCTCCAACGAGGAAAACTTCTGCATTGTGTGCATGGAGCACTTTAACAATTCCAAGTCCAAGGAGGTCTGGGTGCAGTGCTTGGAATGTACAGGCCCACCAAGCCTGCTTCCCAGGACCGCCATACCACTGTCACAACTGTGACTCTGATTAAGTGAACATGTCCAACACCTAGTCACACACTCAGTTACACACACACAGACATGTACGCAGCACCCGCACGCGCACGCGCATGCGCACACTCACACACACACACACACACACACACGTGCAGGTGTTTAGTTTAGCCTAGTTGTTGTTTGGTTGAGAAAGATCATTTAGCAGAGGGTAAAATAATAAACATTTTATTATTTATTATTATTTCTGCCAAACAAAATGTTGAACATGGCAATGTTGCACTCATGGTCTTAATAAAGGCATTCAATAATTAGTTGCATGTCATGATTTATGCACTTTTTCAATCTGTTACAATTCCCCCAAAGCACTGTTACAACTAACCCAGACCATGGAGTAAAATTGTAACACTTCACTCCTTGTATTTAAGACAACACCATGCATTTGCAGTTTGATTAATATAAATGGTTAATGGTTAAATAAATACAAAATTGAAAAGGAAATTATAGTTTATTGAACAAAGTGAAAGGACGCTTCATGGTCCCCTCCTTCCTCATTGGGGAACAGGAGACGAGATCTTCCTCTGGTGGTGTTGTTAGAGACGGGTCCCTGTGGGCTACAGCACGACTCAGTTAACCATTGAGATTTGGTTGTTGAGTGTCAGTGGTCATAATGTCTATCTAGGCTAGATCTATTCTACATCTATCTATGCATACGTCCCAAATGACACCCTATTCCATTTGTAGTGCACTACTTTTGACAGGGCTCTGGTAAAAAGTAGAGCACTAGACAGAGAATAGACCACTTCCCTCAATCTTCTAAATGTATTCAGACATTTTCAGAATGGAGTGTCTGATTATAAACAAATGTATCTTAGTTCCACAACTCAATTAAATATTCATGCAGTTTCAGGTTATAAAGAAATGTAAATATGCCTAGCTAATATTATTGCCTAACTTTTCTTTGACGTCCTTGTGGGTGTTCATCTTCAAAGTGCGCTATTAGCAACACTTGAAGAGGGAGCTGCAAGCACAGGTGAAACTGTAGTTTATAAAAAGCCATTAAAACTCTGCCGGTAACAGGGGGTGTGGCAAGCGTAGCGGCAGAGAAAAATTGCCCACACGTGCCCGTCCCTCCCCGAATCTGCCCCCGGCGTTACATAGAAACCAATGGAGGCCCCTGCATTTTCCTCGTTGATTATTGATTACTTTAGGCTCTGTGACTGACTTGGCCTCACAGTGTCGTCCTGGCTGAAGTCCTGCGTCCTGGCTGAAGTGACAGACCAACTGACTGACTCTGTGATTAAACACTTACTTAAGAACTCCTACTATCTATTCTTACTATTCATGTTCATTTGACATTATGTGGACCAGATTACGTCATAAGTGTAAAAAACATGCCTGATGCAATGATGCTTGCATGTTGGCACCAAAGGGGACAAAGATTTTCAATTTCTAATCTTGCTATGGTTTTCTACCCTTTCTGATTCAAAACAAGTGGCAGTAGGACTACAATGGCTTGACAGAATGCATGACAGTTCTTCTGTGTGATTGAGTTATTCTGCATGGATTCAGCAGTAGTATATATACATCTTTGCAGTTTGGGCAAATACTCCCATATTGTGGCTACAATGAAACAGCACTGTATGGTCAATTACATTTGTAATTCAACTTCAGTTTATTAGTGATGATTTTTACACCCCAGCATACAGCAATTAAGCATATCATTATTTAACCTTGAGTACCATAGTGCTGTGCATATATTTAAAGCTAGAATCCTTAGTTGCTACATCCATATTGGACTTATATATTAATGATATATACCCATTGATTCTTGAAAAATGTAACGTATGCCTCATGAGTTTAGTTCAACTGTCATACCCCATCAGAAACGGAAATATAAACTTGTTTTACTCCAATGTTTGTAAACAATGTAAATGTAAACAAACACTATAGCCTCTAACATGGATAAAAGCATAATTCAGATATCATTGATAGTCAGTCCTGTTGTTGGAACTGTTTAAAAAATATTCACTTTTATTACTCTATGTAGCAATATGCAGTACAAATCTTTCTCTGACAATTAACAACATACTTAACATCAGAAATGGGTAAACACATTTTAAAAAATACCAGAACATTACTGATAACATTAAAAATCTGAAATCAATATATATATATAATTTTTATTTTTTTAACGGAAAAGGGATAGTGTGCTTGTATTACGATTGTCACGTCTGCTCCTGCTCCACCATTTGGCGAACAATTCCGCCAGAGTACTAACCACTGGTCCTGGCATTCATCATTACGCACACCTGGCACTAATCATTACGCACATCTGTGAATCACCTGGACCCCATTACCTTCATAATTTCCTCCCCTTTATATGTTATTCTCCCAGGTTCACTCACTAGTTGGTATTGTTCTTGTGTCTCGGCGTACTGCCTTATGTTAGCGGCGTGTTCTTGGTGTTGTTGTTTTATTAAAACGTTTCACCTGCTTCCGACTCACTGCCCCATCATTACAACGATCCTCCTCTGATACAGTCTTCACCAAGGTTACATAATAGCTGACACATTATCACCCCAAACAAACCCATTTCTATACGATACTAAGTTGTTCCACTGCTTGATTCACAGTTTCTTTGGGATTGCAATGGTCCTCTTGATTGGTCTTGTGATGCTGCCATGATGTCGTTATTTGGGGCGGCAGGTAGCCTAGTGGTTAGAGCATTGGACTTGTAACCCAAAGGTTGCAAGATCAAATCCCTGAGCTGACAAGGTACAATCTGTAATCTGTCGTTCTGCCCCTGAACAAGGCAGTTAACCCATCATTGAAAATAAGAATTTGTTCTTAATAACTGACTTGCCTAGTTAAATCAATTTGATGTTTAATTCTATGGCTCTGATCCAATGACTGTATGTATATCCATAGAGATCCTATTAGTATTCTAATCATCAATTCTGTACCTATGTGTACATTTAGGTCTTACCTATGTGTATTTAGTACTTAGCATTGTTGAACACTCATTTCTGATTGGCTTGAAGGACATTCTAGAGCATGCATTATTTCCCTTTAAACAACAGGTGGGTCTAATCCTGAATGCTGATTGGTTAAAAGCACATTCCAGCCGGTGTCTATTCCACAAATTACCACCGGCTAAATCTATGATGTTAAAATGCCTATTTACTCTGTTCCATCTGACTGCGCAATCCACTGTCTCATTAGCCCAGGCAGGGAAGTTAAACTTCACATAAAAAGCATCTATACATTATCTCACATTTCTTTTAGACTAACATTTAGATTTCAACAGAGGAGATTTGTATAAACCCTTACTGTCCTGTCTCTCGAGACCACTATGATGACACACCAAATGCGTTTGATGGATCCTTTTTGTCTTCTTCTAATGCCTTTTAAGGGGAAAGCAATCAGATAACATTAATGAGTTTGGGTAATCTAAAAGTTACGTTAATTATTATAACTTTGGACAGGTAACTAGTAACTGTAACGGATTACATTTAGAAAGTAACCTGCCAAACCCTGCAGGTAACCAGTCTCTGAAGTGGAACTTGAACAGGAAGACTACAGTCCAGGTGGTGACATCATATTTACAGTTCGGTGGGTGAGTAGTGGTAGAACTGCCGACTCCTGATGTCACATGGTCCTTGGTGGTGGGGGTTTGACCTATGTCTAATTCACTCTCTCCATCAGTCTCTCATTCTCATTCGTGAATTACTGTAAATAAAATATAAAAAGACTCAAATCTATTTCAAAAGAAGAAGAAAAGAACAGCCTTCATGGTCTTATGATGCTGTCGTGATGTCATATTCACATCTGGGTATGATCTTATTCTGTGGTGAAGTCATAAGTGATGTCCCAGCAGCCTCCACAATCCTATCTGGTGGTGCTGGGGTGATGTGACACGGGCTAAGTAAGCCTCCAGACTCTGTGGTTCTCTGCAGTGATGTCATTGGTTGGGGATATTGACTGGAGCGCTTGCAGCTGCTCCAGGCTGTCCTGCAGCTGGTGGGCGCAGCCGGCCAGGTCCATGTAGAGCAGAGCAGAGTAGATATCCTCCAGGCCTGCAGCCGGGCCCTGGCTCCACAGACGCAGCATCTGGTACTGCCGTTCCATGGAGCCTAGGCCCGGTTCCAGATCTACACGCTCCAGATGTTGGTCGGGCACAGAGAGCAGGCGCAGGAACTCCTTCCAGCGCCGCAGAGGCACCTCCTTGATGATGGCGTACAACACCTTGGCGGGCCAGCGCTCCTCCTGGGTCTCCTGTCGAGGGACTGAGGAAGAGAGGGGAAAGGTGGAGAAGAAATTAATTATTGTAGTGTTCAGGTGAGCAAGGTGGTGTGGTGAGTGTGTGATGAATATTCAATCGAAACTGGTATCAGGCCATTATGGTATGAGGAAACCATATTGTTCGACTGAGGAACAGAGAAATGGGAGGGAGGCAATCCGAAAGGTACTGTAATAGGTGAGAGAGATTCTTGAAAAAAAGAATTGTACACATTTTTACTAATTAATGAAAATTAAATAACAAAAATATAGTCGTTGCATAAGTATTCACCCCCTTAAATGTAGGGTCTTCAAAAACGTTTTATTCAATGTCGTCTAAAATGAGAACGGTAACCCCTGTCCATGAATACAGGGTGTCTCCTGAAAGCTGGGGATCTTCTGAAACACAACCCAGCCAAGCCGCACTGCTTCTTGACATAATGCCTGCTTAACCCGGAAGCCATGTGTTGGAGAAAACACCGTAAACCTGGCGACCGTGTCAGCGTGCACTGCGCCCGGCCCGCCACAGGAGTCGCTAGTGCGCGATGGGACAAGAACATCCCTTCCGACCAAACCCTCCCCTAACCCGGACGACGCTGGGTCAATTGTGCGCCGCCCCATGGGTCTTCCGGTCGCGGCCGGCTGCGACAGAGCCTGGACCCGAACCAGGATCTCTAGTGGCATAGCTAGCACTGCAATGCAGTGCCTTAGACCACTGCACCACTTTAGTGCGATTTAGTACCATATATGAGCATGTGGCCATAAAAGGGCAGGTCATACCCACGAGCCCATTTCAAGATGGCTGCGACTCAAGAAGCCAAAACGATACAAATCTTGAACAACGTTGATATGTGTTGAAAGCGAAGACTCCACAGACGATAGGGATATGTTATTTGTCAGCCTGTGACCTACCATTGTCGATTCAAAGCCCAGAGAGTCATTTTCACTAAACATCAAACAACTTACAAGGTAAGCAAAAAACAGTTACTTTGTGTGTGCTTAATCTTGTGTGATCTGAACTGAGCCATTCCTATCTATGTTCTGACCATTTCCTTATCTCCCAGGTATTTTCTTTCTAATGATACCAAGTTCACGCATGTCCTTTTGACATAACTGCTTATTAAAAGCAGTTACTTTTGGGTATGTCTATTTAGACGGAAAGCTACATTTTTGCCATTACATTTAAGAGGCTTTTGGCAAGCCTAAATTAGTTCAGAAGTAACATTAGGCTTAACAAATCACAATACGTTATATGGACTCTGGGTGAAATAATTGGGGTTGAAATGATTGAATGACTACTCCTTCCTCTGTCCCCCATACATACAACATCTGTAAGGTCCCTCAGTCAAGTATTGCATTTCAAGCACCGATTCAACTACTATTGTGTAGACCGTGGACAAAAAAATGACACATCCATTTGAATCCCACTTTGTAACATAATAAAATGTGAAGAAATCCAAGGGAGGTGTACACTTTCTATAGGCACTATAAGTAATAGAGAGTGTGGGCGAGATTCCATCAAAACTGGTCTCAGATCATTTTCTTTGGGATGAGAGAAAACACTGAGGATGTGTTTTTAGGAGTGATAAATGTTTTTATCAACATTAACATATCTCTGTCTAGTCTGTGTAAATTATAAGACCTAGTTTAAATAACAAAATGCTTGCTAGAAATAAAGGTATTTGCACACTATGCAAAATCCCAGTCCAATTCATTTGTTTTTGTGGGGGAAGCCTCAGTCTGGATGGGAATGACACGCAACCTGAGCTACACAAAAGCTCCATAACCTTACAACGACACCACAGGGGAATTCTGATGTTGACAACCATAAGCAATCTTCACGTAAACTAAACGTGGGCATACTATTTCATCATAAAGAGACATGGGGTTTTGACTGAAATATCAACAAGTAAACCTAACATTTGAGGTTAGACCCGGGTTGAAAGACTCGGGACAAACCCTTACTCTCACAGTGCTAAAACTACGCTAACTAATATCACGCTTATCAGGTACATATTTTCAGTGGATTGGATGTTGGAATCAGAGTGTAATTTGTAAGATGGATAAGGCAGCACGCTCAAATGTTAAAGGTCAAGCAGCTGGCTACTTCTTGGTATCGGATTTGCCATTTTCTCTGAAGCTCAGCTTATTTCTGATTCATATCATCAAAGTTTCCCAGTTTCCACCTACACATGCATGCACACCCACCACATGGCTGACCAGAGATACGTTTTACGCTGACACGCTGAGGTGTTAAAGGAAAGGCGGTTGTTTTGATTCTGAGAACACAACAAACCACAACAGAGATGCTACCCACACCAGGAACAGGAACAGGACAGGTAGTAAGTACTATGCTGTACACACTACTCAGAAATGTGCTTGATGGGATGTCAGTCCTATTTTATCTTAAGAGTACAGGGACTTCTGCTTCAGATTTTTGAAACATTAACGTTATTACAATATGTCATATTCATTTATTATAAATCCAAGCTTCTGAACCCAACCTTAAGTGCTACTTGTGTAGCTTGCTAGAGAAGCTGAAATGCAATGTTGGCTAACTAAGGCTGATGGCAAAGCAACAAACTACATTAAAGACTTACTTCTGGGCTCTCTACCTGGCAACAGGGGTGTGACAAGGGTGTGATACTCCGTCTTGGTAGCACTGTGAGAGAATGTCGTCATGGGAATCCCTTGAGTAATATTCAGTGTCTTGGAAGGGACAGTCAGACAGACAAAAGTCCTTAGCATCTGTCTCTCTAAGCAGTACAGAAAAGTTTCCATACGCACATACAGTATATGTACATGGTAACATCAAAATAGATACAGGTCATTTTCTAAACTAGATAAGTCCTTACAGGTTTAAAATCACTGACTTTGTAATTAAAGAGGATAAAGACAAATGATTGGAAGAAAAAAAGATCTATTGATGTAAACATAGTAACGTAATTAACAATGATTTTGCTTTGACATTATTAGTAATTTAGCAGACACTCTTATCCAGAGTAACTTAAATTTTCTTTTTTTTTCGTAATGTAGTGCACGTGCTAGTAGTGTGCGTAAAGCACGTGCTAGTCAGGATTGGTCTACAGGTAAATAAAATGTATTTTTCTCATGTTCTTTATCGTTTCTCATTTGCTTCCTTTCCCACACTATCACTGATCATGATCCAAATGTAACACAATTAACTGATACTTACCAGTGATGTTGGACCATTTGGCTGACCTGTTTGAGTTAAAGACAGACTATCAGCGTTTCCTGCACCAACTGTTGCAGGGAATAACTTGTAAAGTGTATTCACATCAGATCGCTTTAAGATTTAAGATGAATAATTATAATTTCTGCTAATAACAGTTGACCCATATTTTCATATAAACCAAGTATTACATTCAACACTTCAAAAAATAAAATAACTTTCTATTATATATGAATTGCTCTTAGGGGTTCAATCTCAGTAGGCCATTGATGAGCCAGAGCCCACACTGTGAAATGGGTTACTGGATAGTTTATCATTACCGTTGGCTGATGTGTCCCTTGTAGGCAACTGGAGGTCCTTTTCAGGGGTCGCACAACAGCCATGTACCATCCATCCACCCTTAGTCAGGACAAGGAGACCGGCAATTAACAGAGTGGTCATCAGGACAACCACAAAGACATAACTGGTGGTCAGAAGGGGATCTGTTGAGGATATGAATAAATATAACCATCAATGGTGTTTTTCATACCACAAAAACAACTGAACTATGTGACTACGTTCAGAAGAATGAAGGGGAGAGAGCAACAAGATTAAACTAGAGCACCATTTTTTGCATGGAGGAGAAATTCAAGTTACTGTAAAAAAAAAAAGTACATCATAGAATTTGTCAGTATGATGCACTAATGCTGTACATAGATTCATGCTATCAATTCAGCGGCAATAGTGCCAGATGATTTGGACAGCAACATGAACATGATGATACTCTTACGGAGGTGCAGTGATAATTCAGATGGAACTGTTAGCAGGCATATAGGTGTGCCTGTGTCAGTGAATACAGGGCGGCTTGGAACGCTGCTCGTCCAATCAGCATCCAGGATTCAAACAAACCATTTTAGAATTGTAAAAAGGTAAGGTTGTCTGACCGTTAATGACAGGCGCTGTGACAGGATTTCAAAGGCTTCATGAGGTGACTGAAAGAAGGATCTGTGGAAGCCAAGTTATTGGTGGAACTCACAATGGTCTGGACCTGTTTGAGTGATGCTGGGGTTGGGTGTCAAGGTTGGAGGTCTCTGAGTCGTAGTAATGGTGCAGGAGGTGTGACATTCTGTATAGTTTGAACAGTCTTTACTGAAACATGAAGACAGAAAAACTCAAGGTCACTCACATTAAAACCAGAGGGGATTTCCCAGAAAACCCTATCACCTTGACATTCATAACAATTGTTCTATACGATACCAACAACACTTAAGTATACATTTCAGGCCTGGTTAGGGAACATCAGATGGATCCAATGTTTAGAAAACTTTCAACGAAAGGAAGGTTTAGATAGAGATGTTTTTTTTGCATGTTGTGCTTTTGCGTTGTACTCAATCCAGTCTAGAAGTTTAAACTTCCTCAATTTTAGTGTCACTGATTTATTACTTAAATCAGAGGGATGAAAATAAATATTGTATCTGTGACAAGTGGGCGTGCCTTTAGAACATGATTACCAGAAACACAAGAGTACCTCAGAAACATAGACGGGATGTTCCTGAACTTCAGACCATATAAATCTGATAAAGCACCACTTTGAGAGGAAGTCCTCAACCCACTGACCTCAATGCATGTCATTACAGGATATGATTGATCTTTCAGCAGCATCCAACAAATAACTGTGCTCCCTTAGTTGACGTCAACAACAGAGCACGTTATTTTTCTAGTACACTGGATTAAAACCCATGGCTGAGTCATTTCAGGGAAATCAAGTCTACATCGACAAAACCTGTGGGTTTTGAGGGGTTATACTGAAGATGTTCTCTATATATTGCACTACTTATGTATTTTTTTTAAAATGTAACCTTTATTTAACTAGGCAAGTCAGTTAAGAACAAATTCTTATTTACAATGACGGCCTACCCCGGCCAAACCCGGACGACGCTGGGCCAATTGTGCACCGCCCTATGGGACTCCCAATCACGGTCGGATGTGATGCAGCCTGGATTCAAACCAGGTACTGCAGTGACGCCTCTTGCACTGAGATGCAGTGTCTTAGACCACTGTGCCACTCGGGAGCCCTTTTGATCAGGGCCCATATCAAAAGTAGTGCACTATATAGGGTCCACGATGCAATTTGGAATGCATGAAGGTCTCAATGTGAAACACTGTGGATGTGTCTGAGGTACTTTGGCAAGAATACAAATTGGATTTAAAAAATGTTCTAGGATGTTCTATGGTCATTGCCTCTGTCAAAATGTGATTGGTTTGTGAGACTGTAAAGACGTGTGTGAGCACTACTCCTTGGCACTACAGAATATTGTATTGTCAGAGCTAAACAGAAAGGGTGGTGCATATGCTCAGCTTACTAAATGTATAAATATTGTAGAAGCTGGAATCTGGTGGTCGTACGTTTGACATTTGATGCATTGCAATCGATGTTTGGATTTCTTTGGGTAGTAATTCTTCATGCAGCCACATTCAGTGTCATTCTTGGGCTCACAACTCTTCACCACCATTTGAGAGACTAAGACACAAAGACAAAGAAAAGACACTGTCTCAGTCTCACTCCTATCACACACACACACACACACACACACACACACACACACACACACACACACACACACACACACACACATACACACACACACACACACACACACACACACACACACACACACACACACACACACACACACACACACACACACCCTCTGTTGATAGAAACCGTTCTAGCAGTGTAAAATATTAAAATTGTTCTCTTTGCACACTGCGAGTGTCGTTCTGCTGACAGAATACGCTCAAGTCCCACACCATAAATAACCACACAGATATTCTTCACACCAACATGAACACATGTCTGAAAAATAACTGCAGCACTCAGTGCATTATTAGACTGCAGTCCATACAGTAAATGGTCACGTAAATAGGAGTGAAGAATGCTTACCTCCTTCATCACATGCTTTACAGCGTTTACAAGCTACATCATAATTTCGTATTGCAGTGAATTCTTTGCCCGCAATACATTTTATGCATTTGGAGGTTCCTTTTTCTTTGTGAAAGCCTGAAAGACATGTTGAAATACAGTGCAATGCATATGTATCTTTCGCCAAGTGATGCACAAACATTGTATTATATGCACTGTAATGTGTCTCAATTTAACTACGGTCTTACATCAAGATTGTGAACAAAGCTACGACAATACTGTATACAAAAAAAGCACATTTCTTGCAATTCAACACATTTTGCCATGGGGTGGAGAGAACATTTTGCCGTTTTAAAGCTGGAGTCCTTAATGGTGAAACAGCCCTGTCCGTTTGCAATACTACAACAACAAAGAAGTTACTGCAAACATCGAACACCTCGGACATCATTGCACGAGTGATAGAAGAGCACAATATGTACAACTTTTTTTTTATCATGTTGCTCCTCAGCTTCTTCACACTACTGCGGATCCATCTTTTAAGCTAATTTCCGGCAATTCTACACATTTTGCCATGTCTTGTGTGTGTTCATATGATACAAATAGCTCTGTAAGTAAATGACAGAACAAGAGGAAAACTGCCCATGCACTACCAAATTTCCAAATTGCACCGACTACTACAACTCTCAATAGCAGTAAGTTGAAAGCCCGACTTAGTTTAAAAAATAAATAAAAAAGTTAGGACCCGCGGTCTGTTTTGACCCCATTCTGGGTCCAGATCCGGACCGCTGTCAGCCTATTGAGTATGGCTGGTATACACTATACTGTAGTGTAGTTCGGGACTAACCAGTCCCACTTCTGTTCAAGGTCAGATTCTAATTGTGTTACTCAGTGATGTTTACCTGCTGGACATTCATAGCAGGTACTTTCCGGGTGATTTTTTAGCGTCTCTTCTGTGCAACTCCGCACAGAGTCAAGACAGGCTAGTGTCAACACCTGGCAGACAAAGGAGAGACAGAGGTTTGTCATTAGTGATATGCCATTTGTCCTTGAGGAGTGCATAAACTGCTACAGTTTACAACGCCAACATACTGATATACTCTTACAAAATACATTTATGTGTATTTGGAAATTACCTCACTAATGCCCCACAATTAAAGAGGCATTGTGCAGGGTTTTAACCTCATATTCATTATCTCCAGCACAATACCAGTGCTACATATGAGCAAACGATATGTGATAATTAGGAACACTTAATAAGAACCGGCCAGTCAACACATTTAGAAATATTGCCTTCCACTTCACAACCTTGCTAACACCTATGACAACTATTATCACCAAACATTAAATAGTAAACATTTCGAGCATCGTCATAAATAACCCTAAACCTAATCCATTGACAGTAACATGAAATAATTGTCTGTCATTATATAAATAATCTGCCATGATATCACTTTACATATCCATTATGATGTCGTTATATAAGCATTATGACAGGCCAATAACAGAAAAAAATGTATCCAAATTAATGTAAAGCAAAATGTGATTTTCCAATCAAAGTAGAGGAATTTGAATGAACACAACTAGAATATACAGAAATTAGATTTAGATAATAATTGTGTAAATACTTACCAACACATAGAACCACATTTTGAAAATAATTTAAAATGATAAAGTGTAGCCAGTGGTTTGCTTCTCTCATCTGAAATAAATGGATGTACTCAACTCAATCATAAAACAAAACTTAAGATCAATATTAAAAAGACTATAACGCCCAAAAAATACATAGCAAGTCAATACAAAATGTTTGCGGCATTCTATCTAGCCATTTGCCAATTTCCTAGTAGAAATTTGAACAAAAAAGCTAAAATGGCTCTTAATACGCTGTGATGAGTTAGAAGTAGGTCAAAGGAAGTCTATAGTGTCAGCTCTTTCAAGACTTCAGAGAACTGATAAGGCAACAGGAAACTCAGTCAGATAAAATACTGGTTTCCATTGCTGGTACAACCATACGTAAGCAAGCATTTCTATTTAAGTCTATAAAGCTGCAATTTACTGTACATTGCCTTCAAAAAATATTCACAACCCTTGACTTTTTCCACGTTGTTGTGTTACAAAGTGGGATTCAAATGGATTTTTTGTCAACAACCTACACAAAATACTTTAATGTCAAAGTGGAAGAAAAATTCTAACATTTGTAAAAATAAATATGACAAATAAAACACTCATAACTTGATTAGATAAGTATTCAACCCCCTGAGTCAATACATGTTAGAATCACATTTGGCACCGATTACAGCTGTGAGTCTTTCTGGGTAAGTCTCTAAGAGCTTTCCACACCTGGACTGTGCAGCATTTGCCCATTATACTTTTCAAAATTCTTCAAGCTCTGTCAAAGTGGTTGTTGATCATTGCAAGACAACAATTTTCAGGTCTTGACATAGATTTTCAAGTAGATTTAATTCAAAACTGTAACTCGGCCGCACAGGAACATTCACGGTCTTCTTGATTATCAATTTTCATGCCGTGGAGGAGGTCTTCGTGGGCAATACTCAGCCTTGTCTCAGGGTAGTAAGCTGGTGATTTCAAGATATCCCTCTAGTGGTGTGGGGGCTGTGGTTTGGCAAAGTGGGTGGGGTTATATCCTGCCTGGTTGGCCCTGTCTGGGGGTATCGTCTAACGGGGCCACAGTGTCTCCCGACCCCTCCTGTCTCAGCCTCCAGTATCTATGCTGCAATAGTTTATGTGTCGGGGGGCTAGGGTCAGTCTGTTATATCTGGTGTAATTCTTCTGTCTTATCCGGTGTCCTATGTGAATTTAAGTATGCTCCCTCTAATTCTCTCTCCCTCTCCCTCCCCTCCCGGAGGACCTGAGCCCTAGGGCCATGCCTCAGGACTACCTGGCCTGATGACTCCTTGCTGTCCCCAGTCCACTTGGTCGTGCTGCTGCTCCAGTTTCAACTGTTCTGCCTGTGGCTATGGAACCCTGACCTGTTCACCGGACGTGCTACCTTGTCCCGGAGCTGCTGTTTTCAACTCTCTCTCTCTCTCTCTACCGCACCTGCTGTCTCAAACTCTGAATGCTCGGCTATGAAAAGCCAACTGACATTTACTCTTGAGGTGCTGACCTGTTGCATCCTCTACAACCAATGTGATTATTATTATTTGACCCTGCTGGTTATCTATGAACGTTTGAACATCTTGGCCATGTACTGTTATAATCTCCACCCGGCACAGCCAGAAGAGGACTGGCCACCCCTCAGAGCCTGGTTCCTCACTAGGTTCCTTCCTAGGTTCCTGCCTTTCTAGGGGACTTCTTCCTAGCCACCGTGCTTCTACATCTGCATTGCTTGCTGTTTGGAGTTTTAGGCTGGGTTTCTGTATAGCACTTTGTGACATTGGCTGATGTCACAAAGTGCTTTATAAATACATTTGATTGATTGATTGATTGATTGATTTGGCCTTGTGTTTTAGGTTATTGTCCTGCTGAAAGGTGAATTGATCTCCCAGTTTCTGGAGGAAAGCAGACTGAACCAGGTTTTCCACTAGGATTTTGACTGAGTTTAGTTCCATTCCGTTTCTTTTTTTAATCTTGAAAAACTCCCCAGTCCTTAACAATTACAAGCATATCCATAACAGGGCTGGCACGAGAAAGAATCAGTTGATCGGGCCTTTGATTTCCATAGGCAGGCACGTTTTTTCAAAGAACTGCAAAGCTGCTGGGTTTTTCACGCTCAACAGTTTCCCGTGTGTGTCAAGAATGGCCCACCACCCAAAGGACATCCAGTCAACTTGACACAACTGTGGGAAGCATTGGAGTCAATATTACTCAGAATCCCTGTTGAATGTTTTTGATACCTTGTAGAGTCCATGCCCTGGCGAATTGAGGCTGTTCTGAGGGCAAAATGGGAGCGGGGGGTGTAACTCATTATTACGAAGGTGTTTTGCATATACAGTTGAAGTTGGAAGTTTACATACACCTTAGCCAAATACATTTAAACTCAGTTTTTCACAATTCCTGACAATTAATCTAAGTAAAAATTCCCTGTCTTAGGTCAGTTAGGATCACCACTTTATTTTAAGAATGTGAAATGTCAGAATAATAGTAGAACGAGCTTTTATTTATTTAATCACATTCCTAGTGGGTCAAAGTTTATATACACTCAATTAGTATTTGGTAGCATTGCCTTTAAATTTCTTAACTTGGGTCAAACGTTTCGGGTAGCCTTCCACATGCTTCCCACAATAAGTTGGGTGAATTTTGGCCCATTCCTTCTGACAGAGCTAAAGTAACTGAGACAGGTTTGTAGGCCTCCTTGCTCGCACACTCTTTTTCAGTTCTGCCCACAAATGTTCTATAGGATTGAGGTCAGGGCTTTGTAATGGCCACTCCAATACCTTGACTTTGTTGTCCTTAAGCCATTTTGCCACAACTTTGGAAATATGCTTGGAGTCATTGTCCATTTGGAAGACCCATTTGCGACAAAGCTTGAACTTCCGACTGATTTCTTGAGATGTTGCTTCAATATATCTACATAATTTTCCCGCCTCATGATGCCATCTATTTTGTGAAGTGCACGAGTCCCTCCTGCAGCAAAGCACCACCACAACCTGATGCTGCCACCCCAGTGCTTCACGGTTGGGATGGTGTTCTTTGGCTTGCAAGCCTCCCCCTTTTTCCTCCAAACACAATGATGGTCATTATGGCCAAACAGTTCTATTTTTGTTTCATCAGACCAGAGAACATTTCTCCAAAAAGTACGATCTTTGTCCCCATGTGCAGTTGCAAACCGTAGTCTGCCTTTCTATGGCAGTTTTGGAGCAGTGGCTTCTTCCTTGCTGAGCTTCTTCCTTTCAGGTTATGTCGATATAGGACTTGTTTTACTGTGGATAAAGATACTTTTCTACCTGTTTCCTCCAGCATCTTCACAAGGTCCTTTGTTGTTGTTCTGGGATTGATTTGCACTTTTCGCACCAAAGTACATTCATCTCTAGGAAACAGAACGTGTCTCCTTCCTGAGCGGTATGGCGGTTGCGTGGTCCCATGGTGTTTATACTTGCATACTATTGTTTGTACAGATGAACGTGGTACCTTCAGGCGTTTGGAAATTGCTCCCAAGGATGAACCAGACTTGTGGAGGTCTCCAATTTTTTTTCTGAGGTCTTGGCTGATTTCTTTAGATTTTCCCATGATGTCAAGCAAAGAGCCACTGAGTTTGAAGGTTGGCCTTGAAATACATCCACGGGTACACCTCCAATTGACTCAAATTATGTGAATTAGCCTATCAGAAGCTTCTAAAGCCATGACATAATTTTCTGGAATATTCCAAGCTGTTTAAAGGCACAGTCAACTTAGTGTATGTAAACTTCTGACCCACTGGAATTGTGATACAGTGAATTATAAGTGAAATAATCTGTCTGTAAACAAGTGTTGGAAAAATTACTTGTGTCATGCACAAAGTATATGTCCTAACCGACTTGCCAAAACTATTGTTTGTTAAAACGAGTTTTAATGACTCCAACCTAAGTGTATGTAAACTTCCGACATCAACTGTACGTAAACAATTCTATATAGAGTATCCCGCACATGCGCAAGCTCTCTTTGACCTTTAGCTTTCGGGAAGAGAGGTCCAGTAAAAGTCAGATCCGCAGCAGCTCTGTAAATTCTAAAGTCAATCTCAATGTGACTTGGATTTAAAAAGAATAGCGCAGAGACTGATGCTAAAAAATATGTTTACACCAATCCAATACTTTTAAACTTTAGTAGAACAAAAATAATCAAGTTGGCTCCTGAGTGGCGCAGTGGTCTAAGGCACTGCATCATTGTATCGCAGTGCTAGAGGCGTCACTACAGACTGGTTCGATTCCAGGCTGTATCACAACCGGCCGTGATTGGGAGTCCCATAGGGCGGCGCACAATTGGCCCAGCGTCGTCCGGGTTAGGGTTTTGCCGGGGTAGACCGTCATTGTAAATAAGAATTTGTTCTTAACTGACTTGCATAGTTAAATATTTTTAAATTCCCTGTTAGCTTGTGATAGCTAGTGATACACAAGCTAGGCCTATTTGAAAAGTTGCCATCTCCTGGATGCATTTACCTTCCAGATTCATTAGCTTGAAAACCTCCCAAAAGCTTGAAAACCCCATTAGATTTTTGGTTAAAGTTAAAGATGCAAAGGCCTCCCGAGTGGCATTGTGGTCTAAGGCACTGCATCGCAGTGCTAGCTGTGCCACTGGAGATTCTGGGTTCGAGTCCAGGCTCTGTCGCAGCCGGCCCGCGACTGGTAGACCCATGGGGCAGCGCACAATTGGCCCAGCGTCATCTGGGTTAGGGGAGGGTTTGGCCGGCAGGGATGTCCTTGTCCCATCGTGCACTAGTGACTCCTGTGGCGGGCCGGGCGCAGTGCACGCTGACACGGTCACCAGGTGTACAGTGTTTCCTCTGACTTATTGGTGCAGTTGGCTTCCGGGTTTAGTGGGCATTGTGTCAAGAAGCAGTGTGGCTTGGTTGGGTTGTGTTTCGGAGGACACACGGCTCTCGACCTTCGCCTCTCCCGAGTCCATACGGGAGTTGCAGCGATGAGACAAGACTGTAACTACCAATTGGATACCACTAAATTGGGGAGAAAAAGGGGTAAAAAAAGGTAAAGATGCATTATGCAGAAATCGGTCCACCATTTCCTGGTTGCTCAAATTATAATAGTGCGCTTAATTTCAGTATATGCGACAAAACAAGCATTATACTATGCCATCACACTTCTGACACCAGTGTAGCGAACAGCAACATTGCGGGTCGCCCAAAAAGCTACATATTGCAGCTTAAAGAAAAAATAAACGTAATACATAGTTTTCTTTTTTTGTTAGTTTCTGTCAAAGATAATAGTTGCAGAATATTTTTTGTTTTTCAAACCGGTTTGTTAATTATTTTATTTAAATTGACTAATTTGTTTTTTCCTGACAAGTATTTGTTTCAGTTTTCATTTACTATAAACCTTGGTTAGGAGACATAGGTTCGAGACCGGCAGGGGGATTGCCCTGTCACCGTTTGCTATGCCATCCCACTTCTGACACCAGTGTAGCAAACAGCAACATTGTGTATTGTGGTGAAATACTAGACTAAATCATTATTGTAGTATCCCCAGGAATGCTATATCCACTGCCCTTGGACTGTATGCTCTCTAACATTAATTATGAAACAATTCCATAATAAACAATTGTCACTTTGCTACCACTACTAGTGGAAAAAAATCAAGTGCCAATGTAACAAGTTTTGGGCGTGTGATAAGATCAAGAAGTCATGTATCGATCAACGCTCTTTTTGAGTAATGTTTGCCATTGACACCTGATGGACATTAGATCAATGCTTTGTGCGTCTTTGTTTTGCATTATAGCCAAGTTAAAATAAAAACCACTGCAGTTGGATTCAGATTAGCCTACTTTTTAAAATGTCCAGCCTTCGGACAGCTTGGCAACAGCAGCTACGTACAGTGTGTAGCAGCACCCAGAAGCGAACAAAGCGACCCGGAAGCGCTGAACCAATTGGAGGCAGGCAGAAAGAATACCAATCTTTAATAATAAAGCAAGACAAAATCTGCAATCGGGACATCAGGTCTGTGTGCAATTCATGGAATTTGTATGTAAATGTGCATTTCTGGAAGTTGATAAACCCCAAATGTATGCATTATGCAGATAATATCATGTATGCCCCTCGATTCGTTAAAAAGTTGGAATGTAAAAAATACCAAAGTGAACGCATTTTGGAAAAGATTGGCATTACGTCTTTTGAAATATCTTTCTGTCAGCGTTCGGTTGTTGCATTATGACCTTTACGCATTGATGATGTTTTATAAAAACATTTAAGCGCAAAGCTCGAGCATCTTACCTATTTCCGTGCTATTTGCAGGGCATGGTCTGTTTAGGAAGTGTCCGTTTTTTAAGAGGTGGGGAGGCCGGGCTATTCAAACCTGCAATTCGTCGTAAACATTGATTCATGTTTTTGACATAAACACACATCTGTGTTAAGCGGCCTCCTTTTAGGAGAAAATGAGACGCTCCTAATTATGGGGTCTGCAGAATATGGCGTCCCGCCTTATAAAAATAAGTCAGGCTGCCATTTTTGTTTCTCTTTTGTCTGAAAATGTTTTAATAAATGTGTCTGAGAATGTTTCTGTGTGGCATCGTATCGGATTGTCGCATCGCCAAATGTGACTGAATTTCAGAGCTGTCGAGGGGCACACGTGCTATCAAAAGTCTAGACTACCAAAGGAAACATTTTCTAAGTGAAATGCTGCCTAAATTAATTATAACTGGAAGGGGACGTAACAAATATTTTACAGGAAATATATTTTGTAAAGGATAAAACGTTGACATTGAGCCTATTCTGATTTCCGTAGACCAACAATGTGTGCTAAACTGTCTAGGCATAAAACCTCTGGCATAAACCTTTGGGAGTGGGATAAAGAATATTGAAGGTAGGCCTATCGAAAACGACTTGACAGGTGTGACCGTATTCAGTGCAAGTTTGGATGTTTGATTGCATTCTTGTAATGTCTTTTGAGGCCTGTGATTCACTGCAGTTTGAACTGAACATACTACGTTTTTATACAATAATTATGAACATTTATTATTGTGACTATGTGTGAATTGTGCTATTTGTTCGGTTAATTACCCAAATCAGACAAAGTTACTCTATTGGCATATCATATATTTTTTCTAATTGGCATATCATATATTTTTCCTAAGTATTCATGTAATATAGTAGAAAGAATATAATAACTTAACTTATTAGGTAATAAACTCATGATAACAGCCCACTTCACACAGTCACAATCTAATTTCATAAGCCATATGGTACAAAACAGGTTTCTTTGTCTTGAGAGGTAGAGACCTGAGTCTACCTCCCATTAAGGCTATTGTACTTTTCCCCACTCTACTACTACTGCTCTGTACAAAGGAAAATAGGAGGGATGCTCAAAAACAAAACAGTCACAGGAATCCAAGAATAGATGGACAGATATCTTGACTCTTGACATGAAACATCAGTATACCTGTCCATTTTATTCTTAGTTTAAATTTAATACGTTTTAATAACCTCCCAATACATGGAATAATGCTTTGTAGATAATTGTGTTTGGAAAATGATAAAATACCGCAATAAAACGTGCGTTTCTATTGCAGGATGGCTGAGCCTCGGTTCAACAACCCCTACTTCTGGCCTCCGCCTCCCTCCATGCCTGGCCAGGTAAGGACATCTGAATTTTTTTCTGTCCTTCCATCTAGGCTGACATAGTTATGCATACACAGCTCGTTATTTTCTCAGTTAAAAGTATTTCAATCTAGGCATGGTCCGTATAGGTAAATGCCCATCAGAAGAGGTTAACAACTAAGGTATTAAACGGTAACAAAAGTATGACTATAATGGGATCATCTTTAGCTTGATGGTTGATACAGTGGAGCTCTTTTCTGTTGAACATGACCGGTTAACCCTTTCAGCTGGATAACCTGGTGCTCATCAACAAGATCAAGGAGCAGCTGATGGCTGAGAAGATCCGACCCCTACACCTGCCACCCAACTCAGCCCCCTCCCAGCAAACCCTGCTGGTGGCTTCCTCCCCCTCGGACGGGGGGCAGCAGCAGCACGGCATGCCCAAGCACCAGCAGGGGCAGCACCACCCTCAGGGCTCGGTCCAGCAGCCTGACATCGCCCTGCACGCCCGCCCAGCCTCCAGCTCTGTGCCAGGTAGGTACTGTAACAGTGTTTGCTGTCTGCTCACCACACTGGAGTGCACACTGGCGACACCACCTGGCTCTGGTCATGCTTAAAGACCTATATTCTGTTCAATGGTCTCAATCTCAATAGTCCGAAGTGCATTCCCCTTCGCATCTCCTCTCCGTCATCTGCATTGATTAGGAAAGCACAGATTAAAGTCATATGGTGGATGCCTACCAGTGTAGTTCTTTCATATCGGTGCAGAGGATTGAAAGTAAGTAAAAAATGTAGCTTAAATGCAGCCATAGATGTAGACATTTTTAATCATCCCCGTTGTATTATGGAGCGTTGTAAGATCTCAGGATGCATGTTGAGTATAAATTGGTGCTATTTATAAAGTGATTTTCTCATTTGTCCCTCAGTTAGATCAGTTAATTTTATTACCTTCAATGTCGATGATGCAGACGTGAATATGGATGACAAGTCAGCAGTGAAGGCCAAAGGACTGTGGGATGAGTGGCACATGCGACAGATCGTCGAGCAGCCCTCTAGAGTTAACCATCGGTCAGGTAATAACCACACCACCTTTCTCATTGGAAACATACAATCGTCAATGAAAACATTAAAAAGCTGTGTAGTTCACGAGGGTTAGACAAGAGCCGAATACATTTCAGTGTGCCTCTTAAGTTCTGACACCTTCCCTAATTAGTTTGTGTCAAAGCTCATTCTCTCAGCAAGCTAAATCGCTAACCTTTTGCATGGCTTATCATTTGTAAGTCTTCATGTGCCCATACACAGGTCTGGCCCCGTCGTCCCGGCCGGACGGCCACAGCACTTCCGAGGCCCTCACGCCCACCACACCCACCTCTAGCAGCCAGAACCGACTGGGAGGGGCCCCATCGGTCAACATCATCTCCGGGCTGGCCAGTGGGCCTGGCATGGAGCAGATGAAGAGCGGGGGCCTGGCCGGACTCCTCGGCCCTCCACCCAAGACACCCCGCGGGCGGAAGAAGATCAAAGCGGAGAGCGGAGGGCCTCTTCTGGTGGTGCCCTACCCTATCATGGCCTCTGGCGCAGACCAGGGCTGCATCACCTTCCCTGCCAAAGAGGGCAAAACCTACAGGTATGGGCAATGTTTGTAAAACTGCTTCAATTTAGCTTAGTTTCAAGTGTACATAATAATTCTTATTTCTTCAATAAGCACCCATTTCAGTGGTTGTAGACCTAGAGAAGTTTTAGTCACATGCACATATCGGTAACGGTGTTATTGATAACACCGTGTTATACATAACACATTCATAACACCCTCAAAAATCTGTCATGACACCTTTTTGAGTGTTGCAGTATCATTCATAACACAACCTTCATCCATGACATATGATATGACCCAGTCCCATTTGTATGTATCCCTCCACCCAGATGCAAAGTGTGTCCGCTTACCTTCTTGTCCAAGTCGGAGATGCAGATCCACTCCAAGTCCCACACGGAGGCCAAACCCCACAAGTGTCCCCACTGCTCCAAGTCCTTTGCCAACGCGTCCTACCTGGCACAACACCTCCGCATTCACCTGGGCATCAAGCCTTACCACTGCTCCTACTGTGAGAACTCCTTCCGTCAGCTCTCGCACCTGCAGCAGCACACCAGGTAATTTGAGTTCACCTTCATGGAATAAGAAGGAATAGGAAAAAAAGTAATTACCAAAATCCACACCGTATTAAAATGTGTTTGTGGCTTCACAATGGCAATGACAACATTAAAAACATATTTTAAACAGGAACACTCCATGTATTGCTGGAATGTACAGTAGCCTTGAACTGCTTTGTTGGATAAGGGCTTGTAAGTAAGCATTTCACCGTAAGGTTGTATTGGTACCTGTTGTATTCGGCACATGTGACAAATAACATTTGATTTGATTTGCATCAGTGACCCTGACATTGGGCAGCACTGAGAAATGTATGATTATGTATCCTTTGTTTTGTAACTCTTTATTTATTTTTTTTACACCATATTCTTTTACATTGTCATTACATTATATTTCCTGTCATAATTACTAAATAAAACATAGTATTTCAGTCCATTCTCTCTCCAACATGCATCTATTTTTCTCTGCATGCGTCTTAGAATCCACACTGGTGACAGACCCTATAAATGCGCGGCCCCTGGATGTGAAAAGGCCTTTACCCAGCTCTCTAACCTCCAGGTCAGTATTACACCACAGCAGGATTACTTACGTATGCTCTACAGTCCATCTCTCAGTGCTGAATGGCCCCGAGCCTATTGATAATATTAAAGGTGCTACATAGTAAAATTCTAACTGAATGTAGCCCTAAATGACATACTGCAGAAGTGAAGGTATAAGATTCCATGAGAGAAAAATATGGTTTACTCACCCATACAATAATTACTTTCCTGGGATGCTCTGAATGATAGTTATCCTCTAATGAGTGACTGAGTTGTGCTTATCTCTTCTATTTCTCTCTCGCTCTGCCCACCCCCTCCCCCTTCTCTCTCTCTCTATGTAGTCTCACCAGAGGCAGCACAACAAGGACAAGCCGTACAAATGTCCCAACTGCTACCGTGCCTACTCAGATTCAGCATCGTTACAGATCCACCTGTCTACGCACGCCATCAAAAACGCTAAGGCCTACTGCTGCAGTATGTGTGGCCGGGCATACACCTCAGTGAGTATCCTATCCCTCTGTTCGGTATTAGGTGTTAGTAGTAGTGTAAGCAAATCCAAGGCATTGCTATAGTCCTGGTCAGTTATAGCGTCTGTAAACATTTGCAGAAGCCGCACATAAAACCACAACATAACTAAGCATGAATTAAGCTCACCACATGAAGAAAGAAAGAGGGGTCAAAGATTGTGATTTACAGAATCAGTTGCTTACTGACTTTTATAAAAACCTGCAGGTGATTACTGAATTTTGGGACCAGGGTTGCCAACCTATTCCTGTGTTTAGGTATTTGTGTGGAGAAACCAACAGGTTTTGAGTCGTCCATTTTGTGTCTTTGCAGGAAACCTACCTTATGAAGCACATGTCCAAACATACAGTGGTTGAGCACCTAGTGAGCCACCAGTCTCCCCAGAGGACAGAGTCCCCCAGTATCCCAATACGCATCTCCCTCATCTGAGCTCTCCACCCACACAGCATTACTGTATGTTGTTGTATTAATTGTCTATGTAAGGCTGTAGTTTAGGGACCCTGCATATAAGGCCATTGACACAAGGCCTATATACGGTGCCTTTGGAAAGTATTCAGACCCCTTGACTTTTTCCACATTTTGTTACGTTACAGCCTTATTCTAAAATTGATTTTTAATAAAAATCCTCAGCAATCTACACACAATACCGCATAATGACAAATTGAATACAGGTTTTTTGAATTTGTAGCAACAAAAAAAAAATTGGGGAAAAAAAAGAAATACCTTATTTACATTCAAACCCTTTACTATGAGACTCAAAGTAATTTATGGTAGAGTGGCCAGAAGGAAGCCACTCCTCAGTAAAAGGCACATGACAGCCTGCTTGGAGTTTGCCAAAAGGCACCTAAAGATTCTCAGACAATGAGAAACAAGATTCTCTGATCTGATGAAACCAAGATTGAACTCTTTGGCCTAAATGCCAAGCGTCACATCTGGAGTAAACCTTGCACCATCCATACGGTGAAGCATGGTGGTGGCAGCATCATGCTGTGGGGATGTTTTTCAGCGGCAGGGACTGGGAGATTAGTCAGGATCTAGGCAAAGATGAACAGAGCAAAGTATAGAGAGATCCCAGGTGAAAACCTGCACCAGAGCGCTCAGGACCTCAGACTGGGGCGAAGGTTCACCTTCCAACAGGAGAAAGACCCTAAGCACACAGCCAAGACAACGCAGGAGAGGCTTCGGGACAAGTCTCAATGTCCTTGAGTGGCCCATCCAAAACCTGGACTCATCTGACCTGATAATAGCTGTGCAGAAACGCTCCTCATCCAACTTGACAGAGCTTGAGAGGATCTGTAAAGAATGGGAGAAACTCCCCAAGTACAGGTGTGCCAAGCTTGTAGCATCATACCCAAGAAGACTTGATGCTGTAATCGCTGCCAAAGGTGCTTCAACACAGTACTGAGTAAAGGGTCTGAATACTTATGTAAATGTGATATTTCAGTTTTTTTTGCAAAAATGTCTAAAAAACAGTTTTTGCTTTGTCTTTATGGGGAATTTTGTGTCGATTTTTGAATAAGGCTATATCGTAACAAAATGTGGAAAAAGTCCAGGGGTCTGAATACTTTCCGAAAACACTGTATGCATCTCGACACCTGACATTCATTTCCAAACCCCTCGTTCTATTTTGACACAGATTGGGTCGGTTAAATGAAAACGAACACATTCTTTGCAAAGGTTTATGTCAATGGAAACAAATGTCGGATAATGTCTCGCGTCAAATAAAACTGAGCACTTACAAAGGCGTTTTGCAAACAGTGATTTATATATATATATATATATATATATATATATATATATATATATATATACAGTACAAGTCAAAAGTTTGGACACACCTACTCAGCATTTTTTGTCTTTATTTTTACTATTTTCTACATTGTAGAATAATAGTGAAGACATCAAAACTATGAAATGACACATATGGAATCATGTAGTAACGAAAAAAGTGTTAAACAAATCAACATTTATTTTCGATTTTAGATTCTTCTAAGTAGCCACCCTTTGCCTTGATGACAGCTTTGCACACTCCTGGCACTCTCTCAACCAGCTTCATGAGGAATGCTTTTCCAACAGTCTTGAAGGAGTTCCCACATATGCTGAGCACTTGTTGGCTGCTTTTCCTTCACCCTGCGGTCCAACTCATCCCAAACCATCTCAGTTGGGTTGAGGTCGGGTGATTGTGGAGGCTAGGTCATCTGATACAGCACTCCATCACTCTCCTTCTTGGTCAAATAGCCCTTACACAGCCTGGAGGTGTGTCAAGTGTGTCTTGTATTCTAAATAAATCACAGACTGTGTCACCAGCAAAGCACCATCACAACACCTCCTCCATGCTTCATGGTGGGAACCACACATGCGGAGATCATCCGTTCACCTACTCTGCGTTTCACAAAGACACGTCGGTTGAAACCAAAATTCTCAAATTTGGACTCATCAGACCAAAGGACAGATTTCCACCGGTCTAATGTCCATTGCTCGTGTTTCTTGGTCCAAGTAAGTCTCTTCTTCTTATTGGTGTCCTTTCGTAGGGGTTTCTTTGCAGCAATTCGACCATGAAGGCCCAATTCATGCAGTCGTCTCTGAACAGTTGATGTTGAGATGTGTCTGTTACTTGAACTCTGTGAAGCATTTATTTGGGCTGCAATCTGAGGTGCTGCTACTCTAATGAACTTATTCTCTGCAGCAGAGGTAACTCTAGGTCTTCCTTTCCTGTGGCGGTCCTCATGATAGCCAGTTTCAAAGTTCTTGAAATGTTCCGTAATGACTGACCTTCATGTCTTAAAGTAATGACGGAGTTTCGTTTCTCTTTGCTTATTTGAGCTGTTCTTGCCATAATATGGACTTGGTCTTTTACCAAATAGGGCTATCATCTGTACACCACCCCTACCTTGTCACAACACAAGCTCAGCTCATACGCATTAACAATGAAAGAAATTCCCCAAATTAACTTTAAACAAGACACCCCTGTTAATTGAAATGTATTCCAGGTGACTACCTCATGAAGCTTGTTGAGAGAATGTCAAGAGTGTACAAAGCTGTCATTAAGGCAAAGGGTGGCTACTTTGAAGAATCTCAAATATAAAATACACTGCTCAAAAAAATAAAGGGAACACTTAAACAACACAATGTAACTCCAAGTCAATCACACTTCTGTGAAATCAAACTGTCCACTTAGGAAGCAACACTGATTGACAATACATTTCACATGCTGTTGTGCAAATGGAATAGACAACAGGTGGAAATTATAGGCAATTAGCAAGACACCCCCAATAAAGGAGTGGTTCTGCAGGTGGGGACCACAGACCACTTCTCAGTTCCTATGCTTCCTGGCTGATGTTTTGGTCACTTTTGAATGCTGACGGTGCTTTCACTCTAGTGGTAGCATGAGACGGAGTCTACAACCCACACAAGTGGCTCAGGTAGTGCAGCTCATCCAGGATGGCACATCAATGCGAGCTGTGGCAAGAAGGTTTGCTGTGTCTGTCAGTGTAGTGTCCAGAGCATGGAGGCGCTACCAGGAGACAAGCCAGTACATCAGGAGACATGGAGGAGGCCGTAGGAGGGCAACAACCCAGCAGCAGGACCGCTACCTCCGCCTTTGTGCAAGGAGGAGCAGGAGTAGCACTGCCAGAGCCCTGCAAAATGACCTCCAGCAGGCCACAAATGTGCATGTGTCTGCTCAAACGGTCAGAAACAGACTCCATGAGGGTGGTATGAGGGCCCGACGTCCACAGGTGGGGGTTGTGCTTACAGCCCAACACCGTGCAGGACGTTTGGCATTTGCCAGAGAAGACCAGATTGGCAAATTCGCCACTGGCGCCCTGTGCTCTTCACAGATGGAAGCAGGTTCACACTGAGCACGTGACAGACGTGACAGAGTCTGGAGACGCCGTGGAGAACGTTCTGCTGCCTGCAACATCCTCCAGCATGACCGGTTTGGCGGTGGGTCAGTCATGGTGTGGGGTGGCATTTCTTTGGGGGGCCGCACAGCCCTCCATGTGCTCGCCAGAGGTAGCCTGACTGCCATTAGGTACCGAGATGAGATCCTCAGACCCCTTGTGAGACCATATGCTGGTGCGGTTGGCCCTGGGTTCCTCCTAATGCAAGACAATGCTAGACCTCATGTGGCTGGAGTGTGTCAGCAGTTCCTGCAAGAGGAAGGCATTGATGCTATGGACCGGCCCGCCCGTTCCCCTGACCTGAATCCAATTGAGCACATCTGGGACATCATGTCTCGCTCCATCCACCAACGCCACGTTGCACCACAGACTGTCCAGGAGTTGGCGGATGCTTTAGTCCAGGTCTGGGAGGAGATCCCTCAGGAGACCATCCGCCACCTCATCAGGAGCATGCCCAGGCGTTGTAGGGAGGTCATACAGGCACGTGGAGGCCACCCACACTACTGAGCCTCATTTTGACTTGTTTTAAGGACATTACATCAAAGTTGGATCAGCCTGTAGTGTGATTTTCCACTTTAATTTTGAGTGTGACTCCAAATCCAGACCTCCATGGGTTGATAAATTGGATTTCCATTGATTATTTTTGTGTGATTTTGTTGTCAGCACATTCAACTATGTGAAGAAAAAAGTATTTAATAAGATTATTTCATTCATTCAGATCTAGGATGTGTTATTTTAGTGTTCCCTTTATTTTTTTGAGCAGAATATATTTTGATTTATTTTTTGGTTACTACATGATTCCATATGTTATTTCATAGTTTTGATGTCTTCACTATTATTCTACAATGTAGAAAATAGTAAAAATAAAGAAAAACCCTGTAATGAGTAGTTGAGTCCAAACATTTGACTGGTACTGTATATTTTCCATTAAATGAATTTCCAAAATGTGCCAGACAATATTTACCATTATACGGAAAATAAATAGATTTGAAAAAATATGGGTGTGTTCTGGTGACATCCAAAGACCATCTTAAAGGGTCAATATGCAGTTGCTACATACATTTCTGGACGTATAAATGTATTCAATGTCCCCATTGATTCTTGAAGATTATAACTTATAAATGCTTCATAAGTTTAGGTCAACTTTCATACCGCATCAGAACCCGAAATATAAGCTTGTTTTACACCAATGTTTGTAAACAAGGTAAATGTAAACAAACACTGTATACCCTTAAAACATGGTTAAAACTATCCGTTTGATATCATGGGTGGTCAGTCATTGCATCTATAGCCCGGTCTATGAATTTGAGAGTGGTTACATTTCTCCAGCCCCATCCCTCAACTTTTTACCAAAACAGTGGCGGGGAATACATTTTGTTATTGTTTCAACTGCGGATTGTCCCTTTAAAGCACTTTCAGGCTTTGTGGTTTTGGCTCCAAATGTTTCCATCTTTTCCAATGGAAATGCAAAAGCATTGCTTGAGGCAGCTAAGAGTATTGACTGTGTCTAATCGAAAGTCTTTTTTTTTTTTTTATATATATATTTTTTGTTCAAGCAAAGTATACAGGGTCAAACTATAAAAGCGGCATTTAAGTGGAAAGCAATTGGAACTATGTGGACAATTCGATTGTAAGGTTGTTTCTCTCAGAGGAATGATGAAACAAACTAAATTGCACCAAAATGTAAAAAAGGAATGAATGTTTGTTTTGTCTAGATCATTTCAATCATTGTTTATGGTTAATCGAATCAAGATCATATGGGTTATATGACTAGACACTAATTCAATCAACTGAACTGTTCAAATCAACAGAACATTTCACCGGTTTTCCTTGCGGCCAGGTAGTACAGATGGTAGCTTTGCAGCTATTTGAGCCAAGTCAAGATTCATTAGGAAAGCAAGCTAACATTAGCTAGTGTGCCAGCTTTACGGTATTAGTTGGCACTGCCCTCAATAGGCATACGCAAAGATATCACAATGAGCATTACAACTGTCATTTACAGTCATGCCAGCTTTTGTCAAATAACTTCCGATGGCCCTCATAATACAAGCTACTGTTAGCTAAGGTGCTAATAACAGATAGTAATGCTTTTGTCACGATAGTTCTATAATAAGTCACAACAGCTGATGATGGCTCTCATGATTGTGACCGAGTCAGGCAGGCCTTGACAGGGGGCATCAAGTTAAGTGTTGCCACGTTGGTAATGTTGTTAGGTCTATGTTACTTGAGTAGAACATTTCTACTCCAAATATAGAGAAATATATAGCGAGCATACATTTATTGGAGGTTAAGTATTTGATATTTATGTTGACTTCTAGTTTGTTACTCTCACTTGTGTCACATTAGACTTAAAATTCTTATCAAGTCAACTTAAAGCTATTGCCCAGCCTGGTAATAGAGGCCCGTGCTGCTTTATCAATAGAAAGTCAGTCAATAAAACAGTTTAAACATGACAGTAGTCTTTGAAAGTGGACCAAAAAGTGAACCAATATTAACCCCTAAGCCCACTACATTCAGGATAGATTAATCTTGATTTTCAACAGGTTTACATTTAATTACCATAAAGTACAGTCAGTTTGAATTTGTTCAAAGGTTCATACCATATATAACTTCCTATGAACTGGCAGTGTTACTGCAAGTGTTTCTTTCATCATGGTATACACAGTATTGTTTGTTGTATTTTTACTGTAATTTTACCTTCTGGTTGCTCTGGATGGTACTAGTAGCTTGTATTCTTCCAAGTTGCTTAAGAAAAGGTGCTAAGGCTAGATGTTTATTTGAGATGGAGCTGAAAATATTGTTAAATACATTTATAGTATGTAAAAAAATAAAATAAAAAAATATATATAATTCAAGCCACTGGCCTGGAAACAAACATTTATGCCAACAGATCCTGCCTCTTCAATTTAGTCTCTTCTGAGAAAAATGATAGGGAAATGTACATGTTGCTGTATTGTAATGATCCTCATTCTAGTACCATTTTCATAAACTGTTGTTTTGGGTTAGAGTTTTGTACAGGTATGTTTATGTATGAACTTATTGTAATGATTTTAGTCTATCCGAATATTGATCATTTGTTATTAATATTAATGTTTTCAGTTTACGTATAAGCCTTAACTATTTTATCATTGAACAACCATTTTATTTCCATATTCTGTATTGTGTTCTTCAGTATTCAGTCTAGTAAACATTTTTATTTTTCCGCATGGAATATCCAAACTGTAATCTGTATATTAATGAACTGTTAACCCATATTCTCTATGAAAAGATATTATGTGTAGATTTATTACCTCTTTCTTTGTGATTTCATATAAAGTTTTTAGACAACTTAATGTGCACACAAGACTGAGAAGTAAAACTAAGAATATCGATGTTTAAAAAAACTTTATCTTTACCTCTATCTTGTTTAATAAACAGACAGTTAAACAAAAAATTGTACTGCATAACTTTGATGAATAATTTAAAACCAAACAACAGTTTGCAGCCACAGCATGTAAAACATGGGTTGAATGTTGTATTCGCCATTCAATATTGCAACATTTATCATCAACAACATGATTGTTCGACCTTCTGTTCCTAGATATGACCTGGAGTTTATTCATTAGGAACCAGAGAGAAGCAAACAGCCGAAACGGGGAGGGACTAACCTGAACTTGTCCAATAAGAAACTCAAATTTTCAGTTGCCCAAATTTTAGCTTCTGTTTGGCACAAATGAATACACCACAGGTGCGCTTAAACTAAACAAAGGAATCAAATACACATGGGAAGATTGAATTACCTTTATTTATGAAAATACATGTTTATTATCTTTATATATATTTAAAAAAACGCATTTACATTAGTACCTAAAAGTGAATGTTAATTACTCTAATGAATATGACTTAATAGAAAGCATTATTTGTAGATTGATATTCCCTCTCAGTTTAGCAGCAGGACAGAGCATTACACTTTATCATTACAGGCACGTTGAAGACAAAATGGATGATTACAAAGAATATCATACCATATTATTTAATGTACATTCCTTGCTGAATCAATCTCTAAAGGCTACAGTGAATGATTGTAAGTTGTTAGTGGCTAAATAAAAGGTTAAAATTCCAAGATTATAAAACATTGCTAAATTAAATAATCGCTTTGTGGTTAAAACATCTAAGAGTCATACTACACAAACTTAAAAAATCTATAGTGAAAAAGAATGCATTACTGTAACAGGTGATCAAATGCTGTGTATACTGTGAATATGGTATTTTCCAAGACTACCAAGCAGTCCCTAACCTCGACAAGATATTAATGTCACTCCCACAAAAGTTATGTAAAAAATAAGCAGCTTTTTTTATTTTTAATGATAAAGTACCTAAAAACCCTGACCTCTAAACGGGCATGCAATTCGATCCCATTCAAAGCAAAACAAACTATTGTAAAACTTGCTATCTTTCTTAACATTTTTAACCTTTATTTAACTAGGCAAGTCAGTTAAGAACAAATTCTTATTTTACAATGATGGCCTACCCCGGACGACGCTGGGCCAATTGAGCGCCGCCCTATGGGACTCCCGATCACGGCAGGTTATGATACAGACCGGGATCGAACCGGGGTCTGTAGTGACACCTCTAGCACTGAGATGCAGTGCCTTAGACTGCTGCGCCACTCGGGAGAATCTCTTACATAAGAGACAACACACTGTATTGTCCGCCATATTAAAACGTGTTTTAGTTAAGAACATAATGACAGAGGTATAGTATAGCCTACACCAGAGTACAGGTTTGTAGTGGTTTGAGTGATATTAGGATTGCTAATAATGGCTATTTGAAAGCCAACAATCTGTTTCTTAGCATTAGGCTACACACACATACTGTATCTGCCTCATTACAACACCTCCAGTTGTATGTAACATTCTCACCCTCGTAACACCAATGTTCCACTCGATAGAAAACACGTTTGTAAACTTAACAGATACGCCTTGAACCACGTTAAGACTTAATCTCAGAAAACATCCTAAAACATATTACAATCCCAAAAGGCATGCGTTTTTCATAGAAAATAAAATGCCTACAATGGATTTAAGTTAAAGCCTACAGCTACCGTTTCACTGCCACATTCCTCAGAATGTAAACCAACTGGAGCATGTTCTAAAAAAAGTGATAATTTTCAAAGGCTCTTTCACACCACTGTCATTTAATTGTCACTATTGTACAGTGATGTCAGACACATGCAGTAAGGTACAAAAGTATTTGGACAGTGAAATGTTTTGTTGTTTTGCCTCTGTACTCCAGCACTTTGGATTTGAGGGTATTTTCATCCATATTGGGTGAACCGTTTAGAAATTACAGCACTTTTTGTACTTAGTCCCATGATTCTAGGGAATCAAAAGTTTGGGGGAAAATGTACTTATGATATTTATGCCTATTTCTCACTCATCATTATTCATGATTCATTAAATTATTATCCGTAATCATGGTAGCATCCACATGAATGTAAAAGTATTTAGAAACATATTCTATTCTTATTTACAATAAAAGTGAATCCAAAATGAACCAATACATTATTTACCACGAATTTCTATTAGGCAAAACATTTTCTGAAACACAACCAAAACAAACTGAAAATGCATCCAACAAGTTTGTAGAGTCACAAGCT
This sequence comes from Salmo salar, assembly GCF_965601325.2. Taxonomy (NCBI): domain Eukaryota; kingdom Metazoa; phylum Chordata; class Actinopteri; order Salmoniformes; family Salmonidae; genus Salmo; species Salmo salar. The sequence continues at coordinate 78,089,171 of NC_138305.1, read as the reverse complement.
TGATGTGGTCATTGCGTGCTAGGAATATGGGATCAAATACTAAACTTTTGACTACACACAAGTAAATTTGTCCAAATACTTTTGGTTCCCTAAAATGGGGGGACTGTGTACAACAAGTAATTGTAATTTCTAAACGATTCACTTGATATGGATGAAAATACCATAAAGTTAAAGCTGAGAGTCTGCACTTTAACCTTAGTCATTGTACCATTTCAAATCCAAAGTGCCGGAGTACAGAGCCAAAACAACAAAATATGAGTCACTGTACAAATACTTTTGGACCTCACTGTATTAGTGTAGAAATTGTGATGCTAGTATCTAGAACAATTTTTAAAAAGTTACCGGTCTTTTCCTTGAATACAAAAACACATATTTGATTCAATGTAAATGTAGTCATACCACCTCCAGACCTTCATAAGGCTCCATGTTCAGTTTGGACTTATTTTCTGAATATAAAGACCATCGTAGCATTTGGAAGATTTAAAATTAAGAGCATCCACATTTAGTGCATCCAAAAAAGACCATATCTTAGTTAACTAGTTACTTCCACTTCCAATCGAATAGTTGCACTGAAGCTCAAATCACGCAAGTCAATGTTAAAAATACTATTTTCAATGTTTGCCATTCACACACTCCCACAGACTTAACCAGCCAAACCCCCAAAAGCTCACTTTTCAAACATCCCACTGTGAACACAAGGAAGATAAGGCAGCAGCTGCAAGCCAAATGAGGGAGTCAGTGGTATAATTCCACAATTCAAACTGTGTTCCACAGGAAAAGCAGAAAAGACCATGAATTGTCGTTACAGTGGAGGCATCGCATAAAAAATTCTCACAACTGTCTATTTTGTACACAATGACATGATTGTCTTGTAAAATCACCACTCAGGTCAACACCTCAAAGGTAAGTAACAGTAGCCTCAGCTTCCAGGCTTCCTTAGAGACTTGGAAGAATGGTAACGCAAGACTAGAGTAACAGTGACAGATTCTCCTGTGGTCAATGGAGCAGTCATTTTGTATACCAGGGTCCTCACCACCCTTTAACCCCTTCTTCATACCTAGTCACTCCCCACACTGATCACTTTCTGGTCACTGGTCACTCTCTTCTGGGTCTTTGGTGTCTGGGGGAGCTACAGGGGAGGTGAGGTTCAGGTAGCCCAGTTCAAAGGACTGCAACTGGGAATGGGGCGTGGAGGACGACGTCTGGATGCCCTCCACGCGCTCGCCCACCTTCACCCGGCAGATGGCATTGAGGATGCCTAGAGGGTCACACGCACCTGATGTCAGACTGCAGACAGACAGGTGGTTACTGTAAGAACAATGGATGAATGGTGCAAGAAGTTATGAATGACCTTGCTACAAGTGCAGTTAAAATGTTGTTCAAGCCCAGAGCAGTCACAATGTTGAAGAGCAGCTTCAAATAAGAACATACAAGCAAATAATGTAGTATGCCCTGAGTATATTTATGAACAAAAATATAAAAGAAACATGGGACCAACACTTTACACAAGTGTTGGTCCCATGTTTCAAGATCTGAAATAAAAGATCCCAGAAATGTTCCATACGCACAAAAAGCTTATTTCTCTCAAATGTTGTGTACACATTTGTTTACATCCCTGTTAGTGAGCATTTCTCCTTTGCCAAGATATGCCACCCCTGTCAGGTGGCTGGATTATCAAGAAGCTGATAAAACAGCATGATCATTACACAGGTGCACCTTGTGCTGGGGACAATAAAAGGCCACAAAAATGTGCCGTTTTGTCACACAACACTATAGATGTCTCAAGTTGAGGGAGCGTGCAATTGGCATGTTGACTGCAGGAATGACCACCACAGCTATTGCCAGATAATTGAATGTTCATTTCTCTACCATCATTTTATAGAATTTGGTAGTACGTCCAACCGGCCTCACAACCGCAGACCACGTGCATGGCGTCGTGTGGGGGCGAGTGGTTTCCTGATGTCAACATTGTGAGCAGAGTGCCCCATGGTGGCGGTGGGGTTATGGTATGGGCAGGCATAAGCTACGGACAACGAGCACAATTGCATTTTATCGATGGCAATTTCAATGCACAAAAATAACGTGACGAGATACTGTGAGGCCCATTTTTTTTTAAGGTATCTGTGACCAGCAGATGCATATCTTTATTCCCAGTCATGTGAAATCCATATATTAGGGCCTAATGAATTTTTTTCAATTGGCTGACTTCCTCATATGAACTGTAACTCCGTAAAATCAATGAAATTGTTGCATGTTGCATTTATATTTTTGTTCCATATATAATATATGAACTATAAATATATGCAATATATTGTATGCATCTATGCAATTTGTACCTTAATGTTGACTTATGAAGGACGCTGTCGTTCGCAAGACTTTCAGAAGGAAACATTTTCTTGATATCCTGAGGGGGGGAAAGCAGATTAAAAATGTGTTAGGCAAACATGATGCTCTTCTGCTCCAATGTCAGGGACCATGGGATTGGTACCTCTAGGTTGCAGAGCGATTGTGATTGAACGTTCCTCAGAGCCCGCTCTAGCGTTCCGACTTGATTGGTCAACTTTAAAGTTCTTTCCTGAAGTTGTCTGTTCTCCACCTCCAGAAAGTTGACCCTGAAAGAGACACATGATCCGTGTGGACAGGAGCTGGAAAACACCGTCATCTCTGCAGTCGCTGTTCTACCGGCTCTGGCTACATAACTTCTCAAAACTATAAAATAACACATGTAGTAACCAAAAAAAGTGTTAAACAAATCAAAATATATTTTATATTCTTCAAAGTAGCCACCCTTTGCCTTGACAGCTTTGCACACTCTTGGCATTCTCTCAACCAGCTTTATGAGGTAATCACCTGGAATGTATTTCAATTAACAGGTGTGCCTTGTTAAAAGTTAATTTGTGGAATTTCTTTCTTAATGCGTTTGAGCCAATCAGTTGTGTTGTGACAAGGTAGGAGTGGTATACAGAAGATAGCCCAAATTGGTAAAAGAACCAAGTCCATAGCATGGCAAGAAAAGCTCAAATAAGCAAAGGGAAATGACAGTCTATCATTCCTTTAAGACATGAAAGTCAGTCAATGCGGGAAATTTCAAGAAATTTGAAAGTTTCTTGAAGTGCAGTAGCAAAAACCATCAAGCGCTATGATGAAACTGGCTCTCATGAGGACCGCCACAGGAAAGGAAGACCCAGAGTTACCTCTGCTGCAGAGGATAAGTTCATTAGATTTACCAGCCTCAGAAATTGCAGCCCAAATAAATGCTTCAGAGTTCAAGTAACAGACACATCAACATCAACTGTTCAGAGGAGACGTGAAATCAGGCCTTCATGGTCAAATTGCTGCAAAGAAACCACTACTAAAGGACACCAATAATAAGAAGAGAATAGCTTGGGCCAAGAAACACGAACAATGGACATTTGACCAATTGAAATCCGTCTTTTGGCCTGATCTCCAAATTTGAGATTTTTGGTTCCAACCGCCGTATCTTTGCGAGATGCAGAGTCGATGAACGGATGATCTCTGCATGTGTAGTTCCCAACGTGAAGCAAGGAAGAGAAGGTGTGATGGTGCTTTGCTGGTGACACGTTGATTTATTTAGAATTCAAGGCACACTTAACCAGTATGTCTACCACAGCATTCTGCAGCAATACGCTATCCTATCTGGTTTGCGCTTAGTGGGACTATCATTTGTTTTTCAACAGGACAATGACCCAAAACACACCTCCAGGCTGTGTAAGGGCTATTTGACCAAGAAGGAGAGTGATGGAGTGCTGCATCAGATGACCTGGATTCCACAATCACCCGACCTCAACCCAATTGAGATGGTTTGGGATGTGTTCGACAGCAGAGTGAAGGAAAAGCATCCAACAAGTGCTCAGCATATGTGGGAACTCCTTCAAGACTGTTGCAAAAGCATTCCAGGTAAAGCTGATTGAGAGAATGCCAAGAGTGTGCAACGCTTTCATCAAGGTAGAGGGTGGCTTCTTTGAAGAATCTCAAATATAAAATACATTTTTATTTGTTTAACTCTTTTTTTTGTTACTACATGATTCCATGTGTTATTTCATAGTTTTGATGTCTTCACTATTATTCTACAATGTAGAAAATAGTAAAAAGAAAATAAAAACCCTTAAATGAGTAGCTGTGTCCAAACTTTGGACTGGTACTGTACCTTAAAAAGGGACAGTTCGGCAAAATTACATACTGTAAAAATTGTATTAATAGCCCAGGAGCTTACTTGCTTAAATCACTGAACACAACAAGCATTTATTAGAGACAGGCTTCTATTTGAGCCATTCTTCCATTTCCTTCCAGCATTCCAATCACTTCCAACATTTTAATACATTTCTTCATTTCCTGCACTAATGTGTTATCATTTACACACTGTAACCACGTTTCCATCCAGAGTTGATGCGAGTCATACCATATTTAAAAACAATCACAAAAGTTTCAGTATAATTTTTTAAATGCTGAAAGAATTTGTTTGTTCAATATCTTTATGTCTGTAAAATTAATTGTGCGAAAAATGGTGGTGGAAACACCTTCATGTGCAAATATTGAAAAAAATAATCATAAGCTTTGAGGCACGCGACGATATGGTGTGTGGTTCTCCCATTACGACTCGGGAAAACATGCAGTTTTAGGCTACAGAAGAAATAAGTCATGATGAATTTCACAGGGTGGTGAAAGTGAATGGTGGTCTTGATGCTCCTTTCCAATAAATATCTAGGGTCTTATTTTACTGACATGTTCGATGCTTGACTGCCATTTGACCCCCCAAAAATGCTGACCACAACGCTTGCGTTGCAAAATAAATGTAGTCATACATATTATTCAATCATTGCACCCACAATGCTCGCGCACGTCAACGAGCGTCGGCGTAGCCAGGCGCTAAAATAGAACTTGGTTCTATTTGTGACGCTTGATGCGCAGCAAGTACCGCCTCTCCCATCTCCTCATTGGTTTTAGGAGCATATACCCTCATGGATGTTTGAAAGATGACCTGGGGTCCACCCTCCAGACCAGTTGGTAGTGGTAATGCACCTTAAAGTTGGTTGCCAACCGTCATATAAAGTCCAAAGAAGAAGAAGCCTGAAGCAGAAGAAATTTCTAGAAACAAACTTTTACCCTTTTATCTGTGGATTAATTGTCGGAGTAGAGGACCTTGTGCATTTCAGGTAAAATAACAACCCAATGTTTATATCCAAGGACAAATTTGCTAGCAACAGCAAGCTAGCTAGCTAAATTGCCATAAATCTTTAATGCTTTTCGACCTGTCCCCAAATTAATACAGATGGTTCAGAGTTCGTTTCGTTATTTCAACCTGCATGTCCTGATCGCGTCTGCTGTGGGTGGACAAAATCAACATACGCGCGATGGTGGCGCACGAGTGATCTGGTCAGCATGTTAGGCTATCCATAATAATCTCATCATGTAGACTAGACTACCTGCACAGCCTACCCACACTGTATCTGCGAGCTGTTGGCTAGAGCACTCGTACCAAGACCATAGTAGGCACATTTGCAATTTAACGCAACAGTTTTGTCACAAAAACTATCTGTAGAGTTGAAAATGCGATGAAGAGACATTGAACTTTAGATTTTATTCGGTACATGAAAACATAAGCGAAAGAATACATTTTGCCTGCACTACATCATCACGCAATGATTATTTATCCACAACCAGTCCGTTTGGTGGAAACACCACTGGTGGAAAATGTCAATATTTTCTTGATGCTTTTTTTAATATTCACATAAATCTGTTGCCAATTTAATGGAAACCTAGTTAATGTCACTTTTCTTTTGTCTTAGTATACTGCCATAAAAAAAATAAAAAAAAATATATATATATATATATATATATATATATATATTACTTTTCCTTGACAGAATAATTTGACTCTGACTGTGCATTTCCTGCAGTTGTACTTTCACCACTAGAGGGTGATCTGCCAATTACTGACTGTTTTCTTCTTGCCAGTTAGCTTGCAGTTCTCAGCTGTTGGCAGCCAATGGCTAGTTGTTTCTTACTGGCGATAAAAATGGATGATTTACATTTTTTTTTTGTCAATACTGAATTATTTAATGTAACAAATCAAACCTCAAACAATTCATTAAGATCCTGTGTTTATTTGAAACAGACATTTACTTGGTGAAATGTGTGCCGTTGCCCGGCTTTTAAAAAGGAACAGGAGGCTATTCGCGTTTAGTTGAAGTTTTACGGTATTTAGATATTTGTTTCCTTACCCTGAAAGCAGTCTATGGAGAAGCAGAGACTGAAATCCACATGTTGGTTTTGTGGAACTTTCCCTCATTTCGCTGAACTATACCTTTACCCAGGTGACTATGTTACAGCCTGAGTTGCGTGTGGTGAACACATTCACATCAACACTTGACCGAAAGACACACTCCTTAATTTGGCAGCCCCACCTTGCTTTAACTACTTATTACAAAAATAAGGAATGGGGCTGGAGAAATGTAGCCACACTCAAATTCATTGATAGAGTACTCAGTACCTGTGCTGAACATTGGAGGCCTTTCTCAGGCCGTTGCTCCCCATCTCCTCTGCCTCGCTCATCCTCCTCAGAAGTTCTCTCTTCTCTACCAGCAATTTTTCATTCTCCTCCATAACTGTCCTGATCCAGTCTTTCTCCTGCATACCATAAGAGAGGCAGAGAGGTAGAGTCCTTCAAGGCTATCATCACTATTATTACTACTACAGCAACTGCTCATGCCACATCTCAATGCTCTCTCAGACAACAGATACCAGGACACTACAGATGGCACTCTTTCAAAAAGGGCAGACAAACCCATCTAGGGATGTTGAAAACTAGCATATAGCATCGGATGATTGTTACATCAATGTGTCAATGTGTTTTTACCTGTCCCTATTCATGAAATGAACCATGAAACCAATGAAATGACTGACAAACGGACAGACTGATTGACAGACAGACTGACCTTGTGGGAGAGGCTGGAGGCCAGGGCAAGGTCGTTCTCCAGTTTCTGGATTGTGCGGTCTCTCTGGGCCGTGGCCATCAGGAAGATCTGCTTGGCCTTCCTCAGCTTGGTCTTGTGTTGCGACTGTTTCTCATTGTACTTCCTGTATGTGGAATGGGGAGGTGGGAGAGATGTTGGAGCGTTCAGGAGGTCTATAGTTTAATATTAGTCTATAGTGTTTATGGTATTCATGGAGGAAGTCATCTTAATGTTTGTGTATGTGTACAGTAAGTCGTTGGAGAGGTTGGTGGTGTGTGTGTGTGTGTGAGCAAATGTGCCCATATATATATATACACTGCTCAAAAAAATAAAGGGAACACTTAAACAACACAATGTAACTCCACGTCAATCACACTTCTGTGAAATCAAACTGTCCACTTAGGAAGCAACACTGATTGACAATACATTTCACATGCTGTTGTGCAAATGGAATAGACAACAGGTGGAAATTATAGGCAATTAGCTAGACACCCCCAATAAAGGAGTGGTTCTGCAGGTGGGGACCACAGACCACTTCTCAGTTCCTATGCTTCCTGGCTGATGTTTTGGTCACTTTTGAATGCTGGCGGTGCTTTCACTCTAGTGGTAGCATGAGACGGAGTCTACAACCCACACAAGTGGCTCAGGTAGTGCAGCTCATCCAGGATGGCACATCAATGCGAGCTGTGGCAAGAAGGTTTGCTGTGTCTGTCAGTGTAGTGTCCAGAGCATGGAGGCGCTACCAGGAGACAGGCCAGTACATCAGGAGACGTGGAGGAGGCCGTAGGAGGGCAACAACCCAGCAGCAGGACCGCTACCTCCGCCTTTGTGCAAGGAGGAGCAGGAGGAACACTGCCAGAGCCCTGCAAAATAACCTCCAGCAGGCCACAAATGTGCATGTGTCTGCTCAAACGGTCAGAAACAGACTCCATGAGGGTGGTATGAGGGCCCGACGTCCACAGGTGGGGGTTGTGCTTACAGCCCAACACCGTGCAGGACGTTTGGCATTTGCCAGAGAACACCAAGATTGGCAAATTCGCCACTGGCGCCCTGTGCTCTTCACAGATGAAAGCAGGTTCACACTGAGCACGTGACAGACGTGACAGAGTCTGGAGACGCCGTGGAGAACGTTCTGCTGCCTGCAACATCCTCCAGCATGACCGGTTTGGCGGTGGGTCAGTCATGGTGTGGGGTGGCATTTCTTTGGGGGGCCGCACAGCCCTCCATGTGCTCGCCAGAGGTAGCCTGACTGCCATTAGGTACCGAGATGAGATCCTCAGACCCCTTGTGAGACCATATGCTGGTGCGGTTGGCCCTGGGTTCCTCCTAATGCAAGACAATGCTAGACCTCATGTGGCTGGAGTGTGTCAGCAGTTCCTGCAAGAGGAAGGCATTGATGCTATGGACTGGCCCGCCCGTTCCCCTGACCTGAATCCAATTGAGCACATCTGGGACATCATGTCTCGCTCCATCCACCAACGCCACGTTGCACCACAGACTGTCCAGGAGTTGGCGGATGCTTTAGTCCAGGTCTGGGAGGAGATCCCTCAGGAGACCATCCGCCACCTCATCAGGAGCATGCCCAGGCGTTGTAGGGAGGTCATACAGGCACCTGGAGGCCACACACACTACTGAGCCTCATTTTGACTTGTTTTAAGGACATTACATCAAAGTTGGATCAGCCTGTAGTGTGGTTTTCCACTTTAATTTTGAGTGTGACTCCAAATCCAGACCTCCATGGGTTGATAAATTGGATTTCCATTGATTATTTTTGTGTGATTTTGTTGTCAGCATATTCAACTATGTAAAGAAAAAAGTATTTAATAAGATTATTTCTTTCATTCAGATCTAGAATGTGTTGTTTAAGTGTTCCCTTTATTTTTTTGAGCAGATATATATATATATATATATATATATATATATATATATATATATATATATATATATATATATAGATTCCCTTTTCACACTATTGTGCACAAACAACCCGAACTGTGCTGACTGAAATTTCCTTTCCAGCACAGTTCCAGCAACTGTGGTGGGATGCGTAGCCAGGCCAGTTTGGTACAGTAGTGTGAAAATCCTTTTATAGGCTACTTGATGAACAGGCTCTGACCTGATGTAAGTGTCCAGCTGTGTGATGACCTGCTGGAGCTCCTCCTGGAGCCGTTCACTCTCCTGCTGACTGGCCACCAGCTCCTCTCCCAGCTGAAGACACGACCTCTGGCACTCTCTCTGCTGCAGACCAGAGCATGCATACGCAAAACACAACGTTCAATCTTTATTCTTAATACTAGGGTTGACCACATGGAGTCGAATTGATGAATATCAAATTATACAAATTATCTGATTTGAATGGTGGCGAAATGACATTTTTAACATGAACCTCGGCCTTGAAAAATACATACACTAATCAAAACATTAGCTTAATTAAAGTGTTGGCCAAATTGTTTCCACCTTTCTGGGCGCAGAGACCCAGTAAAAGTGAATGAGGGCAGAGAAAAGTAAAAGAACTATGGGATTGGAAACTCGCTTCAGAGGTAGATCCTGTAGGTATACTATTTGAGATAATTTCAAAAACATTAGCTGGTCACCAGTGAGCTTCCCTGTTGCCATGGAACAAATACAAACGTCCCAAAAGTTCAAACCCCACCCCCCTGGCATTCTAGACAGACTAAAAGAAACGCTCAAAGTTTTTGAAAAATATCAAATAGTATTTGAACCCACGTCTGGGCCCAGTATCTACTGACCTCCTCTCTGGCCTTGCCATGCTCGGCTTCCAGGACGGCTAGGCGTGTCTCCAGCTGCTGTGTGAGGTGTCTGAGCTCTGAGTTGCTGCGTCCCAGCGATACCTCCTTCCCCCTCAGAGAACGCACCTGCTGCTGCAGCTCCTCCTCCCTCTGCTCCAACAGCTTCCTGTTCAAGGGGGCAGGGATGTGGGGACATGAGATACAGCCATAGTCAGATCAGGCACTCTGTGTTAGGTGATGGTACTTTTAAAAGTGTCATCCTTTTTAATATAAATAATTTGCATTGACCCACTTTTTTTTGCACTGATATTCTCACACTGGCTCGATGCACACTCATTGGACTCTACCCACACACACACACACTACACTGACACTCCAACAAACATAGATGCACACTACATACGCTCACAGACAAACATATTGATGCCATTCACTCACACACTCCTCACATATGCTGCGGCTACTGTTTATCATCTATCCTGATTGCCTAGTCACTATTACCCCTACCTACATGTACATATTACCTCAATTACCTCGTACCCAAACACCAATCTTAGGCAAAGTCATACTATAAAGCTAACAGAAATATTGCTAGCGATTGCCAAGAAATGTATTGCCTTGAAATCGGATTCCTTCCTGCCAGTTGCAATGTGGCTATCGGAAGTTAATAGTTGTATCCCACTGGAGAAAATCACTTACTGCTTGAGGAATAAGTTAAAGACATTTTACAGAATTTGGCAACCTTTTATTGACTATATGGAGAATCTCCCCTCACATCACATTGATTGAATCTCTATATAATTCTTATATAATGTTTCACACGTAATGTATAATATGTAGCTTACGGCAGGTGACCATATGATTCAATGTCTCATTAATATTATTTTTTATTTTACTCTTTATTATGACTTATGTATCATGTATGTTTTTTTATGTATTATGCATGTCCGTATATATAAATTTTATTTTTTATTACGCTCGTCTGTTACCGTCACTTTGTCCTTTGTTGTCTAACATATTTTCACTTTTGTTTTGAATGTTTTTAATTGGAAAATGCAAAAATAAAATATTCAAAAAATATATATATAATTACCTCGTACCCCTGCACATTGAGTCGGTACAGGTACTCCTTGTATATAGCCTTGTTAATTATATTTTATTGTGTTACCATTTCCTTGCTAAACTTTTCTTACTTTTTAACACTGCACTGTTGAGAAAGGGCTCGTAAATAACCATTTCACGTCTACACCTGTTGTATTTGGAGCATGTGACAAATAAAATCTGATTGAGATACGAGTCTCTTTTTCAATGTGATCCCTCGAGGCCTTTTCTTCTGTCCTACAGCTCACTCAATGATCTTTAAAGGCTGCGGGGGTAAAAGCAATATAGTAGTGAGTGAGAGAGAAAAGATCCAAAGTAGTATATTTTATAAAGTGCCCTGGTGTGCCTCAGCAGACTATTATTCTCTGACTCTAGAGTACCACAGTATGAGTCATAATACCCATAAAACATAGCGGTCAACCATTTTTCCACCATTCATTTTTTCCATAGTGGATTTTAAAAACACTTAAAATTAGAGCTGCTTCTCATGTAGGCTTACCCTGGCGTGATGTTTTGATAACTGTGTAAAAGCCAATTATGCTTGATCAGAAAATGTGGTCTAAAGCGCCGTATGGATGGTTGTGATGCAATTGGGAGCCTCCAGAGGCACGCAGAAGCCAAATTGAGCTCCGCACCGACTCTCAAATTTTGTAACAATGTGGAGGGCTCCGTATAGCTCTGCATTGACATGATTGGTTGGTGGTAGGTGAGGGCGGGAGGTCCTGTATAAACACAAACTCACTTTCTTGACAACAGCAAGTAGTACAGTATGAATGCCCTGATTTCTGCAGAGGACATATTACCGTAAATTCTGCACGGTCAATGCAGATGGTCGATTGATGTGGAAGTTACCAATCGTCCCTTGACGAGTGAGGGTCAATGGGATATTCAGCTATCCAATGCCTCTGCTTTCTTTACACTAGTAATCACCTCTGGAGCTGGTCCTCCAGCTGTCTGGCTCGGAGAGAGGAGAGGGTGTCGGACATGTCTCTACTGTCCCTCTCTAGCCGGCTGGTCTCCCCGGCCCGGGCCTCCTCCAAACGGAGCTGGTGGTGGGCACTCTTCAGCTTCTGCTGCAGCTCCAACACCTACAGAACACAGCCAGGCCACAGCAAGGGGTTCACTTACATGAAAGAATATACATACCTTTGGGAGGGTCCAAAAAGCTTTATAGTTTCAAAAGTATAAATATTAGCAAAAAACCTTAATGGCAAACTAAGTTGAGGCAAGCAGCATATTATAAAGTTAGATTGGTGTGTCTAGCTTAAACTGTTGAAGAGCAGGATGTGTTGATGTGTTTGCACTGAGAGGACAAATGTTTCTGTAAAATATGATGAATCAAAAACCCTAAACGGCATGTTCCACTACCGCTAAGCAATCATGTTGGCTCAGTATTGAGTGAGAACTGAGGAACCTTCTTGTCTGCAGAGATGACGCGGACTCTCTCTGCTTGGAGCTCCTCCTGCAGGCTGGCGTTGGTGTTGCGGCTCTGCCCGCTTCTGGCCAGCTCCAGTTCCAGCTCTCGGAGCTTGTGCTGCAGCCGCTCCGTCTCCGCAGCCTGCCCCGATCCACTCTGCTCTGCCTGGGAAAGCTTTGCCTGGGCCTGCTTTAGCTCCACACACACCTGGGAAAAGAAGTCCACATTTCGAAACCCCCAAGCACAAAATGACTGTACTGAAACTCCAAATGTAAGTTTGGTGAAGATCATAACCTCTCACACACAAACACACAATGACAATAAGTGGATGAGCAGATGGATCTGGGCAGGGGTGGTGATGTAAATGTTTGTGTGCGTCTGTATGTTGTCGTTTGTATGTGTATATTTTGTATTGTTAAAAAATATACAGTACTGTTCAAAAGTTTGGTGTCACTTAGAAATGTCCTTGTTTTTGAAAGAAAAGCACATTTTTCTCCATTAAAATAACATCAAATTGATCAGAAATACAGTGTATACATTGTTAATGTTGTAAATGACTATTGTAGCTGGAAACAGCTGATTTTTGATGGAATATCTACATAGGCGTACAGAGGCCCATTATCAGCAACCATCACTCCTGTGTTCCAATGGCACATTGTGTTAGCTAATCCAAGTTTATCATTTTAAAAGGCTAATTGATCATTAGAAAACCCTTTTGCAATTATTTTAGCACAGCTGAAAACTGTTGTCCTGTTTAAAGAAGCAATACAACTTGCCTTCTTTAGACTAGTTGAGTATCTGGAGCATCAGCATTTGTGGGTTCGATTACAGGCTCAAAATGGCCAGAAACAAAAACCTTTCTTCTGAAACTCGTCAGTCTATTCTTGTTTTGAGAAATGAAGGCTATTCCATGTGAGAAATTACCAAGAAACTGAAGATCTCGTACAACGCTGTGTACTACTGCCTTCACAGAACAGCGCAAACTGCCTCTAACCAGAATAGAAAGAGGAGTGGGAGGCCCCGGTGCACAACTGAGCAAGAGGACAAGTACATTAGAGTGTCTAGTTTGAGAAACAAGTCCTCAATGGCAGCTTCATTAAATAGTACCCGCAAAACACCAGTCTCAACGTCAACAGTGAAGAGGTTACTCCGGGATGCTGGCCTTCTAGGCAGAGTTCCTCTGTCCAGTGTCTGTGTTCTTTTGCCCATCTTAATCTTATCTTTTTATTGGCCAGTCTGAGATTTGGTTTTTTCTTTGCAACTCTGCCTAGAAGGCCAGCATCCCGGAGTCACCTCTTCACTGTTGACGTTGAGACTGGTGTTTTGCGGATACTATTTAATGAAGCTGGCAGTTTGATGTTAGTGTTAGTTTGATGTTAGTGTTTTTGAAAGAGTTCTTTCAAAAACAAGGGCATTTCTAAGTGACCCCAAACTTTTGAACGGTAGTGTACAGTCGTGGCCAAAAGTTTTGAGAATGACACAAATATTAATTTTCACAAAGTCTGCTACCTCAGTTTGTATGATGGCAATTTGCATATACTCCAGAATGTTATGAAGAGTGATTAGATGAATTGCAAAGTCCCTCTTTGCCATGCAAATGAACTGAATCCCCCCCAAAAATTCCACTGCATTTCAGCCCTGCCACAAAAGGACCAGCTAACATCATGTCAGTGATTCTCTCGTTAACACAGGTGTGAGTGTTGACAAGGACAAGGCTGGCGATCACTCTGTCATGCTGATTGAGTTCAAATAACAGACTGGAAACTTCAAAAGGAGGGTGGTGCTTGGAATCATTGTTCTTCCTCTGTCAACCATGGTTACCTGCAAGGAAACACATGCCGTCATCATTGCTTTGCACAAAAAGGGCTTCATAGGCAAGGATATTGCTGCCAGTAAGATTGCACCTAAATCAACCATTTATCGGATCATCAAGAACTGCAAGGAGAGCGGTCCAATTGTTGTGAAGAAGGCTTCAGGGCGCCCAAGAAAGTCCAGCAAGTGCCTGGACCATCTCTTGGCGGTCAGGCAGGTGTGAGTGCATCTGCACGCACAGTGAGGCGTAGACTTTTGGAGGATGGCCTGGTGTCAAGAAGGGCAGCAGAGAAGCCACTTATCTCCAGGAAAAACACCAGGGACAGACTGATATTCTGCAAAAGGTACAGGGATTGGACTGCTGAGGACTGGGGTAAAGTCATTTTCTCTGATGAATCCCCTTTCCGATTGTTTGGGGCATCCGGAAAAAAGCTTGTCCGGAGGAGACAAGGTGAGTGCTACCATCAGTCCTGTGCCATGCCAACAGTAAAGCATCCTGAGACCATTCATGTGTGGGATTGCTTCTTAGCCAAGGGAGTGGGCTCACTCACAATTTTGCCTAAGAACACAGCCATGAATAAAGAATGGTACCAACACATCCTCCGAGAGCAACTTCTCCCAACCATCCAGGAACAGTTTGGCGATGAATAATGCCTTTTCCAGCATGATGGAGCACCTTGCCATAAGGCAAATATGATAACTAAGTGGCTCGGGGAACAAAACATTGATATTTTGGGTCCATGGCCAGGAAACTCCCCAGACCTTAATCCCATTGAGAACTTGTGGTCAATCCTCAAGAGGCGGGTAGACAAACAAAAACCCACAAATTCTGACAAACTCCAAGCATTGATTATGCAAGAATGGGCTGCCATCAGTCTGGATGTGGCCCAGAAGTTGATTGACGGCATGCCAGGGCGGATTGCAGAGGTCTTGAAAAAGAAGGGTCAACACTGCAAATATTGACTCTTTGCATCAACTTCATGTAATTGTCAATAAAAGCCTTTGACACTTATGAAATGCTTGTAATTATACTTCAGTATTCCATAGTAATATCTGACAAAAATATCTAAAGACACTGAAGCAGCAAACTTTGTGGAAATGTATATTTGTGTCATTCACAAAACTTTTGGCCACGACTGTATATGATATATATATATAAATAAAACAATGTTTTAAGAGGATAACAAGATGATGTCTAGGCTCGATGGTGGTACGATTTAACGGGCGAATCCTAACTTCCACATAATAAGCACTTAAGTCTCAGTCCCATTGACATCAATGCATGACTAAGTGAAACTGTCAGTGAAAGTTAGAATTGGCCGTCAGTGAACATGTGGTTGTGTTAAGTGTACCTTGATCTTCTCCTGGTCCAGGAGGGCGTTGTGTCTCTTGAGGTCCAGGTTCTTCTCTCTCTCGTAGCGTAGCTCCCTCTCAGCCGAGGTGAACAGACTCTGGGCTCTCTGGAGGTCCTGCTTCAGCTGCTTGCTCTCCTCAGCTTTCTGCCCCAGCACAGAGTCCTGGGACTGGGGAGGCATTGGGGAAGAGGGATGGTGGGGGAACAGATACGCCACTGAATTGGAAGGGCTGGTTCACCTCAAAAAAGGAGAATATCACATCAGCCAATATTTCAAAAAGTGCTTTATATGGCTTTATATTTGTGTTTATATTAGGGACTAGACTTTTTGTTTCTTTGTCTTTAGTGCATTAGGTGTGACAGTATTTTGATTGAGTAATGTTGGCTTATTATCGAGGGATAACGTAGACTAATATTGGCTTATCGTTGTTCAGTGCATTATGCATGACAGTATTGATTGAGTTACACTGACAGGCCGTTGAGGGGACATTGGGTACTGACCTTAGTGCGGGCCTGGGCCTCGTTGATCTGGGCCTGCAGGGCTAGCTGGTGCTGATTGGCCAGCTGCCGCTCCTCCTCCAGGGTGGCGTGCAGACGACTCAGCTCACACTTCAGAGACACCAGCTAGGAGGGGAGCGCAGAGCACACACACAGAACACACAGAGACAGACACAATCTTTGTTAGGGAAGATACATAAACAATCTACTGATAATTGATGTATGTGCCAACACAATTCGATATTCATACATCGTTTGGCTTGTCATAAATCAGATAAGATGTTTTTCTATTTAAGACCCTATGAAAGTAACCATGTTCACCTTATGTTTCTATGTGAATGCTTATCCAGGTACCTGGTTGAGGCATTCGTCTTTGGTCCTCTCTGCTAGGAGGAAGCTGTGGTCTGATTCTGGGGTATCCTGTCTGGGCCTGGTGGGCCTTGCGGTCTCCTGCCAGGTCTGGGTGGAGAGTTGGAGTTGTTCCCTGAGCCGGAGTAGCTCGATGCCCAGTCTCTCCTTCTCCCCTTCAGCCGTCAGCTTCTCCCGGACCCTCTCACTCAGCTGGGCCTGGAGGTCTGCGGCCCGCCTCCTCTCCTGCACCATCTCATCCCTGAAATTTGGCATGGACAAGCAGAAGTGGGAACTGTTACCGTGGCATCATTGAGTGTGACCTGACTAGGACGCATGACTGTATGGCAACCTAACAGTACACAACCGCAAGGCCATACGGGGGAGTGTGAGGACGACAGATTGGAGGGAACGGTACAAGGAATCATAGGGATAGAGCTGCACTCTGTAGAGGACAATTACATCAACCGCTGCCGCAACAAGGCTCACTGTATAATCATGTGTACCACATAACAACAGAAAATCACATTTCAAACCTCCAGTCACAAAATGACTAGGTAAAGAAAAAGTCAGTCTAAAGTCTAGATTGGTGGTCACCAACCTTTTGAGTCAAGATCACTTTCGCAGTCAAAAAGCAAGCCAAGATCTACCGCTCAGATTTTCTTATTTTTTTTACGTGAAAAATGTAAGCCTATGCAACATTAACAAAACCAGTTCTGTAGGAATAAACTTTCTGCAGTAGGCCTAATACATTATCACATAATATTGGCTATTTGCCTGGCCTGCTAATATTGTTATTCTCAGGCCATATTAGATTTCAAACCTTGAGCTTTGACAACAAAACAGATCCGTTGTATTACTTGTGAGGCACAGCGGAGCATAAATTGAAATAATTGTATTTTTTATTGACCAGAGGGACACCGTCCTCCTACTGATGGTGAAACTCGAGTCGCACCGCATTATTTGTGCCGCATGCACAAATGAACGTTGTTTCTATGACCAGAGAAAGTGAAATATTCCTTGATATTAAAATAGACATAACGAGCTGCTAACAATAAAAACGGAGGCCTATCGATACACTTGGCTGCTAATTCAGTGCAGCTGCACCGCGAGAGTCAGGAGAAGCGCGTTTTATGTTTAATAAAAACATTGTTGAAACATGGTGAAGCCGCAAAATTCCCCTCGCTAGAAGCCTGTGTTTCAGACATAAGGAAGTGGATGGCTGCAAACGTTCTACTTTTAAACTCGGACAAAACAGAGATGCTTGTTCTAGGTCCCAAGAAACAAAGAGATCTTCTGTTGAATCTGACAGTTCATCTTGATGGTTGTACTGTCGTCTCAAATAAAACTGTGAAGGACCTCGGCGTTACTCTGGACCCTGATCTCTCTTTTGAAGAACATATCAAGACTGTTTCAAGGACAGCTTTTTTCCATCTACGTAACATTGCAAAAATCTGAAACTTTCTGTCCAAAAATGATGCAGAAAAATTAATCCATGCTTTTGTTACTTCGAGGTTGGACTACTGCAATGCTCTACATTCCGGCTACCAGGATAAAGCACTAAATAAACTTCAGTTAGTGCTAAATACGGCTGCTAGAATCCTGACTAGAACCAAAAAATTTGATCATATTACTCCAGTGCTAGCCTCCCTACACTGGCTTCCTGTTAAGGCAAGGGCTGATTTCAATTTTTTACTGTTAACCTACAAAGCATTACATGGGCTTGCTCCTACCTATCTTTCCGATTTGGTCCTGCCGTACATACCTACACGTACGCTACGGTCACAAGACGCAGGCCTCCTAATTGTCCCTAGAATTTCTAAGCAAACAGCTGGAGGCAGGGCTTTCTCCTATAGAGCTCCATTTTTATGGAATGGTCTGCCTACCCATGTGAGAGACGCAGACTCGGTCTCAACCTTTAAGTCTTTACTGAAGACTCATCTCTTCAATAGGTCCTATGATTGAGTGTAGTCTGGCCCAGGAGTGTGAAGGTGAACGGAAAGGCTCTGGAGCAACGAACCGCCCTTGCTGTCTTTGCCTGGCCGGTTCCCCTCTCTCCACTGGGATTCTCTGCCTCTAACCCTATTACAGGGGCTGAGTCACTGGCTTACTGGTGTTCTTCCATGCCGTCCCTAGGAGGGGTGCGTCACTTGAGTGGGTTGAGTCACTGACGTGGTCTTCCTGTCTGGGTTGGCGCCCCCCTTTGGGTTGTGCCGCGGCAGAGATCTTTGTGGGCTATACTCGGCCTTGTCTCAGGATGGTAAGTTGGTGGTTGAAGATATCCCTCTAGTGGTGTGGGGGCTGTGCTTTGGCAAAGTGGGTGGGGTTATATCCTGCCTGTTTGGCCCTGTCCGGGGGTATCATCGGATGGGGCCACAGTGTCTCCTGACCCCTCCTGTCTCAGCCTCCAGTATTTATGCTGCAGTAGTTTGTGTCGGGGGGCTAGGGTCAGTCTGTTATATCTGGAGTATTTCTCCTGTCTTATCCGGTGTCCTGTGTGAATTTAAGTATGCTCTCTCTAATTCTCTCTTTCTTTCACTCTCTCTCTCGAAGGACCTGAGCCCTAGGACCATGCCTCAGGACTACCTGGCATGATGACTCCTTGCTGTCCCCAGTCCACCTGGCCGTGCTGCTGCTCCAGTTTCAACTGTTCTGCCTGCGGCTATGGAACCCTGACCTGTTCACCGGACGTGCTACCTGCTGTTTTCAACTCTCTAGAGACAGCAGGAGCGGTAGAGATCCTCTCAATGATTGGCTATGAAAAGCCAACTGACATTTACTCTTGAGGTGCTGACTTGTTGCACCCTCGACAACTACTGTGATTATTATTATTTGACCATGCTGGCCATTTATGAACATTTGAACATCTTGGCCATGTTCTGTTATAATCTCCACCCGGCACAGCCAGAAGAGGACTGGCCACCCCTCATAGCCTGGTTCCTCTCTGGGTTTCTTCCTAGGTTTTGGCCTTTCTAGGGAGTTTTTCCTAGCCACCGTGCTTCTACACCTGCATTACTTGCTGTTTGGGGTTTTAGGCTGGGTTCTGTACAGCACTTTGAGATATCAGCTGATGTAAGAAGGGCTATATAAATACATTTGATTTGATAGTGCTGAATGAAAACTTCAACATGAACTCACTCATAAAAACAGCAGCTCTTTGCTGTATTCTTTGACAGTTTCTCTCTGGTAGGCTGGTATCAAACTTTGCTGTACTAGGCACGTTGATTTGAGCTATGCGATTGGCCAGGTCAGTAGGCGCACTTGATTAGGCGGAGTTTGCCCCTTCAGACAAATGAAATGGTTCTTAATGGGAACACTTTGCCTAACCGGAGGGCAGGGCTTCTGAATCAAGTGCACTTCTGCCAAAAGCGCAAAGTCAAAATAAAAAATAAATAAAGGAACGCAAGCCTTTATCGTTGGCTTTTCTACAGAAATGTTTGGTGATCAACTAGGAATGCCTATAAGATCGACCGGTTGTTGACCACTGGTCTAGATAATGACCACACACACAAACTATTGTCTAGATAATGACCGCAGTGTGCAATGCTCTTCCTCCAAGCAGGAGAGCACCGAAGTGAGTCGCTCCACTTTGGCTCCCAGCTCCGCCACCTGCGTCCTGCTCTCCCTCAGGTCCTCCTGGGTCCGGCTGCTCTCTGTCTGGTGCTCCCGGTCACTCAAGAGTCTGCTCTGAGCTCGCTCCAACTGGGCCACCTGCCGTGAGCACAAAGTGAATGAAAAACACTTTCACTAGACATGTTGTCCATTCAGATCAATAGAAAATTATATTAGGTCAGTACATTGTCTTCTGTTTGGCAGCTTCAGCCCTACGACACAATAGTCTCTTGATCAGTGCAGTCGAATACAATGAAGGATAGATTTGAAATTCATCACAAACCGAACACTATTGCCCAAGTCGCACTATAGGGCCGTCTCAAACCGTACTTTGCTGGCCCAAACTGTACTTTTATCTTCAAATCAAATCAAATTTATTTATATAGCCCTTCGTACATCAGCTGATATCTCAAAGTGCTGTACAGAAACCGAGCCTAAAACCCCAAACAGCAAGCAAAGCATCTTGTCCTTTTCAGCGCGGTTTCAGCATTTTACCAGGTCAGCCAGCCCAGTATATCTCGGCTTGGCCCTATAGTGTGAATCAGAGTTTGTGTTTTTGATGAACGTATAACAATGGTGTCCAGACTGTATTCAGTGATGAACAATGGCAGGGGCAATTTGGTAAATTCAACTCACTTTCTCTTCCAAGATTCCCTTTTCCCCTTTAACTTGCGTTAGGCTCTTGATGAGCGTTTTCCCTTGTTGACATTCAGTTTGCAGGCCCTGCAGCTCCAATCGCAACTTCCTCAGCTCCCTCTCATCTCTCTGCAGTGTCTTGAGGTGACAGACAATGACAGTATTATCAATAAACAACTATAGTTGCTAAAGCTATACTTCTACAGATAAAACTACAGCTATGAAACCAAAGGAAAAAGATCTTGCTGTTGTGTATTTCCAAATGAATGAGATAGGCTGTTGTAACCTTTCCACATGCTTTAGGCTAAAACCATGCGAGATGTATTCAGGGGACAAAGTAGGCCCCTGATAGATAGCTATCCAATGGAGGAGTCTGACAAATTCAACCATTGGAGGTAACCAATGATGTGTATAAACCCTGGATGACTGACATGGAGCGCTGTATTGAACCCACCGCACAGCCATCTTGGTTCTCCTCCATTGTAAAAAAGAATTTGGAAGCTATAGAAATGCATTTAGGTCTACATACATTTTTGCCAAGTATATTCTACTACAGACACCTTAAAGCATACTTTTAAATTATATTGTGTGAACTAAACATTAAAAAGAAAATATCTAAACATTTTTCTGCAAAATTTCTGCAAAGAAACCACTACTAAAGGACACCAATAAGAAGAGACTTGCTTGGGCCAAGAAACACGAGTGATCGACATGAGACTGGTGGAAATTTGTCCTTTGGTCTGAGGAGTCCAAATTTGAGATTTTTGGTTCCAACCACTGTGTCTTTGTGAAATGCAGAGTTGGTGAAAGGATGATCTCTGCATGTGTGGTTCCAACGTGAAGCATGGAGGAGGAGATGTGATGGTGTGGGGGTGCTTTGCTGGTGACACTGTTGGTGATTTATTTAGAATTCAAGGCACACTTAACCAGCATGGCCACCACAGCATTCTGCAGCGATACGCCATCCCATCTGGTTTTCACTTAGTGGGACTATCATTTGTTTTTCAACAGGACAATGACCCAAAACACACCTCCAGGCTGTGTAGGGTCTATTTGACCAAGAAGGAGAGTGATGGAGTGCTGCATCAGATGACCTGGCCTCCACAATCAGCTGACCTCAACCCAATTGAGATGGTTTGGGATAAGTTGGACCACAGAGTAAAGCAAAAGCAGCAAACAAGTGCTCAGCATATGTGTGAACTCCTTCAACACTGTTGAAGCTTGCTGAGAGAATGCCAAGCGTGTGCAAAGCTGTCACGGTGGCTACTTTGAAGAATCTTAAATATAAAATAGTTTTTTGATTTGTTTAATACTTTTTGTTACTACATGATTCCATATGTGTTATTTCATAGCTTTGATGTCTTCACTATTCTTCTACAATGTAGAAAATAGTAAAAATAAAGAAAAACCCTTGAATGAGTACGTATGTCCAAACTTTTGACGGGTACTGAACATCATTGGACTTCGCAAAACCCATTATTCCACCTAGCATGCCTTGCAGTGTACCTCTTTGTTATTTTTGAGTGCAGCCTGGGCAGCGCCGAGGTCTACCTCCAGCTGTCTTCTCCAATCCTTCTCTTCGGTCAGACGAGCCTCCAGCAGGGCCACCCTCTCCTGGCTGCTGTCCCTCAACTAGGTAGGGGAGGCAGAAAAACATATTACAGTTGTTAAAAGTCCTTATTCACTGATGAAAGTTCAGGTATTTTTATAGTCCTTCCTGTTTTGTGGTTAGGGGCAACTTGTAACTAAAGCACAGCTCCTGTTCTCAAAGTTCACAAATCACAAACCGTTAAGATGTACAATAGGTCACTGGCAATCAAATAGCTCTAGGCGATGGCCAGTCTGGGTGTCTCTGGGTGCCTGGGAAGAACTTCTTTGGCCTGCTACATTGGTTTTAAATGATTACCATTCATGGGTGCCTGACACTTTTGAGAAAGTAGTTGGATGAGACAAAACAATGGCACAGGCAAGTTAGTTTACAGTGGAAATTTAAACGCTAACAGCACAACGTTTTCCTACCTGATGTAAGTACGTCTCGGTCTCTCTGCCGACGACACCTCCATCCTTCAGCACCTGGTCCTGAGCACAAATCTTCTTCAGGTCTGCCTCTAGGGTTTTAATCTGTGAGTGGACATTTAAAGGAACACTTTATTATGATTTATAACCTCATATTCATTATCTCCAGCACCATAATAGTGTCTAAATCTGTGAAGAGATGTTCTATGTTTTGTTAGCAAAAAGTTAAGAAGAAAAGGTTCTGAGAAAATTACTCTTGATTATGTAATTTATGTCCCTCCTCGTTCAACCCCCTCTCCCACCTTGCGGTGCAGTCCCTCGAGTTCACCCTCATGGCGCTGGCACTCCTCCTTGCTGGCGTTCTGGGCATCTCCCAGTAGCGCCTCTAGCTCTTCGTTCCTCTCCACCAGCTCCTCCTGCTCCCGCTGCTGCCTCTGCATGCGCCGCTGCAGCTCCCGCAGCTGGCAGCCCACGTCCTCCACAGCCTCGCGACACCTGCAGGACAGGGTGAGAGTGTCAGGGAGAGAGTGAGATCGTGTGAGAAAAGTGTGTAAAAGAGAAGGAGGGAGAGAAAGAAAGAAAGAGTGTGACATATGCGAGTAAGTTAAGGGGAGGGAGAGAGAAAGACGGCACAAGGGAGTAAGATAAATGTGTGAGAGGGAGAGAGAGTGTGAGAAAGAGAGAATGTTAGAGCCGATTTGGACATATTTGTATTAAAGACAGAATATACAGAGCTCCATGTACATTTGTGTAAATATACTGCTCAAAAAAATAAAGGGAACACTTAAACAACACATCCTAGATCTGAATAAAATAAATAATCTTATTAAATACTTTTTTCTTTACATAGTTGAATGTGCTGACAACAAAATAACACAAAAATAATCAATGGAAATCCAATTTATCAACCCATGGAGGTCTGGATTTGGAATCAGACTCAAAATTAAAGTGGAAAACCACACTACAGGCTGATCCAACTTTGATGTAGTGTCCTTAAAACAAGTCAAAATGAGGCTCAGTAGTGTGTGTGGCCTCCAGGTGCCTGTATGACCTCCCTACAACGCCTGGGCATGCTCCTGATGAGGTGGCGGATGGTCTCCTGAGGGATCTCCTCCCAGACCTGGACTAAAGCATCCGCCAACTCCTGGACAGTCTGTGGTGCAACGTGGCGTTGGTGGATGGAGTGAGACATGATGTCCCAGATGTGCTCAATTGGATTCAGGTCTGGGGAACGGGCGGGCAAGTCCATAGCATCAATGCCTTCCTCTTGCAGGAACTGCTGACACACTCCAGCCACATGAGGTCTAGCATTGTCTTGCATTAGGAGGAACCCAGGGCCAACCGCACCAGCATATGCTCTCACAAGGGGTCTGAGGATCTCATCTCGGTACCTAATGGCAGTCAGGCTACCTCTGGCGAGCACATGGAGGGCTGTGCGGCCCCCCAAAGAAATACCACCCCACACCATGACTGACCCACTGCCAAACCGGTCATGCTGGAGGATGTTTCAGGCAGCAGAACGTTTTCCACGGCGTCTCCAGACTCTGTCACGTGCTCAGTGTGAACCTGCTTTTATCTGTGAAGAGCACAGGGTGCCAGTGGCGAATTTGCCAATCTTGGTGTTCTCTGGCAAATGCCAAACGTCCTGCACGGTGTTGGGCTGTAAGCACAACCCCCACCTGTGGACGTCGGGCCCTCATAACACCCTCATGGAGTCTGTTTCTGACCGTTTGAGCAGACACATGCACATTCGTGGCCTGCTGGAGGTCATTTTGCAGGGCTCTGGCAGTGCTTCTCCTGCTCCTCCTTGCACAAAGGCGGAGGTAGCGGTCCTGCTGCTGGGTTGTTGCCCTCCTACGGCCTCCTCCACGTCTCCTGATGTACTGGCCTGTCTCCTGGTAGCGCCTCCATGCTCTGGACACTACACTGACAGACACAGCAAACCTTCTTGCCACAGCTCGCATTGATGTGCCATCCTGGATGAGCTGCACTACCTGAGCCACTTGTGTGGGTTGTAGACTCCGTCTCATGCTACCACTAGAGTGAAAGCACCGCCAGCATTAAAAAATGACCAAAACATCAGCCAGGAAGCATAGGAACTGAGAAGTGGTCTGTGGTCCCCACCTGCAGAACCACTCCTTTATTGGGGGTGTCTTGCTAATTGCCTATAATTTCAACCTGTTGTCTATTCCATTTGCACAACAGCATGTGAAATTTATTGTCAATCAGTGTTGCTTCCTAAGTGGACAGTTTGATTTCACAGAAGTGTGATTGACTTGGAGTTACATTGTGTTGTTTAAGTGTTCCCTTTATTTTTTTGAGCAGTGTATATTAAATATTAATGTATATGATGACATATTAGGTACGTACCTTTATGATTTATATTCACCTGATTGAGATGTATTCATTTGTTGTTAGTGTAACTTAGTTTTTGGCCCCCCCTCTTGCCCATTCATTGTACTGTGGTAAGTGTGTTAGGATAAAGGCAGGAAGTTGGGCCTTTGGGGAGAGGAATCCTTGCTAGACGTGGGAGCGGTATAGTTTTTTGACCATACAGACAGGTCATATTATGTATTTTCCATATCAAGTAATCTATGGTTTAAGTTGATTGGATAATACTTTTTTTGTTAGATATAAGAAGAATAAACATTTTTGTTGTACCATATCCCTGGATCTCATTGAATGTTTGGCCGTTTGGATACCTTGAGTGTGGACTGTATGCGTACCAAACAACCCCGCTTCAGGCTTGGGCAGTGGCTATGGTAAAGAGGAAAGGAAGCCACTACAATCAAGTAAAAAAACTCAGTGAAGGATTGCTATCGGAAGGAAATCTCAGGTTCGGACACACGCTGGATATTGTTCTATTTGTAATTGCATTCGGACCATAAGGACGGCTCGCTTGGAAGGACTTGAACTCCTAGAATTCGCCAGCCGTGAGTAACCACTGCGAATGAATGAGCTGCCCTGTTGAATGTGATCATTGATCATGCATATTATGGTAGCGCAAATGTGCTTATAATTGGAATGTTTGATAAACTTGGAAATAGAATTCAAAACACAGCGCTGCGAAAACAATTAGGAAGTTTAAGTTTGGGAAACACTGAGATCCTATGCACAATGTAGCCTAATCATATGTCTAATATTTGGCCTAACGTGGAAATGCAATGCATCAACGCAACGAATGCAACTTAAGGATCTAAAGATACTTCGTGTTTAAACTTCATTAAAGGGACAAAACTTATAAATGGGATGAAATGTTTAAAACGCATCTAAAATGCCGAACTTGCACATGTTCAATTCAAAATGGATCAATTTGCTGAAATGGATGACTGTTTTTAAAGCATTAAAGGAGGTCCAAAGGGGCATTACGTTTAACAATCAAACCAACAACTGTGTCATTGTAAATTGAGTGAACTAAAAGTGAATGATGGAGGATGAAATCCCAAATAAGACTCCACTGGAGAGGGCAGAGGAGCATCTAAATTCACTCTATGCAGCCCGGAGAGACAAACTTGGAGTGTGTACACACAAAATTAATGAAATAAAAGTCCTTCTTGTTGATGGAGGAAATATTGAAACTGTGAATGAGAGTCTTGAAGCATTTGATGCTGTTCTCAATGACTTTAAGAATGCTCACGAATCTGTGCTAGAGATAGTCAGTCACAGAGGAGGAACAGGAAAGCATGAACTATTATCAACCAAGAATGACAACTTATTAACATTTCCTGAAAAAGGTGGAAATATGGAAAAAAAGCTGAAGTTGAGCCACAAACGCTCATTGAACCACACGACAGCATTTCCAATGTGTCAAAAACATCAAGTAATACAGAGTATTCTAAGACTGCTTCCTCAGTGTCCTCTGCACGCCTAAAAGCTGAGGCAGAACAAGCAGCTCTACTAGCTCGCCAAGCATCATTACAGGACAAGCATGCATTGGAACTGGAGAAAGCTCAACTGGAACAACAGAATGTGCAACTGAATGTTAGGATGGAGAAAATGGCACTGGAAACGGACATAGCAGCATATAATGCCAAACTGAAGGTCCTGGAGAGTGTTGAGTCAACTTCTCAATCCCATGCTGTGGCAGCCCATTTACTAAGCCAAGAATATGGAATGACCTCTTATTTTGAGAACCAGGAACCCGAGGTCTATGAGGAACCTGAACCATCACCTGTTGAGTTTGCTGCATTAGGTGCAGTTCCAAAGACCCCACTACAAAGAGTTTTACAACAACCGACCACAAAGCCATCAAAACCTATTCAGAAAACAGTCATAAACCACACCCTTCAGCAGCCAACAGCAAGGTCTAGCAATCAACACAGAATCAACACTGCGGGTATCAGCCACAATACCAGCCATGATAACCTCTCTACTGTCATGCAAAGGCAGAATGAAATTGCTGACCTCCTTGTACTACAGCTCAAACAGGCCACACTCCCACCTATGTTTGACGGTGATCCTCTAAACTTTAGGCCATTCATGCGTGCATTTGAGCATGGTATAGAAGATAAGACAAGCAGTCACCAGGATAGGCTCTATTACCTGGAACAGTACACCACTGGTCAGCCCAAGGATCTGGTATGTAGTTGTCTGCATATGGAAGCCAGAAGAGGCTATGTAGAGGCTAAGAGGTTGCTAAAGGAACACTTTGGCAATGAAATCAAAGTCACCACTGCTTACATGGAAAAAGCTTGGAACTGGACAAACATCAAACCAGATGATGGAAAGGGACTGGGTGGTTATGCACTCTAAGAGGTTGCTGTAATGCTATGCAAGACCTACAGAACATGGAAGAGCTTAATCTTCCCTCCAACATGAAGTTGATCATGTCAAAACTTCCCTACAAACTAAGGGAAAAATGGCATGTCTACGGCATGTGATATTTTAGAGAGAAGCCACCTGAGGGCCCAGTTCAGTGACCTTGTGACGTTCATGGAAAAACAGGCCAAAATACTGCAGGATCCGTTGTATGGAGATATTCAAGATCCCCTGTCCAACAAAACGTTTTTAAAAACCAAAACAGATGCTGACTTTAAACAGCAGTTCAAGTCCAAGAGTAGGGGAAGTAGCTTTGCCACTGCAGTAGCTGTAGTGGCAGATTGTGACTCTGAAAAACCTCTAAAAGAACAAACAGGTACCAGGTACCTACCCTTCTGATGCTCCCAGTATCTCGTGTATTTTGTGCTGGAGAGCATTTATTGGTTGACTGTCAACAGGTGAAGGCACAGCCACATGAATCCAAGGTTGAGTTTCTGAGATCAAAAGGCCTTTGTTTTGGCTGTTTGATGAGAGGACACTTAAGCAAAGAATGTAAAAGAAGGATGACCAGTCAGAGCTGTCAAAGAAAGCACCCCACTATCCTGCACATTGAAGGAAGAGAGAGATTTAGTTCTCAAAAGGCAGATATGAGTGGTGTAGCAGTAAAGCGGGAGGAGACTGTCAGCAGTGCTCTTGGTGACGATACCGGGACCGGTACAGATTGTGCACTTGCAATTGTGCCAGTTCAAGTAAAGGTGGCAAATGGAAGCAAGACTGTGTTAACCTATGTGTTTCTCAATTCTGGTAGCTCAGCAACATTTTGTACGGAGAGACTCATGAGGCAGCTGAAAGCTAAATGCAGTGAGGCTGAAATTCTGCTACGCACAATGGGGCAGGAGAGTCCTACCAAGAGCTTTGAGATATCTGGATTAGAGATTGGCAACGTGGAAGGCAACACATTTCTTGCATTACCAAAAGTCTACACTCAAAATAAGATCCCAGTGAAAAGAGAGAACATTCCCACTCAGAAAGATCTCAAAAGGTGGCCATACCTGAAAGAGGTTCAGTTGAAGGAAATTGATGCCAACGTCAAACTCCTGATTGGTGTAAATGCTCCAAAGGCAATGGAACCCTGGCAAATCATAAATAGCCAAGGCAACGGACCGTATGCAGTGAAAACCCTCTTTGGATGGGTGATGAACGGTCCTCATAACAATTGTACCATGGCAGAAGAATCTGGATGTCCTACAGTGATGGCCAATCGTATGTCAATGGCTGACCTGGGGGTTCTTCTTGTAAATCAGTACAACCATGACCTCCCTGAGAGAGAGTATGAAGAGAAAAGTGAGATGTCAGCTGAGGATCGTAAGTTTGTGGAGATAGTATCAAGCTCCATAACCCTCAAAGACCGTCACTACTACTTACCGTTGCTCTTTCGCAACAAACATGTAGTCCTGCCGAACAATCGTGACATGGCAAAGCAGCGGGCTCTAAATATCATCAGGAAGTTCAAGAAGGATTAAGGTTACGCTGCAGAGTACAAAGGCTTCATGGAAGAGATGATAACAAAAGTTTATGCCGAGAAGGTACCACAAGAACAGCTTCTCAGAGAGAAAGGCAAGGTATGGTACATACCACACCATGGCATTCACCATAAGTGCAAAGGAACAATACGAGTGGTGTTTGACTGTTCATCATCCTATAAAGGCACATCTCTCAACAGTGAACTCCTTCAAGGCCCTGACCTGGCAAACACGCTTATAGGAGTCTTGCTAAGATTTCGGCAAGAGCACATTGCCATGAAGGCAGACATTAAAGGAATGTTCCATCAAGTACGTGTCCATGAAGATGACTTAGACTTCCTGCGATTCCTATGGTGGCCGGATGGTGATACTAACAAAAGATTGGAGGAGTACAGAATGACGGTACATCTTTTCGGTGCTATATCCTCTCCAAGTTGTGCAAACTTTGCACTGCGAAAGACAACTGTGAGAGGTACGAAGAAGAGGTGATTCAAACAGTCAAGTCCAACTTCTATGTTGATGACTGCCTCAAGTCAGTGGCCACAGAAGAACAAGCCATACCTCTCACAAAAAACCTCAGGGATGTGTGCTCTTAGGGTGGGTTCAAATTGACTAAGTGGGTCAGCAACAGCCGTGCTGTGCTGGCTTCCATCCCTGATGAACACAAAGCCAAACAGATAAAATAACTGGACCTGGACAGAGAAAAGCTGCCTGTTGAAAGAGCACTTGGAATCCGATGGAACATTGAAAGTGATGCGTTTACCTTCTGAGTCACTGTCAAGAACAGACCCCTTACAAAAAGAGGTATTCTCTCAACTGTCAGCTCTGTTTATGATCCATTAGGTTTCCTCGCCCCATTCGTATTAAAGGCAAAGCAAATTCTTGAAGTGCTCTGCAAGCTAAAGTGTGGATGGGCCGAAGTCATCCCCGAAGAACACTCTATTTCATGGAAGAGATGGCTCTCAAAGCTAGACCAGCTCTCCAGATTCCAGATAGACAGGTGTATGATGCCTGAGAACTTTGGTCAAGTCAAGATCGCACAGCTGCATCACTTCGGTGACGCAAGTGAACAAGGTTATGGCACGGCAAGCTACCTTAGGTTCACAAACAGTATGGAAAAGGTCCACATCGCATTCATACTGGGGAAATCAAGGGTGACTCCACTCAAGCAGATGACGATCCCCAGACTGGAACGTGCTGCAGCAACATTGGCAGTGCGAGTGGACAGGATGTTAAGGCTGGAGCTCCAGATTGAACTTGAGGAGTCAACTTTCTGGACAGACAGCCAGTCTGTGCTAAACTACATCCGCAACGATACCAAGAGATTCCATACCTTTGTGGCTAATAGGGTTGCTATGATCCGTGACCTATCGAAAGCAAAACAGTGGAGGTATTTGAACTCCAAACACAACCCAGCCGATGATGCCTCAAGAGGATTACATGTTGAAATTTTCCTGAACTCAAAGAGATGGCGCAAAGGACCAGAATTCCTGGAGAAAACAGAAACAAAATGGCCGAAAGTCCCCGAGGAGCTTGGCTCCATCCCTTCGGGTGATCCAGAGGTGAGAAAAGACGTCATCGTAAACAGTACATGTGTGGAAGAAAAGAGTCCGACCAACAAACTGATTGAGTACTATTCAACATGGAACAGCTTGAAGAAAGCAGTTGCCTGGATGCTGAAACTGAAGAGACTTCTTCTACAGTTAAGCCAGAAAAGGAAAGTTTTCACACAAACTGATCCAGGATCAGATCAGAGTCTGATAAACTCATTTAAGGAACAAATTGACAAGTTCAAACTGCCATTTGGAAAAGAAAGTCTGTCTGTGGATGACCGAGATGAAGCAGAAAAGGTCATCATTCGATTTGAGCAACGACAGCACTTTAAACAAGAAATTGCACTAGTTGTGAAAGGAAAACAATGTGCCAAGAGAAGCGGCTCAATCTGTAAGCTTGATCCAATTGTTGACAATGGCATTCTGAGAGTGGGAGGAAGGTTAAGCAAAGCTGCTATGCCTACGGAACTAAAGAATCCTATGATCCTGCCCAAAGACTCCTACATCTCCAGACTGATCTTACTCCACATCCATGAGCAGGTTGGCCACTCTGGGAGAGGTCACATGCTTTCTAGACTTCGCCAGCGATATTGGATACCCTGTGCCAACTCCTTAGCAAGGAAGATCCTTAAGAGCTGTGTCTTCTGCAGGCAGATGCAAGCTAGAGCTGGAGAACAGAAGATGGCCGACCTTCCACAAGATCGGGTGTCACCTGATTTGCCACCTTTCACCCATGTGGACATAGATTACTTCGGCCCCATAGAGGTGAAGCGAGGCCGCGTTCATCTGAAGCGGTATGGTGTGATCTTTACTTGCCTTGTGAGTCGAGGTGTCCATCTAGAAGTTGCTAGTTATCTGGATACTGATTCCTGCATCAATGCCCTGCGCTGGTTCATCTGTCGAAGGGGCCCAGTAACAAGTATCAGAACAGACAATGGCACCAACTTTGTTGGAACACACAGAGAGCTAGGAGAAGTTCTGAAAGAGCTGGATCACAACAAGATTCAAAATGAATTACTGAAGGAAGGAGTGACATGGTCATTCAATCCTCCCTCTGGAGCCCACCATGGGGGGGGGGGGAAGAGGTTGATCCGACTGGTCAAAAGGATCCTCTATTCAGTCCTTAAAGAGCAAGTATTAGATGATGAGGCTTTGCAGACAGCCTTGTGTGAAGTTGAGGCGATTATGAACGACAGACCAATCACAACTGTAACAAATGACCCTAATGATCTACAACCCCTGACCCCGAACCATCTGCTTCATCTGAAAGCAAAGCCAGTCCTGCCACCAGGACTATTCCAGAGAAGCGACCTATACTCACGAAGGAGATGGAAGCAAGTACAATATATTACTGACCTCTTTTGGAAGAGATGGATCAGGGAGTATCTTCCACTTATGCAGGAGCGGAACAAGTGGAACAAAACTAAGAGAAACTTCAGTCCTGGTGACCTTGTGGTCATCGTCGATGACACCGCCCCAAGGAACTCTTGGCTAATGGGGCGTGTGGTGGAGGCTTTGCCAGGGGCCAAAGGTCTTGTCCGGAGCATCATGGCTAAGACCAAGACCAATATCTTACAGAGACCTATCAATAAACTCTGTCTGCTCCTTGAGGTGACGGAGTGAGATATACACACACACACACACACACACACACACACACACACACACACACACACACACACACACACACACACACACACACACACACACAGTGCTCCATCTTTGAATCACGTGCACCTCTGATTCGTTGATGTCGTACTCTTACATTCTTTGATGTCGTAGTCATACATTTTTGGATGTCAAACTCTTGACATTTTTGGAAGTTGAACACCTGAACACTTCAACTCAGACTGAGATCTATGGACTATTTTCCTATATGGTACCTTGTATATTTGTATATAGCTATGAACTGTAATAATACTCTGGTATAGAATGTTTTGTGTATTGGCTCTACGTTTGAAAATTAAGTAATTGTTGTGCATTCAGTGCAGTCAACAATTAGTGGCCGGTATGTTAGAGCCGATTTGGACATATTTGTATTAAAGACAGAATATACAGAGCTCCATGTACATTTGTGTAAATTTACATTTACATTTTAGTCATTTAGCAGACGCTCTTATCCAGAGCGACTTACAGTAGTGAATGCATACATTTCATTTCATGCATTTTTTTTTTTGTACTGGCCCCCCGTGGGAATCGAACCCACAACCCTGGCATTGCACACACCATGCTGGCGTTGCAAACACCATGCTCTACCAACTGAGCCACAGGGAACCTGTGTATTAAATATTCATGTATATGATGAAATATTAGGTACGTACCTTCATGATTTATATTTACCTGATTGAGATGTATTAATTTGTTGTTAGTGCAACTTAGTTTTTGCCCCCCCCCCTCTTTCCCATTCTTTGTACTGTGATAAGTGTGTTAGGATAAAGGCAGGAAGTTGGGCCTTTGGGGAGAGGAGTCCTTGCTAGACGCGGGAGCGGTATAGTTTTTTGACCATACAGACATAAAAAACAGGTCATATGTATTTTCCATATCAAGTAATCTATGCTTTAAGTTGATTGGATAATAATTTTTTTGTTAGATATAAGAAGAATAAACATTTTTGTTGCACCATATCCCTGGATCTCATTGAATGTTTGGCCGTTTGGAAACCTTGACTGTATGCGTACCAAACAATCCCGCTTCATGCTTGGGCAGCGGCTATGGTAAAGAGGAAAGGAAGCCACTACAGAGAACAAGAAAGACGTCAGATCATTGGTGAACGGCAACTGCTGACGTAAAAGGGCTTCATTAAATACATTTGATTGAACACAGTGAATGCTACTTCTTATGACTGACATGTGGACATGACTGACATGAGGTGACTCCTGGTCAGCACAACCAGAGAAAGACCTCTGAACAAAATGATTCTACAGATGCAGGATAAACGTATTTATTGCAATGGGGCTGAGTGTGCATCCATACCTTTTATGAATCTGCTCCTGCTCCTCAGGTTTCGATGTTGTCAACAACAGCGTAGGCAGATCTTTAGGGTGCTCACTGCTATTGCCCTCCCCCTGACAAATACAAACATTGTTGTACACACATCATTCCTTCTGTATAGGAAACAGCCTCACTCTACTTCACAAGGCTCATAAAAGTACTAACCACATCCCATAGTGATGAGAGTTTGTCTGTCAGTCTGTGACATTACTGTTCGAGCTTACAAAGGATCAGCTAGGTAATATGTGGTAACCCAATATTTTAGGGCCCAAAAGTAGGCTTATATGTTTAGTCAACGCGCACCATCTGTAAGAGGGTTTTCTTCTCAGAGTCCAGGGAGCGTACTCGCTCTCTCAGAACCCGGATTTCCCCATCCAGTCTTTCGTTGTGCTCCTTCGCCTTCTGCAGCTCCAGCGTATCTAAGGAAAACAAACAGGCATTGTATAAAGGGGCTTCACATGGACCTCCACAAATAAAGTGCTACTTAATAAGTGCTATTACAGTGCATTGGGAAAGTTCAGAACCCTTCACTTTTTACTCATTTTGATACGTTCCAGCCTTATTCTAAAACAGATTAAATTGTCCCTCCCCATCAATCTACACATATTACCCCATACTGACAAAGCAAAAACGGGTTTTTAGAAATTTTAGCAAATGTATAAAAAAATGTACTGAAATATCACATTTGACATAAGTATTCAGACCCTTTACTCAGTCCTTTGTTGAAGCACCAGTCTTCTTCGGTATGTCGCTACAAGCGTGGGCACACCTGTATTTGGGGAGTTTCTCCCATTCTTCTCTGCAGATTCTCTCAAGCCTGTCAGGTTGGATGGGTAGACACGCTGCACAGCTTTTTTCAGTTGTCTCCAGAGATGTTCGATCGGGTTCAAGTCCAGGCTGTGGTTGGGCCAATCAAGGACATTCAGAGACTCCTGCATTGTCTTGGCTGTGTGCTTAGGGTCGTTGTCCTGTTGGAAGGTGAACCTTCACCCCAGTCGGAGGTCCTGAGCGCTCTGGAGCAGGTTTTCATCAATGATCTCTCTGTACTTTGCTCCGTTCATCTTTCCCTCGATCCTGACTAGTCTCCCAGTCCCTGCTGATGAAAAACATCCCCACAGCATGATGCTGCCACCACCATGCTTCACTGTAGGGATGGTGCCAGGTTTCCTCCAGAAGTGGCCCTTTTGCGGCACTTTTGCCACAACTTTGGAAGTATTCTTGGGGTCATTGTCCATTTGGAAGACCCATGTGCGACCAAGCTTTAAATTCCTGACTGATGTGTTGATGTTGCTTCAATATATCCACATAATTTTCCTCCCTCATGATGCCATCTATTTTGTGAAGTGCACCAGTCCCTCCTGCAGCAAAGCACCCCCACAACATGATGCTGCCAACCAGTGCTTCACGGTTGGGATGGTGTTCTTCGACTTGCAAGCCTCCCCTTTTTCCTCCAAACATAACGATGGTCATTATGGCCAAACAGTTCTATTTTTGTTTCATCAGACCAGAGGATATTTCTCCAAAAAGTCCGATCTTTGTCCCCATGTGCAGTTGCAAACCGTAGTCTGGCTTTTTTATGGCGGTTTTGGAGCAGTGGCTTCTTCCTTGCTGAGCTTCTTCCTTTCAGGTTATGTCGATATAGGACTCGTTTTACTGTGGATATAGATACTTTTGTACCCGTTTCCTCCAGCATCTTCACGAGGTCCTTTTCTGTTATTCTGGGATTGATTTGCACTTTTCGCACCAAAGCATGTTCATCTCTAGGAGACAGAACGCGTCTCCTTCCTGAGCGGTATGACGGCTGCGTGGTCCCATGGTGTTTATACTTGCATACTATTGTTTGTACAGATGAACGTGGTACCTTCAGACATTTGGAAATTGCTCCCAAGGATGAACACGACTTGTGGAGGTCTACAATTGTTTTTCTGAGGTCTTGGCTGATTTCTTTTGATTTTCCCATGATGTCAATAAAAGAGGCACTGAGTTTGAAAGTAGGCCTTGAAATACATCCACGGGTACACCTCCAATTGACTCAAATTATGTGAATTAGCCTATCAGAAGCTTCTAAAGCCATTACATTATTTTCTGGAATTTTCCAAGCTGTTTAAAGGCACTGTCAACCTAATGTATGTACACTTCTGACCCACTGGAATTGTGATACAGTGAATTATAAGTGAAATAATCTGTCTGTAAACAATTGTTGGAAAAATTACTTGTGTCATGCACAAAGTTGATGTCCTAACCGAATTGCCAAAACTATAGTTTGTTGACAAGAAATTTGTGGAGTGGTTGAAAGATCTCGTACAACGCTGTGTACTACTCCCTTCACAGAACAGCGCAAACTGGCTCGAACAAGAATAGAAAGAGTGGGAGTCCCCGGTGCACAACTGAGCAAGGGGACATGAACATTAGCGCGTCTAGTTTGAGAAACAGACGCCTCAAGTCCTCAACTGGCAGCTTCATTAAATAGTACCCGCAAAACACCAGTCTCAACATCAACAGTGAAGAGGCGACTCCGGGATGCTGGCCTTCTAGGCAGAGTTCCTCTGTCCAGTGTCTGTGTTCTTTTGCCCATCTTAATCTTATCTTTTTATTGGCCAGTCTGAGATATGGCTTTTTCTTTGCAACTCTGCCTAGAAGGCCAGCATGCCGGAGTCGCCTCTTCACCATTGACCTTGAGACTGGTGTTTGCGGGTACTATTTAATGAAGCTGCCAGTTGAGGACTTGTGAGGCTCAAACTAGACACTCTAATGTACTTGTCCTCTTGCCGAGTTGTGCACCGGGGCCTCCTACTATTCTGGTTAAGAGTAAATTTGCGCTGTTCTGTGAAGGGAGTAGTACACAGCGTTGTACGAGATCTTCAGTTTCTTGGTAATTTCTCACATGGAGTAGCCTTCATTTCTCAAAACAAGAATAGACTGACGAGTTTCAGAAGAAAGGTCCTTGTTTATGGACATTTTGAGCCTGTAATTGAACCCACAAATGCTGACGCTCCAGATACTCAACTAGTCTAAAGAAGGCAAGTTGTATTGCTTCTTTAAATCAGGACAACAGTTTTCAGCTGTGCCAACATAATTGCAAAAGGGTTTTCTAATGATCAATTGGCCTTTTAAAATGATTAACTTGGATTAGCTAACACAACGTGCCATTGGAACACAGGAGTGATGGTTGCTGATAATGGGCCTCTGACGCCTATGTTGCTATTCCATTAAAAATCAGCCGTTTCCAGCTACAATAGTCATCTACAACATTAACAATGTATACACTGTATTTCTTATCAATTTGATGTTATTTAAAAAATGGACAAAAAGTGCTTTCTTTCAAAAACAAGGATATTTCTAAGTGACACCAAACTTTTGAACGGTAGTGTGTGTATATATTATATACACACACACACACACACACACCACACACACACACACACACACACACACACACACACACACACACACACACACACACACACACACAGAACCCCTAGACATAGCAAGAGTTTTCTGTAGACTGGCTAGTTTGTTTCCTAACAGTAGTTTAAGTTAGCCTACCTTACACACTTTGTGTGCATAAGTCACCAACTGGCTTCAGTCAATAACGGAGCTTATTGAGACTCCGCGTTAATATGGATTGTGAAAAGAAATTGATGGAAGAGGAGCTATCAAGGTCAAGGCAACACAAGTATCTCACCACATTGCTTCAGCTTGTCCACCTCCTTCCTCAGGCTCTCCACCTCTTGACCAGTTCGCTCAAGCTCAGGTCCTACATTTTTTTTTACAAATGACAAAATTGTGACATGATTTTAAGAGCAGGCTACACACTTCTATTACGCCAGCATTTTTCTCACTAATATCACACTTGATTAAATTGTTTAAAAATAATTGTGAAAAATTCCCAACATTTCTCATGTTATGGTGTAAAGGGATGAACTTCCCTCCTGCACATTAGCAATCCTTTCATGGTGATGCAACACTGCGGCATATTCTCCTTTCCCGTTGTGTGTGAAAATCATAAGAAATAAATGTGTTATTATTATAATATTGTGGGAGCATTTAAAAGTGTTAAACATGTATTATAAACTGGGTGGTTTGAGCACTGAATGCTGATTGGCTGACAACCATGGTATATCAGACTGTATACCATAGGTATATGGCCAATATACCACAGCTGAGGGCTGTGTCCAGGCACTAAGAACAGCCCTTAGCAGTGGTATATTGGATATATATATATATATATATATATATATATAATCTCACCCCCCCCCCCCCCCCCCGGGCCTTACTGCTTAATTATACATTATGCTACCTAAATTCCTAGTCTATGTTATAGCCCTTTTTGATATATACAGTGGGGTCCAGAATGACCGAATCCCTTGATAAAGATGAGCAAAAAGCGTGTATAAAATACAAAATGCAACAATTTCAAAGATTTGACTGAGTTACAGTTCATATAAAAGGAAATCAGTCAACTTAAATAAATTCATTAGACCCTAATCTCTGGATTTCACATTACTGGGAATACAGATATGCATCTGTTGGTCACAGATACCTTAAAAAAAGGTAGGTGTGTGGATCAGAAAACCAGTCAGTATCTGGCGTGACCTCATGCAGCGCAACATCTCCTTAGCATAAGCTGATGATTGAGGCCTGTGGAATGTTGTCCCACTCCTCTTCAATGGCTGTGGGAAGTTGCTGGATATTGGCGGGAACTGGAACACGCTGTCGTACACATTGATTCAAAGCATCCCAAACCTGCTCAATGGATGACACATCCATGGAAAAACTGGGTCATTTTCAGCTTCCAAGAATTGTGTACAGATCCTTGCGACATGGGGCTGTGCATTATCATGGTGAAACATGAGGTAATGGCAGCAGATGAATGGCACAACAACGGGCCTCAGGATCTTGTCACGATATCTCTGTGCATCGATAAAATTAAATTGTGTTCATTGTCTGTAGCTTATGCCTGCCCATACCATAACCCCACCGCCACCATGGGACACCCTGTTCACAACATTGACATCAGCAAACCGCTCACCCACACAAAGCCATACACACTGTCTGCCATCTGCCTGGTACAGTTGAAACCGGGATTCATCCGTGAAGAGCACACTTCTCCAGCGTGCCAGAGGCCATCGAAGTTGACCATTTGCCCACTGAAATCGGTTACAACGCCGAACTGCAGTCAGATCCCATTGAGGACGACGAGCATGCAGATGAGCTTCCCTGAGACGGTTTCTGACAGTTTTGCAAACCCAGTTTCATCAGCTTCCGGGTGGCTGGTCTCAGATGATCCTGCAGGTGAAAAAGCCAGATGTGTATCCACTCCAGCCCAGAACCTTCACATGGTCTGCAGTTGTGAGGCCGGTTGGACGTACTGCCAAATTCACTAACAATGTTGGAGGCAGCTTATGATAGACAAATTAACATTCAATTCTCTGGCAACAGCTCTGTGGACATTCCTGCAGTCAGCATGCCAATTGCACAGTACCCTCAAAACTTGAGACATCTGTGGCATTGTGTTGTGTGACAAAACCGCACATTGTAGATTACCCTTTTATTATTCCCCAGCACAAGGTGCACCTGTGTAATGATGCTGTTTAATCAGCTTCTTGATATACCACACCTGTCAGGTGGAGTATCTTGGCAAAGGAGAAATGCTCACAAAAAGGGAAGTAAACTCATTTGTGCACAAAATATTTGAAAAAAAGCTTTCAGTGCATATGGAACATTTCTGTGATCTTTAACTTCAGCTCATGAAACATGGGACCAAAACTTTTTACACGTTGCGTTTATATTTTTGTTCAGTATACATACAAATACTGAGATATTGTATGCTCCATAAAATCTAAAAAGTATTATTTTATACTTACACAATTGCTCAGAGAAAGCGATCTTAAGTAATTTTTTGTATAATTATTTTTATTAAGATGGGTAAAAATGATTGTATCCCCTGTTTTCAATACTCCAGCACCCTCTCCTTTGCAAGGATAACGACACAGCCTTTTTCTAAAATGTTTTAGGAGATTGGAGAATATGTTGCGAGTGATCTTAGACCATTCCTCCATAAAGAATCTTTCCATATCCTTGATGTCCTTCGTCTGCTCTTATGGACTGCCTTCTTCAATTCAAACCACAGGTTTTCAATGGAGTTCAAGTCCCGAGACTGAGATGGCCATTTCAAAATGTTGATTTTGTGGTCAATTAAGATTTTTTTGGGGGGGGGGATTTTGTGGTATGCTTAGGGTTATTGTCTTGCTGGAAGATCCACTTGCAGCCAAGTTTCAGCCTCCTGATAGAGGCAGCCAGGTTTGGTTAAAATGTCCTGGTACTTGGTAAAGTTCACCTTAACAAGGGCCCCAGGACCAGTGGAAGCAAAATAGCCCCATAACATCGGACTGTAAATAAACCCTATATTACTCATATGTACTGGCCAATGAGACTATCAAGCCACTGTCCGCCATATTGGTACTCCTTCTCAGAAGGAGCAGTCCTCCATAGCAATGAATGGAATTCTACAGTATTTCAATTAAATGATTCAAGGACAAAATGTTATGTACTTAGAGATTGAATGGGATCTTAAGCACTTACAAATTCGTAACATATTGTACGAATTGTAAATAAGGTATCTGTTTTTTAATTGTTTTTAAACCTGTTTTCACTTTGTTATTATGGGGTATTGTGTGTAGATTAATGAGGAAAACATTTAATTTAATCAATTTTAAGGCTGTAACTTAACAAAATGTTGAAAAAGTCAAGGGGTCTGAATACTTTCCAAATGCACTGTTAAGGGTTTTCCTTTATTTTTATTATTTTGTACAGTGTAGAATAATAGTGAAGACATCAAAACTATGAAATAACACATATGGAATCATGTAGTAAACAAAACAGTGTTAAACAAATCAAAATATATTTTATATTTGAGATTTTTCAAAGTAGCCACCCTTTGCCTTGATGACAGCTTTGCACACTCCTGGCACTCTCTCAACCAGCTTCATGAGGAATGCTTTTCAAACAGTCTTGAAGGAGTTCACACATATGCTGAGTACTTGTTGGCTGCCTTTCCTTTACTCTGCAGTCCAACTCATGCCAAACCATCTCAGGTCGAGTGATTGTGGAGGCCAGGTCATCTGATGCAGCACTCCATCACTCTCCTTCTTGGTCAAATAGCCCTTACTCAGCCTGGAGGTGTGTTGGGTCATTGTCCTGTTGAAAAACAAATGATAGCCCCACTAAGCACAAGCCAGATGGGATGGCGTATCGCTGCAAAATGCTGTGGTAGCCATGCTGGTTAAGTGCGCCTTGAATTCTAAATAAATCACCAACAATGTTACCAGCAAAGCACCCCCACACCATCACACCTCCATGCTTCACGTTGGGAACCATACATGCAGAGATCATCCATTCACCTACCCTGCGTCTCACAACGACACGGCAGTTGGAACCAAAAATCTCAAATTTGGACTCATCAGACCAAAGGACAGATTTCCACCGGTCTAATTTCCAATGCTCATGTTTCTTGGCCCAAGCAAGTCTCTTCTTATTGGTGTCCTTTAGTAGTGGTTTCTTTGCAGCAATTCGACCATGAAGGGCTGATTGACGCAGTCTCCTCTGAACAGTTGGTGTTGAGATGTGTCTGTTACTTGAACTTTGTGAAGCATTTATTTGGGCTGCAATCTGAGGTGCAGTTAACTCTAATCCTCATCCTCTGCAGCAGAGGTAACTCTGGGTCTTCCTTTCCTGGTCTCATGAGGTGGTCCTCATGAGAGCCAGTTTCATCATAGCACTTGACGGTTTTTGTGACTTGAATCTCAAATATAAAATATATTTTGATTTGTTTAACACTTTTTTGGTTACTACATGATTACATATTTGTTATTTCATTGTTTTGATGTATTCAATATTATTCTACAATGAGTAGGTGTCCAAACTTTTGACTGGCACTGTACATCATTGACTCCAACACACGCAGGTCTTTTATAATGGCCATGCATCAGTTTCCATTTGAGCAAATAAACACCAGGTGGGCCGTGTCTTATATCCCTCAGACGTGTACATTTTGATAAAACAGTCAATTTATCAGTTGGATCACATACATCTACACAAACTAAACATGTTAACAATATTTGTTTTCTCTGAAAATCCCCAGATTAGGAGATGGGATCAGGTCAGCCCAGTATTGTCCAATGAGGTTGCAGAGTGGGCCCAAGCACACCACAGTTATTTTTACTCTCTTTGTGCACATGCTGCAGGGCTCGAGAAAAATTATGTGATACACATTATATGACGTTGTACACATTTTTCAGGGATCCATTTTGGCTCGTGAGTGCTAGTTTCAAAACTGCTGGCTGAATTTAGACAAAATCTCTGTAATATCACAAATTTAACCTCTTGAGATGAGAAAACATGTTTTATGAAGTTGAAGACGTGCTCTTTAAACAATGTTAAAATTAGGTGAAATAATTATTTGACAAAAATACACTATCCAAAAGGCACTATTTGTGGAATGGTATTATAAAAAATTACAAGT
This sequence comes from Salmo salar, assembly GCF_965601325.2. Lineage (NCBI taxonomy): Eukaryota > Metazoa > Chordata > Actinopteri > Salmoniformes > Salmonidae > Salmo > Salmo salar. The sequence continues at coordinate 78,047,304 of NC_138305.1, read as the reverse complement.
AGGCTATACATGCACACATTTAGCACTGCATCAAACATAAGCCTGCCTGTTATAATCAATATTTGTACATTTTATAGGCCTCGCCTCCTTTCCGGAGTTTCCTGCTGCATTCTCCTGTTTATCCTCAGTCATTTGCTGGCTTACCCATCTGTCCACTATGGGGGTTCTGCCTTTTTCAGGTACCACAAATGTGCAGCCAGGGTGGAAACTCAACCACTTTCTCCTACTCTGTACTCTGGCTTCCACCACCACTCACGCCAAACAACTTCCACCATCCACCCTTCCAACAATCATCTGATGACAAGAAGCCAAACTTCTGACTTGGGATGTATTGATGTGTTTGACAAATGGTATCACTTCCGGTTATTGTTGGGCCGTAACACAGATTGATAAGATCAAATGCTAATTTTATTTGTGTGACTGCAGGATTACACCCTGAACTGCCAAGCAAATAGTGTACTAAGAAAGTGTGTAGGGGAATATCATTTATATTAATCCTCTGAATTGAGAAGATGGTCATGTTATTGCTTGGTACCAAAGGTAATTATGGAAACACTTGAGTAAGTGAAAAACACAAAATATATTGAAAGCAAGTGATTCCACACAGCTGTGGTTCCTGAGTTAATTAAGTAATTAACATTCCATCATGCTTAGGATCATGTATAAAAATGCTGGGCAGGCCATTATTTTGGCTACCATGGCTCCCATAGGATGAAAATGCCCCCTTCTCCACAGGGCACGAGTGGTCACTGAATGATTTGATGCAATGGCCGTCTCAGTCACCAGAACTCAACCCAATTGAACACTTATGGGAGATTCTGCAGCGGCACCTGAGACAGCATTTTCTACCACCATCAACAAAACACCAAATTATGGAATTTCTCATGGAAGAATGGTGTCACATCCTTCCAACAGAGTTCCAGACACTTGTAGAATCTATGCCAAGGTGCATTGAAGCTGTTCTGACTCGTGGTGGCCCAACACCCTATTAAAACCTGTTATGGCTAGGGGTTCTGCTAGCGGAACGTTTCCACAACATCCGGTGAAATTTCAGAGCATGAAACTCCAAAAAAAATTGAAATATTTCACTTTCATACATTCACAAGTGCAACACACCAAATTAAAGCGCAACTTCTTGTTAATCTAGCCAGCGTGTCAGATTTCAAAAAGGCTTTATGGCGAAAGCAAACCATTCGATTATCTGAGGACAGCACCCCAAACAAACACATGACAATCATACACTGCTCAAACAAATTAAGGGAACACTAAAATAACACATCCTAAATCTGAATGAATGAAATAATCTTATTAAATACTTTTTTCTTTACATAGTTGAATGTGCTGACAACAAAATCACACAAAAATAATCAATGGAAATCCAATTTATCAATCCATGGAGGTCTGGATTTGGAGTCACACTCAAAATTAAAGTGGAAAACCACACTACAGACTGATCCAACTTTGATGTAATGTCCTTTAAAACAAGTCAAAATGAGGCTCAGTAGTGTGTGTGGCCTCCAGGTGCCTGTATTCTCCCTACAACGCCTGTGCATGCTCCTGATGAGGTGGCGGATGGTCTCCTGAGGGATCTCCTCCCAGACCTGGACTAAAATATCCGCCAACTCCTGGACAGTCTGTGGTGCAACGTGGCATTGGTGGATGGAGCGAGACATGATGTCCCAGATGTGCTCAATTGGATTCAGGTCTGGGGAACGGGCGGGCCAGTCCATAGCATCAATGCCTTCCTCTTGCAGGAACTGCTGACACACTCCAGCCACATGAGGTCTAGCATTGTCTTGCATTAGGAGGAACCCAGGGCCAACCGCACCAGCATATGGTCTCACAAGGGGTCTGAGGATCTACCAAGTATATGCATATCCTAGCTTCTGGGCCTGAGTAGCAGGCAGTTTACTTTGGGCATGCTTTTCATCCGGACGTGAAAATACCGCCCCCTAGCCCGAAGAGGTTTTAACTTCTTATGGATGGGTGGCAGTATTGAGTAGCTTGGATGAAGAAGGTGCCCAGAGTAAACTGCCTGCTACTCAGTCCCAGAAGCTAAGATATGCATATTATAGAAAACACTCTGAAGTTTCTAAAACTGTTTGAATGATGTCTGTGAGTATAACATAACTCATGGCAGGCAAAAACCTGAGAAAAAAATCCAACCAGGAAGTGTGGAAATCTGAGGTTTGTAGTTTTTCAAGTGATTGCCTATCCAGTATACAGTGTCTGTGGGGTCATTTTGCACTTCCTAAGGCTTCCACTAGATGTCAATAGTCTTTAGAATGTTGTTTCATGCTTCTACTGTGAATGGAGAGAGATTAAGAGCCATTGGAATCAGATGACTGAGAAAATGACATGAGCTCAGTGGCGCGCACTCCCGTGAGAGTTAGGTGTGTTCCTTTTCATTTCTGAAGACAAAGGAATCGTCCGGTTGGAATATTATGGAAGATTTATGATAAAAACATCCTAAAGATTGATTCTATACATCGTTTGACATGTTTCTACGAACTCTAATATAACTTTTTTGACTATTCGTCTGAACTAACTGCGCGAGCACAGTGCATTTGGATTACTCGACGGAACGCGCGAACAAAAAGGAGGTATTTGGACATAAAGGATGGGCTTTATCGAACAAAACAAACATTTATTGTGGAACTGGGATTTCTGGGAGTGCATTCCGATGAAGATCATCAAAGGTAAGTGAATATTTATAATGGTATTTGTGACTTGTTTTGATGTGATTGTTTTGATGTGATTGTTTTGATGTGAGCGCTGTACTCAGATTATTGCAAAGTTTGCTTTCGCTGTAAAGCTTTTTTGAAATCTGGCACAGCGGTTGCATTAAGGAGAAGTGCATCTTTAATTCTGTGCATAACACTTGTATATTTTATCAACGTTTCTGATAAGTATTTCTGTAAATTGATGTGGCTCTCTGCAAAGTCACCGGAGGTTTTGGAGGCAAAACATTACTGAACATAACGCGCCAATGTAAACTGAGATTTTTGGATATAAATATGAACTTTATCGAACAAATCATACATGTATTGTGTAACATGAAGTCCTATGAGTGCCATCTGATGAAGACCATCAAAGGTTAGTGATTCATTTTATCTCTATTTCCTCTCTTTGGCTGGAAAATGGCTGTATGTTTTTTTGTGACTAGGTGCTGACCTAACATAATCGTTTGGTGTGCTTTCGCTGTAAAGCCTTTTTGAAATCGGACACTGTGGTTGGATTAATGAGAATCTTATCTTTAAAAATGGTGTATAATACTTGTATGTTTGAGAAATTTTAATTATGAGATTTTTGCTGTTTTGAATTTGGCGCTCTGCACTTTCACTGGCTGTTGTCATATCGATCCCGTTAATGGGATTTCAGCCGTAAGAAGTTTTAAGACACTTTATGTTGGTGTTTTATTTTATATGGGCAGTTACATGTACAATATAATGAGAAAGATAATTATACAATATTGTTTTCTCATACCACACATGGCCTGGGTCTTCTTGGCAGATTCCAGCTTGTCTGTCAGTCTGCGGATGTCCTCGTGGGCCATGGAGAGCCTCCGAGATGCCTCCTCCAGATCCCTCTCCAGCCGCTGGCGCTCAGAGCGCTCCTGGTATACATCCTCATTGTGGACCTGAGACAGAGGGAGAGCAAAGACTACAGAGTCAAGATTGAGTCAAGATACCATGTCTGTGTTAGAACTTTAAACAAATGCATGTGGTAAAAATATTGGATAAAATGTTTATAGATATTTGCATCTGATAGAGTATATAAATGTACTAAAGCTGAAACCCAACAAAAAAACACATAGACACTTTGTTTCTCTTGGTAATAATTACATTTACAGAGCTTCATATAAAGTGTACAATTTCCACCGGACCCATAACTCTCCATGCCCATGCCATTCAAAATGCCAGTCTTAAAAGGAAAATAATTTAAACAGTTAGTGAGGCTCCGGGGTTAGCAATGTGAGCAGATTCGTGGATGCCTTGCCAACAGTAGTACGGCTCTGAAATAGGACTTGAAAGGCAAGAACCACAGAAAAGTTGACCCATGCAGTCTTGCCTCAAGATATTACAGTATCATGGTTAGTTGATATGGCAGATAAGATGGGGACCTACAGGTGCACCATTGTGTGTGCTCTGTGAGGACTTGCGTAGGCCAAACAGCTTCTTCCAAGGCCTCTGAGCTGGAGACTGCTGCTCCTTGGGAAGAAAGACCACGGGGCAGAAGGATTGACAAGAGACCCTATGAGGGTATCCCCACTGTCCAGGATCAATGCCAGCTACGTCAAAGCGGTATCAACTTAAACGCTAAATCAGCATTTCCCAAACTCGGTCCTCAGGACCCCAAGGGGGATTTTTGCCCTAACACTACACAGCTGATTCAAATGATCGACACTTGATGATTAGTTGAATCGGCTGTGTGGGGTTAGGGCAAAAACCAAAACGTGTACCCCTTGGTGTCCAGAGGACCGAGTTTGGGAGAAAAAAAAATATTATTAAAGGATCAATCTGCAGTTTCAACAATAAAGAAAGTAACACCCAGAAATGTAACCATTTAAACTGATCATCCATGATATCAATATTATGGTTTTACAGTGTTAGCTTACAATCAAATTGTTTACAAACTAAGGAGAATGTATTTTGGGGTTCTGATGGGGTATGACAATTGAACTAAGCTAATGAGGCATTTATAACTTATATCATTCAATAATCAATGGGTGTATATATAATGAATTTAAAAGTCAAAAAATTGATGTAGCAATTGCAGATTGGCCCTTTAAAAGTCAGACTTCACTTCATTATCTCTTTTCTTTCACAACCTGAGAGAGATGCTGACCAGTCTCAAGCAAGAGGAGGTTTTCCACCCAGATATCTAGTTATCCCTCTTTACCTGGTTCATGCTTTCTTTGGTACACTGCATGGTCTCCCTCTGCTGCCTTAACTCTTCCTCCATAGTGTGGCGAATATGATCCAGCTCGTCCTGTGAAACACAGCAACCCCACACCCCAGGACAGTCGCATACATGTAAAACTGCACTCCGTGACTTGGAAATACATTTTATTGACTGTATTCGAAAACAGCTTTCCTTATATCCTTCATTGTGTAACACAACGAGGTAGAAAATAACCAATAAAAACATAGTCCGTTACCTGCAGGTGGACCTCCCTGAGGTTGCCTGTGAGGCTCTGCGTGTCCAGCCTCTTCTCTGCAGCCTCCAGTCTCTCCAACAGCGTGGCCCTCTCCACCAGCAGGTAGGCCACCTGCTCACTGGTGCTACTGAGGCCAATTTCACCCAAGTCCTCCTGGGCCAGCATCTCCACTACCTCCTTCCTCTGGGAATCTGTCAGACAGTGGAAAGGAGAGCAATTGGGTCAATGCAGTATCTTGCCCAATCCCAAACGGATATTAATCCCAACCGCCCAGGTATTTGTGGAGATAGACATAAGCAAGATTCTGTGTCTACACTGTTGTTCAGCCAGCTTTTTACAGAGTGTGCTAAGTGACAACAATGCGTGCCAGTGAAGACATCTTCCATTGGTCTTGCCTAAATACCTTGCTGGAGCCTAATCTGCTGGAGGTCTGCATGGAGCTGCTCGTTGTCCTGCTCATACTCGGCTGTCAGAGACTCACGCTCCTCCAGCAGGCCACGGATGTGCTCCACATAGTTCTCCACCTGAGACAGACCGACAGCCATCCATGAATGACATTGGACCATGGACGAGGCTACCCCACATTAGGGATGGTATTAAGAACCGGACCAGTACTTTCCTAGTACCAGTATTAAATTGGACAGAGCTGACTGAATCCAATTGGAACTTTTGGTGCCTCATTAACCATTCTTTAGAACTAGGCATCAGATAACAGATCCTAGCCTACCATCTGTGGCGACTGGTGTGTTATGTGCATTATATGTTAGGCAACTGTTCCAGAACCAGTTGAGTAATTTACTTCAAAATGGTTAGTGGGATAAATGTGGTGGGAATTGCTGATCCCAAGTCAGTTCATAGTAATTAGAGTGTGGTGTCTGCTGAGCTAAGGTTTGCCTCACCTCCTTCATCTCGGTGGCCTGCTGTGTGCGCAGTGTGTGCAACTCCTGGGTAGCTGTGCGCAGGTCTCCCTCACAATGCAGGAGCTGACGCCACAGGTGCCGCTGACACTCCTCCGCACTTGCCGAGGAAGCCAGGCCGGCCTCCTGCAGACGCAGGGCAATTTGATCCAGCTCCGACGGGACCTGAGCGCCATAACAAAACACAAACAAAATGATACGTCATAGTTATTTCCTTTTTATAGGTGATGTCATGTCGTACAATTTGGTGTGATTGAATGATTTAACGGCAAAGCAGTCAGTTTAACTGTAATGTGATCTCCTTTGTGACACATGGGAAGACGCGCAAAGAGACCCCTGCCAACGCTAAACACTGCCTAACATAGAATTCAATACTGTAATTTGCAAGCCCCGTAACCTGAGACGGCTCATCATTCAACGATGAGGCTACAAGGCTAAGACATTGTTCAACATGCTAGTAGATAGAATGGCTCAACAAACTGCCACAGAGCATCAGGTCTCATCCACCCCACCTGTTGTTGTGATCTAACAGAAATTATTACTGCCAAGTCAAAATTGTTCTGTTAGGCTAGTTGTGAGTTCACAATGACTAAACTGCAATGGAATTGAACTGTCAGTTGTTCTCATACTTTGCTATCACATAGGGCCCTATCTCTAGAGTACCCAAGAGGGCATACAGCCAGCCCTAGGGTTCTCAGTTGAAAGTATGGACCTCACCTGGGCAATGTGAACTACAATCCCGACTGTTTTAACATTTAGAAATGCTAATAAAACTTGCTTGCGATTCGGTTTTGAAAACCTTTGGAACTTAAGTTTCATATCACAGAAAAATAATTTTACAAAAACATATATATTTTTTTTTTATAGAATCCCACAGAAGTGTTTTGCATTGCACATTTACCTGAACTACAAGAACACTTCTTGAGTTAATGGAAACGCGGGACGGAACAACAACAAAAACGTTGGCTCGTGTAGCTGTATTACACAAAAAACCTTAGGGGAAATCTGTAAAAAAAAAAAGCTAAGAGTGAGTGTATCTTTTGTATTTGTAAAGTTATTTTTGGATGATAATTACGTTGTGTTCAATCAAGGTTTGCAAAAGTGTATCGCAATCAAGGACTCATGTTTCTAGATAGAGCATTTCACACTTGAATCCCTTCAGCTAATCAAAAGGAATGTGGAATGACTCAAATGCAATTGGAGTCATGATAAGGGCAAATAGGGCCCTGGGCTAGACTAAGAAATTGCTACTGAAGATTAGCAACTAAAACATTTGCATTGCATGACATGCAGGTTTAAAATGAACATCTTATCAAGCTGGCTGACTTCATACATATGCCTATCTCGTTTAAATAAGTAAATTCAGGGTTGAGTTTACCTCATCATAATCCATGTCCATACACTAGCTAGATCCAAGGGAGTTGCATCTGCAAGTGATGAACTGTTTCCTTCAGTAAAAAGTTACCAAGTAGCAGGCTACATGGTACACTGTTGAACAGATTGAGGTTTGAAAGGCATGACAAGGATGGATGCAAGCCAGCGAAATCCATAGACAGTAGTTTAGAACTTCCATCCCAAGTCAATCACCTGAAAAAGATGACAGTGCAACTATAAACAGAGCTTGGAATGAGCAAACGATTACAGCTAAGCAAGGCTTATTCGAGACGATTATAGTTAGCTAGCTAACGTTAGCCCCCTAAAAACATATATTGGGGAGTTGTCATGATGGTCCAGCAGCAGCTACAACGTTAGTTGCTCTAGAGAAACCCAAGTTGGCATTCTACTGCCTTTATCCCTAGACTCGAGTTAACTAGCTAGCGTCTATGGAATAGTCTACTGACGTTACGTTAGCTACTACAGAGAACGAAACTCTGAAGCTTGCACTAATATCTGTCTGACGGATAACATTTCAGGGTGCAATGTCTCACAACAAGTAGGCAGACAACCTTAGTTAACTAGCTAGCTATAAAATAGAGGTAGTGCAACGTTAGCCAGCTGGAGTTGAATAAAATTCCTAATCCTGCCCAAAATGTCTGACAACGCCAGAAGAAAGACTTGCTAACGTTAGCAACCACAGAGAGTTAGCGATTGCTAACGTCAGCAAAACGAATGATCGTTGACGGCATGCATGCCAAAAAGTTATTAATTAATAGTTGTAGACACAATTGAGCGACTTCAAATCTTGGACGCTTGGCCCGATCAAACTTATTGCACCGCCACTTCCAGCAGCAGGCAATACATACCTACCTACCTACCTACCTACTTAGCTAGCTAGCTAGCTAGCTAGCGTCGAAGCTCAGGTGCAGCAGACACTCACTGGTGTATCCAGTAGCCAGTAGGGGTGGTCAAGTTTGTCGCTTCTACAAGCACCTAGGCAACGGAATATACCATTCAGGCGATACAGGGGATAAATGGGAAAATCTATATATTGTATGATGGGGAGAAATATGTGGCTCTTATCATTTTATGCAAAACAGGAAATGGTAACAATAAAACTATGTAGAAAAAAAACTACGTTCTATACATTTAGTTGTTCTATATCTGTATAAACCTGAAAACACCAACATGTGGAATAGCAGGCCCAGAATGCACCTACATTTATTTCGGTGTGTACAGTAAATTCCTCTGAAAATGAATGCCTTATAACTGTATTTAGCCTTCTGTGTGTCATTTAATTGAATTGCTTTCTGGCGTGATTTGCATTTCTATTTCATTGTTGCCAGTCAACTTTGTAACTCACCACACGCCCATACAAATTAACATAATGGTTTGTGTACTGTACAGCCGCATTTTGGCCTAGCACACTCCCCCTCTAAAATAGCTTCTTTTTTTCTTTTTTTGTTATATATCTTTCTTTAGGAGTTAAAGATGGGGTGAGCATAAGTAGTGCACTATGATCATATAGACAGACACCAGATGTGGTTTTAACTCAAAGTGAAAGGTTTACAGTAGACAACTTTTCATGTGGCTTGCTGTTCTACCGCTCAAGGGTGGGTCTGGTTTGAGTCTTTTTTAGATGGTGATTTTGGACTGAAGGGAGTCAGCAGAGCAAAGGGAGCTCTGTTCAACTAAAAGGAAATGGGCGTTTGGGGTTTCTTTTTTTAAAACTCTACAGCATTCCTACTCCTTTCCTCCTCATGGAAACTTTGGAAATGGAGTGATTGAAAAAAATAAAGGGGGAGTGGCAAGAGAGGAAAGGAGAGGACCACCAGAGGGGAAACTTTTACAGAGAGGCTTGATTCAGAGGAGCGTGAAATACACAAACTAAGGTGCGTAGAGATTCTTCAATGATAATTCTGACTTTCTGGAGTACATTCACCAGAGAGGTTTGTTATATACATGTTTTATAGGCCTATTTGTCAGATTCAGATTCAATAAAAACACGTTCTTAAATCACCAGAATGAAGTAATCAGAGCATAACGCATGGAATTGAGAAAGCTTGTGACTTTAACCATTTTCTATTAATGTTTTGATTTCCATGCTAATTCTCATTCAATCCAACCATTACGTCACATCTAAGACCTTCATTCAGTTGTCAGATGGAATTGGTTTCATTTAATAGTATAATTTGACGATCACGATATACTCACCCCAAATTGGGCCCCTCCTAAAGATAGAGATCTATACAGACGTGTTCATCCTTCTACCCTTTTTGCTGGGCTAATTCATCATGTCCCCTGTGGTAAAATTATATTTTTATGTTTATGACTAGCATACTACTACAGAACTACTATATTATGACTATGTTCAATGTTTGCAGTGTTGTTGGTGTTGTTGTAATAATGTGAGTATGATCTATTAACCTGGATTTGCTCGTTACAAGTTTAAATGTTATAATGTTAAAACCATTTGTTAGCCCAGTTTTCTCCTCCAAATTATGAAGCACTTATTCTCTTTTTCCATCATAGCAGAAATTTGAGGTTACTTCAGTAAACAACTTGTCACAATTTTTATTTCAACCTGCCCCGCCCTCTCATTTAAATACATGTTTATTACTGTGACACAGACCAGTCAAAGAGCAGTTTTAGAAATAGTTAAATAGCACTCTGTTTTGTGGCCTTATGTAAGAGAGTATCCTGTATTTTCACAGCTCAGACTTTCCATTTGCGTTTGGGGTGACATTTATTCGAGCTCAGAAGCACACAGTGGTGGAAAAAGTACACAATTGTCACAGTTGAGTAAGAGCAAAGATACCTTAATAGAAAATGACTCAAGTAAAACTCACCCCAGTAAAATACTACTTGAGTAAAAGTCTAAAGGTAACTTGTTTTAAATGTACTTAAGTACAGTAGTTAAAAACATTCTAAATTGTGATACCTGAGTAAAAGTCAAAGTAAATGCTATACATTAAATTCATTATGTTAAGCAAACCATGTTGCACAATTTTCATGTTTTTATTATTTACAGACAGACAGGGCACCTTTCAATACTCAGACATAATTTACAAACGCAGTATTTGTATTTGTATTTGTATTTAGTGAGTCCACCAGATCAGAGGCAGTAGGGATGACAACACGTTATATTGATAGGTGTGTGAATTGGACCATATTGCTGTCCTGTCTGAGCATTCGATATTTAATGAGTACTCTTGGTGTCAGAGAAAATGTATCAGAGTAAAAAGTAGGCTATATTTTTTTAGGAATGTAGTAGAGTAAAAGTAAAAAATATTCATAATAAAGGAAAAGTACAGATACCACCAAAAACTTTACTTTAAAGTATTTTTACTTAAACACGTTACACCCCTGAAAGCATAGTAAACCTATGTTATGAAGTGGATGTGGGGGTGGGGCAGTCATGTGAACCTGATGAAAAACATACATTTGCAAATATTACTTTATATTTTAAAAATGTTTAAAGTTTTTTAATTTAGCCTTCATTTAACTAGTCAAGTCAGTTAAAAACAAATGCTAGACCACATGTTTCTTTTTGCCATAATCAAAATATTGTTTTGGCTGCCCTCAAACCAATAAAAACACCAACCAAGCCAAAACTGAAACAGTACATGTGAAACAGTACATGTTGCCTATTATGTGTAAACCATCTGTGATTTCAGCCACATTTCAATCTCCATTTTCGGACAGGGACCCTGTTCAGATGGCGTACTTGCTGATGTTTGTGACCCTGCTGCATCTAATCACCTTGGCCATGCTCTTCATTGCCACCATGGAGAAGGTGAGAGCTCTACTTCACCAATATATCTTTCCATTATTGTTAGTTAAGATGTAAATGTGTGATAAAAGTAGTTCAGCCTTTCTTAAACAATAGGTGTTTACCATACAACACATTTACTTACTTACTGCCTCTCTTTCCTTCTTAGTCCTGGTGGGTATGGGATGGGATGGAGAACTCAGATCTCTGGTATAACTGTAGATTTGACAATGACACTGGAACCTGGTTGTGTGCCTCGTCCAAGGAGACTGGTAAACATATTTTTTACCCTATGAAATCATTGAAATCCTCCCTTCCCTGACAGTATGAGGTGCATATTGATACATCGTTCCTCGTTCTTCCTCAGAGTGGCTCCAATCAGTCCAGGTGTTGATGGTGCTGTCTGTGGTCTTCTCTTCGGTTTCCTTTCTGGTTTTCCTTGGGCAGCTCTTCACAATGTCCAAAGGGGGGCTATTCTACTTCACCGGGTTATGTCAAGTCTTTGCAGGTAATGAAGTGAAACAATGAACCATCTCTATCTGCCACTAGGACTGTTGTAGTTGATTTTAAAAAGGTCATGTGGTCAGAAAAAGCGCATGGTCCTAACCACCAGTGCTAGATAATGTTTACAAACATTCACACGTGCTGTGAAAGACCAACGAGCTCCCCTTATGGTGAAATACTGCAGTCTCCTTCAAATCCTTTCAGCCTACCTCTGAAAGTTTTTTCAGTGCTTTTTTACGGTTGTTGTAATATAGCAATTTGATGAAAGACTAGTATAGGATTATTTCAACACTCGTATAGAGTGTCAGTTGTTACAGCCCAAGTCAACCGCTTTGCAATAACCAGAAGATGAACCATTAGCTTGTTCATGAGTACATGCCACGGTAGGCCTATGACAACATCAATAACAAATGCCTCTTCAGCAAAGCCCTCTTCAGTATGAAATCAATCAAATCATAGGGGTGCTTAACTTCCCCCTTAATTCCTTAATTTCATTCTTTCTTTCCTCAATTTGACTTTTCTTGACACTATAAAATTATCAGTGAGCCTAAATTGTGCATGGCATTTCGTTGCCATGCATGATGACATCCAGGATATCATTTTAGTGTGGCGATTCTGATTTTGTGACTTTTTCATCCAAATGATCGTTTTCAGCTGGAAGCAAATTCGTACTGATGATTTATGCGAACTTGGAATAGACGCATGGCCGCGGGAAGATGTTTTGGGCTGGGAGTGCTGTAGTGTATGTATTTATTTATCAGGGGGTGCTGCAGCACCCTCAGCACCCCTACTTCCGGTGGCTATGAATAGGCAAATGTCTTTATGCTGGTTCAGTCACCGATTGACAGCTCATCAGAACAGTCCATACTCAGGCTCTTTATACCTGATGGGAGGCGCCAATTCAGCACTCTGATTGGTGTGGGCACACTCACACCTGATGCTCCTTTTCGTTGATTATGGGGAGGTAATGCACACAGAATAATTTAACTCCAAAACAGGCAGGGACAACAACATAACACAGTATACAGTAGAGTTATCTTGATGTGACTCATTTAAGAGGGTTACAGGAAAGAATAGAATAGATGCTTTATTGTCTATTGTTCAACGGAAATGTGTCATTTTGCTGTCACAGTACACCCAGTGCTTGACTTGGGCAGGATCTCACTGGAGCTGGCACCTCAACTTTTCTACTGCTTGAGCTCCTGCTCCTCTTACAGAATATTAGCTACAAACTATTGTGGAGCTCCTGCACCTAAATATAAACAGTAACACCACCCAAAATGAGTAGCGGCACCTATTTCAGTCCAAGTTAAGCAGTGAGTACACCCCTAATTTAGCTCTGGCTTTTGATTCTCTTAGGTCTCACTGCATTTGCGGCTGCTCTCATCTACACGCTGCACAACCAAGAGATCCTCCAGGACTCACGAAAGCTGACCGAGGGACATTTTGGCTACTGTTTTATACTGGCCTGGGTGTGTGTGCCGCTGCTACTCATCAGTGGAGTCATGTACATCCACCTACGTAAGAAAGAGTGACCATGGAAGAGAGGTGAATACTGAGCACAAACAGAAAAGCATAGTTGTTGACATTGAGCTATAATAATATCAGAGGCGATGGAGCTCAATCACATGAGTACAGATCTGGGTCTGTTACTTTGTCGGCATTTAGAAGCAGCTATTTCTGGTCAATCCAAATATTGATTGGATCTTGGATAAAAGCGAATCTGGTGAAGCTTTTAAATATAGCATGTTTAGTAGCCTATAGAGCATCGGTATACAGTGCTACAGGCAATTATATATTTTTTTCCTATTTCCAAAATATCTATGTCTGAAAAAGTCTGAAAGCTCCAAGTCAGTATTTATTGTAAATCTGGGTGACTTATAAAGCCAATGATGACAACTGCCAAATAAGTGTTCCTGATATATTGCAGAATCAAGCTTGTTTTGATTTGAAATGTATGTATATGAATAGGGAAATATATTTTTGTACTTGCAATATGTAGTCCTATCAGCTAGAGCTGCTCTAACTTTCCTAAATAAAACACATAGAATATGCGTTGAAGTTGTTTCTTATTATATTCTCTTTTATTTATTTGATTGAAATGCTCTTATTTCAGTTTGCAGGACAAAACACGCCACATACATCTTTTATATTCAATTCAGTAACAGTTACCAGTAGTGATCATATCCTGTGTTTTTTTTCCCCCGAAATGATCTATTCACACATGAAGATAGCAGCAAGGTCAAAGTTGTCTTCCTAGACCTGGGATAACAGATAACACTACACAATTCAACTCAATGGACTTATGTCAGGAAAGGATCAAAGACAGAGTTGAATCATTAGTGTGCATGCAAGCCCACTCTAGATACTCGACATTCAATGTGCCAAAAGGGCATAAGGGATGCAGATTGGATATAGAGTTACAGTAAAGATTTGATGTGGTGCCAGACATAGCATACATAAAAGATAAGTAGCGTTTTGTTTTTGAACGTGTGCACGCTTTTCTCTTCTGCGAAAAACAACAGCTGATTCAAAGAGGGTGTGTCGGATTTCAAAATGCTTCCTCGATAGGGAGCCTCGGGATAAACGTGAGAATCCTTCCGGGTAGGAGAGGAGGACGGGAGGAGTCGAGGAGAGGACAGACTTTTTTCCAATTGAGAATCTCTCAGAGAGAGGAGAGAGAAAGGAAAAGAGGATAAAGGGAGAGAAGGAGGGGGAAAAGAAAGAGGGGTAGAGTGCTAATAGACACATAGACTGTTCAGTCATAGAATGTTCTCTCTGCTTCTGCAAGGCAAGTGGTACCGATGCACCAAGTCTGGAACCAACAGGACCCTGAACAGCTTCTACCCCACAGCATAAGACTGCTAAATAGTTAACCAAATAGCTACCCGGACTATCTGCATTGACCCTTTTTGCACTAACTTTTCTTCTCTATTTTCTTTCTCTCTGCATTGTTGGGAAGGGCCCGTAAATAAGCAGTTCACTGTTAGTGCACATCTGTTGTTTACGAAGCATGTGACAAATAACATTTTATTTCAATTTAATTGAATATGTAATTGGTCCACAGAGTAGATCTTCAAATAATGACTCAAACTTCAAACAAAACACTATTGTATTTCTATCACTTGTTTGATCATTTTCTGTTGACAACATCTTTGTCTACTGACACCCCTTCAAAGGTCTGAATACAGCTATCTACTGATCCTTCAACGCAAGCAAGCTGTCATACTTTGAACTGTTCAATGTACAAGCAATAAAACAATACATGGAAAACACTGGTTTCATCGTCTTTGGAACTTGTCTTGGAGTCATTGAAATCTAGGGGTAGACACAACAACGACAACAATAACAGCAACAACAATAACAACAACAACAACGACAATAACAGCAACATGTGTCTTTGTTGCCAGGCTATGGCAGCCACCAGCAGTCCACCAGTGTGCTCCATCTGCCTGAAGATGTTCTCAGACCCAGTCACCACCACATGTGGACACAGCATCCACTTGGCTTGCATCGGTAGATACTGGGGAAGCAGTGACCAGTACTGGTGTCCACTCTGTAATAAGAGATTCCAGAAAAGACATGAGGTAGATGTCAACACAACACTCAGAGAGGTTGTTGAGAAATCTAAAGCTAGACATACTGCCCAATGTGAAGTCTTAACCTCAGCCCCAGCCACAGCTAGACATGGAGAAGAAGAGCCTGGCAGTGTTTTCACTGGATGGAATCTCATCACCCTGGTAACCCGTAACCACATATTCACTTGGAGCCTGACAAACCACTGGGGGAGTGGGGAGAAAGGTTGGTATGTACTGTGTGTGGATGATGGACCCATGCATTAGTAAGGAACAAACCAATGAGACATCTCTTTGTAAATGTGTTTTTGTTTCAGTTAAGAAAGTGAAGTCAGAAATGCAGCAGATGATCCAGGAGATAATGGAGAAGGTTAAAGAGGTCAAATGCTCAGTGGAGCTCAGCAAGATGAGTCAAAATTGTCAAAACCCACAATGACTGCTATGTGTGACTTAGTTGACATGGCACCTACTACCACACCCTGTTCAAAGGCACTTAAATATTTTGTCTTGTTCATTCACCCTCTGAATGGCACACTTACACAATCCATGTCTCAAGGCTTAAAAATCCTTCATTAACCCGTCTCCTCCCCTTCATCTACACTGATTGAAGTGGATTTAACAAGTGACATCAATAAGGGATCATAGTAGTCACCTGGATTCACCTGGTCAGTCTATGTCATGGAAAGAGCAGGTGTCCTTAATGTGTTGTACACTCAGTGTACAAAAAAGTTCCAGTATAAGAATTAAAAACAAATGTTCAGTTTTGTCATAATCATCAGTGTCTTAAATGATCCAAAATGAAACCTTATAATCCAAGTATTTGCACGTTCTGAGAGTAAACTTTATTCCACCATCACAAAAATACTTTTGGACGGCTGAAGCGAGCACATTTTTATTCAGGAAAATGTATCATAAAATGTATTATTTATCTCTCTGATCAAAAGTTAAATATGTTTATACAGAACAAACGTTTAAATACGCGGATCTGTTTGTATTTGTTAGATGCCTATGTTTCTGTGCTGTTCTCTTTTTTAAACAAGACTAATACCATCAAAGTTCGTCTCCATAGCAACTTGAAGCGTTCAGGAAACAAATTGTAAAAGGTTGTTCTCACCGAACAATAGCAAATAGGGTAAACTTTTATTTATTATATCATGAGCTCAATAACGAGGAGTAAATCTCATGTTTCGGCACTGACGTCAGCGATAAATCCACTTGCAAACCCAAGAGGAGCGAAAAAGCAATGTGAACTTTGTCAAAACCATGCGCACCTGCAATGCACCAAATGTCGAGTAACTTTCTACTGGTAAGTTTATGAAGTAACGTTAGTAGTCGACATAGCTAGCTAGCATAGATAGGACTTAAATGACCATAAATAATTATTGCCATTGTTTTAATATTGCTCCACTTTTTTGTTGTGTAACTAGTGGACTCCAGTAGTTAAATACACAACAAGAACAACAACTTGCTAGTAAGTTACAGTAGTTAAAGCTTCTGACTAAGTTTTATGAAAAATACATCTGATCAGTTTCAATACTAGGTGGCAGTGTTTAGCTAGCTACAAACGTATTACTAGACTGTCAGAGAACACTAAAAACAGACTTGTGTTTGCCTCAGTCAAAATGTGGTACTGGAAACAGTTGGAAAGCAAGTTAGCTCTTCTGTAGCATATTTTTAAGAGAAGAATGTCAAGTGAGTTATGCCTAAGCCCTATCATGTGGTCTCTGAAAGAGTGCACCCTTATATAATAGCAAGTCCTACTGAATTTCTAGTTTTATATGCTACATTTAAAAGCACAATCCTTAATTCGTTCTTCATCCAAACAGTAGCCTCGCCACTTGGTTTGCTGTATTTGCTGAATTTGTCACTTTTGGGAGAGCAAGGCTTCTTACTAATACAGTACCTTCAGAAAGTATTTACCCCCCCTTGACTTTTTCCCCAAGTACAGTGGGGGAAAAAAGTATTTGATTCCCTGCTGATTTTGTACGTTTGCCCACTGACAAAGAAAGGATCAGTCTATAATTTTAATGGTAGGTTTATTTGAACAGTGAGAGACAGAATAACAACAAAAATATCCAGAAAAACGCATGTCAGAAATGTTATAAATTGATTTGCATTTTAATGAGGGAAATAAGTATTTGACCCCCTCTCAATCAGAAAGATTTCTGGCTCCCAGGTGTCTTTTATACAGGTAATGAGCTGAGATTAGGAGCACACTCTTAAAAGGAGTGCTCCTAACCGCAGCTTGTTACCTGTAAAAAAGACACCTGTCCACAGAAGCAATCAATCAATCAGATTCCAAACTCTCCACCATGGCCAAGACCAAAGAGCTCTCCAAGGATGTCAGGGACAAGATTGTAGACCTACACAAGGCTGGAATGGGCTACAAGACCATCGCCAAGCAGCTTGGTGAGAAGGTGGCAACATTTGGTGCGATTATTCGCAAATAGAAGAAACACAAAAGAACTGTCAATCTCCCTCGGCCTGGGGCTCCATGCAAGATCTCACCTTGTGGAGTTGCAATGATCATGAGAACGGTGAGGAATCAGCCCAGAACTACACGGGAGGATCTTGTCAATGATCTCAAGGCAGCTGGGACCATATTCACCAAGAAAACAATTGGTAACACACTACACCGTGAAGGACTGAAATCCTGCAGCGCCCGCAAGGTCCCCCTGCTCAAGAAAGCACATATACATGCCCGTCTGAAGTTTGCCAATGACCATCTGAATGATTCAGAGGACAACTGGTGAAAGTGTTGTGGTCAGATGAGACCAAAATGGAGCTCTTTGACATCAACTCAACTCGCCGTGTTTGGAGGAGGAGGAATGCTGCCTATGACCCCAAGAACACCATCTCCACCGTCAAACATGGTGGTGGAAACATTATGCTTTGGGGGTGTTTTTCTGCTAAGGGGACAGGACAACTTCACTGCATCAAAGGGACGATGGACGGGGCCATGTACTGTCAAATCTTGGGTGAGAACCTCCTTCCCTCAGCCAGGGCATTGAAAATGGGTCGTGGATGGGTATTCCAGCATGACAATGACACAAAACACACGGCCAAGGCAACAAAGGAGTGGCTCAAGAAGAAGCACATTAAGGTCCTGGAGTGGCCTAGCCAGTCTCCAGACCTTAATCCCATAGAAAATCTGTGGAGGGAGCTGAAGGTTCGAGTTGCCAAACGTCAGCCTCGAAACCTTAATGACTTGGAGAAGATCTGCAAGGAGGAGTGGGACAAAATCCCTCCTGAGATGTGTGCATACCTGGTGGCCAACTACAAGAAACGTCTGACCTCTGTGATTGCCAACAGGGGTTTTGCCACCAAGTACTAAGTCATGTTTTGCAGAGGGGTCAAATACTTATTTCCCTCATTAAAATGCAAATCATTTTATAACATTTTTGACATGCGTTTTTCTAGATTTTTTTGTTGTTGTTATTCTGTCTCTCACTGTTCAAATAAACCTACTATTAAAATTATAGACTGATCATTTCTTTGTAAGTGGGCAAACGTACAAAATCAGCAAGGGATCAAATACTTTTTTCCCCCACTGTAATTGTGTTACAGCCTGAATTTAAAATGAATTAAATTGAGATTTTTTGGGTCACATTGTTACACACAATATCCCATAATGTCAAAATGGTATTATGTCTTCATTTTTATTTTATTTTTCTTACAAATTAATACAAAATGAAAAGCTGAAATGTCTTGAGTCAATAAGGATGGAACACCTTTGTTATGGCAGGAGTAAAAATGTGCTTAACAAGTCACATAATAAGTTGCATGGACTCACTCTGTGCAATAATAGTGTTTAACATGATTTTTGAATGACCTCTACCTCATCTCTGTACCCCACACATACAATTATCTGTAAGGTCCCTCAGTCGAGCAGTGAATTACAAAGACCAGGGAGGTTTTCCAATGCCTCCCAAAGAAGGGCACCTATTGGTAGATGGGTAAAAAAACTAAAACAGACATTGAATATCCCTTTGAGCATGGTGAAGTTATTAATTACACTTTGGATGGTGTATCAATACACCCAGTCATTATAAAGATCCAGGCGTTCTTCCTAACTCAGTTGGCAGAGAGGTAGGAAACTGCTCAGGGATTTCACCGTGAGACCAATGGTGAATTTAAAATAGTTACAGAGTTTGTCTGTGATAGGAGAAAACCTTGTAGTTACGCCACAACACTAACCTAATTGACAGAGGGAAAATAAGGAAGCCTATACACAATAAAAATATTCCAAAACATGTATCCTGTTTGCAATAAGGCACTAAAGTAAAACTTTAAAAAATGTGGCAAAGAAATTAAGTTTGTCTTGAATACAAGCTCTATGTTTGGGACAGGTGTGACCTGGGTGTCCTGACTCTCTGTGGTCACTAATGACCCTATGGCATTTATCGTAAGAGTAGTGGTGTTAACCCCAGTGTCGCTAAATTCCCAATCTTGTACTCATACCATCATGGCCACCTAATCATCCCCAGGTTCTAATTGGCTCATTCCTCTCCCCTGTAACTATTCCCCAGGTCGTTGCTGTAAATGAGAATTTGTTCTCAGCAACTTACCTGGTAAAATAAGGGTTAAAAAATGTAATTAAATTCCCTGTGGCCGGGTTAGGTTTTGACTTAAATCTATTTCACAATCTGTGGCAAGACTTGAAAATGGTTATGTAGAAATGATCAAGAATCAATTTGACTGTAGGTGTGCAAAGCTTTTAAAAACATAGCCAGAAAGACAGCTGTAATTGCTGCCAAATGTTATTCTAACATGTATTGACTCAGGGGTGTAAATACTTATGTAAATGAGATATTTCATTTTCAATACATTTCTAAAAACATGTTTTCTCTTTGTCATTATGGGGTATTGTGTGTAGATGGGCGAGACATTATTATTTTGTATACATTTTTTTATTCAGGCTGTAACACAACGAAATGTGCAATAAATCAAGGGGTAGGAATACTTTCTGAAGGCACTGTACATAATATGGCCTAGTGCTTGGTGACAGCCTTCCACTAGGCCTAAGCTTTAAGGGATGAGACACTAAATCCATTCCCTCTGAGGGAGCTTAAAAGTGTGTTATATCCCTGGCTCTATTCCCCTTACTGCATCTCTTCTTTTAAAATGCATTTCTCTCACCCTGCAAGTATTCTCCAAAACAAGAGAAAAACTAGCCTACTTCTGGGGCCAGCTGTCTGCCTACGTCCCGATTTAATACACGTCTCCGTGCCAAGGGACTGCGTAAACACTTCCATGCTCCGGAGCAACAGCGAGCAATCCCAACTAGCCAAACACACCATACATTATGGTCTACAGACTCAGAGTTAGGGACCTTCAAGGAATGAGAAAGTACAGGTCTGTGTCCTTAGAATCCCCTTGACTCTTGTGTGAGTGCATAGTAAGTGCACATTTCAGCCCTTGTGAGCCAGCCCATATGCTGTGTTATTGCCATGACGTGACTGAAACTCCAGACCAGTAAAAACACATTGGAATGTTCAAGCACCGCAGAAAGAAAACATGAGGAAACTCAGACAGTTCCAACACATTGGGAAAATAGCAAGATGCATGACATTATTAACCTGTTATTTAATGGCATACAATTTAGGATACCTTTAGGAGAATTGAAAGATGTTGCACATGGAAGGATTCAAATCATAGCTTAGGCCTATGCCTTCTTATTAAACTGTTAGATAAGGCAATGTGACTTATGCAGACAATCTGATGTCTTATCTAGTCTAGTGTTCCTTAAAAATGTTCTGTAGACAGATCTACGCATGACATGCCAATGCATACAGGTACAGCTATAATGTCTTCAAAACAAAGTTCCTGAAAACAAGAAATGCCATTTGGTAAAAGTAAGTACTGTGAGAAACCACATTGCTCACATTCAGTCCTGTGTGATTCGCACAGCGGGGTCAGCTAGGACAAAGGGAAGGGAGCCCATTTTGGGGATTGGAATGCAGCCCATGTCTCTTTTTTCCTTTTTTTCAGTGACACGGAACACCAGCAGGCTGACTGGGTAGGAATCCATGAGAAGATCTGCCAGCTGCTCATCCCCATCCGCACCGCAACGCCCTTCTACAGCCTGCAGGCGGACAGAGACCACCACTGCACCCAGATACTGCACAGACAAGTGAGGATCAGACACTCACCAGGGTCTCATTCATTAGGGCACACCTAACGGAAAACAATAACCATCGGTTCTTATGGACTAGTCCAGTTAGGGAGGCTCTTTCAGTCCCTTTCTACTGTTTGTTGTCTAATGAATATGAACCTGAATAGAGATAGCTGAACCCAAAATCAATGTTTTGTCAGACATTTGCATACCTAAAGAGTTATTTGAGGACAAGATGATTCCAGGCCATCTTCTAATTAAGAGCCTATACAAAATTGGAGAAATCTGTAGCCCTCAATCACAAATTATGTCTGTAGAAATATCTGATAACTTTGATTTTGTGCGGAAACAACCTACTGAAACACATGCCCTGTACTGTAACTGTAGTGTCTTTGCCTGGTGTAACCCCTGTTTAGGAGGAGCTGATTGAGATCTCCAGGGCTGTGGCTCAGAAGAAGCTGTTTGAGGGGAAGTATCAGGAGTCACTGCCTGCCGCCCAGCTCTCCCTGCGCTGTGCTATGGACGTCTATGGCCCCAGTGCTGTCCAGCTGGTCCCTGCATACCTCCTGCTGGCGGAGGCAAACGTGGGTGAGTCACAAGATGGAGGAAACTCCCCATGAGCTGGCAGTTTTACCAAAGAACCATAGGAAGGCAGAGACCAAATCAATTCAAATGCAGCTATGAGATACTATTGTGTTTACAATATTCGTGCAAGGGTAGTAGTGGATAGATTCGATTTTAGAGAACCTGCACTGTGTCTTCAGTCCATTTTCAGCATTGTGTTGAACTCAAATCATTGCTGATCTGTGTCGAACTCTTTGTTGAAACACTGTGATCCATTCTTTTCGGGCCGAATCTTACTTAGGAACCGTGCAATTTCATTTCGCTACACCCGCAATAACATCTGTTAAGCACGTGTATGTGACCAATAAAATTTGATTTGATTTGAATTCCCTCTCAAATCTCCCATTTATGCGACAGTCAGAGATATGCACGTGGATCTCAAGCTAGTGTTCAGCGTTCACAGTCAATAGTCCTGCCCTGTAGATTCATGATTTAGATGTTGAGACCCTTACCTCTGATCTGTAGGCCCATAGTTCTGTCCTGTTTAAGTTTAGTTTTGACCTGGATTTGACCCTGCTACATGACTCTGACCTGTAGAGTGACCAATACCACCGAACTGTAGACTGTTGTTGTGTTGCGTATGACTCATTCCTCTGCTCCCCTCCCCCCAGGTCTGGGCAGTCTGGCCCAGGCAGAGGGGTACCTGTCTCAGGCCGAGTGGACGGTGATGAAGACGCCCGAGTGTAGCCAGACCGTCCGCCACCAGCTGCACCGCAACCTGGGTCGCCTCTACACCGCCACGGAAAACCTGGAGGGAGCGCTATTGCACTTTGCCAACGACGTGAGTGTCAAAGCTTATCAGTGGTCAAATCTACCAGTGCTTCAAAACCACAGATTTACTATGGAAGTCGAACTATAGAGGTGCATTTCAATTGTGGAAAGTGGCTTCCTCTCTTTGTTTCTTTGGTGAAAAGATGGGATTTAGTGCGTCTCCTTCATATTTATTCATTTCAGGCTTAGGGAGTAATGGATTACATGTAACATATTACAACAACAAAAAACCTGAAATCCGTTACACTACCAGCAAAATATTGTAATCAGATTATAGATACATTTGAAAAACTAGATGATTACTTGACACCTTTCTGTTTTATCAATGACACTCAAATCAGCATTGAAAAAAGGCACAAGTTTAAGTTTGTTTCACCTGGGTGAACAAACTTAAACCACAAGTCAGAGACCACTATGATGACACACCAAATGTGTTTTATGAATCGCGGGAAAAGAGCAGGAATAGGCTTTTGTAGGCTACAGTCCAAGTATGTTTTCCAATGGTGCAACTGCTGTCTGCATCCAAAGGTTATCCAGTTTAAATAAACGCTTGGAGGTAAGGACGACAGCAGTGGTGTAGCCTACGGGCGATACTGATATCAGTTATTATTGATATCTACATAGCGCATTGATGTGAATCACACTGCTGGCAGAACTTAGCGATTTCCGCTAGATGGGCCAGCAGCAAAGCCAAAATTGGCTATGTAAAAATGTATGAAAACCAACATTTGCTTTTTGGTCTTAATTTAAGGTTAGGTTAGGCATTAGGGTTAGCAGTCTGGTTAAGGTTAGGGGTAAGGTTAGGGTTCCGTTTAAAAACAGATTTCCTGACTTTGTGGCTGTGCCAGCTAGTAACCACTGTGCAGAGCTGCCTCCAGAACAAGGTTAATGTCGAAAAACAGAACCTGCACCTCTTAAAGGTCCAATGCAGCTGTTTTATCTCAATATCAAATACTTTATGGGTAACAATTAAGTACCTTACTGTAATTGTTATCAGTTAAAATTGTTAAAAAAATATATATATATCTTGCTAGGGTGGTCTGGAAGTGGTCTGAGTGGAGATGGGAAAACTGAAAGCGAGCTGTTATTGGCAGTCTTTATTATTGGTCTATTAACTAATTTAGCGCCTGGTGTAGTCACCAGGCAGGCCAGAAATCCATCCCACCAAAACAGGCTGACATTTCAGGTAGTCTTTTTAAACAGCTCTTACACCAAAAAGGCATTATCATCATTTTCACAATTTCAGAGTATTGTTTCAAACTCTTAGTGTGGAAGTATATATAAAACACAGGGAAATCTAGTTTCTGACTGCACTGGACCTTTAAGAGGAAAGTAATCAAAATGTAACTGAAAGTAAACAGATTGAATTACTGAGTTTGTGTAATCCAAAAGTTATGTTACAGATTACAATTTTGGACAGGTAACTAGTAACTGTAATGGATTACATTTAGAAAGTAACATACCAAACCCTAAAAATCTGAAAACACAATGATCACAGTGCAGATTATAAGGAGTTTTTCAGTATTGTTTTAAACCAATCAGGGCCTGTATTCACAAAGCCTCTCAGAGTAGAAGTGCTGGCTAACCTGATCCTAGATAAGCACTCCTACTCTGAGACGCTTGATACATATGCTCTTTTGCATGTCCAAAATGTTAGCTCCGTGTTCACTGAAGGTTGCTATCCCCATGCCAAACATAAGTACCAGTGGAGAATCTAAGGAATTATGAATGCACCTTGACTACCTATTTGAATAGAGGTATAATATGCTGCAATATTCCACATCTGAACCTGTTTCTTTGGTTTTCAGGTGTACTATGCCAGTGAGGAGTATGGCTTGGATAACATTGTCACTTGTGGTGGGTACTTTCTGATGGCCAATGTCTTTATCAAGCAAGAAAAGATGGATATTGCCAGTTCCTTATACACTGAGGTAAAAGTTAAATAAGTGCCTGACAGTAAAACTGAAGATAAAATACTGTAGTGTTATCGTGATTATATTACTGGTCTAGCATTAAAACAGCAAATGCGTCCATGAAAACATAGTGTTTTGGTGTGTTAGTTTGCCTGACTACTTTTTTGTGTCTGACTTTACAGGTAGCAAGTACATGGCACTCTCACCTCACCAAACTTTTGGAGACTCATACTCCAGGATCCATGATGCTGGAGCACTCTTTTGGTGGGTACAGCTTCATATCGAATAGATACCAAGGACTGCTGAGAAATATGTATACATTCTTTGGTGGTGCGTATATGTGTAGTGCATCTACAACAGGTTTATGTATTGACAAATCATTCAAACCAAGACTAAATTAAAATGGAAACTTGATCAGATAATGGCTCCCAAGTGGCGCAGTGGTCTAAAGCACTGCATCTCAGTGCTAGAGGTGTCACTACAGACCCTGGTTCGATTCCAGGCTGTATCACAACCGGCTGTGATTGAGAGTCCCATAGGGCGGCGCACAATTGGCCCAGTGTCGTCCGGGTTAGGGTTTGGCCAGGGTAGGCCGTCATTGTAAATAAGAATTTGTTCTTAACTGACTTGCCTAGTTAAATTAAGGAAAATAAATAAAGATTATGATGCTGTTGAATTAGCTTCAGCTCCTTCAGTCAAAGTCCATACCCAGAACCATTGTGAACAGACTGATGGTAGATGATAATAAATTGTTGACACACAGAGATACATTAAACTGAATTGGTCTATTTAATTCTGTGGGCTCACTAACAGCCACATGCTGCAGCCAATCACACACTTAATAAACAACACCACTGCCAGCTCTAAGTGGCTTGATGACATCAGTAGGCATCATCATCATCTCCACCAGCCCAACAGCATTTGGCTTCATTCGTGGATCACTGAAAATAAGGTCAATGGCGCTAAATTTAGCATCTTACCCTGACGTGCTATCCTAGAGCTAAACCCCAGCTTTAAATCGACAGTGCTGGGGGCTGACTAAGACCATTCATGACACATCTCTGGCTGTTGCAGCATCCGACACCGCCTCTCTGCTGCTTCCCTGCCCTAGTCACGATGCTAAGCTTGTTAGCGGCAATGCAATTCCCCAGGATTTTCAGGCAAGCCACCACTGCAGAGCATGAGCTTGTTGTTAGCTCACACCGGTCAGTTTCTGCTGGGATGTGTCTTCTTCTCCTCTATTATGAGCGTTCTGGCACAGGATGGCTGTTATGCGCGCCTCAGGTTGGGTGCTACTGTAGGCTACATCTATTCATTGGTGGTGGATGAAGTAGGTTGACCCTGCCACGCCCACCCCAAACACATAAACAATGTAAAGAGCTTTGGGACCTGGTGACAAACGTTATATAAAACCAATCCATGAACAGTGTGTGTGTGTGTGTGTGTGTGTGTGTGTGTGTGTGTGTGTGTGTGTGTGTGTGTTTGTGTTTTCTAATGATCCCCATGCACATAAATCCCCTGCCTAATGGGACAACCACATAGCAGGCTTAATTTGCCCAGCCATAAATTGTCCGTCTTTCACTTAAACAATGGGAATGAACCAGGAAGATCCGTTTTAGGCTATGCCTACTGGAATTCCTTACAGTTTGGTTGTTGTCAGTGAAATATAAAGTCGCCCCACCACTCCAAATCTTCCATTTACATACATGATTTGTGTGAGAGTCTATTGGAAATTAATGAAATTCTTCTATAGTCTGGCTAGGCATGACAGATAATGAAAAAGCAGGAAACCTATATTTCAGTTAGTATTCAGTGGTCACAGTCAATAATTCTGCCCTGAAGACTCATGATGTTGAGACCCTTACCTCTGATCTGTAGGCCTATAGTTCTGTGCAGTTTAGGTTTAGTTTTGACCTGGAAGTGTGTGTTTTGTATTGATCTCCATGCAGATGAAGCTCAGCAGGCGGAAGCGGACCAGATGCTAAGGGCCATGCTGAAGGTTCAGGAGAGTAACCCCAAGCAGGCTGCGGCCCAGAACACCCTAGTGGCCCACTCTCTGGCCATGCTGTGGTTCCTAGGAGGATCCCCAGACAAGGTGAGGTGTTATGATGACCAGTGATCTGGTGGTTACTGGTGACACCCTGACACATTTCCCTCCACCGTGTGCTTCCCATGGAGCGCTGTCTAGAGACAGGATTAGCTTCTAATTGATAAAGCTTTAAAGATTATCACTCTGGCGGGATTTAGTTGGACTCGATGCGACTGGCCTGATACTCTAATTGCCCTCCCCGGGCTTCTGGCCAGGCAACTTCTCTCTGATCTCGCAAGTATGCTAGTGCTTAGTGGGGGATTTTGGGAGTGTTATCCAGGGATGTAGCTAGTATGCATATCTATGAGAAAGGTCATGCAAATGGAGAGAATGATTTGCCAGGAGAAGTTTAATAGTTGACCTCGTGAAGGTCACTCAATCCCACTGACCAACCAATTACCTGAGGGAGTTACCTGAGTTTAATGCATCAGAAAGGGAGTCAGGGGGATAAGGTATTTATAGTTATGGCAGCGTTTCCCAAACTTGGTCCTGGGCACCCCAAGGGGTGCACGTTTTAGTTGATTATTTGAATCAGCTGAGTAGTGCCCGCTGATTCAAATGATCAAAGCTTGATGATTAGTTTATTATTTGAATCAGCTGAGTAGTGCCAGCTGATTCAAATGATCAAAGCTTGATGATTAGATTATTATTTTAATCAGCTGAGTAGTGCCAGCTGATTCAAATGATCAAAGCTTAATGATGAGTTGATTATTTGAATCAGCTGAGTAATGCTAGGGCAAAAACCTAAACGTGCACCCCTTGGGGTCCTGAGGAATGAGTTTGGGAAAACCCTGAGTTATGGTCTTTAGTTCAATAGGACACAATGTCTTGGCGAGAGTAAATAACACACAAACCCCGAACGTCTCCCACTGTCCCACGTCTGCTTCGATCTCTCCAGTCCCTCCCTTGATGTTGTTGCAGGGATCAGGAGCAGCAGCTCTCGTCACATGACAACAAAGATAGTAAGAGGAGTTGGCTAAAGCACATGCAGTAGAGATCTGGAGCAGGCTATGATTGATCGACCTTCAATGGGGGTTGAATGAAGCTCAGCTTGGCTAGCCATTACAGTGCATCTTAATGACAGTTGCTTGTCACCTATACCTCATCTGCACTGATCTGAAAAGGAAAGTGGGAGAAGCCAAAGAGAGGAGACTTGGTTTAAAATGCTGTTCTTTCAGATCAGTGTGGTTGAAGGAGAAATATGAGGACAGGAAGCCACTATTAGAGATGACTGAAATTCACCTATAGTCTGGCTTGGCATGACAGACAATGAAAAAAGCAGGAAAACCAAGGACACATTTTTCATTGAAACCCATATTTCAGTAATGGCGTTTAAACATATCTATTTTCTCCATTGTCCGTAATAACTGGAAAAAGTTCGATTCCCTTTACAGTTGGATGCTTCCAGAATTAGGCATGTGTGTAAACTGGCTGCATTGGTATGGATGAAGATACTGAATAAGCCTTACTGTGGCAGGTTTTATTGAATCTATCCAAAATACTGACTGCACTTAATTTCCATTGCTACATTTGTCAATAAACAAAACATTTTTAGATATTGCCTGAATCATTTCAGTTCAATACCTTTCATCGTGGTGCATTAACATCAGAAGATTTGTATTTATTTTGTCTGGTTTGTAAAACGTCCCAGGCAGTGTCTCGGTAGTTCCAAATACTTTTCTTTCCTCGTCTTCATTCCTTCATAGCCGCTGATAGATTAAAGGACTGGATATGTTTTCAATTGTCCTTTCAGATCAGTGAGCATGGTACTAAGGAATCTTTTAGAGACTGTTGGGGCAAAGCCCAGTTTTACAGTGATACATATTAAGTATCTAAATGAATATACTGTGTATATACACACAACAGGCAGTGGGTGCAATGGCTTTACTGTGTGTGTGTGTTGTCAGGCACTGGAGTTTGGCAGGAAGGCCCTGCAGTCCAGCCAGCTGGTCCCAGACCATAGCCTGACAGAGCACATCCAGAGCCTGCTGCAGCTGGCAGCAGAGAGAGGCCCACACCTTACCATCGCAAGCTGACTGCCCGCCTGCCTGACCGCCTGTCTTCTTGACTGCCTGTCCATCCACCAGCCGGCTACCTCCTCAGCTCAACACAAAAGAAGCACGCTCTATACATGAAAAAAATGGGCCATAGTAGAATCATTACAGAATAAAAGATGCTGTGACTTTCCATGGTGACTTCTGATAGGATGTGACTGAACAGTAAGGATGTCATACCGGTATGTGTGTTTTTGAGTTTAGAATACCAAATACCCATGATGCAGACATGTTGGGAGAGGTACATTTCAGGTTCAGGCTCATATATGTCCACACTTGAGACATCTTCTATTCCCATTTGTGGGTATTAAGTATGCAATTACACTATTGCCATGTAGTTTCTAAATAAATACCAGGTAACTGGCGGTCTGTCAAAATTAGCGTCACCCCGTTTTCATTAATAAGATAATGCTGACATCTCATTGTACGTGACTGAAACTTTATTTGAATAGTGACAGAACACATGTCTGTTTTGAATAATGACTCATTTTATTTGAATAAAAAAAAGAGAGTTGTCTACATAATTTTTGCATTGGTAAATATATCAGCTAGAACCAAATTTAGGATCCATTTTCGCCATGCTGTCAAAATGGTTCACATAATAATGATATGATTGACCCTATTTCTTCACACAAAATTCTTGCATGACTCGAGCCTGCAGATGCATGGCATTAGCGGTCCAAAACGTCATCATTTATATACGTTTTTAATATTTCATCATACACAGATGGTTTGAAGGTGACATTTCTTGTGTTATGGATTATATGAATTTGTATTTAAACCCACAAAGTTTAATCAAATCATGAAAAAAATAGGGCATATCAGTAGCAGTTTTTTGATCAACTAAATATATCAATCAATATTGTAAACCTTAGAGCAAATTCAGGTTCTTTTCTGAAAACAATGGATGGATGAAAGCACCCTAAGGAACTCTTTCAAGTCCTACATATGTACAGGTCATTTCTGACATGTCTTTATTATTATTTATATCAAAACACAAAGAATAAATGTTAAAATCATTTCACTACTAGTATTATTTGTATAGAATTTTTACAACAATGCTTGTTTTTGGCATTCAGATTGATTTCCTATGTGTTGAGAGGCAGAGAAACTCAGAGACACATTGGATTCCTCAATTCCCTTTCAAATATATGAGCCAAATATACATTAGCAGCAATTCAGAAATAAATAGTAACTTTTAAGTTGTGTTGTGTACACAGTTACCAATGAGGATAGTCACAAACCCTTCACACAGCAGAGGTCAGTACAGAACAGGCTGGAGTGTTACATCATCAAACCAGCACCAATTTGATAGCTTTAGCCATGTCATAAATAGAATAGCCAGTGTAACCTGTTCTCGTCAATTGGTTCCTTGTCTCCTTCCTATGGTGGGCACTGATCGGAAAAGACCGGATAGATGAAATCAATGACTAGTTGGGGGTGCTGCCAGGCCAGTTTGTACTGTGATTTCCTATCAGTGTCCACAAAGGAATTGGGATGATAAGGCATTTTAAGTGTTTTTGGACACATACTGAACCATACTGAGTAAATTAACCTAGATATGCTGTAGGTTATATGAATGTAGTGAGCAGGGATATTATTTCAACAATGCATATGTTGGAGAAAATGGCCGTCCTTTAATTCTTTCCTATGGCTAGTCTTAAGGATGTGTTCGCTTTACATTAATCTAAAAAAGAATGAATGTGGAATGACACAGGCTTCATATAAAACACAATAAACGTAACCTTTAAAAAAAAGAAAAAGGGACAACAACAATTGTAGACCAGTCACCCAAAAGCTGTGGAAGGAAGCAGGGTGACTTAGCCTTATTGATGAACAGACCCCGTGGTCCTATGTCAAGTACAGGGGAATCACAGTTCTCAGAGGGATATTTCATAATGCTGGACAAATCACAGTACTGTAAATGGTGTTAAATCCCAGGGGAGCCGCTGAGATACTTGACAGCTTTTTCCCAAAAAGTCACAAATTCTTTGCCGCGTTCACATTTGACACGCTTGTGATTACTGCCTCAGACCCCTGTTAGATTCCAGACCGTTAGTAAATCGCCCCCACAAAAATCAAGCTTCACAGCGGCCTCACTTTATTTGAGACAAGATTAGTGCACACAAACCACTCTTTTCCTTAAAAAATACCATAAATTAGCGGAAAAAACACTGAACATCATAAAACAAGCAAGGAAAAAAAGTGCACGTTAACCTTCATGGTACACCACATTTTTTAATAGTTTAACATTTATTTTTTTGTTTGTCATCAATACACATTTTAGGCAGATCTGTAGCTAGGATGGATATGTCACATGCCTTAGGAGTGGGGATGAGATCAAGGCTGCTTCCCTGAGTTATGTTTGAGAGTCAACTGTTTGACATAGAAGCCTTCTACATATGAGTTATGGGCCTCAACAATAATGGCTAGTCACTAAGTGGCACAAAGTAGGGTGGCTTGTGCTTTGGATGATTGCTGCGAATGCTTTTTGGTTGATGGCAGATGCCCCAGAGTTGATACGTAGTGGATAGGTCTTTTTTTAAGGCTGAGTGGTAGAAGATTTACCGCAATTAACCAACAGCTCAAGAGAGAAGCTCTAGGCCACAGATATCCCTGGAGAAGTTTTCCTTTTGAGGAATGAAACGGTAACATTCTATCAAACACACTGTAAAAAAAGATAGTATTGTTTTGCATTTTATTTGTACAACAAGTTTATGAAGTTTAGCTCACTTGAGAAGAATAAACAGTAATTTGTCATCAGCCAAAACATTAGGCTGATAAACCGCATTTAGCCAAATCCACAGAAATGTTAGCACGCATGTTCTTTGTTAAAACTTTATTTTTGACATTGCATGTTCTGTACAAACCAATCTGTTGTACACAATAGCTTACCAAAATGTTTAAGTTTAGAAAGTTTACAGTTATTTCAGCCCCTAGGATTTTCATATCAGCCCGATACTAGTAAGCATGAACGCTTCTAAAATTATTATTTACAAAAAATTGACTTGACTATATTTACGTCCTATGGAGGGATCAAAGCTTGTAAAGTCAAGGCTCACTTGAAACCACAAGGATGCTGGCAGATATGTATGACTCAAAGTAGTTTATTCTATGGCAGTGAGAAGTTCTGTTTTGAGGTATATTATTCTTGTAGGTGTAGTGACAGCTTCCGCACTGTAACTCACTGTTCCTAGACGGATCCAACTTTCTTCCCGAGAACTATAAAATGAAGAAAAATAAACCGTGTCTCATAAGAGAGAGTTTCCGTTTGACTATTGTTCCTGTAAAAAGCTTTAAAAAAAAGCAAATAAAAACAAGCCCCTAAAAACATGCAATTGAAAACAGAGTGACTGTAGGCTCGATTTTGGGTCAATTGTGCTTGACCTACGCTTATGTGTTTCTAGATGCATTCTCTTGAGAGGAAATAGTGTAGTGTTGTTACTATACAAGGTGCCCCTAAGCAATGGTCCTAGGTCAGTTTTGTTATTCGAATGAGATCTAAGATGTTCTGACATCTTCAATTAAGAATTAGGGGAAGGGAAGTCAGACCATAGATCCAGTGTTTAGGAGTTCCTCGTCAGTGTTGGGGGGGGGGGGGGGGGTAAGTTCCATTTTGATTCCAGACAATTCATGAATTTAATGCAAATGAAATGTGATGACGATTTGTATTTGATGATTTTCAATCATCCCATTTCCAGAATTAACTGAGGTAGAAAATGGAATTGGCCCCAATCTGCACTTAATAGTCCCTGTGACAGTGTAACCTGTCTGTCCTCTGCTACATGGAGCTGGTGGGCAGTCTGTCTAGTCCTCTGTGTGTACCTCTCCCAGTCATGGTGAAAATCCCATGCAAAACAATTCATTTCACCAACAGTAAATCAAGCCTGGCTACGTCCTCAGTGGTTGATCTACAACGACGACCACGCATCAATCTCATTCTCCAATATACAGTTTTGTAGTGTGTGCTCGCTCAATAGGATGGACAGATTTCCATGACTATGTGCTGGTGTATGTAACGCTCTTTAGGGTTCTCCCAACAAAAAAAACTCTTGCTCACCTCACCCTCACAAAGCAATTGAAAACAAAAAGATTCTGTAAATCAGCTAACCTTCTGGATCCCACTTCTGCCACCAACTGCAGTTGTAAACTAACTGGGTTGTTTGCAGTGGGGGAGAAGAGAAGAGTCAGGGGAGCAGCCTTAGATCTCTATGTGTTTATGGGGGGGAGTTAGTATGAGAAGGCGCGTGCGTCTACATCTGTTCGTCATGTCAGTTTATGTGGTCATGGCATTTTTCATTACATTTTTGTTTGTTCAGCTCATGCTTTTGCATGTAACATCCTGCCTGTGTAACGTGTATAGGAGTTTGTGTTTGTGATCTGCAACAGGAATGTCCACCGCCAAATGTTCAGGTGTGTGTTTGTAAGTGTGTGTGTGTGTGTGTGTGTGTGTGTGTGTGTGTGTGTGTGGTGTGTGTGTGTGTGTGTGTGTGTGTGTGTGTATGTGTATGTGTGTCTTTGAGTGTGTGTGAGTGTGCGTGCGTGCGTGCCTTGGCTGTGTCCAGCTCACTCAGTCAATAATTTGATCTCGTTGGCGAGGAGGGTGTTGAAGTTGTAGGCCGGGTCGGGGAGGTTGGGTAGCACCGGGCTGGGGCCAGCTTGGCGGCTCGGGGGCTGCGGGGTGGTATCGGCCAGCTCGGGGTCGCTCTCGCTAGATGTAGAGCCCACGCTCATGTTGCACACAGCCTCGGGCAGCACGCTGCTGACTGCCGGGCACACCTCGGGCTCACTGCTCGTCTCGCTGGCGCTGGACACCACCGAGAGCAGCGACATCTTGCGCGTGAGGCGGCTGGGCAGCAGCGAGAGGGCATGGTCGGCCACGATGCCCGCCACGTCCATGCCGCACGCCTGGTCGAAGGCGATGAAGCCCACGTTGGCGTTGGCCTCGCACACCACGAACGAGCCGTCGTTGAGCTGCAGCAGGTCGATGCCGCACACGTCCATGCCCAGGATGTTGGACACCTGCACCGCCAGCTGCTTGCCCTGCTCGCTCAGCGGGCACATCATCCCCACGCCGCCTGCGGGAAAGAAGGGGACAATGGAAGGATAGGGACGTCAGTCACCGCTATCTGTGGACTGTAGACTGTTCACTGTGTGCCATACATGGACATTATTCACATTCTCTGAGGCCTCTATAGCGAGGAAGCGGCAGCGTAGCCTAGTGGTTAGAGCGTTGGACTAGTAACTGAAAGGTTGCAAGATTGAATCCCCGAGGTACAAATATGTCATTCTGCCCCTGAACAAGGCAGTTAACCCACTGTTCCTAGGCCGTCATTGAAAATAAGAATTTGTTCTTAACTGATTTACCTAGTAAAATAAAAAACAATCATGGAAGGACAGAGAAAACAGTGACCAACTATGTCTTGTGGAATTATTAGTATTTATTTTAGTGAAATAGATAGAAATAGGATGGACAAACACATACATCATATACTATATGACCCAGCCAGAGCAACTGAGAATCTATGCTTGCATAAGACAAAACCAAATCTTATTATAACATCATGTGACACTTGTCATATAACTGTGGAACAATTGATGACCGATGACCCCAAAATGTCACAAGACATGAGTGTGTCGGCTAGCCTAAAACTGCAGATGTTATGACAAGCATAATCATGTCTGTCATCAACAACAAAGTCACGTTCAAGACAACTAACTATATTGTCCTTCTGTGGTCAAATTCAAGTGCACTGCTCCTCTTACTGTCCCCTATGATATGGTGTGATTTCCTAACATAGACAAACTATGACTCTGCAAAATCCATTGGAATCCTCTTGTGAACCACAAAATAAACAAAACTAATGGAAATAGCACGTTCAGGGTAAAAAAATATGTTTCTTAGCCAACTAAAGAAATTCTCATTCATTGAAAATAACATAAAGCAACATTTGTTTTATGGAACTCCATTAATCTCGGTTACTCAGAAGTCAAATTCTGTTGAGAAAGTTTCTAATTTTCTGTTTTACTTCTGGGGGGGAATGCCGTTAACTGTGATTACCTTAGTGCAAAGGAAGGAGGCGAAATCTCCTCCCTCGCAAACAGAATCTCTTGGCCAAACCCCTCCCTTCGCCTGTGTTTTGTAGTCATGCATTTTTACAATACAGACTATTTTGACTTTGTGGCTGTGGATTCTAGCAGAAACTGTTTATCAAACACACACAGGCTTAAAAATCTCTGCACCAGTTTAAGCACCGCCTTCGCCCAATCCTGATTCATCCAAATAATCAACACTCCTGCTCGTAATCACATAATTCTATGTGAGCCTTGACAGATTATTGCCGTTTTATCTGTCCACGAGAATCTGTCCACGAGAGATTAGAACTCCATAAAAAAACAGATTTGACTCTGACCTTGGTTTTCTCTAGCGATAACCAGTCTATAGACACTGTGGTGACAGCATCACATAAACAGCATCACTTAAACCTAATTTATTTTCTGTCTGTAAAACCCTGATGAAGGCTACATGCCGAAACGTGTCGGTTGTAATAAAGAAGCATAAAAAACTAACTTCCATTGTCCAAGAATAATATCCTTCTCTCCTCTGTCCAGCGTCACTCACCCAGGGAGCAGTTGCTCTGCATGCGTCCGTCGGTGGAGCAGCGCAGCATGGAGCCGATGACACGGCCGCCCACCAGCACCACCCGGACGTCGCGACCGTGCGACTCTTTCACGTACTCCTGGAAGAGGTAGGGAGCGTCGTGGCGAATCAGGTGGCTCAGGTCAGCCAGGTGGTGCTTGTCCCTGGCCAGGAACACTGCCTTTCCTGTGAGAGAGGGGGGGGGGGGGGGTTGTTGAGGAGTGGAGGGTAGGGAGAAATTTAGAACTTTTCATTACATCTCAAGAATCACAAAGATGCTTTAAAAAGGAAAAGAAACATTAGGCTATTGATAATTCATGGCCTGAACAGGGGTTTTCAGTCACAAAAGTCATCATTCATTCATCTGACCTTTGCCCTCCTGACCATGTAATACTCTGCACACAGTGCCTTCAGAAAGTATTCGCACCCCTTGACCTTTTCCACATTCTGTTGTGTTACAAAGTGGGATTAAAATGGATTTAAATGTCATTTTTTTGTCAACAATCTACACAAAATACTCCGTAAAAAAAATATATGGAAAATGTTACCTTTATTTAACTAGGCAAGTCAGGTAAGAAAAAAAATCTTACTTACAGTGACGGGATAACCCGGCCAAACCCTAACGACGCTGGGCCAATTGCGCGCCGCCCAATGGGACTCCCAATCACGGCCGGTTGTTATACAGCCTGGAATCAAACCAGGGTCTGTAGTGACCCCTCTAGCACTGAGATGCAGTGCCTTAGACCACTGCGCCACTCGGGAGCCCTAAATAAAACACTAATATATGTTGATTAGATAAGTATTGAAACCCTGAGTCAATACATGTTAGAATCAACTTGGGCAACGATTACAGTTGTGAGTCTTTCGGAATTGTCACCTGGATTGCACAACATTTGCTATATTACTTTAGTGCTTTGTTATACAGGCTTCCTTCTTTTCACTCTGTCAATTAGGTTAGTATTGTTGAGTAACTACAATGTTGTTGATCCATCCTCAGTTCTCTCCAATCCCAACCATTAAATGATGTCACTGTTTTAAAGCCACCATTGGCCTCATGGTGAAACCCCTGAATGGTTTCCTTACACTCCGGGTACTGAGTTAGGAAGGATGTCTATCTTTGTAGTGACTCTGTGTATTGATACACCATCCAAAGTGTAATTAATAACTTTACCATGCTCAAAGGGATATTGAATGTCGGCTTAATTTTTTTAAGCAGACAGCTACCAATAGGTTCCCTTCTTTGAGAGGCATTGGAAAACATCCTTGGTCTTTGTGATTGAATCGGTGTTTGAAATTCACTGCTCGAATAAGGGACCTTACAGATAATTGTATGTGTGGGGTACAGAGATGAGGTAGTTATTAACATAATTTTTAAAAGACTATTAAACAACACATTTTCCCCCTCAGGTGACTGAAAAGATTTTGCATGGGTCCCCAGATCCTCAAAAAGTTCTACAGCTGCACCATCGAGAGCATCCTAACAGGTTGCATCACTGCCTGGTATGGCAACTGCTCGGCATCTCCCCAGTACATCACTGAGGCCAAACTTCCTGCCACCCAGGACCTATATACTAGGTGGTGTCAGAGGAAGGCCCAAAACATTGTCAAAGACTCCAGTCACCCAAGTCATAGACTGTTCTCTCTGCTACCGCACGGCAAGCAGTACCGGAGCGCCAAGTCTAGGACCAAAAGGCTCCTTAACAGCTTCTACCCCCAATCAATAAGACTGCTGAACAATTAATCAAATGGCCACCCGGACTATTTACATTGTTTTTACACAGCTGCTATTCACTGTTTATTATCTACATGTATGCATAGTCACTTTACAAATAACCTCAACTAACCTGTACCACCACACATTGACTCGGTACCAGTACCCCCTGAATATAGCCTCGTTATTGTTATGTCATTTTCTTGTGTTACTTGTAGATTTTTTATTTAAAAAATGTTTATTTAGTAAATATTTTCTTAACTCTATTTCTCGAACTGCATTGATGGTTAAGGGCTTGTAAGGGAAACGGGGATACCTAGTCAGTTGTACATATTTATTATGTGACTTGTTAAGCACATTTTTACTCCTGAACTTATTTAGGCTTCCCATAACAATGGGGCTGAATAGTTATTGACTCAAGACATTTCAGATTTTCATTTTTAATTAATTTGTAAAAATGTAGTGAAAACATAATTCCACTTTGACATTGAGGAATAGTGTGTAGGCCAGTGACACAAAAGCTCAAATTAATCAATTTTAAAATTCAGGCTGTCACACAACAAAATGTGGAAAAAGTCAAGGGGTGTGAATACTTTCTGAAGACACTGTGCGTACTTTCAGTATTTTTCTGAAGCTGACAGTGATATTGTGAACGCTGACACCTCTCACATGAAAGGCCATGTAACAATTTAAATGTAGTCATCTTTCAAGACACTCGGGACACTGACTGAGAAGCCATGGTGGGGAGAGCAGAATGACTCTCGCACTGGCTAGCAAAAATGCCAGGGCCCATTTTAATTAGTGCAGACTCTGTCCTCATGCTCAGTGGCATGTCCTCTAACCACAACACAGGTCAGCGTTGACTAAGTGACCAGGGAGGGAGACCAGTGAGAGGAGCATGTGAGTGTGTTGGGGTGTGTCTAGAGATATTCGAATAGGTTGCGTTGCTTACACCACGCAGACAGGACAAAATGGTAGCCATGACACCTCATAGCTGAGATCAAACAACAGGACATGGCAAGGCCCCATGGAACAGGAGCAAGACAGCTGTCCAATGAGATAGAGGGGGCACACCCACTAAAAACCAGTGTCAACCAGCCAACCAGATTACACACTCAACAAAGAGGACCACTTAGCTTTCTTTACATGTGAGGAAAGAAGGAACGACTGCCCGTTGGCATTGCTATTGGCTAGGTATTTGGATCTTAAGTCATGTTAAATGCTCAAGAAATGGCTCATTGGCTGATATCCACCAATGGTCTCTTTCCTTAACAATGCCTTGTCTTGATAGTCTATGCCCTGTCACTACCCAAAGTCTATTATCCATAGAGACAATGGACGACCAACTAGGAGACCAACTAAAGCGTCAATGACTATGAATAGATAGGTTGATGGGCCGGTAGGCCTCTGTGGAATAGCCCGGGGTCAATCTCTTCCCAAAATGGTAGGGTTCTAAAAAAGGTCTCTGGCAATCCTTCTATAAAATATGAAAAGAAAGGGACCATGATTAATATGGGTTTAAATAAGCTGTCAAAGATTCATACTTGGTGCTTTCCTCAAACAATTAGCACTCCTTTGTCAAATTATATTAGGTGGACCAAGGTGCCATTGGCCACAATGCATATTTGAACTTGATTTAACTATGCAAGTCAGCTAAGAACAAATTCTTATTTACAATGACGGCTTACCCCGGCCAACACTGGGCAAATTATGCGCCGCCCTAAGGAAATTCCAATCACGGCCAGATGTGATACAGCCTGGATTCGAACCAGGTAATGTAGCGACACCTCTTACACTGAAATGCAGTGGCTTAGACCACTGCGCCACTCAGAAGCCCATAAATGGTGGAAGAGGATTAGAGAGAGACAGGTTTGCATAAACCCAGAAGCCTGGGCTGTAAAGAGACAGCGATGAGAGAGGGGAGGGATGGTCGCAGTCAGACTGACCTCTGTGACCACGAGTGTTCTTCACCACCACGGGGTAACCCAGTGGTTCCGCCTCGTCGATCATCTTGCGGAAGTTCTCGTGTCCTCCTACGAAACACACAAGACAGACCCACATACACGTTACAATTTGTCCAATGATCAAACCCTCTCTATTAACCCTCTGTGTACCTCAGTCATTTGACCGTGCGGAATGGGGTTTGTTGCTATAGCATCCATGTTGTGACTTGTGAAGCAAGATGTAGAGTAGTGTAGTCTTTATTATCCCAGGGTGGCAATTGATTTTGCAGCATGTAGTAAAAACACATTGAACACATGACAATAATATACACCAAAACAATAAATAGAGCAATATGCACACAACTAACAGTATTTCAGACGTATTCGTTTTAAACTTGGAGAGCCTGTATCTGCCCTCTGAGGGAAGCAAGATAAATTCATCAAACAAGGGATGCTGGGAGTCCTTCAGAATGGATTGCGCCTTACGGATGACTCATGGCTGATAAGAAATTATTGCCATTGGTATGTCATTCTGTGTTAATACTTGGCTGTTTAATCGTCTCTGACTTTTCATGTGACTATATCTGATAATACAATTGACCATTAAGAACTCTGTTGACATTTAAACATCATCTGGAGAGAGAGAGCTCTGCTTCAGTTTGCTCTGTCTGGGACCGAACTGTTTGGAATATTGAACACTGAAATTTGAGCGAGAAGGAAACACAGGATCATTTAGATTTTTTCTGTGCTCTCGGTCTCTGGTCTGGCATTTTAACAGAGAACCAGATGTGAGCTGCCCTGCACATGCCTTTTTCAAAAAGCACACGTCCACACTGCTGTGGGAATGAGAGAGGGAGACAGAAAAAGAGAGACACAGAGAGAGAGCAGCACATACAATTTAAAGCTCAGTTCTACCATGTCACTGGCTGCTGCAGTGGGGGGGAGGGGGGGGCAGAGGAGGGGTGGGGCAGGAGGGAGGGATCTTTTATTTTCAAAGTCATGAGGGTGGAGAGGCACATTACATAAGTGCTCCAGCTTCCCTGCACCGCCTGGTCTGCCTGGCCTCTTTATTCCGAATGCTATTCGGGAAAGATTATCCCTGCTGCCCTTGCCAAAACACACGGCATTCGATTTTTGCAGTGGCAAAAAAAAATATCAAAATGATGATGATGATGATGTAGTCTTACAACAAAACAAAAACACAGCGAGTGTGTGGTTTTGGCTTAGGACGTACAGGCCCTGTTGCCTGCCTGTGTTCTTACACATCCTGCTTTGTCCAACGTAAAGAAGGAAGACATTCCATGGAAAATGTGACAAATGCTCTAAAATGACGCAGATTATTTGTCTTGGAGAAAGGGATGATGATAGAGGAGGGGATTGGATGTGAGATGCTCTTTCTGTTTTGATTCTTAAGATCAACTAATCGGGTGACTTATGTTAATCCTGGTTGTGGAACCGTTTGTCATGATTACGTCTAGACTACGTCTACACTCAGACCAGCTCAAGTGCATTTAAAAGCATGCTTGGCGAATCATTCTCTGCAAGGCAGGTAGCCTAGTGGTTAGAGCGTTGGGCCAGTAACCGAAAGGTTGCTGGATCGAATCCCTGAGCTGACAAGGTAAAAATATGTCATTCTACCCCTGAACAAGGCAGTTAACCCACTGTTCCTTGGTAGGCCGTCATTGTAAATAAGAATTTGTTCTTATTAACTGACATGCCTAGTAAAATTTAAAAAAGGCAAATCTCCGATACAAGGATGCACCCAATTCATTATCACTGCCCTCACTCCAAGAACAAAGAGAGCAGCTATGCTTTGATTTAGTAGTCTTCCGCTTTACGTACAATCGGTGGTAGAGTGTAAGTAAGGACTTTTGATTCGTGATAATGTTGTAGATTGAGATTTGAAGCAGTATATCCTTAGTTATTATAGTCCAATATATATCCATATAAGATCTCAAGTAATGTGTGTGTGTGTGTGTTTTAACCCTTCACTTGTGGTCAGATGTCTGTGCTATAAAGGGCCACTCCGCTGAGGAATTCATCTGGTAGAGAGCTCTGCGTATTCTGGGCAGTAAGGTTGCTGAGCAAGACACATTCTCCCGGAGGGGATAAGTTGAGTTGTTGACCAGTTTGAACCATTTATTTTTAAGTACCATGTCAGTCAGCTCTCTGTTAACCTCATGTTAATGCCATATTTGAAGTATGGGTAGTTCTGTACCGACCAATAAGAAGTGCATCAAGTGACAGTATATAAGCTATGTAAAAAAAAATATTTTGAAGTGCAACCCTTCCATCGCAATGAATTAGAGAGAGTGCTTCCCTGTGGCTCAGTTGGTAGAGCATGGTGTTTGCAACGCCAGGGTTGTGGTTTCAATTCCCACGGGCGGCCAGTAAGGAGAAAAAAAAAAAAAAGAAATGTATGCATTCACTACTGTAAGTTGCTCTGGATAAGAGTGTCTGCTAAATGACTAAAATGTAATTAAACAATTGAACCTGGACAAACTGTCCGAGATTCCTTGCGTCGACTCCTTACAAGCTGTCTTAAGTGTATACTGACTTGAACAAAGATACTGTACCTGTTGATTACCTGCCCCTGCACTGATAGACAGAAACAGCGAAGAGTGGTGCAGTAGCTAATTAAAAGGTATATAACTAAATATACTGAACAAAAATATAAAACATACAACAAATTGCAA
The DNA here is from genome assembly GCF_965601325.2 of Salmo salar. Lineage (NCBI taxonomy): Eukaryota > Metazoa > Chordata > Actinopteri > Salmoniformes > Salmonidae > Salmo > Salmo salar. The sequence continues at coordinate 78,005,442 of NC_138305.1, read as the reverse complement.
AGATTTTACTGAGTTACAGTTTATAAAAGGAGATCTATCAATTCAACTAAATTCATTAGGCCCCACTCTATGAATTTTACATTACTGGGAATACAGATATGCATCTGTTGGTCACAGATTCCTTTAAAAAAAAGGTAGGGCGTGGATCAGGAAACCAGTCAGTATCTGGAGTGACCACCATTTGGCCATGAGGTCAAAGGAATTGTCTGTAGAGCTCTGAGACAGGATTGTGTCGAGGCACAGATCTGGGGATGGGTACCAAAACATTTCTGCAGCATTGAAGGTCCCAAGAACACAGTGGCCTCCATTTTTAAATTGAAGAAGTTTGGAACCACCAAGACTCTTCCTAGAGCTGGCCGCCTGGCCAAACTGAGCAATCGGGGGAGAAGGGCCTTGGTCAGGGAGGTGACCAAGAACCTGATGGTCACTCTGACAGAGCTCCAGAGTTCTACTGTGGCGATGGGAGAACCTTCCAGAAGGACAACCATCTCTGTAGCACTCCACCAATCAGGCATGTATAGTAGAGTGGCCAGACGGAAGCCACTCCTCAGATAAAGGCACGACAGCCCGTTTGGAGTTTGCCAAAAGGCACCTAAAGGACTCTATAGACCATAAGCAACAACATTCTCTGGTCTGATGAAACCAAGACTGAACTCTTTGGCCTGAATGCCAAGTGTCACTTCTGGAGGAAACCAGGCACCATCCCTACAGTGAAGCATTGTGGTGGCAGCATCATGCTGTGGGGATGTTTTTCAGCGGCAGGGACTGGGAGACTAGTCAGGATCGAGGGAAAGTACAGAGAGATCCTTGATGAAAACCTGCTCCAGAGCGCTCAGGACCTCAGACTGGGGCGAAGGTTCATCGTCAAACAGGACAACGACCCTAAGCACACAGCCAAGACAATGCAGGAGTGGCTTCGAGACAAGTCTTAATGTCCTTGAGTGGCCCAGCCAAAGCCCGCACTTGAACCCGATTGAACATCTCTGGATAGACCTGAAAATAGCTATGCAGCGACGCTCCCCATCCAACCTGACGGAGCTTGAGTGGATCTGCAGAGAAGAATGGGAGAGACTCCCCAAATACAGGTGTGCCAATATTGTAGTGCCATACCCAAGAAGAGTTGAGGCTAAAATCACTGCCAAAGGTGCTTCAATAAAGTACTGAGTAAAGGGTCTGAATACTTATGTAAATGTCATATTTCAGTAAAAAAAATATATACAGTTGCAAACATTTAGAAAAACCTGTTTTTGCTTTGTCATTATGAGGTGTTGTGTATAGATTGATGAGGGGAAAAAAACATTTTAATCCATTTTAGAATAAGACTGTAACCTAACAAAATATGGAAAAAGTAAAGGGGTCTGAATACTTTCCGAATGCACTGTATCTGGTGAATATGCAGTCCATGGAAAAACTGGGACATTTTCAGCTTCCAGGAATTGTGTTTATCCTTGCGACATGGGGCCGTGCATTATCATGCTGAAACATGAGGTGATGGCGGTGGAGGAATGGCACGACAATGGGCCTCAGGATCTCGTCACGGTATCTCTGTGCATTCAAATTGCCATTGATAAAATGCAATTACCGCCACCATGGGGCACTCTGTTCACAATGTTGACATCAGCAAACCACTCGCCCACACAACACCATACACGTAGTCTGCAGTCTGAGGCCGGTTGAATGTACTGCCAAATTCGCTAAAACAATGTTCAAGGCGGCTTATGGTAGAGAAATTAACATTCAATTATCTGGTAATAGCTCTGGTGGACATTCCTTCAGCCAGCATGCGAATTGCACACTCCCTCAAAACTTGAGACATCTGTGGCATTGTGTTGTGTGACAAAACTGTACATTTTAGTGCCTTTTTTTGTCCAGCGCACATGGTGCACCTGTGTAATGATCTTGCTGTTTAATCAGCTTCTTTATATGCCACACCTGTCAGGTGGATGGATTATCTTGGCGAGGAGAAACATTTTTGAGAAATAAGCTTTTTGTGCCTATGGAACATTTCTGGGATCTCTTATTTCAGCTCATGAAACATGTGACCAACACTTTACATGTTGCGTTTATATATTTTTGTTCCGCGTAGTTATCCAATTTCAGTTACAGAAATACATTTCAGCAAATCATTATAATCAAGGATGTAATCAACACAACAAGAAAAGTCAAGGGATTATGGGTTTTCTAAGCTCAGGAATGAGAAATAATATGGACCAAGCTTTGGAGCTCACCGTAAGAGAAGGTGTCCGGGAGGGGGACCCCGTGGCCGGCCAGCTCCTGGAAGGTCCAGAACTTGTTGACGCAGTTGAGGATAGCCTGGGGCCGGTTGACCAGCCTGCAGCCCATCTTCTCCAGGTGGCGCAGAACCGTGATGTCGCTGTCCGACTGCACCCAGGGGGTGGGCACCCGCACCACCGCCACCTGAGGGTAGGACGTCACCACCTCCTGCTCCACCCGCAGACCTGGGGATGAAAGAAGGGAGGGAGAGAGAAAAGAGAGGCCTCTATCTTAAAATATTCCCAATGTCACATAGCTTCATATAGAGAGCTTTGGCAATTATTGATTGATGACATAGACAGGTTTCGCAATCTTCTACAGATACGGAAATGCAGGCTACACTTTCACTCATGAACGCCAAAGGAAACAACACATTTAACTGATATCAACATTTTTCTGAGCAACTCAGGTGGCGACAGTGGCTTGGCTTTGTATGTATCACACAACAGAAGCCCAGACAACCTAGGAGTAGCTAGTGCCCATTTGGAACATTCAGGCCACGCCCATACATCTGTTCCCACTGCACCAAAAACGTAGGGCATAGTCTAGCTGCGATCGGTTACTACTGTGTTTGTGTACGCAGCTCGTCATTATGGAGCTGCTCTGGACGTGCGAGTTCTGAGCTGGCTGTGAGTAGCAGAGGCGTGGGTCCAGGTAGGGTACTGTAACCTAGTGGTGTAAGTGCTTCATTTGGACTGGGTCCTGCCTGCATCGCTCACTCACATCACACCCTGCCCACATCCTCATGCTCCCCCGTGGCACTGCCAACTTCTCTGGCCTCAGGGCCAAGATTCGTCACCCCTGGAGGAGCACCGATCCCCAGCTGTGTACTTAATACAGCTTACAGTTCATTGCGTGCTGCCAATATAGGTAGGTATCAGCACAAATAGGGGAGATTGAACCTAAATACACATAAGAGATTTCTACGATCATGCACACAAGATGTACCACCAGCACCAATTCTCTGAATGATCTTGCACCACGTTTGAGAAAGTATACAAGAGATAGCTATGTATATAGCCTATCTGTAGATTGTCAATATAAATACACATATGTTTGTGTGTTTGAACGTTTTGTTGTGCACGAGGTTACTCACTGTGAGATTTGAACTGGCAACTAACAGTCCATTTTGGCCTACTACCAGCCATTTTAATTCGGGAAGAAAGAACAATAAGGAGAGGCAGATGGGGTGATGATGGTACGCGAGGTGGAGCGGGGGAAGGAGAGAGGCTTGTCACTGACGCAGCACTCTTCAATCCACCGTGACCTGCTTTTCAGCCATCTTAAGATCTCCACTCACCAAAGCGACAGCGTCAACGCTGGATCGACAGAGGTCGCAGTGACTGAGGCACACAAACAAAGGATAGGTGACGGGCTTCTCAAATACTGGCTCCTGATGCTAAAAAGGAGCGCACAGAAAAAGGGAAGGACATAGGTCATTTTTGATTCAAACGATGGTCAGAGAATAAAAAAATGGAAAAAGGCTGGATATGTATGCATAAAGAACTGCAGGGGCGGTGGGGAAAAAGTGTGTGAGTGTGTGGCGGGGGATGACTCAGAAGTGGAAAGCGTTTGTTTGGGAATAGCAGTCCGTCAGCCCTCCCCTCACTCTCAGTATTCAAATCGAGGGATAATTCATACACACCCTTTTCTCCCCAATCACACTTTTGATTGTGCAGCCGTTGAGCGAGCCATGCTACAAGTATTAAAGGACACCGGCCAAGACAGTGTCCACATCACTTGTCTCAGTTTCCAAGGGAACTACACAGAGCACATTGAAAACCTCAATGAATCCGTTCATTCATTTGGGGTGAGTGGGTGCACTTATAGTACCATGTGAACGTTCAGAAAACGTTCATATAACCTTCCAGTCCTCTTGTCAGAACAACAGATCATATAAGGAAATCAGTCAATGTAAATGGATTTCTCTAAAACAATGTTGGAGGTGGTTTATGGTAGAGAAATGAACATTAAATTCTCTGGCAACAGCTCTGGTGGACATTCCTGCAGTCAGCATGCCAACTGTATGCTCCCTCAAAACTTGAGACATCTGTGGCATTGTGTTGTGTGACAAAACTGCACATTTTAGAGTGGCCTTTTATTGTGCCCAGCACAAGGTGCACCAGCTTCTTGATATGCCACACCCGTCAGGTGGATGGATAATCTTGGCAAAGGAGAAATGCTCACCAAAAGGGAGGTAAACAAATGTGTGCACAAAATTTGAGAGATATAAGCTTTTTGTGCGTATGGAAAATGTCTGATCTTTTACTTCAGCTCAAGAAACATGGGACCAACACTTTACATGTTGTGTTTATAGTTTTGTTCAGTATATATATATATATCCCCTGCTGTTCCGGAGGGCTGAGTGATCTCACTCTCTCTGAAGCCGACGTGAGTAGGCCTAAGTCTTTTAAACGGGTTAACACACGTAAGGCCGCGGGGCCAGACAGAGTTCTAGGGCGCGTCATCACAAAATGTGCAGACCAGCTGGCAGGCGTCTTCACAGGCATTTTCAACCGCTCCTTGTCCAGTCTGTAATCCACACATGTTTCAACCGGACTACCACCAATCCTGTTCTCAAAAAAGAAGGAAAACTGCCACAATGACTACCGGCCTGTAGCGCTCACATCTTTAATCATGAAGTGCTTTTGAAAGGCTGGTCACGGCACACATAAACTTCGTCATCCAAGACACCTTGGACCCACTCAAATTTGCAAATTAGTTGTTGTGAGACTGCTTTCCACCGTGGTTCTTTTTCCAATGGTCAACTTAACTCACAGATCGGTCTTGGGTACTATATAAAACCTACATCTACTGTACTACCAGCGTGACCCCTCTTACAGGTATGCTTTCACTTTTAAAAATTAGAAGTGTGTGGGCGCAGGATGAAAATTGTAAATTAAATATTTGAAGAAGAAAAAAATACATACAGTACCAGTCAAAAGTTTGGGCACACCTACTTATTTAAGGGTTTTTCTTTATTTTGACAAATTTTCTACATTGTAGACTAATAGTGAAGACGCCAAACTATGAAATAACACATATGGAATCATGTAGTAACCAACAAAGTGTTAAACAAATCAAAATATATTTTATATTTGACATTCTTCAAAGTAGCCACCCTTTGCCTTGATGACAGTTTTGCACAAGCAACAGGTGTAACGTCTTAAAAAGTGAATTTATTGAATTTCTTTCCTTCTTAATGCGTTTGAGCCAATCAGTTGTGTTGAGACAAGGTAGGGGTGGTATACAGAAGATAGCCCTATTTGGTAAAAGACCAAGTCCATATTAGGGCAAGAACAGCTCAAATAAGCAAAGAGAAACGACAGTCCATCCTTATTTTAAAACATGAAGGTCAAAATTTAAAGAACTTTTAACGTTTCTTCAAGTGCAGTCGAAAAACCATCAAGCGCTGTGATGAAACTAGCTCTCATGAGGACCGACATAGGAATGCCATGAGACCCAGAGTTACCTCTGCTGCAGAGGATAAGTTCATTAGAGTTACCAGCCTCAGAAATTGCAGCCCAAACAAATGCTTCACGGAGTTCAAGTAACAGACACATCTCAACATCAACTGTTCAGAGGAGACTGCGTGAATCAGGCTTCATGGTCGAATTGCTGCAAAGAAACCCCAACTAAAGGACACCAATAAGAAGAAGAGACTTGCTTGGGCCAAGAAACACAAGCAATGAACATTAGACCAATGGAAATCTGTCTTTTGGTCTGATGAGTCCAAATTTGAGATTTTTGGTTCCAACCGCTGTGTCTTTGTGAGACGCAGAGTAGTATGGAGGAGGAGGTGTGATGGTGCTTTGCTGGTGACACCGTCAGTGATTTATTTAGAATTCAAGGCACACTTAACCAGCATGGCTACCACAGCGATATACCATCCCATCTGGTTTAGGCTTAGTGGGACTGTCATTGGTTTTTCAACAGGACAATGACCCAACACACCTCCAGGCTGTGTAAGGGATATTTGACCAAGTAGAGTGATGGAGTGCTGCATCAGATGACCTGGCCTCCACAATCACCCAACTTCAACCCAAATGAGATGGTTTGGGATGAGTTGGACTGCAGAGTAAAGGAAAAGCAGCCAACAAGTGCTCAGCATATGTTATAACTCCTTCGAGACTGTTGAAAAAGCATTCCAGGTGGAACTGGTTGAGAATGCCAAGAGTGTGCAAAGCTGTCATCAAGGCAAAGGGTGGCAACTTTGAAGAATGTCAAATATAAAATATTTTGATTTCTTTAGCACTATTGGTTACTACATGATTCTATATGTGTTATTTCATATTTTTGATGTCTATTATTCTACAATGTAGATAAACCCTTGAATGAGTAGGTGTGTCCAAACTTTTGACTGGTACTGCATATCTGCCCATCTGGGTTTAGAACTCACCACCATTGAACTGTCTTAACGGACTGCACCACCAATCATAGCAGTTGGGATAAAATACAACAAGTTGACATGACCACCATTGTCATCTATTTATTGTCATCTATTTAATGTCACCGATTTTACTGAGTTACAGTTCATACAAAGAAATCAGTCAATTGAAATAAATGAATTAGGCCCTTATCTATGGATTTCACATGACTGTGCAGGAGTGCAGCCATGGGGGCCTGAGAGGGCATAGGAATGAGTTTCCCCCCACAAAAGTACTGTCCGGGTGGCTGGTCTCAGACGATCCCACAGGTGAAGAAGACGGATGTGGAGCACGCCAACACAGGACGCACTGCCAAATTCTCTAAAACGACGTTGGAGGTGGCTTTGGTAGAGGAATAAACATTCAATTATCTGGCAACAGCTCTGGTGGACATTCCTGCAGTCAGCACGCCAAATTGTCAACCTCTCCCTGTCTGAGTCGGTAATACCAACATGTTTCAAGCAGACCATCATAGTGCCTCACAGAGGTGCACAATGTCACAGAGGTGCACAATGTCACAGAGGTGCACAATGTCACAGAGGTGCACCTGTGTAATGATTATGTTGTTTAATCAGCTTCTTGATATGCCACACCTGTCATGTGGATGGATTATTCTGGCAAAGGAGAAATGCTCACTAACAGGGATGTAAACAAATGTGTGCAGAACATTTGAGAGAAATAACCTTTCTGTGTATTGAACATTTCGGGGATATTTTATTTGAGCTCATGAAACATGGGCCAAAACACTTTACATGTTGTGTTTAGTATATATTATTGGCACACTCCACTTACCAAGACCATTGCCAAGTAAAGCGAGCTGTCACCTGTTTTAATAGTAAGCCTTGTGGTGGTACCACCCAGCAGATCTAGAAGGGAGTGTATATCATACCGAATCCCTCCCTTGAGATGACATAGACTAGAAGAACTTTCTCAAGGTGCCTCTACGTCACTTTTTAAATTGTAGTGTCAAACCGCCAGGGGCAAAACGAGCTAGATTTACAACTTAAAGCCCAAAATATATCACTTTTGCAACTAACTGTCAAAATGAAAAGCAGAATTGACGCGATTAACTATAACTATGCCGAAAACATGTGTTTATCCCTAAAAAAAATCCCATGATAGTTATTCTTTAACAAGGGCCACAGGCCCAGTGGAAGCTAAATAGCTCCATAACATCGATGATGCATCACAATATTTTACCGTAGGTATGAGGTACTTTTCTGCATATGCTTCAAACCCACCACTGGTGTGCACGGCCAAAGCGCTCTATTTTCACGTCATCTGACCATAGCTCCGCCTGGAGGCATTGGCACTTGGATCGGAACCGGTGCTATAGTCAACATCGTTGATGTTATGGCCTATTTTGCTCCCACTGGTCCTGGGGCCCTTGTTAAGGTCAGTGGCATCTGAGCCAGGACATTTAGCCAAAAACCTGGTAGCCTCTGCCAGGAGTCTGACACTTGGCCCCAAGTTTATCTTCCAGCAAGACAATAACCCTAATCACTAATCAACAATGAAATGGTTAATTGACCACAAAATCAACATTTTGCAATGGCCTTTTCAGTCTCAAGACATGAACCCCATTGAAAACCTGTGAAGAATTGAAGAGGGCAGGTGAAGGATTTCACAGATCTGGAAAGATTCTGTATGGAGGAATGGTCTAAGATCCCTCCCAATGTGTTCTCCAATATCATAAAACATTTTAGAAAAAGGCTCAGTGTCATTATGAAAATGCGTAATCTTGCCCCCCATCTTTTGAGATTTTTTTGTATTACTTGTTAAACAAAATATCTTTCTCCGACCAATTCTATTAATTCTATTAGTACAAAATACAATTTCCCCTTCCTTTTTTAACAACCAACATAGCTCAGTATTTATCAAGGGTGCCAGCAATTATAGACCCCACTGTATATACCTACCTGAATAACTCCATTATCCCTGCACACTGTAATAATAGTACTGGCACTGACCTGTTTATAACTTACATTCTTGTGTTTATTTTTTCTTCTCTTGTATTTCTTTTTTTCTTAACTATATTATTACTTTTATTCTGCATTGTTGGAAAGAGCTCGCAAGTAAGCATTTCACTGTACTGATTTACACCTGCGGTATCCTGTGCATGTGACAATAAAACTTGAAACTGATGGATCAGCATGGTTCGTCAATGGGGAGTCTTTCCTCAGTGTTCCGGTGCCAAGATTATGATTAAGGAAAGACAGGGAACTGAGCCCTTGGTCTATTACTGATGCGCCTCGCATCATATTACTGGCGGTGGTGGAAAATCACAATGTGCTCAATTGGCCATGGCTCGAGAGTTCCTGTGTCCTGTTGCCTTCGATAATATTATGGACGTGCTATATTTGTCATCTCGCGGTGAAAAGTGTGTGTGTCGCCTCTACGTGGAAGGCCAAAGAATCCGGCGTCGATTCGTAACCTGTTTAACCTCTTGCACAACTCTATATCTCTGAATCATGGGATGTGAGATTCCTTTGGCTGATCACTGGGTTTGGCCTCTTACGTGAAGGTCCATCTTTGGTATTCCAGACAAGCTAGTGAGCACATAGCCTGTTCAGAGGACATGGAGCATCCATTAAACACTTTTGTATGGAACAGGCTATGACAATGGACTTTGCTCTGTGGTCTGTTGCTACAAAAGTTATTTACACAATACAGGGCTGATACATGCTGAACCACTTCAAGCCTGCTGTCATTTCATACTGTTTATTAGATAGCACTGCAGGTATTGGCCTAATGCATTATGATGTGGTTACAATGCATTGTAAGGCCCGTCATGTCACGAGCATGTATGACTCCCTGTGAGAAAAAAGAAGGCAGGCCACATAACACACAGCAGTGCTCCAGTTATGGCTTTAGCCAATAGTCCTACCCTCTCTTCCTCCTGGGTGTGTCACAGATTATTCAGCATTGAAGACTAGGCTATCTACCAAGAGGCCATTGTTAAAGTGGGTGTCTGACTGGCTTTGACTTTACCACCATTTTGTAAGGCAAGTCATTTCGTAAGATACATTTTCCCCCCCAACTGCTGTAGAGTAACAGATTCAACATGTAGCCTACGTGAAGGATGAGGAGAATGTACACTGGTTTCTAGATCGTACGTGCTTCATCCCACGTGAGGAAGCTACTGGATTCGGAAGCCGTTCCCAATCTCACTGCCACATGTCAAAGAGACAGCTCCATCCCCACCTCCTGGTCTGAGTCAGCTTGCCCCCTCCCTTCAGTCAATGCCATCATGTAAGATGTGCTATAAGACAGCCTGCCACCTCATTGAGCTAAATGCACCCCCTATTACACAAGCTCATGCCTGACTACCAAATTCCACACAAGGGTCCTCACGTTCTTCAAATCAAGCAACCAAGGATATTAAAATGTGATAAACAGTTTAGTGATAAACTTATAGTAGCTATTGTTGGACTTGTCCCACCAGCCATCAGTGCTAAAGTCTGTGTTCTGATGCCTGTGTCTGTTGTCCCTGCATGCAAGTGCCTCGTGAGAAATCCAATATCTCCTATGTATTTGCAATTGTTGTACTCGTGTTGACTCAAGTTTAAAAAAAAGAGAAGACAGCTAAAAGTGAATCAATATAGCTAGATAGCTAAACCCACTACACACTTCACTTAGCTAATTACAAGTCAAATCAATGAAAATTGCATTACATCTTCTTCTATTGCTTAACGTCATTAGATACTTCTATTGAATTAATGTTAGCTAGCATAGCTGTGCTGGCCCATCAAGAATACCCCATAACCTACTAACGTTAGCTACTAGCTAGCCACTCTCTTTGTATTACGATGCGGGTGTAGCGCAATAACATCTGCTAAATATGTGTATGTGACCAATAAAACGTGACTTGTTCACAAAAGCTATCCAGCATAACGTTAGCTAGCTAGTTATTATACGTTTCCATAATGTAGACAATATTTTCCACATAGGCATATAATAAAGTAGCTATTCGATTTAGCAATTTTTTTGCCTTGGCATCATGGAGAATCTCTGTCTGACTATTCGAGGGTGTCTGGAAACTGGGTTGGTGCTATACCCAAGTGAAGTTGTATTGGATATTCGGTTTTGATAGTGAATATTCGGTTCACTCGTCAATAGCTATTGAACCAAGCATGTCATGACTATGAAAAAGGTAGTATATTCTGAATCATGGGAGGATGGAGAACCATCAAAACATTTTATTTTGTATAAAACATGGGTAAGGTTTCAGATTTAAATCTTAAGTAGCTCTTAAACAACAATCCACACATTTTATTATACGATTGCAATCTTTCAATAGCTCTTAAACTAAGTGTACTATCACTATGACAACCATATATTCTGAATCAAGATATTCCCCCAAAATAAAATGTGTGGATTGTTCTCCATCCTCCCCTGATACAGAATATATACTTTTCATAGTCATGGTACGCTTTGTTTAAGAGCTATTGAAGATTTAAATCTGAAACTTACTTTTTATTATTATTCAAAAAATGTAATATTGTTTTCCATCCTTCCCTGGTTCATAATATACCATTCTAATAGTCATTGCATGCTTGGTTCAATAGCTATTGACGAAAGAAAGCCACAAATCCAATGTAAACACATTTTACCTAGGTTTAGGCGGTCACGTCACAGAGTTAGCTAGCTAGCCAGCAGCTCGCGCTAGCAAGTTGTGTGTGTGTGTGTTTCGATGCGGAACAATACCTGCTATTGCTAGGCTCGCTAGTGCTATAATACTACACTGAAATACACCCCACCATAGACAACAAGAATACACGATTAAACCCAAATTCAAAACAGTTGAAAAATGACATGACTATTAGTACGGTGGTAGATGTGCCACTTCAAATCTAGTGATACTTGCCTAATTGTCCCTCGCTGATGGTGAGCACGATTTGGTCCATGAGAAGAGAGCGGAATTCAACATCCTCCTCGGCGCATCGCTGTTTCAGAGCCCGAAGGATTTGGACTTGCGGATACTCCTGGTGGATACGCCGGTCGGTCACAAACCAAACCCGAGAACACATATTTATATCAAACTGTGTCGTGCCGATTGAAAATAGTACCGAATACACACCGCTGTGGCCGAGAGGGTGGCGGGCGGGCGAACGAGAGCGCGGGATCCTAGTCAGAGATTGACGCGAATAATACAAAGATGCTCACACAATAGAGTGCAGCTACACGAACAAGCAATGTGGCTAAAAAAATCAAACACCACGATTAAGGCTGTTCTTTTAATGGTCGATTAATTACTCGATTTCCACTTGCTTCCCTTCATTTGCAGGCCGTTATTCCTGGTCCCTTTCGATCCAAGAACCCGCTGAATCACAATGAGCACCACAGATTATTCCCTTCTAAAAACAATACTGGTAGCAGTATTAGCTATGACTCCTTGCTCTTGCAGCCCTTAGGGCAAACAAAGCTTGTGCCGTTTTGCTTCGAATCCACCGCTCATGGAACTCAACAGCTACTATCCAGTGAACACCGCAGCCGCTTGGCTGAATAACACAATTGTGGTAGCTCTATGATTATCGAAGAAACCAATGCTGCTCGTATCCCCACGCTTGTCTGGTCTGATTAATTGGTGGAATGGCCCTGTACCGCTATCCACGAGGATCGGTGCTGAAAAGGTGCACGCTTGTTTTCAGTCCTGCGTTTTCTTTCAAGCACGCGCCTCGTTTACGACTCAATTTTCCTCGTTCCCGGACAATATATGGCCAATGATAATCGAGTTTATGCCATAATATCGACCAATCGCAGTTTATAAACCAACGGTCACTGAAGTATGTGCTTTCGTTTAAGCTCTATGGGCGGAGTTTGCGTATTTTATACAATTTTATTGGTTCTAAAGTGAAATCCGAGGCACCGGACGAGAACGAGTGCAATCGGTTTTATTGTCCAATCAGGATGCTGACGCTGTGGAGGCTCGCAAGACAAGTGAGCCAATGACAATGCGTGAATTAACACAGGGGTGTGGCCAACGTGGGCGCGCTAATGCTGTGATTTAGTGCATGTCATACAAGCTACAGCACAGAGGGGGGGACTCAGAATCACGAGTTTGCGCATCACCCGAACCGGTTCAGACCGGGTGCTGGGAGGTTTGGTGAATACTAACGCCTCTGTCTCCATGTTGTGATGCTGAAACGTAAGGAATTATAACATAGCTTCAACAATCGGATGGTCAAACTGTTTTTCTTAGCTAGCTGTAGCCTAATCGAAACGTTGATCGACAGCAAATCTCTGCCGGACAGACTAGCATTTGACCAATTATGCGAGACTTTAGTTCTGGCCGACAGTTTATAAACAAAAAAAGAAAGAAGCCAGATGTCTCACAGGATGTATACATCTGAAGCATCCGTTTAGAGCATCCACTCACCACCAAATATGGTGATGAAAGGAAGTCCAGTGGCGGGAAACTAATTTTCTCATCGATTAAACATTTGATCTCAGTAGAATTTTCGGTTCCCAAAACTATATTCTGTTACGAACAGATTGCACTAAGGTTTGTAGACTCGACCTTTTGCCAAAGTTTCAAGAAATGTTGTTTAGAAGGATTTCAAGGGCGAATCGAGAGAACGCCTTTGCTTCACGGAGAAGGCGTTACCTAACGAAAATATGCAATTACATGCTAAATTACGCCAATAGGATCTCGCTAGCTCGTGCTTAACTCTCTCCACCTCCTTGCTTGTTCTCCCCACTATGCTTGCTTGCCTTCGTTTGCTCTCATTAGAAACGACCCTGATTAAATATCTTGGGTTAGTTACCAGTAATCTTTGCTGTAACGGTCCGAAGCTTATTTATCCTCGCAAAAGCAATAGTGTATATGATTTCAAGAAACAAGATCTCGCATAGTTTTACTGGTAGAGGACGTCAATAGTCTATATGATTTCAAGAAACAAGATCTCGCATAGTTTTGCTGGTAGAGGACGTCAGAGTCGTTAGTTTGTAGGCTTTTTCTAACAATTTCAACGATACTATTTTTTGTAGGCTATTGTCGACGCTTAAAAACAAACAGATCTGAAATGCTCTGTTATGAGCTTTATTTTACAGAATACAAATGGTCTATCAATCGACTGGTCGTATAGGTTTGTGTGTGACTGGCTGCTGTGCATCACGGATTCAAAACACATGTGATCATCACGGGCGAAATTATGCCTTCGCAATGAGCTATTTCCGAGAAAGGAATGGAGTGGAGAGCTATTGCAGGCCGTGTTCAATGAATTTGGATATGTATTGTTTTTCAGACAATAGCCATATTCAGACTTTATAAGGACAACACTATTGATTGTTCACAACCAATATGACACCCCTAGCACTCCTGACCCCTCCCATTTTGAAGTACTTTAGGATATGTCTAAATGTTACTTTTAGGGCATTTCTGGGTATCTTACAATGTGAGATTTGTTTCTTCTAGAATTCTGAAAATGGATGATGAAGTTCTGGACTGGACAGGCACACAAGTGGAACTGCAGAATGAATAGACCAATGTAAGAACCAAGCCAGGTCAGTTGTACCAAAACCAATCACAAGACAGACAAACACATCTTTCTCGCCTTTGTTCAATAGCACTACCCTCTTCCAGCTGAATCACATCCATCATGGACAAAACAGCCTGGCCAGCTCCACTGACCAATCAGACTTCCGAGGAGGAACGCATTCATCCTTCAATGTGAGCACAGCAAGACGCTGCTGAATGGAATGATGATATTTGTTACATTCAAGTTCTGCAAAATAGACTAACAACTGTGAATCACTGAGATGCCCTGATTAGACTTTTGTTGTAAATGTTGTAAGATACACAAGACACTTTTTAAAAGTGTGTGTGCCTTTTGAAGTGAATTTGATTGTAAGACATGAAATGAAAGGTCATGCCCCTTTAATTGTGCTTCATAAAGCCGTAAAGCTCATGGCTGCAATCAATGTTAGATGTTACTTTATCCCTAGGGTTACCCTAAGGGGATTGTTATGGTTTTATCCTAGACTAGTCAATAAACAGTTTTAGTCAACATGAAGTTTATAATAATTGATTAATAGTTTTAAGTCATACAAATTGTGGAATGATCATTTTGGTGCATGTCAAATAGTGAGCTAATATGTCACTGTATAATAACAGCAATAATGGATTACATTGCATCAAAACCACACTATTTGAACCAATGAGTTAAAGATTAAGTGTTAAAGATTTATAAGCTACATATGAACTAAATCATTTTTGTTTCTTTTGTGAGAAACCCCAATATGTGTTGTTGTAACAATTCAGTTATATACATTTTTGTTGTTGATTTGATTTAGATTTGACTGTTTTTCTTTTGTGATTCATAGAAGACTATCATGGGCGGGTTCCACCAGATGTCATATCTTACTATCTTAATTATTTTGGTGAAATGGGTGATGAACTAATAGTGACTAAACAGGTCTTGGAAAAGAGTCTGTAAAAATGTCTTATACAGAAATAATAATTATTAGTCTAGAGCGCCATCTACTGACATAATACTGTATTGTACAACAAAGGCAGCCTTGTCTGAACGTTATTCTGTACCCACTAGGGTTGGGGTCAATTTCTAACTGTATTTGAATGACTGTAAACCAGTGGCCCTAAAGGTGGCTGTTATGAAACATATGTAAAGACATTGCGGTTTAAATGAAGGAGGGCTAGGCCCTACACCTGTACCTGGCAACAAAGTCTACTCAAAATTAAACACTTTTGGCTAAAAACAATCTAGAATCGTGGAAAGCTCTGCGTTAAGGTATAATATAGATAAACACATGTTTTTTCCCTAGTCTTCCGCCATTTGTATTTGTTTCCTGTTCAAACAATGCCACGGTGTGTTTCGTTCAAGAACTTCAATTGACTTTCAATGATTTTTCCCTCCCTCCCTCCATTTCTTTATTTTTATTTAATTAAATGTGTTATGTGTATGAGGTTGAGATATGACCTGTGGGCTTATGGTGTATGTCAGTAGGTATATACAGAGAATTTAAAATACCATTATACAGATTCCCAGATCCCAGTCTATAGCTTTAAAGAGATTTTTTTTGTTGTAACTATATACATCTAAAATCATTCTGAGATGAGAACGGAGCAGAAGACACATTTCTATTGTTCGCTGTAACACATGGAAAACAAAGTTGTATTCTATTCTTGGAGACATGCCCTTTATGTCTTAATCAGACAGCAGTACATGTTTTGCCCGAGAGGCTTGAGTAGGCTGGAGTAGGAAGTCAAAACAAAAAGGCAGTGACTGTCAGCTGCTACAGAGTCACACAGTGTTCACAGAATGTCATCAATGCAATATAACAGTGAATAATCAGTGTGTCCTTGGCCCTTGTACCTCCAGTCTGGCTTCAATCACTATCAACAGAAATGAGAATAATTCATAACATTCAGTATAAAATCTGCACTCTTAGAACAAAAGGTGCTTCAGTTTGTCCCCATAGGGGAGCCCTTTTTGGTGCTAGGTAGAACCTTTTGCAGAGGATTCTACCTAGACCTAGAACCCTCTATGAAGGATTCTTCATAGACCCCTCCATGAAAGGTTCTTCCTAGAACCCTCTATCTTCTGAAGGTTTTTTCTAGGGCCCTCTGTGAAGGGTGTAAAGCCTTATTTGTATATTTCCCTGTGTGCATTTCGAGTGAATTGTAGAGTTACTGTACCACCCATGACTGTGTTTGTTAGTGACAGAGACTTGGTTGTTGCATTCAGTGGCTTTCAATCCTGTAGCCTCCATCAAGTGAGTGCCTAAGTGAATATGTTATCATAACATTTAAACTCTTTATAACAATACAGGCTAAGTCACACCTGATGTAGCCTGCATATAGAGTGAGGATATCCAACAATTGGAACTTTTAATCACCTGCCACCCACATTCAGAATGACTTTCAAGGTAGGGAAGAGTGATACATGAGACTACCTAAACCAGGGATGGGCAACTTTGATGGGGATGGGAGCCACAAAAAAATCTGAACTCATCATGAGGGGGTGCAGTGGCTTGCAGGTCTGCGTAACCACATCCATACCCACACATGCAGTCAACTGATTTGTGCAATCAATGCATTTGTGCAGTTAAACTACTTAACTCTATTAAGGAAATGCTTTATACCAGTAGCCAAGGCTGAGCCTAGCCTTTTGCAGGCCCAAAGAGAGATTTGATTGGGGGACCCCCCACCTTGCGGGCAAATAATTTTGATGCCCCCATCTTGACAGTGGAAAGAAAAATGTACGTTTTAAAGTCAAAGACATGCTCTGGAAATGTGGCGAATACAAATTATTTTTTAAACCTCCGCTTTGGGCTGGATGTGTCAATGTGAAGTTCATACATGCATAATCTATTCGCTGAATTACTGTTTTACCTCAATTAGCCACGAAATCCCTAGATTGAAAGTGACTGTTTTTCTGGAAGCTGTGTGGCTCAATTTTCCCAAAATGTTCCCCCATGTGGGCCAGCCCCCTAGCAATTCGAGTTCTAGCCAATGAGCTACAGCCCCTCCCCATTGGGGTGACAGCTAGCAAGATGCATACACAGCAGAGCGAGAGAGCACAATGACGTGGTGCACATATCTGCACATATGTGACATAGTATGCAATGCTCTAAATGCCTGGTAGGTATTCGGCCATGATTTCTACAAGTTTAGACAGTTGGCTAGACTAATTTGCCAATAAAAAATTGTTGACATGGCTAATTGAGGTCCCGAGTGGCGCAGCGGTCTAAGGCAGTGCTAGAGGCATCACTTTATACCCTGGTTCGATTCGAGGCTGTATCACAACCGGCTGTGATTGGGAGTCCCAGAGGACGGCGCACGATTGGCCCAGCATCGTCTGGTTTAGGGTTTGGCTGGGGTAGGTTGTTATTGTAAATAAGAATTTGTTCTTAAGTGACTTGCCTAGTTAAATAAAGGTAAAATAAATAAAAAACATGTTTTGGTGACTGTCAGTGACTGAAGTTACAAAAGAAAACTGCTGTTGCAGAACCAATTGTACCTTGTGTATTCTACTATTCTAACTCTCAACAGTAAATTGAGACTCCAACTGAGTTCTCAAACCATCGAAACATGAACAACCATCTCAGTAACGGGTGCAATAAATCCAACTACTAACAGAATTGATTAGATTCTACTTTTTTTACAATGAATTTGTGTGTAGCATTAGATCAATCAATCAAATTAAAATCACATTTTATTTGTCACATGCTCCGAATACAGCAGGTGACCTTACCGTGAAATGCTTACTTACAAGCCCTTAACCAACAATGCAGTTCAAGAAAGAGTTAACAAAAAATGTACTAAATAAACTAAAGTAAAAATAGTCAAATTTAAATAAAAAGTAACACAATAAAAAAAAAAAATAACAAGGCTATATACAGGGGGTACCAGTACTGAGTCAATGTCAATGTCAATAGGTTAGTCAAGTTATTTTGTACATGTAGGTAGGGGTAAAGTGACTATACATAGATAATAAACAGCGAGTAGCAGCAGTGTAAAAACAAATGTCCCAGATCAGTTTTTAAGTAGAGTGTAAAAGAAACCCAGTGTTGGTGTCCATAATCAGAGTTGAGTGTGACTGTGTCATTTTTCAATCAATCAATCAATCAATCACTCAATATACAGTTGAAGTCAGAAGTTTACATACACCTTAGCCAAATAAATTTAAACTCAGTTTTTCACAATTCCTGACATTTAATCCTAGTAAAAATTCCCTGTCTTAGGTCAGTTAGGATCACCACTGTATTTTAAGAATGTGAAATGTCAGAATAATAGTAGAGAGAATGATTTATTTCAGCTTTTATTTCTTTCATCACATTCCCAGTGGGTCAGAAGTTTACATACACTCAATTAGTATTTGGTAGCGTTGCCTTTAAATTGTTTAACTTGGGTCAAAAGTTTTGGGTAGCCTTCCACAAGCATCCCACAATAACTTGGTTGAATTTTGGCCCATTCCTTCTGACAGAGCTAAAGTAACTGAGTCAGGTTTGTAGGCCTCCTTGCTCGCACACGCCTTTTCAGTTCTGCCCACAGATTTTCTATAGGAATGAGGTCAGGGCTTTGTGATGGCCACTCCAATACCTTGACTTTGTTGTCTTTAAGCCATTTTGCCACAACTTTGGAAGTATGCTTGGGGTCATTGTCCATTTGGAAGACCCATTTGCGACCAAGCTTGAACTTCCTGACTGATGTCTTGAGATGTTGCTTCAAAATATCCACATCATTTTCCTTCCTCACGATGCCATCTATTTTGTGAAGTGCACCAGTCCCTCCTGCAGCAAAGCACCCCCACAACATGATGCTGCCAACCCGTGCTTCACGGTTGGGATGGTATTCTTCGACTTGCAAGTCTCCCCCTTTTTCCTCCAAACATAACGATGGTCATTATGGCCAAACAGTTCTATTTTTGTTTCATCAGACCAGAGGACATTTCTCCAAAACGTACGATCTTTGTCCCAATGTGTCACGACTTCCGCCGAAGTTGGTGCCTCTCCTTGTTCGGGCGCCGTTTGGCGGTCGACGTCACCGGCTTTCTAGCCACCACCGATCTACGTTTCCTTGTCCATTTGTTTTGTCTTTATTGCACACACCTGGTTTCCGTTACATTATTATTTATTCCCTATTTAACCCTCTGGTTTCCACATGGTTTTGTGCGTGTTTGTTCGTTGTTAAGTGTTCGCTATTTCTGTGAGCTGGAGTGTTTTCCCTGCGTGCAATTATTTTTGTTGGTTTATTCGAGTAAAGTACGTTTTTTACTCAGTTCTGTGTCCTGCGCCTGACTCTGTCCTTCCCGCTGCACATTGACACTTGACACCATGTGCAGTTGCAAACCGTAGTCTTGCTTTTTTATGGCGGTTTTGGAGCAGTGGCTTCTTCCTTGCTGAGCGGCCTTTCAGTTTATGTCAATATAGGACTCGTTTTACTGTGGGTATAGATACTTTTGTACCTGTTTCCTCCAGCATCTTCACAAGGTCCTTTGCTGTTGTTCTGGGATTGATTTGCACTTTTCGCACCAAAGTACGTTCATCTCTAGGAGACAGAACGCGTCTACTTCCTGAGCGGTATGACGGCTGTGTGGTCCCATGGTGTTTATACTTGTATACTGTTGTTTGTACAGATGAATGTGTCACTTTCAGGCGTTTGGAAATTGCTCCCAAGGATGAATCAGACTTGTGGAGGTCTACAGTTTTTTTTCTGAGGTCTTGGTTGATTTCTTTTGATTTTCCCATGTCAAGCAAAGAGGCACTGAGTTTGAAGGTAGACCTTGAAATACATCCACAGGTACATCTCCAATTGACTCAAATTATGTGAATTAGCCTATCAGAAGCTTCTAAAGCCATGACATAATTTTCTGGAATATTTCAAGCTGTTTAATGGCACAGTCAATTTAGTGTTTGTAAACATCTGACCCACTGGAATTATGATACAGTGAATTATAAGTGAAATAATCTGTCTGTAAACAATTGTTGGAAAAATGACTTGTGTCATGCACAAAGTAGATGTCCTAACCGACTTGCCAAAATTATAGTTTGTTAACAAGAAATGTGTGGAGTGGTTGAAAAATGAGTTTAATGACTCCAACCTAAGTGTATGTAAACTTCTGACTTCAACTGTACATGCAAAAACACAGATATTGTAACAATCAATTCTAAAAATTTACCTGCCATAGAGCATGGAAATATGAAAATGAGGGGCATGGTTTTAAGTGTTTTTATAAAAATGACTTAGTCACACTCAACTCTGATTATGAACACCAACACTGGGTTTCACAATGCAGTTTTCAATGCTTGCAATATAATTGGGGAAAAAATAAAGGTATAAAGTCAACCCAACCTAGTTAACTGGAGATAAGAAAATAATCAGCGCTTGTTAGCTATGGACCATCTTCCCTGCATAAGTGTTTGTCTTCACATTTTGGTAGTTCTCAACATTACATTGGGTTGACAAACTAGGCTTCAATCATACACTGAACAAAAATATAAACGTAACATGCAACAATTTCAAAGAGTTTACTAAGTTACAGTTCATATAAGGAAACCATTGAATGCAAATATATTCATTACAGCCTAATCTATGGATTTCACATGACTGGGAGTACAGATATGCATCTTTTGGTCACAGATACCTTAAAAAAAGGTAAGGGTGTGGATCAGAAAACCAGTCAGTATCTGGTGTGACCACCATTTGCCTCTTGCGGCGCAACAAATCTCCTTCGCATAGAGTTGATCAGGATGTTGATTGTGGCCTGTGGAATGTTGTCCCACTCCTCTTCAATGGCTGTGCGAAGTTTCTGGATATTGGCGGGAACTAGAACACGCTGTCGTACATGTCGATCCAGAGCATCCCAAACTTTGTCCATTCAAATTGCCATCGAGAACATGCAATTGTGTTCGTTGTCCGTAGCTTATGCCTGCCCATACCATAACCCCACCACCACCATGGGGCACTATGATCACGCAAACCGCTCGTCCACACGACGCCATACATATGATCTGCAGTTGTGAGGCCGGTTGGACATACTGCCAAATTCTCTAAAACAACATTGGAGGTGGCTTATGATTGAGAAATTAACATTAAATTCTCTGACAACAGCTCTGGTGGACATTCCTGCAGTCAGCATGCCAATTGCAGCTCCTTACACATTTGAGACATCACTGGCATTGTGTTGTGTCACAAAACTGCAATGTTTTGAGTGGCCTTGTATTATCCCTTAACACAAGGTGCACCTGTGTAATGATCATGCTGTTTAATCAGTTTCTTGTTATGCCACAACTGTCAGGTGGATGGATTATCTTGGCAAAGAAGAAATGCTCAATAACAGAGATGTAAACAAATTTATGCACAGAATTTGAGCTAAATAAGCTTCTTTTTTTTCAGCTCATGAAACATGTTGTGTTGTTATTTTTGTTCAGTGTAACTGCCACAGTGGCTGGTGGACCAAAACATTTGTTTCAGGCCCTGTCCAGTGCAGTAGGTGGTGGTGTATGCACTTTTCCCAGTTACTTTTCTCAGCCCTATCTTCCCTCAATCTATGTTCCCTCAACCCTATATTCCCTCAATACACACTGAACCCATTTCAATCAAATTTTGCACAAAGGCTTATTATAAAGTAGAAAATGCTGATTATTTCAGCATCTTCCTGAATATGTTCATTCACTATGGCCTTGACCTTTTGTGAATATTACAGCAGCCCGAATTGCATTTTCTTTTATAATGATTGGTTAAAATATGTAACATTAGACTATATGGCCTCGGACCCACTGATATATTGAATCATTATTGAATAGTGAATCACCGAAAACACATTTCTCAGTTGAATAAGTGGTTATTTATCTCAGAATTTACAGAAGGTATTTTGATAATATTTGGCACAAAGAAGCAAGGCCATTGGACCGACTCCAAATGTCTAAAGAATATGTCCTTGGCAGAAGGTCAAGGTCACAGTGACTGGAAATACATTTTTCGAGGTTATGACCTAGAGTTATTTTTCTACAGAAGTGGTGCAAATTATAGTCCCATCTCCCAGAAAACGATTACAAAAAATATTTAAGTCTCCAAACTTAGGAAATTTATTTGCATCATGATATGTTCTAATTTAATCTAAGGCAATAACAAACATATTGTTAATTAATTAATATAGTACAAAGTTATTGTTTATACACCTATTTCTATTGAGAGGTGGCTGCCCCAAACCCTGACTCCTAAACTTCATGTTTGAAAATAAAGTAATTCATGATAATATATTTTTTTTTTTAACATCTTGCTCATCTTACCAAAACACACACACAGCAGAAGACTGTAGAATGAATGTCCCTTAATATTACTGTCCGCAATTTATATGGTGAAAAAAAGTGTGGGGAGATTCAAAGATAAATAAACTTAAACAATATCTTTGTCAGATAACACTGCGAAAATAAGAATTGATGCCATTGCTAGCAATCAAGAAAAAACTCTGACCAAACTACTCAGAAACTCCCCAGTTTATGCTCTCCAAATGGACGTTAGCTGTGAGGGCTGAGATGCCCATGCATTGACTTTTGTTCGCTATACATGTCGGGGGATGCTATTTACGAGGACATATTGTTCTGTCTCACGATTCCCGAGGATGAAACCGCACATGATTCCTGAACATCCCGTTCAGTGTGCTGCTTGGCTATATTGACGAAAAACATATTCCATGGAATCTAATGGCTGTCACACAGATGGGGCTCCATCTATGGCGGGACGGCGGGCAGGCCTCCTCCCCACTACGTAGTTATGAATGTGTCTTCCTCCCTCTGCCACATGGACACATTGTATGATACACGGAGAGCAACTGGTGGCAAAACAGCTGAGCACAGAACTCGGAAATATAGGCCTACTGCAGAAGGCAAACTACCTGTTTGCAAAACTGTGTGGAGATATGGGATCAGAGCATGATCATTTGCTATTTCACACCGAGGCTTGGTGGTTATCAAGGGAAAGAATGTTTCAAAGATTTTTCGAATTGAGAGAGGAACTGTTGTCATTTGCAACGGATGTAAAAAAAACAGACTTTGTTGACTTTCTGTGTGATGAAAATAAAATGTGTCTCCTGCCTATGTAACAGACATACAGTGCCTTCAGAAAGTATTCACAACCGTATACTTATTCATCATTTTGCTGTGTTACACAATTGTCTTGAAAATCTATGGCAAGACTTGAAAATGGCTGTCTAGTAATGATCAACAACCAATTTGACAGAGCTTGGAGAATTAAAAAAATTGTAATGGGATAATATTGTACAATCCAGATGTGCAAAGCTCTTTAAGACTTTGTGCAAAGCCCAGAAAGACTCACAGATGTAATCGCTGCCAAAGGTGATTCTAACATTGTTTGACTCAGGATATAATCAAGATATTATAGTGTTTTATTTTCCATACGTAATTTAAAAAATGTTAAAAATGTTCTTCCACTTTGACATTACAGAATATTTTGAGGAGATTGTTGACATAAAATTACAATTAAATCCATTTTAATCCCATTTTGTAAAACAACAAAATTTGGAAAATGTCAAGGGGTATGAATACTTTCTGAAGGCTCTGTAAATATAGGTATTTATAAAATGTAAATTGTTTTCTCATATATATTTGCGCTAACTACTTGTAGCTAATATTGAGTGCCTCTAAATGTTGAGAGAGAATGAAAGGGAGATATTAGCTATGTGGATTGAGAGAGGAGTAGCCATCACTATGTATATAGGATGCCGGTCAGTATTTCTGCTCAGCTCAGCTCGAGAGACTGTCAGAAGAAGAGTAATAAATGAAGATGAGACAGAGATAAATAACAGCAGCAGCAGCATAAACATTAGAGCCGATCACACACACACACACTCATATTCTCTCTCCTTATACATGTTCTCTGAGTTTCTCTCAGCAGAGACCATAGAGAGGAGTGTTTGTCTGCTGACTGCAGCAGGGTTCTCTAGTCTCTCTCTCTTCATGCCTTCTTAGCTGTGCACTCACTCTGAAGCAGCGGCTCATAGAGGTACAAACGAGGAATGAGAGCAGGACGGCAGAGATCTCAGACCAGATGAAGAAAAGCGGTACTTCACACAGCAGCAGGTGCACAGCGAAACAGCACTGATTTCAGACCAGTCCGAAGCAGCTGTAAACCAGACGGGAGCCCGTGTCTCTCAGACCCCAGTGTGAAAGCAGTGAAAGAAAGGAGCTCTGTCGTGACCCACTTTCACCCTGCATCTCTGGCTCACCTACGGCACACCCTCCCTGGGTACAGCGGGAGGACCATCCCCCTGAAGACCTGAGCCATGGAGGACATACTCACCCTCAGCAGCACCACCTTCTCCCAGGTGTTTGGTCGCCAGGAGCAACTTATGCAAGCCAGTGAGTATCAAACTCCACATGAAAACATGAAAGTCGTACTCTGATTCTTTACTGCGGTGTGATTTATTTCACTGTTACATTACATCAACGTTTCAGTTGTGATGCCTTCATCAACCCCCCCCCCCTAGGTTTTTTTTCCGCTCACATTTTTTGTCTAGTTTGAAGGTATTAAAAATGACTCATATAAGTGTTTCTTGATGGGAGATGATGGGATTATCTGTGAGAAATGACAAGCAATGTAGACTATAGTCATTTTCTTGTATAAATTAGGTATAATGCATAATTTACTGGTCTGCGTAGCATGGAATAGCTGTTGAGAAATCATTGGAGATGCTAATGATCCTGTGCTGTTTTTTTGTTGTTATGAGTTTTTGTATATTGTTGTTGTGAGTCTATGGCCAGATGCAACTCTGAAGCTTTATTTAGTGAAGTGGATACAGATACATATGAGATTTGATGCTGGAATGTGCTGCAGAATGCAACAACATTAGGGGCAACATGGTACACAGTAGGAATGCTATGTTCTTTTTCACTTAAACTAATTAGTGGGATTTATTTTCAACCTTTTCTTGTCATATAATTCTCGTATCCATTCAAAAACACCTCAGGTAATTTGAAATTACAAAGCAGGTTCAATGTTTACACAAAAATATATAAATGTTGCAATTTTCAAAACTGTTATGCTATCATGTACAACAATGTACTGTAAACCTGGCAGACCTCAGATTGCAAATTGTCTGGTTTTTGTTTCATCCTTTTAATGGGTGTCGTTTTTAACAAGCACACCAAAATATGACAAGATACCAAAAGTAATCAGACACCGGAACAGTGTTAATTAATTAACCTTAGAGAAAATTACAAGCCTGAGGCAAAGTTATACAAATTAGTCAGTGAAACAGATTTCAGATTGTGTTCTATAGAATGTGCCCCTTCGAATCAGTCTCCATGATTTTTATTCACATAGAGAAAAACCTGTCCTCTCAAAACGTGATTTTTTTTCCTCAGTATGGATGTGTCATGTACAAATGCCTTCAGAAAGTATTCACACCCCTTTACTTTTTCCACATTTTAGTGTGTTACAGCCTGAATTTAAAATCGATTAAATTGAGATTTTGTGTCACTGGCTTACACACAATACCCCATAATGTCAAAGTGGAATTATGTTTTTAGAAATGTTTCCAAATTAATACAAAATTAAAAGCTGAAATGTCTTGAGTCAATAAGTATTCTAACCCTTTGTTTTGGCAAGCCTAAATAAGTTCAAGAGTAAAAATGTGCTTAACAATTCACATAATAAGCTGCATGGACTCCTTCCATGTTCAATAATAGTGGTTAATATGATTTTTTTAATGATTGCCCCATCTCCGTACTCCACACAATCGAGTAGTGAATTTCAAGCACAGATTCAACCACAAAGACCAGGGAGGTTTTTCAATGCCTTGCAAATAAGATTGGTAGATGTGTAAAAAATAATAATAATAATAATATCCCCTTGAGCATAGGGAAGTTATTAATTGGTCTTTGGATGGTGAATCAATACACCCAGTCATTACAAAGATACAGGAGTCCTTCCTAACTGAGTTGCCAGAGAAGATGGAAACTGCTCAGGGATTTCACCATGAAGCCATTAAAGATTTTAAAACATTTACAGAGTTGAATGGTTGTGATATGAGAAAACTGAGGATGGATCAACAAAATTGTATTGTAGTTACTTCACAATACTAACCTAGAAGGAAGCCTGTAGAGAATACAATTATTCAAAAACATGCATTCTGTTTGCAACAAGGCACTTAAGAAATACTGGAAAAAATGTGGTAAAGAAATTAAGTTGTTGTCCTCAATACAAAGAGTTATGTTGGGGCAAATCCAACACAGCACATCACTGTGTACCCCTCTTCATATTTTCAAGCATGGTGGTGGCTACATCAAGTTATGGGTATGCTTGTCATCCGCAAGGACTAGGGAGTTTTGTTTAGGATTAAAAGAAACGGAATACAGCTATAAGCACAGGCAAAATCCCAGAGGAAAACCTGGTTCAGTCTGCTTTCCAACAGACACTGGGAGACCAATTCACATTTCAGCAGGACCTAAAACACACAGCCAAATCTATACTGGAGTTGCTTACCAAGACAACATTGAATGTTCCTGTGTGGCCTAGTTACAGTTGTGACTTAAATTGGCTTGAAAATCTATGGCAAGACTTGAAAATGGCTGTCTAGCAATGATCAACAATGAACTTGACAGAACTTGAAGAATTCTTTAAATAATAATGTGCAAACCTTGTACAATCCAGGTGTGCAAAGCTCTTAGAGACTTACCCAGAAAGATTCACAGCTGTAATCGTTCCCAAAGGTGATTCTAACATATATTGACTCAGGGGGGTGAATATTTATATGAATGAGATATTTCTGTATTTAATTTTCAATAAATTCGCAAACAAATCTGAAAATACATTTTCACTTTGTCATTATGGGGTATTGTGTGTAAATCCATTTAATCCATTTTGAATTCAGGCGGTAACACAACAAAATGTGAAATAAATCAAGCGGTATGAATACTTTCGGAAGGCACTGTACATCTTATGTATAGTGAACAAAAATGTAAAGTGTTGGCCCCATGTAAGAATCTGACAATTTTTTTACATTTTCACCTAAAATGACATACCCAAATCTAACTGCCTGTAGCTCAGGACCTGATGCAAGCATATGCATATTCTAGAAACCATTTGAAAGGAAACCCTTTTTGAAGTTTGTGGAAATGTGAAAGTAATGTAGGAGAATATAACACATTAGATCTGGTAAAAGATCAAAACATATTCTTTGAAATGCAAGAGAAAGGTCACAATGTAGTATTGCAGGTTAGGTGCAATTTAGATTTTGTCCACTAGATGGCAGCAGTGTATGTTAAAAGTTTTAGACAGATCCAATGAACCATTGTATTTCTGTTCAAAATGTTTAATCAAGACTGCCCAAATGTGCCTACTTGGTTTATTAATACATTTTCAAGTTCATAACTGTGCACTTTCCTCAAACGATAGCACGGTATTATTTCACTGTAATAGCTATTGTAAATTGGACAGCGCAGTTAGATTAACAAGAATTTAAGCTTTATGCCATATCAGATATGTCTATGTCCTGGAAAAAACCTCATGCTAATCACATTAGCGCACGTTAGCACAACCGTCCAGATGCAGATGCATATCTGTATTCCAAGTCATGTGAAATCCATAGATTAAGGCCTAATTAATTTATTTCAATTGACTGATTTCCTTACATGAACTATAACTCTATGAACTATAAAAATATTTAAAATTGTTGAATGTTGTGTTTATATTTTTGTTCAGTTTAAATAGCACACCACTTTGAGTGTCTGTTCAAAATGCCATCAAGCAGGCCATCTTTATGACTTTATGAATTGGGACGGCCCCAATTCAATTTAACGTTTGAGAAAATGGATGAACGTCTAATTCTGACGTGAGACTGTGAGAGCTTGTTGTTCTAAAACTACTCTTGGGCCGTTAACGCCGTTAACACCTTGTTCAGTGACGTTACCTCATTACTTAGCTAGCTAACAAACATTTGGGGGCACAGAAAGAATGGAGAAGGGATTGCTTCAATCAATGATCATAGCAATGAATGATAGACAGATTCGCATGTCATCACTCAGAACTTCGCTGACATTCTTAAAGAGACAGTATACCATTTTGTAAGTAATGCTTCTCCATAGGAAACAGTGCGTTTTACACAATGTAGAAACCTAATATTCCACATATTACTTTGTTATTTCAATGACAGGGGTTTGTATAAAATGTTTAGCTTTTATAATAAACAAATGCGTTTACAGGGTTAATTTCCAATGCCTCTCTCCCATCACTCAGTGGGCATTGCTAACGCACGCCAGATCTTACAACGCCTGGATAAGTATTTTACCTATCAGCTAATCACATCATGTTATAACAATCTGGTGCCAGATGGCACAGTCAATGACGTATCATGCAACCATTGGTTGATGCATGCAACGTCTGAGCAGGGGAACGCGACCAGTGTTTGGTGCAGTAAGCCTGAGTGTCTGTCTGTGTTAGGCTGCATTTACACAGGCAGCCCAATTCTGATCTTTCTTTCCCACTAATTGGTCTTTTAACCAATTACATTAGATCTTTTCACATCAGATCTTTTCGGGAAATGATCTGATTCGTTAAAAGACCAATTAGTGAATAAAAAAATCAGAATTGGGCTGCCTGTGTAAAAGCAGCCAAAGTGAGTGTGACATCATTCTCTACGTAGTTTCCCATTACTGTGATTGAGTGAGTCTCAAGTGGCTGCGTTTACACAAATATTGGCAAAAAAGCTGACCTGATTGGTCAAAACACCAATTTGTGGAAAAATATCAGAATTGGGCTGCCTTTGTAAACACAGCATCTCTGCTCTATCCGTGTTCTTTGAAGACTTTGCTACATATCTGTGTCGGAGCTTAGAGAGAGAGCGGAAGAGAGACTGGGATAAAGGCAAACTCTTTTAATAAGAGATGATTTTTTACATTTTTACCGTCCCCCTCACATACGTCCACACAGTCGCCTGGTGGAATAATCCACAGTTGCGCTGCCTGGTAATGTCTGAACAGTAATTAACGTTTTCATCTTTAGCTATCACCCATCATGGGATCAGAAGTTCCTGTGCACCAGGTCTGCTGCTGTTACAGCAGAAAGGAGAAAATAATGTATAATGTAGGTGTTACGCACAATGACTTGAACATTAATGCTGAAAGTGACACAGGGAAGAAAATATAATCTCTGGCCCCCTACCGTGCTATAGAGGGGGTTCGGAACGTTACAGCTGCCTCACTGCCCTAAACAAGTTCCAATTTTTTTTGTTTGTTGCAAAGACAGGAATGTCTCCTTTTGTGACAATTTTGACTTGCTGTGAGAGCAACCAACACTCTTTTCTTGACTCTGTACCGGTACCCCCTGTAAATAGCCTCGCTTTTGATATTTTACTGCTGCTGTTTAATTATTTGTTACTTTTATTTTCTATTTTTTAAATGTCACTGACATTTACATTTACAAATGTCACTACCTTGGATCAGCCTCTCAGAAGAGTATCTAAAACAAACAAGCAACCCAGAAAATAACAATAAATAGCCCATATTAAAATATGTAGCCTGAGAAACAAGGTCCATGAAATTGACAACCTACTAACATCAGAAAACATTCATATCTTGGCCATCTCTGAAACACACTTAGATAATTCCTTTGATTATGCACTAGTAGCTATACATGGTTATAGAATATACAGGAAAGATAGAAATGCAAATATAGGAGGTGTTGCTATGCATGTCTTATTCCTGTTAGGCTGAGAAAGAATCTCATGTCAAATGGCTACAGGTTCATCTGCCTCACCTAAAGCTTATTCTCATAGGACGTTGCTACAGGCTACTGTGTGCTAAAAGTCTGTATTTGGACAATATGTGTGAAATGCTCAATAATGTATGTGATATCAACAGAGAGGTATATTTTCTGAGTGACCTAAATATTGACCGGTTGTCATCAAGCTATGTACTCAAAAAGAAGCTTCAATCTGTAACCAACGCCTGAAATCTGGTTCAGGTTATCAGTCAATTTATCAGGGTATTAACTAACAGAACAGGAACTAAATCATCCACGTGTATTAAAATGAAATCAAATTTTATTGGTCACATACACATGGTTAGCAGATGTTATTGCGAGTGTAGGGAAATGCTTATGCTTCGACATCCGACAGAGCAGCAGTATCTAACAGGTAATATCTAAGAATTCCACAACAAAACTTAATATCTAACAAATTCCATAACAAAACCTAATACAGACAATCTAGTAAAGGAACGGGATGAGAATATATAAGAATAAAATATATGGATGAGCAGTGACAGAGCAGCTAAGATGCAATAGATAGTGAAGGATACAGTATGTAGTATATACAGATGAGATGAGTAATGCGAGATATGTAAACATTCTTAAAGTGGTATTATTAAAGTGACAAGTGTTCCATTTATTAAAGTGGCCAATAATATCAAGTCTGTAGGTAGGCAGCCGCCTCTCTGTGCTAGTGGTGGCTGTTTAACAATCTGATGGCCTTGAGATGGAAGCTGTTTTTCAATCTCTCTGTCCCAGCTTTGATGCATGCCTACTGACCTCACCTTCTGGATGGAAGCGGGGTGAACAGGTAGTGGCTCGGGTGGTTATTGTCCTTGATGATCTTTTTGCCTTCCTGTTACATCGGGTGTTGTAGGTGTCCTGGAGGGCAGTAGTGTGCCCCCGGTGATGCGTTGTGCAGACCGCACCACCCTCTGGAGAGCCCTGCGGTTGTAGGGGCGGTGCAGTTGCCGTACCAGGCGGTGATACAGCCCAACAGGATGCTCTCAATTGTGCACCTGTAAAAGTTAGTGAGGGTTTTCGGTGACAAGTAAAGAAAATTCAGCCTCCTTCACCACACTGTCTGTGTGCGTGGACCATTTCAGTTTGTTGGTGAAATCTACACAGTGGAACTTAAAACTTTCCACCTTCTCCACCGCTGTCCCGTCGATGTTGACAGAGGGGTGCTCCCTTTGCTGTTTCCTGAAGTCCACGATCATCTCTTTTGTTTTACTGACATTGAGTGAGAGGTTATTTTCCTGACACCACACTCCGAGGGCCCTCACCTCCTCCCTGTAGGCCATCTCATTGCTGTTGATAATCAAGCCCACCACTGTAGTGTCGTCTGCAAACTTGATGATTGAGTTGGAGGCGTGCATGGCCACGTAGTCATGGGTGAACAGGGAGTACAGGAAAGGGCTGAGAATGCACCCTTGTGGGGCCCTAGTGTTGAGGATCAGCGGAGTGGAGATGTTGTTTCCTACCTTCACCACCTGGGGGCGGACTGTCATTAAGTCCAGGACCCAGTTGCATAGGGCGGGGTCGAGACCCAGGGTCTCAAGCTTAATGATGAGTTTGGAGGGTAGTATGGTGTTGAATGCTGAGCTGTAGTCAATGAAAAACATTCTTACATAGGTATTCCTCTTGTCCAGATGGGGTAGGGCAGTGTGCAGTGTGATGGTGACTGCATCATCTGTGAACCTATTGGGGCGGTAAGCAAATTGGAGTGGGTCTAGGGTGTCAGGTAGGGTGGAAGTGATATGATCATTCACTAGTCTCTCAAAGCTCACAGTTCAGTTACCTTAGCTTTTTTGGGTGGCCATCTTGAAGCATGTGGGGACAGCAGACTGGGATAGGGATTGATTGAATATGTCCGTAAACACACCAGTCAGCTGGTCTGCGCATGCTCTGAGGACACGTCTGCGCCGGCAGCCTTGCGAGTTAACACATTTAAATGTTTTACTCACGTCGGCCATGTTGAAGGAGAACCCACAGTCTTTGCTAACGGGTTGTATTGGTGGCACTATATTGTCCTCAAAGAGCACAAAGAAGTTGTTTAATTTGTCTGGGAGCAAGACGTCGATGTCCGCGACGGGGCTGGTTTTCTTTTTGTAATCCGTGATTGTCTGTAGACCCTGCCACATAAGTTTTGTGTTTGCGCCGTTGAATTGCAACTCCATTTTGTCTCTATACTGATGCTTTGCTTGTTTGATTGCCTTACAGAGGGAATAACTACACTGTTTGTATTTGGTCATGTTTCCAGTCGCCTTGCCATGATTAAATGCGGTGGTATGTGCTTTCAGTTTTGCGCGAATGCTGCCATCAATCCACTGTTTCTGGTTAGGGAAGGTTTTAATAGTCACAGTGGGTACAACATTTCCTATACACTTCCTTATATACTCGCTCACCGAGTCAGCGTATACGTCAATGTTATTGTCTGAGGCTACCCGGAACATATCCCAGTGCACGTGATTGTGTCACGTCTGCTCCCACCACCAGCGCTTGAGGGCGCCAGGCTGCCCTGAAGCACGGTGGCTAGGAAAAACTCCCTAGAAAGGCTGGAACCTAGGAAGAAACCTAGAGAGGAACCAGGCTATGAGGGGTGGCCAGTCCTCTTCTGGATTTGCCGGGTGGAGATTATAACAGAACATGGCCAAGATGTTCAAATGTTCATAAATGACCAACATGGTCAAATAATAATAATCACAGTAGTTGTCGAGGGTGCAACAGGTCAGCACCTCAGGAGTAAATGTCAGTTGGCTTTTCATAGCCGATCATTAAGAGTATCTCTACCGCTCCTGCTGTCCTTAGAGAGTCGAAAACAGCAGGTCTGGGACAGGTAGCACGTCCGGTGAACAGGTCAGGGTTCCATAGCCGCAGGCAGAACAGTTGAAACTGGAGCAGCAGCACGGCCAGGTGGACTGGGGACAGCAAGGAGTCATCATGCCAGGTAGTCCTGAGGCATGGTCCTAGGGCTCAGGTCCTCCGAGAGAGAGAAAGAAAGAAAGAGAGAATTAGAGAGAGCATACTTAAATTCACTCAGGACACCGGATAAGACAGGAGAAATACTCCAGATATAACAGACTGACCCTAGCCCCCCGACACATAAACTACTGCAGCATAAATACTGGAGGCTGAGACAGGAGGGGTCAGGAGACACCCAATCCGATGATACCCCCGGACAGGGCCAAACAGGCAGGATATAACCCCACCCACTTTGCCAAAGCACAGCCCCCACACCACTCATCACCTGTTATTACCTCCCCTATATTTGTCAGTTCCCCAGCTCTGTTCCCCACTTCTGCATTGATTGTTCTTTGTTTGTGTTACCTGTTTGCGGACGCTGTTCCTGTCTCGTTCCATGTCCGTTATTTATTAAATGTTTTACTCCCCGTACCTGCTTCGCCTCTCCAGCGTCATTCCATGTGACAGATCAAAGCAATCTTGAAGCGTGAAATCCGATTGGTCAGACCGGTGTTGGATAGACCTAAGCACAGGTGCTTCCTGTTTTACTTTCTGGCTATGGGAGGGGAGCAACAAGATGGAGTTGTGGTCAGATTTGCCAAAGGGAGTGTGGGGGAGGGCCTTGTATGCATTGCGGAAGTTAGAATAGCAGTGATCGAGTGTGTGTACTCGCTCGTGTACTGCAATCCATATACTGATAGAATTTAGGTAGCCCTGTTCTCATATTAGCTTTGTTAAAACCTCCAGCTACAATAAATGCAGCCTCAGGATATATGGTTTCCAGTTTGCATAAAGTCCAGTGAAGTTCCTTGATGGCCGTCTTGGTATCCGCTTGCGGGGGGATATACACAGCCGTGACGATAACCGAGGAGAGTTCCCTTGGGAGATAATATGGTTGGCATTTGATTGTGAGGAATTCTAGGTCAGATGAACAAAAGGACTTGAGTTCTATGTTGTTACAATTATACCATGAGTCATTAATCATGAAACATACACCCCCCCCTTCTTCTTACCAGAGAGATGTTTGTTTCTGTCGGCGCGATGCACTGAAAATCCCGTTGGCTGTATGGACTCCGACAGCATTTCCCCAGCTAGCCATGTCTCCATGAAACAGAGTATGTTACGATCCCGGATATCTCTTTGAAAGTAACTCTTGCCCTAATATCTTCGACTTTGTTAACTAGGGACTGGACATTAGCGAGTAATATACTCAGAAGCGGTGGGTGGTGTGCGCCATATGAAGTCTCACTAGAAGACAGCTCCGGCAACTTCTCCGACGGCATTGTTTTGGGTCGGCCTCTGGAATCAGTTCAAATGCCCTGGGAGGTGCAGACAAAGGATGCGCTTTGGGAAAGTCGTATTCCTGGTCGTAGCGCTGGTTGTGCTGGTAAGTTGACATCTCTCTGATATCCAATAGTTCTTCCCGGCTGTATGTAATAACACTTAAGGTTTTCTGGGCTAACAATGTAAGAAATAATACATACAAAAACAAAATACTGCACAGTTTCCTAAGGACTTGAAGCGAAGCTGCCATCTCTATCGGCGCCATCTTGCAACTAGTATGTTCCTTGATGGCCATCTTTACTAATGTGACAGAAATCTGCTCTAAAGCAGATCCACACCCATCGGATGTATTGATCCTAATATAGTAGCCATATCTAGTTCCAAAGACTGGACCTAAAATTGTGTATAAACGATCATACAAGAGGTTTAACAATGATTCCTATGTCAAAGATGTGAAAAATATTTGGTGGTCTGATGTGTGCAATGAAGAACAACCTGACGCCACAATTGGTACACAGTTCAGACACTAATCAGTACCACACAAGAAATGCAGCCAGAGGTCTTTTCACAGTTTCCAGGTCCAGAACAGAGGCTGAGAAACACACAGTATTAAATAGAGCCATGACTGCATGGAACTCTCTGCCACCCAGGATAACTCAAGCCAGCAATAAAATCAGATTCAAAAACCAGATAAAAGAACACATTACGGCATGACAGGGACTGTGAATAGACACAGACATTTGTATGTATTTTGTTTTATATTTTGCATTGTATTATGTATTTTATTTGTTGTGTTTTTGTTTCTTGTTTCGACCCCAGGAAGAGTAGCCGATGCTTCGGCAACAGTTAATTGGGAATCCTAATTAAATGCTTATTTTTTTACATTCACAATGTATTGCCAGGTGTTCTCCCTGGTATATCAGATTCATTATGCTATATGGGCTCTCTCTTTCTCTGTTCTTTGTTCTTGTAATGGCTGTCGGGAGAGAGAGTAGACCAAGGCGCAGCGGAGTTAGTGTTCATCATGATTTTAATGGACGAAAGAACACTATACACAAAAACTAGTAAACTGACAGCCAAACAGTACTGTCAGGTGCAATACGTAACAGAAACAATTACCCACAAAACCCCAACGGACAAACAGGCACTTATGTGTGACTCCCAATCAGCAACAACCAACAACAGCTGTGCCTGATTGGAAGCCACACGGCCAAAATCAATGAGACAGACAACATAGAAAATGAACATAGAACGCCCACCCTGGCCTAACCAAAATAAAGAACAAAAAAACCCTCTCTATGGCCAGGGCGTTACAGTTCTCTTGCGAGTGTATTACCTTTTGCTGTGTCCTTATAATTTCAAGTCCCTAGATCATACAATACCTGGCAGGGAAATACGACATCTTTCTCAAGCTACGAAACAGCTATCAAACTCCTTCTTTTTTTTTACAGAAAATGATGACGTCTGTTTGGCCTCCCTCTTTCTCCATCTTTTAAGTTAAATCTAGAGCACAGCTTGATTTTAATCCTCCCACCCATCGTGTCTAGTATTACCTTTAAGTCAGTATTACATTGAATAATTTCCCCCTGAAAATTATTAACAAAACTCACAATTTCACGTCAAGATCAAACTACATTATCAATTTGCACTGAATCTGTGTTATTATTGTTGGCTTTGAAGGTCTTGTTAAGGTCCAAACTTTAGTTTCATCTACTGATACAAAAGTAAGGTTAAATTCCAATGCCCCCCCTTAGCCCCTCCCCCTTAGCCCCTCCCCTCCATTTTGCGCAATCCTGTGAGCCGTCTGAAGTGGGAGTGATGTCTCGATTCAACTTTAAACTAGGTATAGTGCATTTTCAGCCCTCTAGTTGGCCCTCCAAATGAAGCGAATCGAGTTGCAGACTTCCGAGCGAGTTGTAATCAAACTACCCATGAAGCTCTGCGACCCAGGCTGGAAAGTCTCTGCAGGAAAGATGGCTGCCAAAAATAATAGGATGGATACAAATGTAAGTAATTAGAACTTCATATCAAATCATGCGAACATTTTACAGTTAAGAGGAATATGTTAGTTAATGCAGAGGAACATGATTATGCATATTCATTTTATGAAAATGGCTATTTAGCATGCTGGATGAATAGTTAACATTAGCTAACAGGCTAGCTAGCTAACTAGCTATATATTTACAGTTGAAGTTGGATGTTTACATACACTTAGGTTGGAGTCATTAAAACTCGTTTTTCAACCACTCCACAAATTTCTTGTTAACAACCTCTAGTTTTGGCAAGTCGGTCTACTTTGTGCATGAAACAAGTCATTTTTCCAACAATTGTTTACAGACAGATTATTTCACTTATAATTCACTGTATCACAATTCCAGTGGGTCAGAAGTTTACGAACACTAAGTTGACTGTGCCTTTAAACAGCTTGGAAAATTCCAGAAAATTATGTCATGGCTTTAGAAGCTTCTGTGAGGCTATTTGACATCATTTGAGTCAATTGGAGGTATACCTGTGGATGTATTTCAAGGCCTACCTTCAAACTCAGTGCCTCTTCGCTTGACATCATGGGAAAATCAAAAGAAATCAGCCAAGACCTCAGAAAAAAATGGTAGACCTCCACACGTCTGGTTCATCCTTGGGAGCAATTTCCAAATGCCTGAAGGTACCACGTTCATCTGTACAAACAATAGCATGCAAGCATAAACACCATGGCACCACGCAGCCATCATACCGCTCAGGAAGGAGACGCATTCTGTCTCTTAGAGATGAACGTACTTTGGTGCGAAAAGTGCAAATCAATCCCTGAACAACAGCAAAGGACCTTGTGAAGATTCTGAAGGAAACAGGTACAAAAGTATCTATATCCACAGTAAAACGAGTCCTATATCGACATAACCTGAAAGGCTGCTCAGCAAGGAAGAAGCCACTGCTCCAAAACCACCATAAAAAGCGAGACTACGGTTTGCAACTGCACATGGGGATAAAGATCATACTTTTTGGAGAAATGCCCTCTGGTCTTTTTTTCACACAAGTGGAAAAAAGGCTGCCTAAGTATGGCTTCCAATCAGAGACAACGATAGACACCTGCCTCTGATTGGAAACCATACCCGGCCAAATCATTGAAAACAAAACATAGAATGCCCTCCCATCTATCACACCCTGGCCTAGCTAAACAGAGAAAACACAGCTCTCCTAGGTCAGAGCGTGACAGTACCCCCCCACCCCAAAGGTGCGGACTCCCGGCCGCAAACCTGAACCTATTGGGGAGGGTCCTGGTGGGCATCTATAATTGGCGGCGGCTCTGGTTCGAGGCGTAGCCCCCACACCGCCCGCTGTGGATCAGCGCCGGAGGCTCTGAACTGCCGACCGCCGCTGAAGACTCTGGGCTGCAGGCCGTCGCTGAAGACTCTGGGCTGCAGGCCGTCGCTGAAGACTCTGGGCTGCAGACTGTCGCTGAAGACTCTGGGCTGCAGACCGTCGCTGAAGACTCCGGGCTGCAGACCGTTGCTGAAGGCTCCGGACTGGGGAGCGTCGCTGGAGGCTCCGGACTGGGGAGCGTCGCTGGAGGCTCCGGGCTGAGGAGCATCGCTGGAGGCTCCGGGCTGAGGAGCGTCGCTGGTGGCTCCGGGCTGAGGAACGTTGCTGGAGGCTCCGGGCTGAGGAGCGTCGCTGGAGGCTCCGGGCTGAGGAGCGTCGCTGGAGGCTCCGGGCTGAGGAGCGTCTCTGTAGGTTCCGGACTGGGGACCTTCGCTGCAGGCTCCGTGCCATGGATCATCACTACTGGTTCCGTGCCATGGATCATCACTGGAAGCTTTGTGCCATGGATCATCACTGGAGGCTCTGGGCCATGGATTATCACCAGAGGCTTCGTGCCATGGATCATCCCTACAGGCTCCGGGCCATGGATCATCACTGGAGGCTTCGTGCCATGGATCATCCCTACTGGCTCCGGGCCATGGATCATCACTGGAGGCTTCGTGCCATGGATTATCACTACAGGCTCCGGGCCATGGATCATCACTGGAGGCTTCGTGCCATGGATTATCACTGGAGGCTTCGGACCATTGATTATCACTGGAGGCTTCCTACGGGGAGCTGGAACCCGTCTCACCAGACTGGAGAGACGCACTGAGGACCGCGTGCTCAGAGCAGGCACCGGCCATACTGGGCTATGGTGGCGCATGGAGGGAGAGTTTGCGGAGCAGGCACAGGACTTACTGGGCTATGGTGGCGCACTGGAGGGAGAGTGTGCAGAGCAGGCACAGGGTATACTGGGCCTTGGAGGCTTACTGGAGGTCTGGCGCTGAGGGCTGGCACAACCGTCCTGGCTCGATGTTGACTATAGCCCGGCAAGGGCGGAGCGCTGGTACAGGACGAACTGGGCTGTGCTGGTGAATGAGGGGTACCGTGCGTAGAGCAGGTGCAGGATAACCTGGGCCGAAGAGACGCACTGGAGACCAGATACGTTGAGCCGGTGCACTTCTCCCTGGCTGCCGGCCAACTCTAGCACGGCAACGGTGAGGAGCTTGCACCAAGCGCACCGGGCTGTGAGTACGCACTGGCGACACAGTGCGTATCACCGCATAACATGATGCTTGCTCTGTCACTCGCTCCCCACGGTAAGCACGGGGAGTTGGCTCAGGTCTTAACCTCGCCTTCGCCAATCTACCCGTGTGCATGTTTGAGAAAAAACCAAGCCGTTAAGGTTGAAGGAATTGTCCACAGAGCTAAGAGACAGGATTGTGTTGAGGCACAGATTTGTGGATGGGTAACAAAACATTTATGCAGCATTGAAGGTCCCCAAGAACATAGTGGCCTCCATCATTCTTAAATGGAAGAAGTTTGGAACCACCAAGACTCTTCCTAGAGCTGGCCGCCCGGTCAAACTGAGCAATCGGGGGAGAAGGGTCAGGAAGTTGAACAAGAACCCGATGGTCACTCTGAGAGAGCTCCAGAGTTCCTCTGTGGAGATGGGAGAACCTTCCAGAAGGACATTCATCTCTGCAGCGTTTCACCAATCAGGCCTTTATGGTAGAGTGGCCAGACGGAAGCCACTCCACAGTAAAATACACATGACAGCCTGTTTGGAGTTTGCCAAAAGGCATCTAAAGGACTCTCAGACCATGTGAAACAAGATTCTCTGGTCTGATGAAATCAAGATTGAACTTTGGCCTGAATGGCAAGTGTCACATCTGGAGGAAACCAGCACCATCCCTACGGTGAAGCATGGTGGTGGCAACGCAGGAAGGGTTTCGGGACAAGTTTCTGAGTGGCCCAGCCATAACCCGGACTTAAACCTGATCGGTTATCAGAGGAGAAAATAGATGTGCAGCGATGCTCCCCATCCAACCTGACAGAGCTTGAGAGGATCTGCAGAGAATAATTGGAGAAACTCCCCAAATACAGTTGTGCCAAGCTTGTAGTGTCATACCCAAGAAGACTCCAGGCTTCCAAAGGTGCTTCAACAAAGTACTGAGTAAACGGTCTGAATGTAATATTAAAATTTTTATACGTTTTTGCTTTGTCATTATGGGGTATTGTGTGTAGATTGATGAGGATTTTTTTTAATCAATTTTCTAACAAGGCTGTAATGTAACAAAATCTTGAGAAAGTCAAGGGGTCTGAATACGTTCCGAATGCACTGTATGTAGCCGATTTGTGTATGGACCCTAAACATTTGGTATAAAAATTAGTTCAGAACAGAGGTTTGAGTTGTTCTATAATGCTTCCACTAGTTAATAATTAATCTCCAAGAAATTGCAGAAAATGACTGAAGTTAATGTGACTCTTACATGTGAAACTGCTATTATGGAATGAAAGTCCTGCTTCAGATCCAACTCCACATTGAACCACAGCCAGAGGATGGGTTCATTACGGGTACATTGTTGTTCTGCTGTTCTCATTTGTTGCTCATATGGTAAGTACGTATTTGTCGCATGAAATATAAGGAAAGCTATTACTGCCGCCAGTACAGTCATTGTGGAAAAACACAAGGCTCATCATCAATGAATTGCGTGGTATCTGTTTTTGCGGCTTCTGATGTTCGCGAGTGATATGGTGATGTCCCTATTCGTAGGGCCATTTATCTCTCCCTACCACTTTTGCTGTTTTCGAGTGCAACTCCCCCACTGAAGGGCACGTAAAAATGAGGGGAAGGGACAACGGACAGTATTGGGACAGAGCCTTTGTATAACAAAAGGTTAGAGATTATCTATCCCTAAACTCCTAAATACTTTTGACCTGTAACCTTTGTATGAATATCATTATACCTTATTCCATAATTCCTTAGAGCCCTCAGTGAATCCCTGTTTACGAGAAGTGAATAGAAGCTTTAAGCTAGTGGACGCTGCAGGTATAAACCATGTTTTCGACTTTTTCACGTGTCCTCCATAATTAGCTTAATTCCCCTCTGCGTTAGTGCGTCTTGTTTGGTCCTAGCACACTTGACATCCCCAGTGGGCTTTCCTGAGATTGTAGAAGATTAGCTTCATGCTTTTTGTGTCGCTATTCAAGAAGAATGATTAACGCTCATCTGTACTGGTTGTCTGCAGTGTGTGCTGCAGCGTAACATAATTTGCACCACGTGAGTCAGAGCCTCTGAAGAGGGTGATGGAATAAACAAAACACCTCTAACAGTTTGTCAGGTGAGGGAGGATGTCATTAGCACACCATGTTGTTGACAATCTGCTAGTCGAACAAAAATTGGTTCAGAATGGAACAATGTCTATGAAATTCCCTAAAAACAGTTGAAGATCTCTTTGAAGAGCCCTGAGAGAAAATACAAGAGTAACTACAGTACCAATCAAAAGTTTAGACACACCTACTCATTCAAGGGTTTTTCTTTATTTTTACTATTTTCTACATTGTAGAATAATAGTGAAGACATCAAAACTATGAAATAACACATATGGAATCATGTAGTAACCAAAAAAGTGTTGAACAAATATATTTTATATTTGAGATTCTTAAAATAGCCACCCATTGCCTTGATGACAGCTTGCACACTCTTGGCATTCTCTCAACCAGCTTCACCTTGAATGCTTTTCCAACAGTCTTGAAGGAGTTCCCACATATGGTGAGCACTTGGTGGCTGCTTTTCTAGGTCATCTGATGCAGCACTCCATCACTCTCCTTCTTAGTCAAATAGCCCTTACACAGCCTGGTCATTGTCCTGTGAAAAACAAATGATAGTCTCACTAAGCCCAAATCAGATGGGATGGCGTTTCACTGCAGAATGCTGTGGTAGCCATGCTGGTTAAGTGTGAATTCTAAACAAATCACAGACAGTGTCACCAGCAAAGCACCCCCACACCATAACACCTCCTCCTCCATGTTTTATGGTGCGAAATACACATAGATCATCCATTTACTCACACCGAGTCTCACAAAGATACCAAAAATCTCAAATTTGGACTCCAGACCGAAGGACACATTTGCACCGGTCTAATGCCCATTGCTCGTGTTTCTTGGCCCAAGCAAGTCTCTTCTTCTTATTGGTGTCCTTTAGTAGGGGTTTCTTTGCAGCAATTCGACCATGAAGGCCTGATTCACGTAGTCTCCTCTGAACAGTTGATGTTGAGATGTGTCTGTTACTTGAACTCCGTGAAGCATTTATTTGGGCTGCAATTCCTGAGGCTGGTAACTCTAATGAACTTATCCTCCGCAGCAGAGGTAACTCTGGGTCTGCGGAGTTTCATGCTGTAGAGGTTAATGCTAATAAGAATCAGAATTAAAGCCAACTTGATGGATGCATTCCAGAACCTGTCTGTTTTTACCCGCTTTAATTACAAATTAAGCCGCATGTGTAACGGCTGTCGTAGAGAGGGGACCAAAGCGCAGCGTGTTTAGTGCTCATAATGAATATTTATTAAACTCAGAACACTAAAGACAAAATAACAAATTAACAGCCAACAGTTCTGTCAGGTAACAGATAACTAAACAGAAAATAACTACCCACAAACACAGATGGAAAAAAACCCTACTTAAGTATGATCTCCAATTAGAGACGAGGACCAGCTGCCTCTAATTGGAGATCATCCCAAAAAACATCAACATAGAAATAGAAAACTAGAACTAAACATAGATATAGAAAACAGAAAAACACAAAACACCCCCTGTCACGCCCTGACCTACTCTACCATAGAAAATAACATCTTACTATGGTCAGGACGTGACAGCATGAACCTAACTTTTACATTGAGCGCTGCAGCATTTACTTATAAACTTGGTCATCATCTTTATGCTGTAGTTCACAAGGCTTCATAGAAAACATTTTTAAAAAATGGTCTTCTGATGGATCTTGTCCTCCTAAATCGGGGTTGTAGCGATTGTCTTCCAGTCTGTGTGATCTCTCCAGTGTATGACGTTCATTCTCTTCGCTGGGCTGCTGTTGTTTTTCATGTCTATATTTGGCCCGGGTGTTGGCTGTTTGTTGTTATCTGTAGAGGAAGGTGGAAGAAGCCCTGAAAGCATGTGATTGCAGGGCTCACTCTGTCAGTGTCAATCCCAGGCCTAATCCTCCACTTCCCTGCCTCTAAATCCTCCCCTCAGGCACCCAAACTCTCCCATCTAGACAAATCATCATCACGTATGCTTTTCTCCACGAGGAAGCAGATAGATTATATGCAATAAAATGTAGGCTTTATTCCCTCACACAGATGGTGGATTAGAATAACCAGTATGGGTAGAGGGGCAGCAAATGTCGCAGTATGACACTGTCACGTTCGTCGTAAAGATGGGACCAAGGCGCAGCAGGAATGTGAATACTCATCTTCTTTATTATGAAGAAAACCAAAATAAACACTTAAACAAAAACAACGACGAGAAACAGTCCTGTAAGGCACACAGCTACACATGGAACAACTACCGACAAAAACCCATGGAAAAACACCCCTACTAAATAGGACCTTCAATTAGAGGCAACGAGGAACAGCTGTCTCCAATTGAAGGTCAAACCAATAAACTAAACATAGAAATAGAAAAACTAGAACAAACATAGAAATATACTAACATAGAACATTAACCAAAAAAAAACGAAACACACGTCCTGACCAAACTACAATAACAAATAACCCCTTTACTGGTCAGGATGTGACAGACACAGAGGACAATGAAGTTAGGGACTTTTGCACAACTGAGGTTAAGTCTGGAAAAGCATGGGTAGGAGTGGCAGTGACACCATGTATACTATAAAGAATGGATTCTTATCAACTGTGTTGAAATTGTGTCTCAAATAAACATACAAATTAACAGAATAATATTTTCTCTTCCATGCCGAAATGTGAGATTATCATCCTAATTGGTTGGCTAGTTGGGTTGCCACAGGGAGTTATCTCTCACGCTGGGAGAGATGATGGCACTGCTGAGCGCCTGCTTCAGCAAGGGCACACAGATTCAGATGTAGGAGGTGCATGGACTCTAGTAACTTCAAATTGATGGTGGAACTTTGTGTTTCCCATTCAGAGAGCTGAAAACATTTTTTTTTATGTAGAAAGGCCAGAAACAGTATTTTAGCATATCAGATATCTACTGCTGTTATTGACCAGGGGCAATGTTGCAATGGAGTCAGGCAAGTCACAATAGCGCTCCACTGGATTTAGTATACACTGTAGCAACATTGGTCTCTCAGGGAGACGAGAAATCATCAGAAGACATGACAGTCTTCTGATGAAATGGTACATTTTATTTCCTCTTAACACCCAACCCTGACAGAGCAGGCTCATTATGCATTCACTCCTTTAAGCATTCCCTCTTGTTTTTGTTTTGACGTTATGCAGCAGTGTCTGGCGCCTGAGGCTGCATCATTGTGAATGACAGGGAGAGGAAATGGTCCTGTCAAGCGCAATTCATGTCCTCTCCCACTCACCGGGGTGATAATCAGACTTCACAATTTTAGACTGAGAGGCTGGGGGTGCTGAGTTACTGCTGTGTCGGCACACATTATGGACGGCCATGTTTCCTATTCAACCCTGGCCACCACCGAATGTCGCAAAGCACTCTCCTGAATGCCATATTTTCTATTAGGGTTCAGATGTGAAGAGACGATATGTGGTGTGTGTAACAGACCTGGGTTCAAATAGTATTTGTATCTTTGATACTTTATCTGCCCTTGATTGAACTTGCCTAGTGTAATAAAACCAGTAAAATAGTCAGTAAAAATGTATATCACTCGTTAGCCAGTTTTCTACAGCAGGAAAATAATCCTGCACTAACAGGAAATGTGAATTATTATGTGGATTATAATTAATGTAATTCTTTGTAAGGGTTGATACCTTTTTCGTTAGGGCAAATCAAGTCTGAAGTTTCAGAGTGGAAATTACAAACTTTAGAAGCTTTTTAAAAACTCAAATACACTACAAGTTTGCATTTCCTGCTTTGCAGGAGAATTCTCAGGAACAAAAGAGTGATCCAATTTAGATCATACATCTGTATTATGTTCTTGGCATTTGGGAATCTTTAGGGCAGTTGGAGATTTACTCTTCAATCAACAGATAAAGTGTAAGTGCATTTTCCCACCAAACATAGGATGATTTGAGAGGTGTTTTACATTTGTCACACTTGAGCCTCTTGGCTCTGGAAAGTACAGAAATAAAAAAATCAACGCCTGTGTCTTAGAGGTGGTTCTAACATGTT
This sequence comes from Salmo salar, assembly GCF_965601325.2. Taxonomy (NCBI): domain Eukaryota; kingdom Metazoa; phylum Chordata; class Actinopteri; order Salmoniformes; family Salmonidae; genus Salmo; species Salmo salar. The sequence goes on along the minus strand of NC_138305.1, from coordinate 77,960,631 downwards.
AATAGACACTTTTATACAAAGTGATCCAAAGTGAGTATTTACAATTCATAGTGAAACATTATCTGTGGTGTACATGTACTATATTTTTTATTTAACTAGGCAAGACAGTTATGAACAAATTCTTATTTACAATGATGGCCTACCTCGGCCAAACCCTAACCTGGACGATGCTGGGCCAATTGTGCACTGCCCTATGGGACTACCAATCACTGTCACGACTTCCGCCGAAGTCGGTTCCTCTCCTTGTTCGGGCGGCGTTCGGCGGTCGGCGTCACCTGTCTTCTAGCCATCGCCGATCCACCTTTCATTTTCCATTTGTTTTGTCTTGTTTTCCCACACACCTGGTTTACATTTCCCTCATTACTTGTTGTGTATTTAACCTTCTGTTCCCCCCATGTCTGTATGTGAAATAGTTTATTGTCAAGGTTGGCACGCTTCCGGCTGGTTTGCGCCGGGTTTTGTTTTTATACCCGTGCTTCGTGGCAGCCGGTACGTTGTACTTGGGTTTTGTACTTTGTGCTGCCTTACTTGTTCGTTGGGCATTTGTTTTGTGACACGGTTGCGTACTGTTCATTATGATTGCCTAAGTAAAGTGCTTTGTCCACTCATCTCTGCTCTCCTGCGCCTGACTTCCATGCACCAGCTACACTCACCCCATGACAATCACGACTGGTTGTGATACAGCCTGGAATTAAACCAGGGTCTGTAGTGACGCCTCTAGCACTGAGATGCAGTGCCTTAGACCACTGCGCCACTCGGGAGCCCTGTATGTGACCCATGTGGGAATCAAACCTCACGTTCAACCCCTAGACCATCCAGCATTCAAAGAATGTGTCAAATGTCCAAGAAGGAAAAAGATCTTGCAATCTTATCTGCAGTTTGGCAGAGAGATGTGTCTTTAGAATCTTGCCTGTCTGGGCTTTTCTTTGTATTGGCACAGATCAAATCACGCCGGAACCGAAGCACCAGAATTCAAAGTAAACAACAGGAAGCGCGGGAATTCACAATTCATCCAGTCACTGTCCTGAGTGTCCTCTATCCTCAACACTGCATTTTTTTTATTGTGGTTTGACTGCAGAGCCACATTCTGTTTTCACTTGAAAAAAAACAATCACAATCGCTATAACACCTAATTTCAAGACCCATTTTGAGCTCAGCACACATACACCATCTTTCCAAAACAGGTCAACAGGTTGCACCTCTTCAAACACCATCTCCATTCCATTATTCTTTAAGAATTGCTGCACAGAGGACATGGAACAAGGTGGCAGTATTCTGAATTCTGCACTGCAGCAGTTGAGAAGGATATGAATGAAGTGCGAAAAGAGAGAATTTACAACTTGTACACTTCAGCAGAAACAGAGAGCTGCTTGACGGGATGCTTTTTCAGGCGGAGAGGTTGTGAGACGGATACGGGAAGCTGTTCGATTTCTCTGCTGCCTTGCTGTTCAGAGACGCTGTTCCTCAACCTTACACAAAATGTGTGCACACACAAAATGTATGCACACGCAAACTGACATCCATGCGCACACCCACTCTCTCTTTCGCTCTCTCTCTCTCTCCCTCATTCACACACACACACACACACACACACCACACACACACACACACACACACACACACACACACACACACACACACACACACACACACACACACACACACACACACACACACACACACACACACACACACACACACACACACACACACACACACACACACACATCTCGTTCTTGTCCACACACACGAACAGCACACAGTCGACAGTGAGAAGCATGAATCTTATGTGAGACCTACCCTTGGGGTTGTCTGTAGTCTACAGAGCAGGGAGAGGAGCAGAACTCTCAGCCCTGCAAAGCTCATCAGTAGCGGTGCGTGTGTAAAATCACAAGGGGAAGCCAAGCCAGGAAAATAAAGGCATATTACAACCTATATAATTGCGTTGTTTGCTCAATAACCTATTAGTTCATATGCCTTGCCACCATGATATAGAGGCCTAAGGCCGAGACAATAAGAAGACAGTGGCAGAAAACATTTTGTGTTTCATCACATAACCGGACAGCAACATCTGTCCGGTGAAGTTCAAAAACCATATTGCATGTAACAAACAGTTACACGACCTACAGAATGGTCAAGCAAGTTAATGTTTCAGATATTCTCTGACTACTTAACAACTATTGATTTAGACTCAAGTTGGAAAGAAAACAGGTGTTGCCTTCACTATTCTGGCACCATTTCAGCATCATCTAATCACCTATGTTTAGTCTAATACAGTGACAACTAAAATATACCAACAACTATTTAGTCCAATCAACGTAAGCTAAATATGATGTGGTTGTCCATGGTCCTGATTTCTCAACAACACTAATCATCTCTGTTACTGCTGTAATTGGAAGACTGGCTAAATGAGAGACATGCAAGGGGGGCTGGGAGTTTGAAAGACTGTCATGTACTCTGCGTGAGAGTGTGTTAATGGTTTTGGTGTGTTGTGCTATCTGCTTGACAATTTGTGTTGGTGGAATGTAATGTGCTGTGTGCTCAAACGTGTGTCTTCATGGTGTATGCGTGTGCACACGTGCCTGTATCAGGCCTCGGATCCTATGATGCTGATCATTCCACCTCACTATTTGCTCTTACACTAGTCATCCTTGACTACTGTAGTGTACTGATATGCACTCTCTAGAGACAGCAGGAGCGGTAGAGATACTCTCAAAGATCGGCTATGAAAAAGCCAACTGACACTTACTCTTGTGTTACTGACTTGTTGCACCCTCGACAACTACTATGATTATTATTATTTGACAATGCTGGTCATTTATGAACATTTGAACATCTAGGCCATGTGCTGTTATAATCTCCACCCGGCACAGCCAGAAGAGGACTGGCCACCCCTCATAGCCTGGTTCCTCTCTAGGTTTCTTCCTAGGTTTTGGCCTTTCTAGGGAGTTTTTCCTAGCCACCGTGCTTCTACACCTGCATTGCTTGCTGTTTGGGGTTTTAGGCTGGGTTTCTGTACAGCACTTTGTGATATCAGCTGATGTAAGAAGGGCTATATAAATACATTTTATTTGATTTGATTTGATACTGCCCGGGGACCACAGCACCACAGTTGGCCTGAACTTTCAAACAACAATCCGACCAATTAACCAACAAACACACCCAACCACAGCAAATACATGGTTATTCTCTGATATGCACATGGGTTTCTCTAATACAGTTAGTCAAGGCGTTGAAGACTATGATGTGATACAAAATGCTACAGGCAGATAATGACAGCACTGGGTGGAGCCCATTTGGTGTTAACATGCCGTGCAAATGTCACATTTCCATCTGGTACGATTCAAACGTCGGCACAAGGTTAGAGATTGTCACGCTCTTCCTTATCAAAGATGCCATAATGCCTACAGTGGTTTTGCCTCATTGATTTGATCAGTCTGGTCTCAAACTAGACTTAACAGAGTAAATGTAAATCTGGGACATTGAAGTTAGTATGATATGGTTGGTCATGGTGGATGGGCACATGTATAACGCAAACGTTACACATGTATAACAACTTTAGCATTTTAGCTAATTAGCAACTTTTCAACTATTTACTACTTTTAAGCTACTTTGCAACTACTTAGCATGTTAGCTAACCCTTCCCATGACCTTAACCCTTTTAGCCAACCCTAACCCTAACCTTAACCCTTTAACCTAATTCCTCAACCTAACCTTAACTATAACCCCTAACCCATAGCCTAGCTAACGTTAGCCAACTAGCTAACGTTAGCCACCTAGCTAGAATTTGTAACATATTATAGGTTTATCAAATTCTTAACATATTGTATGCTTTGCAAATTTGTAACATATTGTACGTTTTGCAAATTCATAACATATAATACAAATTGTAATTTGTAACATATCATACAAAATGGCTAATGGGCATTCACAAATTAATACATACCATATCAAATCAAATCAAATGTATTTTTATATAGCCCTTCGTACATCAGCTGATATTCTCAAAGTGCTGTACAGAAACCCAGCCTAAAACCCCAAACAGCAAGCAAAGCATGTGAAAGAAGCACGGTGGCTAGGAAAAACTCCCTAGGAAAAACTCCCTAGAAAGGCCAAAAACCTAGGAAGAAACCTAGAGAGGAACCAGGCTATGAGGGGTGGCCAGTCCTCTTCTGGCTGTGCAGGGTGGATATTATAACAGAACATGGTCAAAATGTTAAAATGTTAAAATGTTCATAAATGACCAGCATGGTCAAATAATAATAATCATAGTAGTTGTCGAGGGTGCAACAAGCACGTCCGGTGAACAGGTCAGGGTTCCATAGCCGCAGGCAGAACAGTTGAAACTGGAGCAGCAGCACGGCCAGGTGGACTGGGGACAGCAAGGAGTCATCATACCAGGTAGTCCTGAGGCATGGTCCTAGGGCTCAGGTCCTCCGAGAGAAAGACAGAAAGAGAGAAAGAGAGAATTAGAGAGAGCATATTTAAATACACACAGGACACCGGATAAGACAAGAGAAATACTCCAGATGTAACAGACTGACCCTAGCCCCCCGACACATAAACTACTGCAGCATAAATACTGGAGGCTGAGACATATGAAATGTAACATACTGTATCATACTATATAGAATGTCTCGGATTTACATACAGAATAATATAAAATGCTCTGAGACCAGGTTGGATAAATGGTTATGTTCTAAACATTAGGCTCCTGAGTGGCGCAGTGGTGTAAGGCACTGCATCTCAGTGCAAGAGGTGTCACTACAGTCCTGGTTCAAATCCAGGCTGTATCACATCTGGCTGTGATTGGGAGTCCCATAGGGTGACACACAATTGGACCAGCTTTGTTTGGCTGGGGAAGGCCATCATTGTAAATAAGAATTTGTTCTTAACTGACTTGCCTAGTTAAATAAAACATGACTCACTAAAGATGGGATGTCAACACAGTCCCAACCTTTCTGTATGTCGTCACTCAAGCAGGATATTTAGTCAGAGATATTCTGTCCTGTAATCCTATCCACAACTTGCAATTACAACACTACAGTAGGCCTTACAATGTAGCTGATATGGATCTGTATGATGTCATGGTGGACAAATTATGTTTTTCAACCTTTTTGTCAGAAGAGGGCAGTGTTGTATGGTAAATACATTTCTCACAACATTGGCTGTTGCTACCCTTGGCATTATACGCATGATAACCTTTATGTATAGCTGACACACTGCATGTAGTTTTGACCAAGTGCTGCATTCTGCAATTGACATCATTGTAGTGTTGTTTTACATTATTAAAATAACAACTGAAGGGGAAATATATAGGCCCTTGAAATACAATATGCTGTGCGTTTGGAGGTCAGCTGCTGGTTGTGCAATGCTTTGTGTGACTGAATAATTTTCCCCTGGTGGCACAGCATTCTGCAGCGATGCGCCATGCCATCTGTTTTGCGCTTAGTGGGACTATCATTTGTTTTTTAACAGGACAATGACCCAACACACCTACAGGCTGTGTAACGGCTACTATTTGACCAAGAATGGAGTCCCAAGAATGGAGTGATGGAGTGCTGCATCAGATGACCTGGCCTCCACATTCATCCAACCTCAACCCAATTGAGATGGTTTGGGATGAGTTGGACCGAGTGAAGGAAAAGCAGCCAACAAGTGGTCAGCATATGTGGGAACTCCTTCAAGACTGTTGGAAAAGCATTCCAGGTGAAGCTGGTTGAGAAAATGCCAAGCGTGTTTAAAGCTGTCATCAAGGCAATAGGTGGCTACTTTGAAGAATATAAAATATGTTTTTTTATTTGTTTAACACTATTGGTTATTACATGATTCTATATGTGTTATTTCATATTTGATGTCTATTATTCTACAATGTAGAAAATCCCTTGAATGAGTAGGTTTGTCCAAACTTTTGACTGGTACTGCATATACAGTCAATTGGGTTTATTCATTCATTCAAGTTATTCAAGTACCAGTGGCAGTTTTAGCTTGTTCCCTGCCCATATTTTCATTGTTATATGCCAAATTATTATTGTTATGTCTATTGACAAAGACAAACTTCCACCCTAACACACATGTCAAGTGATACCATGTTTAGTAACCTGTAAAACAGGTTTTTGTTAACTCCTTTGTACTAAAAGTAATTATATTGTAAGTATACTTTGAAGACCAATCTATTGAGGCCAGAACCTGCAAGTGAGATGGGGAAATTGACCTCACAGTTATTTGTGACACAATGGGAGTTTCTGATACATACAATTCTGAACGTGAAAGGTATTGACAGTTGATATAGTATGAGTTATATGCCAAATTATTATTGTTTTGTGTATTGACAAAGAAAAACGTCCATCCTGACACACAAGTATAATGTGATACCATGTTTATAATTTGTAATACATTTTTTATGCTCATGGTGTCACCCTGATCTGTTTCACCTGTCCTTGTGATTGTCTCCACCCCCTCCATGTGTTGCCCATCTTCCCCATTATCCCCTGTGTATTTATACCTGTGTTCTCTGTTTGTCTGTTGCCAGTTTGTCACCTTATCCTGATACATGGCTACTATCGACAGTGGAGGTGGGGTTACAAATTCACAATTGACCAGACTATATGCAACCAAATAGGCCTACCCCAGGAGGTTCCTGAGGCCATGTATTTCACTCAAGGCTATACAGTTGTTAAAAGCATGAAATGTTTCTTGCAGCTAGGGACCGAACAGTCAGGGACCAAAACAATATGAGAAAAAAACACTGAAAACTCAGACACAGCTGTTCTTTCTGTATTCCCGTGGACTGGATCTGGTGCCATGCCAAAATACAGAGGTGCTTTTGAGAAAATGATGAATGTGCAGAGGTATGTAGACTAATTAGCAGTTTGAGTGTATCTTATTGTGTTGTAACCATTGCACCATATCATGTAGACATAGCCTAGGCACTCTACCAGTTAGCATACAGTATGTGCCCTGTCTTTATGACAAGGGGGTTGAGGAGATAGACAGTAACTGTGTCACCTAACATTGTAAGAAACAGTAATTGTGTCATACGTTGCAGAATGGACAGAATAAAAATGAATGGTGGTGTTGCATTTTAATTACTTAGGATCTTGTCTACTTGCTTAAAAAAAAATGATATCATGGATGGTCAGTCCTTGCATCCATAGGTCTGTCAATGCATTTGAGAGTGGTTATATTTCTCCTGGACAATTGCCCAACTTTTTACCAAAACAGAGGTGTGGTGACCACTTTGTTATTGTTTCAATTAAAGATTCTAGCTTTAAAGGGGAAATGTACCTAAATTCCAGATTTCCCAAGTGATTCCACACATTGAAACTAGTTTGGTGTAGTTTGTCTTCACCTCTCTCCCTGCAGTCAAGACCTTGAAAGCTGAAAAAACGGGTCATGTGACTTGTAATGTTTCTTTGTGCACTACTAGCTCTGCTCTGTTGTCAGTCAAAGAGCGATTGAGAAATCTGTGAATTGTGGACAAATTCTTTGCTTAATTGAAAGCATACGGCCAAATTAGATATTTTTATTAAAAGTACTATCGGTTTGATTGTGATTATTTTCTGTCATTTTATGTGGCCGACTGCAACAACAGCGGAGATGGGTAACAACTGCGGATGTGTGCTCTCGTGGGGCAACTCTGTGACATATGCCCTTATTTGGAGCTTGATGTCACAGATGCTAGTTTAATGGCAGGGAGAAGGAGCTGGTGCAAAAGATGAAAGACAGGTTGCCTAAAGTTAGTTTTGAAAAGTGGAAATCCAAAGAGATGGCAGCAAGAGCAAGCTGGTGTCCGGTACGTGGCTGCAAGAAATCTAGGGAAGAAGGCACAAAATGTTACTGTTTTCCATTGAAAGATACAGACAGATGCAAAAGATGGCTAGTAGCAATAAAAAAACTGTAAATATGATTTAAACACTCCTATAGCCAATCTTGCAAATCTATGTTTGTGCAGTAGCCTAAGCACTTCATCGACGATGACTACGAAAGAGATATACAATCGGAAATAATGGGGAAAAAACTCAGACAAAACCGATAGTACTGTTGAGAAAATTAGCTCATTTGGCCGTATGCTTTCAATAAAACAAAGAATTTGTCCAAATTTCTCAATCGCTCTTTGACTGACAACGGAGCAGAGCTATCTATGCACAAAGAAAGGTCATGTGACCCATTTTTGCCACTTTCCAGTTCTAGACTGCAGGGAGAGAGAAGAGGAAAAGGAAAATTCCACCTAACTAGTTTTAATGTGTGGAATCACTTGGGATACACCAGTCTCAGTTTCAACAGTGAAGAGGATGGGATGCTGGCCTTCTAGGCAGAGTTGCAAAGAAAAAGACATTTCTAATAAAAAGAAAAGATTAAGCTGGGTAAAAGAACACAGACACTGGACAGAGGAACTCTGCCTAGAAGGCCAGCATCCCGGAGTTGCCTCTTCACTGTTGACGTTGAGACTGGTGTTTTGCAGGTACTATTTAATGAAGCTGCCAGTTGAGGACTTGTGAGGCGTCTGTTTCTCAAACTAGACACTGTAATGTACATGTCCTCTTGCTCAGTTGTGCACCGGGGTCTCCCACTCTTCTTTCTATTCTGGTTAGAGCCAGTTTGCTCTGTTCTGTGAAGGGAGTAGTACACAGCGTTGTACAAGATCTTCAGTTTCTTGGCAATTTCTTGCATGGAATAGCCTTCATTTCTTAAAACAAGAATAGACTGACGAGTTTTAGAAGAAAGGTTTTTCTTTCTGGCTATTTTGAGTCTGTAATCGAACCCACAAATGCTGTGTCACGTCCTGACCAGTAATAGGGGTTATTTGTTATTGTAGTTGGGTCAGGACGTGGCAGAGGGTATTTGTTTTATGTGGTTCGGGGTGGTGTTTTTGTAGAAGGGTATTTGATTTATGTATTCCGGGGTTTTTGGGCACTGTTCTATGTTTATGTATTTCTATGTTTAGTTTAGTTAGAAATACAACTATGTTTAGGTTAATGGGGGGTTGGACTCTCAATAGGAGGCAGGTGCTTTCTCGTTGCCTTTGATTGAGAGTCCTATATATGGGTAATTGTTTGGTTTGGTGTGGTGGGAGATTGCTTCTTGTTTTGCCTGTGTGAGCCTGTCAAGAATGTTTTGTTGTTCGTGCGTTCTTCATTTTTGTTATTTTGGTGTTCTCTTAATTTTTAAATAAATACAAGATGAGCATCCACATTCCTGCTGCGTTTTGGTCCTCCATTCCCGACGACAACCGTTACATGCTGATGCTCCAGATACTCAACTAATCTAAAGAAGGCCAGTTTTATTGCTTCTTTAACCAGAACAACAGTTTTCAGCTGTGCTAACATAATTGCAAAAGCGTTTTCTAATGATTAATTAGCCTTTTTAAAATGATAAACTTGGATTAGCTAACACAACGTGCCATTGGAACACAGGAGTGATGGTTGCTGATAATGGGCCTTTGTACGCCTATGTAGATATTTCATGAAAAATCTGACATTTCCAGCTACAATAGTCAGATACAACATCAACAATGTCTAAAACAAGGACATTTCTAATAGAGGTCGACCGATTATGATTTTTCAACGCCGATACCGAAACCGATTATTGGTGGGCCAAAACGCCGATACCGATTAATCGGCCGATTTGTTTCTTTAAAAAAAATGTTTTTTGTAATAATGACAATTACAACAATACTGAATGAACACTTATTTTAACTTAATATAATACATCAATAAAATCTATTTAGCCTCAAATAAATAATGAAACATATTCAATTTGGTTTAGATAATGCAAAAACAAAGTGTTGGAGAAGAAAGTAAAAGTGCATTATGTGCCATGTAAAAAAGCTAACGTTTAAGTTCCCATGCTCAGAACATGAGAACAAATGAAAGCTGGTGGTTCCTTTTTACATGAGTCTTCAATATTCCCAGGTAAGAAGTTTTAGGTTGTAGTTATTATAGGACTATTTCTCTCTACGATTTGTATTTCATATACCTTTGACTATTGGATGTTCTTATAGGCACTTTAGTATTGCCAGTGTAACAGTATAGCTTCCGTCCCTTTCCTTACTCCTACCTGGGCTCAAACCAGGAACACATCGACAACAGCCACCCTCGAAGCAGCGTTACCCATGTAGAGCAAGGGGAAAAACTGAGACTAAAGTCTCAGAGCGAGTGACGTTTGAAACGCTATTAGCGCGCACCCGGCTAACTAGCTAGCCATTTCACATCGGTTACACCAGCCTAATCTTGGGAGTTGACAGGCTTGAAGTCATAAACAGCGCAATTCATTGCGAAAGGCTGCTGGCAAAACGCACGAAAGTGCTGTTTTGAATCAATGCTTACGAGCCTGCTGGTGCCTACCATCGCTCAGTCAGACTGCTCTATCAAATCATAGACTTAATTATAACATAATAACACACAGAAACACAAGCCTTAGGTCATTAATATGGTCGAATCCGGAAACTATCACGTTTATTCTTTCAGTGAAATATGGAACCGTTCTGTATTTTATCTAACGGGTGGCATCCATAAGTCTAAATATTCCTGTTACATTGCACAACCTTCAATGTTATCCTGTTAGGGCTAGGGGGCAGTATTGACACGGCTGGATAAAAAACATACCCGATTTAATCTGGTTACCACTCCTACCCAGTAACTAGAATATGCATATACTTATTACATATGGATAGAAAACACCCTAAATTTTCTAAAACTGTTTGAATGGTGTCTGTGAGTATAACAGAACTCAAATGGCAGGTCAAAACCTGAGAGATTCCTTTACAGGAAGTGGCCTGTCTGACCATTTCTTGAACTTCTTTTCCATCTCTATCATTTACTAAGGTTCTCTGCTCTAACGTGACACTTCCCACGTCGTCCATAGGCGCTCAGAGCCCGGGAAAAAACAGAATGTCGTCATTCCAGCCCCAGGCTGAAACACATTATCGCCTTTCTCAAGTGGCCGATCAAGGGACACTGGGCTTATGCGCGTGACCCGACCGCCCCCGCCTTTGGGATTTTTTCCTCTGTTTGCCGAAAAGGAGATTCCCTGTCGGAATATTATCGCTTTTCTACGAGAAAATGGCGTAAAAATTGATTTTAAACAGCGGTTGACATGCTTCGAAGTACGGTAATGGAATATTTCAAATTTTATTGTCACGAATTGCGCCATTGCGCGCGACACTTCTTTACTATTTCGGATAGTGTCTGGAACGCACGAACAAAACGCCGCTATTCGGATATAACGATGGATTATTTTGGACCAAACCAACATTTGTTATTGAAGTAGCAGTCCTGGGTGTGCATTCTGACGAAGACAACAAAAGGTAATCAAACTTTTATAATAGTAAATATGATTATGGTGAGTGCTAAACTTGCCGGGTGTCTAAATAGCGAGCCCGTGATGCCTGGGCTATGTACTTAGAATATTGCAAAATGTGCTTTCACCAAAAAGCTATTTTAAAATCGGACATATCGAGTGCATAGAGGAGGTCTTTATCTATAATTCTTAAAATAATTGTTATGCTTTTTGTGAACGTTTATCGTGAGTAATTTAGTAAAATGTTAGCGAATTCCCCGGAAGTTTGCGGGGGGTATGCTAGTTCTGAACGTCACATGCTAATGTAAAAAGCTGTTTTTTGATATAAATATGAACTTGATTGAACAAAACATGCATGTATTGTATAACATAATGTCCTAGGGTTGTCATCTGATGAAGATCATCAAAGGTGAGTGCTGCATTTAGCTGTCTTCTGGGTTTTGGTGACATTATATGCTGGCTTGAAAAATGGGTGTCTGATTATTTCTGGCTTGGTACTCTGCTGACATAATCTAATGTTTTGCTTTCGTTGTAAAGCCTTTTTGAAATCGGACAGTGTGGTTAGATTAACGAGAGTCTTGTCTTTAAATAGCTGTAAAATAGTCATATGTTTGAGAAATTGAAGTAATAGGATTTTTAAGGTTTTGAAAATCGCGCCACAGGCTGCCAGTGGCTGTTACGTAGGTGGGACGCAAGCGTCCCACCTAGCCCATAGAGGTTATGTCATAATTACGTAAAATTATGGCAAATTAGTTCGCAACGAGCCAGGCGGCCCAAACTGTTGCATATAACCTGACTGCGTGCAATGAACGGAAGAGAAGTGACACAATTTCACCTGGTTAATATTGCCTGCTAACCTGGATTTCTTTTAGCTAAATATGCAGGTTTAAAAATATATACTTCTGTGTATTGATTTTAAGAAAGGCATTGATGTTTATTGTTAGGTACAGTCGTGCAACGATTGTGCTTTTTTCACAAATGCGCTTTTGTTAAATCATCCAGTTTGGCGAAGTTGGCTGTCTTTGTTAGGAAGAAATAGTATTCACACAGTACGCAACGAGCCAGGCGGCCCAAACTGCTGCATATACCCTGACTCTGTTGCCGAGGTGACACATTTTCCCTCGTTAAAATAAATTCATGTTAGCAGGCAATATTAACTAAATATGCAGGTTTAAAAATATTTACTTGTGTATTGATTTTAAGAAAGACATTGATGTTTATGGTTAGGTACAAGTTGGAGCAACGACAGTCCTTTTTCGCGAATGTGCACCGCATCGATTATATGCAACGCAGGACAGTAATATCATCAACCATGTTTAGTTAACTAGTGATTATGATTTGTTGATTGTTTTTTATAATATAAGTTTAATGCTAGCTAGCAACTTACCTTGGCTTCTTACTGCATTCGCGTAACAGGCAGGCTCCTCATGGAGTGCAATGTAAAGCAGGTGGTTAGAGCGTTGGACTAGTTAACCGAAAGGTTGCAAGATTGAATCCCCGAGCTGACAAGGTAAAAATCTGTCGTTCTGCCCCTGAACAAGGCAGTTAACCCACCGTTCCTAGGCCGTCATTGAAAATAAGAATGTGTTCTTAACTGACTTGCCTAGTTAAAAATATTTATACAAAATAATAATCGGCAAATCGGTGGCCAAAAATACCGATTACCGATTGTTATGAAAACTTGAAATCGGCCCTAATTAATCGGCCATTCCGAATAATCGGTTGACCTCTAATTTCTAAGTCACTCCAAACTTTTGAACGGTAGTGTAGGTTTAATCCTAGACACATGAAAAGTGGGATATATACGGAGGACGGGGCAACAGAAGATGAACAGCAGAGGGGCTAATGATCTTGGAGATGGGAAAAGGACCGATAAAACGGGGGGAAAGTGTGCGGGACTCCACCTGGAGGGGCAGATCTCGAGTGGACAGCCATACCTGCCCAAGACAATACCTGGGAGCCGGGGCCCGGTGGCGGTCCGCTTGTCGCCTATACCTGGATGTAGTCTTGAGAAGTGCCGTCCAGGTCCGGCGACAGCGGCTGACAAACATGTGGGCTGAGGGTATGTTGACCTCTTGCTCCGGGAAAAGCGGGGGCGAGAGCCCGGTGGCAGAGCAGGGGAGCGTGTTGCAGGTGTATTCAATCCACATGAGTTGTGGGGTTGGCGGAGACAAGGCAGTGAAGAGTTGTCTCCAGGTCTTGATTGGCTTGCTTCAACTGGCCGTTGGACTGAGGGTGGAACCCCGAGGACATGCTGGCCACCCACCCAATGAGGGTGCAGAATGCCTTCCAGAACTGGGACGAGAACTGAGGAACGCAATCGGAGACCATGTCCAATGGAAGTCCATGGATCCGGAAGACGTGCTGGACCATGGGCTGGGCCGTCTCCTTGGCTGAGGGTAACTTGGGAAGTGGAATGAAATGGGTGGCTTTGGAAAACCTATTCACCACCGTAAGGATAGTGCTGTTGCCACCTGATGGAGGGAGACCAGTAACAAAGTCCAGGGATATATGGGACCAGGGATGGTGAGGAACAGGGAGTGGTTGAAGAAGGCCAGCCAGATCTTGCCACAGAGTCTTATTCTGAGCACACACAGTGCAGGTGACAATGAACACGGAGACGTCAGGGACCCTGGTGGGCCAACAAAAACATTGTCGTACAAAGGCCAGAGTCCGACGGGAGCCAGGATGGCAGGCAAGTCTGGAGGAATGAGCCCATTCCAGGACCGGGGAATGGGCAGAGTCTGGGACAAACAACCGGTTAGCCCCGGGGCTATAGAGGCGTGAGAACGCATCAGGCTTCACATTCTTGGACCCCGGGCAGTAGGAGATGGTTAAGTTGAATTGAGTGAATAGCAGGGCCTACAGAACTTGCCTAGAGTTGGGGCACTTGGCGGTGCGGGGATATTCCAGGTTCTTGTGATCAGTCCACACTATGAATGGATGTTCCGCCCCCTCTAACCAGTGACTCCACTCCTCAAACGCTATCTTCACCGCGAGTAGTTCTCGATTTCCCATGTCATAATTCCTCTGTGATGTTAAACCTCTCTAGGGTAGGTGGCACCAAATCGTCCCACCTAAGTAACAGCCAGTGTAATCCCGTGGTGCGTTATTCAAAAACCTCAAAAATGCAAAAACTTCAATTTTTCAAACATATGACTATTTTACACCATTTTAAAGACAAGACTCTCGTTAATCTAACCACACTGTCCGATTTCAAAAAGGCTTTACAACGAAAGCAAAACATTAGATTATGTCAGCAGAGTACCCAGCCAGAAATAATCAGACACCCATTTTTCAAGCTAGCATATAATGTCACATAAACCCAAACCACAGCTAAATGCAGCACTAACCTTTGATGATCTTCATCAGATGACAACCCTAGGACATTATGTTATACAATACATGCATGTTTTGTTCAATCAAGTTCATATTTATATCAAAAACCAGCTTTTTACATTAGCATGTGACTAGCATGTGACTAGCATTCCCACCGAACACTGCCGGTGAATTTACTAAATTACTCACGATAAACGTTCACAAAAAGCATAACAATTATTTTAAGAATTATAGATACAGAACTCTTCTATGCACTCGATATGTCCGATTTTAAAATAGCTTTTCGGTGAAAGCACATTTTGCAATATTCTGAGTAGATAGCCCGGCATCACAGGGCTAGCTATTTAGACACCCAGCAAGTTTAGCACTCACCAAAGTCAGATTTACTATAAGAAAAATGTTATTACCTTTGCTGTCTTCGTCAGAATGCACTCCCAGGACTTCTACTTCAATAACAAATGTTGGTTTGGTTCAAAATAATCCATAGTTATATCCAAACAGCGGCGTTTTGTTCGTGCGTTCAAGACACTATCCGAAAGGGTAAATAAGGGTGACGAGCATGGCGCAATTCGTGACAAAAAAATTCTAAATATTCCATTACCGTACTTCGAAGCATGTCAACCGCTGTTTAAAATCAATTTTTATGCCATTTTTCTCATTAAAAAAACGATAATATTCCGACCGGGAATCTGCGTTTAGGTAAACAGACGAAAGAAAATAAAGCATTCGGTCGACTCGGGCACGCGCCTAAGCCCATAGTACTCTGATCGGCCACTTGCCAAAAGCGATAATGTGTTTCAGCCAGAGGCTGCCTCGATGTCGTTCAGCTTTTTCCCGGGCTCTGAGAGCCTATGGGAGCCGTAGGAAGTGTCACGTTAGAGCAAAGATCCTCAGTCTTGTCAGACAGGCCACTTCCTGCATGGAATCTTCTCGGGTTTTGGCCTGCCATTTGAGTTCTGTTATACTCACAGACACCATTCAAACAGTTTTAGAAACTTTAGGGTGTTTTCTATACAAAGCCAATAATTATATGCATATTCTAGTTACTGGGCAGGAGTAGTAACCAGATTAAATCGGGTACGTTTTTTTATCCGGCCGTGTCAATACTGCCCCCTAGCCCTAACAGGTTAATTGGGGACAGACGTTCCGCTAGCGGAACGCCTAGCCAATATCTAATGGAACAGCGTGGTGCTAAATAAAAAACCTCAAAAATCCAATAATTTCAATTTCTCAAACATATGACACACTTCTCCTTAATCCAACCACATTGTTCAATTTCAAAAAGGCTTTACAGCGATAGCAAAACATTAGGTTATGTTAGCAGAGTACATAGACCAAAAAAACCACACAGCCATTTTCCAAGCAAGGACATGTGTTAATAAAACCCAAAACACAGCTAAATGAAGCACTAACCTTTGACGATCTTCATCAGATGACACTCCTAGGACATCATGTTACACAATACATGTATGTTTTGTTCGATCAAGTTCATTTTACATTGGCGCGTGATGTTCAGAAAATGTATTCCCACCAAAAACTTCCGGTGAATTTACAAAAATACTCATCATAAACGTTGACAAAATACATAACAATTATTTTAAGAATTACAGATACAGTACTCCTTTATGCAACCGCTGTGTCAGATTTTAAAATAGCTTTACGGAGAAAGCACATTTTTCAATATTCTGAGTACATAGCTCGCCATCACAGAAAGCTATACAGACACCCGCCAAGTTCGGGGCAACCTAAACTCAGAATTAGTATTAGAAATATGCTCTTACCTTTGCTGATCTTTGTCAGAATGCACTCCCAGGACTACTACTTTCACAATAAATTTTGTTTTTGTTCTAAATAATCCATATTTATGTCCAAGTACCTCCGTTTTGTTCGTGCGTTCAGGTCACTATCCAAAGGCTAACGCGCGAGCGCAATTCGAGACACTAAAAGTCAAAATGTTCCATTACTGTACTTAGAAGCATGTCTGAGAGCCTATGGGAGCCGTAGGAAGTGTCACGTTAGAGCAAAGATCCTCAGTCTTGTCAGACAGGCCACTTCCTGCATGGAATCTTCTCGGGTTTTGGCCTGCCATTTGAGTTCTGTTATACTCACAGACACCATTCAAACAGTTTTAGAAACTTCAGAGTGTTTTCTATCCAAATATTCTAATAATATTCATATTCTAGTTTCTGGGAAAGAGTAGTAACCAGTTTAATTTGGGTACATTTTTCTTCCGGCTGTGAAAATACTGCTCCCTACACCTCAACAGGTTAAGACGATGGGAAAGGAAAGTGCAGGGATGCAGCTTTTTGTCCTAGGCAGAATGCTGGGACAGGACAGACTCCACTCTGATGTTTGAGGCGTCGACCTCTACCACAAACTGACGGGACAGATCCGAATGGAGGAGCTATAGTGAACCGATGCTTAAGGCTCGAGAATGCCCGGTCAGGCAGCTGGAGACCATGTGAACGGGACCTTGGGAGAGGTGAGTGCTGAAAGGGGTGGAAGCCAGGATGTTGTAACCCCGGATGAAACAGAGGTGGAAATTAGCAAACCCCAGGAAGCGTTGCAGCTGCACTCTGGATATGGGTTGAGGCCAATCCACCACCGCTCTCACCTTGCCAGGATCATCTGCATATATCCTGCTGCGATGATGTATCCTAGGAAGGAAGGTGGAGCAATGAAATTTGCATTAATCAACTTTAACAAAAAGCTGGTTCTCCAGGAGACTCATGATAAGACCCAGATGCAGACAGTTCGAATCTTAGATGTTTATTACAAAACAGGGGGCAGGCAAACAGCAGGTCCAGGGCAGACAGATATCAGTAATCCAAGGCAGCGTAAATCAGGGACAGAATGTCAGGCAGGCCCAGGGTCAGGGCAGGCAGAATAGTAAAAACCGGGAGGACTCCAAAACAGAAACTAGAGAAACTGGAAAACAGTAAAACAAGCTGGTAAGACTTGACAAGACAAACTGGCAACAGACCAACAGAAAATGCAGGTATAAGTACACAGGGGATAATGGGGGAAAAATGGGAGACACCTGGTGGGGGGTGGAGACAAGCACAAGACAGTAAGAGGAACTGCAAACCAGATTAGCTAGATTGCTAACTCTAAACATAATAGGCCCAGCCACTTCTGTTGGCCACGTATTAATCTGACAGTATGTACAATGTCCTACAAGAAAATTGGAGGTGTTGCCTAGGCTACTACCCAATGAGGCCTGCACTCGCTATGGCTGATGTGAATTTTGCTCACACCGTATCTCAAAGCCATATTTGGTTGTAAAACAGTTGCTATAGAGCTCAGAATTAAGAAATAACAATTATACCTAAATTAAGCTTAGAATCTCCTCAAAAGTGACAACAGTAGTTGCTTCCAAAGCTGTGTTTCTTTTGTTCTTGAAATGTTACAGCCTACAATCAGATTTTTTGTTGTTGTTATCCTGGAGTGCAGGGAGAGAGGGAGTGAGTGGCTAACTCATCACAGCAGCAGGTCCCAGCAAAACAGGCACAGGCGCAGGCCTGATACTTTTATTACAGGAATCATGAGGATAGCGCACATTACTGTTTGACCAAATCATAAAAAAATAGGACGTTGGGAGTGATGTAGCAGTAGTGTGCAGCTCGCATCAATGCGACCATTTACACTTTTTTCTCGCACAGCCAAGTCAAAGGGTCGCAAAATGTGAGTAAATGGTCGCAGTTGGAGCCCTGTTACACCAATGATAGGTGCTTCATGCCATCCGGCTATTAGGCCCATTCTGTAAATACTTCTGACTGTGCTGTCAGCATGGTATGGTATCCCAGAAGTATACTGTATGAAGGCAATGTGCCTCACTAAATCTGGATAGACACCAATGTTGGTCAGTGTATCCCTCGTTTCCTTCCAAACTCCTGACCTATCTTTTCTCCATTTCCTGAACTGGCTGTCCTCATGGCTTCCTGTCTTGGTAAAATGTGACAGGAAGTCCAGTCAAGTGGTCATTGGCTGAATGCCAAACTAGTCCCGTTCCCTCGTCCCTCCATTTGCGTGTTCACGCGCGCCTCCGCCATATGCACAAGTGCGTGTTTCAAAGCTGAGGAAATGAAAATGATTGAGGGTGTAGGTGCCAATTATACCCTCCGACAGCCACTTTGGCCCAGCCAGGCTTAGGTTGCAGGCTTCAGAGCGAAGTGGTATCCCAACACACACTGCAACATATTTGGAATTTGCTCAATTTCGTAAAAATAATTATGCAGAGGCATGCCACGTGCATTTGTTTGTGTCTGATTTCGGGACGTGACTCATGTAACAAATGATACCTACCAAATTAAATGTCTAGTTATTATTAAAGTTTACATCTTGAAATCAACAGTGGGGATTTGTTAATAAAACACATTCAAGTCATGAGTGTGTCCCGAAGTTGATGGGTTTAGTCACTGCTCTGGAAGTCATGCAAGTGTGACAAGGACCTCTGAGCGAGTTGATAAGGACAAGGGGCTGGTTCAGGATTGGGCCCAAATCCTTTTCAAGGCCTTGCATCCTCCTGTATGGTCTGAGGTTGAAATCAGTTCATGAATGTGGTAATGGACTGGGATGACACTGGCCTGATACTCAAAATGCAGTCAAATGTGTCAAGTATAAACCGGTGGTTTATCTAGTCTGCAAGTGTCCTCGCCCTTTTCTAAAACTGGATTAAGAGATTTATAAGGCTTGGAGAGCGCAATGGTTTTCAAATCCAAAGATGGATTTTCAATATCTAATTAGATAGATGGATACTTTTCAATGGAAATGTATAATTTTTTATCATTTTGGCTGTCATTATGCTGGGAGCAGCACAGTATCAGCCGCAGAGCAGCGGCCATCTACTTCCATCATATAAATAAACTGAAATGTAATAATCCTTCAAAAAACTCAAACATTCATGTCTAACAAAACACCTGTCAAAACACAGACTTAAACGAGCCCTTCGGGAGTGTTGGACTTCCTGTCCAAATCTTTGAAGCATGATTCATTTTCTATTTAAATAAAAAAGGAAATATTTGCAATGACAGGGGCAGGACTTCTGTCTCTTCAATCTACATGGACCTGGTGACAGTACAGCATCATGAACTAATCAAATACAAATACCTACCCTACACTCTTATTTAGTGCCATTAGAATAGGCGTTAATTATGCCGTAATTTGCTTCATAGAAAATTACGGAGCTGTCTAAGTGATAAGGTGTTGCCACAAAGATGTTCTAACGGTTTCATAATAGTCTTGAATAACTTCATATTCTGGTCACCTCTACTCCAACAATGCTAATATTGAAGGACTTGGCATGTAAACATGATTTGGTCCTGTCTGCCATCCCTATTCTCTGCCTTCTTCATCTCTTCAACATTGGTCCTTCTCTATGTTTTTTTTGGCCGGCCCTGATAATAACACTTCAACAATTACCATTTGGATCATGCAAAATCAATCATTTGTCTTCATCATTGTTAATTTACTTAATTGTATGAGAAATGCAACTGAAATTATTTAGGCGATCTCATAACAAAAAGCCCTATGATGCATTCCCATTTATTGGAATCAGCCTATTTTTGTAAAACACTGTGGTGTTGAATATCCTAACAGACTGCAGATATTTCATTTGTTTGTGTTTCCTGCCTGTCGACTATACAGACATTCACACCAAATGAGCTCAATTTGCCAGATGTCTATTGTGCCTAATTTTCATATTGTGGTTAATGGTGCATTCACTGAACCAGATGACAGATTTTCAATGGAATGGCCTGAGGAAAAATGAACACCTACCAACAGAACAGGGCTGTGGCAGGTAACCTAGCGAGGCAAGCCAGGAACTGGAAGTTCAAATCTAAGGTCAGATGGGAAAATGTGGTGGGGAGTAAGCCGGCCATCGGAGAGTTGTTGTCATCAGTATCCTAGTTAGAGGCCATATCATGCCATTGTGCCCTTGAGAAAGGTACTTAACCCACAAAATGATCAAGGGTTTATGTCACTGGGGATAGGGATGAAAGTAAAAAGATACATTCAAATATTTGTATTTTTCATTTATGTTCTACCTTGCTTATATTCCCGAGGGATGGAGATAGGTAAACTATTCGCTATGGCTACTGAACTGAATGGGCTGATGCCATGTCAATTGGCAACCTGTCCCAAAAGCACATGAAAGTAGGCCTTGAACGCATCTCAAGCCTTAACACCTTTCTTTGTTTTCATCCTCAGGTTTGCTGTTAAAGTCATGACATTTTTCACATGCACAGTTCCGATTCAACCTGAGAAAGTCATTGGTATTCTCAAATGGTGTGTGGAAATGTGGCACTGGTGTTTCTTTGAAGTGTTATCACTGGCAGCTGCTGGTGGAGTTGGAATAGAATCATTATGCTAATTTGGCCCTGTCCCTATCTGGGGGAAATGGAAGAAAGTATCACTGTGGATGGAATAATGATTTTTTTTGCTGTGAGAATAAACACTATTTGTGTAATAATTAAACAATGTATTCTGTCTAAAAATAATAATAATAAACAACTGCATACTAAATATTTAAGCATCCTCTCGTGCAGAAAACTTTTCATCTTGAGGCTCTTTTTACATTGAGACACTTTTCACATTGAAAGCATCTACTAGGCCTATATACCATCTCTCCCATTAGAGTCAGTGCATATATTTTCTCAGCCATTTCTCATGTGTGTTGCTTCCTATACTCTCAGAAAAAAATTGTTTCTAACATTGGAAGCTAAAAGGGGTTCTTCGTCAGCCCCAATAGGAGAACCCTTTGAATAATTATTTTTGGTTCTAGGAAGAACCCATTTGGTTCCAGGTAGAACCCTTTAGGGTTCCATTTAGGACCC
Organism: Salmo salar; assembly: GCF_965601325.2. Classification (NCBI taxonomy): domain Eukaryota; kingdom Metazoa; phylum Chordata; class Actinopteri; order Salmoniformes; family Salmonidae; genus Salmo; species Salmo salar. Next base: position 77,939,155 of record NC_138305.1, on the reverse strand, counting down.
TTTTCACAGAGGGTGGAACCCAAAATGGTTCTACGTGGAACCAAAACTGGTTCTATGTGGAACAAAAAAAAGGTTCTCCTATGAGGACAGCCGAAAAACCTTGTTGGAACCCTTTTTTGTAGGAGTGTATTTCCCCTGATAATTTTGCTCTGAGCAGAACAGTTAAAGGGCTGATGCTGTGTTACTTCCTCTGTTTTTTTTTACTAATTCGTCATCTCTTCTCCATAGGCCCTACGAGAACGAGCAAGGCAGTGTGAGATTTGCTTACAAGAGAAAAAGGGAAGGAAAAAGTAAAAGAAAAATATTGCATTCCATTAGCTTCTCACTTTTATAATACCTCACAGACCACTGCTGTGACATAAGTAATTTACTCTCTTCCTCCATACCTCTCTCTCTCTCTCTCTCTCTCTCTCTCTCTCTCTCTCTCTCTCTCTCTCTCTACCTTGATCTTGTTCACTCTGCTCAGTAGTTTTGCGGCTGTCTCACAGGGTTGTGATGTGCATCTGTTTTGGAATGCACATCTAGGCTACCCCATCATTCTCCCTGCGAACTATCATTTCAAGCTTGGAGTCCCAATACATTTGACCGACACCAACCATACATTTTCAGGGACTTGCATGAAATGCTGCTCCCTCCTACGATGCTTCAGTGGTTGCCCCCCCCCCCCCGACCATATAGAAAGTATAAGAGTAGAAAATGTGGGCAAATTTGGTCCTATCTTTAAGGTCCTGTGCTATTCTCTGGGTTAGCAGGTTCAAGGATTGCCCAGTGGAGGGCACTCAAGCAGTGAGGAAAGCTCACTGTACACAACTTGAGTTTCAGCCATTTAGAGCTATAGTGTCTACAACTTTTCTCATTCTTACCATTTCAGCAGGAACCGATTTAGATATAGCCTGGTCCCAGATCTAGGCTATAGGTGCTGTCTTACAAACGCCTATGGTCATTGCCATACAAACAACCATAAGTGTTGGCTATACAGCACAAAACAGATCTGGAACCAGGCTAATATAGATCCAGACAGCTACTGTACTACTCACCCTCAAAGACCCCATGGTCATGCCTGTAAAATTCTCTCGCCTTCAGTTGTCTCAGTTGTCTGTCAAGATGATTTCTCCAGCCCCCTCACTTCTTATCGGTGGTGCCTCTGGTGCAGACTTGTCAAATTTCCAGACTGCCTGTTTGCTTGAAAATGTCAGGCGCTGTGAAATAATCCTGATTACGTAACACATTAATCTATGCTCCTGTTATGCGTGGGCTCGATGTGCAAGAGGCTTTCGATTTGCATCCTGAAAAAATGCCCTCTCCGGATTTTCAGCCACACAGTCACCCTGGTTTTCACAGACTTAGCAGTTTATGTTTTTAAACCCGACGGTCACAAAGACATGGCGCATGTGTCTCAAGGATGTCACATCAGTACTGACTATGTCACGTCGTCAGGTGATCTCGGTGACAGCCCTATGATCACTGCTCAACTATGAATTATGAGAGTCCATGACTCGTTATTGAAAATAGAGAGCTGGTCCTATTGACATATAGGTAACTGTCAATATAAAGGAAACAGTTGAGTTAAGGTGGTATACTGCGTATATTGAAAGCAGGCGCTTCCACACAGGTGTGGTTCCTGACTTAATTAAGCAATTAACATCTCATCATGATTAGGGCCATGTATAAAAATGCCCTGGTGCCCATTATTTTGGCTACCATGGCTAGAAAAAGAGGTGTCTCAAACTAGCATAGGGCTTTATAGGGTGTGTGTGTGTGTGTGTGTGTGTGTGTGTGTGTGTGTGTGTGTGTGTGTGTGTGTGTGTGTGTGTGTGTGTGTGTGTGTGTGTGTGTGTGTGTGTGTGTGTGTGTGTGTGTGTGTGTGTGTGTGTGTGTGTGTGTGTGTCTCAGTCACCAGATCTCAACCCAGTTGAACACATATGGGAGATTCTGGAGCGGCGCCTGAGACAGCATTTTCCACTACCATCAACAAAACACCAAACAATGGAATTTCTCGTGGAAGAAGGTGGTGTCGCGTCCATCTATGCCAAGGTGCATTGAAGCTGTTCTGCCGGCTTGTGGTGACACCCTATTAAGACACTTTATGTTGGTGTTCCCTTTATTTTGGCAGTTACATGTATGTTGACCTACCCAGCTGAACAAAGTTCCAACAAATAAAAAGATAATGAAAGTTGTGCGTGTCAGCCAGTGTAGCAGCTTAAATGCGAAGGCACAAGAACAAGCAAATAGCTGTTATCAAAGAATTCCACCATGTGGGCGGCCTCCGGAAAAGTTGTGGCGACCTTTCGCAGACTAAGGAAGGATTAATGGTAAATGGAAGTGGGCTGAGGAAGCCCTGTTGTTGAGCGGACGCACACACACGCTCTCTCTCTTCCCCCCCACACACACTCTCATAGAAACTACATAAACACTTGGTTACTCACTCTCTCTCTCTCTTTCTCACACAGACTCCAGTCTTTCTGACTGCTGATGTAAAATATTAGCCAGAGGAAAGCTAAGGGAGAGGCTGCCAGGGTCCCACAGAGCAAGAGCAGGGAAACAAAAACAGGATGGGTCTCAGACGGACACACAGAACATTCTGGACCAGAAATTGAGAAGTCGTTGAGTATGACAGTTTGGAAACGGTGTTCTTCCACTGTGTTGTACATAAACAGAAAGACCTCCCTCCACCCTGAACGAGGAAGAACAATATTTGGGCAATCTCTAAGGGTGTAGTTATGTAACTGGGGTTTCATTTACAAACACTTTGAATCATCTGACCATCAGTGTTTTAGATATCAGTATTTATGTTACAATAATGTAACTCGTTTTTCCCATTGTACTTACATAATAAATAGCAGGTGCAAAATACTGGCCAGTTTAATCACAGTGAAAAGGTGGTACAGGTGAAAGACGAAATCCAATGGATATTTACATAGATCTACAAAAAATATTTACAAAATAGACAGATTCTCAAACACTGTCAAAACACTGGTTGTAATTAAATAAAATACAAAGCCTCAATCAGGTCTACCCTGCCGAACCAATAGACTCTCGGGGTGGCAGGTAGCCAAGTGGTTAGAGCGTTGGACTAGTAACCGAAAGGTTGCAAGATGAAATCCCTGAGCTGACAAGGTAAAAATCTGTCGTTCTGCCCCTGAACAAGGTATTTAACCCACTGTTCCTAGGCCTTCATTGAAAATAAGAATTTGTTCTTAACTGACTTGCCTAGTTTATTTTATTTTTTTCACCTTTATTTAACTAGGTAGGCAAGTTGAGAACAAGTTCTCATTTACAACTGCAACCTGGCCAAGATAAAGCAAAGCAGTTCGACACATATAACAACACAGAGTTACACATGGAGTAAAACAAACATACAGTCAATAATACAGTAGAAAAATAAGTCTATATACAATGTGAGCAAATGAGGTGAGATAAGGGAGGTAAAGGCAATAAATAGGCCATGGTGGCGAAGTAAATACAATATAGCAATTAAAACAATGGAATGGTAGATTTGACAGTAAATGAGTGTGCAAAGTAGAAATACTGGGGTGCAAAGGAGCTAAATAAATAAATAAATACAGTAGGGGAAGAGGTAGTTGTTTGGGCTATTAAATGATGGGCTATGTACAGGTGCAGTGATCTGTGAGCTGCTCTGACAGCTGGTGCTTAAAGCTAGTGAGGGAGATAAGTGTTTTCAGTTTCAGAGATTTTTGTAGTTCGTTCCAGTCATTGGCAGCAGAGAACTGGAAGGAGAGGCGGCCAAAGGAGGAATTGGCTTTGGGGGTGACAAGTGAGATATACCTGCTGGAACGCGTGCTACGGGTGGGTGCAGCTATGGTAACCAGCGAGCAGAGTTAAGGCGGGACTTTACCTAGCAGGGTCTTGTAGATGACCTGGAGCCAGTGGGTTTGGGGACAAGTATGAAGCGAGGGCCAGCCAACGAGAGCGTACAGGTCACAGTGGTGGGTAGTATATAGGGCTTTGGTGACAAAACGGATGGCACTGTGACAGACTGCATCCAATTTGTTGAGTAGGGTGTTGGAGGCTATTTTATAAATGACATCACCAAAGTCGAGGATCGGTAAGATGGTCAGTTTTATGAGGGTATGTTTGGCAGTGAAATAAAGTGGCAGTGGCAGTGAAATAAATAGTTAATATAGTTAAATAAAGGCAAAATACATTTGAGGTTTAGGCTGGTGACAGTCTCCCCACAGCTCACCTAAATGAGCTAGAACATAACTGAAGCACACCTGAAAAACAGGTACCTTTATATTAATCATGGATAAGTTTAACCAAAAACTGGAATCAACACAATGACAGGCATTTTCATTATACCCAAAAGTTACATATCCCTTGTAATATATTGTGAACATATGATTATGACACATGGTGAATTATCCTCATGTTGGCCAGTGGCTGTGTTTAGTTTCCTTCATTAACTTTGATTTAAGTCACATCATTTTGGGCTGCATTCAATACTTATTATTTTCATAGACAAAATTCCTCTTTGCCTGTCAACTAATATGCACGCAATGCCTCTCTCACGTAGGCTAGACCTACTCTCCAAGAAACAACCCCCTGTTGGGTGTTTAGAATAGAACACATTTTTCATCCAAGTTCCTGAAAAAGCTGGGAGTAAACTTGCACTTATCATTTGGATGTGTAACATAACAAGCTTTGGTACTTCATTGCCACTCTACAGACAAAAAACATGATGCTTAGTCATAGCAATAAATGGATTCCCAGCAACTATGTACTATGTATGCCTACAACATGCTAACACTTCATCCAGTTTTTGATCAAGTCAGACTGTTCATGACAAGGTTTGTGTGTGTCCTCCTGCAGCGGTGCAATCTCTCAACATTCTGAATGATCAGATTGCCCTTTTCATGGTGAACGGGCCCAAGGCGTTGGCGGAGGAGGACCGTGCCTTTCTGCCCAGCGAGATGGAGACCCTGCAAACCTCCATGGCCCTGATGAGACGACTGATCATGGACTCCCAGGTACAATAGGAACTCATGTACACACACACACACACACACACACACACACACACACACACACACACACACACACACACACACACACACACACACACACACACACACACACACACACACACACACACACACACACGTTGTTCTTTTATCTTCATGGGGACCTACAATTGATTTCCATTCAAAATCCTATTTTCCCTAACCCTAACTTTAACCTGTAACCCTAACCCAAACCCCTTAACCTACACCTAACTCCTAACCCTAACCACTAACCCCTTACCCTTATCCTAATTCAAAACCTAGGCTCATCTTCAAATATTGTCTATAGTCCATCAGAAAGTAGGCCTAGGCTACATTATAGCGTAGCCTAATGCTAAAATAATATTGCTTATCAAGTTAATTGACAAGGACATTTTGAAGGGGGAGAGAGAGACAGCTATTGTATTAGGCTACTAGAAACGTTGGTTATGTAATTATTATCCCAGCATGTGCCTTATTCCAGAGGAAGATTTTCACAGGATTCCTTTTCCAAAGCTGACCCCTGTAATTATTTAACAAAAAATGTCATTCAATTGAGTCTATGACGGAATGCTGGTGGTTTTATTCCAAGAAGCGAAGGTATTTCAAATCCATGTCTAGACAATAAAAGGCTACAATGATCACTTGTGCTTAGCTGACAAATGTATAGGTGTCCCAATAGGTCTAATATTTATATTGAGGGAATGATCATAATCATTATTTTAGCGATCCATGTTAGATGTCCTTCCTAATGAAAAGGCCCCCCATCCTGCTGATGTGAGCTGCTGGACAGCACACTTGCACTTGATATGGATTTATGGATGAGAAAGTGACCTTGCCATTTCCAAAAATGAGCTCAGTGGGGAATGGGGATTCACTGCTTTGCGATCTGATGTGTTGCCTACATCCAGGGTTTCATTAAATAGGCCTAGGCACTACACGTTTTTATAGCACATTTAATTAAACTGACGCCTTTGGCGACATTCAACTTCAATTCATTGGCACAAAACGTTGCTTAAATTCACTGTAGTAGGTTAGGCCTAATATATAGGCTAGCATATGAATGGTAGATTAATATCCCAGCCTATGAATTTACTTCAAATTTACACATCTTTGTCTTCACTGTTCCATTCTTTCGCAAGAATGGAACATCTCCACTGCATCTCTCTCTTTCATCCGCTCTTCCATCCACAAAGTCGGAAGCAAAAAATTGTCTAGAATGTCATTGTATGCTGTAGCATTAAGATTTCCCTTTACTGGAACTAAGGGGCTTAGCCCATGAAAAACATCTGCCAAACCCAGATTTGTCTGTTTGACTGCCAGATAGATGGTGAAGCACGATTCACCACTCCAGTGAACGTGTTTCCACTGCTCCAGAGTCCATTGGAGGTGAGCTTAACTCCACTTCAGATGACGCTTGGCATTGCGTATGGTGATCTTAGGCTTGTGTGCGGCTGCTCGACCAGGGAAACCCATTTCATGAAGCTCCCGACAAACATTTATTGTGCTGACGTTGCTTCCAGAGGCAGTTTGGAACTCTGTAGTGAGTGTTGGAACGAGGACAGATGATTTTTACACGCTACGCATTTTAGCACTCGGCGGTCCCGTTCTATGAGCTTGTGCTGGCCACTTCGCCTCTGAGAAGTTGTTGCTCCTAGATGTTTCCAATTCACAATAACAGCACTTACAGTTGACCCGGGCAGCTCTAGAAGGGTTAGAAATCTGACTAATTGACTTGGTGGAATCCACAACACAAAACCACTGATGTCTCAAGAATTGAAGGAGCGTGTAATTGGCATACTGATTGCAGGAATGTCCACCAGAGCTGTTGCCATAAGCCGCCACAAAAAATTGTTTTAGAGTGTTTGGCAGTACGTCCAACCGGCCTCACAATCACAGACCACGTGTATGGCGTTGTGTGGGCGAGTGGTTTTCTAATGTTAACCTCTATGGGCTAGGCGGGACGAATTCGTCCCACCTACGTAACAGCCACTTGAAGCCTGTGGCGCGATTTTCAAAACCTTAAAAATCCTATTACTTCAATTTCTCAAACATATGACTATTTTACAGCTATTTAAAGACAAGACTCTCGTTAATCTAACCACACTGTCCGATTTCAAAAAGGCTTTACAACAAAAGAAAAACATTAGATTATGTCAGCAGAATACCAAGCCAGAAATAATCAGACACCCATTTTTCAAGCAAGCATATAATGTCACAAAAACCCAGAAGACAGCTAAATGCAACACTAACCTTTGATGATCTTCATCAGATGACAACCCTAGGACATTATGTGATACAATACATGCATGTTTTGTTCAATCAAGTTCATATTTATATCAAAAAACAGCTTTTTACATTAGCATGTGACGTTCAAAACTAGCAAACTTCCGGGGAATTCGCTAACATTTTACTAAATTACTCACGATAAACGTTCACAAAAAGCATAACAATTATTTTAAGAATTATAGATACAGACCTCCTCTATGCACTCGATATGTCCGATTTTAAAATAGCTTTTTAGTGAAAGCACATTTTGCAATATTCTAAGTACATAGCCCAGGCATCACGGGCTAGCTATTTAGACACCCGGCAAGTTTAGCACTCACCATAATCATATTTACTATTATAAAAGTTTGATTACCTTTTGTTGTCTTCGTCAGAATGCACTCCCAGGACTGCTACTTCAATAACAAATGTTGGTTTGGTCCAAAATAATCCATCGTTATATCCGAATAGCGGCGTTTTGTTCGTGCGTTCCAGACACTATCCGAAATGGTAAAGAAGGGTCGCGCGCATGGCGCAATTCGTGACAAAAAAATTCGAAATATTCCATTACCGTACTTCGAAGCATGTCAACCGCTGTTTAAAATCAATTTTTATGCCATTTTTCTCGTAGAAAAGCAATAATATTCCGACCGGGAATCTCCTTTTCGGCAAACAGAGGAAAAAATCACAAAGACGGGGGCGGTCAGGTCACGCGCCTAAGCCCAGAGTCCCTTGATCGGCCACTTGAGAAAGGCGATAATGTGTTTCAGCCTGGGGCTGGGATGACGACATTCAGGTTTTTCCTGGGCTCTGAGCGCCTATGGACGACTTAGGAAGTGTCACGTTAGAGCAGAGATCCTTAGTAAAAGATAGAGATGGAAAAGAAGTTCAAGAAATGGTCAGACAGGCCACTTCCTGTAAAGGAATCTCTCAGGTTTTGACCTGCCATTTGAGTTCTGTTATACTCACAGACACCATTCAAACAGTTTTAGAAACTTTAGGGTGTTTTCTATCCATATGTAATAAGTATATGCATATTCTAGTTACTGGGTAGGAGTGGTAACCAGATTAAATCGGGTATGTTTTTTATCCAGCCGTGTCAATACTGCCCCCTAGCCCTAACAGGTTAACGTTATGAACACAGTGCATCATGGTGGCGGTGGGGTTATGATATGGGCAGGCATAAGTTACGGATACCGAACACAATTGCATTTTATCGATGTCAATTTGAATGCACAGAGATACCGTGACGAGATCCTGAGGCTCATTGTCTTGCCATTCATTCGCCTCCATCACCCCATGTTTCAAGATGAAAATGCTCAGCCCCATGTCGCAAGGATCTGTACACAATTCCTGGAAGCAAAAATGACACAGTTCTTTCATGGCCTGCATACTCACCAGACGTACTTGGTATGCTCTGGACCGACATGTACGACAGCGTGTTCCAATTCCCGCCCATAGGAGTGGGACAACATTCCACAGGCCACAATCAACAGCCTGATCAACTCTATCCGAAGGAACTGTATCGTGCTGCATGAGGCAAATTGTGGTCACATCAGATTCTGACAGTTTTTTCTGATCAACACCCCTACTTTTTTTTTTAAAGGTATTTGTGACCAACAGATGCATATCTGTATTCTCAGTCATGTGAAATCCAGTGTAGCTAGTGCATGAAGTCAGGCGCAGGAGAGCAGAATGAGTGAGCAACGTACTTTCCTCAAAATAAAGGCACAAGGTAACAATACACTTGACAAACAATAAACGGTAATCAATTACGCACGGGTGAAAACAGCACCCGTCGAAAACCAGCCGCAACGTACCGAATGAACATAGAAACAATCACGCACAAAAACATGGGGGAAACAGAGGGTTAAATACATGAACATGTAATTGGGGAATGAATGAATGAAAGGTGGATCGGCGATGGCTAGAAGACCGGTGATGTCGACCGCCGAACGCCGCCCAAACAAGGAGAGAGACCGACTTCGGCTGAAGTCGTGACAGTACCCCCCCTTTACGCGCAGCTCCAGCAGTGCACCGACACCGGCCTCGGGGACGATCCGGAGGGCGAGGCGCAGGGCGATCCGGATGGAGACGGTGGAACTGCCGCAGCATCGACGGGTCTAACACGTCCTCCACCGGCACCCAGCATCTCTCCTCCGGACCGTACCCATCCCACTCCACGAGGTACTGAAGGCCCCTCGCCCGACGCCTCGAATCCAGTATGGATCGAACTGCATACGTCGGGGCCCCCTCAATGTCCAGAGGGGGCGGAGGAACCTCCCGCACCTCAGACTCCTGGAGTGGACCAGCCACCACCGGCCTGAGGACAGACACATGGAACGAGGGGTTAATATGGTAATCGGGGGGAAGCTGTAACCTGTAACAAACCTCGTTCAGTCTCCTCAGGACTTTGAATGGCCACACAAACCGCGGGCCCAGCTTCCGGCAGGGCGGGCGGAGGGGCAGGTTTCGGGTCGAGAGCCAGACCCGGGTCACTGCGGTGGTGATCTGCGCTGGTTTTCTGGCGCCTAACGGCCCGCTGAAGGTGCACATGATCGGCGTCCCATGTCTCCTCAGCGCACCTAAACCAGTCGTCCACCGCAGGAGCCTCGATCTGGCTCTGATGCCAAGGCGCCAGAACCGGCTGGTACCCCAGTACGCACTGGAAGGGGGAGAGGTTAGTGAAGGAGTGGCGGAGCAAGTTCTGGGCTATCTCTGCCCAGGGCACGAACGCCGCCCACTCCCCCGGCCGGTCCTGGCAATAAGTCCGCAGAAACCTACCCACATCCTGGTTCACTCTCTCCACCTGCCTGTTACTCTCGGGGTGAAAACCCGAGGTAAGGCTGACCGAGACCCACAGACGTTCCATGAACGCCCTCCAGACCCTTGACGTGAACTGGGGACCTCGATCAGATACTATGTCCTTACATTTACATTTTACATTTAAGTCATTTAGCAGACGCTCTTATCCAGGGCGACTTACAAATTCCTTAGGCACCCCGTAGTGCCGGAAGACGTGTGTAAACAGGGCCTCCGCAGTCTGTAGGGCCATAGGGAGACCGGGCAAAGGGAGGAGACGGCAGGACTTAGAAAACCGATCCACAACGACCAGGATCGTGGTGTTACCCTGTGAGGGAGGAAGATCTGTTAGGAAATCCACCGACAGGTGTGACCAAGGCCGTTGTGGAACGGGTAAGGGTTGTAGCTTCCCTCTGGGCAAGTGCACTGGGTGCACACCGAGCAGGAGGAAACATAAACCCTCATGTCCTTAGCCAAAGTAGACCACCAGTACTTCCCACTAAGACAGCGCACTGTCCGACCGATGCCCGGATGACCAGAGGAGGGTGACGTGTGGGCCCAATAGATCAAACGTTCACGGACAGCAGACGGAACGTACAGACGCCCAGCTGGACATTGGAGGGGAGTGGGCTCTGTACGTGATGCCCGCACGATGTCCGCGTCCAGCTCCCACTCTAACAGGTGCCACCAGGCAAGAGGCCGGGAGTATGGGGGTGTGATCCATGGGCCGTTCCTCTGTGTCATACATCCGGGACAGTGCATCTGCCTTCGCGTTCTGGGAACCTGGTCTGTAGGATAGGGTGAAAACAAAACGGGTAAAAAACATGGCCCACCTTGCCTGGCGAGGGTTCAGTCTCCTCGCCGCACGGATGTACTCCAAATTGCAGTGGTCAGTCCAGATGAGAAAAGGGTGCTTAGCCCCCTCAAGCCAATGTCTCCACACCTTCAAGGCCTTGACGACAGCCAACACCTCTCGGTCCCCCACGTCATAGTTTCGCACCGCCGGGCTGAGCTTCTTCGAAAAGAAGGCACAGGGGAGGAGCTTTGGTGGCGTACCCGAGCACTGAGAGAGCACGGCTCCTATCCCAGCCTCGAACGCACGGGAGCCGAGGTAAACAGAGCCCTCAGCTGACCAAAAGCCCTATCTGCCTCAGCCGACCACTGCAAACGCACCGGTTCCCCCTTCAGCAGTGAGGTAATGGGAGCCGCTACCTGACCAATGCCCTGGATAAATCTCCAGTAGTAGTTGGCAAACCCTAGAAACCGCTGCACTTCCTTTACCGTGGTGGGAGTTGGCCAATTACGCACGGCTGAAATGCGGTCACTCTCCATCTCCACCCCTGATGTGGAAATGCGGTACCCTAGGAAGGAGATGGACTGTTGGAAGAACAGACATTTCTCAGCCTTGATGTACAGGTCATGCTCCAACAGTCGACCAAGCACCCTGCGCAACAGGGACACATGCTCGGCGCGTGTAACGGAGTATATCAGGATGTCATCAATATACACCACTACACCCTGCCCGTGCAGGTCCCTGAAAATCTCGTCTACAAAGGCCTGGAAGACTGATGGAGCATTCATCAACCTGTACGGCATGACTAGGTACTCATAGTGCCCTGAGGTGGTACTGAAAGCCGTCTTCCACTCATCCCCCTCCTGGCTACGCACCAGGTTGTAAGCGCTCCTGAGATCCAATTTGGTGAAGAAGCGTGCCCCGTGCATTGACTCAATCACACTGGCTATGAGAGGTAGCGGGTAACTGTTCCTAACAGTGATCTGGTTGATACCTCGATAGTCAATACACGGGCGCAGACCTCCATCCTTCTTCTTCACAAAAAAGAAACTTGAGGAGGCAGGTGAAGTGGAGGGCAGAATGTACCCCTGCCCCAGGGCTTCGGAGACATATGTTTCCATAGCCGCCGTCTCCTCCTGTGACAGGGGATACACGTGACTCCTGGGAAGTGCTGCGTCTACCAGGAGATTTATCGCACAATCCCCCCGTCGATGGGGTGGTAATTGAGTCGCCTTCTTCTTACAGAAGGCGAGAGCCAAATCGGCATATTCAGAAGGGATGCGCACGGTGGAGACCTGGTCTGGACTTTCCACCATAGTCGCACCAACGGAAACCCCTAAACACATCCCTGAGCACTTTCGTGACCACCCCGTGAGAGCCCTCTGTTGCCACGAAATAGTAGGGTCATGACAGGCCAACCAGGGTAGGCCCAGCACCACGGGAAATGCAGGAGAATCAATAAGGAAGAGACTGATTCTCTCCTTGTGACCCTCCTGCGTCACCATGCCCAGTGGAGCGGTGGACTCCCTAATTAGCCTGACCCTAATGGTCGACTATCTAGGGTGTGAACTGGGAAGGGCATATCCACTGGAACAATAGGGATCCCTAAACTATGGGCAAGTGATCTGTCAATAAAGTTCCCAGCTGTGCCTGAATCTATGAGCGCCTTATGCTGGGAATGCGGGGAAAACTCAGGAAAATTAATATACAAAAACATGTGTGCAACAGAGGGCTCTGGGTGAGCCTGGTGCCGACTCACCTGGGGTGACACGAGAATGCCCTGCCTGCTGCCTCGACTCCCAGAAGAACCTCCCCAGCACCGACCGGCAGTGTGCCCTCTGTGGCCACCGATGGTCCATAGACCGGCCCCTCCTCCGGTCGCCCTAAGTGCAGCACCTCCCAGCTCCATGGGCATAGGAGCAGTGGTGCTGGGGGATGGAATCGACAGACCCTGATCTGGACGTCCGTGGGTAGCCAGCAGGTTATCCAACTGGATGGACAGGTCCACCAGCTGGTCAAAGGTGAGAGTGGTGTCCCTGCAGGCCAACTCCCGACGGACATCCTCACGCAAACTACAACGGTAGTGTTCGATCAGGGCCCTGTCGTTCCATCCCGCACCCGCGGCCAGGGTCCAAAAGTCCAAAGCGAACTCCTGTGCACTCCTCGTCCCCTGCCTAAGGTGGATGAGACATTCACCTGCTGCTCTACCCTCAGACGGGTGGTCGAAAACTGCCCGGAAGCAACGGGTGAAATCCTCGAATTGGTCCAACACCGCTTCTCCTTCCCCCCATACGGCGTTGGCCCACTCCAGGGCTTTCCCTGAGAGACAGGAGACGAGAGTGGACACGCTCTCACGGCCCGAAGGAGCCAGGTGGACGGTTGCCAGGTAGAGCTCCAGCTGGAGTAGGAACCCCTGATATCCCGCAGCTGTCCCATCATACTCCCTCAGAAGAGCGAGCCGAATCCCACTGGGACCGGGTGAAGGAGGGGTGAGTAGTGGTGCCCTTGGTGGTGCTGGTGGAGGCGCTGGAAGAACTCCTCTTCTCTCCCAGCGATCCATAGTCTGCAGGACGCAATCCATGGCGGTGCCGAGATGTTGTAGCATGGCCGCATGCTGCTGGATGCACTCCTCGACCCCTAAAACGGGGGTGTCTGCTCCTGCTGACTCCATATGGTTGTGGTGCGTGATTCTGTCAGAAGGTAGGTGTAGCTGGTGCATGAAGTCAGGCGCAGGAGAGCAGAATGAGTGAGCATCGTACTTTATTCAAAATAAAGGCACAAGGTAACAATACACTTGACCAACAATAAACGGTAATCAATTACGCACGGGTGAAAACAGCACCCATCGAAAACCAGCCATAACGTACCGAATGAACATAGAAACAATCACGCACAAAAACATGGGGGAAACAGAGGGTTAAATACATGAACATGTAATTGGGGAATGAAACTAGGTGTGTAGAAAACAAAGACAAAACAAATGGAAAATGATAGGTGGATCGGCAATGGCTAGAAGACCGGTGACATCGACCACCGAACGCCGCCCGAACAAGGAGAGGGACCGACTTCGGCGGAAGCTCTTGCTTGTTGGATATAAAATAGGCTACAGCATTCACAATGAATTGGCGGAGAAGTTTGAATGGTGAGAGCTTCTCTGGTGTGATGTGATTACAATGGCTGGTGGTAGAAATGCAATGAACGTGAGTCCTCTGTTCTCCCTGTGCCCAATGTTTATGTTTACAATGAAATGTATTATGTCAGAATGCCCAATGTTATGTTTCTAATCAAATTCATGAATTAAGTTAGGATAACGTTCTATCAGTTTAATTTGCATAAACATTGTGATACGATGAAAGCTGTGAGGGTTATCGAATCAGGATCAAATCCTCTGATCTCCTTGAGCTCATTAATGATAGAATGTTCATAATTAAAGATTGCTGAAAGGACAGTCTCTTTGGCAATGACAAGGAGTGGCAAGGAGAGGAACGTTAGCTAAAGTTTGTGTCCAGTGGGTAGAGACTTCAGGTTCACCATAGATTCACTAAGATATAGGAGGAATTCAGACACACTCCTTCTTTGTAAACAAACAACCTGCCTTGTCATCTTTTTGCAGTGACAAATGCACCCTCATACTTCAAGAGGGCCTTAAGCTACACGTTTACCAACCAGACCTCTTAACGGAAATCAAAGCAATCACTGTTTTCAATCACATTTCGTCCTGTACCTGTGCAAATTGTTAAGAGAACATAGATTGCTGTTACAGAGTGGCCTTAATATGCACTTCAGGGGAATTGTAAATATCGATGGGATGGTAAACTGTACAGGTATGAGGATAAGGTTACATTTCATCCGTCAGCGTGTCGTCAATGTGTATTGGCCATCATCATAGCTCACAGCTTGCGAGGCTAAGATGGATCTGTCTTGTTATTTACAAGATCATTTGGGGGTTCAAAGGTCATTATAAGACTGGTTGGCTCGAAGCATTAACACATACGCTCATTTCTTTCTCTCTCCTCCCTGGTCTTCTCTGACGACGTGAATCATTATTATCCGAGATTGGCTGAGGTGTCATGGCCAAGTGATTTTGCCGGGCATCAATCACTCCAGGGAAGGAAGGGAGAAATATGACTGTGAGAGTGTTTTGGGGGCGGCAATTGAGGTTTGTCGATTGCCAGCATGGCGGCTTTGTTAATATCGAATGAATTTGCCCAAACACATTTACCCCGCCTTAACGGGCATGTCAGATAAAGGCGATGGAGACATGAGAGGCGAGCGCCATTATCGCCCCTCTCCTGTCCTGCACTGTATCTCTCTCTCTCTCTCTCTATGTCTCTCTCTGTCATTCATGCACATAATTTTCTGTGACCTTGAGGACACTGTCATTCAGATGAGAGGAGGAGTGAGAGGAGGATTAGGAGGAGGAGATCTTACTGATGAGTGACTGGTGAGATGAGAAGGAGGAGGAGCAAATGACAGACGGGTGAGAGGAGGAGATGGAGGAACAGGAGGAGGAGGTCAAGATGAATAACAGGGGTTAGATGAACTGAAGTGAAGCGGTGATGTCAGGAGGCTGATGGAGCTATATGTGCAGTTGAACTCTCACCATTAATGAAACCGTCTCTACCTGCGAGAGTGATTTGACGAAGACTGAGGGATAGGTGGAGTGACTGATATTATCAGCATTTCACCATGCTATATAGGGGTAATGTCGTAGGTAACTATGTGTGTGTACTGTATGTGTGGTTTTGGATAACCCAGTTTAGGTCTGTATACAAGCTGTTTTAGTTGTTTTTTGCCATTGAGTACCTTTTTTGATAGTAAGAGCTCCTACATAGCATAGCATTGCAGCGTATAGCAGACCACACTGTGCTATAGTGTACCACACCACACTTGCCCCAGCCCATGGGCCTCGTTCCTTCTTCTCCTCACCCCCCTGGGAGTATGGGCATGTCAAGACAAGCCAACCCCAACGGTATGAAAGCATGTTGTTTGCAATAGATCACCAAAACTCTAAGTGAGAGCATCTGCTTTCACCTCTTCCTTGCTCCCCCATCTCTCTCTCTCTCCTTCTGTCTCTTCCTCTCTCTCTCTCTCTCTCTCTCTCTCTCTGAGGCTAAAAAGCGTATTTAATGTTCAAAGCCAGGAGAAAATCCACTTACACGCCAGCGGAGACGTGGGGTGACTATTGAGTGGCTGCTGGCTGATGCTGGAAGCTCTTTCTGTCTCTGTCCCTTTCTCTCATCTGTCTCGCAAGACTGAGACAGGTGGTCATTTCTCTACCAGGGACCCCACCCTGGCTCCGGCTTCTTTCATTCCATGTCAGCCATAAGGGCCCTTCAATTCCCATTTTTTCTCCTTCTTTTCATCCCACCGTCTCCTGGTATTTGGTCATGGCTGAGGTTCAACTGAATCGGTTAGGAATTGCTTTTACAACTAAACTTCTATAGTGATTTTTGTGTGGATACAATTCCATAAATGTTTAAAATTACCTGCCCAGGGACAGATGGAATTATGCCTTTGGCAAAATACTTACAGAAATGTTGAGTAATGTGCATTATCCCTGTCAAATAACTCTAAAAAAGTAAAACTAAGTAGTTACTGTACTGTTGATATTGTAGCTAGAGTAGTGTTTGGTTTCAATACAGTAGATGCCTCAGGTATACAGTGGGTATCATCACCCCCTTGTATTTTTTCACATTTTGTTTCATGACAAAGTGGGATTTAAATTAATTTAATTGTGATTTATTTGTCATTGATCTACACAAAATACCTCATGATGTCAAAGTGAAAAGAAAATTCTACAAATGTTAACAAATTAATAAAAATCAAATAACTGAAATATACTGTAGTTGTTGCAAAAGTATTCACCCATTTTGTTTAGACAAGCCTACATTAGTTCAGGTGTAAAATGTGGCTTAACAAATCACATAAGAATTAACTTGGACTCACTCTGTGTGAAACAAGGGTTGACATGATTTTTGACTACCCCTTCCTCTGTTCCCCATATATACAACATCTGTAAGGTTGTCAAGTTTCAGTGTGCAGCGGTTAGGACGGAGTCAGGCGCAGGACACATAACTGAGTAAAATACATACTTTACTCGAAAAGAAACAACAATGATTTCCACGCAGGGAAAACACACCAGCTCACAGAAGTCTTGAACACTAAACAAAGAACAAACACGCGCAAAACCATGTGGGAACCAGAGGGTTAAATAGGGAATAAATTATAACGTAATGGGAACCAGCTGTGTACAATCAAGACAGAACATCATAGAAAAAGAAGCGTAGATCGGTGGCAGCTAGAAAGCCGGTGACGTCGACCGCCGAACGCCTCCCGAACAAGGAGAGGCACCAACCAAGTTGTGACAAAGGTCCCTCAGTCAAGTACTGTATTTCAAGCACAGATTCAGCTACAAAGACCAGAGATCTTTTGAAAGCCTCATAAAGAAGTTCAGTGATTGGTTGATGGGTCACAATAACAAATCCGACATTGATCATCTCTTTAGGCATGGTCAAGTTAATAATTAATCTGTGGCTGATTAAACCCCCCAGACACAACAAAGATACAGTTATCCTTCTGAACTGAGCTGCAGGACGGGAATGAAACTGCTCAGGGATGTCACCATGAGGCCATTGGGGATTTTAAAACAGCTACAGAGTTCAGAGGCTGTGATGGGAGAAAACTGAGACTGGAGCAACAACATTGTAGTGACTCCACAACAATGACCTAAATGACAGAGTGAAAGGTAGAATCAAAATATACGGAATCAAAATATTCCAAAACATGCATCCTTTATGCAACAAGTCCCTACAGTAATACAGAAGAAAACAAAACACGGCAAAATATAATGAACTTTTTGGCCTAAATGCAAAGCCTTATGTTTGGGGAAAATCCAACACAACACATCATTGAGTAACTGCCTCCTTATTTTCAAGCATGGTGGTGGCTGCATCATGGTATGGGTATTCTTGACATCGTCAAAGACTGGGGAGTTTTTCTGGATAAAAATAAATGGGATGGAGCTAAGCACAGGCAAAATCCTAGAGGAAAACCTGCTTCAGTGTCACGTCCTGACCATAGAAAGCGGTTATTTTCTATGGTAGAGTAGGTCAGGGCGTGACAGGTTTTTTTTCTAGTTTAGATTTTCTATGTTATGTTATAGTTTTGTATTTCTATGTTGAGTTTTGTTTGGGATGATCTCCAATTAGAGGCTGCTGGTCATCATTGTCTCTAATTGGAGATCATACTTAAGTAGGTGTTTTTCCCACCTGGGTTTGTGGGAGATTGATTGTGAGTAAGTGTATGTTGTAATGCTTCGTCACGGTTTGTTGTTGTTGTTGTTGTTGTTGTTTTTGTTGTTGTTGTTGTTGTTTATTTGTATGTATTGCATAGTTTCACAGTTTAATAAAGAAAAATGTGGAACGATACACACGCTGCGCTTTGGTCCGCTCCTTCATCCTACGACAACCGTGACATTCAGTCTGCTTTACACCAGACACTGCGAGAGGAATTCACCTTTCAGCAGGACAATAACATCCAACACAAGGCCAAATCTACACTGGAGTTACTTACCAAGAAGACAATGAATGTTCCTCAGTGGCCAAGTGACAGTTTTGACATAAATCTGCTTAAATCTATGGCAAGACTTGTTGAAAATTGTTGTGTGCCTTAATCCCCAACACATTGACAGAGATTGAAGAATTTTGCAAAGAATAATGGGAAAATATTGCACATTCCAGGTGTTCAAGCACTTAGAGACTTACCCAAGTAGACTCAGTGTAATCGCTGCCAAAGGTGTTTCTAACATGTATTGACTCAGGGGTTGAATACTTATCCAATAAAGCTATATTATTTCTCATTAATAATAACATGTATAGATTTTTTCTTCCTCTTTGAAATTATAGACTATTTTGTGTTGATCAATGACAAAATGGTAATGCAACAAAATGTGGAAAGAAATCCAAGGGGAGTGAATACTTATGATACCCACTGTGGGTATCATTTGTGGGTATCATTAAGTATTATTACCTTCATCTAGATACTGTATGTCCATTGAGCTTATAGTAAACAATTTCATTTCACTTTGATACTTCTAATGTATCTTAATTCACTTGTATGTAGTCGTATTATTTGGTCTTGTATACCGTTCTTCAGTTCTTGCTAACATACCACCCTGCATCCCACTGCTGGCTTGCTTCTGAAGCTAAGCAGGGTTGGTCCTGGTCAGTCCCTGGATGGGAAACCAGATGCTGCTGGAAGTGGTGTTGGAGGGCCAGTAGGAGGCACTCTTTCCTCTGGTCTAAACAATATCCCAATGCCCCAGGGCAGTGATTGGGGACACTACCCTGTGTAGGGTGCTGTCTTTTGGATGGGATGTTAAACGGGTGTCCTGACTCTCTGATGTCATTAAAATATCCCATTGCACTTATCGTAAGAGTTAGGGGTGTTAACCCCGGTGTCCTGGCTAAATTCCCAATCTGGCCCTCATACCATCACGGCCATCTAATCATCCCCAGCTTACAATTGGCTCATTCATCCCCCTCCTCTCCCCTGAAACTATTCCCCAGGTCGTTGCTGTAAAGGAGAATATGTTCTCAGTCAACTTACCTGGTAAAATAACGGTAAAATAAAAAAATACCTGCACCAACTTGTAATGGCACTAGCGTGCAAAAACATCACATCTGTGACTAGAGCCAAACCTGAGGACTCACTCTAAATGATTCCGCTGCTCGGTCGTTTGCTACATACGTTAGTCTGAGACTGCCATCATAGAAACGTTTGTGTTGATGAGGGGCACGAAAGGCGTTGTACAAAACAAAGTAATCAGCGATTGGATCGTCTCTAACCAATCAAAGTATCAAAGCCAATGACGAATTTTCAAACCGCCGCTTTACCCACGTGTGTTCCGGCTTTTGCCCAACCCATCAGTCAGACGGCCCTGAATGTGTTCGCGGTGAAGGGTCAGGGAGGTGCTCAGATCCAGACTGACTGCGGAGAAGAAACTAACGTTCATGGGCGTGGTTTAGCGTTTGGCCGGAGCAAGAAATCTGGGTAGTCAGGCAAAGTAGAGCCTGCTTCCCCCTGATCTGATCCTGTTCAGGTCCATCTGGCGAGCATCCTTCCGTCAAGCTGGAAAGACATGGGAAGTTGAGTCTTCGCCACCTCCCCTACGTCCCTTACCCTATTCCTTTTCCATGACTGACTGTGACTGCATTGGATGAGCTGTCACTCAACGAGAGGGGGAACGACGGGGGAGGTGGGGAGAGATGGAGAGAGGGAGGGACGGGGAGGGGGGATAGGTGGGAGAGAGGAGAGGGGGAGAGAAGGGAGTGAGGGTGACTTTGATACTCACAGCAGAGAGACACTGATGAAGGAGACTGTCCATCGCTCTGACCTCCACTCTGCTTTAATCATCAGAGCAACGGCAGACACACCACCACAGAGGACTAGGCACACACACACACACACACACACACACACACACACACACACACACACACACACACACACACACACACACACACACACACACACACACACACACTCTCTCTCTCTCTATCACACAATGAATTGTGTTAAACTATAAAGGGCTATACATTTTACATCTTCATACTTTATAAGTTTCCAAATCTTGAGAGTGAACAGCTATCATTTATTTGTGTTTCCAACCAATGTGAAATATCACACCAAAGGAGAGAGCGTCTGCTCCAGAGTTCACCAACAACTAACCATGCGTTTATAGAGTATCCGGAGATATGGCATCACAGTCTGGTTTGGCAATTAATCAATCCCACTGAAATCTCAAATTGCCCGCCTGATACAAACTGGTAATGGCAGTTTGTATCAGTGTGAGGCAGCATCGCTCCCTGCAGAGCCCTCCCCTCAGCAGACTCTACACGGCTCCTCCTCCCCTCAGGCAGACACTATAGGATCCTCCCCTCGGGCAGACACTATAGGATCCTCCCCTCAGGCAGACACTATAGGATCCTCCCCTCGGGCAGACACTATAGGATCCTCCCCTCAGGCAGACACTATAGGATCCTCCCCTCGGGCAGACACTATAGGATCCTCCCCTCAGGCAGACACTATAGGATCCTCCCCTCGGGCAGACACTATAGGATCCTCCCCTCAGGCAGACATTATAGGATCCTCCCCTCAGGCAGACACTATAGGGTCCATCCTCCCCTCAGGCAGACACTATAGGACCCTCCCCTCAGGCAGACACTATAGGATCCTCCCCTCAGGCAGACACTATAGGATCCTCCCCTCGGGCAGACACTATAGGATCCTCCCCTCAGGCAGACACTATAGGATCCTCCCCTCGGGCAGACACTATAGGATCCTCCCCTCAGGCAGACACTATAGGATCCTCCCCTCGGGCAGACACTATAGGATCCTCCCCTCGGCAAGACACTATAGGATCCTCCCCTCGGGCAGACACTATAGGATCCCTCCTCCCCTCAGACAGACACTATAGGATCCTCCCCTCAGGCAGACACTATAGGATCCTCCCCTCAGGCAGACACTATAGTGTCCCTCCTCCCCTCAGGCAGACACTATAGGATCCTCCCCTCAGGCAGACACTATAGGGTCCCTCCTCCCCTCAGACAGACACTATAGGGTCCCTCCTCCCCTCAGACAGACACTATAGGGTCCCTCCTCCCCTCAGGCAGACACTATAGGATCCTCCCCTCGGGCAGACACTATAGGGTCCCTCCTCCCCTCAGACAGATGCTATAGTGTCCCTCCTCCCCTCAGGCAGACACTATAGGGTCCCTCCTCCCCTCAGACAGACGCTATAGTGTCCCTCCTCCCCTCAGGCAGACACTATAGGGTCCCTCCTCCCCTCAGACAGATGCTATAGTGTCCCTCCTCCCCTCAGACAGACGCTATAGTGTCCCTCCTCCCCTCAGGCACACACTATAGGGTCCCTCCTCCCCTCAGACAGACGCTATAGTGTCCCTCCTCCCCTCAGACAGACGCTATAGTGTCCCTCCTCCCCTCAGACAGACGCTATAGTGTCCCTCCTCCCCTCAGGCAGACACTATAGGGTCCCTCCTCCCCTCAGACAGATGCTATAGTGTCCCTCCTCCCCTCAGGCAGACACTATAGGGTCCCTCCTCCCCTCAGACAGATGCTATAGTGTCCCTCCTCCCCACAGGCAGACACTATAGGGTCCCTCCTCCCCTCAGACAGACGCTATAGGGTCCGTATTAGCTGAACAGATATAAGCACTCCATTCCCATGTCCATCAAATACCTAAACTGCTGTAAGTAAAGCTGAGCTGTGTTAGTACGCCACTGACAGAATAAGGGAATGTGCAAAGTATTATATATGTAGCTATAGCGCTGTAGCAGTCATTCCATTTTGTCAGACGGTTATTGTCATGCAAAAGACTGCTGGTCTCACGGTAATTCACCGTAAATTAACATCTCCAGGTCGCCACGCACACAAGCCACTGATGGGACATCTACATTTAAAAAAGTAGAATAAAGAAATGGAATATACATCATCACAATCCATTTTTAGGCAGGTCGAAAGAAATGATGATATAAAGAACATATATTTCAGAAGAAGAGAATATGAGTTGGCCTATGTTATCTGGCTATACACCTTGTGTTGACTTCATTCAGCAGACAAGATATGCTCATAAGTCCAGTGCCAATATTTATATTATATGATATTATAGTCAAAAGGATATTTTTTTCCATTCCAGATGGAGTGCGCATATGAAGTGGCTATGTTGAGCGTAAAAGTGATCATTTGAAACTGGTCCTGTATGCTAGATTTAGAGTTATTTTGCAACTTTAGTTGTGAATGACACAAACCTTAGAATGTCTTAGAAATCAAAACATATATGGGCTGCATGTTGCGACTACACTCTTAGAAAAAAAGGTGCTATCTACAACCAAAAAGGGTTCTTCAGCTGTCCCCATAGGAGAACCCTTTGAAGAAACGTTATGTTAGGCTTTGAAACAACATCCACAACAACCATGTTTTCCACTCAGTTTCAACCTGTTGTTGAACTTATTTCTTAAAATGTATCAATCACAGTGAGGTGAGTTTTAAAAGCACACACTGTTTTGATGATGTCAGAGTAGTTAGAGAGACAATAGAGCCCTGAGTACCAGGCCATTAGGACCTGATGGAGGGACAATACAGCCCTGAGTACCAGGCCATTAGAACCTGATGGAGGGACAATAAAGCCCTGAATACCAGGCCATTAGGACCTGATGGAGGGACAATACAGCCCTGAGTACCAGGCCATTAGGACCTAATGGAGCGACAATAGAGCCCTGAGTACCAGGACATCAGGACCTGATGGAGGGACAATAGAGCCCTGAGTACCAGGCCATTAGGATCTGAAGATCGTTATTAAGTTGGGTACCACCAATGCATGTCCAGACTGCATAAAATGAGATTACCATGGAATTTTACTGCAGTCATAATGCCTGACTGCCGGTTTGGCTACAGCACTCTTTTGCTAGCATAGACTGGAATATGTTTTGGGATTCCTCCAATGGCATTGAGGAGTACACCACATCTTCATCAGTAACTGCATCCATGACGTAGTCCCCACAGTAACCGTACGTACATACCCCAACCAGAAACCATGGATTACAGGCAGCATCCGCACTGAGCTAAAGGCTAGAGCTGCCGCTTTCAAGGAGCGGGACTCTAACCCGGAAGCTTACAAGAAATCCCGCTATGCCCTCCGACGAACCATCAAACAGGCAAAGCATCAATACAGGACGAAGATCGAGTCTTACTACACCGGCTCTGACGCTCGTCGGATGTGGCAGGGCCTGCAAACCATTACAGACTACAAAGGGAAGCACAGCCGAGAGCTGCCCAGTGACATGAACCGGATGAGCAAAACTACTTCTATGCTCGCTTCGAGGCAAATAACACTGAAACATGCATGAGAGCACCAGCTGTACCGGAAGACTGTGTGATCATGCTCTCCGCAGCCAATGTGAGTAAGACCTTTAGACAGGTCAACATTCACAAGGCCGCAGGGCCAGACGGATTACCAGGACGTATACTGCGAGCATGCGCTGACTAGCAAGTGTCTTCACTGACATTTTCAACCTCTCCTTGTCTGAGTCTGTAATACCAATATGTTTTAACCTCTTGAGGATACCCTAAGATAGGGGGCGCCACAGCGCATTTTGAAAAAAAATCGTTCCCATTTTCAACGGCCTACTAATCAAACTCAGAAGCTAGGGCATGCATATACTTATTATATATGGATAGAAAACACCCTAAAGTTTCTAAAACTGTTTGAATGGTGTCTGTGAGTATAACAGAACTCAAATGGCAGTCAAAACCCCGAGACCGATTGAAACAGGAAGTGGAATTCTGAATTGTGGACTCGACTTCTCATCTTTCCCTATTAATCACACCGTTAACAATGGTTCAGTGAGCACTTCCTATTGCTTCCACTAGATGTCGCCAGTCTTTTCACAGTGGTTTGAGCCTTATACAGTCGAAACTCAGTGAATGAGACGCATTGGAAATTGGTCACAGGGGATGGGCCATCACCATTATGACGCCGGCGGCCATGTCTACCCCCACCTTTGGAAACGGTTTGAAACACAATGAAATCATCCCCCTCGAATCTTATTGGCTCTCTTGGTGTTACAGGCCCTGAAGATTAATGTTTTACAACGTTTGACATGTTTGAACGAACCTACAGGCGGGAAAATCTCATTTTATCCGAAACTTCAGCTTGCGCACGTCGGAGAATTTGGAGAGAGCCCTAGGACGCGCTACCAACAGCAGGCTAATGGAACGTGAAGGAAGGACCGAAAATACATCTGTTGTGGACCTGGGATTCCTGGAAGTGCTTTCTGATGAACACAACTAAAGGTAGGCGATTATTGACAATATTATACAAGATGAGATGTGACATGCGATTGTTCCAAGATGGCGCCGAGCTCTGTATATTAGCTCATTTTCTGAGTATCGCGTCTCCTTTTATCGCAAAGTGTGATTACCCATAAAATCTGGTATGACAGGTGTTCTCAAGAGATATTCATCTATAAATGTTAGATTGACAATATAAATTTAAAAAATCGTTATCGGATAGTAATTTAGGGAATTGTAGCATTGTTTCCCGGGACGCATTTGAGGGGAAAATAGTTAGTCAACTTCAGACACCGATGTAAAATGCTGTTTTTATATATAAATATGACCTTTATTGAACAAAAGAATGCATGCATTGTGTAACATGATGTCTTAGGTGTGTCATCTGATGAAGTTTGTAAAAGGTTAGTGCTGCATTTAGCAGTTTTTTGGTTATTTGTGATGCAAGTGGTTGGTCGGAAAATGGCTATGTTGCTGCTTTTTACGATGGACTCATCTAACATAATCTAATGATTTGCTTTTCCTGTAAAACCTTTTTGAAATCGGACGACGTGGGTCGATTCAGGAGAGGTGTATCTATAAAACAAAAAACAAAAAGTATTAATTAAAAAAAAAAAAAATTATGATTTTTTTTAATGCTAATTGGCGATATGATTTTTCGCTGGATTTTGATCCCGCTGATGGGATGAGACGCTGAAGAGGCAGACCACCATAGTACCTGTGCCTAAGAACACTAAGGTACCCTGCCTAAATAACTACCGACCCGTAGCACTCACGTCTGTAGCCATGAAGTGCTTTGAAAGGCTGGTCATGGCTCACATCAACACCATCATCCCAGAAATCCTAGACCCACTCCAATTTGCATACCGCCCCAACAGATCCACAGATGATGCCGTCTCTATTGCACTCCACACTGCCCTTTCCCACCTGGACAGAAGGAACACCTATGTGAGAATGCTATTCATTGACTACAGCTCAGCGTTCAACACCATAGTTCCCTCAAAGCTCATCAATAAGCTAAGGACCCTGGGACTAAACACCTCCCTCTGCAAGTGGATCCTGGACTTCCTGACGGGCCGCCCCCAGGTGGTAAGGGTAGGTAACAACACATCCACCACGCTGATCCTCAACACAGGGGCCCCTCAGGGGTGCATGCTCAGCCCCCTCCTATACTCCCTGTTCACTCATGACTGCACGGCCAAGTGACTCCAACACCATCGTTAAATTTGCAGATGACACAACAGTGGTAGGCCTGATCACTGACAACAAGGAGACAGCCTATAGGGAGGAGGTCAGAGGCCAGGCCGTGTGGTGCCAGGACAACAACCTCTCCCTCAATGTGATCAAGACAAAGGAGATGATTGTGGACTACAGGAAAAAGAGGAGCGAGCACGCCCCCATTCTCATTGATGGGGCTGCCGTGGAGCAGGTTGAGAGCTTCAAGTTCCTTGGTGTCCACATCACCAACAAACGAACATGTTCCAAGCACACCATGACAGTCATGAAGCGAGCACGACAAAACCTATTCCCCCTCAGGAGACTGAAAAGATTTGGCATGGGTCCTCAGATCCTCAAAAGGTTCTATACCATCGAGAGCATCCTGACTGGTTGCATCACTGCCTGGTATGGCAACTGCTCGGCCTCCGACCGCAAGACCCTACCATGTACATACTACCTCAACTAACCGGTGCCCCCGCACACTGACTCTGTACCGACACCCCCCTGTATATATTGTCGTTTTTTACTGCTCCTCTTTAATTACTTGTTACTTTTATCCCTTATTCTTATCCACATTTTTTGAAACTTCACTGTCAGTTAGGGGCTCGTAAATAAGTATTTCACTGTAAGGTGCATGTGACTAATACAATTTGATTTGATTTGAATATGGTCACGGCAACAGCCCTATGTGGCTATATGAAAAGTGTACTGTACAATGTGTATGATAAGCGTAACGTGCAATGTATGTATTACACTGAGTGTACAAAACATGCTCTTTCCATGACAGACTGACCAGGTGAATCCAGGTGAAAGCTATGATCCCTTATTGATGTCACTTGTTAAATCCACTTCAATCAGTGTAGATGAAGGGGAGGAGACAGGTTAAAGAATGATTTTTAAACCTTGAGACAATTGAGACATGGATTGTGTATGTGTACCCTTCAGAGGGTGAAAGGGCAAGATAACAGGGTATGGTAGTAGGTGCAAGGCACACTGGTTTGAGTGTGTCAAGAACTGCAACGCTGCTGGGTTTTTCACGCTCAAAAGTTTACCGTGTGTATCAAGTATGGTCTACTATCCAAACGGCATCCAGCCAACTTGACACAACTGTGGGAAGCATTGGGGTCAACGTGGGCCAGCATCCCCTTGGAACGCTTTCAACACCTTGCAGAGTCCATGCCCCGACGAATTCAGAATGTTCTGAAGGAAAAAGGAAAAAGAGGGTTCAAATCAATATTAGGAAGGTGTATGTTGAGTGTATAATGTACAGTGTCTGTATTGTACACAGTAGTCTAAGACAATTTGCCCCTTTGGGACATTAAAGTTCTTCCTATCCTAAATTGAAAACCATCGAAGGCATTATAACAAAACAGTATCTAATCATTGTCAGTCCCCACGGAGAAGCAATAAACTGTGGAGCTGATAATGACAGAGTTGAAAAGACAACAAGGGCCTGTTCAAGATCATGTAACATTACAGAACGTTGAGATAGAAAAGTATTGTGTAGAACAGATATGATTGTGTGTTTAATAGAATAGGCAATGGTGTCAGCTCTATTTATTCTATTTCTATCTGTAATGTTTTGAATGTTTTGCATCACTGAATACACCCCGAATGGATCAATAGATTTCCGGTTCCTCGATGATCCGATATGTTGTGCAGGGGGTGAAAAGGGTATGTAAGGTTAAAGGCTATACAGTAGGTCCATAGTTCTTCCATACTCATTGGGTTTGGGGCAAATGTTCTAATCTCAGATGGTCGGTGGAACAACACCTTTTTATTTCTTTTTTTAACAACATTTTTGTGTAATAGTATTAGTATGTAAAATATAGTTACAATAACATAAATAAACACTTTGAAGGTGTGTTTGATTATGAGTGAAATGTAGTATTTGTTGTGAGTTCCACACTCTGTCTGCTGGTACTGTTTTGAGGACTTACTCCTGAAAAATGACCTGCAAATGTCCATCCTGAGTACTCTATTGAATATTTAATCACAATAGATAGACCAACTCCCCCATATATATTAGGTCGTTTGGAGCCATGCCCAGGGTCACAGAGCCAGCGAGGCCCGTCCAGGTCCCCTGAGGCCTGAGGGAGGGCTGGTGTGGTGGCGGCGTGCCCCATGGTGTCCTTGGATCAATCTGTCCCCCTTTCCCTCTCCTCAGCTGGCCCTCCTGAGGTCTCTTGTCACCCATGCATAATACATCAACCTGGTCCCATCTGCCCCTGCTGTCACCCCCTCCCCCTATGGCCTATCACAGCCCATCTCAAGCCTGGCACAGTACTAATAGGGGTTGAATGGGGAAAAATGTGCCAGTTTGGC
Organism: Salmo salar; assembly: GCF_965601325.2. Lineage (NCBI taxonomy): Eukaryota > Metazoa > Chordata > Actinopteri > Salmoniformes > Salmonidae > Salmo > Salmo salar. Next base: position 77,910,877 of record NC_138305.1, on the reverse strand, counting down.
GCCGAGAAGAGAGTTGTGTTAATTTTCTCAGGGAATTGGATGTTGGCTGGATCAGGCTCTCTAGACCAAATATTTTGGAATGTTTTCAAAACATATAAGTTGGTTTACCTTGAGTTATTGGTTTTGGAGTATAGTTTTCTGTTTGAAAACGCTTGCTCCTGTTAGGTGATGGTGAACGTGATTATGCCGGTGTCTGAGGATGTCCTAAAATGTTCACCGTACAGGCGTCTCTGTCAGTTGCTGGGCTCATACATAACATGAACAAAAGTATGTGGACACCTGCACGTCGAACATCTCATTCCAAAATCATGGGCATTAATATGGAGTTGGTCCCCCCTTTGCTGCTATAACAGCTCTTCTGGAAAGGCTTTCCACTAGATATTGGAACATTGCTACAGGGACTTCCATTCAGCCACAAGAGCATTAGTGAGTTTGGGCACTGATGTTAGGCGATTAGGCCTGGCTCACAGTCAGCATTTGAATTCATCCCTAAGGTGTTTGATGGGGTTGAGGTCAGGGCTCTGTGTAGGCCAGTCAAGTTATTCCACACAGATCTCGACAAACTATTTCTGTATGGACCTCGCTTTGTGAACAGGGGCATTGTCAAGCTGAAACAAGAAAGAGCCTTCTCCAAACTGTTGCCACAAAGTTGGAAGCACAGAATCGTCTTCAATGTCATTTTATGCTGTAGTGTTACGATTTCCCTTCACTGGAACTAAAGGCCCATGAAAAACAGCCCCAGACCATTATTCCTCTTACAGCAAACCTTACAGTTGGCACTTGCATTCGGAAAGGTAGCGTTCTCCTGGCATCCACCATACACAGATTCGTCTGTCGGACTGCCAGATGGTGAAGCGTGATTCATCACTCCAGAGAACGCGTTTCCACTGCTCCAGAGTCCAATGGCGGCGAGCTTTACACCACTCCAGCCGACGCTTGGCATTGCGCACAGTGATCTTAGGTTGCTCGGCCATTGAAACCCATTTCATTTAGCTCCTGATTAACATTTATTGTGCTGATGTTGCTTTCAGAGGCAGTTTGGAACTCGGTAGTGAGTGTTGCAACTGAGGACAGATGATTTTTACACGCTATGCACTTCAGTACTCGGCGCGTACTCGGCCCGTTCTGTGAGCTTGTGTGGCCTTCCACTTCCAGCCTGAGCTGTTGTTGCTCCTAGATGTTTCCACTTTACAATAACAGCACTTACAGTTGACCGGGGCAGCTATAGAAGGGCAGAAATTTGATGCTGACTTGTTGGAAAGGTGGCATCCTATAACGGTGTCACTTTGAAAGTCATTGAGCTCTTCAGTAAGGCTGTTCTTTTGCCAGAGTTTGTCTATTGAGATTGCATGGTTGTGTGCTCGGTTTTATACACCTGTCAGCAACAAGTGTGGCTGAAAGAGCCAAATACACTCAGGGGTGAAGGGGTGTCCACATACTTTTGTATGTATAGTGTATGTAATCCTCTCATTTCCTTGACTCCTTCAGCACATAAACTCAGCAAAAAAAGAAACGTCCTCTCACTGTCAACTGTGTTTATTTTCAGCAAACCTAACATATGTAAATATTTGTATGAACATAATTCGAGATTCAACAACTGAGAAATAAACTGAACAAGTTCCACAGACATGTGACTAACATAAATTGAATAATGTTTCCCTGAACAAAGTGGGGGGGTGAAAAAAAAGTAACAGTCAGTATCTGGTGTGGCCACCAGCTGCATTAAGTACTGCAGTGCATCTCCTTCTCATGGACAGTACCAGATTTGCCAGTTCTTGCTGTGAGATGTTACCCCACGCTTCCACCAAGGCACCTGCAAGTTCCCGGACATTTCTGGGGGGAATGGACCTAGCCCTCACCCTCAGATCCAACAGGTCCCAGACGTGCTCAATGGGATTGAGATCCGGGCTCTTCGCTGGCCATGGCAGAACACTGACATTCCTGTCTTGCAGGAAATCACACACAGAACGAGTAGTATGGCTGGTGGCATTGTCATGATGGAGGGTCAGGATGATCCTGCAGGAAGGGTACCACATGAGAGAGGAGGATGTCTTCCCTGTAACGCACAGTGTTGAGATTGCCTGCAATGACAAGCTCAGTTCGATGATGCTGTGACACACCACCCCAGACCATGACGGACCTTCCACCTCCAAATCGATCCCTCCAGAGTACAGGCCTCGGTGTAACGCTGATTCCTTCGACGATAAACGCGAATCCGACCATCACCCCTGGTGAGACAAAACTGCGACTCGTCAGTGAAGAGCACTTTTTGCCAGTCCTATCTTGTCCAGTGACAGTGTGTTTGTGCCCATAGGCGACGTTGTTGCAGGTGATGTCTGGTGAGGACCTGCCTTACAACAGGCCTACAAGCCCTCAGTCCAGCCTCTCTCAGCCTATTGCGGACAGTCTAAGGACTGATGGATTGTGCGTTCCTGGTGTAACTCGGGCAGTTGTTGTTGCCATCCTGTACCTGTCCCGCAGGTGTGATGTTTGGATGTACCGATCCTGTGCAGGTGTTGTTACACGTGGTCTGCCACTGCGAGGACGATGAGCTGTCTGTCCTGTCTCCCTGTAGCTCTGTCTTAGGCATCTCACAGTACGGACATTGCAGTTCATTGCCCTGGCCACATCTGCAGTCCTCATGCCTCTTTGCAGCATGCCTAAGGCACGTTCACGCAGATGAGCAGGGACCCTAGGCATCTTTCTTTTGGTGTTTTTCAGAGTCATTAGAAAGGCCTCTTCAGTGTCCTAAGTTTTCATAACTGTGACCTTAATTGCCTACCGTCTGTAAGCTGTTATTGTCTTAACGACCGTTCCACAGGTGCATGTTCATTAATTGTTTATGGTTCATTGAACAAGCATGGGAAACAGTGTTTAAACCCTTTACAATGAAGATCTGTGAAGTTTTTGTATTTTTACGAATGATCTTTGAAAGACATAGTCCTGAAAAAGGGCTCTGTCTTTCAAAAATCAAAATCTACTTCTGTCTATCAAGTGTTTTCTAACTCATTGTAGATTTAGCTCCCAGTAAGTACATCCATGAGTCCCTTAACTTTTAGTACGAAGGTCATACCTTGTCTTTAGTTATTCAGCTGAGGTCACTAGTCAATAATAAATCCCCCCCCCCCCCCAAGATAACCTATGCATTGAGTGTATAGTATTCCTTCTCTTTTTCTGCTGTTTCCATAAATGTTTTGGGTCACACGGAAATTGAATTGTCCCCTGAAATACTGTACATCATATTATTTCTGGGAGCTGTCGGACTTGTCTGTTGGGAAGATTGAAGATGGCGGCGTATCTTGTAAGGAATACATTGAAAAAACATTTCCTTAGTTGGATACAGTGGGGCTGGATCCTGCCTGCTGAGAAAAGAGCAGCTTTTGGAAAAGCTCAGTTCCCCTGCCATGACCAATTGAGACACAATAATGTTATGGAAATGGTTGTGTTCTGGTGGGAAATATACTGTTGACATACTATAATGTTCTATTCCACCTTAGAGACGCACGCAAAATAAAAATATAAGGATGGGTATTATGATTCCAGAGTTGCTAGATTGTAAAAATAATAATAATCCATGTCATTATGTAAGCCTACTGCTAATTTTAGTATAGAGATTTAATTTAAAAAACTAAAGGTCTGATTAAATCCTCATCACATTGTAAATATGTAAAAGGATAAGAGTTTAGCATCCATTTTTGCTTATTTTCATTGGTTTATTGCTCTAACTCAAGCCACTACTCTTTTCTAACATATATAAAATACTATATTTTCTTATGATCTGCATCACAGATCCAAATGAGTGCATGATCCCCAAACAATCTCCCCATGTTTCCTCTGTTGTCTCTCTGCTGCAGCATTGATTGACCCATTTGTCTTTAGCACACTGATTAATCAACAGGGGGGGATTAGTCCTACTGTAGCCATCTGTTTTATGACATGCATGAATTATGTTTTTCAATGCCTTGAATGGAGCCAAAGGAGTAGTTTTTTTGTGTGGACTATGACCTGTAAGCTGTTATTGTCTTAATGGCCGTTCCACAGGTGCATGTTCATTAAGATTGAAGACGGCGGCGTATCTTGTAAGGAATACATTGTGCATTATGTGTGGATACATACATACAGTGTGTGTCCGTGTGTGTTTGTGTGTGCATGCATCTATGTGTGTGTGTTTGTGTGTGTGTGTGTGATTGGGCATGTGTACGTGCCTGCGTCCGTGTGTATGTTTGGTGCGTGGGCGAGTCCATGTGTGTGTGTATAAGAGGCTAATGTGCGGCTCATCAACACCAGTAAAGATCTCTGGCCGCGCTGGATCAATAAGCACTCCCAGCCTGTACAGCGGAAATACAGGGGACCTAGAACAGCCGAACACTCCCCCTATCCAAAGGGCCATCACCATGAGGAATAACTGACAATGCATCTCCAACTAGCTCTTTGCTAGGAAAACTGAAAATGATTGGGCTATTGATTGGAAAGGGTGCGGGGGCGGAGGCGGGGGCAGGTAGATGGGGGAGAGGTGTGGGGGAAAGTGATTGTGCAACCCTTGCACATCCACATCCACTCCCATTCCCCCACCCCTTTTTAACGCAGGCTGCAGCTGGCTGTGAGATGTGGATCCAGCCAACGTGGCCTCAACACTAGCGTTTAATAGTGTCATCATTGATCCACAGTGGGAGAGCGATAGTGCCTAAGGGACCCTGTGACCACTAGCGCCCACACTGATCCCAGAGCAGTCGTGGCGGAGGAGTAATAACACCCCCGTCTGATCCCCTTTCTGTTCCCCCAGGGGGCGGCCAAGATAAATGTGTGCCTTTCAAGGTGAAACACTGGACTGAGGTCAATTTCCAGCGATCACTGGAGTAAAGTCATTTAACCAGTGGACAAATAGTTCCTGATTCTAGATCAGTAGGTTTCTCAGACCTGAAAACAGGTCTGGTCCCTTTAGGAGCATTTGGTTTGATTAGGTTTGATCTCTGAATCAGTCCTGTTTGATTTGGCTGTGAGTTGTTAGTTAAGCTGTTTTAGATGAAAAGGGATTATAATGAATAAGCTAATTACCCGATTCTGTTCATCCATTGGGGAAATTGGATATATGGTTTGTTAATGACCTTCTATGCAGGCTAAATCCTGTGGAGCCACAAACCCACACAACAACTATGCCAATGATAAGCCTTTCAGAATGTCCTTGACTGCAGTAAAATGTTTAAGGACTGTACATTGTGGTACAGTATCAGTGATTCACCTGTGCTAGTTGATAAAAAAAAGGTATCATACAGTATTGCACACATACTGTATACACACACAAACACAAACACACAAACACACACACACACAGGGTGAGGGTTGTCAGACTCCTAATGACGATCAGGATGAAACACTCAGGAAAGAATAGGCTGACCTTACTGAGGGCATTGGAGATAAGCGTTGCTAGGCAACCATCATTTGAGAGGCCCGTCACACACACCAAAGGTTTGTTTGTGTGATGGAATCAGTGTTTTTCAGTTTACCTGGATTGTGTGGTCTTCCATTGGTTAAATAAGAGGAATTGTGACGCAATGACTGCGTTTACACAGGCAGCCCAATTCTGACCGTTTGCCACTAATTGGTCGTTTGACCAATCAGATCAGATCTTTTACCAATAATTGGACAAAAGATCAGATTTGGGCTGCCTGTGTAAATGCTGCCTCTTTGAGTGAAATCTTCCAACAGCTCCCAACCTAGTTGTAGACATAGAGAACTGTAAAGCACTTTTCTCAGCAAGTACAGTACAGTCGGGGCCAAAAGTTTTGAGAATGACACAAATATTAATTTTCACAAAGTCTGCTTCCTCAGTTTGTATGATGGCAATTTGCATATACTCCGGAATGTTATGAAGAGTGATCAGATGAATTGCAATTAATTGCAAAGTCCCTATTTGCCATGTAAATTAACTGAATCCCCCAAAAACATTTCCACTGCATTTCAGCCCTGCCACAAAAGGACCAGCTGACATCATGTCAGGGATTCTCTCGTTAACACAGGTGTGAGTGTTGACGAGGACAAGGTTGGAGATCACTCTGTCATGCTGATTGAGTTCGAATAACAGACTGGAAGCTTCAAAAGGAGGATGGTGCTTGGAGTCATTGTTCTTCCTCTGTCAACTATGGTTACCTGCAAGGAAACACATGCCGTCATCATTGCTTTGCACAAAATGGGCTTCACAGGCAAGGATATTGCTGCCAGTAAGACTGCACCTAAATCAACCATTTATTGGATCATCAAGAACTTCAAGGAGAGCGGTTCAATTGTTGTGAAGAAGGCTTCAGGGCGCCTGCAAGCGCCAGGACCATCTCCTAAAGTTGATTCAGCTGTGGGATCGGGGCACCACCAGTACAGAGCTTTCTCAGGAATGGCAGCAAGCAGGTGTGAGTGCATCTGCACGCACAGTGAGGCGAAGACTTTTGGAGGATGGCCTGGTGTCAAGAAGGGCAGCAAAGAAGCCACTTCTCTCCAGGAAAAACATCAGGGACAGACTGGTATTCTGCAAAAGGTACAGGGATTGGACTGCTGAGGACTGGGGTAAAGTCATTTTCTCTGATGAATCCCCTTTCCGATTGTTTGGGGCATCTGGAAAAAAGCTTGTCCGGAGAAGACAAGGTGAGTGCTACCATCAGTCCTGTGTCATGCCAACAGTAAAGCATCCTGAGACCATTCATGTGTGTGGTTGCTTCTCAGCCAAGGGAGTGGGCTCACTCACAATTTTGCCTAAGAACACAGCCATGAATAAAGAATGGTACCAACATATCCTCCAAGAGCAACTTCTCCCAACCATCCAGGAACAGTTTGGTGATGAACAATGCCTTTTCCAGCATGATGGAGTACCTTGCCATAAGGCAAAAGTGATAACTAATTGGCTCGGGGAACAAAACATTTATATTTTGGGTCCATGGCCAGGAAACTCCCCAGACCTTAATCCCATTGAGAACTTGTGGTCAATCATCAAGAGGTGGGTAGACAAACAAAACCCCACAAATTCTGACAAACTCCAAGCATTGATTATGCAAGAATGGGCTGCCATCAGTCAGGATGTGGCCTAGAAGTTAATTGACAGCATGCCAGGGCGGATTGCAGATGTAACCGATGTGAAATGGCTAGTTAGTTAGCGGTGGTGCGCGCTAATAGCGTTTCAATCAGTGACGTCACTCGCTCTGAGACCTGAAGTGGTTGTTCCCCTTGCGTTGCAAGGGCCGCGGCTTTTGTGGCGCGATGGGTAACGATGCTTCGTGGGTGACTGTTGTTGATGTGTGCAAGGGTCCCTGGTTCGAGCCCGGTTTGGTGCGAAGAGAGGGACGGAACCTACACTGTTACTCAGAGGTCTTGAAAAAGAAGGGTCAACACTGCAAATATTGACTCTTTGCATCAACTTCATGTAATTGTCAATAAAAGCTTTTGACACTTATGAAATGCTTGTAATTATACTCCAGTATTCCATAGTAACATCTGACAAAAATATCTAAAAACACTGAAGCAGCAAACTTTGTGGAAATTAATATTTGTGTCATTCTCAAAACTTTTGGCCATGACTGTACAGTTGCAGTTGATTCTATGCTCTACTATTAAAAATAAGTCAGTGTCCATTCTGTAGTCACAACATCCCCTCATCCCTTATGTTGATTTTGTTAAAACACACTTCACTATCTCTATCCTTGGATCTGCCTCAAACAGTAAGAAATAACACTATCTGCAGTTACATTATACATTTGCTACAAACTACTGTGTGAAGTGAATGGAGGAGGTTCTTAAATGGTTCTTCTTCAACTCTTAAGGTTCCTTGGAGAACTCTTGCCCAATAAAGAACCTTTAAACTAGTGCCGCGCTCATGTGCTAGTCAGAACAAGGAAACTGACATTTTCGATTTTGCTAACTGGTTGAACGCAGCATGTGTGTAACTACAAGCAAGTCGGACATTTCCTATTTTCCTACTATCCGAGTTCTGTTTTTACATCCACATTGATTGATGAATTAATCTTATGCTACTAAAAATATTATTTGAAAACTTACATATAATAAAAAATAGTATTCTGAATGCAGGTTGTAATAGGGATCCTAAGGAATACTAAATACTGGGGATATATAACCAATTCCAAATGTTGGATATCTCCATTCTGGCTGGATTCCAATAGGAATTATACATCACTTTGCAAACCAGCATAATGTGAGTTGCAGGCCTGTAAACTATGAATTTCAGGCCACTGAACAGGTGTAAAATGAGGCTGTCAAAAGGCCTTATGTATTGTATTGTCTTCAATCATTGAAGGCCACAGGACTGATCATGAATGCAACAATCATGTCTCTGTCACTAGCAAACATAGTCATGGGTTGTACTGGTAACTCTAAAATACACTCAAAAGGCACCCTGGGAAATATGCAAATAGGGCTTAAAACCCTACAGCAGGGCTATTCAATTCAGGTCCTGGAGGGCCGAATCAGTTCTGGTTTTGGATTTTTGAATAGCTCTTCAAAGAACCATCCCATGTATGGTTTTTTAGAGACCCTAAAATGGTACCCCTATGGCATCGCTTTCAAGAACCCTATTTGGTTCCAATTTGCACCTTTATTTTTAAGAGTGTACCAATCCCAGTTCATAGGCCCTCCTGCTAGTTCACCTGTCTTCTTGGTCTTGATCACAGTCTAATCAATGCTTGGGATCAGAGGCAATGCTCTGTTCTCCTGGAGACAGTTACAGCAGCTAAGTGATCTCCTGATGCAGGAAGGGATAGTGTGTGGCAGGGTTGGGGTCAATTCCAATTCAGTAAATTTAACTAGGCAAGGCAGTTAAGAACAAATTCTTATTTACAATGACGGCCTAGGAACAATGGGTTAACTGCCTTGTTCAGGGGCAGAACGACATGTTTTTACCTTGTCAGCTTGGGGATTCGATTTAGCAACCTTTTGGTTACTGGCCCAACACTCTAACCACTAGGCTACCTGCCGCCCCGCTCTTGAATTCAATCATGAAGTGGAAAACGTACGTTGAATTCAATTCAAATTTCAACAATCTCTAAGTTATGGAATTGGACTGTGTTGACTGTTTGAATTGAATTGCGAGTGTAAAAATACATGTATTTGGAATTTAATTGGAATTCAATATTTGTACATTTCTCAATGAATGGAATTAACTCAGTAAATAAAAATGGACTGCAGTATTTGTTTAATCTTATATTTATATATTTCGGAGTATAGCTAGGCTATCTGAACAGTAACATAATCAGCCTGAAAGCCTGAGGGAATTTAATTAGAATTGGAATTTGGGGAATTGTTGGGGATAATATTAAATTGGGAATTTCATTCTTGGAATTTACCTAACATTGGAATTGAGAAGAATTTAATAATGTCTGAATTCAAAGACCGACCTGGAATTTGTATTGAATGAATTGGAATTTACAGGGAGAGGGTATTTAACCCCAACCCTGGTGTGTAGCCGCTGATGTAGGCACTCACAGCATTGCCTGATCACAGATCAGTTCGATAAAAGGGCTTCATAATCTCACATGTTTATCAATTGGTAAGGTCCAAGTGAAAAACATCAGTCGAGGGGGACGGATGCCTTGGGGCGTTGTGTGTGTGAGGTGTGTGTCTGTGTGAGTCCGTGTGTGTGTGTTACTATGGAAACAGAGCATCAGAAGATGGTCCAGATAGCACTGTGTGCAGATACAGTACATATGTACACACAGCATGGTGATAGCTACAGGACTCCTACTTACTCTACTCTTCTCCTCCCTCATCTACATTTCTGTTTCTTTTCTCTCTCCTCTTGATTTGGCTTTGATTTCTCCCCATATTACCTGGCTGAGCCAGTTCTCTCTTCAGATCAAAGATTCTGCTCTCAATTTTGGGACAGGTCTCATAGATGTGAGAAGGGGGGTGTCTGTGACTCCTACTCAGATCTATGCTCTGCCAGTTTGACGTCAACATTGTTTACTGGAGATGAATCCTGTGGCCCTAAGCTGTGGCTCTGTGGAGAGAATAAACACACCGCTTAAGCCTACTAGTCCCAACGGAAAAATAAGGTGTATGTGTGTGTCTTAGTCTTTGTGTCTGTGTCTGTGTCTGTGTCTGTGTGTGTGTGTGTGTGTGTGTGTGTGTGTGTGTGTGTGAGAGAGAGAGAGAGAGAGAGACAAATTCAGTTGGGAGAGCTGTTACCCAGTTAGCAATCAGCACTTGGGAGGCAGGCAGCCCTCCAGAGTGATCTTAATTGCCCATCGGCCTCACCGGTGGGGCGCTCGTGATAGGCCGCTTGAGTCATGGGACAGTCGTGCTCCTGACGCTGACGTGCCGTTTCCCAAACACAGCCCATCCGCCCTTCTCCCGACCAGCGACACTACACTCAGAAAAATGGGTTCCAAAAGGCTGTCCCGTTAGGATAACCTTTTTTTGGTTCCAGGTACAACCCTTTTGGGTTCCATGTAGATCCTTCTGTGGAAAGGGTTCTACATGGAACCCAAAAGCGTTCTACCTGGAACAAAAAGGGTTCTTCAAAGGGTTCTTCTATGTGGACAGCCGAAGAACCCTTTTAGGTTCTAGTTAGCACCTTTTTGTCAGTAGTTGCTAGGAGTGGTGGTAGGAGTCAGGCGCAGAGAGCAGAGGTAAGGAATTTTGTGTTTATTAAACAAAACACAACACGATCGACGCCAACGCAACCGGCGTGGAAAAAATGCAACGTGCCCAGAACAGGTGCACAGCATGCATAAAAATTAACAGCAGTAGATCGCCAGCACATCCAAATACAAAAAACACAACCTGACGCTAAATAATCCCGCACAAACCTGGGCGGGCTAACCAGGCTTAAATAACCAAAATCAAAAGACCCAAATGAGGAACAGGTGCAAACAATAAGACATACCAAATGAAAAGGAAAAAGGGATCAGCGGCGGCTAGTAGGTCGGTGACGACGACCGCCGAGCGCCACCCGAGCAGGCAGGGGAGCCACCTTCGGTGGGATTCGTGACAGTACCCCCCTCCTGACGCGCGGCTCCCGCAGCGCGCCGCCACCGACCTCGAGGGCGACCCGGATGACGAGGCGCAGGGCGATCCCCATGAAGGCGGTGGAACTCCCTGAGTAGTGGGGGGTCCAAAATGTCTTTCCTGGGTACCCAGCACCTCTTCTCCGCACCGTACCCCTCCCAGTCGACGAGGTACTGTAGGCCCCCCCCCCCGAAGTCTGGAGTCCAGAATGGCGCGTATCTTATACGCCGGGGACCCCCCATGTCCAGCGGGGGGGGAGGAACCTCCGGCACGTCACCTTCCTGCATGGGACCAGCCACCACCGGCCTGAGGAGAGACACATGAAACGAGGGGTTAATACGGTAGTAAGATGGAAGTTGTAACCGGTAACACACCTCGTTTATCCTCCTCAGGACTTTAAACGGCCCTACACACTGCGGGCCCAGCTTCCGGCAGGGCAAGCGGAGGGGCAGGTTTCTAGCCGAGAGCCAGACTCGATCCCCTGGTGCAAACACAGGGGTCTCACTGCGGTGCTGGTCAGCGCTCTTCTTCTGCCGTCCACTCGCCTTTGTGAGTGCGTCTTGGACGGCTCTCCAAGTGTCCTTCGAGCGCTGCACCCAATCCTCCACCGCAGGAGCCTCGGTCTGGCTCTGGTGCCATGGAGCCAGGACCGGCTGGTAGCCCAACACACACTGGAACGGTGACATGTTGGTTGATGAGTGACGTAGAGAATTTGGGGCTATTTCTGCCCATGGCACATATCTCGCCCATTCTCTGGGCCGGTCCTGGCAATACGTCCTTAGAAACCTACCCACCTCTTGGTTCACCCTCTCCACCTGCCCATTACTCTCGGGGTGGAAACCCAAGGACAGGCTGACCGAGACCCCCAAACGTTCCATGAACGCCCTCCAAACTCTGGACGTGAACTGGGGACCCCGATCAGAAACGATGTCCTCGGGCACCCCGTAGTGCCGGAAGACATGGGTAAACAGGGCCTCTGCAGTCTGCAGAGCCGTAGGGAGACCGGGCAACGGGATGAGACGACAGGACTTCGAGAACCGATCCACAACGACCAGGATAGTGGTGTTCCCCTGAGATACGGGAAGGTCAGTGAGGAAGTCCACTGACAAGTGTGACCACGGCCACTGTGGAACGGGGAGGGGGTGTAATTTCCGTCTAGGCAGGTGTCGAGGAGCCTTGCTCTGAGTGCACACCGAGCAGGAGGAAACATAAAACCGCACGTCCTTACCCAAGGTGGGCCACCAGTACTTCCCCCTCAGGTTCCGCACTGTCCTCTCGATCCCAGGGTGACCCGAAGAGGGGAGATTATGGGCCCATCGAATCAATCGATCACGGAGACCAAGCGGTACGTTCTGAACACCTGCCGGACACTGCGATGGTGCAGGTTCCGACCGTAACGCCCGCTCGATCTCCGCGTCCAACTCCCATACCACCGGAGCTACCAAACACGACGCTGGAAGAATGGGAGCCGGATCGATGGCCCTCTCCTCGGTGTCATATAGGCGGGACAGTGCGTCGGCCTTCGTGTTCTGTGAACCTGGCCGATAAGAGATCGTGAACAGGAAACGGGTAAAGAACATGGCCCACCTGGCCTGACGAGGATTCAGTCTCCTAGCTGCCCGGATGTACTCGAGATTACGGTGGTCAGTCCAGATGAGGAAAGGGTGCTTAGCCCCCTCAAGCCAATGTCTCCACACCTTCAGAGCCTTGACCACAGCTAACAACTCCGTCCCCCACGTCATAGTTCTGCTCCGCCGGCCCGAGCTTCCTAGAAAAGAAAGCGCACGGGCGGAGTTTGGGTGGCGTGCCCAAGCGCTGTGATAGCACGGCCCCCACCCCAGTCTCGGACGTGTCCACCTCCACTATGAATGCCAAAGAGGGATCCGGATGAGCCAGCACTGGAGCGACGGTAAACAGCTCCTTCAGGCGACTGAACGCTCTGTTCGCCTCTGCTGACCAGCGCAAGCGCGCCGGACCCCCCTTCAGCAGTGAGGTAATGGGAGCAGCAACTTGACCAAAGCCCCGGATAAACCTCCGGTAGTAATTGGCAAACCCTAAAAACCGCTGCACCTCCTTTACCGTGGTCGGAGTCGGCCAATTACGCACGGCTTTAACGCGGTCATCCTCCATCACCACCCCCGAGGTGGAAATGCGATACCCCAGGAATGAAACGGCTCGTTTGAAAAACTCACATTTCTCAGCCTTGACGTACAGGTCATTCTCCAGCAGTCGCCCAAGCACCTTGCGCACCAGGGAGACATGCGCGGCGCGGGTGGCGGAATAAATCAGGATGTCGTCAATATACACCACCACCCCCTGCCCGTGCAGGTCCCTGAGAATCTCGTCAACAAAGGATTGAAAGACGGCTGGAGCATTCTTTAACCCATACGGCATGACGAGGTACTCATAGTGGCCCGATGTGGTACTGAATGCGGTTTTCCACTCGTCTCCTCCCCGGATACGCACCAGATTGTAAGCGCTCCTGAGGTCCAGTTTCGTGAAAAAACACGCGCTGTGAAATGATTCCACCGCCGTAGCGATGAGAGGTAGTGGGTAACTGAACCCTACTGTGATGGAATTTAGACCTCGATAATCAATGCACGAAAAAGAAACTCGAGGAGACGGGTGACATGGAGGGCCGAATGTACCCCTGTCTCAGAGATTCCGTGACATATGTCTCCATAGCCAACGTCTCCTCCTGTGACAATGGGTACACGTGACTCCTGGGAAGTGCAGCGTTTACCTGGAGATTTATCACGCAATCCCCTCGTCGATGAGGTGGTAATCGGGTCGCCCTCTTTTTACAGAAGGCGATAGCCAAATCGGCATATTCTGAGGGAATGTGCACAGTGGAAACCTGGTCTGGACTCTCCACCGTCGTCGCACCGATGGAAACTCCCTTACACCTGCCTGAGCACTCCTCTGAACACCCTCTGAGAGCCCCCTGTCTCCACGAAATATTGTGATTGTGATTGGCCAGCCAGGGAATCCCCAGCACCACCGGAAACGCAGGAGAATCAATGAGGAAGAGACTAATCCGTTCCCCATGATCCCCCTGCGTTACCATGTCCAGTGGCACCGTGGCCTCCCTGACCAGTCCTGACCCTAATGGTCGGCTATCTAAGGAGTGCACGGGGAAAGGTTGGTCCAACGACACCAGGGGAATCCCTAGCCTTAATGCGAGCCCACGATCCATAAAGTTTCCAGCTGCGCCTGAATCGACTAGCGCCTTATGCTGGAAAGAGGGAGAAAACAAGGGGAAAGTTACTAAAACGAACATGTGACCAACAGGGAGCTCTGGGTGAGGTTGGTGCTTACTCACCTGAGGTGAACGAGGAGTGCTCCGCCTGCCATCCCGATTCCCAGAGGAGCTCCCCCAGCACCGGTCGGTAGTGTGTCCTCTCCGACCACACTGGGTACAAGAGGAGCCTCCTCCTCCGGTTCCCCTGGACGCGGCCCCCCCTAGCTCCATAGGGATGGGAGACTTCGGGGGGGGGGGGGCTCAGGAGGGGGGTACTGTCATGAATCCCACCGAAGGTGGCTCCCCTGCCTGCTCGAGCGGCGGCTAGTAGGTCGGTGACGACGACCGCCGAGCGCCGCCCGAGCAGGCAGGGGAGCCACCTTCGGTGGGATTCGTGACACTTTTACAGCTGCCAGTCGGAGACAAGACATTTTTTCACTGTCAAACCAGCAGCCTGCTTGTCCCCTGTCCTACCTATTTTATATATATTCATTGATTTTCATAATTTTAGATACATTGGATGACATGTCCATTTGAAAAATGGTTTGTGGAAAATTACTGTAAATTATTATGTGTATAGCACAGCAAATATACTGTATGTTCCAATTGTCCCAATTATCTCTTATTCATCCCAAAGTGTGCACTTCCCTTCACTGACTTAAAAGAAAAGGACTGGTAATAAAAAATATATATGGTGGAAACTCCCACTAGCCACTAGCCCATGCCTCCACCAATCCAATTATTTTAGATCTTTGGGATGTAGAAAGGACTTCATAAGAAATAAAATATTACTGGGATGGAACCATGGGTCCTATACGAATACGGAATACCTGCATCCTCCCTCCCTTCCTTATTTCAATGAGATTATCACAGATCTGTAAGAGATTAGATCATTGAAAACAAGGCTACCACCCTATTATTTTCACCAATCCAACCCATTTAGATCTGTGATAACTTCATGGAGGTGAGCCAGGAAGGATGCATTTCTCCAGGGTTCTGCTGTCTCCCTCTCTGCCCCCTCGCTGTGTTCCCTAAGTGTCTGCACAGCAGGCGTCACACCACCACAAGTGGTCAAGACAAGTCCTCTTCCTCCAGGGGAGTGTGTGAACCGCGTGAGTTTTGGCAGTTGCAGATTCTGGCTGGAGGAGGGAAGTTATATGATTTGGAATTTCCATGTTTTTTTTTATTTCCGCCTACTGAACTCATCACTTGGTTTTGATTTTAATTAATGGTGCAGAGGCAAAATGACTTTTTCCACTTATCTGATGTTCTAGCAGAGACTAACCACTTTCAAAAAAATCACAATAGACCCTGTTTAGCCGGCAGCTGCTCATTTCATAGGCAGCTTGCTTCACGGCGGGGGGATAATAATGCAGGGGATTGCTTTAGACTTTCTACTCATCAAATGTTGATACAATTTTAATTTGACTGTGTTTGTAACTGGGCGATTGAACGAGGTGAGGGCACTTGATCTCGACACGTCTCATCTTTGTCAACAGAGCAAGGCGGTATGGCTGGAAACTGCAAATAACCCGACCCCTCGTATAATCCATTCTTTGACTGGCTGCAGGGCTTCTCTCTTGGCCTCATCTTTACTTTGGATTTTCTCTCCTGAATGAGGTTAAAAATAATCAATAGGACCGACGAGAAGTTAACAGTCCTTTAATTACTAAGCCTGGGCTTTTAATGAAAAAAATTATAATTAGACCTTGAATTATCTTAAGAATCATTAGCATTTCAGCTAAATGAGAATTGAGGCCACTTCTTGATTTGGAGAGTTGTCAGGGGTTTATCCATCCTCTGCCATTGTGAAAAGGCTAATTGGGTACTGTAAAAGGCCTGAGATAAGAGAATCAACATCTAGTAGTCGTTGGCTTTTGTTGTTAGATTATTATGCATTATGTTACTTTTAATTATCCCATGTATTGTGGTTTTAATATTTTCGATGACTTTGTTGAGGTTTTTGCGTTCTTACAGCGGAACAATAAAAGTATAATAATACTGTTCTCTGAGCCACATTTGATGTTCTTAAGCCAGATATTTCCATATTAGTGTTCACTATAAATAAAGAATGGTCTATTTGAAGGATCAGTACAGTACATATTTATGGAATGTGTTCCTTTTATTTCCAGGCTTCAAAAGCATTCTCTAAATCCATTCACAACTGCCTTTATTGTGGTATAATCCAACATGGGCGACACCGTGTGTCTTCAAACCCCTGTGTTAGCACCATTTCTGCACACTCTGAGCATTTTGAGTTGACTAAATCTTGGGGAATATACTCAATTACTGTTTCATTCCTCTCAAAGCCCTGAATACACACTTGACACACTCAAAGTATTTGTACTACAGATAATTGATGAAGTTAATTGAATCCTGTGTGGCTCTTTTCCTTGATTCATCGAATCATCGACTAGAAAAGCTACTACTACACACTGAGGTCCATTCCGCTTAGGGAACCCTCCCCTGTTTTGCTGCCTAATCTGTTGTGTCATAAGCAAGTTTTAATCTTTGCACGCACACACACACTAGGGCACATACACACAAACACACACACGTATGGTTGGTTGTAAGACACTTTAATGACATGCTATGGTGTTTTTATGAAGGTTTTATGTCAGGGGGTTACAGCCAGTACAGACAGTTATCACTAGACATCTGCTAGATCCTAAAGATTGTTCAGTCATTGGGTGTTTCTCAAAATGCATATTACTTTGTTCCGAGCATGCAAATTGGAGTACGGGAGGGTCGGAGTATGAGTCCAAGTCAAATGCTCAACGGAGCACAGAGGACACTTCTTGAATGCGTACTCCGTTTGTACATATTTTGAAGCGGGCATCGATGCAGGCTTCAACGGAAAGTATGCACAGATATATGACGCAACCACATAAAAAAATTACGCACAATTTCTTGAAAACAATGGCGGACATTATCTGAGCTGAAGCGAGAGAAAATACACTCCGACTTCGCAATGAAATGTTGCCTATTCACATCTCATATGATGCCTGACTACAATATTTTATCCTGATACGTTAATAAATATGTGCTGTGTAAATGGGCATGTTTACGTGCCTACAATACCCACTGTAATGTGTGTAGATCACAAGCCCATAGTAAGTCAATAGGGCTAACTGGCTAGCTACTATTGTTAGAGAATTGTTAGCTAGCTGGCTACCCATGAAGAATTTACATCACCTTGCATAACATTAGTTTGAAGTCATTTTTGCCTGTTAAACTATCTGGTTAGCTACATTATTACGATTTACATATAGCTATCTGATTGTTATGAAGTAAAACATTTGCATTGTGTATATCTTGTTTCGTCTCTATTGTTGCCATTGTCCTGGCTGGAAGAAGGTTCAGTGAATGGGGAGATGCAGTGTGAGGTAATACAGTAGAGGGAGATGCAGTGTGAGGTAATACATTAGGGGGAGATGCAGTGTGAGGTAATACAGTAGAGGGAGATGCAGTGTGAGGTAATACAGTAGGGGGATATGCAGTGTGAGGTAATACAGTAGGGGGAGATGCAGTGTGAGGTAATACAGTAGGGGGAGATGCAGTGTGAGGTAATGCAGTAGGGGGAGATGCAGTGTGAGGTAATACAGTAGTGGGAGTGTGAGTGCTTCTCAAATGTAATGCTTTATGCGTTCTCCACACTCTCGTCCTCACAAGAACGTACTCAAGAGAACATCCAGAATGCACTCGGAGCATGAGAGTGTGGAGCACGGTAGTATACATATTGAGAAATACCCATTGACTGCTAAGACTTGATTTACCTGATTTAAGCCCTTTGCTGTTGTCCATCTCAGTCGATTTGGGGCAAGTTTTTTTCAGGTTTACCAGGTTTACCAAGTTTACCAGGTTGACTGGTGTGGCAGACAGCTAATTCTACTGAGTTGCTTAGCCTCAAATGCACAATGGCATTCACAGCTACAAGGCTACACAGGCAGTCAAGCCCATTTCTTAATATAAAAATAGATAAGTGAACACCCTCACAAATACCTTATCCTGTCTTTTTTGGATAGGGTCTTATACTTGTTCACTTTTAGGTCCTATTTTCTCCCTCCCTGTTTTTTGTGGGGAGACATTATGCCAATGTCATGCCTAACGTAGAGTGACATTAGACTCATCTTTGATCCCCATCATTGATTACGGATGGTTGGACGAGACGAGGGTTAGATTTCCTTCTGGTTAAATATCCAAGTAAACGGGATTAGGGTGCCAGTCGTACGTGAGGCCTACGTAGCCCCCGCTGTGAGAAAATGCACACAGGGGAGGAAGCAGCCGAAACACTAAAAGATAACGTTGCTTTAGCTCCCTTCACAACCCTCATCAACCAAGAGCAGATCAGATTTTATTCCATTCCATACACCCACTAATTCTTTTTGAAATGGCTTATAAATGGCTTATACCTGGGCGGAGGAGCTGATTGACTTAGAGGCGTTCTGTCAAGAGTTCAAATTGATTTCCGAGACCCCGGGTTAAACAATTAGTGCATGGACTATCTTTAGACTTGGGCCGGAAGCATTACACCAGAAACAGATATTACAGAAATCTAGATCAAGAGATGCTGAGCAAAATGTGTTGGCAAGAATGAGTATTGGCTCAAATAGTTAAATTGTATGAGCAGTGTTATTATGGCATCATTTTGTTGTAACTGGTCCTGCCTTATTCCTCCTTTTTCATCCTCCCTATACTAACATTTGCAACATTTGACTCTGTACGTGACCATGTTTGGACAGTCATACGTCCATTGAAGGTGTGTCAAAGTTACTTGGAGTTGGTGTCAGAGTCACTTGGAGTTGGTGTCAGACACTATACTATACTGGTGAATAGTGCCAGAAGTAAAAAACAAAACATCATAGGATTTAGACTCTTATTAAGACAACAGTGTCCAATTTCTGGCACTAGATTTACTGGTAATTACTGATGATATGTTTACATTATTTAATTTATTCATTTCCCACCACTTTTAAGCCAGCACACAAAAAACTAGACAGTGGTCGGATGCGTCATTACAATCCATTTTGTCAGCTCTTTTTCACGTCACGTCAAAGGGGCGGCCCTTAGAAAAGCAGCTCTATAAGTCGACTCGCTTACAATACAGACATGCCACATACATCATTGGGTTCCTACCGAGCTAACAGGCAGTTCTAAATATAGAACTTTCATAGCTGTACGATAAAGATTGCAACCTACACACTACCTTAAACCTAAAATAAGTAAAGAAGTAATTTTGTGTGGAAGTCCCAACATTCTTTTTACATCAGACGAAAAAGCGCCCTTTTAAAAAGTGCACGTCCCCTTGTCGATAGGGTGGAGATACACTGTTTAAATGACCAAAATGTTGATTAAGACATTCACAAATGTCACAAATTTTAACTATCATTAATGTCATGATATTTTGGGTAAAGTAATAAAGAAGGTGACCTATTTTGGGTATTCCTAAAAGTGATTATAAAGTATGAAAAGGGTTGTTTATTCACATGTCATGAATTGACTAAGAGATCATATTTCTATATGTTTTATTATACTTTTATTGTGTACTAGATCATAATGGGTTGAAAAGGTTTTTTTTCTCAGACATAGGCCATAGCTTTCATAGCTTTCTGGGCCATAGCAGGTCATATCTTTCTGGGCCATAGCAGGTCATATCTTTCTGGGCCATAGCAGGTCATATCTTTCTGGGCCATAGCCTTCTTGCTAGATTGATGAATACAGCCAAAGCAAAGCTGTCAAGCGCACACTTATTAGGTGAAGCAGACACTTATGAGGGGAAGCCATCAGTCTGATTAAGGCACTCAGGATTTTAGTGTAGCAGCGGCTACAATGAGGATGGCCTACTCATGTGTATGGTCCTCGATAGCAGTGCCACTACTGTGGAGAAGTGTAATGTTATTGAAGAGGACTGCTTTAAAATCTTGATAGAGTTCAAGTCATTTTCATTTGTTCTGCCATAACTATCTGTTGAATAAAAAGCAATCATATATTTGAGCGTTTTCAGAATGATAAACAAAATGATAAAGTTCTGATACACTATGAAAGCAAGATCTGAAGTGGCAATATTTACAGGTGATTGTGTAATAAATGAACACAAATGTTGTTTTATATCGCTTGTCCCTTGTGTTGTTGTACTGTATGTAAGTTGCTAGCCAATGACCAGGGCTTTTTTCTTTGTCACACGTGCCATCTGTCATTATCATAGACACTTCCGGCACCACCATTTGACATTAAACCAGAGCCATATATAATCTCTATCCATGGCTCTGCATTATACAGTATAAGACATGTACAGCTGTGAGTCATGCTTTACTAGGAGGGTTGGTGGAGAGGAGGAATATGTTAAGAGGTTATTCACCCTCTTTTCCTAGCCAGGTCCAGCTGTGAGCCTTCTCTCTGATGGCAGCTCAGCTTAATGATGGCCATTTCCTTGCCTCCTGTGCATAATTATCCAGCACAATCATGTCCAAACCTAACCCAGCTTCTTGTCCCTGGTTTCTGGAATATAGTTAGTTCTCACGTGAAAGAAGTTGGATGTAGATTTAGAATGGAAAATGTGAACGCATGCATAGGCATGCACGGATGTGCACACGCGCAAACACACACAGGTGCATGTGCACATACACACTGATTTTAACATGGGTAATTTGAGGTAAGATTTTTATGAAAGTGTGTGTACAGTACTCCATGTCAAGGTCTATTGGCAACAACCACTCTTCCTACAACCCCCCTGCCCCCACAAGCATTATTACCCCAGTATGTCTTGGTTAACCTCTCACACTCAATTTACGGCATCTTACTTTACCAACCACTCACAAAATTATGAAGTTTATGTGTGCCTTTCCCCTTTAATTTGAAACATATTAACGTATCCCTATTACCTTCATAAGTTGCATGAAAGGATACGTTGGGATTTTGGCAGTGAGGCTCTTTATTTACTTCCCCAGAGTCAGATGAACTCGTTGATACCATTTTTCTGACTTTGTCGATGCTAGCAGATACCCATAGATTTTCAGTCATTGCTCTAACACTAGTTAGCAGTGGCTCGCGAAACTACCTCTAACTTCCTTCATACTGGACACAGAGACATACAAATGGCATCCACGAGTTCATCGGACTCTGGGGAAGTAGATAAAGGGCCTCATTGCCAAAATGTTGAATTATCCCTTTAACAGTAAAAGCCCCCTGCCTATTTGGTTGCAGTGGCCATTAGGACTGCATCAGAGTGTAGAATGACCATGCCCTCCCCTAAAGACACTAATGCATTCGCTCACACATCTTTCAAGTCACCGTAGTTGTAATTTGGGATGTTAAAATATTTGAAAACCCTGCTGAAGAAAATCTGTTGCTATAATCATTAAACGCATTTAAAGAAAAAGCCCTTTAACTCATGCATATCAAAGCCATTTTTGCCCATCAGCATTTTAGACTTAAGGGGTCTTGGCTTTTTCTATAATGGAGTAAGCATTATCTTCTCTGACTCAGTAAATTCAGACTGTCCTTACATGCATTTTTACAAAATGCTAAATGTGTTCAATCTCTCCCTCACTCTTTTTCACTTTCTCTTCGAGGGTCATCAGAGCTTGTTTTTTCTGCTGACTCGCTTGGCTGTCTTTCAATTTAGCGTCTTCTGATAACAGCCTCCTCCAATAGATAAATATAAAATTATAATAAATTACTCTCACTTTCTCGGCAGGCAATTGTATCCTCTCCCCCAGAGGCATTTAGTGTCAGCTAAACAAGGACTGCCACTATCTGTAATTAGGGCTGGAAGAAGCCACCCGCTTCCTGTGAACTCTTTAAATGAATGTCCTTTGCATTATCAATATTAACCAACCAGCTGTCTCTTTAGGATAACTGGCCATTATTCAGATTTGTTCCTCATTCCGCAAGTGGCCTCACAGCTAACGGCATCACATTTTTCCTATCTGCGTTAATCAATATTATCCACCAATAACCTGCAGAATGGAATACGAGCTTGACATTTTTTCAATGCAGAGTGACTCATAAAATGTTTGACTCCGACTTTTTTTGAAAAGGACAAAAAGTCCTTTTCATGTTTGTTTTTAGCACGGAGACAGATCCAAGGTTCTGGGGAAGGTTGTAATCTCATAAGCCTGTTTCACCTTGTAACATTATTGGCGTAACATGATTTGGATGGCATACGTAGTGGGTGGGTTTGATTGCTGTTTTAAGCTCTCCCTGTAATGATGTGTGTATTCAGGTAATGGACTCAGGGGTAGGCAAATATCTGTGAATTGGGAAATGTGATAGCTAGCTAGTTTGTTAGCTAGTTAGCTTATATCTAGCTCCACATCGATAGCTCTTGGCTTGGTGTACACAACAGTGGGAGGAAGTCACTTTCTATCAATCTACTTCATTGCCATGTATGGATTTAGTTGTTTTCCCTCTAATTTCCCCACATTTTCCATCACCATTTTGAAATGAACTGTTGACCATCATATCATAGCGACCTTAGTTTAACACCTACCGACCCAGAGGTTTGGTGTAACAGACAGTTACAGGGACCCAGGTTTGTGTCCTGGTCTGGCTACCCCAATGACTGTATATGAATGGACAAAGCCATCGATCATGTGACACCATTCATTCATATGTGAAGACTCAATAGCGCATTTGAAGCCAAGGAAATTGGTTAATATGGCATCTCATGGAGACATAACATGTGCAGTTTGAGCTTCTCCAGGAAGTGACATTGCAGGCTAGCTCAGTGTTGCGCCCTCTCATTGAGTATCTCAAGTTGAAGGCCGACCAGGGTACAGCAGGCTGCCATTAGCAACTAAATTATCCTCATACAGTGAGCTCTAAAAGTATTGGGACAGTGCATTTTGTTGTTGTTGTTTTGGCTCTGTACTCCAGCACTTTGGATTTGAAATGATACAATGACTATGATATTAAAGTGCAGACTGTCAGCTTTAATTTGAGGGTATCTTCATCGGGTGAACCGTTTAGAAATTACAGCAATTTTTGTACAAAGTCCATGCATTTTAGGAGACCAAAAGTATTGGGAAAAAATCACTTGTGTGTATTAACGTAGTCAAAAGTTTTGTATTTGATCCCATATTCTTAGCACGCAATGATTACATCAAGCTTGTTGTATGCATTTGCTGTTTGTTTTGGTTGTGATAAAGCATTGATTGGCAGCTTACTCAGTGTAATTGTTTATATCATTTTCCTTTTAAGATCTTGAATATACTGTACATGCAGTGTCAGTATATCATGTCATTCTACATGACATTATCATCCATTGACCAAAAAAATTGCATTTCCACAAGTTGCTCAAGCAATAATGTCAGTGCTCTTAACTTGCTCTGTCCAACCTCTGAGCTCATAAAATGTCAGTGACCGCACCGCTACTCCAGTCTGTGTGGAAACTGCAGGCTTAGATTGGAAGAGGCGGGTTGTTGTGAGGGGGTGTTGATTTCCCCCCAGGGGTCTCTTTATTTGTCCCGCTGCTGAATGTAAGACTGTCTACTTAGTAAGCATGACAGGTTCACACTAAGAACGAGGTTTGCAAAGGACACCATGTGCGACAATCTATCTAGTCCTCTTGGCACGTGCTGGAAGCAGCCAGCCCTCACCTAGCGAGGACAGACTGATTTAGCTGAGGGCAATGATTCTGTCCTCGACTGTTAAGCTGCAATGTGACTGGTTAGACAACACCAGTTGTTATTGAATAATAGGTTAATTCCTGTAATTCAGGAAATCATGAATATACTGTACATTCAAATGAAGGGTTTGTGAAGAGACCTTAATTGGTACTTTTTCTATCAAATAAATTAAGATAAATATATGAGCATGAATATACAACAGTGTCATCAGTAGAAGTTGACGTTTTTCACAACTTTGCCTAAATATATTGTAAATGGTGAACAAAACAGGTTCTAAAATGGAGACTTGTGGAACTTATTTTGTGATGTCCAGGAAACTAGATTTTTGTCTCTCCACATTGATACACTAAGTTCTGTCTGGTAGACAGTTGATGAACCAATCACAGGCTTCCTTTCCAACTATTCATTTTGGTTGGCTAAAATTTAGCATTGATTTTGATGAAAGGGATTTCATCATTTCATAATTATAGTCTAAGGACAGGCTTCTGCCAAGTTATAATACGATTTAACAGTTTTAAATGCAATTTCCTCTCCCTAGATGGCATGCTGTGGAGCCGTTTTGCAGAAGGTCAGGCTATCTGGCGCACCAACCAACAACTCCCTAATGGAAGAATCAATCTTTCTGTGACAAATATTATTTTATCTCTCACAGTGGTGTTTGATGTGGTTGTTAACTATCCTCATTGCTGTCGGACTGGCGAAGATGAGACATTAGGTGAAAATATAGAATTTTCTAGTCACTTCTCTGTGCATTTTATGGCCCTCTTTTTCCGGATGAATAACTACAAATGGAGAAATACAAAAAATCCATAAGGCTTACTGCCATAAGTACATAGCCTACTGTAATATGCCTAATCGCCCAACATCAGTGCCCAACCTCACTAATGCACTTGTGGCTGAATGGAAGCAAGTCCCCACAGAAATGTGACAACATCTAGTGGAAAGCCTTCCCAGAATAATGGAGACTGTTATAGCAGCAAAGGGGGGACCAACTACATATAATTGCCCATGATTTTGGAATGAGATGTTCGACAAGCAGGTGCCCACAGGTTATGTAGTGTATCTCAGTGGTATTTAATGGATATTGATGTTGTCACTTTATGCCTGTGATATAGCTATCAAGTGCACTACTTAACTAGGTAATTTTACGTTAAGTCAATTGTGGGACTTGCCTTAGCTCTTTAAAAGTATTTTTGTGGTTGTGGAAGAAGTGTTCTGATTTGAGATTTGAAAAGCAGAGAATTAGACTAAGATTTCTTACACTCTGTTTTTGACTACATTTTTGGGAAAGTGTGAAATGTAGTTGATGTGGTTACTAAAACAGCTGTAAAGTTTGATTGGTAGAAGATACTTCTGTTCTAATTTCAAATTTGAAGAGCGGAGAAATAGACGATGTCATACCCTCTACATTTTTGTCTGAAGTGGTAGTTTATTCAATAGTGGGAAGTTAGCTTAGTGAAAGTAGTTGGTGATGTTCCTAAAACAGCTGTACTTCTTGATTGGTCGAAGATAATTATGTTCTGATTACAGATTTGAATAGCAGAGAAGTAGACGATGTCATACGCTCCATGTTTTCATCTAAAGCTCTTGGAAAGTGGTCAAGATATCTGTCATATCTTTTATCTGAGCCTAGCGGAAAGCTAAACAGCTAGCTAGATCCCTTTAAGTCGATCACTAGGTATAACATCCTATGGCGAGTCAACGACTAATGATATTCACCTGAAGAAAACTGAAATCACGCCCAGTGGGCCAATAGATGCCGAGCCCGCCCTCGGAAGCCCCACCTTCCTGGCTATAATACCGGGGCTCACATTAATTCCCTCAATTCTTCACTCTTCAGCTCGCCTGAAGGAAGAACGTGTCATGCAATTTACTAACTTTTCAAGCACACGAAGACTATGAGATTCGGCTCCGACTTAAGTGTCTGTTAATGGGAACGAGGGAGAGCTCGATTTGTTGTTTAGGAAAGTTTTGAAAGTCTCTGAAAAAGTATTCTATTGAAAAAGTTTGGTTACTAGCTAGCTACCTTTTGAGTTTGGATCCCGTGACGCGATTGGCATCAGTTGCTGGGACCGCTGCTATCTGTCTAGGGATCCTGCCGACCAAGGGTCTAAGGAGCTGCTTGGCATAGCAGCTAGCCTAGCTGCCTATCAAGCTAGCTGGGTTTCCCTGAGGGCTTGAACGCAGCCTGCATTCAAACCCTCAAAGTTAGCCCATGTGGCTGGGACCATGGATTGTCCCGGGCTTGTGGCTGTCTAGATCCCTGCTGTTTGTTGCTGTTTCCATCTTCCCTGCGACCTGCCCTGTCTGGAACTGTGAGGAGTAACAGCCAACCTATGTTGCTAACATGACAATGACCAAAGCCAATGGGAATATCGTTGAGGACAGTGGTGTCTCTCTATCATGTGAACAATCTTTTAAATGAACAAAAATAATTCCACAAGCAGTTGTTACAACATAAAAAAATAGCTTCAAGTGTTGTGCCCAAATACTGGTGGAGTCAACTAACAAAATAATGAATGACGTGACCATTTATTTTACCTCTATTTAACTAGGCAAGTGAGTTAAAAACAAATTCTTATTTTCAATGACTGCCTAGGAACAGCGGGTTAACTGCCTTGTTCAGGGGCAGAACGACAGATTACAGATTGTACCTTGTCAGCTCGGGGATTTGATCTTGCAACCTTTTGGTTACTACTCCAACGCTCTAACCACTAGGCTACGCTGCCACCCCACGACAAGAGAGGTCGAGGACCTGAAGAACAGTTTGTGGTGCTCCCAGGGCCAGCTAGATAAGTTTAAACAGGAAAATGGCAAGATGATAGTAATCTGTAAGTCATTGAGAGAGGACATCAGTTTTGTATGTGAATCCATGATAACAATGATAGAGAAATCTGATTATGTTGAAGGATAATCAAGGCGGAACAACATTGTTGTGGATGGAATTGCAGAATCTCCACATGAGACCTGGATGGAGTCTGAGGACAAAGTGAGGGAAATGATCTCGGAGAAACTGAAGATGGACCACAGGAATATCGAGGTGGAGCCGCACCCACAGGACTGGAAAACCCACCACCAGCCCAGGAAATGCCAACAACGAACAGTGAGACAATGTATTCATGCACAAAAAAAGAAATAATGAAGGAAAAGCAAGTTTGAATTTTGTAAAGTTGGTGGGAGAGAGGTGCAAAAAAAATGTAAATCAATAATGACAAATCTCCTGGCATTGACAACTTAGATGGAAAGCTACTGAGGATAGTAGCTGACTCTATAGGCACTCCTATCTGTCATATGTTTTATCTGAGCCTAGAGGAAAGTGTTTGTCCTCGGGCCTGGAGGGAAGCCAAAGTCATTCCTCTGTCCAAGAGTTGTAAAGGCCTAATAGGCCTAATGGACACATGCTCAAACTTGTACACTTTTGATAGACTTCAAGAGGCAATCTGTAGTTTCTACATACATTTTTGGACTAATAAATGACATATACAGTACCAGTCAAAAGTTTGGACACACCTACTCATTCCAGGGTTTTTCTTTATTTGTATTATTTTCTACATTGTTGAATAATAGTGAAGACATCAAAACTATGAAAGATATGGAATCATCTAGTAAACATTTTTTTTAAACAAATCAAAATTGATTTTATATTTGAGATTCTTCAAAGTAGACACCCTTTGCTTTGATGACAGCTTTGCACACTCTTGGCATTCTCTCAACCAGCTTCATGAGGTAGTCACCTGGAATGCATTTCAATTAACAGGTGTACCTTGTTAAAAGTTCATTTGTGGAATTTCTTTCCTTCTTAATGCATTTGAGCCAATCAGTTGTGTTGTGACAAGGTAAGGGTGGTATAAAGAAGATTTGGGAAAAGACCAATAACAGCTCAAATAAACAAAGAGAAACGACAGTCCATCAATAATGCTGGGCAGCAGGGCATTTCAAGAACTTTGAAAGTTTCTTCAAGTGCAGTCGCAAAAACCATTAAGCGCTTTAATGAAAATGGCTCTCATGAGGACCGCTACAGGAAAAGAAGACCCAGAGTTACCTCTGCTACAGAGGATAAGTTCATTAGAGTTACCAGACTCAGAAATTGGCAATTAACTGCACCTCAGATTGGATCCCAAATAAATGCTTCACAGAGTTCAAGTAACAGACACATCTGAAAGTCAACTGTTCAGAGAAGACTGCGTAAATCAGGCCTTCATGGTCGAATTGCTGCAAAGAAACCACTACCAAAGGATACCAAGGAGAAGAAGAGACTTGCTTGGTCCAAGAAACACGAGCAATGGACATTAGACAGGTTGAAATCTGTCCTTCGGTCTGATGAGTCAAAATTTGAGATTTTTGGTTCCAACCGCCGTGTCTTCGTGAGACACAGAGTTGGTGAACGGATGATCTCCGCATGTGTGGTTCCCACTGTGAAGCATAGAGGAGGATGTGTAATGGTGTGCGGGTGCTTTGCTGATGACACTGTCAGTGATTTATTTAGAATTCAAGGCACACTTAACCAGCATGGCTACCACAGCATTCTGCAGCGAAACGCCATCCCACCTGGTTTGCGCTTAGTGGGACTATCATTTGTTTTTCAACAGGATAATGACCCAACACCCCTCTAGGCTGTGTAAGGGCTATTTGGCCAAGAAGGAGAGTGATGGAGTGCTGCATCAGATGACCTGGCCTCAACAATCATCCGACCTCAGACCAATTGAAATGGTTTGGGATGAGTTGGACCACAGAGGGAAGGAAAAGCAGCCAACAATTGCTCAGCATATGTGGGAACTGCTTCAAGACTGTTGGAAAAGCATTCCAGGTGAAGCTGGTTGAGAGAATGCTACGAGTGTGAAAAGCTCTCACCAAGTCAAAGGGTGGCTACTTTGAAGAATCTCAAATCTAAAATATATTTGTTTAAAAGAAAAACCCTTGAGTAGGTGTGTCCAAACTTTTGACTGGTACAATTACGTTTTTTCTTTATTTTTACTATTTTCTACATTGTAGAATAGTAGTGAAGACATCAAAACTATGAAATAACACATATGGAATCATGTAGTAACCAAAAAAGTGGCCAAGAAGATCATTAAGGACCTTAGCCATGTGAGCCACAGACATTTCACTCGGCTATACAGACATTGAACCACTGGTCTCTTCCCGTTTCACACTGTCTATTTAGTAGTATTTACATGGATACCCAATTAGCTGCTGCCGAGGCCGCGTCGGCTGCATTCTTCTCTACAGATCCTCTCAAGCTCTGTCAGGTTGTATGGGGAGAGTCGCAGCACAGCTATTTTCAAGTCTCTCCAGAGATATTTGATCGCGTTCAAATATATATAAATATTTGGAGTTATTTTCATGAAATAAACACAGTGATTTATTAGACCTACAGTGACATTAAAACACATTTGAATTAATAACACTGCATGGGGGCTTTAAGACTGGTGGGGCATAGCTGACCTCCTAGTGTTCCACCTCCTATTGTGTAATCTATTCAACCTTCATGTTTCTCAACACACGACACATATTTATTGACTCTAAGACAGACTATCATTATTGACTCTCTCATTACTACATCATAGGATGCTACCTTTCCAACAGGTCAATTTGTCAAAATTGACCGGGGCAGCTCTCTCTAGCCAACCCCCCCCCCCCCCCCCCCACACACACACAGACATTGCGCAAGCTGGATAACTGTGACAAGCTGTTATTTACCTTTCTCTCCGTGCTGATGCCCATTACATTTTTTCATCCCTCCACTTTTCCCATTAGAATCGACTTCGGGGGCGAAGTGTACTCACTGAGTCAGAAAATCACATTTGAATACACAACCAGCAAACTAATTTATCCCAGTAACTGTAGCCTATGTTGGTAACAGCTGCAGGTGTCCTAAACACTGGTGCCTCACTCTGCCTGCATCCTCACATCCATCTCTGCCAGCCTTGTTTTTTTTTAAATAGCCCTCCCTCTTCCACTTTTTTTTGTACCACCACTCCATCAATGCAGCCTTTTCTTCACTATCGCTCACCCATCTGAAAGGCCTTGGAAGACAGCATTCCTCCCTGACAGCTTCCCCTCATCTAGAGCTGACCTTTTATTGGGTTAAGCAAAGAGCACGTCTTAATGAAATACACTTACCTTTGGTAAAGGTATTGCTCATAGATAAACAATTCCTTTTTGTATCTAACATAAATCTCGGATCTCAGAAAAGCTAGATAGCTACATTAACAGCCTGTTCAGTACAAGTTGACATTGACTTGTCAAATGTAATGTTTAGAATAATTCTCTGAAGAGTTGACTATTTGATTTCCATAAACCGTTTTAGCGAAATCTGTAATGCATTTTTAAAATCCATTCCATACCTCTTAATTATTCCTTACAATGATACATGACACTTATCCACATGGGGCAGGTGTTGTTTATGGCCTGTTACTAAATGTTTGGGTATTGTATCCTTAGGTTCCACATCCAATTGTTACCCATGATCAGCTTTCAGGCTGCCTGCATGCTCTTTGTGCTAATGTGATAGTCGAGGTAATGAAATAAGGCTTAATTTGCAGCCATCTGCGTATTTGGAGACGAAGCAATGGAATACAGTCAAGACTGATATGATAGCTGATTCCCAGTATTTAGGGGGCTTCTTTTCCTCAACTCCTTCCCTATCTCTGGTCATAGGAAGTCAGTTAGGAGTATTGGGACTGGGACACCAGTAACGATTGATTATGATTGGACTCTTCTAGCTGTTACAATGGCATTCCCTGACATGCGCTGATGAAGGATATCTGGGCTTGATTTATAAGTTAGCCACAATATAATATATAGCTTTCCAGTCCTATTGCAAAATCTAGTTAACCCTTTACGGCAGTGGGCTAAATCAGGGTCACACAGAGTGTTTGGTAGTCTTAAACAAATCTACTTTGAAACAAAAGTGTACTCCTCACACGTGGTTATAGGCTTAAAAAAAGAAGACCCCTGTACCATGTCAGATATAGTTGTAATATATTCAATTTTGAGTTTGCATCCCAATATTACACTTTATATACATCACAGAAGACTGAAATATAACAAAACTGTTTGGATTTTCAGCTGCTTTTCTCCACCCATTAGGCCACTAGGTCATTTGACTGTGGGGAAGAGTTTTAAGGACCTGGGCTCTTATTCAGAAAGCATCTCATAGTAAGAGTGCTGATCTAGGATCAGTTTTGCCTTTTAAATCATTATGAATAAGGGGGGGGGGGGGGGGGGGGACCTGATCGTACCCTGAGATGCTTTATGAATATAAGCCCTGGATATTAGAGAAGCAACCAGCTGCAGATTATACGCGCTGATGCCTCCTGGTCTGCGAAACGCAAAGCGCATGCGCGTGAGTCTCAAATGGTATTTTTGTGTGTCAGTTGGTATGTGCTTGTGCAACCTGAACTCTTGATGTGTTCCAGGGCGTCAGTGTGCTATGCACATACCGGTTGGTGCAATAGCTCTGGTCCAGGGTGTTATGTTAGTGTGGATATTTGGTATTTGGTATTGGTATTTTATTGGTATTTTATTATGGTCCCCATTAGCTGTTGCAAAAGCCGCAGCTACTCTTCCTGGGGTCCACACAAAACATGAAACATGACATAATACAGAACATTAATAGACAAGAACAGCTCAAGGACAGAACTACATACATTTTTTTTAAATGCACACGTAGCCAACATATCAATGCATACAGACAAACTATCTAGGTCAAATAGGGAGAGGCATTGTGCCGTTAGGTGTTGCTTTATCTGTTTTCTGAAAACAGGTTTTCTGTTTATTTGTGCAATATGAGATGGAACGGAGTTCCATGCAATAATGGCTCTATATAATACTGTATGCTTTCTTGAATTTGTTCCGGATTTGGGGACTGTGAAAAGACCCCTGGTGGCATGTCTGGTGGGGTAAGTGTGTGTGTCAGAGCTGTGTGTAAGTTGACTATGCAAACAATCTGGAATTTTCAACACATTAATGTTTCTTATAAAAAGAAGAAGTGATGCAGTCAGTCTCTCTTCAACTCTTAGACAAGAAAGACTGGCATGCATAGTATTTATACCAGCCCTCTGATTACAATGAAGAGCAAGATGTGCTGCTCTGTTCTGGGCCAGCTGCAGCTTAACTAGATCTTTCCTTGCAGCACTGGACCACACGACTGGACAATAATCACGATTAGACAAAACTAGAGCCTGCAGAACTTGTTTTTTGGAGTGTGGTGTCAAGACCTCTCCCCATCTTTACAACCACTGAATCTATATGTTTTGACCACGACAGTTTACAATCTAAGGTAAGGCCAAGTAATTTAGTCTCCTCAACTTGTTCAACAGCCACACCATTCATTACCAGATTCAGCTGAGGTCTAGAAAGGGAATGATTTGTACCAAATACAATGCTCTTAGTTTTAGAGATGTTCAGGACCAGTTTATTACTGACCACCCATTCCAAAACTTTGTTAGGGTTTCAGTGATGTCATTAGCTGTGGTTGCTGATGCGTATATGGTTGAATCATCAGCATACACGGACACACATGCTTTGTTTAATGCCATTGGCAGGTCATTGGTAAAAATAGAAAAGAGTAGGGCCTAGAGAGCTGCCCTGCAGTACACCACATTTGACATGTTTGACATTAGAGAAGCTTCCATTAAAGAAAACCCTTTGAGTTCTATTAGATAGATAGCTCTGAATCCACTGGCAAAGGTTGAAAAGCCAAAACACATACATTTTTTCAACAACAGGTTATGGTCAATGATATCAAATGCTGCACTGAAATCTAACAGTACAGCTCCCACAATCTTCTTAGGACAAAGACTTTCCTCTAGGCTCAGAGGAAAGATATGACAGATAGGAGTGGCTATAGAGTCAGCTAGCATCCTTAGTAGCTTTCCATCTAAGTTGTCAATGCCAGGAGGTTTGTCATTATTGATCGATAACAATCATTTTTCCACCTCTCTCACATTAACTTTACAAAATTCAAACTTGCAGTGCTTTTCTTTCATTATTTGTTTTTTTATGCATGAACACAATGGCTCAATGTTCGTTGTTGGCATTTCCTGCCTAAGTTTGCCCACTTTGCCAATGAAGTAATCATTAAAATAATTGGCAACTGTTGAAAAGGCCATCTGATTTGATGAAAGATGGAGTTGAATTTGTCTTTCTGCCCATAATTGAATTTAATGCACTCCAAAGTTTTACCATCATTCTTTACATCATTGATCTTGACTTCAAAATACAGTTTCTTCTTCTTTTTGTTGAGTTTAGTCACACAATTTCTCAATTTGTAGAAAGACAGCCAGTCAGATGTGCTGCCAGACTTATTAGCCACTCCTTTAGCCCCATCTCTTTCAACCATAAAGTGTTTCAATTCCTCATCAATCCATGGAGCCTTAACAGTTCTAAGAGTCCGTTTCTTAACAGGTGCATGTTTATCAATAATTGGAAGAAGCAAATTCATAAATGCATCAAGTGCAGTGTCTGGATCCTCCTCATTAATCACATCAGACCAACAAATATTTTTAACATAATCCACATGAGAGTCACACTAAAATCTTTTGTATGATCCCTTATACACTATTTTAGGCCCAGCTGTTGGAATTTTTGCTTTCCTGGATATAGCCACTACATTGGGATCACTGCATCCAATGGTTACGGATACAGCTTTAGAATAAAGTTCTACAGTATTAGTAAAAATATGATTGATACATGTAGATGATCTTGTTCCTGTAGTGTTTGAAAACACCCTGGTAGATGATTAATAACCTAAACCAGATTACAGGCACTGGTTACAGTAAGAAGCTTCCTCTTGAGCGTACAGCTTGATGAAAACCAGTCAATATTCAGGTCCCCAAGAAACTAGACCTGCTGTATC
Organism: Salmo salar; assembly: GCF_965601325.2. NCBI lineage: Eukaryota > Metazoa > Chordata > Actinopteri > Salmoniformes > Salmonidae > Salmo > Salmo salar. The sequence continues at coordinate 77,877,144 of NC_138305.1, read as the reverse complement.
ATCAAATTAATTATCTAAGTGAGTCTCAGAAATGGCTAATATATGAATGTTATCTGATGTTAGCAAGTTATTGATTTCATGAACCTTATTTCTAAGGCTACATATATAGCTATCTTATCAGAGATAGACATAATTCTGAAAAGAGCAAACAAAGCAAGAGAAAAAAATATACATTCAGCAGTTAATACTTATTTTCCACCATAATTTGCAAATAAATTCATTAAAACTCCTACAATGTGATTTTCTGGATTGTTTTCCTCATTTTGTCTGTCATAGTTGAAGTGTACCTATGATGAAAATTACAGGCCTCTCTCATCTTTTTAAGTGGGAGAACTTGCACAATTGGTGGCTGACTAAATACTTTTTTGCCCCACTGTAAGTATTCAAACTCTTTGCTATGAGACTCGAAATTGAGCTCAGGTGCATCCTGTTTCCATTGATCATCCTTGAGATGTTTCTACAACATGATTGGAGTCCTCCTGTAGTAAATTCAATTGATTGGACATGATTTGGAAAGGCACACACCTGTCTATATAAGGTCCCACATTTGACAGTGCATGTCAGAACAAAAAAGCCATGAGGTCAAAGGAATTGTCCGTAGAGCTCTGAGACAGGATTGTGTCGAGATACAGATCTGGGGAAGGGTACCAGCATTGAAGGTCCCCAAGAACACAATGGCCTCCATCATTCTTAAATGGAAGAAGTTTGGAACCACCAAGACTCTTCCTAGAGCTGGCCATCCGGAGTAGTAGGCTAGTTTCAATTTGACTGAAAAGCCACATGCCATGGCCTCTCTCTTTTTTTTCTCAGAGGTCATGTACTATAATGTTGCCCCAGTGAGGAGAGCAACCAGTGTTAACAACAAACAAGTCCCAGCGAGTGGGTATTGATGTCTCTGCTGTCGTTGCTTGCTGTCAGCCATTGTACCTTGAGCTCCGCAATAAATACAAAGACTGGGTCGAACAAACAGACAATCTTCCCATTGACACACAGACAATCTTGCCATTCTAAGGAATAAGAGGTCTCCCTAGCCTAGTGCAACAAGGACACCTTGCTCCACTTGAATAAACCTTCCCTCCGATCCTCGAAGCTCTAATGTCCCCACATGTCAGCTATGTCCTCATAAGTCACAAACGTTCTCATAAGTCACATTTGCAAGACGGCCAACGCGGAGACATCATCTTTAGTACAGCTGTAATGCCCATCCGCCTGTGTGGTATGATATACACTCAAGGCTGCTCTAAGAGGGGTATCAAAGAAGCATTGATGGGAATTAAGATACAATGATGCTAGCTCTGTTGGGTTGACTGGGTAAATAACATTTGATTTGATTTAGTCCTATTCTTTAACTTTGATTCTTGGTTAAGATGGAGACGTGAATCCAACAATTAATTAATAATTTGTAGACAAACTGGAATTGAAGCCAAACTAAGCCAGTGGCCCAAAATATACATTTCCTTCGAAGTTTTATATTTGGTTACATTGAGAACCAAACACAATTCAATATTACTTCTGTAATACAGTTAATATCCTAAAGTTAAAGCTATCCTACAGACTAGGCCTAACAGCATTTCTTCAACTTTAAGATGAGTAACACATCCATGGCCACATTTTGAGCTTAGCCTATATCAGCCTAACTATAAACGTCTTCTAATGTAGTCATAGAAAGTGGTGCATGTTCAAGATAGCTGTTAGGTATGCGTAACTGGCTGTAAGGGAGTCAGGCGCAGGAGAGCAGAATTTGGGTAGCAACCGGAGCCTTTTATTTCGGCGAACAAAACACACGGCACTAAGAACACTAAACACAATACGGGTTGACATAACCCAGCGCAAACCAGTCTAACGTGCACATACACGAAACAACAAACAATTCCACACACAGACATGGGGGGAACAGAGGGTTAAATACACGTCAAATCATGAGGGAATGTAAACCAGGTGTGTGGGAAAACAAGACAAAACAAATGGAAAAATTAAAGGTGGATCGGCGATGGCTAGAAGACCGGTGACGTCAACCGCCGAACGCCGCCCGAACAAGGAGAGGAACCGACTTCGGCGGAAGTCGTGACAATAGCATGCAAAGGCTGCAGGTCTGTGGAGATATTCAGAATTGCTATAATAATCTGTGCAGAATCTCAAACAGCAATGATCACTTGCAAATCAAGTCAAATGTCATTTGTCACATGCGGCAAATACAAGAGGTGTGGACTTTAACGTGAAATGCTTACTTACGAGCCCTTTCCCAACAATGCAGAGTTAAAAAGTAAGAAAATGTGCAAATAAATGTAAAAATGGTAACACAATAAATAACAGTAATGACACTTACAGTATATTCAAGGAGTAACGGTACTGAGTCAATGTGCAGGGTTGATGTAATATGCACATGTAAGTAGGGGTAAAAGTTACTAGGCAATCAGGATAGATAACAGAGTAGCAGCAGCCTGCGTGGATAGTGTGTGTATGTGTGTGTATGGCGTCAATAAGCATGTGTGTTTTGTGTGTGTGTATATGTGTATATGTGGGCAGCCATTTTATGAACTGTTCAGCAGTCTTATGGCTTGGGGGTTGTGCTGTTCAGGTGCCTTTTGGTCCCAGACTTGGCGCTCTGGTACCGCTTGACGTGTGGTAGCAGAGTGAATAGTCTATGGCTTGGGTGGTTGGGATCTTTAACAATTTTCTGGACTTTCCTCTGACACCGCCTGGTATAGAGCTCCTGGATGGCAGGGATCTCGGCCCCAGTGATGTAATGAGTCATCTGCACCATCCTCTGTAGTGCCTTGCGTTCGAGGGCGGTGCAGTTGCCATACCAAGCAGTGATGCAGCCAGTCAAGATGCTCTCAATGGTGCAGCTGTAAAACTATGTACAGTGCCTTCAGAAAGTATTCATACCTCTTGACTTATTCCACATTTTGTTGTGTTACAGCCTGAATTCAAAATAGATTACATATTATTTTTTCACCCATCTACACACAAAAGCCCATAATGACAAAGTGAAAACATGTTTTTAGATATTTTTGCAAATTAATTTGAAATACAGAAATATCTCATTTACACAAGTATTCACACCACTGAGTCAATATATGTTAGAATCACCTTTGGCACCTATTACAACTGTGAGTCTTTCTGGGTAAGTCTCTAAGAGCTTTGCACGCCTGGATTGTACAATATTTGCTTTTTAAAATTCTTCAAGCTCTGTCAAGTTGGTTGTTAATCATTGCTATTCAGTCATTTTCAAGTCTTGCCATAGATTTTCGAGCCGATTTAAGTCAAAACTGTAACTCTGCCACTCAGAAACAAACAATGTCGTCTTGGTAAGCAACTCCACTGTATATTTGGCCTTGTGTTTTAGGTTATTGTCCTGCTGAAAGGTGAATTTGTCTCCCGGTGTCTGTTGGAAAGCAGACTGAACCAGGGTTTCCTCTAGGATTTTGCATGTGCTTAGCTCTATTCCGTTTTATCCCCAAAAAACTCCCTAGTTCTTGTCGATGACAAGCATACCCATAACATGATGCAGCCACCACCATGCTTGAAAATATGAAGAGTGGTACTCAATGATGTGTTGTGTTGGATTTGCCCCAAACATTACGCTTTGTATTCATGACTTCAAGTTAATTTCTTTGCCATATTTTTTGCAGTTACACTTTAGTGCCTTATTGCGAACAGGATGCATGTTTTGTAATATTTTTTATTTTGTACAGGTTTCCTTATTTTCACTCTGTCATTTAGGTTAGTATTGTGGAGTAACTACAATGTTATTGATCCATCCACAGTTTTCACTTATCACAGCCATTAAACACTGTAACTGATTAAAAGTCACCATTGGCCTCATGGTGACATCCCTGAGCAGTTTCCTTCCCCTCCAGCAACAGAGTTAGGAAGGACACCTGTATCTTTGTAGTGACTGGGTGTATTGATACACCATCCAAACTGTAATTAATAACTTCACCATGCTCAAAGGGAGATTCCAATAGGTGCCCTTCTTTGCAAGGCTTTGGAAAACCTTCCTGATCTTTGTGGTTGAATCTGTGTTTGAAATTCACTGCTCGACTGAGGGATCTTACAGATAATTGTATGTGTGGGGTACACCGATGAATCATTCAAAAATCATGTTAAACACTATTATTGCACACAGAGTGAGTCCATGCAACTTATTATGTGACTTGTTAAGCACCTTTTTACCCCTGAACTTATTTAGGCTTGCCATAACAAAGGGGTTGAATACTTATTGACTGAAGACATTTCATCTTTTCATTTTTAATTAAAAAAAATGTAACTTAGAAAAACATAATTACACTTTGACATTATAGGGTATTGTGTGTACTCCGCTAACATCAAGGCGGTGACCCGATCCTGTAGGTTCATGCTCTACAACATTCGCAGAGTACGACCCTGCCTTACACAGGAAGCGGCACAGGTCCTAATCCAGGCACTTGTCATCTCCCGTCTGGATTACTGCAACTCGCTGTTGGCGGGGCTCCCTGCCTGTGCCATTAAACCCCTACAACTCATCCAGAACGCCGCAGCCCGTCTGGTGTTCAACCTTCCCAAGTTCTCTCACGTCACCCCGCTCCTCCGCACACTCCACTGGCTTCCAGTTGAAGCTCGCATCTGCTACAAGACCATGGTGCTTGCCTATGGAGCTGTGAGGGAAACGGCACCTCCGTACCTTCAGGCTCTGATCAGTCCCTACACCCAAAGAAGGGCACTGTGTTCATCCACCTCTGGCCTGCTCGCCTCCCTACCTCTGCGGAAGCACAGTTCCCGCTCAGCCCAGTCAAAACTGTTCGCTGCTCTGGCACCCCAATGGTGGAACAAGCTCCCTCACGATGCCAGGACAGCGGAGTCAATCACCACCTTCCGGAGACACCTGAAACCCCACCTCTTTAAGGAATACCTGGGATAGGATAAAGTAATCCTTCTTTATCCTATAGTTTACCAAGCTACCAATTACTTCACATTGGAAGAAGAAGCTACACTAAAGCTACCCTTATGAAAAATATAGTTTACTTTTAATTTTTTTTATTTCACCTTTATTTAACCAGGTAGGCTAGTTGAGAACAAGTTCTCATTTGCAACTGCGACCTGGCCAAGATAAAGCATAGCAATTCGACACATACAACAACACAGAGTTACACATGGAATAAACAAAACATACAGTCAATAATACAGTAGAACAAAAGAAAACAAAAAGTCTATATACAGTGAGTGCAAATGAGGTAAGTTAAGGCAATAAATAGGCCATGGTGGCGAAGTAATTACAATATAGCAATTAAACACTGGAATGATAGATGTGCAGAAGATGAAAGTGCAAGTAGAGATACTGGGGTGCAAAGGAGCAAGATAAAGAAATAAATACAGTATGGGGATGAGGTAGATAGATAGATGGGCTGTTTACAGATGGGCTATGTACAGGTGCAGTGATCTCTGAGCTGCTCTAACAGCTGGTGCTTAAAGCTAGTGAGGGAGATATGAGTCTCCAGCTTCAGAGATTTTTGCAGTTCGTTCCAGTCATTGGCAGCAGAGAACTGAAAGGAAAGACGACCAAAGGGGGAATTGGCTTCGGGGGTGACCAGTGAGATATACCTGCTGGAGCGCGTGCTATGAGTGGGTGCTGCTATGGTGACCAGTGAGCTGAGATAAGGTGGGGCTTTACCTAGCAGAGACTTGTAGATAACCTGTGGCCAGTGGGTTTGGCAATGAGTATGAAGCGAGGGCCAACCAACGAGAGAGTACAGGTCGCAATGGTGGGTAGTGTAAGGGGCTTTGGTGACAAAACGGATGGCACTGTGATAGACTGCATCCAGTTTGTTGAGTAGAGTGTTGGAGGCTATTTTATAGATGACATCACCGAAGTCGAGGATCGGTAGGATGGTCAGTTTTACGAGGGTATGTTTGGCAGCATGAGTGAAGGATGCTTTGTTGCGATATAGGAAGCCGATTCTAGATTTAATTTGGGATTGGAGATGCTTAATGTGAGTCTGGAAGGAGAGTTTACAGTCTAACCAGACACCCAGGTATTTGTAGTTGTCCACGTATTCTAAGTCAGAGCCGTCCAGAGTAGTTGGACGGGTGAGTAGGTGTGGGCAGTGATCGATTGAATAGCATGCACTTAGTTTTACTTGCGTTTAAGAGCAGTTGGAGGCCACGGAAGGAGAGTTGTATGGCATTGAAGCTCGTCTGGAGGTTAGTTAACACAGTGTCCAAAGAGGGGCCAGAAGTATATAGAATGGTGTCGTCTGCGTAGAGGTGGATCAGAGAATCACCAGCAGCAAGAGGAACATCATTGATGTATACAGAGAAGAGAGTCAGCCTGAGAATTGAACCCTGTGGCACACCCATAGAGACTGCCAGAGGTCCGGACAACAGGCCCTCCGATTTGACACACTGAACTCTATCAGAGAAGTAGTTGGTAAACCAGGCGAGGCAATCATTTGAGATACCAAGGCTGTTGAGTCTGCCAATAAGAATGTGGGGATTGACAGAGTCGAAAGCCTTGGCCAGGTCGATGACTACGGCTGCACAGTAATGTCTCTTATCGATGGCGGTTATGATGTCGTTTAGGACCTTGAGCGTGGCTGAGGTGCACCCATGAACAGCTCTGAAACCAGATTGCATAGCGGAGAAGGTACGGTGGGATTCGAAATGGTCGGTAATCTGTTTGTTAACTTGGCTTTCGAAGACCTTAGAAAGACAGGGTAAGATAGATATACGTCTGTAGCAGTTTGGGTCTAGAGTGTCACCCCCTTTGAAGAGGGGGATGACCGCGGCAATCTCAGACGATACGAAAGAGAGGTTGAACAGGCTAGTAATAGGGGTTGCAACAATTTCGGCAGATAATTTTAGAAAGAGAGGGTCCAGATTGTCTAGCCCGGCTGATTTGTATGGGTCCAGATGTTGCAGCTCTTTCAGAACATCAGCTATCTGGATTTGGGTGAAGGAGAAATGGTGGGGGCTTTGGCAGGTTGCTGTGGAGGGTGACGGGCAGTTGACCAGGGTAGGGGTAGCCAGGTGGAAAGCATGGCCAGCTGTAGAGAAATGCTTATTGAAATTCTCAATTATAGTGGATTTATTGGTGGTAACAGTGTTTCCTAGCCTCAGAGCAGTGGGCAGCTGGGAGGAGGTGCTCTTATTCTCCATGGACTTTAGTGTCCCAGAAATGTTTTGAGTTAGTACTACAGGATGCAAATTTCTGTTTGAAAAAGCTAGCCTTAACTGCCTGTGTATATTTGTTCCTAACTTCCCTGAAAAGTTGCATATCACGGGGGCTATTCGATGCTAATGCAGAATGCCACAGGATGTTTTTGTGCTGGTCAAGGGCAGACAGGTCTGGAGTGAATCAAGGACTATATCTATTCCTAGTTCTACATTTTTTGAGTGGGGCATGCTTATTTAAGATGGTGAGGAAGGCACTTTTAAAGAATAGCCAGGCATCATCTACTGACGGGATGAGGTCAGTGTCATTCCAGGATACCCTGGCCAGGTCGATTAGAAAGGCCTGCTCGCAGAAGTGTTTTAGGGAGCGTTTGACAGTGATGAGGGGTGGTCGTTTGGTCACAGACCCATTACGGATGCAGGCAATGAGGCAGTGATCGCTGAGATCTTGATTGAAAACAGCAGAGGTGTATTTGGAGGGCGAGTTAGTTAGGATGACATCTATGAGGGTGCCCGTGTTTACGGATTTGGGGTTGTACCTGGTAGGTTCATTGATACTTTGTGTGAGATTGAGGGCATCAAGCTTAGATAAGCGTGTTAAGCATGTCCCAGTTTAGGTCACCTAGTAGCACGAGCTCAGAAGACAGATGGGGGCAATCAATTCACATATGGTATCGAGGGCACAGCTGGGGGCAGAGGGAGGGTCTATAGCAAGCGGCAACAGTGAGAGACTTGTTTCTGGAAAGGTGCATTTTTAGAAGTAGAAGCTTGAATTGTTTGGGTACAGACTTGGATAGTAATACAGAACTCTGCAGGCTATCTTTGCAGTAGATTGCAACATCGCCCCCTTTGGCAGTTCTATCTTGGCGGAAAATGTTATAGTTACCGATGGAGATTTCAGGGTTTTTGATGGTTTTCCTAAACCAGGATTCAGACACGGCTAGACATCCGGGTTGGCAGAGTGTGCTAAAGCAGTGAGTAAAACAAACTTAGGGAGTTGGCTTCTAATGTTAAAATGCATGAAACCAAGGCGTTTACGGTTACAGAAGTCAACAAATGAGAGCACCTGGGAAGTGGGAGTGGAGCTAGGCACTGCAGGACCTGGATTAACCTCCACATCACCAGAGGAACAGAGGAGAAGTAGGTTTAGGGTACGGGTAAAGGCTATATGAACTGGCCACCTAGCACGTTCGGGAACAGAGAGTAAAAGGAGCAGGTTTCTGGGCATGATAGCATAGATTCAAGGCATAGTGTACAGACAAGGTAAGGTAGGATGTGAGTACATTGGAGGTAAACCTATGCATTGGGTAATGATGAGAGAGATATAGTCTCTAGAGACGTTTAAACCAGGTGATGTCATCGAATATGTAGGAGGTGGAACAACATGGTTGGTTAAGGCAGGGCTAGAGGCTCTACAGTGAAATAAGACAGTAATCACTAACCAGGACAGTAATGGACGAGGCATATTGATATTAGAGAGAGGCATGCGTAGCCAAGTGAACATATGGGTCCAGTGAGGGGTTGGGCTGACTGGGGACACGGCGATTCAGACAGTTAGCAGGCCGATGCTAACAAGCTAACAGTTAGTAGGCCGGGGCTAAACAAGCTAGCAGTTAGCAGACCGGGGCTGGCAAGCTAGCAGTTAGCAAGCAGTTGGCAGACCGGGGCTAGCAGTTAGCAGACCGGGGCAGGCAAGCTAGCAGTTAGCAGACCGGGGCAAGTAAGCTAGCAGTTAACAGACCGGGGCTAGCAAGTTAGCTTTTGGGGGACGTTGCGATGGGGGTAAGTCTGTTTTTGCCTCTTTGTGCGGTGACGTCGATAGACCAGTCGTGGAATTAGTAGGGTTCCAAGTAGCTCTAGGTAGCTAGTAGGCCGCGGTTAGCAGAATGGGCCTTCAGCGGACGTCACGCCTGAGGGGCCTGTTGGAATCCTCGGGCAGATTATGTCGGTATTCCAGTCGTAGAGGATCGGCGGGGTTCCGTGCCCCGTACCGGCAGGAGTGGGCTTCGGTGGTAGCACAGGAGCCCTGGCCGGGCTAGCTTAAGTAAAGTTACTTAAGTAAAGTTACTTTGAAAAAAGTTTTTCACTACATCCAAACTACTTTGTGATAAAGTATCATACCTAAATCTGAAATGTCATAGACTACAAATTGCAAGACAGACCACTCTGGAGTCAGATGTCAACAGAATGTGTTATTTAGCCTATTATTCATAATAACTATGTTTCAAGTGAGAATTAGGCAGGTCCGATGCTGAAAAATAAAGGAAATTACTGCCTACTTCACCCATATTTAATTTAATTTTAGCCAAAAAATAGTACTTTGTAGTTCCAGCTACACCGCAACATGACAAGAAAGTAATTAACTACTGAAAACACTACCAAGATTTTAATTTAGTTCAACCACCACCAAACTACTACAGTATGTAGTTAAATTACTAGTTGAACTTCATGTAGTACACTACTCCCCAACACTGCAACTAACAGCCAATTGAATTGAGCAAAATTGACTGAAATTAGCTGCATTTAGGCCCCACATTTAACAGTGCAAACCAGTGAATGTGAAAGTTAGAATTTCAATTTACAGATTTGAGAGAGTTAGCCCATTTATTTTAGATCATTTATTTTTATCATCTGTTTCATTCTTTTTCCAAAACAATTAACATTTTCCATTTCAATAAGATTTATGAGGGATTTACTAATACTGCCTATTTATCTATGGCCCTCAATGCTACCTATTTATTTCAACAGTATTGAAGCATAATTGCTTACTCACACCAAGTTAAGCTCGCTAGGCTGCATTTTGTAAATGTTTCATATTCGTAAATATAGACCCATGAACAACTGAGCATGCTGTTGTTGATTTTTCTATATCATTAGTAATTAAATGCAGAATATGTAGATTAAATGCCAGGAAGCAAAACCAGCGGAACGTTAATTAATAATGAAATGAAAATAACACACCATGTTCATGGTAATTCTGTATTTAAGTACATTTTATTTCATATAATCAACATGGTAGAGGACAAACATGATGAGTACATACAGTGCATTCGATAAGTATTCAGACCCCTTGACTTTTTCCACATTTTGTTACGTTACAGCCTTATTCTAAAACCTATTAAATTATTTTTTCCCTAATCAAATTACACACATAATGACAAAGCAAAAACTGTTTTTACATTTTTGCAAAAATAAATAAAATAAAAACAAAAATATCACATTTACATATGTATTCAGACCCTTTACTGAGTACTTTGTTGAAGCACCTTTGGCAGCGATTACAGCCTCAAGTCTTCTTGGGTATGACGCTACAAGCTTGGCACACCTGTATTTGGGGAGTTTCTCCCGTTCTATGCAGATCCTCGCAAGCTCTGTCAGGTTGAATGGGGAGCGTCACTGCACATCTATTTTCAGACCTCTTTCAGGTCTCTCAGAGATGTTCGATCGGGTTCAAGTCTGGGCTCTGGCTGGGCCACTCAAGGACATTCAGAGACTTGTCCCGAAGCCACTCCTGCGTTGTCTTTGCTGTGTGCTAAGGATTGTTGTCCTATTGGAAGGTGAACCTTCGCTCTTGTCTGAGGTCCTGAGCACTCTGAAGAAGGTTTTCATCAAGGATCTCTCTGTACTTTGCTCCGTTCATCTTTCCCTTAATCCTGACAAGTCTCCCAGTCTCTGCCGCTGAAAAACATCCCTACAGCATGATGCTGCCACCACCATGCTTCATCGTAGGGATGGTGCCAGGTTTCCTCCAGATGTGACGCTTCGCATTCAGGCCAAAGAGTTCAATCTTGGTTTCATCAGACCAGAGAATCTTGTTTCTCATGGTCTGAGAGTCCTTTAGGTGCCTTTTGACAAACTCCAGCGGGCAGTCATGTGTCTTTTACTGAGGAGTGGCTTCCGTCTGGCCATCCTGATTGGTGGAGTGCTGCAGAGATGGTTGTCCTTCTGGAAGGTTCTCCCATCTCCACAGAGGAACACTGGAGCTCTGTCAGAGTGACCATCGGGTTCTTGGTCACCTCAGTGACCAAGGCCCTTCTCCCCCGATTGCTCAGTAAGGCCAAACGGCCAGCTCTAGGAAGAGTCTTAGTGGTTCCACACTTCTTCCATTCAAGAATGATGGAGGCCACTGTGTTTTGGGGGACCTTCAATGCTGCAGGAACCCTTTTGGTACCCTTCCCCAGATCTGTGCCTCAACACAATACTGTCTCGGAGCTCTACGAACAATTCCTTTGACCTCATGGCTTGGTTTTGGCTCTGACATGCACTGTCAACTGTGGGACCTTATATAGACAGGCGTGTGCCTCTCTAAATCATGTCCAATCAATTGACTTTACCACGGGTGGACTCCAATCAAGTTGTAGAAACATCTCAAGGATGTTCAATGGAACAGGATGCGCCTGAGCTCAGTTTCGATGTCTCATAGCAAAGGGTCTGAATAAGTGAAAATAACCTGTTTTCACTTTGTCATTATGGGGTTTTATGTGTAGATTGATCGGGATTGTTTTTTATTTAATCCATTTTAGGATAAGGCTGTAACGTAACAAAATGTGGAAAAAGTCAAGGGGTCTGAATACTTTCAGAATGCACTGTACATTAAAAAAGACGGTAGAAAACCTCTTTCCTGTTCTAAAGGTATTTTTCTCTCTCCCGCTCCCGCTCCCTCTCTCATTCGCTTTTTTTGTGTGTCACTGTGAGTTTGCAGAAAACACTTTTCACTGGGCCTTATTTTTCCTAAGATAAGATGACAGCAGAGAAGACAACATCCAGCGACCCAAAAAATGTAAATAGTGCAAACTGCAGTTTGTCCACAATTTCCTCCTCTGGAGTCCGATGGCAATTGCTCAGCTTTGAATATAGATATTTTTCATGTCACAAGCAATGGCTGTGTGGTAATTTTCAAATAAGATTAAAGTGCAGGTGATTTTTTTGCAGTTCAGACAGGCTGCATTGCAGAGGTGTGGAATATCCCTGAACTGTACGTGTGAGAAATCAGTGGCCTGTACATATCTTTACATTAAGGTTGAATTCCCTCCTCAGCCTCGACCTTGACTGTAATGCCCAGACTACCCAGTCTTGAGTAGAAACACAATTTCACCATTACAGCTTGCTTGACAGATTTGTTTTCTTCCTTCAAAGGTAGTCTCGAAATGAGGGATTGCCGCAGTCCACTCACTGTATGTGCTCGGAAGCATGTCCACTGCGAAACAAGCATTGCCGAGGCTTGTCCTAAAAAGTAAACATGGCAAGTATTTGTTTTTTATTCAAAACCATATTTCCACATGTGAATGCCCAATCGTAACTCAGGATAGCTTTGCCACTGTAAATTGGGCTATCTGATGTTGGACCAGGCTGGACCTTGGCTCTCCATGCTTAAACCCCATAACAGTTTTGCAGGACACAGAAACATCTGTACGTGTCTTCCAAATAATAATAATAATTAAATGGAGCCAGTGTCTCAGCTATAAGGTTATAGGTGTCCTCTGAACAATGTGCATCTTTGGTGAGTCAGAGCGGTGGCCCACTGCCCACATTGAGCTCCTGTCTGTACGGCTGACAAGACTAGCAGGACAGGACAGAGGCAGCCTTCGTTCCAACCTCCACTCCACTGCACTGCACTTATACCTCCTTAGCTCTATTCATGTGCTAATGACAACCCCCGCACGCAGCCCAGTTACTGATCCTATTCAGCCGCTGTGTCCAGCTCTGCTCCAGTGTCCCCAATCAGACCACTTCAGATCCCCCCCCCAGGGGGATGTCTGTTCTACATTGGGTTCAGGGGTCGAGTGCATTTCCCCACTTCCTACCCCCTCTCTCACGTTGATTACCCAGAAGGGTCCAAGGCTCCATGACACCAATCGGACGTGAGATGAATTTCAGCCTAATTAATGAGGACGGACTCATCTGGGTCGGGTTATTGTTTATTAACCTCTCAGTATATCCCTCTCCCTCGCCCCTCTCTCTTTCTTTATCAAATGTTTTCTCTCTCTCTCTACTCCCTCTCCCTCCCCTCTCTCTCTCTCAAATGTTCTCTCTCTCTAATCTCTCTCCCTCCTCTCCCCTCTCTCTCAAATGTTTTTTCTCTCTCTACTCTCTCTCTCCCCCCGCCACTCTTTCTTTCTCGGTCTCTCTCAATAATGAGTAATGTGTCATACATGGCAGAGGGGGTCATCTATAAATAACGCCCGGCGGTATGTTAATTTACAGAGCAGGAGGGTGTCTGGTGCGTCTTACTGGACAGATGGATGAGCAGTCTGACTGTCACTGTAACTGTCCGTGTCTGTTGTTGTAGTTTATATGGGGTCGATCTGTGGGGTATAATGTTGTCACTCAAGTTTTGTGAATACACACACACACACTCTAAAATAACATACTGTAACACTCATGCCATGAGGCAGATGTTCACAGGGTACACAGTTGAAGTCGGAAGTTTACATACACCTTAGCCAAATACATTTAAACTCAGTTTTTCCCAATTCATGACATTTAATCCTCGTACAAATTCCCTGTCTTAGGTCAGTTAGGATCACCACTTTATTTTAAGAATGTGAAATGTCAGAATAATAGTAGAGAGAATGATTTATTTCAGCTTTTATTTATTTCATCACATTCCCAGTGGGTCAGATGTTTACATTCACTAAATTAGTATTTGATAGCATTGCCTTTAAATTGTTTAAACCCGCGCTTCACGGTTGGGATGGTGTTCTTCAGCTTGCAAGCCTCCCCGTTTTTCCTCCAAACATAACGATGGTCATTATGGCCAAACAGTTCTATTTTTGTTTCATCAGACCAGAGGTCATTTCTCCAAAAAGTACGATCTTTGTCCCCATATGCAGTTGCAAACCGTAGTCTGGCTTTTTTATGGTGGTTTTGGAGCAGTCGCTGCTGAGCGTCCTTTCAAAATGATGTCGATATAGGACACATTTTACTGTGGATATAGATACTTTTGTACCTGTTTCCTCCAGCATCTTCACAAGGTCCTTTGCTGTTGTTCTGGGATTGATTTGCACTTTTCGCACCAAAGTATGTTCATCTCTTGGAGACAGAACGCGTCTCCTTCCTGAGTGGTATGACGGCTGTGTTGTCCCATGGTTATTATACTTGCGTGCTATTGTTTCTACAGATGAACGTGGTGCCTTCAGGCCTTTTGGAAATTGCTCCCAAGGATGAACCAGACTTGTGGAGGTCTACACTTTTTTTCTGAGGTCTTGGCTGATTTCTTTTGATTTTCCCATGATGTCAAGCAAAGAGCCACTGAGTTTGAAGGTAGGCCTTGAAATGCATCCACAGGTACACCTCCAATTGACTCAAATTATGTCAATTAGCAAATTATGTCAATCAGAAGCTTCTAAAGCCATGACATAATTTTCCGGAATTTTCCAAGCTTTTTAAAAGCACAGTCAACTTAGTGTATGTGAACTTCTGACCCACTGGAATTGTGATACAGTGAATTATAAGTTAAATAATCTGTCTGTAAACAATTCTTGGAAAAATGACTTGTGTCATGCACAAAGTAAATGTCCTATCCGACTTGCCAAAACTATAGTTTGTTAACAAGAAATTTGTGGAGCAGTTGAAAAACGAATATTGTAGCTTGTTGTGGGAAATTGGCTACTATGACAGCCCATTCAAGCAATTTACTACTTATGTGTGGATTGGAAGCAGATAATCTCTTATTTGTCAAATGCCATATAATTCCCCACTCAATGTTCCAGATCATCCAGGGAACCAAATATGCTAGCTGGGATGCCTTTATATCCATGACGTGGAGTGTGCAATTGCAAACTTGGGGAAAATGTGACAAATGTTGTGCTGTTGGTGATGAGGTGGCCTGCTGTCGTAACACTCTGCAGTGGACACACACACACACACACACACACACACACACACACACACACACACACACACACACACACACACACACACACATTGTGTAGTGTGTTCAGATGGCCCTGGTACTACTCAAACAGAGAGGAAATGGAGCGTTGATGAAAAAAGAAGGAAACCATTTAAACTGACCATGACCTTGAGTGTGTGTGTGTGTGTGTGTGTGTGTGTGTGTGTGTGTGTGTGTGTGTGTGTGTGTGTGTGTGTGTGTGTGTGTGTGTGTGTGTGTGTGTGTGTGTGTGTGTGTGTGTGAGGGTGTGTGTGCGTGCGTGTGTGTGTGCGTGTATGTGACATGTTTGTACCGTATAAAGGAAACCACTTCGCCACTGTATGTGCTGGGGATTTTCATTACACAGCCATCCTGACAGCTTTAACCTGCCAGTCAAGCTTGGTCATTTAACATCTTCCAAAATATGCATGTAACCATTTATAATTTTTTCGGTTTGAGTTGATCTCTACTGTCTACTTTATCACTCTTTTTAATCCTCAATTTCATTTCAAAACCATGGTGAATGAGTATTCTCAACAACAAGTCTGTTATACACTTGAAACTGAGCCACTTTATACCTGTCTGCTTGTCTTTCAAAATGTTTAGATGTATGTGAAACATTTAGCATTTAAAAGCAAATCAATCAAAATATCTTAAGTTACAGTTGTGACTGAAATTGAAAGTTTGAAGCTGCAATCTGTAAAACACAACTTCTTTTGATACATTTGCTGCAGATATGTTGAACAAATGTATGATGTACTGTACAGTATGTATGAACTCTGTTGCATTGGAAGGGAAAAATGCTGATGTTTGTCCTTTTCAACATGATCAATTACCCTCAGATCTCAAAGCAGGTGTTAGTCATTGCAGCTGTTTCCTGTATTTGTAGTATTTTATTCCTCGCTTAAATGAACGGAAGAAATTAGGGGTAGAGTGTGGAGAGGCGAAGAGAAGAATAAAAGGAAGTGGGGGAAAGCGAGAGAGCAGAGGCTTCTCCAGGAAAACATTCTTATGGATCTTTCTTATAGAAATGTATCGTAACATACAGTACATGTTTCTCTGTCCTTTAGAGATCAATATTTCATGTAACTTAATTTTTTTAAAGTTATTATTTATTAGAAAATAATCATGTCAGATTTACACAGTACATTTCTATCTAACACATTCTATATATTTCCCCAATTAATAAGCTTCTAGTCTTGCTCACTCAGCCACTAACACATGAGATCCAGAGGACTGTGACACTGACACATTAACACTGCAGGACAAAAGCCAGCTGCAAGCTACACCAGACAAAGCCTCAGCCTGAGTAAGGAGAATTCATTTGGGAAGTGGTGACTATGCAACGCTCTTTGTTGTCCCCCCCCATATTTATTTTTCCTTCTTCAAGAAATGATTCTTTCACCAGAATCTCTCACCAGAATTTAGGCCTTAGCAGATGTGAGTTCTGCTTTTCCTTACTGTCAAAGACAACGAGCTAAAACCTCGTAAGGGAAAAGTCCATGCGGCTGACACCAAAAGTCCATGCAGCAGCCCCCCCCCCCCCCCCCCCCCCCCCATGGTTTCCCTGGACTTGGTACAGTCCATTTAAAAAGGTGCTTGTCATCTCCCAGTGCTCTGTGTCCTTTCAGCAGTCAGCTGCAGGGAGCACATTTCACAGAGGGAGTGCCTGCTCTCTCTCTCTCTCTCTCTCTCGCTCTCTCTCTCTCTCTCTCTCACACACACAGACACACTCTCTCTCTTCCTCTCTCTCTCTCTCTCTCTCTCTCTTCCTCTCTCTATTCCTCTCTCACTCGCTCTCTCACTCGCTCTCTCTCTGTTCCTCTCTCTCACACACACACACTCTCTATCTCATTCTGTTAAAGAACTCTCTCTCACACTCACACACACACACACACAGTCACACTCGCACATGCACCACAGAGGATAACAGTTACACAGAACATTTCCCCTTAGCTAATTTGAGGAAAAGGACACACTGCTTCTGAAGGATTTTACTCGATGTTTTTTCTTAAGAAATTAGTCTAGTAGAGCAGTGCGGAGGAATACAACCGAAGACACGATACAGTTTCATTTTGTTCCTGGACATGGTCAACTTGACAACAGCATGACACCCTCCTGTTTGGATTCCCTCCTCAGGCCAAAATCCTGAAAATGATGGATGACGACAAGCAGCTGGCCCAGAGGATCGAAGGGGCAGTCCAGTCGGCCAGCCAGGAGGTGACCAACCTGCGCTCTGAGCTGACGGCCACCAGCCGCAGGCTGGCCGAGCTGGGGGCCGCCGACCGGGAGCGTGACCCCCCAATAGAGAACCACCACCAACAACACATCCGCCACCACCACCACCACCACCATGGTAACAGAGACGGACCGAGAGAGAGTGTGTGAGTGAGGGAAGAGAATGAGTGTGCGTGTAATTGTCTCATGTGTACGCTGCTTCACGTGTGAGTGTTTGTGTGTGTGAGTGCTTATATGGGTGAAAAAGCCTTGACTCGGAATTTAAGAGAGAGTGTCTGTGCCTTTGAGGTTTTATAGTATGTGTGTGTAATGTTGGTGTTTGGGGGGGAGAAGGAAGGGGTGACAGTTGGCTACAAATGGGATGGACCAGAGAGAGGAGCGGGGGTCCATCCACTGTTTGATGTCCATTCACATCTCCCTCTGTGCTTCAGTAGGTCCCCTCACTGTTAAATAATTAACCCCTCCATTTGAACCCTGGAGAGCAGGAGCGGTGCACTTTGGAGGCGTAGTGGTGGAGAGAAGGAAGGGTTGGGGGAGAGTGGCGAGTGAGTACCCCCCCTTCCATACTCATACTCTCTATTTTCTCTGCTGGCACTCTAGCTGGTTCAATACATTCCCCAAGCTGGGCAATAGATCTCTCACTCTGGTGTGAGGGAGGGAGGGGGGGGGGGGGGGGGGTTGTGAGGGTTGCTGAGGGTTACTGTTTCCAAGTACTGTTTGAATGGCTGCCCATGCTGCAGAATGTGTGTGTGTTTGCCCTATCTTGGCTTTGTTTACGGTGTGGCTGGGTTGAGAGCATGTGGATGCGTTGCTATATCCCATCCACCCCTCGAACACACACGCACACGCTCCTGCTGTTTCCTTGCCTGGAAGCTACAGTAGCAATGAACTCTCCCTGAAGGAATATGTTCCATCATGCTATTGGCAGTGTTCTGTAGGTCAGACTTTCCACTCTCAGTCACAGCCAGTTCCCAAAATCTTAGTGAACTGAAAGACAAAGTCTGTTACAAGTTTATTGACTCTACATGTTCTGTATCACTCACCGTGTGTGTGTGTGTGTGTGTGTGTGTGTGTGTGTGTGTGTGTGTGTGTGTGTGTGTGTGTGTGTGTGTGTGTGTGTGTGTGTGTATGTGTGTGTGTGTGTGTGTGTGTGTGTACACTCTGGCAGTGACAAGGCACACATCCGTTGACACAGAGTCCGCTGCGCTAGCCTGGAATGCTTTGGTCGTGTGTCAGCATTGTTTTGAATGGACTCTGCTGTCACTTTGTTATTCAGTTATTTCTGCCAGCTCATGTGTGTGTGTGTGTGTGTGTGTGTGTGTGTGTGTGTGTGGTGGATCTGTGTGTGTGGGAGGGAGAGGAATATATGTGTGTGTGTGGTGTGTGTGTGTGTGTGTGTGTGTGTGTGTGTGTGTGTGTGTGTGTGTGTGTCTGTGTGTGTGTGTGAGAGAAAGGTGCCTCTGAATGTGACAACAAGCATTCCGCCGGGCGAGTTTAAATGGTGATGTCACCCTCCCTCATAGAGGCCTCACCATAGAAATGGACTCCAATTGACTTGAATGGGAATGTCTCTTCACTGCTCAGTTGAGAGACCACAAGCATGCTCATTTATTAAACAGAAATATGATTACTGGGGATTTTACTCACAATTAAACAATAACTTTCGGAATTTCTGTTAAAATCTTGTATAGTAGTTAAAAACGTCTCCATGTGCAGGACAATTAAATGGTTTTAGTTAATTTGATTGAGTATTACTGTTGAAGGGGGCGATAGTATTGTGTACGTGGACTGGTGTCTCTGTGTCTTAACTCTTCCCTTGCCCTCTCTTGTTCTCCTCCCCTCTTCCTATAATCCTTTCTTTCCAGCCTGAGTTATGAACATTGGTTGGTGAGTTGTGTAAAAAGAACAATGCCAGGGGGTTTAATTCATCACTAGTTATCGCAGTGGGGAAGGAAGTGTGTCGGGGAGTCCGGTTCACTGTGACAACCCTGCTAGCCAGCTAGCGCCTGGGGATTCACTACTGCACACTGCCACCTTTGCATGGGTCCTCCAATTCCATACACATACAGTATCATACAAATGTGGATATTCTATATCGAACAACGGTGAGTGTAGTGATACATATAATGAACCTGGAATCATAAGGACCTAATATGTGTTAAGATCTGTATGTAGATATGCACAAACATGTGCACGGATGCACACACACTCACACACACCCGGGGTTTGTTGCCTCCCTCAAGACGTCATTTGACTAATTTGGGTCGGCTGCCTGGCTGCTTAGTAGCTGGAAGAGCATTCACGGGCACCTTGCCCTGGTTCACTATACTCTGCCTCGCCTGCTCTCTGAATAACCTGCTGGAGGTTCTCTGGGGTACAATAAAACAAAAATATAGAGAACTCCCGCACACACGATTGTACCTAAACTTCTTGTCAAAGTTTCGGTCAGAAACGTTTCTCAGAACTTCGGTGACAAAGCACACAGGAGTGCATTGTTCTGTGTGCTTGTATGTCTGCCTTGATTGTAGCTTTTCAAGCGTTTTCAAGCATGGCATTTTAGACTAAACCCCCTGAATAAATGCGGACTGAATAAATATTCACTCGACCGTATGACACCATCTCAGTGTTGTTCGAGCCTTTGCTCTGATAGGCTGTGACGATGGACTTCCTTGTGATTCATAGCCAGCCTGCTTTGAAAAAATATCTTGCCAACGATTTCTTAATGTGAATCGGAACTCATTAAATACTTCTACATGTTGCCACGGCAATTAGTCATCTTGAGCAACGGAGTAGAGCATATCTTGAAGATAAATAAAGAAACAGTGCAAAGACATTTTAATCTTCCTAGAAGGTGATCAAAGCAGAATCAGGCCTACTAAACCATTTAGTGTAGAGGAGTGGGTGTCTCTGTAGAGGATCAATGGTGGATGCTAATGCTAATACTATAGAGCTGCTATTCTGCTCACGAAAAGGCTTTCTTTTCATTGTTCATTGGTTATTTAACATGATTCTAATGATAGCTGGCCCCGCTGTGCTTAGTGAAACATGAAGCGTAGGCAGCAACAGGCTTTAGGAAATTTAGTGAAAAAAGTAATTGTAATTGCTAACGGTTTTAGCATTAGCTGCTATACTGTAATTAACCTGACAGATACATCATAGGGAGAAGGGTGATTGGTTGAAAGAGGTTTAAATTGGTTGTTGCTTGACTGACTGTGCAGCTTGTTTGACGTCTTCTTACCTTTCATACTCTAATGCACACTTACGCATGCACACACGCACGCACACATACGCATGCACACACGCACGCACACATACGCGCACACACACACACACACACACACACACACACACACACACACACACACACACACACACACACACACACACACACACACACACACACACACACACACACACACACACACACACACACACACACACACACACACACACACACACACACACACACCAATAGTGGTGTCCAGTAGTGTTGGCTAACATGCTGTTTCACTGAGATTATGTTGCTCTCTGAGTAAGTGTGATTTCTATGCGAGTACAGAGCACCGCTATTCACAGTAGGGCTTCATTCTGTGAAAAGCAACACATCCTGGGGAGAGTCCACAGCATAAACATTGAGGAGAAGAGTGGAGATGTCTATTTTGTTCTTTTGTGCACCTGTGTACACATTTATAAGTAATAGCATCTGCCATCCCTCTATAGGTGTATATTAAGCAATAAGACACGAGGGGGTGTGGTATATGGCCAATATACTACGGCTAAGAGCTATTCTTAAGGACGATGCAACGTGGAGTGCCTGGATACAGCCGTTAGCTGGCCATATACCACAAACCCCAGAGGAGCCTTAATGCTATTATAAACTGGTTATCAACATAATTAAAACAGTAAAAATACATTTACTAATGATATACGGTCTGATATACCACGACTTTCAGCCAATAAGTATTCAGGGCTTGAACTACCCAGTTTATAATAAACTGTATATACTCAATGAAATACATAGTAAGTACATATCTTATACGCTGGCGCTCATCATTATCTTGAAATATATTTTAACACATTCCAGACAAGGATGCATCCCCATCAAAAAAGTCATATGGAATGAGGCTTTTAAATCCTGCCTCTTTCAAAACATCAGATTTTTCTCCACCGCTCTGGAATCCTCTTCAATTGCAAAAGCAATTTTTGAAATGTCTTTTGTCAGGGCTGTTTTAAATGTCAGCAGTATTTCCTATTGAGGGGACTGTGTTTGCATCGAATGAGTTAGAGACACACATTAACGGGCAACAGTGATGTCTAGAATGTATTTTTAAAACATTATTACAACCGTAAACTCAGATTCTCTAATGTACTTTAAAACTTCTCTGAGCTAGGTGGGACGTGACCGTGCGAAATACAAAACAGCAAAAATATCATAATTTCAATTTCTCAAACATACGACTATTTTACACCATTTTAAAGATACACTTCTCCTTAATGTAACCACATTGACCAATTTCAAAAAGGCTTTACAGCGAAAGCAAAACATTAGATTATGTTAGGAGAGTACATAGACAAAAATAACCACAAAGCCATTTTCCAAGCAAGGAGATATGTCACAAAAACCCAAAACACAGCTAAATGAAGCACTAACCTTTGACGATCTTCATCAGATGACACCCCTAGGACATCATGTTACACAATACATGTATGTTTTGTTTGATAAAGTTCATATTTATATCCAAAAACAGCATTTTACATTGGCGCATTATGTTCAGAAAATGTATTCCCACCAAAACCTCCGGTGAATGAGCACATCAATTTACAAAAATACTCATCATAAACATTGACAAAATACATAACAATTATTTTAAGAATTATAGATACAGTACTCCTTGATGCAACCGCTGTGTCAGATTTTAAAATAGCTTTTCGGCGAAAGCACTTTTTTCAATATTCTGAGTACATAGCTCAGCCATCAAAGCAAGCTATACAGACACCCGCCAAGTTCTGGGGTCACCTAAACTCAGAATTAGTATTATAAATATTCTCTTACCTTTGCTGATCTTCGTCAGAATGCACTCCCAGGACTGCTACTTCCACAAGAAATGTTCTTGTTTTTGTTTGAAATAATCCATATTTATGTCCAAATACCTCCGTTTTGTTCGTGCGTTCAGGTCACTATCCAAAGGCATAATGCGCAAGCGTAATTCGAGACACGAAAAGTCAAAATGTTCCATTACCGTTAGTAGAAGCATGTCAAACGTTGTTTACAATCAATCTTTATGGTATTTTTTATGTAAAAATGCGATAATATTCCAACCGGACAATAGCGTATTCATTCCAGAAGAAAAAGAAGGAGGGGCGCGCTATCGGGCTCGTGCATCACCAAGTCCTTTGTCCATAGGCAGTCCACTCATTGACTGAGCTCCTATTCTCTGCCCGGTTACAGGAGAATGATGAAAAAACTTTCTGAAGGCTTTTGACAGCCAATGGAAGCCTTAGGAAGTGCAACGTGACCCCACAGACACTGTAGTTTCGATAGGGATTCAAAAGAAGAACTACAATTCTCAGATCCCCCACTTCCTGGTTGGATTTTTCTCAGTTTTAGAAACTTCAGAGTGTTTTCTATCCAAATCTACTAATAATATGCATATTCTCGTTTCTGGGCCAGAGTAGTAACCAGTTTAATTTGGGCACGTTTTTCATCCGGCCATGAAAATACTGCCACCTACACCTTGACAGGTTAAATGGTGTGATTTTACTCGTACAGTACAGTTACTTAATATGCTACGCTTTTGTAACTGTACAGTTCAAATCCGTATCCATGTATTTTACACTGGTAAATTATAGACATGTAGGCAAAATCAGGAAACATGTTATTTTTACACATTTCTATGACCTCATCATTAGTTGATCTTTAATGTTTAACTGGCGCTGTGAAAACAGGTGCTCGTCAGTTCAGCACTGTAGTACCCACAGCATTTTCCACATAGGTATTGACTGCAGTAGAGAGAATGAGGCCGGGATGAACTGGAACCAGTAATCGGCCAAGGCATTTCGAACACACTGGCTCATTCCTTCCCTTGAGGCCCCAACACCGGCCCATTTTTGTTCTAGAGGCCACCATTATTAGCCAAACAATAATACTTTCTTGCAAAACCCCCAATTTAGACCGGCCCACTGGACAAAAATTTGGCCAGTCTATCTGGCATTTAACTAAACTGCCCTATGGCCTTTGGAACAAGCGTGGCTTTATCACAGTCTTATCAGAGTTGGTACAGAATGCCACAGTTGATACCAGGCACAGGTTTAGCCATGACTCCCATCTGAACTTTGAGAGTATGATAAAGCACTATATATATTTGATTATTTATTGTTAATAGTCCAGCACTGTCAATATGTAAGAGGATGTTCAATTCCACTACTCTAGGGGAGCTGTTGTCTGCTGGCAATCTATGCGCTTGATTGGCTCCAAAGTTTCCGGCGCTGCATGAAAGCAATGATGTAGCTGGCATTTGTATATTTTATTGTACTACCTACTGTATATTGAAGAAGCTCCTTCTGTTCAAAAAGCACAGACTTAAATTAGTTCCGGTATTGATGAAGTTTGGATGTTTTTGGCTAAATAGTTGCTGATGAATTTAATGACTTGTGCACAGGACATTTATATTGTCCTCTTTAGGTTTCAAGATTTTATGGCGCGTTTTATAGCCATTTACTTTAAACTGGTATAAACCAGATGGAGGCTCACAAAAAATAGCCCTCAACAGCTCTATTGAAAATGCAAGAACTGTAAATGCCTGATAGCTACTGCATTATAACTCTTGATGCTGACTGCATTATAACTGTCCTGATGCTGACCGCATTATAACTGTCCTGATGCTGACTGCATTATAACTCTCCTGATGTTGACCGCATTATAACTCTCCTGATGCTGACTGCATTTTAACTCTCCTGATGTTGACTGCATTATAACTCTCCTGATGTTGACTGCATTATAACTCTCCTGATGCTGACTGCATTATAACTGTCCTGATGCTGACCGCATTATAACTGTCCTGATGCTGACTGCATTATAACTCTCCTGATGTTGACCGCATTATAACTCTCCTGATGCTGACTGCATTTTAACTCTCCTGATGTTGACTGCATTATAACTCTCCTGATGTTGACTGCATTATAACTCTCCTGATGCTGACTGCATTATAACTGTCCTGATGCTGACTGCATTATAACTGTCCTGATGCTGACTGCATTATAACTCTCCTGATGTTGACCGCATTATAACTCTCCTGATGCTGACTGCATTATAACTCTCCTGATGCTGACTACATTATAACTCTCCTGATGCTGACTACATTATAACTCTCCTGATGCTGACTACATTATAACTCTCCTGATGCTGACTACATTATAACTCTCCTGATGCTGACTACATTATAACTCTCCTGATGCTGACTACATTATAACTCTCCTGATGCTGACTGTATTAACATACAGTACATAATGAACCTAAAGAGGAAATGATTACCTATCGGAAATTGTGTTTCAATGGAATGGTCCAAAATGGTAGGATTAAAAGCATTAGAAAATATAGGTTTATTATGTTTTTCTTATTACTTGCATGAGAATCTTCATTTACGTTTTAATGTAAGCTTGTGTATGGGTGTATGTGAAGCATATGCTTGGTTATTGATTGTGTACGTTGCTCCGTGTGACACCTCCAGTAAGTCCCCGCATCCCCAATCCATGGAACACTGAGTAGAAGGACAATCACAGCGGGGCAATCACACACACACCCATGTGGGCAACACACACAGACACACACACACACACACACATACACACACACATCTGCCCACCCTTCTCTGACATGTGTTGTGGGTTTGTTACAGTGTATTCAGAGATGGTATTTGAGGGGCTTCAGTGAGTAAAGGTCCTCCTGGTCTCAGATGTTTTGAGTTGGTTATATTAAAATATTATTTACGTTAATGAGGCCCAGAGGTCTCCAGTGTGTCGATTGGCCCTCTGTCCTTCAGCTGTCGGATGTAACAGCTGATCACTGATGGCTCTCTCCTAGTCCGGGACAGATGGCCTTTGCGCAGTCCGCCTGTGCTCGGTAATCAGTGATGTTGTTGCACATATTCCGCTGCCATTAAATGCAACTGCTTAGCGAGAGCTTGTCATGCTGAACCAGAGAGGGGGGAAGAGAGGAGAGGAACGCCCTGTTCGAAAACAATTCTATGACAAGAAATGTGAGTGCAAATTCCCTCACTAAGTGAGAAGTCCCTTTATTTCCTGGAGAAAGTTGCTTGAAGGAGGATTGCACTGTTAGGCTATGCTATCACTCAACGGACCATGTTTTTCCCAACTGTATCCTCGGCTAAACCACTGGCAACAAATCATTAAAACCCTCATTCATTTGATGAAAGGATTAATTAATTGTGAAAAATTGCTCTGATTAAAATAATAAGCTTCTACATTAATTCTTAGATAGCCTCCATTTAAAGATGTTTGCTAATAGCCTAGCCAAAAGTCTTCAATTATCCTCCTAGTCTTTACTAACTTCTTGATCACCAATCTAAAAGGGCTTGAAACAGCTTTAAGAGACAAGGAAAGGGGACAAGGAAAGAGGACAGGATGTTACTTAGGGCTATATCAGGACAACACCAATTGAATGCTATTGCTTCTGCACCATAAGACTCTCCTAAAGAAGCCACTCCTAGCCAAGAATGGGCTTTACTGAAATAATGGGCTGAGATGGGAGATATAGAGAAGCGTGTGGCAGCCAACCCCCCAGTGTTTTGGGAATGATGTGAGCTGATGGTGTGTGTGTCTGCTGCAGGGCTGGGGATATTGTCACCACAGCAATTATTCAAGATGAGGTGCAGGGAGAAGATCTCCTGTGGCAGCGGGCCGATGATGAAATGGCATGTTCTTCTGTTCCCTTCTCATTTCTGGGGCAGTTGCTTAACGGATGTGATTTCTGTCTATGTCCTTCTGCTCACTGAGGTCTCTGGGTGGAACAGGACATTTGCTAGTCTGAGGGGTACAGTCTAGAGGGCATCTGTGTGTGTGTGTGTGTGTGTTTAGTGAGCAATTTTGATGACTTTGATGTCACTGTATGCTGTCTGCATGTATGGGATTTGCTATGGGATTTGTAAAAAATGTATTGTCCTTGCACAGTAAGTAAACCTTGTCTGAGCTATAATGGCCCATGGGGCAGGAGCATATCTTCTGTTTCTGTTGCGTGAGGCAGCTTGATGTACACACCCTGGACAGGTCACTAGTCCTGCACTGTCATTGGTTATAATTACATTAGAAGCAATGCAATGCTGTGCGGTAGGAGTCAGTAGTGCCACCGCTTTTTTTCCCTATAGTCACATTTCCTGGGTCATGTTCATTAGGGGCACACAACAGAAAGTGTTTGCAACAGAAAACTAACATTTGCATATTTTATTAGACAATTACAGGTATTCTCCTTGTTTCTGTTCGTTTTTTTTTATCAGTTTGGTGCCAAATGAACATGAGCTAAGAATGAAGCCAGTGTGTTTTTCCCACATTCGTTCCAGTTTATCAGGAAGTATAGTGGGGTTGAAATTATTGACACCCTTGATAAAGATGAGCAATAATGACTGTACAAAATAAAATATTGATCTATAGTTGAAGTTGGAAGTTTACATACACTTAGGTTGGAGTCATTAAACTCATTTTTCAACCACTCCACAAATTTCTTGTTAACAAACTATAGTTTTGGCAAGTCGGTTAGAACATCTGCTTTGTGAATGACACAAGTAATTTTTCCAACAATTGTTTACAGACAGATAATTTCACTTATAATTCACTGTATCACAATTCCAGTGGGTCAGAAGTTCACATACACTAAGTTGACTGTGCCATTAAATCGCTTGGAAAATTCCAGAAAATGATGTCATGGCTATAGAAGCTTCTGATAGGCTAATTGACATCATTTGAGTCAATTGGAGGTGTACCTGTGGATGCATTTCAAGGCCTACCTTCAAACTCAGTGCCTCTTTGCTTGACATCATGGGAAAATCAAAAGAAATCAGCCAAGACTTCAGAAAAACAATTGTAGACCTCCACAAGTTTGGTTCATCCTTGGGAGCAATTTCCAAATGCCTGAAGGTACCACATTCATCTGTACAAACAGTAGTACGCAAGTATAAACACCAATGGACCATGCAGCCGTCATACCGTTCAGGAAGGAGACGCATTCTGAGATAAACGTACTTTGGTGCGAAAAGTACAAATAAATCCCAGAACAACAGAAAAGGACCTTGTGAAGATGCTGGAGGAAACAGATACAAAGGTATCTATATCCACAGTAAAATGAGTCCTATATCGACATAACCTGAAAGACCGCTCAGCAAGGAAGAAGCTGTTTGGCCATAATGACCATCGTTATGTTTGGAGGAAAAGAGGGGGGGGGGGGGGGGGCTTGCAAGCCGAAGAACACCATCCCAACCGTGAAACACAGGGGTGGCAGCATCATGTTGTGGGGGTGCTTTGCTGCAGGAGGGACTGGTGCACTTCACAAAATAGATGGCATCATGAGGGAGGAAAATGATGTGGATATATTGAAGCAACATCTCAAGACATCAGTCAGGAAGTCAAAGCTTGGTCGCTAATGGGTCTTCCAAATGGACAATGTCCCCAAGCATACTTCCAAAGTTGTGGCAAAATGGCTTAAGGGCAACAATGTCGAGGTATTGGAGTGGCCATCACAAAGCCCTGACCTCAATCCTATAGAAAATTTGTGGGCAGAACTGAAAAAGCGTATGCGAGCAAGGAGGCCTACAAACCTGACTCAGTTACACCAGCTCTGTCAGGAGGAATGGGCCAAAATTCACCCAACTTATTGTGGGAAGCTTATGGAAGGCTACCCGAAACGTTTGACACAAGTTAAACAATTTAAAGGCAATACTAATTGAGTGTATGTAAACCTCTGACCCACTGGGAATGTGAAGAAAGAAAGAAAAGCTGAAATAAATCATTCTCTCTACTATTATTCTGACATTTCATATTCTTAAAATAAAGTGGTGATCCTAACTGACCTAAGACAGGGAATTTTTACTAGGATTAAATGTCATGAATTGGGAAAAACTGAGTTTAAATGTATTCAGCTAAGGTGTATGTAAACTTCCGACTTCAACTGTATATTGTATGCTTCAAAAATGTGGTTATATTATTTTATACTAATACAATTGCTCAGAGAAAGAGATGTTGTTTAGAGATTTTTGCTTCGTAATATTTTTCTCTCTCAAAAAGGTAAGTGTCAAAATGATTGACACCCCTAAAGATTCTTATAAATATAGTACTCATAAAGTTTAGCATTTGCTCCCATATTCCTAGCAGTTTTATTGTAAATAAGAAATGAATGTGGATGTTACCATGACTACGGATAATCCTGAGAAAGTTACAGAGGGTCAAATATCATACCCCTAAGACATGCTAACCTCTCACCATTACCAATAACAGTGGAAGATAGAAGCTCCACAAACATAACCAGAAAGCACACACACACATGCTAGACTCAACACCATCGGAACGGTGACGTAAGGGCAACATTCCAGACAAGGCATTAGGCACAGAGAGAGGAGAGGTGGAGATTTGGAGTGAAAAAAGAGTGGGAGATGGTTTCATGAACAAGATTCACTGTCATACATATTCAAATTAAAACTGTATCGCTGTATTTTACAAATGTTTGAATTGGCTGGATAGAAAAGGAAAAATATAAAAAATTGTCTAACTGAAACAGTAAGCTGAACTATAACTGGAGCAATTTCATGTGGCGATTGCATCGTCTTGATTGCAGTGCAGTAATTCCATTCGCCTTCCTCGGCCCAAAATACCCCAACCTCTTGGGTTACACATGCACCCCCTGACTAGGATCCTAAATTAAACTCTGTCTAAGGTGCATGGCTCATGAACAAGACAGGGGTCAAGCCAAAAATGCCATTAGGGACCAGTACGTGAAATGAATGACACCATTGATAAAGATGAGCAATTATGAACGTATAAAATAAATAATTCAAATTCTGAGCTACATTGTATGCTCACAACATTTTGGGAATTACATTATTTTATACCAATACAATTTCTCAGAGAAAGAGAATTTGTTTAACAAGTAATATATATTTTTTCTGAAATAGGTAGCGGTCAAATTATTGACACCCCTAAAGATTCTTATAAATAAAATAGTCAAGTATTTGGTAGTACTGTAAATTCCGGACTATAAGCCGCAACTTTTTTCCCACGCTTTGAACCTCGCGGCTTAAACAATGACGTGGCTAATATATGGATTTTTCCCGCTTTCAATTTTTTTTTCTCCAAAAAAACACATTCTGTGACGTGCTCAGTTTTTTGGCGGCATGAAGCATTCATTAGACCAATGAAATTGCCGAACGGGATAAGGTCAAACAACTTTTTCGTTTACTGTTTAGATTAAATCGAGCGCTCTCAAACGTCCCATCATTCTGATTACGGTAGTCATTTTGTCACCCTCATCATGGAAAAGACACGGAGAAATGCATATGATGCAGCTTTCAAGTTGAAGGCGATTGATCTGGCTGTTGGAAAAGGAAATAGAGCTGCTGCACGGGAGCTTGGTCTTAATGAGTCGATGATAAGACGTTGGAAACAGCAGCGTGAGGAATTGACTCAGTGCAAAAAGACAACTAAAGCTTACTGCAAATTTTTTATTTTTTGTTACAAGCCGTGTTTCGTTAAAGCCTATTTATTTTTGTTACAAGCCGTGTTTCGTTAAAGCCTATTTATTTTTGTTACAAGCCGTGTTTCGTTAAAGCCTGCGTAAAGTTCATTTGTTTCAATGTACCGGTAGGCACCTGCGGCTTATAGACACGTGCGGCTTAATTATGTTCAAAATAAAAAAATTTTTTTTAATTCAGTGGGCTTATATTCAGGTGCGCTTAATAGTCCGGAAATTATGGTTTTTGGTCCCATATTCCTAGCACACAATGACTACATCAAGCTTGTGACAAACTTGTTGGATGCTTTTCCAGTTGGTTTTGGTTGTGTTTCAGATATATTTTTTGCCCAATAGAAATGAATAGTAAATAATGTATTGTGTTTCTTTTATTGTAAATAAGAACAGAATATATTACATTTACATTTACATTTTAGTCATTTAGCAGACGCTCTTATCCAGAGCAACTTACAGTTATGAATGCATACATTTCATTAAAAAAAATTCCCGTACTGTTTTTTTCCCCGTACTGTGGATGCTACCATGATTATGGATAATCCTGAATGAATCGTGAATAATGATGAATGAGAACGTTACAGAGGGTCCAAGATCATACCCCAAAGAAATTCTAAACTCTCACCTTTACCAATAACAGGGGAGGACAGCATGTCTTTCTGTTTTTGTTTGTGGAGCTTCTACATTCTAATTCTGTTCCTCAGTAGATACTGTAGGCTTCAGCAGTGAGATAATGGATGTGTAGACAATAGAAAAGCGAGATTCTGAGGGTGTTTGTCTGATCAGGTAAGAAGACTGGGCGGAGTGGTGTTCTGTTATACCAATGTGGATGGGTTTATGTCAGTTACCACACACATACATAGATATCCTATTGCTCTTTCTGCTGTACCAAATATGCACACTTCCTCCATGTGTTGCGTTTAAAACGTCCGCTCCGGCTGTGAATGTGTGTGTGGATCACGGTTGCCTATCCATCAGTGACATGGGCAGGCTGGTGGGCCAGCTGGCGGCGGGTGGCACAGAGATGCAGATTGGGCAGGGCTGGGTGGCAGCAGGGCACTGCAATCAGGTGCCACGGCAGCCCGCTGGCACAGACTGGCCCTGCTCAGAGCCATGTGACAGGGTAAGATGGGTGGGATGGGCACGGGGCAGCACAAGAGGAGGAGAGGGAGGCCTCAAAGCGGTGGGCATGAGCCCGACCCTCTGAAGCAGCAGACAAATTGGATAATGCCTCCAGCAGCTTGGATGGGCGTGTGGGATGACATATTGTATGAAGAGGATGGGTTGAGAAGAGGGAGAGCGGGAGAGGGCAGAGGGGGTGGCGAGGGGGGACATGGGGGGAGAGGGGGAGGGTAGAGAGAAGATGTGTGTGTATTATCAAAGCTCCGGTGTCACACTGACAGAGACGGGAGTCATACACACACAAACACACACGGATGCAGATACACACATCCAAATATATTACATACAGTACACCCACATGTACACATTGATACACACACAAACATGACTGCTCTCATCTCAGCCAATGTAGAGCTGTGCTACCATCTGTGGGGTGGTATGCCCTGT
This sequence comes from Salmo salar, assembly GCF_965601325.2. Lineage (NCBI taxonomy): Eukaryota > Metazoa > Chordata > Actinopteri > Salmoniformes > Salmonidae > Salmo > Salmo salar. Next base: position 77,845,570 of record NC_138305.1, on the reverse strand, counting down.
AGTAAGAAGTGTCTATCTCCAACCAGACATGACAGACAGAATATAGAACACAGGAAATTATGTAAAAACAATCAACAACAAAAAAGGTCTAGCTCTTCTTTGACAATTTAATAATATACCTCATCTACACTGAACCAAAATATAAACACAACATGTAATGTTGGTCCCATGTTTCATGAGCTGAAATAAAAGATCCCAGAAATGTTTCAGAAAAAAAAGCTCTAAACTTTTGTGCACAAATTTGTTTACATCCCTGTTAGTGAGCATTTCTCCTTTGCCAAGATAATCCACCAACCTGACAGGTGTGGCATATCAAGAAGCTGATCTCCTTAATCTAACCACGTTTTACGATTTCAAAAAGGTTTTACGGCGAAAGCATAAATTTAGAGTATGTTAGGACAGTACATTTACAAGAGTTGTGTGTAATGTTTTGTCAAGTCAAAGACAGGGTCACCAAAACCATAAAACCAGCTAAAATGATGCACTAACCTTTTACAATCTCCATCAGATGACACTCCTAGGACATTATGTTAGACAATGCATGCATTTTTAGTTCTATCAAGTTCATATTTATATCCAAAAACAGCGTTTTACTATGGCATTGATGTTGAGGAAATCGTTTCCCTCCAATAACCGGCAGTCAAGTCAGCGTCACAAATTAAATAATTAAAATTAGAAAACATTGGTAAAATATTATATTGTCATTTAAAGAATTATAGATTTACATCTCTTGAACTCAATCAACTTGCCAGATTTAAAAATAACCTTACTGGGAAATCACACTTTGCAATAATCTGAGCACTGCGCCCAGAAAAATACGCGTTGCGATACAGACTAGACGTCATGTTGGGGAGATCTAAAATCGAAAATACTATGTAAATAATCCATTACCTTTGATTCTCTTCATCAGATGTCACTTCCAGGTATCACAGGTCCATAACGAATGTAGTTTTGTTCAAAAAAGCTCATCATTTATGTCCAAAAATCTCCGTCTCGTTAGCACATGATGTAAGCCAGCCGGACTTCTCGTCACGAACGAGGGGAAAAAATATATTTCCGTTCGTTCAAACATGTCAAACGTTGTATAGCATAAATCATTAGGGCCTTTTTTAACCAGAACATGAATAATATTCAAGGTGGACGAATGCATACTCTTTTATAACGTATTGGAACGAGGGTACCCAACATGAACTCGCGCGCCAGGTGTCTAATGGGACATCATCGTTCCATGGCTCTTGTTCGGTCAGATCTCCCTCCAGAAGACTCAAAACACTTTGTAAAGGCTGGTGACATCTAGTGGAAGCAATAGGAAGTGCCAAAATATTCCTAAGCCCCTGTGTTTTTCAATGGGATAGGTTTAAAGTCAATACAACACATCAGGTATCCACTTCCTGTCAGAAAATGTCTCAGGGTTTTGCCTGCCAAATGAGTTCTGTTATACTCACAGACACCATTCAAACAGTTTTAGAAACTTTAGAGTGTTTTCTATCCATATATAATAAGTATATGCATATTCTAGTTACTGGGTAGGATTAGTAACCAGATTAAATCGGGTACATTTTTTTTATCCAGACGTGCAAATGCTGCCCCCTAGACCCAACAGGTTAAGAACGTGTCTTCTCATCATCTTTCATGCTATTGATTGGGAGATAAACAATGCTGCACAGACAAGGCCCCATGTAGGAACAAGCCTAGACTTACACTACCACAGCCGTACCATTCTACTTTAGCCTTTGTATAATATTAATTTGTAGTATTTTTTGTAAGAAGATGTATGGTATTTTGATTGTGATGTACAGTATGATCTTTGTGTGTATGCATCTTTAATTGGATTGATTATTTGACAGCATTTAACTATTTAAAGTGGGGTTATACACAATTTGACAAGGTTTAGCTGACAGAGAAGTACGTTACTCTGGGGTCGATGCATCTATGGGGAAACCAACAGACGTCTGTTGAGCCCACTAGACCCCAAGCCATGTGACCTTTCACCCCTGGAGTCAGTTCCTGGACCTTGCCATTGGAAACTGCTGAATTTGTCACCACCATGCTTGTTTAAATACCCTTAGACTATGATAGCCTAGAACAAATTACACATCAATATGGAGTCATTAATACAGAGGCTCCCAACATCTGTTTTCGATGACCCACATTAAGATTTGGGTTTCCCTGTGAAGACCAAAAACATTGTTGGTTCTTAGGAACAACTCAAACAAACTAAGCAGAATAACTCAAATGATCCCTCAACTGAACAGTAAGAGATGCAACATGTGTTTCCCACTCTATAAGCCAGCATAATGTGATTTGCAGGCCTGATGTGGCCTGTAAACAACACTTTGTTAAGGTATAACTAGGCCCTCAAAAAAAAGGCCTTATGATAATGTAATGTATTGTCATAAAGAGACTTGTGGAACCATTCATAGCGTGTCCTAGGAAGAACCCTTCAAAGATAAAAGGGTTATCGGTAGAACCCCTCATAGAGAATTCTAGAAAGAACCTTTAGTTGATAAAAGGCATCTTGGTAGAACCCTTGTAGAGGGTTATAGGAAGAACCCTTCATAGAGGGTTCTAACTAGAACTATTTACAGGGGGGTTCTATGAAGAACTGCAAAGGGTTCTACCAAGCACCAAAAAGGGTCCCCCTATGGGGACAAACCGAAGAACCCTATGTGGTTCTACTTAGAACCCAAATGTACTTGTTGTAGATCTGCTGCATGTTATACTAGATCAGCTGTCACCCGAGAGGAGGTAACTACAATTCTTATGAGTGGAAAGGCTTCGACTTCTCCAAAACAAGAAAAGTTCAGTCAGAGTTTAAAGGGAACAGTACAGTAAGGGAGACGGGCCAGTGTCAGTCACTCTCAATCACTCTGCCTTTTTTCTAACAGATAAGATAAGAGAGGTTTTGACAGCCTGCCTGTTATTAGAGATGTCGAGTTATAAATCCAAACAAGACCTGGGTGTGGAAGTTGGAACAAGTGTGCTTTGAAGGCTGGAATATGCACAACAGTTTGGTACATCACCTAAGTGTTCTGCTGAGGTGAGGAGGGAAAATATAACAAAGAGTAGAACAAGTAGAATATAAGAGTAGAAGTGCACATAATGAGGAGACATCAATTCAGCTCTTGCTATATATATAGAACTATACCATAATATTACAAGGTTATAGAGGACCTGGAGGCTTGAGGAGTCAGTGCGCACACACACACACACAATGTTCTTCTTTTCTTGTGGCGACCTAAAATGTATTTCCATTCAAAATCCTAAGCCTTACCCTTACCATAACCCTAACCTTAACCCTGGCCCTAACCTTAACCTGTAACCCATGTCCCCACGAGGGAGAATTTTCCTTTTTTTACTATCCTTGTGGGGACTTTTGGGGATTTGAGGTCCCCACAAGGGTAGAAGAACTAACCAGCACGCACCCACACCCACACCCACACCCACACACACACACACACACACACACACACACACACACACACACACACACACACACACACACACACACACACACACACACACACAGCAGAGAGAAGGCCATAGGTAATTTACTGGGCTTGATGGTGCACTGCAACACCCATTAGTAAACAGCTGGGAGAAGGAATCATCCTCCCCTGTTAATTGATGTTGCTGGCTGTGGGTGAAATTGATTCCTGTTGCAACGCCATAAAGGACAATGCCATGTTTTCCACTTACCGAATCCACAGAGTTATTCTGGGGAGTACTATAGGCTGATTAAATGGATTATTAAACCTTCATGTACGCATGCATGTTTGTATTAGTGTCCACATCAAATCAGATTTTATTGGTCACATACACGTGTTTAGCATGTGTTTGTATTTGTGCGTGCACAAATGCACTTGCTTAGGCTATGTAGATCTCTACAGCAATAGACTCTTCTTATAACGAGATTCAAATCCTCAAGATCGGCCAACACAATCTCTGGCTTTAGCTTCACGATCCATAATCATCCCTCTCATGCAACTCTTACACTGATGCCGGTGCAGCGTTCAATGACAGACAGACCTCTCTTCTTTCAACCCTGTAATACTACATAATTCCTCAGCTTGTAATTCAATCAATTTCTCTTTGCAAATGGGGTCTGGATAGACAGCCTCAGTGCTCCTCAGAGAGACAGGCAAGCAAGCTGAAGATGAACAAAGTCTCTCTCTTCACAGACAATCCATCTCTGTCATGAGTAATAGGAAAACCAAAGCAGTGGCTGTCTTTGCCATGTTGGTTTATATTTAAGCAATAAGGCCAGAGGAGGTGTGGTAAATTGGCCAATATACCACGCTTAAAGTGGAACTGACAGCATTTTAACTACTTTGCAGTTTATTCTACAAAACCTACTTTATAAGAGGCTTTTAAAATAGGATCTATTGGACTCAAAATTCCATGCCGTAGAGTAAAGCATTGTTGGTATAATAGATGGATGCATTTCAATGCATGATTAATAGAATTCAACAATACATTTCTTGGTAGTCAAATAAAATAAAATAACATGTATTTATAAAGCCCTTTTTACATCAGCAGATGTCACAAAGTGCTACACAGAAACCCTGCGTAAAACCCCAAACAGCAAGCAATGCAGATAAGCACAGTAGTCCAACAAATATTGCTATCAGGTTGTAAATCACAGCTGGTCTGTATTGTTTCAGTTTCAATGACTCAATATTTTGGACAAAAACTGACAAATGTAATAAAGGCTGGAAATGTCAATACAATCAAACTAGCAAGGACAATGATCACAAGTCAGTCATAACGTGGCTAGCAAGCTGCTTGGAGGATGTTGTCATTGGACTAGTGGGTGAGTGGCCGACTTTATCCCCCCAATATAATTTTTCTGTGGCTACAGCTAGAGATGCAGGAAATGTGAATCATTTGGCTAGCTAGCTATGCTGAACTTGAACGACTGAACTTGAACGACTGTTATCTCTTAGTTGTCAATCAAATGTATTCGACATCGATCAAATGGGTGGGCAGGCAGGCAAATTCCCATTCAGTTGTCAAACATGGGTTGGGACAAGCATGCATTGGCAGGCAAGCTGCAGAAGGACGAGCAGGCTACTATTCCCCATTGTTTATCAGTGCAATTTTGACTGCCAACTAACTTACAAGCTGAAAAAGTTTGAGAGGGTTTATCTATTGTTCCCTCGTTAGATTTGAGCTTATCTTGCTCTGGCTAACATTAGTTGTTGATCATGTTGCTGTTGATGTGCATAGGCAACTGAGGGGGAGAGAGCCAACATGTTCATGGTTGTTTGATCAATAGGACTGTAAAGTTACCAAATGTACGAGGACTCCCGTGGTATTTACATATTTGCAGAAATCCATTCAGGTGTACTTTGTGGCTTTTGGTGAATACTTTTTGGTGATCTAAAGTCACACTGTTGCTACTGCCTGTAAACAAACAGTGCAGTACAAAGTGAATGATGGCAGGCCCGTGTAAATAGCCGAATTTGTCGCTAGAATCTTTTACCAATAAAAGTCACTGGAGGGGTCTGAAAACCCGCTAAATATTGTTGGCAACACTGCCCATGTGGCAAATGGCTTATTTGCATATAGGCCTAGATGTAGGCACCGGTCTGTGTAGACTCCGGTCCTGGACAAGGCATATTAGGTTTTATTTACTGCAGTATATATTAATTGTCCAAATGCATTAAATATTAAATATTTCTATAACATTTTCACAAATGCCTTACTCTGCAGTACGCCATTCCCAAACATTCAATGAATGTATGCAACTGTGAAAATAACCACATCTAAGTTTTCGCTTGTCATAAAATGTAAAAAAAAGGCTTCATAGTCTTCCTGGGGGAGTATATGAACAGATTTGAATAAGATTTCATGTTGCTAAAACGCTGTGAGTTCCACTTTAAAGGCTATTCTTACGCACAACGCAATTAGGAGTGCCTGGATACAGCCCTTAGCATTGTTACTATATATTGGCCATACACCACAAACCCCCAAGGTGCCTTATTGCTATTATAAACCGGTTACCAACATATACAGTCCCATCAGAAAGTATTCATTCATACCCCTTGACTTTTTCCAATTATTTATGTTTAATAGTCTGACTCTAAAATGAATTAAATTGAGAATTTGCTTAAGAAGTTACATAATAAGTTGCATGAACTCACTCTGTGTGCAATAATAGTGTTTAATATCCTTTTTGAATGACTACCTAATCTCTTTTCCCCTCTTTTCCCCTAATCTCTTTTCCCCACACACAGATAATTGTAAGGTCCCTCAGTCGAGCAATGAATTTCAAACACAGATTAAACCATGATAGACCAGTAATTGGTAGATTGGTTAAAAAAAAGCAGACATTGAATATCCCCTTTGAGCATGGTGAAGTTATTAATTACACTTTGAATGGTGTATCAATACATCCAGTCACTACAAAGATACAGGCGTCCTTCCTAACTCAGTTGCCGGAGAGGAAGGAAACCGCTCAGAGATTTCACCTTGAGGCCAATGGTGACTTTCAAACAGTTACAGGGTTTAATGACTGTGATAAGTGAAAACTGTGGATGGATCAACAACATTGTAGTTACTCCACAATACTAACCTAATTGACAGAGTGAAAAGAAGGAAGCCTGTACAGATGAAAAATATTTAAAAACATGCATCCTCTTTGCAACAAGGCACTAAAGTAAAACTGCAAAAAATGTGGCAAAGCAATTCACTTTTTGTCCTGAATATTTGTCCTGTGTTATGTTTGGGGCAAATCCAATACACCTGTCACGTCCTGACCAGTAAAGAGGTTATTTGTTATTGTAGTTTGGTCAGGACGTGGAAGTGGGTGTTTGTTTAATGTGTTTCGGGGTTTGTTGGGCAATGTTCTATGTTAGTCTATTTCTATGTCTGTGTCTAGTTTATCTATTTCTATGCTTAGTTTATTGGTTTGACCTTCAATTGGAGGCAGCTGTTTCTCGTTGCCTCTAATTGAAGGTCCTATTTAGTAGGGGTGTTTTTTCATGGGTTTTTGTGGGTAGTTATTCCATGTGTAGCTGTGTGCCTTACAGGACTGTTTCTCGTTGTTGTTTTTTGTTTAAGTGTTTATTTTGGTTTTCTTCTTAATAAAGAAGATGAGTATTCACATCCCCGCTGCATTTTGGTCCAATTCCTACGACGAACGTGACAGAACTACCCACCACCAACGGACCAAGCAGCGGAGGAAGGAGCAACAGAGGTATCTGGAATCATGGACATGGGAGGAGATTTTGGACGGGGCAGGACCATGGCACCAGGCTGGGGAATACCGACGCCCTAAGGAGGAGCTGGAAGCAGCCAAGGCAGAGCGGCGCCGTTACGAGGCATTATACGCGCCAATTGGCAAACCTGAGAGGCACCCCCAATAAATAAAAAATTGGGGGGGGGGGGGCACACGGGGAGTATGGCTAGGTCAGACAATAGATCTGAGCCAACTCCCCGTGCTTATTATGGGAAGCAGCGGATCAGAAGAGCGCCGGTCTATGCGGAAGTGCACACGATCTCGCACATGCGCACGCACAGTCCAGTGCGAGTGATTACAGCCCCTCGCAATTGCCGTACTAGAGTGGTCATACAGCCAGGTAGGAGTATGCCTGCGCAGTACATCTGGCCACCAGTACGTCTCCTAAGCCCAGGCTACACTACGCCTGCTCTACGCATGGCAGCCATCCGGCTTCTGCACAGCTCAGTTCGCCCTCTGCGAGCACTCTGCCCATGCAGGGCTACTGTTACCACCCAGCCAGGATGGGTTGTGCAGGCTGTGCACTCTAGATCCCCAGTGCTTGTTCATGGCCCGGTGTATCCAGTTCCTGCTCCTCACACTAGCCCTGAGGTGTGTGTCTCTAGTCTGGCGCCTCCAAAGCCAGCACCACGCACCAGGCCTCCAGTGCGTCAGCCTAGTCCAGTACGTCCTGTTCCTGCTCCTCGCACTAGCCTCTCCAGTCTGGTACCTCCGGTACCAGTCCCACGCACTAGGCCTCCAATGGGTCAGCCCAGTCCAGTTCGTCCTGCTCCTGCTCCTCGCACTGGCCTTGAGGTGCGTGTTACCAGTCTGGTGCCTCCAAAGCCAGCCCCACGCACTAGGCCTGTAGTGTGCCTGTCCAGTCCAGAGCTTCCGGAAACAGTTCCCAGCCCAGAGCTTCCGGAGACAGTTCCCCGTCCAGAGCTTCCGGCGACAGTTCCCCGTCCAGAGCTTCCGGCGACAGTTCCCCATCTACAGCTTCCGGCGACAGTTCCCCGTCCAGTGCTTCCGGTGACGTCCTATAGTCCGGAGCCTGCAAAGACAGCCCACAGTCCGGAACCGACAGAGACGGTCCACAGTCTGGAACCGACAGAGACGGCCCACAGTCCGGAACCGACAGAGACGGCCCACAGTCCAGAACCGACAGAGACGGCCCACAGTCCGGAACCGACAGAGACGTCCCACTGTCCGGAACCGACAGAGACGTCCCACTGTCCGGAACCGACAGAGACGTCCCACAGTCCGGAACCGACAGAGACGTCCCACAGTCCGGAACCGACAGAGACGGCCCACAGTCCGGAACCGTCAGAGACGGCCCACAGTCCGAAACCTGCAGAGACGGCCCACAGTCCAGAACCTGCAGAGTTGCCCTACAGTCCGGAACCGGCGCCGCCAGAGTTGCCCTACAGTCTGGAACCGGCGGCGCCAGAGTCGCCCTACAGTCTGGAACCGGCGCAGCCAGAGTCGCCCTACAGTCCGGAACCGGCGCAGCCAGAGTCGCCCTACAGTCCGGAACCGGCGCAGCCAGAGTCGCCCTACAGTCCGGAACCGGCGCAGCCAGAGTCGCCCTACAGTCCGGAACCGGCGCAGCCAGAGTCACCCTACAGTCCGGAACCGCAGCAGCCAGAGTCGCCCTCCAGTCCGGAGCTCCCAGAGTCGCCCTCCAGCCCGAGGTCTCCAGCGACGCGCATCAGCCCGAGGTCTCCAGCGACGCGCATCAGCCCGAGGTCTCCAGCGACGCGCATCAGCCCAAGGTCTCCAGCGACGCGCATCAGCCCGAGGTCTCCAGCGACGCGCATCAGCCCGAGGTCTCCAGCGACGTGCATCAGCCCGAGGTCTCCAGTGACGCGCCTTAGCCCTGAGCCTTCAGCGGGGGTGGACAGGTTAGGTTGGGGACTAAGGCCAGAGCCTGAGCCACCTCCATAGTAGGATGATGGGGGGGGGGGGGGTGTAGCACAAGAACCATCGGTGACGGTTGCCACCCTCCCTTCCCTCCCTTTAGTTTGGGATTATCTTTGTTTTGGGGTTTATTTTTTTATTTTTATTTTTGTTTGAGGTGCATCCGGGGTCTGCACCTTTGGGAGGGTACTGTCACATCCTGACCAGTAAAGAGGTTATTTGTTATTGTAGTTTGGTCAGGACATGGCAGGGGGTGTTTGTTTAATGTGTTTCGGGGTTTGTTGGGCAGTGTTCTATGTTAGTCTATTTCTATGTCTGTGTCTAGTTTATCTATTTCTATGCTTAGTTTATTGGTTTGACCTTCAATTGGAGGCAGCTGTTTCTCGTTGCCTCTAATTGAAGGTCCTATTTAGTAGGGGTGTTTTTGTGGGTATTTATTCCATGTGTAGCTGTGTGCCTTACAGGACTGTTTCTCGTCGTTGTTTTTTGTTTAAGTGTTTTGTTTCGTTTTCTTCTCATTAAATAAAAGAAGATGAGCATACACATTCCCGCTGCGCCTTGGTCCCATCCTTACGACGAACGTGACAACAACAGATTACTGAGTACCACGCTCCATTATTTTCAAGCATAGTGGTGGCTTGTAATCGTTATGAACTGGGGAATTGTTTAGGATAAAAAATAAACGGAATGGAGCTAAGCACAGGCAAAATCCTAGAGGTAAACCTGGTTCAGGTTGCTTTCCACCAGACACTGGGAGATTAATTCACCTTTCAGCAGGACAATAACCGAAAACAAAAGTGCAAATCTACACTGGAGTTGCTTACCAAGAAGAAAGCTAATGTTTTTAAGTTGCTGAGTTACAGTTCTGACTTACATCTACTTGAAAATGTATGGCAAGACCTGGAAAAGTTTGTTTAGCAATGATCAACAACCAATTTCACAGAGCTTGAAGAATAAAAAAATAAAATAATGGGCAAATGTTGCACAATCCAGATGTGGAAAGCTCTTAGAGACTTATCCAGAAAGACTCACAGCTGTAATTGCTGCCATAGGTGATTCTAACATGTATTGACTCAGGGGGGTAAATATTTACCATATCTTATGTTTTATTTTTCATATTTTTTTTTTATGTTGGAATTTTTCTTACACTTTGACATTACAGAGTATTTTGTGTAGATCGTTGACCCAAAAAGTATATAATTTAATCATTTTTAATCCCACTTTGTAAAAGAACACCATTTTGAAAAAATCAAGGGGTGTGAATACCTTCTTAACGCACAGTAAACAAGTTGTTTTGCATCAAACCCATGGTATATTGTCTGATATAGACACGCCTGGAATTCTGTTTCAGCCAATAAACATCCAGGACCCAAACTACCCATTTATAATAGACTCTAGCCCTGATATTGCTATTGGATTAGTGAGCTCGAGAGCTAGGGACAATAAGGTTCTATCTGCATTTTTGTCCAAATTTAGTTATTGACATAGCCTTTTTCTGTTCAATGTTCTCTACCTATATAGTATTCTAAATAGCCCAATTCATATTGGTAAGTTCAAAAGAATACAAGATCAATATTACTGACACCATTCAAACCAATGAGGGTTCGGAACTTTAAAGCCAATTATGTCAGAATCATTACATTTATGTTTACGTCATTTAGCAGACGCTCTTATCCAGAGCGACACAAATTGGTGCATTCACCTTATGATATGCAGTGGAACAACCACTTTACAATAGTACATCTATATCTTTTTTTTGGGGGGGTGGAGGACAGAAGGATTACTTAATCATCTTTTTGCAGATAGAACCTTATAGACCCAAGCTCTCGAGCTGTTACACTAGGGTCACAGAGCACTGTCAATATGTTTCCTGTATATATGTTATTTGATATGTGCCTTTGTGAGTTTAGTATTTTTTATAGGTTTCGAGTTGTGGCCTTTCTTTACATTAAGGGCATTTGTTGTTGTGTGCAAAGTTTGAGGAGACCAATTCTCAAGGACGGTTGTGGAAAAGGAAATGAATGTAGTCTTATTATTTAGCAGATGCTATTTACAGTGGGGGAAAAAAGTATTTGATCCCCTGCTGATTTTGTACGTTTGCCCACACAGAGAAATGATCAGTCTATAATTTTAATGGTAGGTTTATATGAACAGTGACAGACAGAATAACAACAAAAAAATCCAGAAAAACGCATGTCAAAAATGTTATAAAATGATTTCCATTTTAATGAGGGAAATAAGTATTTGACCCCTCTGCAAAACATGACTTAGTACTTGGTGGCAAAACCCTTGTTTGCAATCACAGAGGTCAGACGTTTCTTGTAGTTGGCCACCAGGTTTGCACACATCTCAGGAGGGATTTTGTCCCACTCCTCTTTGCAGATCTTCTCCAAGTCATTAAGGTTTCGAGGCTGACGTTTGGCAACTCGAACCTTCAGCTCCCTCCACAGATTTTCTATGGGATTAAGGTCTGGAGACTGGCTAGGCCACTCCAGGACCTTAAAGTGCTTCTTCTTGAGCCACTCCTTTGTTGCCTTGGCCGTGTGTTTTGGGTCATTGTCATGCTGGAATACCCATCCACGACCCATTTTCAATGCCCTGGCTGAGGAAGGAGGTTCTCACCCAAGATTTGACAGTACATGGCCCCGTCAAATGATGCGGTGAAGTTGTCCTGTCTCCTTAGCAGAAAAACACCCCCAAAGCATAATGTTTCCACCTCCATGTTTGACGGTGGAGACGGTGTTCTTGGGGTCATAGGCAGCATTCCTCCTCCTCCAAACACGGCGAGTTGAGTTGATGCCAAAGAGCTCCATTTTGGTCTCATCGGACCACAACACTTTCACCAGTTGTCCTCTGAATCATTCAGATGTTCATTGGCAAACTTCAGACGGCATGTATATGTGCTTTCTTGAGCAGGGGGACCTTGCGGGCACTGCAGGATTTCAGTCCTTCACGGCGTAGTGTGTTACCAATTGTTTTCTTGGTGACAATGGTCCCAGCTGCCTTGAGATCATTGACAAGATCCTCCTGTGTAGTTCTGGGCTGATTCCTCACCGTTCTCATGATCATTGCAACCCCATGAGGTGAGATCTTGCATGGAGCCCCAGGCCAAAGGATATTGACAGTTCTTTTGTGTTTCTTCCATTTGCGAATAATCGCACCAAATGTTGTCACCTTCTCACCAAGCTGCTTGGCGATGGTCTTGTAGCCCATTCCAGCCTTATGTAGGTCTATAATCTTGTCCCTGACATCCTTGGAGAGCTCTTTGGTCTTGGCCATTGTGGAGAGTTTGGAATCTGATTGATTGATTGCTTCTGTGGACATGTGTCTTTTTTACAGGTAACAAGCTGCGGTTAGGATCACTCCCTTTAAAAGTGTGCTCCTAATCTCAGCTCGTTACCTGTATAAAAGACACCTGGGAGACAGAAATCTTTCTGATTGAGAGGGGGTCAAATACTTATTTCCCTCATTAAAATGCAAATCAATTTATAACATTTTTGACATGCCTTTTTCTGGATATTTTTGTTGTTATTCTGTCTCTCACTGTTCAAATAAACCTACCATTAAAATTATAGACTTATCCTTTCTTTATCAGTGGGCAAACATACAAAATCCGCAGGGGATCAAATACTTTTTTCCCCCACTGTAACAAAGTGACTTATTCAGTATTTGCGGCATTCAGGATGGCCTAATAGGACTCAAACTCACAACTCTGGTGTTGGAAGCCCGGTGCTCCAGCCAACTATCTGAGCCATTGGAACAAATGTGTCTTGAAGAACACCCACTTGCTGCAAACCACATAAGAAACAACACACTTTTCTTGAATTCGCCAATAATTTTTTTTATGATTTTCCCCCATTGGTGAAATGATATTCTAGAAATAGAATAAATGTTATGACTTCATGGTCTACTAAAGTATAAATAGTGGTGGAAACCAGACCTGGGTTCAAATACTATTTGAAATCATTTAAAATACTTAAAGTGATGCTAAAAATGTTTTGTATAATTTCAGCCAGTAGTTTTGAAAGTAGTGCTCAGGTGCCAAAATGGGTCCCTGAAAACTGTACACAATCGTGTAAATCGTCATCCATTTCGTATATGTTACTTCCTGCAAAAAAATATATAAATACAATTCCTGCATGTGTGACATGTTACGAATTCTAATTCATACAATAAGTTACGAATGTGTAAGTGCTTAAGATCCTGTTCGATCTCTTTAAGCTGTGCTTGATTAGGCTTGCAGTTACAATGGAACCAATAGAAAAGAGCAAACCCTGCCTGCCTGGCACTCCCGGCAGGCTAAAAGAAATGCTCCAAGCATTTGAAAGATTTCAAATAGTATTTCAACCCAGGTCTGGTGGAGAAGGGGTCTACTTCTATTTGTACCACAGTCACAGTCATTGTTCCTACAGGTCGCTGTGGTCTACAGTTTCCCTTGGAGACTCCCGTTTTTAGACTGGGCCATAGCTGACCTTCCCACAGAGCAATGTTCCCCTCACACAATAGAGGAACCACAGGAGCCGCCGGAAAGCTAGCTAGCCAAAGTCTCTGAGTAAATTCCTTGAGGGAAATGTTTTTTTTTCTTCTTTTTCTCAGAGGTTGACATGGTCAAATGGGCAGCTGTGTGAGGTCATCATTGTGCTGCCAGCTTTGTGAAAAGCCAAAGGCGCACATTAGTACTACTTATTACCATGGTGCTGCTTTGAAAGGGCTAGCCTTGGCTTTAGCTCAACAAGTTAAAACTGCCCTGTTAAGAGTGTAGACTGGGCGGCACAGCACAGTTACAGACCTATTACAGACCTAAGAACCTAGTTACAGACCTAAGGACCCACGTCTCTGCCCCTCTCCAATGCCTCGGAGACCTAGGGCACACACACACTCTGTGAGTGTATGTCAAGGCCTTTCTCAAGTAAAACACCAACACAGGAAAGCTGGGATTCCTCTATTTAAGCTGCTTCACTGCATAGCACCAAAGTTACTGTATCTTTTTCAACGCAAGGTTATTCAGTATCACAGCTTTGTGGTCCCCCAACGGATATACAACTGGAAATGTATGACTGAATGTATTCCATACCATCTCTGCCATGGGTACAGTTTTAATCATAGCCCTAGAGCTTACTTACCCATACAGTACAGGGAAGCGTATAATGTTTCAGAAACAGGGACATCAATACCCCATCGTTTTCTGCTTTGAAAGACTATAATCATATTACAGTGATTTCAATGAGGGTTTAAAAGACCTTAATCTAGATTTGAACTGAATTGCAATTTTAGGGATATTAAGCAAACAGGATATCTTATCAACCAAGCAAAAACCTGCAAAAACCTTACTGTAAAGCCAGTGAAAACACATTTTAGGGCTCTGACTTGCAGCACCAGATCAGAACAATCTTTTGTAGATTAATGACAGATTTCCACGCTTTAGCTTCCAAACCAGGCGATGCAATTATCACAGCCGCACGATAAAGGCATCAAAGCCTCCTACCCCCGCTTCAGGACTGTACCGCACGAGAGCTTAAAATATGTTAACAGGACAACAAGACGTGAGCGGCTGCCATTGGAGAGCACTCCTTCACAGTGACATTTTTTTTCTTCCATAACCGCTAATGCTATGCTAATGCTACACTAACCTCTCAAAGAGCGAGAGAGAGAGAGAAAGAGAAAGAGAGAGATTTTTTTCTAATTAAGATTCTGTGGAAGTCACCGAGTCAGGAGGAGATGAGAAGAGCTGATGAGAGGAGAGGCAGCAGAGGAACAGAAATAGATCAGAGCGGAGCGTGGAGTCCAAAGTACCGCTGGGCAGGCGGGAAGGAATGTAGGCCTCATGAGGATGGATATGCTAAATGGAGCTGCCTCAACTCCAGATAGAGTAGTAGGAAGATGATACTAGCTAGCTTAATAGCTTGATGACAAGGTTTCAAATAGCTAAAAGTTGTATTAGGTGCTTAACAATGCTAATAAAGGCAGAAAGGATTAACATGGTGGGGGTATGGGTAGGTTTGGTAGGGTAATGGGGTGGTAGGAGGGTGAGGTTTACTTATCCAGGGGAACCCATTGAGACCAGGGTCTCTTTTCCAATGGTGCCCTGCGAACAGCAATTCAAGCATGATCATTCCAATAAAATAATACAAAATTACAATTACAACATTACAAATAAATTACATTACATTCAAAAGGGAGCAGTAGATACAAATGATACTTTAATGAAAACAAGTGCAGTTCTCATTGATCACATTCCTCATTAGAGTCTTAAACTGACCTTTTCAGACCAGAGAATCAAGTTTTAAAGTGACTTAAAGGTCATTCCAGGAGTGAGGGGCACAGTAACTAAATGCATTCTTCCTCAACTCAGAGGAGACCCGTGGAACCTCTAGAACCAGCCAATTAAGAAGTGAGGTGAGGTACTATGGGAGTTTCTGGAGAATGTTGGGCCCTTCTGATAGTCAGAGACTCCCAGCCAACAGAATTACAGTCAGGTCCAAAATTATTGGCTTGATAAAGATGAGCAAAAAAGACCGTATAAAATAAATGATACTAATACTGAGCTGTATTGTATGCTCAAATAAATTGGGAAATTATAATATTTTATACTAATACAATTGCTAAGAGAAAGAGATTTTGTTTAACAAGTAATACAAAAAAATCTACACAAGATAGGGGTCAACATTTTTGGCACCACTGTTTTCATTACTCTAGAACCCTCCCCTTGCGAGGATAATGACACTGAGCCAGATCCTTGATAGATCCTTGATATCCTTCGTCTGCTCTTATGGTCTGCCCTCTTCAATCCAAACCACAGGTTTGCAATGGGGTTCAAGTCCGGGGACTGAGTTGGCCATTGCAAAATGTTGATTTTGTGATAAATGAACAATTTCTTTGTGGATTTTGATTAGTGCTTCGGTTTATTGTGGCCAAGTGTCAACCTCCTGGCAGAGGCAACCAGGTTTTTGCTAAAATGTCCTGGTACTTAGTAGAGTGCATGATGCCGTTGACCTTAACAAGGGCCCCAGGACAAGTGGAAGCAAAATAGTCCCATAACATCAAAGATCCACCACCACATTTTACTCTAGTATGAGGTACATATGCTTCTGTTTTTCAATTTCAACCTTACCACTGGTGTGCATGGCCAAAGAGGCCCATTTTTTCATGACTGGATTTTGATAAACTGCATTGGCACTTGGATTGGAACCGGTGCTATGGTCTGTACTGAGGTGACACAAAAATAATTGATGTATTGTCACATACACTGGATAGGTGGAGTGAAATGTGTTGTTTTGCAGAGGCTGCCATAGTAGTACAGTCATAGTAGTATGATGCCTCTGGAGAAAATTAGAGTTAAGTGCCTTGAGATTTCTTACCTTGTCGGCTTAGGTTTTCAAACCAGCAACTTTTCGGTTACTGGCCCAAAGCTCTAAACGCTAGGCTGTCTACTGACCTAAATAACTGTATCATCTGCATAGAGATGCAACCCACAATTATTATTTTTCAGGGACAAAGCAACAATATGAATGTAAATATTGAACAGTAAGGGGCCTAGGTGGCACTCATTTGGTAATGTTAAAGGTCCAGTGAAGGCAAAACATTTTTTTTTACTGTGTTTTATACATATTTCCACACTATGAGGTAGGCATTATACTGTGAAATTGTGAAGATGATAATGCCTTTTTAGTGTAAAAGCTGTATGACAAGACCGCTAGAAATGTCAGCCTGTTTTGGTGGGATGGAGATCTGGCTTGCCTGGTGACATCACTAGGAAGTAAATTAGTCAATAGACCAATAAGAAAGAGAGTTCCAAACCTCTCTGCCAATAACAGCTAGTTTTCAGTTTTCCCCTCCCCAATCAGACCACTCCCAGACAGTCCTAGCAAAATTCTTGCTTGAGAAATTGCTATTTGCTAAGAAGCCGTTTCTTTTTTATAATTTTAATTGAAAACAATCACGGTAAGGTATTTAATTGTTACTCAGAAGTGATTTGATATAGAGAAAAAAATGGCTACATTGGACCTTTAAGAACATTTGAGAAGCAGTTTCTTTTTGACCATTTTAATTGAAAACAATCACAGTAAGGTGCTTACTTGTTAACCAGAAGTGATTTGATATAGAGAAAAAACGGCTGCATTGGACCTTTGACTGAACTCCATCAACAGATGTGCATTGAGTTATATCATGCAGGTAGTTCTTGAACCAACTGCAGGATACTTGGTCTAAACCAATGTCGGATAAACTCTGTAGCAGAAGTGCATGATCGACAGTATCAAATGCTTTAGATCAATATAGAGGGCAGCACAATGCTGCTTCCTAACCAGTGAGTTCACTATATCATTTATAACCAGGGAAGCAGCTGAGACGGTGCTGTGTCCTGGCATAAAGCCTGACTGGTGAGCATTCAGCTGAGCATTGGAGGTCTTGGAGGCAGGCCATCCCGGGAGAAAGAGCAGAGATGTACCATCCAGACTGAGATTAGGGGAGATAGAAAGGCTCTTTCATGTGACTCCTCTATTTTCTGCTCCATTACCCACACTGAATGCCACTGGCTGCTTTGCATCACATCAGTAACATAAAGCTAGCTATATGTCCTCTTACCTTTCTACTCTCCATTCTACCTCATCTCTTTTTACCCCATCCTCTACTTATCATACTCTTCTTCTTACCACACTCCTTTATCCGCTTGGGGCTCATCTCAAATGTCTAAATGATCTTCCTTTTCTCAATACCATAAATTAGCTTCCTCTTCTTGTCTTGTTTCTCTTTAAAATTGTGTTTTATTTAAACATTATTTGTATTTGTATTTATTATGGATCCCCATTAGGTGCTGCCTTGGCAGCAGCTACTCTTCCTGGGGTCCAGCAAAATTAAGGCAGTTCATACCATTTTAAAAACATTACAATACATTCACAGATTTCACAACTCCAGCATTTAGGGAGAAGGGCTGCAAAAGGCATGTATTTTTTTAGGGTACATTATACCCCCACAAAGGGGATGCAGCCGGGAATTTCGAGGCATTATGAAGTGCTTGTCAAATTGTGAATGAGAGACAAAATAACAAAGCAGAGCTCATGCCTTTCATGCAACTTTAAAAAAATCATAATTAGAATCGCATCATTCAGCCTTAGATGGTATTACAAATCAAAACATATAGCACAACATTTGTATTACAACTAAAGTTACATAAATAACTCTAAATTAAGCATATACTATAGGAGCACCTGCTTCTTTGTTAACCGCTCAACACAGAATAGCCGTACTCCCTCAAATTGTTTAGAGAAAATATCCTTTTGATTTTATTCAGCTATGTTCAATTGTATTCTTCATACTATAAAATAATATAAAATAATGGTAATGTAGATGCTAGGGCCTTCCGGGATTACTCGGAGGTGAGGTGATATCCGTGGACGGTACGCGTAGCTGCCCATCGATCCGTATGGTCAAGGCGATGGGAGAGTTGAGATCCATGGGCAGTTCCCGGGCTGCGAGCTCATCTTTAATCTCCTCCGATGATCCATAAAGGAATGTGTCGAACAGGGATTTTTGGTTCCAGGCACTTCACGGCCAACTTGCGGAATCAACCGCACAGTCTGCCACACTAGGGGCGTCTTGACGTAGTAGGAGTAGCTTCCGAGCAGCCTCTCTCCTGGACAACGGAGAATCAACACCTTTTTTACCTCCGCCATGAACTCCTCCAGACTGAAGCACACGGTGGATTATTGCTCCCACACCGCCGTGGCCCAGGCAAGAGCGCTCCCGGACATCAGTGTTATAAGGGACGCTACCTTCGAGCGGTCTGAGGGAAAAGAAGAGGGCTGTAGCTCAAAGATATAAAGATGAGGGAGCACTTGGAGAGAAACGCCCGACAGGTCCCTGAATCTCCAGCGTAGCACTCCGGAGGAGTTCTCGGGGAGCCAGGGTGGGCTGGGGAGATGCACTGCTGACAGCGGGGTTACTGATAGGCTGGGAGGTTACTGTTCTGGTTGGCTGCCTAATAGATAATCCGCATAATTGCTCTAGCAATGTATTGAAATATTCCGCCAAGATTTTGAAGTAACTCCTTGTGTCTTTCAATTGTTGCTCCTTGGGAGAAGACGGCGTTGCGGAGATGGTACGAGTCTGCTGGGTCAGTCATGGCCAGTTCGTAATGACAAGACTCAGGAAAAGACCCAGATGCAGACACAGGAGGCAGACAGTTCAAATCTCAGATGTTTATTAGAAAACAGGGTGCAGGCAAACAGCAGGTCAAGGGCAGGCAACGGTCAGTAATCCAAGGCAGAGTCACACAGGGACAGAACAGCAGGCAGGCTCAGGGTTAGGGCAGGCCGAATAGTCAGAACCGGGAGGACTAGAAAACAGAAACTGGGAAAACGGGAAAACACACTGGTAAGACCTGACAAGACAAGACGAACTGGCAACAGACAAACAGACAACACAGGTATAAGTACACAGGTGATAATGGGGGAAAATAGGAGACACCTGGTGGGGGGTGGAGACAAGCACAAGACAGGTGAAACAGATCAGGGTGTGACACTTTCCTATCCTTTGTAGAAGACATGTAGAAGACATGGACTCAAATCTAATTTGATTGGTCACATACACATGGTTAGCAGATGTTAATGCAAGTGTAGCGAAATGCTTGTGTTTCTAGTTCTGACAGTGCAGTAATATCTAACAAGTAATCTAACAATTCCCCAACAACTACCTAATAAACACAAATCTAAAGGGGTGAATGAGAATATGTACATATAAGTATATGGATGAACAATGGCCGAGCGGCATAGGCAAGGTGCAGTAGATGGTATAAAATACAGTATATACATGTGATATGAGTAATGTAAGATATTTAAACATTATTAAAGTGGCATTATTTAAAGTGCCATTGTTTAAAGTGACTAGTGATCCATTTATTAAAGTGTCCAGTGATTGGGTCTCAATGTAGGCAGCAGCCTCTCTAAGTTAGTGATTGCTGTTTAGCAGTCTGGTGACCTTAAGATTGAAGCTGTTTTTCAATCTCTCGGTCCCAGCTTTGATGCACCTATACTGACCTCGCCTTCTAGATGATAGCTAGGTGAACAGGCAGTGGCTCGGGTGGTTGTTGTCCTTGATTATCTTTTTGGCCTTCCTGTGACATCGGGTGCTGTAGGTGTCCTGGAGGGCAGGTAGTTTGCCATCAGTGATGTGTTGTGCAGACCACACCACCCTCTGGAGAGCCTTGCGGTTGAGGGCGGTGCAGTTGCTGTACCAGGCTGTGATACAGCCCGACAGGATGCTCTCGATTGTGCATCTGTAAAAGCTTGTCAGGGTTTTGGGTGACAAGCCAAATTTCTTCAGCCTCCTGAGGTTGAAGAGGCACTGTTGCACCTTCTTCACCACACTGTCTGTGTGGGTGGACAATTTCAGATTGTCTGTGATGTGTACACCCAGGAACTTAAAACTTTCCACCTCCAGAGTATTGGGAGTTGGGATGGGTTTGATCTGGTAGGGGATCCGTGTGTGTTTTTCCTTCTATGGGTTCTGTCTATATTATTTGTATAGTCATAAAAAATACCAAATAAAAAAACCTTTGAGAAAAAAAAGATAGCAGGTCAATTGATTATTAACAAGTTTTTCCAACGCTTTTGTCACACCCTGATCTGTAACCCATACAAACACATTGAATAACAGATTCACTACATGGAACAACAGATAGTCCCCCCAAAAACAACAAAAGGAAGTTTTTCTTAAGTGTCATATCTGAGAGATATAAGAAAGATCAGGAACATATTATACAATTTTTTGCATTAAACAGTCTCCACATATACTTCCATTAACTGTCCAGACTGTTACCGCGGAACAGTCTGGACATCCTAGAGAAAAACAATCTGTAGGTGTTTGTGAGAGTCTCATCTTTCCATAGAGGGGTCATAATAGTTTGTAGGTCGAACCGTTTGGACGCTACAGCCAATTTTGTGAGAAGACAGATTTTCAGGATGTCTCATGGTCTGGAAAACACTGCTCTAGCTCTGTCACCTTTCACCGCAGATCAGTGCGACGTCAGTGAATATGGTGGATTGTGGCACATTCAATGCAAAAAAATATCTCTAGCTTAAACTTACAGATTTTTATGGGATATTTTTTATTATGCTGATTATATTTCCACAGGGGCGTGAAGTTTGACTCTAGGGGGTTAACTTTCAGAAAACCCAGGCTTTTACGAGAGTAGAAATCAGGGAAGCAGAAATCATCAGAGCACAAGTCAGAATTGGGGGTAGCAACAGCAGACAGGCCAGGGTGTACATGCACATTTCCAGATATCATCAGCAGTAATACAATCCGGGCACAGCAAAGGACAAGGAGAGCTTGCAGTGTTGATTTTTGATGACATTTGAATGTGCATCATATGGCAATAAGATCATTTTTTACAGCAATTTCATCAGGTAACATGAAGCCAGCAAGAGGGGGTTAGAATAGGATGGGAGGCCAAGAGTCCGTGTAACCGTTAGAGAGTCAAGAGTCACGAGTGGGGAAACAAACATTGTCTCTCCCATGGTTGGATAAACAAGCAAGTTACTAGTCAACAAAGCATGGAGCAAATAGCACAAAGCACATGAAAAAAGTAAAACGGCTTGGAGCTAGCCATTGCAAGTTCAAAGAGTCTCTTGTCCAAGCAAATTAACGTGAGAGAGTAGCTCTCTGAGTCCAGTAGGCTATAAAAGTCTGAGATAAAATGAATAAATTGTAGGCCTAAGCTAGTTAATTAAAGTGTTTCTGAGTAAAGCTCACATAATAATAATCCTTAAAATATTTAGTGCACATATCCATGCGCATTCATTCATTTAGAGGCACGCGCTATGCATGGAAACAGCAACAATAGACACAAGCAGACACAAGCCTATGCAACAACCAGCTAAAGGACAGCAAGAATAAATCTAATACAAACTATAAAGCGATAGCAGTTGCGTCACAAATCGCCTAGCAACCACACCAGTCGCCATACTGTAAGATCAGAGTCAGTCTGCTGAAACTTTGTTGCACTGTGTTTCCTACAATCGGCCACATGGCTGGCTGCGTTTTGCTACCACTGAAAAAAATTGACCATTAATTCATTTTTCTAAAGACACAGAAAACAGAGGCAGTAGGAGAACCTATTCAATTAACTTCCCTGGGCTTCAACAGCCAGTGGAATCGCGTGGCGCGAAATACAAATACCTCAAAAATGCTATAACTTCAATTTCTCAAACATATGACTATTTTACACCATTTTAAAGACAAGACTCTCGTTAATCTAACCACCTTTCAAAAAGGCTTTACAGTGAAAGCAAAACATTAGATTATGTCAGGAGAGTACCGAGCAAAAAATATTCACACAGCCATTTTCAAAGCAAGCATATATGTCACAAAAACCAAAACCACAGCTAAATGCAGCACTAACCATTGATGACCTTCATCAGATGACACTCCTAGGACATTATGTTATACAATACGTGCATGTTTTGTTCAATCAAATTCATATTTATATCAAAAACCAGCTTTTTACATTAGCATGTGATGTTCAGAACTAGCATACCCACCGCAAACTTCCGGTGAATTTACTAAATTACTCATGATTCACGTTCACAAAATACATAACAATTATTTTAAGAATTATAGATACAGAACTCCTTTATGCAATCGCGGTGTCAGATTTTAAAATAGCTTTTTGGCGAAAGCACATTTTGCAATATTCTGAGTACATAGCCCGGCCATCACGGCTAGCTAATTTGACACCCACCAAGTTTGGCCCTCACCAAACTCAGATTTACTATAAGAAAAATTGGATTACCTTTGCTGTTCTTCGTCAGAATGCACTCCCAGGACTTCTACTTCAACAACAAATGTTGTTTTGGTTCCAAATAATCCATAGTTATATCCAAATTACTCCGTTTTGTTCGTGCGTTCAAGTCACTATCCGAAGGATAATGAGAATTCTCATGAACGCGCATCTCCAGTGTCACTGTTCCTAGCCTGACCACTCACAACATCTCCTGCTGTTCTTCGCCCAGAGACAGGAGACACGTCATTCCACTTTCTGGCGCCTTCTGAGAGCCAATGGAAGCCTTAGAAAATGTCACGTTACAGCAGAGATGCTGTATTTTCGATAGAGATGCAACAGAAGGATAACAAATTGTCAGACAGAGCACTTCCTGTATGGAATCTTCTCAGGTTTTGGCCTGCCATATGAGTTCTGTTATACTCACAGACACCATTCAAACAGTTTTAGAAACTTTAGAGTGTTTTCTATCCAAATCTACTAATTATATGCATATTCTCGTTTCTGGGCAAGAGTAGTAACCAGTTTAAATCGGGTACGTTTTTTATCCGGCCTTGCAAATACTGCCCCCTAGCCCCAACAGGTTTTAAGTAAACATATTTAGAACAATCGAGAAAAACAAATATATTATTACCTAGCTACCTAGCTACTGTGCAGGCTAACGTTATAATGTAATTCTAGCAAGCTAAGTGAATTATATATCACCATCTAGCTAACTTCATATTAGCTATCTAGCTATCTTGATGTATGTATCATTGTAAATAAAATTTAAACTCAAAATGGATTTGTAGCTAGGTAGCTAGCGAGATAGCTACCAGCCATGTAAGAGGGTGAAAGGATTAGCAGCTCCAGCTTTCAGAGAAGGGAGAGAGTAGGCTACTCTGGAAAGGGCAGGTAAATTCTGTTGGAGGACATTATTGAACCAGTCTCCAGTTCTACTCCCTAGCGAGGAAAACTATGAGGACAGAGAGATATAGCAACATAATATTCAGTGCTGAATAATTTGAGTATGATGAAGTCGGTTTCCTTGTGATGTTTTATGTCCTCAGATTCAGAGAGAAGTCCCAAAAGAATAAGGGTACATCATTTTATACTATGAGTTATTGAAACAGAAATACAGTTTAAAAGTCACACACACAATGTATAAACCTATCACAACTGGAACAGGCCAACCCTGCTGGGTGTGCAGGTTTCTGTTCCAGCCCAGCACTAACACCTGATTCAACTTATAAAATCGAATTAGTTATTAATCAAGTCTGTTATTGCTGGGCTGGAATAGAAGTCTGCTCACCAAGTATATCAGGGATCAGTGGAGCGAGGTTGGTCACCTCAGGTATGAACTTTTTTTGTTCACCTGAAATTATGCTTTAGTAAAATGTATAACCTTTACATATGAGTACAATTTGAAATTATATGAAATAAAGTGTTGATTCTTTGAAGGGAAGTGTTTCAACTTTATTGTTAACTTAAAACTATTATTCAAGATAAACTAGTATCAATGTTGATTAATCACAGATCAATCATTTCTACAATAAAGAGGAGAACGGAATCTGTCTCAAAATGTTCTGTGTTTCTGTGTTGTATTTTCAAATGAAAATTTGATTTGATTTTGAAATGAACATTACCTTTTTGTTCAGTTTTAAGCTCTCCAATTAGTTTCTTTAATTGTCACTCTCTCAGGATATCAGCCATGTGAACACATTTTACAACTGATGATAATGGCATGCAAAGGAACAATGCAGCCATAGGCATACAGTATGATGGCATTAGCCTTATGGGAATTTTCAAGGTACGTGGGGCAGGCACAGGATACACTGGGCCGTGGAGGCGCACTGGAGGTCTTGATCGTAGAGCTGGCACAACCTGTCCTGGCTGGATGCTTACTTTCGCCCGGCAAACGCGGGGCACTGGCACAGGACGCACTGGGCTGTGAATACGCACTGGCGACAGTGCGCGGAGCCGGCGCCGGATATCCTGGACCGAGAAGGCGAACTGGAGACCAGGAGCGCTGAGCTGGCACCACCCTTCCTGGCTGAATGCTCAACCTAGCTCGACAAATGCGGGGCGCGGGCACAGATCGCACCGGGCTGTGAATGCGCACTGGTGACACAGTGCTCATCACTGCATAACACGGTGCTTGCTTCATCACTCGCTCCCCACGGTAAGCACGGGGAGGTGGCTCAGGTCTCCACCCTGAGTCTGCCAATCTCCCTGTGTGCCCCCCCCAAAACATTTCTTGGGGCCTCCTCTCGGGCTTCCATTGTTGCCTTGCTAGTGCCTCATATATTCACCGTTCATCTCTCGCAGCCTCCATCTGCTCCCTTGACCGGCGATATTCCCCGGCCTGCCTCCAGGGTCCTCTCCCGTCCAGGATTTCCTCCCATGTCCATTTATCCTGCTGAACACACTGCTTGGTCCTTTGGTGGTGGGAGATTCTCTCACGGATGTCGTAGGAAGGAGCGGACCAAAGTGCAGCGTGTGTGTCGTTCCACATTTTATTTTCACTGTGAAACTATGCAATACATACACATAAACTAAAGAACGAAAAAAACAACAAACCGTGACGCAGAGTTGAAACATACACCAACTCAAAAACAATCTCCCACAAACCCAGGTGGGGAAAACACCTACTTAAGTATGATCTCCAATTAGAGACAACGATGACCAGCTGCCTCTAATTGGAGATCATCCCAAACAAAACCCAACATAGAAATACAAAACTAGAACATAACAACATAGAAAAACGAAACTAGAAAACCCCCCTGTCACACCCTGACCTACTCTACCATAGAAAATAACAGCTTTCTATGGTCAGGACGTGACACATGCACTGTCAACTGTGGGACCTTAGACAGGTGTGTGCCTTTTAGACAGGTGTGTGCCTTTCCAAATCATGTCCAATCAATTGAATGTACCACAGGTGGACTCCAATGAAGTTGTAGAAACATCTCAAGGATGATCAATGGAAACAGGATGCACCTGAGCTCAAGTTCGAGTCTCATAGCAAAGGGTCTGAATACTTATGTAAATAAGGTATTTCTGTTTTTAAGTTTTTATACATTTCCAAACATTTGTAAAAAACAGTTTTTGGTTTGTCGTTATGGGGTTTTGTGTGTAGATGGCTGAAGGTTTTATTTATTTTTTCATCCATTTTAGAATAAGGCTGTAACGTAACAATATGTGGAAAAAGGTCAAGGTTTTCTGAATACTTTCCGAAGGCACTGTATATAAACAAATTTCTCAGCACTGGGTCCATCCAAATGAATAATTACATATTGTCTTTTGCCCTTTTTTGTTGATTTACTCACAACAGGTATTCCAGTTATAAAATTATTTTGAGGAGGATTTTTCTTGTTCGTGGTCAGAAATGATTTGACGGTTGTAACACCTAGCCTAATAAATATGTGAGTCGCCCTAAAACATTCTTTGAATGAATAAGAATCCCCCCTCCTGCCAAAAAGTACCATCAGAACACCCCACCCCATGCCCCACCTCTCAAATGGAACAGTAATTTGTGGCGCTTGGTCATTTGGTCAACAAGGCAGCATGGTGCATCATCCAGAAACATAAATGTATTTTCCATAAAATCAATGTTCGAATTTTCGAACTCATTTTCATTTGGAAGGCAGATAAAGCTCAAAAGCAATCACTTTTGCATGTTAAACTCAGATTCCAAAATAAATGCAATTAACTTTCACCGATGCAAAACATGCCTACATGTTCAAGATTAATCAAACACCCTCAATGTTTATTGGCAGGTAGAATCATATTCAATGAGGTTGCATGGTTAAAGTGTGGGGCGCAATCAGGTCGGCCCATTATTGTCCAATCAGGTTTGCGGGGTGGTCCAAGCACATACACACGCCATGCACAGCACAGTATTTTTACTCTATTTTTGAACACCATGCAGGGCTCGAGAACAACGACGTAATACACATATGTGCACAATTTTTAGGGACCCTTTTTGGCTCTAGAGCGCTACTTTGAAAACTACTGGCTTAAAAGAATACAAACCTCTGTCGTATCACTTTAACTCTCTTACCTTAGTTGTCAATCTGATAGCCATAGCCGCGAGTCAACATGTCAGTGTAGCGACCTACTACAAACTTTGGATCTGATACTTCAGCAAGGAATACACAAGTCAACTTTTCCTCCCTACTATCTTCTCCTTTTAAAATGAGCCATTAGTGTGGTGGTTGGCTGATTGCCCTTCTGAAACACTCTCGGTGGATGACATTAAGAAACATTGCCTCCAGTTATTCTCTCTCTCCCTATCTCTCCCCTTCCTCCCTCTGTCTGCCTCCTCTCTCTATGGCATTTTGTCCTGTGTGCTGTATGGATGGGGGGAGCAAACAGAGAGCGAGGCAGTGAGGTAGAACCTTTTACTCATCCGGTAATGAGCCTAGAAAGTTTCTTGCCAAAAGTGCCCCGTCGCCATAGCGACGGAGTAAATCTGTTGGCTTTCCCCCTTCCTAGTCTTCTTTGAAGGCCGTATCCAGAGTAAACACAGTCAAGGTTAACATGTCTGTCGCCTGACTCTATACCCATTTCAGACAGAAGATGTGGTATGTTACCTGTAAAAAATATACTGCAATGTTTATATGACCACCTATCAAACAGACCATTATTTAGCAGTTATTTGCAGGTATAATCCTTTAATATACTGAACAAAAATATAAATGCAACATGTAAGGTGTTGATCCCATGTTTCATGAACTGAAATAAAAGATCCCAGAAATGATCCATATGCACAAAAAGCTTATTTCTCTCAAATTTTGTGCATAAATGTGTTTACTTCCGTGTCAGTGAGCATTTCTCCTTTGCCAAGATAATCCATTCACCTGAAAGGTGTGGCATATCAAGAATCTGATTAAACAGCATGATCATTACACAGGTGCACCTTGTGCTGGGGAAAATAAAAGGCCACTTAAATGTGCAGTTTTGTCACACAACACAATGCTACAGATATCTCAATTTAGAGGGAGCGTGCAATTGGCATGCTCACTGCAGGAATGTCCACCAGAGCTGTTGCCAGATATTTGAATGTTCGTTTCTCTACCATAAGCCACCTCCAACGTTGTTTTAAGAGTTTTTTCTTAGGGATATCAAATCAAAGTTTGTCACGTTTATTTGCCAAATACAACAGACCTTACAGTGAAATGCTTACTTACAGGCTCTAACCAATAGTGCAAAAAAGGTATTCAGTGAACAATAGGTAGGTAAATAAATAAATAAAACAACAGTAAAAAGACAGGCTATATACAGTAGCGAGGCTATAAAAGTAGCGAGGCTACAGACAGACACCGGTAGTCAGGCTGATTGAGGTAGTATGTACATGTAGACATGGTTAAAGTGACTATGCATATATGATGAACAGAGAGTAGCAGTACTGTAAAAGAGGGGTTGGCGGGTGGTGGGTGGTACACAATGCAGATAGCCCGGTTAGTCAATGTGCGGGAGCACTGGTTGGTCGGCCCAATTGAGGTAGTAGGTACATGAATGTATAGTTAAAGTGACTATGCATATATGATAAACAGAGAGTAGCAGCAGCGTAAAAAGAGGGGTTTGGGGGTTTGGGGGGGCACACAATGCAAATATTCCGGGTAGCCATTTGATTACCTGATCAGGAGTCTTATGGCTTGGGGGTAGAAGCTGTTGAGAAACCTTTTTGTCCTAGACTTGGCACTCCGGTACCGCTTGCCACGCGGTAGCAGAGAGAACAGTCTATGACTGGGGTGGCTGGGGTCTTTGACAATTTTTAGGGCCTTCCTCTGACACCGCCAGGTGTAGAGGTCCTGGATGGCAGGCAGCTTAGCCCCAGCGATGTACTGGGCTGTACGCACTACCCTCTGTAGTGCCTTGCAGTCAGAGGCCGAGCAATTGCCGTACCAGGCAGTGATGCAAACAGTCAGGATGCTCTTGATGTTGCAGCTGTAGAACCTTTTGAGGATCTCAGGACCCATGCCAAATCTTTTTAGTTTCCTGTGGGGGAATAGGCTTTGTCGTGCTCTCTTCACGACTGTCTTGGTGTGTTTGGACCATTCTATCTTGTTGGTGATATGGACACCAAGGAACTTGAAGCTCTCAACCTGCTCCACTACAGCCCCGTCAATGAGAATGGGGGCGTGCTCTGTCCTCCTTTTCCTGTAGTCCACAATCCTCTCCTTAGTCTTGGTTACGTTGAGGGATAGGTTGTTATTTTGGCACCACCCGGCCAGGTCTCTGACCTCCTCCCTATAGGCTGTCTCGTCGTTGTTGGTGATCAGTTGTTTCATCTGCAAACTTAATGATGGTGTTGGAGTCGTGCTTGACCATGCAGTCGTGGGTGAACAGGGAGTACAGGAGGGGACTGAGCACGCACCCCTGGGGAGCTCCCGTGTTGAAGATCAGCGTGGCAGATGTGTTGCTACCTACCCTGACCACCTGGGGGCGGCCCGTTAGGAAGTCCAGTTGGAGAGGGAGGTGTTTAGTCCCAGGATCCTTAGCTTATTGATGAGCTTTGAGGGTACTATGGTGTTGAACGCTGAGCTGTAGTCAATGAATAGCATTCTCACATAAGTGTTCCTTTTGTCCAGGTGGGAAAGGGCAATGTGGAGTGCAATAGAGATTGCATCATCTGTGGATTTGTTTGGGCGGTATGCAAATTAAGTTGGGTCTAGGGTTTCTGGAATAATGGTGTTGATGTGAGCCATTACCAGCCTTTCAAAGCACTTCATGGCTACGGACGTGAGTGCTACGGGTCTGTAGTCATTTAGGCAGGTTGCCTTTGTGTTCTTGGGCACAGGGACTATGGTGGTCTGCTTGAAACATGTTGGTATTACAGACTCAATCAGGGACATGTTGAAAATGTCAGTGAACTCACCTGCCAGTTGGTCAGCACATGCCCGGAGCACACGTCCTGGTAATCCGTCTGGCCCCGCAGCCTTTGTCTATGTTGACCTGTTTAAAGGTCTTACTTACGCCGGCTATGGAGAGCGTGATCACACAGTTGTCCAGAACAGCTGATGCTCTATTACATGCCTCAGTGTTGCTTACCTCGAAGCGAGCATAGAAGTGATTTAGCTCATCTGGTAGGCTCGTGTCACTGGGCAGCTCGTGGCTGTGCTTCCCTTTGTAGTCTGTAATAGTTTGCAAGCCCTGCCACATAAGCTCGTCTGGTAAGCTCGTGTCACTGGGCAGCCCGTGGCTGTGCTTCCCTTTGTAGTCTGTAATAGTTTGCAAGCCCTGCCATATAAGACGACCGATGTAATATGATTCAATCTTAGCCCTGTATTGACAATTTGCCTGTTTTATGGTTTGTCGCAGGGCATAGCAGGATTTCTTGTAAGCTTCCGGGCTAGAGTCTCGCACCCTGAAAGCGGGAGCTCTACCCTTTAGCTATGTGCGAATGTTGCTTGTAATCCATGGCTTATGGTTGGGGTATGTACGTACAGTCACTGTGGGGACGACGTCCTCAATGCACTTATTGATAAAGCCAGTAACTGATGTGGTGTACTCCTCAATGCCATCGGAAGAATCCCGGAACATGTTCCAGTCTGTGATAGCAAAACAGTCCTGTAGTTTAGCATCTGCTTCATCTGACCACTTTTATAGACCGAGTCACTGGTGCTTCCTGCTTTAATTTTAGCTTGTAAGCAGGAATCAGGAGGATAGAGATGTGGTCGGATTTACCAAATGGAGGGCGAGGGAGAGCTTTGTACGTGTCTCTGTGTGTGGAGCACAGGTGATCTAGAATTGTTTTCCCTCTGGTTGCACATTTAACATCTTGATGGAAATTTGGTAGAACTGATTTAAATTTCCCCTGATTAAAGTCTCCGGCCACTAGGAGCGCCGCCTCTGGGTGAGTGGTTTCCTGTTTGCTTATTTCCTTATACAGCTGACTGAGTGCGGTCTTAGTGCCAGCATCTATCTGTGGTGGTAAATAAACAGCCACGAAGAGTATAGCTGAAAACTCTCTAGGCAAGTAGTGTGGCCTGCAATTTATCACAATATACTCTACTTCAGGAGAACAAAATCTAGAGACTTCCTTAGATTTCGTGCACCAGCTGTTGTTTACAAATATGCACAGATCGCCCCCCCTCATCTTACCGGAGTTTGCTGTTCTATCTTGCCGGTGCAGCGTATATCCCGCTAGCTGAATATCCATGTCGTCATTCAGCCACGATTCCGTGAAACATAGGATATTACAGTTTTTGATGTCCTGTTGGTAGGATATTCGTGATCGTACCTCGTCTAGTTTATTGTCCAATGATTGCACGTTGGCGACTAGTATTGACGGTAACGGCAGCTTTCCCACTCGCCTTTTCCGGGTCCTGACCAGGCATCCGGCTCTTTTTCCTCTGTACCAGTGTCGCTTCCTCTTGCAAATAACGGGGATGTTGGCCCTGTCGGGTGTTTGGAGAATGCCCTGTGTATCTTGCTTGTTGAAGAAAAAATCTTTGTCCAATCCAAGGTGAGTGATTGCTGTCCTGATATCCAGAAGCTCTTTTTTGCCGTAAGATACGGTTGCAGAAACATTATGTACATAATAAGTTACAAATAACGCGAAAAAACCCCACACAATAGCACAATTGGTTGGGCACTCGTAAAACTGCTGCCATTTCTTCCGGTGCCATTTTAACATAATAGCCCCCCTTTTTTCAATTTTTGCCTAAATGACATACCCAAATCTAACTGCCTGTAGCTCAGGCCCTGAAGTAAGGATATGCATATTCTTGGTACCATTTGAAAGGAAACACTTTAAAGTTTGTGGAAATGTGAATTGAATGTAGGAGAATATAACACAATAGATCTGGTAGAAGAAAATACAAAGAAAAAACCAACCAGGTTTTTTTTAACACCATCTTTGAAATGCAAGAGAAAGGTCTCTGTTAAAGCCATCAATCTAGTTTTAATTCCTATAGTGTCCACAAGATGGCAGCAGTGTATGTGCAAAGTTTCAGATGGATAACTTGGAGAATGACTGATCTTCAAGACTTTTAGTATGAAGTCCCCATGTACATTTGGGCAAATCGTGAGAGACAATTGCATTCATATTCCGTTTTTCTGTAAGGATATCGTCAAATCTGTATACTGATTTAGCTTTCCAAGTATTAGTAGCCATATTATAAGTTCAACATTTGCAAAACAACCAGTTTTCATAACTTCATAACTCTGAAAATCCTTATAATTTTTGTCCAAAATGAAAAGGCATGCTGTCATACAAGATTAGAAGCTACATTTTACAACATATACATTCTCCCGTAAAGCCCAGCTCATTGGCTATCTAGCTAGCTTTGTTTGACCCTGATTGGTGCTTATTTGACAAATATACAGTCGTTCAAGAGATGGCCACCCGCGCCATCGGCGTGCCATGAAGGCTTCGCTCTCTGACCAAATATTTACATAATTTTTTTCATTTTTTATGATGTCCTATAGGATATACTACACCCCTAATGAAATAGTGAAGTCTTGTTTCCTTCTAGGAACTTTAAGGAATAGATGGGAACGTGATTTGACTCATTCAAACAACGTTTAGGGTGGGATTTTCACAGATTCCTTTGTTTGGAAATTGAACGAGTGGAAATACAAAATCGATCGGGCGTGCTATATGGAGCTTTTTAGGATATGAAAAAGGATTTTATATAACAAAACGACACTTCATGTTATCTCTGGGACCCTTTGGATGATAAATCAGAGCAAGATTTCAGAATGTAAGTACACATTTCACCTTCAGAGGTGAATTTATCAAACCTATCGCGTTGAAAAAAAGTGTTTTGTTGTTAGGAGCTCTCCTCAAACAATAGCATGGCATTTTTCCGCAGTAATATCTACTGTAAATTGGACAGTGCAGTTATATTAACAAGAATTTAAGCTTTCAGCCGATATAAGACACTTCTATGTACTGACATTTGTTGTTACTCTAAAATCTGCGATCTTGACGGGACGCCGATCCTTAATTAAAGAATTTGGCAGTATGTCCAACCGGCCTCACAACCACAGACCATGTGTAACCATGCCAGCCCAGGACCTCCACATCCAGCTTCTTCACCTGTGGGATCATCTGAGACCAGTCACCTGGACAGCTGATGAAACTGTGGAGTATTCCTGTCTGTAATAAAGCCCTTTTGTGGGGAAAAACTCATTCTGATTGACTGGGCCTGGCTCACAAGTGGGTGGGCCTATGCCTTCCCAGGCCCACCCATGGCTGTGCCCCTGCCCAGTCATGAAATCCATAGATTAGGGCCTAATGAATGTATTTCAATTGACAAATTTCCTTATATGAACTGTAACCCAGTAAAATCGTTGAAATTGTTGCATGTTGCATTTATATTTTTGTTCAGTTTACATATCAGTGGGTAACTGGCAAATGGGGAGGGGTGAGGAGTGGGGTGATATTTTTAAACCATGGGGGCTGTTTGTTGTTCAAATTAGAGAGGTGTTAAACAATGGAAGTATTAATGAATTTAACCTGCAGAAAAGCAGAGAACCATTCACACATACCTGACCCCATACCTGTATTTTTGTTACAGTGTCTGTGGAAATGCAGGAATCATGACTAGGTCTTCAGGTGGCTTTTATTTTTCCATGTTTTTTACCACCTACCCCAATATACGAAAAAGCTGGTATAAAAATGCAGGCATTGTAAATTAGGGGGATTTTGGTCAGTGTATGAAAGGCGCACTAAGTGCTGAGAATGTCTCGGAATGCCTTTTGTTTTTCTCTGTTCTCGCCCTTTATTTTAGCAAAGTTTGACATACCACCTCCCTTTTTCAACTCTCTTTACCTTTCTCTCTCTTCCTCTCACCCTTTCCCCCGATACATTAACTTTTTTCTCATCTTGAAATGAACTCCAGTAACAACACTGTAGCTCCTCTGTTGCCAAAGCAAGCCTTTAGACGCCCACCATTTTTGGTGCTCTAACTTTTTGTGTACATGTTCACTTAACTTCACTAAAGAGGTTTTTCTATGTCTGCTGTGGAATTAAATGCCCTCTTTGTCCTCCTGCAGCTGCTTGTTCTTTGTGTGCGCTTCTCAAACTGCTCCCCAGTTTCTTCCAAAGGCTGCTTCCCTTTATTGTTCACTTGAATTATTAATATTTTAATGCTAGATAGGGGGAACAAAGCTGCTATGTCCACTTACTTTCTGCCTTTGGGCTCGATGTCGGACAGATAAAAAATTCACAGAATCCTTTCTCCTAATGGTACTACAGTAGTGTTTATGGTCCTACTCAAATTATGTTATCACTGTGCTAACATACTGTAGCTACTGGTTCCCTAAATTAGTTTTCGATCTAGTCATAGGCATGTCACTGCAAGTAATAACTTTGAGGTCATCAGAGGTCATCTTTGTATGTCATTCGCCTTTATATTTTTTTTATTTAACCTTTAATTAACTAGGCAAGTCAGTTAAGAACAAATTATTATTTACAATGACGGCCTACCAAAAGGCAAAAGGCCTCCTGCGGGGATGGGGATAATAAATAAAAAAATACATCAAATATAAATATAGGACAAAACACACATCACGACAAGAGAGACAACACAACACTACATAAAGAGAGACCCAAGACAACAACATAGCAAGGCAGCAACACATGACAACACTGCATGGTAGCAACACAAAATGACAACAACATGGTAGCAGCACAAAACATGGTACAAACATTATTTGGCACAGACAACAGCACAAAGGGCAAGAAGGTAGAGACAACAATACATCACGCAAAGCAGCCAGAACTGTCAGTAAGAGTGTCCATGATTGAGTCTTTGAATGAAAAGATTGAGATAAATCTTTCCCAAATCATTTTCATCACTGCATCGATGGCTAAAGCATTGTTGCTATGTTTTGGGTTCTGCAAGTTTGGTTGTGGAAGTTTGATGTCTGTTTTCATCCAAAGCATGCCTGTGGTGGCCCTTGTGGTTAGTGATAAGAGAGGTGCTAATGCTTCCACCTGGACCACTCTTGTCCGGTCGATACTCCCTCTAAACCTGAGATTTACCCTTAGGCTCTTTGCTCATTAACCTGCCCAGAATAATTAACCCTACATGAACCCATTTCATTTCAATGACAACACAGCACAGTGGTCCAGTAACATCCCACAGAACTAAATTGTATGTTGTATTTTCCCTCAACGAGAATGTCTTAGGCTGTCCTAGATTACAACATACAGTATCTAACTGTTGATGGAGGTTTGGGGGATTGAGGTCTAACCCGCCACAGATGG
Organism: Salmo salar; assembly: GCF_965601325.2. NCBI lineage: Eukaryota > Metazoa > Chordata > Actinopteri > Salmoniformes > Salmonidae > Salmo > Salmo salar. Next base: position 77,810,446 of record NC_138305.1, on the reverse strand, counting down.
TATTTGCTCTGGGTGGTGAGGAGGATTTCCAGGGTTTACTGACATCTGCACTGCAGCAAGGGCAGGGGAGGAGAGGAGAGGAAGGGGGAGCCGGAAACAGATACAAAGAAAAGAGATTGGTAGAGAGAGAGAGAGAGAGAGAGAGAGAGAGAGAGAGGGAGGGGCGGAGAGAGAGTGAGGAGATGGCGCCAAGAGAGACGGAGACATACAGTGCCTTCAGATAGTATTCACACTCCTTGCCTTTTTCCACATTTAGTTGTGTTACCCCATAATGTCAGAGTGTAATTATGTTTTTTAATTTTTTAAATTAAATTAATAAAAAATGTAAAGCTGAAATGTCTTGACTTGAGTCAATAATTATTCAACACCTTTGTTATGACAAGCATAAATAAGTTTAGGAGTAAAAATGTGCTTATCAAGTCACATAATAAGTTGAATGTACTCACTAGGGGGTGGCAGGTAGCCTAGTGGTTAGAGCATTGGACTTGTAACTGAAAGGTTGCAAGATTGAATCCCCGAGCTGACAAGGCAAAAATCTGTCGTTCTGCCCACTGTTCCTAGGCTGTCATTGAAATTAAGAATTTGTTCTTAACTGACTTGCCTAGTTAAATAAGGGTAAACTAAAAACTGTGTGCAATAATGTTGTTAAACATGATTTTTGAATTAGTACCTCATCTCTGTACCCCACACATACAATTATCTGTAAGGTCCCTCAGTCGAGCAGTGAATTTCAACCACAAAGACCAGGGAGGCTTTGCAATGAAGGGCATCTATTGTTAGATGGGTAAAAAAAAGTGACATTGAATATCCCTTAGAGCATGGTGAAGTTATTAATTACACCCAGTCACTACAACCATACAGGCGTCCATTCTTACTCGGGTGCCGGAGAGGAAGGAAACCGCTCAGGGATTTTGCCATCAGGCCAATTGTGACTTTAAAACGGTTACAGAGTTTAATGGCTGTAACATGAGAAAACTGAAGAAGGATCAACAACATTGTAGTTACTCCACAATACTAACCTAATTGACAGAATAAAAAGAAGGAAACCTTTACGGAATACAAATATTCCAATGTTTGCAAAAAAGCACTAAAGTAATATTGCAAACAATGTGGCAAAGCAATTCACTTTTTGTCCTGAATACAAAGTGTTATGTTTGGGGCAAATCCAATACTACACATGACCGAGTACCTCTCTCCATATTTTCAAGCGTTGTGGTGGCTGCATCATGTTATGGGTACGCTTGTAATCATTAAGGACTGGGGAGTTTTTCAGGATAAAAAGTTTAACGGAGCTAAGCACAGGCAAGTCCTAGAGGAAAAAATGGTTCAGTCTGCTTTGCACCAGACACTGGGAGGTTAATTCACCTTTCAGCAGGAGAATAACCTAAACACAAGGCCAAATCTACACTGGAGTTTCTTACCAAGAAGAGAGTGAATGTTTGTGAATATTCCTGAGTGGCCGAGCTACAGTCTTGACTTAAATCTACTTGAAAATCTATGGCAAGACCTGAAAATGGTTGTCTACCAATGATCAACAACCAATTTGACAGAGCTTGAAGAATTTAGAAAAAAATGATGGGCAAATGTTGCACATTACAGGTGTGTAAAGCTCTTAGAGACTTACCCAGAAGGACTCACAGTTGTAATAACTGCCACAGGTGCTTCTACAAAGTATTGACTCAAGGGTGTGAATACTTGTGTAAATTAGATATTTCTGTATTTCATATTCAATACATTTTCAAAAAATTCCTAAAACATGTTTTATCTTTGTCATTATGGAGTATTGTAGATGGGTGACAAAAACATCTACAGTTGAAGTCGGAAGTTTACATACACCTTAGCCAAATACATTTAAACTCCGTTTTTCACAATTCCTGACATTTCATCCGAGTAAAAATTCCCTGTCTTAGGTCAGTTAGGATCACCACTTTATTTTAAGAATGTGAAATGTCAGAATAATAGTAGAGAGAATGATTTATTTCATCTTTTATTTCTTTCATCACATTCCCAGTGGGTCAGAAGTTTACATACACTCAATTAGTATTTGGTAGCATTGCCTTTAAATTGATTAAATTGGGTCAAACGTTTCGGGTAGCTTTTCACAAGCTTCCCACAATAAGTTGGGTGAATTTTGATCTATTCCTCCTGACAGAGCTGGTGTAACTGAGTCAGGTTTGTAGGCCTCCTTGCTCGCACATGCTTTTTCAGTTCTGCCCACACATTTTCTATTGGATTGAGGTCAGGGCTTTGTGATGGCCACTCCAATACCTTGACTTTGTTGTCCATAAGCCATTTTGCCACAACTTTGGAAGTATGCTTGGGGTCATTGTCCATTTGGAAGACCCATTTGCAACCAAGCTTTAACTTCCTGACAGATGTCTTGAGATGTTGCTTCAATATATCCACATAATTTTCCTCCCTCATGATGCCATCTATTTTGTGAAGTGCACCAGTCCCTCCTGCAGCAAAGCACCCCCACAACATGATGCTGCCAGCCCCGTGCTTCACGGTAGGGATGGTGTTCTTTGGCTTGCAAGCCTCCCCCTTTTTCCTCCAAACATAACAATGGTCATTATGGCCAAACAGTTCTATTTTTGTTTCATCAGACCAGAGGACATTTCTCCAAATACGATCTTTGTCCCCATGTGCAGTTGCAAACCATAGTCTGGCTTTTTTATGGCGGTTTTGGGGCATTGGCTTCTTCCTTGCTGAGCGGCCTTTCAGGTTATGTCGATACAGGACTCATTTTGCTGTGGATATTGTCACGTTTGTTGTAGGAAGGAGACCAAAGCGCAGCGTGGGTATCGTTCCACATCTGTTATTTGAATGTGAAACTTTGCAAGACAAACAAATAAACTATAAACAAACCACTAACCGCGAAGACAGAGGTGGAACATGCACTAATTCAAAAATAATCTCCCACAAACACAAGTGGGAAAAACAACTACTTAAATATGATCCCCAATTAGAGACAACGATGACCAGCTGCCTCTAATTGGGAATCATACGAAAACCCCAACATAGAAAAAAGAAACTAGAACACAACATAGAAAAATTAAACTAGACAAAACCCCCCAGTCACGCCCTGACCTACTCTACCATAGTAAATAAGAGCACTCTATGGTCAGGACGTGACAGATATAGATACTTTTGTACCTGTTTCCTACAGCATCTTCACAAGGTCCTTTGTTGTTGTTCTGGGATTGATTTGCACTTTCGCACCAAAGTACGTTCATCTCTAGGAGACAGAACACGTCTCCTTCCTGAGCAGTATGACGGCTGCGTGGTCCCATGGTGTTTATACTTGCGTACTATTGTTTGTACAGATGAACGTGGTACCTTCAGGTGTTTGGAAATTGCTCCCAAAGACAAACCAGACTTGTGGAGGTCTCCATTTTTTTTCTGAGGCCTTGGCTGATTTCTTTAGATTTTCCCATGATGTCAAGCAAAGAGGCACTGAGTTTGAAGGGAGGCCTTGAAATGCATCCACAGGTACACCTCCAATTGACTCAAATGATGTCAATTAGCCTATCAGAAGCTTCTAAAGCCATGACATCATTTTCTGGAACTTTCCAAGCGATTTAATGGCACAGTCAACTTAGTGTATGTAAACTCCTGACCCACTGGAATTGTGATACAGTGAACCTTAAGTGGAATAATCTGTCCGTAAACAATTGTTGAAAAAATTACTTGTGTCAAAACTATAGTTTGTTAATTTTAACAAGAAGTTTGTGGAGTGGTTGAAAAACTAGTTTTAATGACTCCAACCAAGTGTTTGCAAACTTCCAACTTCAACTGTATGTAATCAATTTTGAATTCAGACTGTAACACAACAAAACATGGAATAAGTCAAGTTTGATTTGTCAATATTTTCTCACTATGCTTGACACGACTCTGAAAATGTGTATGTGTTTGTTCATGTGTGCATGAAGGAGTGTATTTTTTCAGTGGACATTTAAATTGGTAACATGCACAAAACATCAAAAACACTTTTGATTGACTGACATTTCCCTTCTTTATAGGGCTTCCGAGAGTGTTCCTCTTTTGAAAGCATTTTCTTTAATCCTAATTGCCACGCTGATAGAATCTGCCGGAAACTCCTTCAACTCCTAATGCGGAAAGTTAACTTGGTGAACGGAGTTTAATACTATTCCCTCTATCAGTCTCAATTAAAAGTAGGGAGAGGCCATTGCATCGTAATACGTCATCATTTAAGGCAGTAGTGGTCTTCCAGAAAAGATTGAGTGTAAAATTCTTGTCACACCACTAACCTGGCTGACTCGTTGAACTTTTTCATCATCAGGTTAAAACCTGTTCTGATTGGCCAAGTGGTTGGGGTGTACATTTAAAGAAGCAGTTCACCAAAAATACAAATGCACACAGTTCTCCAATTACCTAGATTCTTCTCACAGGTCACGAAGTGTACAGTGTGACTTATTTAGTTAGTTTCAGCAGTCTTTGGCTAGCTTGAGCTTCTGATCTTCTGACTTTTTAGCCTTGAAGCAAATCGATCCAATGTTCAAGTGAGCCTGTAAGGCTGTTTCCTAGTAACACAGAATTTTGCTCTACACTACCTTGTGGGCCACACACACACACACACACACACACACACACACACACACACACACACACACACACACACACACACACACACACACACACACACACACACACACACACACACACACACACACACACACACATACACACACACACACCACCCTCCACTGCCTCCCAAGCAATGAATCGGCACGAGAGCCTGTCCTATCATACCTCTCATTGGCAGCCATGATGGATAACTTTAAAACATTCACCGCCAAGAAAAACAAAGCAAACACTTAGGCTCAAAGATACCTGCCGTCCATTTTCTTCCCTCCGTGGTATAAATGTAAGTAGTGCCTTCAAAGTGTTTTCTTTAAAGGGGGTGAGATGAGTCATTTGTTTTACTTTGCTGGGTGTCTAGGGGATGGTAGTGCTGGACCTGGAGCTCATTGACCCTGCCTTGGGGATTGGCTCCGGGGCTGGTAGCTGGTGGGAGTGGGGGAACATTGGAGAGATGGAACTGATAGATCAGTGTCGTGCTCCAGTGGGATAATTTGATTTGGACTTTCGCTGTTTGCCTGTGCTTCATTTGCTCTGTTCTCATATCGATAGGTAGATAAATTGTCTATAGATGTCCATGTGATACCCGGCAGGTCATAAATCCATTTTGTAGCTAGGCCTAGTGAGTTATCTGCATTAGAGACCTTGGCCCTGAGTGACCCCTGCTTGACCTGATGGATGGGACTAGAGGGAGGTTTCCTCCCCACTCTCTCACTCCCCTGGGACAGCCACCACCATAAACCAGCTGCCAGCCCAATGGAAAATGGAGGTGAGGGTCCCTCCTCCACCTCCTGATGCTTCCCTAACTCCCCCCATCCCCAAATGACCCCCCACCTTCAGTTACTGCTTTATTATTGGAGCCCTGCTGGTTGCTCTCTGGTGAGGTTATGCAGTATGTCTACTCACAGTTTTACATTGTTCCTATGAGTGTTCATTAGCCTGTTATGACACCTACATAAGAGTTATATGACCCCTCAATCAGGGTTACTGACACTCACTGTGTCTTCGACATGCCTGACTCTGACCTCATAGTGTATGTGTGAGTGTGTGTGTGTGTGTGTGTGTGTGTGTGTGTGTGTGTGTGTGTGTGTGTGTGTGTGTGTGCGTGTGAGTGTGCTGCTCCGATCAGGGTGTTTCTGGTAAAGGAACAGAAGCATAGTGGGGGGCCATTCAGAGTAGAGGATGCTGAGGATGCACACACACAGACACACACAGATTAACAGTGTTAAGCTGCACAACTCGCCCGGGATAAATGCGGTCAGAGAGGGGAACAGCTGAGCAAACAACATCCGCAGGAGGGAGAGAGTAGAGGAGAGAGGGAGAGAGAGGAAGAGGAAGAGAAAAAGAAGGATGGAATTCTCGTCCCGGCACAGTGCCGGGGATCGGTTGCCACTTTGGATATGTATCACACCGGAGCCCGGAGCAGCAGGGACACATGGAGGTAATGGTTAACAAACTATAATGTAGCCAATAGCCAACAGTTTCCCATTCATGTTCTGGGAGAGTGGTTTGTACTACCTACTGTTAATTTTATCTCAGACAGCAAGTGTGGTTAATCGCTAATTATAAACTGGGTGTTTCGAGCCCTGAATGCTGGCTGATTGGCTGACAGCCTTGGTATTTCAGACCGTATACCAAGGGTATGACAAAACATTTATTTTTACTGCTCAATTACGTTGGTAACCAGTTTATAATAGCAATAAGGCACCTCGGGGGTTTGTGGTATAAGACCAATATACCACGGCTAAGGGCTGTGTCCAGGCACTCCGCGATGCGTCGTGCATAAGAACAGCCCTTAGCTGTGGTATATTGGCCATATACCACACCCCCTCGTGCCTTATTGCTTAATTGTCTTGTGTCGTCCTGTATGTTGAAATAGTGTTCTATTAAAGTTTTCTTTAATAGAACAACAATCTTGTGCAGGCACTATTTCTTGTTGAAATAGTGTTCCAAGAACGTTTTTAGAGCATTTTTATGTTGTCATGAAAGCGTACAGTACAGTACAGTACAGTAGATGGGAACAGATGTGTAGATCCTGAAGCAAAGTAGAGCATGTCACATGTTGTAATGCTATCCAGAGGTATTATGATATCATACATTAGAGGACAATCTAATCTTGATACAGTCAGTTATGAACAGACAGAAGAGGTAATTATTGTTGGGAATGTGTTATCTGAATGGTTGTTGTGGCAGTGCTTGCTTGAAGCCACATTTTTACGATTTATTTATATTTTGTACTTTTTTCTCTCTCAAAAAAAGTTGATGTTGAATTTAGCAGCAAGGCTTGTAACAGTTTAGGTTTTGCTGTTTGTTGAATTATAGAATTTTAAATCCACTTTAGTTTTATTATCTGTGGGATTTTGGCTTAAGGCTCTGTTTTGAACACTCAGTATGCTAATTTGCTGTTTCATTTAAATCTTTTGAGTGTTGTGCAAGATTCTTGAACGATCAACCGTAAACATTTTCACAAGCCTCCTGTCTCATTTTGTCAGGTTGACATTTCTGGGCCAGAAATGTTGTTGTGGAACACGGCTCTGTTAAAAGTTGGCCAGAGGAATATCAACTAGCACTTCAAAGAGCCGTCATGTTTACAGCGGTAGTTTTTACTTCAAATATGCACCTAAAAGCTTTCCTCTATCTACCGCCTTCCAGTCAGTGAGTATCTGGACTTTGTTGACATCAAAAACAGTCCTTGTAGTTGGAATGGTACTTTTTGCCTAATATGTGTATGTTTTCTGCTGCTAAAGACAGGCTTTTAGTGGACAACATTAAGGTACTGGACTGAGACTGGGCGGGTAGAACAGTATAGGTTGTTTTCTGCTCTGGAGGTAGTGGGAACATGCTCGGGTCTCTTCGGTGTCACTTCATGTCGCTCTCCTAGTCCAAGTCTGTAATCCCAACCTGTTTCAAGCTGACCACCAAATTGTTCCTGTTCCCAAGAACTCCAAGGTAACCTGCCTAAATGATTATCGTCCTGTAGCACTCACATCTGTAATCATGAAGTGCTTTGAAAGGCCGGTCATAGCACATATCAACACCATCATCCCAGACACACTGGACCCACTCCAATTCGCAGATCCACAGATAACGCAATCTTAATTGCACTTCCTACTGCTCTCTACCACCTGGTCAAGAAAAATACCTATGAGAGAATGATGTTGATTGACTACAGCTCAGCATTCAACACCATAGTACCCTCCAAACTCAACACCAAGCTCAGGATCCTGGGACTGAACACCTTCCTCTGCAACTGGATCCTGAACTTCCTGACAAGCCATCCTCAGTTGGTGAGGGTAGGCAACAACACTGCCACGCTGACCCTCAACACGGGGTTCAAATGAAATCACAAATTCAAGAACATTGGGAAATGACGACACTCCAAAAAGACGTCACCTCTTTTCCCCTTTTTATTTGTGGCCGGGCAGGCTAGCACGTTTCAACAGTTATGTCTTCATCAGAGCATCCTCAACCCAGGGGTCCCTGATCACCGACTATGATGAGACAGCCTACAGGGAGGAGGTCAGAGACCTGGCAGTGTGGTGCCAGGACAACAACCTCTCCCACAATGTCATTAAGACCAAGGAGTGAAGGGAGTGAATAATTTAAGGGAGTGAATAATTTAATAAATAAACGAACATGAACAAAACAAGAAACACGAACAACTCACAGACAGGGAAATGAAACAGAAACAATGACGCCTGGGAAAGGAACCAAAGGGAGTGGCATATATAGGGGCAGGTAATCAAGGTGGTGATGGATGACAGGTGAGCATCATTATGCGCTGATGCGCGTAACGATGGTGACAGGTCTACGCCATAACGAGCAGCCTGGTGACCTAGAGGCCGGAGAGGGAGCACACGTGACAATACCCCCTCCCCGACGCGCGGCCCCAGCTGCAGGACGCCGACCAACATGACGATCCCGGGGATGCGGGAACCTGTCGATCTGGCTGAGGCGTGGGAGCATGGCAACCTGGAGCGCCGGAGAGAGAGTATACGTGACAGCAACTGCACCGCCCTCGACCGCAAAGCGCTACAGAGGGTGGTGCGGATGGCCCAACACATCCCTGGCATTGTCAGGGGAAGGGCTGAAAAATTGCCAAAGACATCAGCCACCCTAGCCATAGGCTGTTCTCCCTGCTACCGTTCGGCAATCAGTACAGGAGCCTCGGGTCTCGGACAACAGGCTCCAAAACAGCTTCTATCCCCAAGCCATAAGACTGCTAAATAGTTAGTCATATGGTTATGCAGACAATCTGCATTGACTCTATTTTGCACTGACCCTATGCCCACTCACAAGACTCTACCCACCCACCCACTCACACACACACACACACACACACACACACACACACACACACACACACACACACACACACACACACACACACACACACACACACACACACACACACACACACATTTTGAAGTTTCACTCTCATCTTATACGCTGCTGCTACTCTGTTCCTTTTTGACTATTATTATTATTATTATTATTATTATCTATACCCTGCCTATATGTACAGTACATATCTACCTCAGATACTTCATACCCCTACAAGTTGATCTGGTACTCCCTGTACATAGCTTAATTCTATATTTATTTGTTTTACTCTGCATCGTTGTGAAAGGGCTCGTAAGTAAGCATTTCAAAGTAAAGTCTACACCAGTTGCATTTGGCTCACGATGCAAATAAAATTAGACGTGAGTGGGTTTCTTTTTTCCAGTATGGGACACTTGTTGTCACATACATGTACAGCACCCACATGGAAAGCTGGATTCACTTTTTCACTGGACTTGTCTCAAATGATGTATTTCCCATGTAGTGCACTACAGTACTGTCGAGTGCTCTACATGAGGAATATTGTGTAATTTGAGACTCTGCCCCAGACTCACAAATCAAAGCCTACAGGCCAAACAATCCAAAGCCTCCCCTGCTGACCACTTGGACTATTCTTGTGTAGAAGTACATTGGATTTCTGTTGCATTCAAAAGCACATCCACATCAAATAGATGCTCTGAAGTTAGTTTTCAGGTTTATGCTGTTTAATCAGATGCTCTTACACTCTTGGGTCAGACAAAATATGTCTATTGATTGCCTGTGTAAAGGTTTTTTTTACATCCGTGGAGACCCCTTCCAATTTAGCTGGGAATTTTCATTGCCAAACAATGTTTTCTTGTCATTAAAAAGTTATATTGTTATTGCAGTGGTTCACAATCTTTTCTCTCAGGCATTCTTGGATATAGGTATGAATAGCACCAGGTATCTTTCCTGATACAAAACCTGTTCATTAAAGAGTGACAGAGCTCAATCAAAACACACTATGATGAAAGAGCCTGTAAGCATGCAGGCATGTGTGTGAGTGAGTGTGTTAAATTAAGTCTTAACTAATTACTAAACTTAATTCATAATTATCTTTACCAGATCTGTACCAGTTCCTTACACTTCTCTCCCTATTGCCAATGTTGAGGAGGCACACTGACCGGACCATGCAGAATCATCATATTTTCTCTAGTAAGTGGTTCCTACATGGAGCAAAGATATGCTAGACAAGATGCTAGACATTGAGGAGAGAGCGTGTTGAGTGACACACACAGCGTTTCATTTCATTTTAGCTGCTGGTGATGGGCAGGACACGCAGGAGGGATTTTTGTAAATTAATTTGATCAAGCTATGTAGTCTTTTGATTCCTTCTTGATTAATGAATTAAACAATTTTTGTTGTTGTTATATCTCTGTAATACTATCCACATCAATCAAATTAGAGTAGCTTGTCTAACTATCTTAGCTGGCATGCCTGCTGGCAAAGTTGCTAGACTTTAGAAAAGCAAGCAATTACTAAATATACTGAATAAGACTTACATTCCTTTCAATCGTATACCCAGACTTTAGCAGAGATGCAGAGAAGCATATTTAGAACCACCAGTCAAGAGGATACAGACAGCTCAAGAGATATGCTTAGATATCAGTGGAGGCTGGTGGGAGGAGCTATAGGAGGACAGGCTCATTGGAATGGAAGAGATGGTTGGGATGAATGCAGAAGACACATTTCGGTTGAATGCATTCTGTTGTGCAACTGACTAAGTTTTCCTTTCCCAGCTCTGTGCCAAAACATGGTTATTTACCAATATAACTTAAGCACACCTGTTGTAACTGCCACCGTTAATGCAGTAAAGGTCTGGTGATGTTTTGGACACTTTCGGTACAGATGTGCCTTGTCGCAATGCTAAAATCGGCATTCAAACAAGCCCTACTCACTAGCCGAGTCTACCAGCAGCAATGGAATATTCATGACCTGTCCCCAGTTCACCTGGCGGGCGGGGATAGCAGGCCAGATTTCTCAGAGTATGAAAATCGGCTGTCGCAACATGAATGGAGACAATTCCAGACTCAAGAAAGAGCCTTCAGAAAAGGCCTAAACACTAAACTGCTCCAGAAGAAAACAAACTTCTTCTCCTCTGGGGATCCAGGGAAATGGAATAGATTGGCGGTTATTCTGAATGGAGCTTTCTACAAGAACGGCATCTTGTATGCAAAACATCGGGACGGGAGACCCTTCGGTGCTCCCCTCCTGAAATATGTTGCACGGATCCTGAGAAAGTTCCTTACACGCAAGGATCACCCAGCGGAGGTGACAGCGCTGGATATTTGGGATACCATTCAACCATCACTCGGTAGCAGTGGGACTCAATGTGAAAGAGGACAGAAACAGGTATGCAGGGAGAAATGGGCATACCTATGGCAACATCGTAAATCTAAAGTGATTTAAAATAAATTGAACAATAGTGCATACCCCAGCCTCCTGCCCAGTATAGTAATGTTGCTAATGTACACAACTACTATAATGACAAATGCCAAGCCCTGCCTGATAGTGTACCGCTGACCACGCTCCCTTGGTATGAAACTATGGAAACCGTATGACCAGACTATTTCGCAGAGACATGCAATTTCGCCCTTAATGAGGTAGATAATATTTTGACTTCCATACCAAACAAGGCAAGTGGATCAGATTAAAGGCCACAGCGCCCCAGTCCTCCCATGCCCTCATGCATACCTTCAATCCCTGTCTGATTAATGGAAAGGTACCTGACTCATGGAAGGGTGCTCTTATCCACAGAATACACCCAAAAAACTATGTTCCAGAGGATCTATCTACATGGAGAGACATCTCCCTCTTGCCCTCTGACTATAAATTACATTTTGGTAGGCCGTCATTGTAAATTAGAATTTGTTCTTAACTGACTTGCCTAGTTAAATAAAGGTTAAAAAATTAAAATAAATAAAGTGTTCATGAAAAGCTTTCTCCCAAGATTCTACCATGGCTTGTAGATACAGGCATTTTCTCTCCCAAACAAAAGGTATGTATAGGCAGGCAGGGCATGCATTTTCTGCCAAAAAACTGGAACTGATGACTTCAAGCATGAATCCACAAAGTTTTACACTGTGTTTTTCGACCTTAGTACTTTATCACATGGTGTAATGAGGAAATACAACTTCCCAAGACGTATTATATACGATGTGTACAACAGCTCTTTTCTCTAAGTTATCTGTGGGAAGCAGCTGACTCTTCCAATCCCACTCGGTGTGGGCAATGGAGTCCTGTTAACTTCATCCTAGCCATCAACCAGTAGCTGAAATGGCTATGCCAGTGTGTCCCAGCCCATGTGTGGTCACCGAACCCAGTACAGGGGTATGCTGATGACTTTCAGATCTCTTCCAGAGAGGAGGATGTTATCAGAGCCATGTTCCCTCGCACAAATTACTTTTTGAAATGGTCTGGGCTGGAAGTGAAAGACACAAAATATGCAGTGTTCTATGAAAGACACAGTTTGTCAATGTGCATATCCCACAGAACGCTCTGAGGGAAAAGAATAACAAAACTGTTCAAGTGGTGAGAAAGTGGCTATGCTTAAACACACATACCACACGTGACATTTTCTTCCTAAGCCAAAGAGAAAGGGGTTTGGGTGTCCCGAATGTTGAGTGGATTTACACTGCTACCACACTGACTCACCTGTTGAATATGCTCAACAGTGACGATGTGACAGTTAGGTAGTTAGCCAGAGCCTCCCTCCTTCTGGACATACGGAGGAAGAAGGCCACTGAGGGCAACTTCCTGGGCTTCAGGAGGAGGGCCAATGGAAAACTGGACACTCGTGCTGTGGGCTTTGGAGTCTGGTCAGACTGGCCGGATCTCAACAACCTGTGCAAGAAGACTGGAGTGCAGCTCAGATTAACACAAACCGAGCCAGTGACTGCCTCTGATGCAATTGTGGCAGACCCTTGTGTTGTTGTGGAGGCTTCTGTCACCCATGATGGAACATCTCATCCTACATCCAGGACAACACTCCTCGGTATCAGACAGATGCAGCTACTGCAGCACTGGACTGGCCTGAGGCTTCAGGGGAAACTCGCTGCTCTGGACTGTGATGACCACTCTCCCATTCCATGTACCAGAATGCTGCCATTGGCAAGGACATACTCACCTTTACTGTTAAGGCGAGGCTGAAAGTTCTAGAGGCGAAAGAAACGCACACCTATTTAGGTGAGGTGCTGGATAGCGGAGTGGAACACTTAAAAAATAAAGGAGAGCCGCACACTCTAGGAGCTCAGATGCAAAAATATTTATGTCCAATGTTTTGACAGACATTTTTTTTTAAAATTTTATTTCACCTTTATTTAACCAGGTAGGCTAGTTAAGAACAAGTTCTCATTTGCAACTGCGACCTGGCCAAGATAAAGCATAGCAATTCGAGCAACACTCATTTATATAGTGTCAAAAGACACACACAAGTGTCTGTAATCATGGCCAGGTGTGGCCTGATATCATTGGTTAATTATCATATATTAAAATAGCATACAAAAAACATAAATGGATAGAGTACGATCATAGATACAATTTGGCTACATTAGCCTACAAACATTTACAATAGCAAAATCACAATAATCACAAGAATGGCTTCAGATCAAAGTCTACGTTGAGACCGAAGGGAGCAAGGGTCTTTAAATTAAAGATCCAGGCAGCCTCTCGTTTTAACAATAAATAGTCGAGGTCACCCCCTCTCCTAGGGAGGGTGACATGTTCGATGCCAATATAACGTAGAGACGAAATCGAATGGTTTTCTTCCAAAAAGTGGGCCGCAACTGGGTAAGTCGAGTTTTTGCACCTACTGGTACTACGATGCTCTGAGATACGTACTTTTAATTGCCACTTTGTTTTACCCACATCATTTTTACCACAAGGACAAGTTATAAGATAAATAACTGCCTTAGTGGAGCACGTGATAACACCTTTGATTGGGATCTGTTTCCCTGTTTGGGGGTGTTTGAAGGATCTACATTTATAAGTGCCATTGCATTGAGCACAGCCGTTACATTTGTAGTTTCCATCCAGTTGGGGCGCAAATAGACGTTGTGCATGGATATCTTGGGGTGGTAAATCAGAGTTTACCAATTGATCTCTGAGGTTTCTGCCCCGCGAGAATACGGCCAAGGGAATGTCCGAAAACACATTACCGATACTATCATCGGATCTTAGAATGTGCCAAGGTTTGTGAACGATTTCCTTAATTTGTTCAGAGCACTTTGAATAGCGGGTAGTTAGAACGCAAGAATGCTTATTTTTGCGAGACTGACCTTGATTAAGGTCATGTCTCGTTTTGTTTTGAATTTTCTCAATGGCAGTATTAATCTGACCATTTTTGTACCCCCTCTCCTTGAATTTTCTTTGCGTCTCAGCCATATTTCTATCGAAATCTGATTTTTTTTATTACAAATCGTCAGAAGTGGCTGTAGGGCAAACTGTTTTTCAAGGGAAGCGGGTGACAAATATCAGCCCTCAACAAACTGTTACGATCAGTAGGTTTCCTGTAAAGATCAGTGTATAGAACATTATCTTCACACAAGATCAGAAGATCAAGAAAACTGATTTGACGTGTATCAGATTGCATAGTAAATCTCAGATGCTCAGAACAGGACTTAAGAAAAGCATGGAATGCCTGGAGCTGTTTTGCATCACCCCTCCATAGAACAAAAATATCATCAATGTACCGTTTCCAAATAATGATGTTAGTAAAGCAAACATTTTTGAGAGGCTGAAAGTTCTACCAACAACATATTACCTTGCACTCTGGTACCCTGCAAACCATGATCCATTTTGTTTTCTACATGAGTCAAATGTAATGGAGTCTGTTGCCGATGTTGTGAATGGTTGCTGTTCATACAATGATTTGTTAATTGCTTGACATGACTGCCTTGCCGACCTGATAGTCAGCAAGGTGAGACAGGTAGTCTCACCAACAGCACACATCCATAAACATTATTGTGTAAGAGGAAGCTGGTTTGATGTTGATTATGTGTTTTCCTGTGTGTTGTGGGGGGAGGCCAGTGGGAGGTGCTCATTTTGGAAGTGGGCTGCTCATTTGACGGCTACGTGAAGCAGGCCTTTGCAGACAAGTTGTTTAAAATATCAAATCAAATCAAATTTATTTTTATATAGCCCTTCGTACATCAGCTGATATTCTCAAAGTGCTGTACAGAAACCCAGCCTAAAACCCCAAACAGCAAGCAAAGCATGTGAAAGAAGCACGGTGGCTAGGAAAAACTCCCTAGGAAAAACTCCCTAGAAAGGCCAAAAACCTAGGAAGAAACCTAGAGAGGAACCAGGCTATGAGGGGTGGCCAGTCCTCTTCTGTCTGTGCAGGGTGGATATTATAACAGAACATGGTCAAAATGTTAAAATGTTAAAATGTTCATAAATGACCAGCATGGTCAAATAATAATAATCATAGTAGTTGTCGAGGGTGCAACAAGCACGTCCGGTGAACAGGTCAGGGTTCCATAGCCGCAGGCAGAACAGTTGAAACTGGAGCAGCAGCACGGCCAGGTGGACTGGGGACAGCAAGGAGTCATCATACCAGGTAGTCCTGAGGCATGGTCCTAGGGCTCAGGTCCTCCGAGAGAAAGACAGAAAGAGAGAAAGAGAGAATTAGAGAGAGCATATTTAAATACACACAGGACACCTGATAAGACAAGAGAAATACTCCAGATGTAACAGACTGACCCTAGACCCCCGACACATAAACTACTGCAGCATAAATACTGGAGGCTGAGACAGGAGGGATCAGAAGACACTGTGGCCCCATCCGATGATACCCCCGGACAGGGCCAAACAGGGCCAAAATACAAGCCCCTTGTGGCACGCTTGGACAGCCTCGCGTGTAGGTGCAAGCTGGTGGCGCTGATATTTGGCAGTCTCGGCCACGTACGCAGGCTTGCAGTGTGTGGTCTCTCCAGATTGCGGGCCTGAGAAAGACTAGGGCAAAGCAGTTGGCTAGGTACTGCTCTGTTTCAGCTGTCGTTGGCAGTCTAGCTGTTTGGAGAAGGATGCGCTTTCTGTATCCTTGAGTGTCCATGCATACAGGGACCTTTGAAATGTTTGGATCCTTTTTTAATGTTATTTTGATTGGTGGATTTAAGTATTTAAAATGTGTGTGTGTGTGTGTGTGTGTGTGTGTGTGTGTGTGTGTGTGTGTGTGTGTGTGTGTGTGTGTGTGTGTGTGTGTGTGTGTGTGTGTGTGTGTTTGTGTGTGTGTACATTCACACAGTGAATATTTATATAGAGATAGTCAGTGCCAGGTAAAGGTGTGTGTGTGAAAGTGCCCCTATGCCAACTATAATTTGGTCCACTCTGATTTCTTCCTCCTAAAGATGTCATGCCAATCTAATGTTGGCCCTGAACCAATTATCAACAGACTCCAGAGCCCTACACTACGAATCAGGTTTGAGGATTTACCGAGGTATCTTTGGTCAACTCTTGAGTTCAACTCGGGATAACCCGTACCCAGTGCTTAATTTGTAAATCGGGAGGTGTTGGAACAAACAGTGAGCATGAGAGGGGGGTGACCTGGGAAGTTCTGAGTTACTGGAATGCATAAAAATTCAACAAACTCCTTTATAATAAAGCATTGCATTCATATAATCACATTTTCGAAGTGGCATAAAGCAGTCGAGTAGAGGCACAAACCGAAGTTGCACACATGGGCTAATTTTCTGTGAAGAACATGTAAAATAACACATTTTCATTGATTGCACACTGTGCACCCTCCTACACATTTATATTACATGCAGTTTGTAGTGTCTGGGTCCACTGGACCCAAGGGTAATACAAGTGTGGAAAAGTGAGTGTGTAGGTGAAAACAAGTAAAAATGAAACAAAAAAGGTTTGCTGTGTGCCTTCACTCTGTCGTCCTCCTCCCTGGGCCTGCTGTTTCAACATAGCACCATGTCTCCCTGCCTGTCTGCCTGTCTCCCGCTTTTCTCACATTTTTTACCCTTTGTAGTGTGTGAAACTACGCAGTGTCTTGCGCCAACCTGCACAATGTTACAGTACATTACATTATTTCGATACATTGTAAAATATTCAGTGTTTTCCCACACCCAGCCAGGTGCAAATTGGGGGAGGGGACACAACAAATAAATAGCTTTGCATGTGTGGCTCCTTACTACAATCAATCAGTATGGCAAAAATAATCTCTGCTCAGAGGGCCTTAGAAATACTTTTTGCAGAGAGAGAAGCTAGTATGGAAGGAGCGTCTTCCACTTTGGAAGATGAAGAATTTTCAGAATATGAGGATCATGTCTGTGTCAACTCGGTTTCTGACAGTGAGTTGGAAGAAGAGGATGAGATTGACCCTCAGCCAACCCCAGGACCAGCCCGTCAGCAGCTAGCCTCCATGTTCCTTGCCAAGCTCTTGAAAAACTCCCTCTGATTAAGGACTGTCACTGGGTCTTCCACCATTCAGTTTGACTCCTTGGAAAGAATTCTCCTGAATCCCTCTCTGGCTGAGTTGCTGCTCTGCAATTGTACTGAACACCCTCGCTTCCCTGGTGACTGCCCTGTGCGCAGTAATAATTGTGCAGTTTCTATTTTGGAGCTCGAGTGACAGTTCAGATAGTTCTTGAAGTGCATCACACATAAGGCATAGATTGTTAACAAACCTTATGCGAGGATATGCGCATGACAAGGCCACTATAGCTCTGACGGGATACACCGTCGTGGGAGGCTTCCTCAGCTGCTGTGTTGGAATGCTTGTGAAGAGCCGGGTAATTTTTCCATACAGACTCTACAGTTCTAAAACTGGATGCCACCCATCTAGTGTCCAACATCCTGCCGATTTTGCACAGCTGAATGTCTAAACTTTCGGTGCACTTCCTCAGCTCCATTTTTGTTGGATACGCTATAAAGTGCATATAGCTTGTCCATAATTATTTTTAAATGATTGGTAGCTCCCATATTTTTTACCACATCTCCTACTGTGAGCTCAAGCCTGTGTGCCGAGCAGTGCCAAACAGTTATATTAAGGAAGAGGGCCTGGAGCCTTGTTGCTACTCCGCTCTTGCGTCCCAGCATGACAGACGAACAATCACACGTGATTCCAATTAGGGTTTTGGAGAGAAAGTCCTGTGAACTTAACACCATCTAATGCAGATTACGGACAATTCCCCCAACAGATAAATCCTCCAGTTCCACAAGATCAACAAAAATGTTTGCTGGTACGTCCATATATGGCTGCTCAAGTCTGATGTATACAATCAAAGCACTCTTTTTATTCAAACTAGTAGCCTCATCGAGCATTAGGCTGATTTTGGGAGAGCACTGTACTATTATGTCAAATAGTAAAATTTTTGCTGTATGTTGGAGCAAGCAACTTTGGAATGGAGAATTCTCCCCATGTCAAGTCCATTTAACTCCTGACAGTCAAGTTCTTGCTCAAAACCGGGAGTGGGTCTGTGACGTTTAGCCTCCTTGTAAGCTGTTCTGAAGACTCTGGCTGTAGTGTCTGTGCTTTTATTTTGAGCATTAACTACAACCTGTGTTGAGGTGTCCTCTTTAGCCTTGTCTACAATGCTTGCTGCCACTAAATGGGCCTTGGTTTGGGCATGTTCAAAAACCTTTTTTCTGAGGGTTCTTTGTTGCTTTTTTACGTTGGAGGCAGAGGATGTTACTGTACATTCCACCTACTATTTTGCTAGTTTCATCCCTCCAGTCTTTGAATTTTGCTTGACAAGCCAGGGGTTATAAGTTTGCTTGGTCTTGAACTGAGCCTCCGTCAAAATTGCACCTGCTCCTGGCACTTTGTCGGTGGATATACTACAAGTCCCGCCTCTCCCATCTCCTCATTGGTTTTTAGGAGCATATACCCACGTGGGTGATTGAAAGCTGAACTGAGGTCCACACTCCAGTCCAGTTGGTGGTGGTAATGCATCTTAAAGTTGGTTGCCAACCACCATATAAAGCCCACAGAAGAAGACTGAAGGAGTAGAGATTACTCGAAACTAACTAGGTTTCACCGTTTGTCTGTAGATTAATTGTCAGAGTAGATATAATACCCTGTTAAAACATGTATTTAGAACTATGGTTAAATAATAATAATAATGTGTGGATGTATATTTTGTATACTTTGTATACATTTAATCAGATTTGTTTTATTTTCATAAGCTCTACGTTTTACTACAGCCTGCCCTGTTGGGACTATGTTGGTTAAATTATTATGCACTTTTACTTTAAATATGTCGGGACAGTTTTCGGATGCATGCAGGGCACTTTCTGCTAATTGGATTCCAAATAGGCAACGGCCTTGGAACTGTTGATTTCAAGGGGTTTCTAAGAAACCGTGTGTTAGCCTAATGTTTTTTGGAGCTCCAACAGCGCCAACAAACATTTGTAGTTTAGCACCCGGGTTTAGGTTCAGGTTTAGGCTGTCTTAAAATTGTATTGTGTCATGTAGATTGTATGCAAGTGTATCATTCATCATTCATTTTTCATTATTTTCTATATAAACATTCTGTAGGTAAGAACCCTGGTCTCTCTGGTTTTTGCCAAGCGAGTTAAGTCACACCAGGTTTAATATATACTGAGAGTGTCCTTTTCACCATACTTAGTGTATTGGTTTATCTGAGCCTGTGGTGAGAGGGTTACATTTTAGTCATTTAGCAGACGCTCTTATCCAGAACGACTTACAGTAGTGAATGCATACATTTCATACATTTTTTCCCCGGTACTGGTCCCCCGTGGGAATCGAACCCACAACCCTGGCGTTGCAAACACCATGCTCTACCAACTGAGCCACACGGGACCATAGAGACCATAGAGTAACACACGATTTTGTGTGACTCAAAACTGGTCCAAATTCTACAAAGATCCTTGAAAAAAAAGGATATTTTGTATTTCAGGTAAAATAACAACCTAATATTTATATCCCAGGACAAATGAACTAGCAACAGCAAACTAACGATCAACATTTCCATGAATGTTTCATGTGTTTCGAACTGTCCCCAAGTTCAGAGTTCATTTTGATATTTCAACCTGCGTGTCCTGATCGCATTTTGTGTGGATGGACAAAATCAACAGTGTAGTCAGCATGTTACTTGCCAGTAATGACCTGGGCCTGAGTGACAGACAGTCCACAAAAACTCCATGCATTATTGAGATAATGGGAGGGCGTCAGCTGGTAAAATGCTGGTAAAGATTGTTCATCGACTCGTCCCAGCGGGAAAGGGCTTCAACCCTCAACTCCCCCTGGTCAGTTCTGGGGTAGTGAACAGAGATTGGGCATGGTGTAAACTACCTGGGGGCTAGCTAGGGGTTTCACAGCCAGATTCAAAGAAATCATTGCTAATGCTTCAGCTGAGCCTCGACTTTGTGTCTAATCGCCATCGTTAGCCTTGTTTAAGTTCAGATGAACCAGCTTGCAAGTGTTGTTTGCAAAGGCTCTTTTATGTTCTATAGAGTGGTATCATCCAAGGCACAGCACAGCGCTAGGCTAGCTCCCTAGTCTACTCTGGATGTGTTAAGTAGCCAATTGAACAGAGCTTGTGATTCGCCAGGGGATCCACTGTGTGCTCCCCTTTTCCTGTGTACAAAGCGTGTGTGTGTGTGTGTGTGTGTGTGTGTGTGTGTGTGTGTGTGTGTGTGTGTGTGTGTGTGTGTGTGTGTGTGTGTGTGTGTGTGTGTGTGTGTGTGTGTGTGAGTCACGGTCCCACTCTGGGGGTCTCACTAATGAGCCGGTCATTTGTTAGCCCGTTTGTTTGTGTGCCGCTCGCTTCCTCTGGCACAGGTTCAAGCTCCCCCTCCTATCAAATCCGATGTTGGGATCCCATTAGCCTGGCACCCCCTCACCACGCCAGTGTACATTAGAGGGACATCAATACCCAGCTTCCAACCATGCTAGCCAGCCAGGCATTAATGAAATAATTAGCGATGGACATCAGGGCTAATCTTTCTCTGACTGCTATACCGGTACCACCAAGCATGGGTACAGAAGCAAATTGAAGTAGCACTTTCAAACACTTCTATAAGCATGGTTGTAGATGTAATGCAGACATTATCATAAGCTGTTGTAAAGCATAAACCCAAGCTGGCTCTGTGTGGCTCAATTGGTAATAGCATGGTGCTAACAACGGCAGGGTCGTGGGTTTTGGATACCGGCTTGGACCACTAATGTGAACATTTCGACTTTGGATAAAAGCGTCTTCGGAATGGCATGTACAATGAGAGTGCAAAAGATGAGGAGCACCTTCCTAAAATTGAGTAGCACCCCCTTTTGCCCGCAGGACAGCCTCAGTTTGTCGGGACATGGACTCTACAAGGTGTTGAAAGCGTTCCACAGGGGTGTTGACTCCAATGCTTCCCACAGTTGTGTCAAGTTGGCTGGATGTCCTTTGGGTTGTGTACCATTCTTGATACACACAGGAAACTGTTGCATGTGAAAAACACACCAGCGCTGCAGTTCTTGACACACTCAAACCGGTGCGCCTGGCACCTACAGTACTACCATACTCTGTTCAAAGAGAGTATGTCTTGCCCATTCACCCTCTGAATGGCACACATACACAATCCATGTCTCAATTGTCTCAATGCTTAAAAATCCTTCTTTAACCTTTCTCCTCCCCTTCATCTACACTGATTGAAGAGGATTTAACAAGTGACATGAATAAGGGATCATATATTTTACCTGGATTCACCTGGTTACACTGGTACACTAATGTTTTGTACACTCAGTGTATATATGCAAGGAAATTGTTTTCCTAAAGTCATTGCCTCCAGGTGTATGAGATAGTGAGACAATTGCAAACCTGAATTAAAGCAAAGCCTATTTATCCAGTGTGATCTTATTTTGTCTGTTGTTACTGCCTTCCAATTACCTCTGTTACAAAATGGCTATGTGGGTATACACAACCAGTTTTTATGTTTTTGTTGCTTCTGAGAAGTTGACAAAGAGTGGTTTATTGTACCTTGTAATATCTATCAACCGCAGTTATTGCTTCCAGTGTTAAACATGACACATTATGTGATTTGGTCAAAAATAAGACCTCTGTATTTTCAACGAGAAACATTACACAGCTACAGACAGTCAACTCTATTTTTCTTTCAGATCAGGTGACCGTGTGGCTGCTGTGATCAGCATACTGATTTGGCTTCAGATATTTTTGTCTTCCAGCGAGAGCACTCTCTGTTACTCTGGCAACAGCCCACTATTTCTGTCTGTTTTTACCCTATCTAACCCCCCGCAATAGAAAAATAATGAAAAATGTTACCTCTAGTGTTCATTGTCAATCATATTTATTATTTAACCTTTATTTAAATAGGTAGATCGCTTGAGTTGAAGCCTCTTTTGTGATGGAGACCTGGTAAGGAGTCAGCAAGAGTAATGCATACAAAAGTGGTGAAACACAATTTCAAATTCCCTGACAATAACATAACAAAACGTATCACCAGCAGTATTAGCTGTACACGCATAACACATTCAATGTTGTTGATTGGCTATCAGTCAAAAAGTCTGATCACTAGTCAGGAAACAGATTGTCTGATAATCAGTTTGAAAACAGACAGGTCTATCAGATCCTCTTACCCCCGCTGCTTGTCCAATACAAGATAACAGAGATTGACTGATAAAGCCCTGAGAACAGACTGCGCTATAAGCAGGCTCGTCCTCAGTCCTCCCTGTGTATGACAACCCTGCCTGTCTGTCTGTCTCTCTCTTTCTCTGTCTGTGATTAACATCATCATTGATGACGCAAAGATGTCAACAGCACTGATACGCTCCCATAGAACATCTTTTGAAATGCCAGACAGATCTGCTTGGCGAACGTCAAGCAGATGCTAGTACATTTTTGATCTCCGCCCACACAGAATCATCCAACGTTTCAGTTGGAAAATGGTTTTTGACTTCAATTCTTGAGTGCAAAATATTATGTATTCAATGTAAAATGGTAACTCGTTGTCAAAAATCCCAATTTAATCAATATTAGATTTTGAATTAGGACCCCTTTAGGTATCAAAATTATTTTATAAAATATTTTATTTGGCCTTTACTACTATAGCCTACAGAAACATATTGAATAACACATTCATAAATGGCAAAAAAGACAGTAAAATGTTTAATCTAAGATAATTATATTTAATAAATTAATTGTTTATGCATGGTTATACCATGCATACCATGGATTTAGAATTTTAGGACCCCTTTAGGTATCAAAATTATAGCCCATAGTAACACATTGAATAGCACATTCATAAATGTAAAGAAATAATCATAAGGAATACATTTTTGAACCGTCTATCCTATATCTAGGAGATGTAAGAAACCTCAGGAAATAATAATATATTTTATACATATTTAACCCCTTATTTTTGTTGCCACAAAACTACCCTCCATAGTTCCATTCATTTGTATGGATTACCTTCAGACAAGTCCCGTGTGGGGGTCGTAGAGCAAAATGGATAATTGTGTTTGTCAGAGTCTCCCCTTTCCACAGTGGGGTCATATTAGTGTGTAGCCCAAACGGTTCGAACACTACAGACAGCGTTACCGACTTCAGACAAGTCCTGTGGGGCTTGTGGGGGTCATAGAGCAAAACAGAGAACACCATCGTGTTCGTGAGAGTCTCATCTTTCCAGAGAGGGGTCATGTTATGGTTTGGTAAACAGTACAGACGTTTTTATTTTTCGGTAGGTCTCATGGTCTGACAAACGGCGCTGTAGCTCGGTCACCTTCCACCGCAGATGCGAAAAGGCCGACATAGGCGGATGCAATGGATTGAGATGCAGCTCATGTAAAAAAGGATATCTCTAGCTTAAACTGACAGATTTTTATGGGGATGTTTTTATTAGGTTACTTAGATTGACGCACGGTCAATAGACTCTTTTATTAAATATAATTATCTTAGATCCTGCTCTCATCTGACTGTGCTTTTTCAAAAGATAGACAATGTTTCTTCCTGCTTGCAGACAAGATAAGTGATTTTCCTTTTGGGAACTAATTACTTTTGGACTTGTATTGGACTTGTATTGGACTTGAAATGTGGTTCATATTAGGCTAGTTAGTTTGTTAGTTAGCTAACAGGGTTGGATTCATTAGGATATGCAATGAATAAAACATTTTGCAGCATGATTTGCAACAGGCAACGAAAATAACTGTTCGAAAGGCAACTTCAAAAGTCACTCCCTGTTTTGTTTGGTGCCAAATGAACACGAACCAGGAGTTTTATCAGTGAGGTCAGAGGTCACAAAGAATCAGGAGGGTACCCTAGTGACCAAATGAGTCTGGACATTTTTGGATCTCATTTGAATGATTATTAATGTTCTGGTTATTGAGGCCAGCTTAGTCCTGGGCTGCCTTTGCGCTGTCCTCTCTGGGGTCTAGTTAAATATCAAGGATTCTTATTTAGGCTGCAGATGCGCCTTGCCAGTTCACATTATCTCTCTCCCCACAGGAGATCACACTCGCTTTATTAAAATAAATGACTGTTCATACGAACAGCTGGAAGAAGCACAGGGGGAAAGTTGTGCATCTCAATAGGAAATATTCTCTTGGATACTCACAATGTGTTGTGATAAAGCCTAATTTACCTCTCTCCCTCACACACATTTACTCCCTCTCTCTCTTCCTCACTTTTATCTGCCCTCTTACTCATGTCGACCAAAAAAATTTAAGTGTGTCATGTATTGTAGTGTTTACCAAATGTTAGAGCAAGAAGAATCCCAGCTAGCATATTTGGTTCCTTTGAAGTTGTGGGAACGAAAGTTCTTGGTTTCTCATTGGTTCTGGGAATGAAGCCATACAGTGGGGGGAAAAAGTATTTGATCCCCTGCTGATTTTGTACGCTTGACCACTGACTAAGAAAGGATCAGTCTATACATTTTAATGGTAGGTTTATTTGAACAGTGAGAGACAGAAAAACAACAAAAAAATCCAGAAAAACGCATGTCAAAAATGTTATACATTGATTTGCAATTTAATGAGGGAAATAAGTATTTGACCCCCTCTCAATCAGAAAGATTTCTGGCTCCCAGGTGTCTTTTACACAGGTAACGAGCTGAGATTAGGAGCACACTCTTAAAGGGAGTTCTCCTAACCGCAGCTTGTTACCTGTAAAAAAGACACCTGTCCACAGAAGCAATCAATCAGTCAGATTCCAAACTCTCCACCATGGCCAAGACCAAAATAAATGATTAAGACAATTGATGTATGGATGATTCATACCAAAGACTGGGTTCGTGCAGATAACCAACAACTTCGATGTTTGGAATGAGACTAACGTGAGGTAAAGAATGATTCATTAATTAGAAGACTAATTGGTCAGATATTAAAATATCTGAAAAGTTATATTAGGAAAATTATAACTTTGTAATCTGAAGATTTTCGTTGGTGCCCCGACTTCCTAGTTAATTACATTTACATGATTAGTTTAATCACGTAATAATAATTACAGAGAATTGATTTGATAAAATAACAGTCTTCAATTTAATGATGCCAAAGACACGACACAGTGTCTGTTGGAAAGCAGACTGAACCAGGTTTTCCTCTAGGATTTTGCCTGCGCTAAGCTCTATTTCGAATATTTTTATCCTAAAAAAAATCCCTAGTCCTTGCCGATGATAAGCATACCCACAACATGATGCAGCCACCACCATGCTTGACCACTTGACCATATGACCGCAGACCACATGTAACCACGCCAGCCTAGGACCTCCACATCCGGCTTCTTCACTTTTAGGATCATCTGAGACCAGCCACCTGGACAGCTGATGAAACTGTGAGTTTGCACAACTGAAGAATTTCTACACAAACTGTCAGAAACTCGTCTCAGGGAAGCTCATCTGCTTGATCGACGTCCTCACCAGGGTCTTGACCTGACTGCAGTTTGGTGTAGTAAACGACTTCAGTCGGCAAATGCTCACCTTTGATGGACACTGGCACACTTGACAAGTGTGTTTTTAACGGATGAATTCCAGTTTCAACTGTACCGGGCAGATGGCAGACAGTGTGGTGTTGTGAAGGCAAGCGGTTTGCTGATGTCAACATTGTGAACAGAGTGTTCCATGGTGGTGATGGGGTTATGGTATGGGCAGGCATAAACTACGCACAACGAACACAATTGCATTTTGCATTTGAATGCAAAGAGATACCATGACAAGATCCTGAGGCCCATTGTCATGCCATTCATCCTCCGCCTTTACATCATGTTTTTAGCATGACAATGCAAGGGCCCCATGTCACAAGGATCTGTACACAATTCCTGGAAGCTGAAAAATGTCCCAGTTCTTCCATGCCCTTCATACTCACCAGACATGTCACCCATTAAGCATGTTTTTCATGCTCTGGATCGAAGTATACGACAGCGTGTTCCAGTTCCCGCCAATATCCAAAACTTCGCACAGCCATTGAAGAGGAGTGGGACAACATTCCAAAGGTCATAATCAACAGCCTGATCAAATCTATGCGAAAGAGATGTGTTGCGCTGCATGAGGCAAATAGTGGTCACACCAGATACTGACTGGTTTTCTGATCCACGCCCCTAACTTTTTTTTAAGGTATCTGTGACCAACAGATGCATATCTGTATTCCTAGTCTGGTGAAATCCATAGATTAGGACCTAATGAATTTATTTCAATTGACTGATTTCCATACACATTAACTTTAACTCAGTAAAATCTTTGACATTTTTGCCTGTTGCGTTTATATTTTTGTTCAGTGTATTTGTGAACATTCCCAAACCAGTCAAACCAGTCATAGAACATTTCCAAAATCAAAATTAAATGTAACCATGTTTGAACCTTTAGGAGACGTTCTGTTAAAAGTAATGAAAATAATGTTTTTTTGTTCCTTAAATGTGCTGAGAATGTTCCAAAGCCAAGCATCTATCCTTCACCATTCTCAGAAAGTTGGGGGAAGGTTGTATGCAAAATAGCCATAGGACAACCTTGCTCTCACCAAGTTCTAAGAAACATGGTTCTCAGAATGTTGTGTGCTCGAGGGTTTCAAAAGAGAGTGAGGGAGTTTACATGTACATTTCTATATGTTTGCCATGTGGATGATCAAATCAAATCAAATGTATTTAAATAGCCCTTCTTACATCAGCTGATATCTCAAAGTGCTGTACAGAAACCCAGCCTAAAACCCCAAACAGCAAGCAATGCAGGTGTAGAAGCACGGTGGCTAGGAAAAACTCCCTAGAAAGGCCAAAACCTAGGAAGAAACCTAGAGAGGAACCAGGCTATGAGGGGTGGCCAGTCCTCTTCTGGCTGTGCCGGGTGGAGATTATAACAGAACATGGCCAAGATGTTCAAATGTTCATAAATGACCAGCATGGTCAAATAATAATAATCACAGTTGTAGAGGGTGCAACAAGTCAACACCTCAAGAGTAAATGTCAGTTGGCTTTTCATAGCCGATCATTGAGAGTATCTCTACCGCTCCTGCTGTCTCTAGAGCAGTGGTTCTTAACCTGGGTTCGATCGAACCCCAGGGGTTCGGTGAGTCAGTCTCAGGGGTTCGGCGGAGGTCAAGACACACACCCGACTCATATGATTCGTGATGACACGCCCCGCTTGGCCATCATTGGCTGCAGGTGATCACGCAACATCGCTTGGCCTATCTGTGCTGCAGGGAATTTGGCGCGCTCAGTAGTCGAATTGTGACTGTTGTGATGGTACGTCGTGTGATTTCGATATAACTTCGCAAACTTTCCCCTGCTGGACGACTGTGTAAGTAAGATCGAAGATGTATCTGGAATCGGAGACATTTCTGTACCCGCGGAACTGAAGCAAGCAATTGCCACGCACTTAGATGAGCTTGCAAAGTCTCTCGACGGATACTTCCCTACAAGAGAGTCATATCCAGCATGGGTGAGACAGCCGTTCACGTTTAGTGTTGAGACAACAGATGTCAATGATGAATACCTCGATGAAATCATTGAAATTCAGCAGAGCCAGGTTCAACAGCAACTCTTCAGAACAACAACGCTCTCAACGTTTTGGTGTCAACAAATGGTAACGTACCCTGTTATTGCTAAGAAAGCTCTGGAGATTTTCATACCGTTTGTTACAACATATCTTTGCGAGCAATCCTTTTCGAGGATGCTGGACATAAAAACGAAGAAAAGGAACAGACTTTGTTGCGAAAATGACATGAGAGTGGCACTTGCCAAGGTGAAGCCGCGCATTTCTGAACTGGTCTCTGAAAGGCAACAGCAGAAGTCACACTGATTTGCAGTAAATATTCATTATTTTGTTTTTGTGTGAAAATCATGTTTTAATGGTTTTGTTCTTTGAACACTGATGTTGATGCACGGTTCATTTTGTGCACCAGTAAAATATATACCTATGTTTTGAATTTTATTTTTCCAATTAAGAAGGGTTCGGTGAATGCGCATATGAAACTGGTGGGGGTCAGTACCTCCAACAAGGTTAAGAACCACTGCTCTAGAGAGTTGAAAACAGCAGGTCTGCGACAGGTAGCACGTCCGGTGAACAGGTCAGGGTTCCATAGCCACAGGCAGAACAGTTGAAACTGGAGCAGCAGCACGGCCAGGTGGACTGGGGACAGCAAGGAGTCATCATGTCAGGTAGTCCTGAGGCATGGTCCTAGGGCTCAGGTCCTCCGAGAGAGAAAGAAAGAAAGAAAGAAAGAAAGCATACTTAAATTCACACAGGACACTGGATAAGACAAGAGAAATACTCCAGATATAACAGACTGACCCTAGCCCCTTGACACGTAAACTACTGCAGCATAAATACTGGAGGCTGAGACAGGAGGGGTCAGGAGACACTGTGGCCCCATCCGACGATACCCCCGGACAGGGCCAAACAGGAAGGATATAACCCCACCCACTTTGCCAAAGCACAGCCCCCACACCACTAGAGGGATATCTTCACCCACCAACTGACCATCCTGAGACAAGGCCGAGTATAGCCCACAAAGATCTCCGCCACGGCACAACCCAAGGTGGGGCGCCCATATGAATACTGGAAATAGAGGTGAGGCCTCTTACATACAAGCCTAAATGAGATGAGTGACTTTTGCTGTGCCAAGGACATTCATCTTATGTAACATTTCTTGTTTTGTTTAAGGCTTGGCTAAGGCTGATAACGGCCTATTGAACTTGTTTTGGTTTCGACCGACTACGCCACATTCAGACATATGGCCTTCTCTCTGCCTGTCCCATCATTCTAATAGCACTCCTCAAACAATCAATGCAGGATCTAATAGTTGGCTCTGATGGAGATTGCCACATTTTTCACAGGTACTGAAGAGCAAGCCAAAGCCCACCATCACACTCCATCAGGCATTATAGCGGTGGCCATATTGTCATCAATCATCACCTGCGATATATCACCCCCTCCATATAACATTAGCCCTCCCTGTCCAGAGTAATGGCCGCCGCTAGGATATACTCAGTAAATAGTGTTGATGTATTTTTTTGTGCTTGGCCAACCCAAAGGTATCGATCCTTGTAATTTGGTACATTGCTTAACCTCAGTGGCAGTGCTGGAAAAAAAATGCATCGACTTCTCCGAGCACTCAATTAAAGGGAATGGTATTGCCAAGTAGCTCCCGTATCCTCTGCTAGACGGACTGACCGCATCATCACACATCCATTGACGAGAGGACTACAGCCATCCAAAGCCAGTCTGGTCACTCCTGATCTAGTTGAGTTGTAGTTCTCTTGCACAAAGCCTCTTTTGCACAAGAGTTTGAAGTCCTTGTAAATGTAAGGGTCCTAATAGAAAGTAAATAGCTTTTTGTTGATAATGAAGATACTTTTTAGAATGTCAGCCTTTGTTGACGGTGCCAAAAGCAATTTGTTAAACATATTTGCCACCTAATAAATTGGAAACACTAGTACAAACAGAGGAGTACAAACAGTTGGAACAATTTTGGAAATATAATGCAGAACATTTTCAAATTGCTGCAAACATAGTCTCAAGCAAAAGCCCACTCTTACAGAAAAAAACTTTCAAACATACTTGCAGAAAGCAATGTGATGATATTGACTCTGGGCCCGTATCAATCAAAAATGGTTACCTAGGTTATTGGGGTGAGTAAAAGCAATATGTGCCTTGTGACACAAAAGTACAAGTTAGGATCCATATACTGTAATCAACAGCACTTTATTTACAATTTGAATCAGAAAGAAAGTAGCAGCATATTAATTCAGCTCTTTGATGCCCATGGAAGAAAGTTGTTTTGCCTTCACCCTTAGAACTCTCAGACCGTGGCTGTCTGTACTAGCTTGGATATGTTCCTCTCATATTGTACTTTCCATCACTGTTCAAGCAACTATGGTGGATCCGTAAACAGTTCAGCTAGGCTCGGCTCAGTAATGTGAAAAGGGTACGTGTAAAGGAGTTAAGAATGTACTGTAAGCTCGCTTCACAGCTATCTATAAATGGCGCCGATGGTATTATCCAATTGGATCTTTTTGTATAGCTCAATCGGTTGGTACGTTGTCAAGGAGGGCGGTCACATGTGTTTGTGAGCAGAGGATCACTAGATTGAGCTCGGTATGGGACAGGGACAGTGGAGGAAGCTACATTGTTAGCAGCACACTGACATTAGTTTCATATGCAGGTGTTTGTTAACTAGGGACCTCACAAGTCTGCCACTCACAAGGTTTACTCACTATCTTTTCCATCCACACCAGCGATCTGTTGTATCTGTGGTATAATTCAAAGTTGATGAGTAACACTCTCTTTCGGAGATTCTCTCAGGATCAGAGAAGGATCAGAGAAGTATGTTTAATTTTTGATAGTGTTGTGTTTGAACTTCCTCAAATTCAACTTCCTTTCTTCTTGTTGCCTGTGGAGTTTTCTCCGCTTTCTGTGAATTCCCCTTGTAACAGCGTGGCGCTCTGTCGGCTCCCATTAAAAGAGCCGTGAAAGCAAAAGGGAAAAGAGGTTTGGAGCGTTCTCCCTCTCCCCTGAGACCCCTGGAGTCTGATAGGCATGGCAGTTGATTCTCAAACACTCATGTCTTCCCTTCAAAACTTCATTACACCTTTTTCTTCTTCTAACCCCTCTCTCATTTGATCTGTTTGTTGGACTGTTCTCTCAGTCAATCTCTCTTTCCATTTTCTTCCTTAACTGCCTTTGTCTCACCTCTCTCTCTCTCTCTCTCTCTTTCTCCTCTCTCTCTCTCTCTCTCTCTCTCTCTCTCTCTCTCTCTCTCTCTCTCTCTCTCTCATTATTTTCTCTCTGAGTTGATAACTGGATTGATATGAGCTATGGTGTGTGTGTGTGAGTGTGTGCGGCTGTGTGCTTGTGTGTCTGTCTCTGTAAGTACGTGTGTTAGTGTGTCTGTTCATGCTCTATACTCTAAAGTGTGTGTACTCAACTCCCTGTCTTGTCTCGTGTTGCATTGACATCATTTGACCTCCACTCACAGCTTCCTCCCCTCACACCAACCCACTATCACAATTAGACACAAATTACTTATACAAAATTTGATACAGACACATTGTTGCCAATAGTGTTGCTATATTTCAGACCCTTCCAGTAACTTTTATTGGTAAAAGAGGCTAGCAACAAATTCAGCTACTTTTCAAGCTACCTTTGGGGAGTTTTGACACCAAGGATTTCGAAGGTTTTGATAGCATTTAGCAACTTTTCCCATTCAATAATGTTGCAAACGAGAGTGGGAGAAGCTGTCTGTGCAACAGAAGCCAGAGCAACCCAGCATATATAGGCAGAGAAGGACAAGGGGGCAAAAACACTACGTCTGGGACCGCAATTGTGCGCAGTAAGGCAAATTGGTGCTGTGACATCGTTGCGGCAAAATGTAATCTAGCGACTTCTAGCAACATATTAAGGAGCCAATAGTGATTCTGACTGAAACAGAAACGATAGATGGGAGGTTGGTTAGGGGGGTATAACGCAAAGGTCTAGCAAACCAAACATTGCATTTTGAAATTATGATAGACAACTTTAGCATTTTAGCTAATTAGCAACTTAGCAACCGCTTACTACTTTTTAAATACTTAGCTAGGATGTTAGCTAACCCTAACCTTAACCCTTTAACTACTTAGCTAGCATGTTACCTAACCTTAACCCTTGCCCCTTACCCTAAACGTAACCCTAACCTTAACCCCTAGCTTAGCTAACATTAGCTATCTAGCTAAAGTTAGCCATGACAAATTGGAATTCTTTATGAAGGATGTAGGCCTACTGGACACGTATGCGTTAAGAAATTGTGTGTCTATTTCACGATAATCTGTAATAGGGTGTTTATCACGCTATGCACTTTCTCTTGCCCTAGCCTCACCCACACGTATCATGCCACTCTGGGGTCAGGCAGGTGGCGGGCAGAAGGGCTAACCCAGGTCATGCATGGAGGTTTGTCCTCAGCCTGAAAACAAGACACAATCACAGCACACACACACACACACACACACACACACACACACATACACACACACACACACACACACACACACACACAGACACACACACACACACACACACACACACACACACACACACACACACACACACCACACCGGAGTGAACCAGCCAGGATGTGTCGGACTGAGAGAGAGAATAAGAGATGGGATGTGTGTGTGTGTGTGTGTGCATGAGAGAGAGAGAGAGGAATTGTGTGTGTGTGTGCTTGCATGCACGTGTTTGTGTGTTGCAGTATGGTCGAGAGAGAGGATTGTGGCTGTCTTCCCAACAGTCTTTCACATTAAGTGTCAGCTCCACTGTTAGCTTGTCCTTAGTCTGTGATATTGAGCAACTTGAGCCGCAGGCTCTGACATACACCTGTCTGTCAGCAGCAAACTAATAGCAGACTGTGACTTTACAGCTCATTTAAAGCTAATTTAAATTGTTTTCAAAAATCTTGTGGCAATATAGGTACCCACTGCCACTGCATCAGTTCATCCTATCCCACCTGAGGCTGCCGTTAGTTAGCTAAGATATAGTTTCCATGGCCAAGCAGCCACACACAAGCCTAAGATCACCATGTGCGTCCAAGCGTCGGCTGGCATGGTGTAAAGCTCACCGCCATTGGACTCTGGAGCAGTGGAAACGCGTTCTCTGGAGTGATGAATCACGCTTCACCATCTGGCAGTCTGACAGATGAATCTGGGTTAGGCGGATGCCAGGAGAACGCTACCTGCCCGAATGCATAGTGCCAATTGTAAAGTTTGGTGGAGGAGGAAAAATAGTCTGGGGCTGTTTTTCATGGTTCAGGCTAGGCCCCTTAGATCCAGTGAAGGGAAATCTTAATGCTACAGCAGACAATGACATTCTAGACGATTCTGTGTTTACAACTTTGTAGCAACAGTTTGGGGAAGGCCCTTTCCTGTTTCAGCATGACAAAACCCCCGTGCACAAAGCAAGGTCCATACCAAAATTGTTTGTTTAGATTGGTGTGGAAGAACTTGACTGGCCTGTATAGTGGCCTGACTTCAACCCCATCGAACACCTTTGGGATGAATTGGAACGCAGACTATGAGACAGGCCTAATTGCCCAACATCAGTGCCCGACCTCACTAATGCTCTTGTGGCTGAATGGAACTCCCCACAGCCTTTATATAACTAGGCAAATCAGTTAAGAACAAATTCTTATTTACAATGACGGCTGACATTGGCCAAACCCGGACGTGTGCCGCCCTATGTGACTCCCAATCACGGCCGGTTGTAATACAGCCTGGATTCGAACCAAGGTGTCTGTAGTGATGCCTCTAGCACTGAAATGCAGTGCCTTAGACCACTGCGCCACTCTGGAAAATGGAAAGCCTTCTCAGAAGAGTGGAGGCTGTATAGCAGCAAACAGGGGACCAACTCCATATTTTGGAATGAGATGTTCGACGAGCATTTTCATAATGCATAACATGCCAATAAAGCACCTCGAATTTTAATTGACAGAGAGAGCGAGGGAGAGAGATAGACACAAAGAGACAGAGAGACAGGTAAGAAAGAGAGAGATACAGCGAGAGAGTTGAAAAAGCTACCGAGCAATAGAACGAGAGAAAGAGAGGGCGGCATGGAGGCATGGGGAGATACTGCGGAGGGATTAATGATGTGAGGTCAGATCCCGGGCTTGTTTACACAGAACACACAGCTGGTTCCAGAGCAGTAATGAAGCCGGCCGGCTCGCCTGCTAGACAGAGAGGTAGCCAGGGCCCCCGACCAGTACCCACCCCCATAGACTGGGAGGGGGGAGGAGGGGAGAGGGAGCCAGGGTCCCCCCAACTGCCCTCACCACACATTGCATTGAGATAGGGAGTGGAGATGAAGAGGAAGGAGGGGAGAGACAGAGAGGAGAGGAAGGGAGAGAGTGGTTAAAAAGAGTAAATAGGGGGAGGGAGAGCAAAGGGGGTGATATAGTGTGATGGCCCAGGCCACAGACACACTGACTGCCCCCTCACTGTGCAGGGTCAAAACCACTAGTTCATAGGATAGGATGGAGTAGCTTCTGTATATTCATGTTTCTGGCTAAGCCGGCTGTGTGTCTGTTATCAAGGGCACAAATTGTTACACTATGATGATGTACAGTGCACACCAGGGGTAGGCAACAAGATTCAGCAGTGGGACGATTTTGGTCGGAGCGGATAATCGGAGGTCTGGAACATAACTTTAGTAATGTGTACACGTCAAATTGAAAATAACTATATTTCAAAATAACAATCATATATCTTGATTACATTGAGACACGATAACGTCTCTTTTTTTATTCGTGGGAATACTTGGTGAACGGATTTTGTAAATGAAACTCATTTTTAACTGAATTCCTGTTTTTTACCAAAAAAGAACCCTCACCCCACATAGCAAAATAAAACTTGCAGACCGGTTTTGGCTCGGACGCCACCTGTTGCCCACCCCTGCTGTACACTGATGTGTACTCGTTTTTTAAATGCATGGTCTGAAACTGCAATCATGGACAGCTCCTCTGTTACAGTATCTGTTTCAGGAAGCTGATTTTAGAATCCCCGCTAGGTGACCTGTGACTGGGATTGCTCATTGGCTGCTCTACAGTACTATTTAAAATATTGGCCAGTATGAAATCTGAGGGGGGAAGCTGTCTGACAGGGTCAAAGTTCAAAGAGCGCAAAGCGTCACCTTTCTCTCTCTCTCTCTCTCTCTCTCTCTCTCTCTCTCTCTCTTTCTCTCTCTCTCTCTCTCTTTCTCTCTCTCTCTCTCTCTGTCTCTCTCTCTCTCTCAGTCTGTCTCTCTGTCCCATGTTTACCCAACAGGGCAGGCCCGTCTTGTCCCACAGCGGCGGCCAGATAGACATGTCAGCCCCCGGCAACAGTAACCCGTAGAAACTCCCTCGTCCCCTTCCCTGGCGACACATTGAACTGACAGCTTACATCACAAGCCCAATTACAGACAGCAACACTGTCTCCTCAGCAACAAGCTGTCTGTGGCTATCTGACAGAAATGGAAGGAAAATAAAAGCCTGGGAAATACAAAGAAGTGACAAGCTATCTAAAACTGCCTCCTGCGGCCAACAATTAGGCCCATTTAGTGAATTGTATTGCCAGTGGGACTCCAAATGTTACATCTCTACTGATCATTTGTCTGAATTCATGCCGCACAACATCCATTCTGCTGTTGTCTACCATTTGTTGATATTTTGTGTGTGTGTGTGTGTGTGTGTGTGTGTGTGTGTGTGTGTGTGTGTGTGTGTGTGTGTGTGTGTGTGTGTGTGTGTGTGTGTGTGTGTGTGTGTGTGTGTGTGTGTGTGTGTGTGTGTTATGGATAGAATCAAATGACTTTAATCCACAAGGGTATAGTTTATTTCAGGAGTCATCGGAAATGACATCTCCTGTTCTTTCCTACATCAGTAACTCAACATCTCTGAGACATTTATTAGATAAACACCTAGGGAACACAGGGAACACATCTTTCATTAGCTCTAATTGAGCCATGTCTTGCTGTGGACCGCCATTGCTTCTACTTCCCTCCTCAACAGGTAAACCATTTCATTTGCCAACATACTTTCTCATCCCCTCATTATGCTGTTATATGAGTATGAGAAGGTCAATGTGCAGTGGAACATTCATCCAGTCATGGCTATACTTGATGCTTATGCAATGTGAGGCTCATGTGGGCTCATGTAATATGAAGCTCATCGTGTATGAGGCCCATGCTATATAAAAATCTCAGTGAGACATATCTGCTATGCAAGTGTGACTGTAACCCTAATTGAAAGGACAGGACAGTAAATGTCACCACTGTCTGATATGGTATGGGGTGCTGTGGTTTAACCTATTCATAATGCAACCGAATACTACATGATGTCAGCATTTCCTGATGGTTTGTATATAGAAATAGAATCTCTAGATAGGGCTTTCCCATTCAAGTGCCATAATGGATGGACTGGCTATGCCCGTTCTAGTCATTATATTTCTCTGGGCTTGTATGTCCTCATACGGAAGTGGAGATAAAGCTGAGTATGACAGCGGTGACTTTTTGCCTTTTCAAAACGCATTCATTTTGTGGATTCTTGACTAGAGACATTGTCTTATGTAGCAATTTTATCTGGTAATAATGTCAGTTTTGTCACTCGTTTTATCCAGCAATCCAAGAGTGTCTTCATCCACTTTATAACACACTATGTGTCTTAGTCATCATCTTATTGTCAGTACTGAGATCAGGGGTTAATGAGAAAAATATCCCTCCGAGAACTCACCACTGTAAAAATTCATGGGAATTCAGCTCAAAAACATACATTTCAAAATAAGGTTTGGAAATTGGTCCAAGCATGTTTCCCCTCAATGTTACCCCTGGCTGAGATAGGAGTGTTGTGATCCACTGTGATGCCTTGGTTGTGGTGCATCATGCTGTGGGGCCATTTCAACATTTGGGTTCAAGTCTCTACACATTAGTCTTTGTGGAAAGCGAGAGCTGGGTTTTTTGAACCACAGCAATTTTCCACATTAGTCTTTTCTCTGTTATAACATCGATTGACACGTTTGGCCATTCTCCATCCACCCTCCACCAATGTGTTTCACATGAGCTTGCATCTCTGAATTGACCCAATAGATCTTTAATTTTCCCTGGGTGCTCAAAACCGATTGGAACCTTTTTAGCAGCTCTTTTTAATGCCTTGTAGGATCAGCTTGAAGCTCTGAGCAAAGCTTTTACAGAAACTCTGACCTCTCGGACCTCTTCTTGTTGTGCATTGTTTATCTGTTTCTGAATTAGGCTTCACAGTGTAGGGTTAAGGAGGGTTAATGTTGAGCTTTGTTGTTACGTTTGAGTGCGCCAGTCTTCAATCATAACTTTTTATGCATCTTTCAAACATGGGTCATATTTTCCTGGTCAGATATGTTTTAGTGAGTCCATTGTCCTTATTTTAATGAACATTGGAAATAAACAGTGTACATGTTGTTAGTTAGATAAGTAACCGTTAGTTTACAGCGGTGCTTTAATCCCCTGATATGGATTGATCCACAATGGCTGAGAGCTCGGTTGAAGCTCTGATGCTGATTGGTGTTGACTGCTATCTGTACAGCCCCTGCTGATCTCTCTACAAGCCCCAGACCATAGAAGCCCCTACCCAGCCCTCCACAGTAGCCAGTCGATAGACATCCATGGCACACATGAGTGGTTGTGTCCCGGGCTGCTTTGGCAGGTGATGGAGAGGCTCTGTCAAGCTTTATGGAACAATAACGGCCATCTTACAAGCACCTGGAGATTGCCTTTGCTCTTAAACGATCACTGCAGAGCACGCCAATGCTCTTCTTCGGTGTACCTTATTTGGTATGTGGGAGAGAATTTAAAACATCCTTTATTGGCACAATTCAACTTATTTCCCTAGTGAATCCAAGGCCAATTGAAAACATGAGTGAGAGAGAGAGAAGGGGGAGAAGGAAAACTCAGATAGAGGCTTGTAGAGTTGGAGAATTGAGCATTTTTCAAACACCTGAAATAGCTTTTTCCTACAATCTAGAGCCATAATTCTATGTCTTATTCTGTCTTATTCAGTACATTTAGTCAAGTCTAGCAACCTTGACAGCTAAGATAGCTAGACAAGCTTCTATAACTTGATTGATAGCCTGAAATGGCTTAGTGTCACAGGGGTTGGGGAATGGAGACCAAGATGCAGCGTGGATAGTGCTCATTCTTAATTCTTTAATGAAAACACTACAACAGCAAAACAAGAAAACGACCAACAACTGTCCCGTCAGGTACTAAGACTAAAACGGAAAACAACTACCCACAACCCCAAAGGAAAAACACGCTGCCTAAGTATGGCTTCCAATCAGAGACAACGAAAGACACATGCCTCTGATTGGAAACCATACCCGGCCGAACATGAAATCCAACACATAGAAATAGATAACTAGAACAAACCCACATAGAAACAGAAAACCCCAAATACATACAAAACAAACCCCCCTGCCATGCCCTGACCATTCTACTATGGCAAATGACCTCTTTCACTGGTCAGGACGTGACACTTAGTAGCTAGTTATGAGTTTGGGGAGACTGGGAACCTATCTAGCTGGCTAGCTAAAGCTAACTTCATAAAATTGCTAGGTGGCTAGTATTACAGAGAAACAACAAAAACATATTTGTTTTATTTCTTCATCAGGAAGGAATCAATAGGCTACATAACTTGATGAAATTGATCACTGGCAGCTAAAGTCAATTCAACCACTCTGTGTGTCACTACACTCTCTCTCCTCCCCCACTGACAATGCACTAGAATATCTAGCATCCTGCCTAGGCATTTATTTTCTCTGTGCACCTTGGAAGGAACCACTTACTAGGGAGAATAGGGGGGACTGTCACGACTTCCGCCGAAGTCGGTCCCTCTCCTAGTTCGGGCGGCGTTCGGCAGTCGACGTCACCGGCCTTCTAGCCATCGCCGATCCACCTTTCATTTTCCATTGGTTTTGTCTTGTCTTCCCTCACACCTGGTTTCAATTCCATCAATTCCATGTTGTGTATTTAACCCTCTGTTCCCCCCATGTCCTTGTCCGGAATTGTTTCTTGTAGTGCTTGTGTATGTTATGCTGGTGGATACCGGGTTTTGTTTGACCCATTCATTGATTGTTCTGTTTACGGTGGTTTTTATGTTTATTAAACAACACCGTTGTAAATCTGTTTTCACTCTCCTGCACCTGACTTCTCTGCCACCAGTACGCACCCCGTTACAGGGACACTCTTTGCCTGGTCCAGTCAGTTTGCCCCCTCTGCAAAATACCACTGACAGATCTTATAAATAATTATGATAAAACGTAGGCTTAAAAATTACGTTTTGTAATTAATTCAACATCATATTTCTTTTGGACTGTACAAATCTGAGAGGGCACGTCCCTTTGTGCCCCCTATGGGCATGTCGCCAC
The DNA here is from genome assembly GCF_965601325.2 of Salmo salar. Taxonomy (NCBI): domain Eukaryota; kingdom Metazoa; phylum Chordata; class Actinopteri; order Salmoniformes; family Salmonidae; genus Salmo; species Salmo salar. The sequence goes on along the minus strand of NC_138305.1, from coordinate 77,771,198 downwards.
TGCCTGTATTTCATCCAAACCAACCCCAGTTCAACTTTATGAAAGAGAAACCCAAAATTTGCCAAGCAATTTGGATCTTTATTACGTGAGCTGGTGCCAACCCTGACTCATTGCCTTGCAAAGTAGACTTACAGGAAATGTAGCCTTGTCTGAACGCTTGAGGCTGTCATCACATGGATACTGTTACAGATAACATTTTGGTCAGTAAGAGAAAATGTCCTTTTTCTAATCATCATCTCAAGCCAGTCATCACATAGCAACCCAAGAATGGCAAAACCTATTTTTTCCTCTACTAAGATATTTTTCATTTCGTATGCATGACGCTGAATATTCTTGGTCGAAGGGAAAATGCTGAGTTTATGAAAACACGCTTTGGATGTTTCATGCCTTAAGCTGGCATCGTTTTAAACCCATACAGCTGGTTGGCCTTGAAGGAGGCTGCGTAAGTGATGCTTAACTGCCAAATTGGTTTTCAGGCTAAAATATTGTAGAAGTACTCGTGCGTAAGACATATTCCTGCTCTCTCAGCTTAAAAGGCTAGACCTTGGTGAATTCAGAGCGCTGTTGTACTGTCTGGACTTCTCTAGAGTACACTATACTCAGCTCCAAACTACACTAACACAATACGGTATGACTATCATTCTATAAACCAACATCACTCTGCTCTGGTACACTATAGTCATTATTACTGATCAAATGACTCTACATCTTATTACATAGTTGCACATATGCTTGAATGTCACACAGTTTAAAGTCCTAGCCTCACCCACACGTACCATGCCACTCTGGGGTCAGGCAGGTGGCGGGCAAAGGGCTAACCCAGGTCATGCGTGGAGGTTTGTCCTCAGCCTGAAAACAAGACACACACACACACACACACACACACACACACACACACACACACACGTCTTACGTTCTCTGCCTCTCTCTTTTGCTTCTCTCCCTAGTCAGTTTTCTCATGTTGTGCTATTTAAATGGTAACATTTGCAACTGCTTCTAGGTGATGTTGTCACACTTCTCATACACCACACACGCACACAGACACAGGCAGGCATAATCATTACAGCATGGCCAGACTCCCCTAGTTGCCTTGAACAGCCTATAATTGAGGAGAAAAAAATCAAATATATTAAAGCAGACAGAAAATTACTATCACTAACAGCTAAGATGAAAATTCACAATATTCCCTTCTGCTATTTGTCTTCATATTCTGATGTAGATATGCTTCTGAGTTCTTTCCCTATAATGTATTACTAGTCAGTTGGTGCTCTAATCAATCCTAACCGGTGATAAGTCGAATTTTCGTCTTACAACAGAAAATCCCAGATTTGACTGAACAGGGTCCTAAGTACCATACATACAGTACAAACCTCAGATCTGAGCAGGATAGTGCCTGGTCTGGTCTGGCCAATCTGCTGCAAAGAGGCTGTAAATATAGTGAGATCTTTAACCTCCTCTCAGTCCTGTTGGGTTCAGACATTCTGCTTTAGATCAAACTGACCCAGACTTAGACCCAGAAGGCAACTTGCTGCAGCCGAGTAAAGCTCAAAGCGGCATTGTTCTCAGTTGCCCTCTCCAGGTGGATTTAAAGAGCCGTGTGGCCGGGGCACTCTGCTGAAAAGGCAGAGGTTAAGTTTTCGGTGACCAGCACCGCAGTGCGGTGAGACCAGGTTCTGAGCCTCTGATGTCAGAGAGGGTGGCTGATGGACTTCCTACAGGGAGACTGTTGGAGGCTTTGTCAACATTCGTTAGCCTGGTCACAGATCTTTTAAATAGGATAATTTAAAGTAAACAGACAAACACAGATCAATGGCCAAATGACAAGACATGCCTGTGAGCCCCCCCCCCCCCCCCCCTCCACACACACACATTATGCTAATGTTAAACTGTAGAGGAAGAGGGAGAGGGGCAGGGAGAGGGAGAGAAGAAAGTTGTACAGCACATGTAATTGACAAGCTTGGGAGAAGAGGGACTTTTTTAATGAAAAATAATTATGGTGCTCTTGCGTGTGTGTCTGAATGCATTGGTGACAGAAAGGTGATGCTGCATCAGCTGTATAATTGCAGGCATAAATCATTGCCATACCATACCATGCACATCATCTTTTGAGGTTACAGTATGCTTCAGGTATCCTGCTGGTCACAGACGTCAGTTCAACATCTAGTTTTTTTTTATACATTGATTTGTCAAATAATCTGAATTCAACGTGAAATCAACAAAACATTTCAACATGTCATTGGATTAAGGTTAAAAGGTAGATGATAAAATGACAGATCCAAATTCAAATCCAATCAGTTTTCCATGTTGGTTCAATGTCATCACAGAATTATTTTTGTTGAAATGACGTGCGAAAAATGTTGGTTCAACCAGTTTTTGTGCAGTGGGATCAGTCTGTTTCTTCACTTCAGCAAAAGATTATAAGCAAAAAAAAGATTATAATGTGCTGTTCACCAGACAAGGTGGATTCATAAATGTTACATTACACACTATGTGACTTAATGTCTGCCCTTCAACAGACTCACTGTATGTGAAGCAGATGAAGATCTTACAGTAATAGCATGCCCAATCTCACCCAAGGTCAGTGCTTATAATGCTACACATAGGATTAGCGTAGGCCTGAACAGAATGTTTAGAGCCCTAATAAACTGCTCTTTGGACTTGCCGCAGTAGGAGTATGTAGGGATGTCAGTGGTTGGTGCAATGTAGGACTGAAAGTGGAGTCACACACACACACACACACACACACACACACACACACACACACACACACACACACACACACACACACACACACACACACACACACACACACACACACACAGATATTAGCAGTGATGGTGAAATTCTCACTCCTTTCTTTATCAATCCTCTATTTCTCTCTCCATTTCTCTTTCTCCGCCATTTTCTCTCCCTGTCTCTCTCTCTCTCTCTCCCTCTCTCTCCCCTATCCCCTCTCTCTCTCTATCCATCCACTTCCCATTTGCCAGCAGTCCCAAAAGCCCTGGAGCAGTGCTACTTTCTTCCCACTTGCTCTTCATCATTCCGAGAAGTGAGAGACGGGAGATGGGAAGATCATGTTATCGAGCAGAGAGTATTAATGATGACGAGGGCTGTTTCTGAGATGTACAACTCTGGGTGATGAAGGTCTGGCCGGGAGGCATTTCACATTAACCTTCTGTCTCAGACAGGCTGGGGAATTAAGACATGATGTTATTAAAGCCAGAACCAATCAAACCTGACAACGTTAAAGTGTGGTGCGCCGGAGCACGGGCCCTTAGCCAATCATGTGTTGAATGAAGAGTGTTGCCTCATCTTATCTATTGAAAAGGTTTCCAATAAGTTTTTACATATAGCCTACCGTTCTCCTATGTTATAAAGGTAATTTGTATATTATAGTGGACACATTAAACTACTTCGAATTATAGCCTTATCTCTTGCAATTGTTTATTGCACAACAGCATTGAATCTTTTTCTATGACAAATAGTCATGACTAGGGTTGCACATTTTGGGGAGTATTCAGAGGTGGAAACTTTCCGTGGGAATTAACGGGAATATATCGGAATTAACAGGAATATACAGGAATTAACGGAAATATATGCAAATTATTATTAGCACCATTTAAATGTGGATGTTTTTTGCATATTTACCATATCATATGGAGACAAACATAAACCTTTTACCTTATCATAAGTAGACATAATTGCAAATTATGAAATCCTTCCAATAGAAATAAAAAATAACTATTTTGTTACAAATTGAACTTTAATTACCGTAAATTCCAGACTATAAGCCGCAACTTTTTTCCCAGGCTTTGAACCTCGCGGCTTAAACAATGACGCGGCTAATATATGGATTTTTCCTGCTTTCAAATTTTTCTTCTCCAAAAAAACACATTCTGTGACGTGCTCAGTTTTTTGGCGGCATGAAGCTTTCATTAGACCAATGAAATTGCCAAACAGGTTAAGGTCAAACAACTTTTTTGTTTACTGTTTAGATTAAATCAAGCGCTCTCAAACTTAATTTGTTACAATGTACCGGTAGGCATCTGCGGCTTATAGACATGTGCGGCTTATTTATGTTCAAAATAATATATTTTTTTTAATTCAGTGGGTGCGGCTTAATTCAGTGGGTTCGCTTAATAGTCCGGAAATTACGGTAAATGAGTTGACTCTTCACATGGGATGATTTCATTGAACAACAAAAGAAAGGGAATATTGAATGATCCCCAATGATCCATCGCATCTCCCAAAAACATTTTCGACATACATCTGTAAAATTATAGTCTAGAAACTAAAGCTCTGGTTGTCTTCCTCTCAGGCTTCCATGTCTTCTCGGTGGACCTCCTCAATGTCCACCTCTTGAACATCAGACTCTGAGGCCTCATCTTCACTGCCACTTTGTTGAGGATGGCTCGTTGTCAGGCTTTAAAAGCCTCAAATTTGTCCGGATGGCCACCAACTGTTCAACCCTTGTATTGGTCAGCCTGTTGCATGCTTTGATGTCTGTGTTCCCAAACAAGGACCAGTTGCGTTCTGGGGTGGCTGATGTTGGTGGGATTTGGAGGATGATGGAGGGGAAAGAGCTTCAGATCCACAAAGTCCCTTCCACCAGGTGGCTGATGAGAGATGTTGGCACGACTGCCATATTGCATCTCCATCCCAAAGCCCTTGCTTGGAAGTGCACTTCGCGAGACTGCCAAGAACCTTGCCCTCATCCAGGCCAAGGTGGCAAGACACGGTAGTGATGACACCATAGGTTTTGTTGATCTCTGCAGGATGTTCTTGACAGGATGTTCTTGCCAGCATACTTGGGGTCCTGTATGGGCTTCAGGCAGAAGTCTTCACACTTTTTGATGTATTTCAGAACTGCAGTTTCCTCTGCTTGGAGGAACAGTGAAGTGGTCAGGGCAGCACGGATTTCTTCTCTTACATCTGCAAGCAGAGTCTGAACATCAGACAGGATGGCATTGTCTCCCTCAATCCGTGCAATGGCTACTGCTATCGGTTTCAGGAGTTTCAAGCTGCTTACCACTCTCTCCCAAAATACATCATCCAGGAGGATCCTCTTGATGGGGCTGTCCATATCAGCAGACTGTGATATGGACATTTCTTGGAGAGACTCCTTCCCCTCCGGGAGACTGTCAAACATGATGACAACACCACCCCAACGGGTGTTGCTGGGCAGCTACAATGTGGTGCTCTTGTTCTTCTCACTTTGCTTGGTGAGGTAGATGCTGCTATAAGTTGATGACCCTTCACATACCTAATCCTTTCCTTGGCTCTCTTGTAGAGTGTATCCATTGTTTTCAGTACCATGATGTGCTTGAAGAGCAGATTCAATGCATGAGCAGCACAGGCAATGGGTGTGATGTGAGGGTAGGACTTCTCCACTTTAGACCAAGCAGCCTTCATGTTCGCAGCATTGTCTGTCAACAGTGTAAATGCCTTCTGTGGTCCAAGGTAATTGATGACTGCCTTCAGCTCATCTGCAATGTAGAGACCAGTGTGTCTGTTGTCCTTTGTGTCTGTGGTCTTGTAGAATACTGGTTGATGGGTGGGGATGATGTAGTTAATTATTCCTTGCCCACGAACATTCAACCACCCATCAGATATGATTGCAATACAGTCTGCTTTCTCTATGATTTGCTTGACCTTCACGTGAACTCTGTTGAACTCTGCATCCAGCAAATGAGTAGATAAAGCATGTCTGGTTAGAGGGGTGTATGCTGGGTGAAGAACGATCAGAAATCTCTTCCAATACACATTGCCTGTGAGCATCAGTGGTGAACCAGTTGCATTCACAACTCGAGCAAGACATTCATCAGCATTCCTCTGACTACGTTCATTGAGTCAAAAAACCTTCTGATTCCAGGAGGACCATGAGCTGTTGCTATCGATAAGGTGTCTGACTCATCATTTTCACCTCGAATAGAAGTAGAGGGAATTTTGTCAGAGGTTGCTTGTTGTGAGCGCTGAGGGAAAAAAATGAGTAAAAAAAACAAAAACAATTCCATTTACAGATAAATAGTTAAGCAGTTAGATTAAACAACTCCTTTGTAAGATAAATGTTTTAAAATTAAACATGTATGGAAACAGGTGAATTAACACTCCTCAGTTAGCAGACACAAGCAAGCTAAACCCCACATGGTAGCAAAAACTAACTAGCAGAAATTGCTCACAAGTTAGAAATAGTTGCTGTTGGCTACTATTTACTAGTTAACAAAAAATCATGTCATATAAAATATATTCACCCCACCCAGTATTGTAATCAAAACTTACCAGAAAGCATGTAGTCCTTGGCTCAGACAGTGTAGTAGTGTGGGCTAAATAGCATGTCATTAGTGTGCAAGATCTTGAGAATCAGCTGTACATGTGACGTAAGAGTGCACTGCACGTGTGATGGAAGAATGGACTGTCCATGCAGAGGACTGCAATTCAATTGAATTGGGGATATTTTAACCAAAATATGCCACAAGACCTAGAATTGCCTTATGTGTATCCCACAAAAAGGGTTCATTGTTATAAGCTAACTTTTTTGATACATTTCAGCAAAATTCCCAAAATTCCTGGGCTTAATTTCCCATGGAAAATGTCCAGAAAAATTACGGAAATTTTTGTCATGACCCATTGATAAAACAAGTTGGCTATAACTTTGTTTTCACAGCATAAGTCTGAATTCATCCAAACATCATTAGGTCGTTCTGCCGTCCCTAAAATCATGCCACATTTGTGATAACATTACGCAGGCTTCATAACTTATGGTTCTAAGTGAAGTGTGAGTGTCATCAACCTGCATCCAGTACATAACTGAGCTGTCTCTGTACCAGCCACCAAGAGGCATGTGGTAAGAGTCAAAGCCAAACCCTCTCACAGAGCCCCTCTACACCCCAAATCCCTAAATTAAATGCCTGATTTAGAGAGAGCCAACGATTAATTTTCACAGAGGCAATTTCATCTAAATAAATATGACCTCGGCACACTCTGTCATGTGTATGCATCAGATGTGAATTTGAGCAGATACAGTCCCCTGGAAATTAGCTCACCAAAAGCTTAGCTCACCAAAGGATAGTAGCGAACCACAGACTTGTCTTGAGCATTACAATCTCATACAATAACACTGCTGGGGAGCTTGATGAGGAAGCAGGGAAGTGAATCAGGGAACCAGGGAAGCGGATTCATTTGCATAGCATTATTCTGGCTAGGTGGTGTTTGTTCCTGCCATGTTCCGCTAGTCTAGTGATAGCTTTGTCTTCCACAGACTGTCGGACACTGAAGCTAATCACAAACGCTAACCCCTCTAAAATTACAGTACCTGAATGATACCTGCTTCAGTCAGTCCTCATGTGGCCTGGCTATGAATCTCCCAGGCCAATGAGATTAGGAGTGAGATGAGATTACACAGCAAAATCAATGGTGTACATTTAACTCTGAAAGTGACAAATGTATACTACTGTAAATGAACTTATGAGTCCCACTGAACTGGTGTTAAAATAACACTTTTTAATGTGTTAAATATTTAACTCTGTTGCAGTGTTCCCCATTCAACTCTTAAAGTGTTCAAATGAAATTGATTGTGGTGTTTGCATAGCTCTACTGTAGAGTAATACGTAACATCTACAGGACAGTGTAAAGCATAACACTTGATTTAAAGTAAACTGGACTCTCTTTGCTAAGTGCTGACGCTGTTACACTTTCTCAGTTTAACATCTGTAGTGTTACAGTAAAAAAAAGAGTGTTTTAACACAGTATGGTGTAAAGCCTAATTAGCATATTCCCCAGGGTGCATTTTCTTTTCGAGTGAAGAGTTACCAGCCCATGACTATTTGTTAGTGACAGAGACATGGTTATTGAATTATTTCATTTTAAAGGCCTGTGGCTTTCATCAAGTAAGTACCTTGGTGAATGCTATCATTAAAATGAAGCTGTATGACAATACATACATCCTAAGGCCTTAGTTTTATGGCCTAGGTTTTCCCTAACACAGTAGTGCTAGGAAACTCCTGGTTTTCATGCCTGCAAATCATGTTATGCTGGCTTGCAAAGTGATGTGTAATTCCTGTTGGAATCCAGCTAGAGTTAGGATATCCAGCAGTTGGAATTTTAATTCACCTGCAACCTGCATTCAGAGTGACTGTCAGGATTAGGAAAGTTGATAAGAAGACTACCTAAACCATTTATACTGGAACAATCATTTCAGTAACGAGTGCAATAAATCTAACTAACTGATTGGATTCGTTTAGAAAAAGGTATGTTATTTATTTTTGTGTAGCATAAGATGAATCAATCAATCAATGTACATGCAAAAACACAGAAAATAAAAACAATCCTAAAAAATCTACTTGCCATAGAGCATGCTGGGAAATATGTTAATGATGGGTATGGTTTTGATAGGACTGTTTTACTCTCCAAAGTGGTAAACAGTAACTCTGGTTATTTACACCACTGAGTATTAATTTCACTTTTACCAAGTTAATTTATCTCCTGAATCAACACTAGAAATGTTACAAAGAAAAATCAACACTGGCCAATTTGCTGTGTGGATACATGATGAGATGCTGATACATAGAGGCTGATCTGTCTGTCTCTTACTGTCATGCCCTGACCATAGAGAGCCCTTGGTTCTCTATGGTGTTTAGGTCAGAGCGTGACTAGGGCGGTGTTCTAGTCATTGTATTTCTATGTTGGTGAGTTGCATGGTTCCCAATTAGAGGCAGCTGGTAATCGTTGCCTCTAATTGGGGATCATATTTAGGTAGCCTTTTTCCCACCAGTGTTTTGTGGGATATTTTTTTGTTTAGTGCATTTGTGTGCTACGAAAGGCACGTTCATTTTGGTCTTTGTTGTTTTGTTAAGTTTCACTTTAAAATAAAATATGTGGAACGTGACATAAATATAAAACATATATTTAGTATATTCAGTGTGTAAATGAAACCCACAACCATGGTGCTGTCAATACCATGCCCATTTCCAGAGATTTCACTTAAACATACTCAACATATATCATTAATTTAACAGCTGTACATGCACATTAGTCACAGACTAATATACTCTAAGTTTATAAAGGTAAATACACATTGTTGATGCCTTTTGTCGGATTTTTCCCTACAAAGCTTTCATGGACATTTTCGCTTTGAGTCCTGAGTTGTTAAAAGCCTCTTATGAAATACAATGGAGGATGATAAGTAGGTTAATAGTAATCACTTGTTTCAACAAAGCTCAAAATAAGTTATTATCCATTTTGTTTTCCTCCCAGGATTATTCACATTTCCACATAATTATTTATTCTCAAGGCAAATGTAGAACGCCTTAATTTAGCATTGGTGTATTCCCTGCTGTTCAGGCTTCGTTAGGAGGTTAATTGAATGAAAGCAACTCTAATTCACTGTCAATTAATTAATTAATTGATTAAAGAAACACAGGACCAAGACAGTGTTCAGTCGGAGCCAGAAGCAGTCTGTTATTTTAAAGGTTTGAGCAAACCATTGTTGTTGTGACACGTTTATTCTTTGCCCATCTAAATCGGTTGATATTTTCTCTCAATATTAATATTTGATGTAGATTTGATGTGTATATTCTTTATATAGATAACCATCATATATAGTAGTATCTCTTACTGTTTTACTTGATAAACAGAACCGATACTGTTTTCTCTTGATTTGACCCTTCATGAATGACACAACACTTGTGAATATGGTGGCTCTGGTGTCTGGTGGTTATGATGTGTTTATTAGGCAGATTATCATCCTCCAAATGGCATGAATACTGTATTTAATCTCTTAATAGTATAATCAGAACATCACATTAATCATGCCTTAATGATAGCCATCATGTCAACAACAGTGAGAGATATCTGAGCTAAAGACTGTTAAGAGATTACGCTCCATATCATCACAGTATTCCTTTCATCATCTGCTACCATCATCTCTGCTGTCAACATAAACACTCAACGTCAACAGCTATACAGTACTGCAGTGTCGAGATAAGACTTGTAGCTACTGTACTTTCTGAAACTTGAAATACTGCTCAGTACGGTACTGTTTGTTGTAGTCTACCTGGAGTGCCAGGTGGGCGGGGTTTGCACTTTTTAGACTTTTCTATTTGTTCCATTGCATCAGGCAAGCTCAATCAAGCACTGGTACAGTATATATATATATAAATAAATACAAATAGTATTTTGAACCGACGTACTAATCCAAGGCTTTGGAGATGGAATTAAGTGCAGCCTGTTTGTCAAACAAAAACACATTATTTCCCAGATATTTCATAATTTGAGCCATTTTATTGTTACTAACTCGCCCCTATTGTCACAGATCCCCCCAGTACTGCTGCTCATTCTGTTCACCAGTTCCAGAGGTCGACGTCACCGTCCTTTTAGGCTGCACTGAACCGTGTCGTTACGCACACCTGGTTCCAATTCCTCACTGATTGTGTTTGTATAACTGTGCCCTTTGTGTCCCCATTGGGCTGTCGATTATTGTTCCCATGTCTGTTGGTCTTGTGAGTACCTATGCGTTGTCTCAGCCTGTGCTGCATGGGTCTCATCCCGTATCGTGCTACGAGGTTTACCCTCGCTCTTTTGTTTGGGTACATCCCAGTGTTTTGTATACGTGTTTGTTTTGGGTGTATTAAAAACCCAGATGATGTATTCCTGCGCCTGTCTCCAAATCCTTTACACCAGCGTGACACCTATATTTTCCACAGTGCCTTGGTTTTAAGTGCTACCGCTTACTTGGCAAATAGCTCAATATTGGCGGTGTGTTTATTAACGGTTCACTGAACCAATCAATTTTCCAAGAATTCATTCAAGGTTACATTACTCACCTGCAGCTCAGTTCTTTGTCAATGTATAAGGTTATTAAAAAGCTAGTAATATTTAACATACAGGGTTGACCATGTGCTCATCCCTCGCCAGGCAACTGTGAAATTACATTTGTGTGTCAACAAAAGAGTGCCTTAGATTGACTCATTCAGACTCACAGGCCTATTTTCCAATGATTCCTCCTCACAGAATGGTTGATTATACAGTATTATCTCTACCTACATACACCATCCCTTTAAATACCTTCTCTAATACTACTCTCTGATGTGCTGTTGACAACCTTTTATTAGTATTTGAATTGACAACCAGTTGTAAGGCTGGATGGACATGGTTAGTGTGGGTGGCTAGCTGTTGCTGCTCACAAGCGGGTCCATTAGCCTATTTACGCGCAGGATATTTATAGGGCACCTTGAATGTGGTCATGCGGCAGATGATTCTCGTTGCTGTCCCGCTAGCAGTGATTAATACCCTTAATCCAGTGGGGTTTATCAGGAGTCCGGCAGCTTCAGGACCAGTGTCATTGCAATTAAAGCCATGGCAGAGGGAAGAAAAAGAGGCAATGACTATCTGCAGATTACAGACAGGGTTGGGAATGTGTCTTGGAGAAGGCTCTGCTCAATTCAATTAGTTAATCACCTCCACTTCTCATTAGGAGCTGCTTTTGTTCCACTTCTCATGTCTTCATGTTTTTTTTTGCCTGTACGGGCAGATAAAATATGACAGCTCGAAAAAGCAGAAGACAGAAGCCGAACTGCTTGGGCTTCGGCGGTTGGCGGTTTTGAGAAACCTCATTAAATTGTGGGAGAGGAACGACAAGAGGAGGAGATGGGAGGATGGGGCATGGAAAAGTCAGTCAGCTGAAGAAGAAGCAATGTCTCGTGGGAGAAGAGAGGCGAGAGGTGATGGGCACAGAGGAGAGCGAGAAGAAAGGAATTATTATTAGCGGGCTTTATAGAAGTGGTTTAATGGTTCTACTGTCCGTGGGTCTTGATACTTATAACAGGACCCATCTTAACAGGACCCTCTTAACTCCAACCCAACTTACTACAACTCTCTGACTGAATGTTTTAGTGGGTCTATCAGTGACTCCAGTCTTACTGCCTGACTTACCAGTCTGGAGTGCGTTTTGTTAAAGTTTCGTAGCTAACGTCATGGTACTTCTGTTCATAGGTATCATACCCATAAGGGGCACAGGGGCGCGTGCCCCCTCAGATTTATCTTGTTAAAAAAGAAAACAACAAATTCTAGCCCCCCTCTGGACCACCCCCGAGCCATCCTCAGACTTTGTGTCCCTTCAGATTTTTGGGGTGCATGATACCCCTGCTTCTGTTTGTTCATACACAGAAAAACATCACACACAAACACTGACACGTGTCATTTTGTATTTCGCTTCGACAACTCAGACCCACGCCACTCGTAGAACATAACAATCATTGATTTCCAACTGTCACTCTCTCACGCTGGGATGTTGAGAGAAATTAAGTGACAAGTTTGTTAGGGATATTTTCTGGAAACACCCCTGACTAGTCTACAAATCACACAGCTTTACTCCTTTGTCCAAGGGTGTTCCTTTTAGACGTTAGCAGTCAGACTCTAGCTCTACTACCTCTACTAGTCTACAGCTTTAGAATGGGACTACTGGTGTGGCTCTGTGTTGACTGTCTAACTCAGGTCTCTTCACTGTGTGCTATTTGGCTCCTGTAGAGGGGACGCAGAGATGACAGGGGCTTGAAGTATATATGTGGTAACAGTCGGGCCCGCTGGCAGCTGGTAACAAAGATGGAAAGAGATAGAGAGTAGGACACAGAGCGTGAGAGGCAGGTAGGGAGGGAGAGAGGTAGGGAGAGAGAGAGGAGATATAGAGAAATGTAGGGGTGTAATCAGAAAGAGAAAGAGAGTGAAAGGACAGAGAGACAGCAAGAGAGGGGGACATTGAAGTCAGGGCACCTACAAGGAAGTTTATTCGTCCGTTTGCCAATGGTCAGCGTGCATCATTGTCATGTCTTCAGGAGGATTAGACAGAAGCGTATTTTGACACAGCCACATGTACCGTGTTGCCTGGTTCTGTGTGCATACTCAAACAGAACCATATGCTGCTATGTAAATGGGATACAACCTATTTTTGAGTCGAGATCACTTTCCGAGTCAAAATGCAAGCCGAGATCTAGGCAACATTAACATATTAAAAACAGTACTGTAGTAATGAGGTTTGTGCAGTAGGCTATATATTGTATATCAGACCATATTGTAAAATTATATTTAAACATTTGAGGTAGGCTATATGATCACACCGGTAATAAATCAGTTGTTGAATTACTTGTGAGACACAGCTGAGTGAGCATACATTTAAATAATTACATTTTTTGTTGGCTGATGGAGCCTGATGGTCAGTGTGCTGATGGAGCCTGATGGTCAGTGTGCTGATGGAGCCTGATGGTCAGTGTGCTGATGGAGCCTGATGGTCAGAGTGCTGATGGAGCCTGATGGTCAGTGTGCTGATGGAGCCTGATGGTCAGTGTGCTGATGGAGCCTGATGGTCAGTCTCAGTGGAGGGAGAGGGCAGCGGACTGAGGGTCCACCTCTCAAAGTCCCTCTCCTCTCCCTTTCTTCCACTGACTCTGACTAAAAAAGGGAAACCGTCTTCCAGATGATGGCAAAATTTGAGTCGCACCGCATTACTTCTGCCTCATGCACAAATTCATGTTGTTACTCCTATGACCAGAGAAAGTGAAATATTCCTCGATATTAAACGCAAACCTATCGATACACTTTCCTACTCATTCATTGCAGCTGCAGTGCTGGTTGTAGCGTGAGTGGAAGTAGGGAGAACGTGCATTTTATGGTTTATAAAAGTGTTGAATAGAAAGTGTTGACAGTGCTGAGTAAAAACTTAAACATGAACTCACTCATAAAAACAGCAGCTCTTTGCTGTATTTGTTGAGTCTCTCTAGTCATGGTTTAAAAATCTCACAGTATCAACTTTGCTGTAGATTTCTTTTACGCCTGCTACGATACTGAAGACAGGTAATGCAGCCATAATCAGACGCCTCATTCACACCGACAGCATCATTGCATTTTAGTACACCAGAAATACATTAGTTTCCAATAGAACGATGCATTTGCCTTGCAGCATTGCGTTGCAGAGGCAGTTGCAGAGGCAGTTGCAGTGCGTTCTGTGTGGTGCATACGTTGGATTTATCGACCATATGCATCACATTGTATGCGTAGAAGGCTTGACAGAAATGGTAGCAGAAGGTGAATATTGAACTTTTGTTGCACACATATCCAGATGATGCTGCGTACCATTTTGCGCAATGACGTTGTAGGTGTAATCGAGGCATGAGCCATCTGATTGGCCAGTGGTAGGCCAACCAGTGCACGTATGACATGGTTAGAAATGTATATGTTGGATTCACGTCTCCATCTCAACCAAACATTTAAAGAACTAGGACTAAATCAAATAAAACATGTAAATACACTTTAATCTTAGTCCTATTTTTAGCTTTGAGTTTTGGTTGAGATGGATACGTGAATCCAACATGTCAATTATTAATTTGTAGACAAACTGGAATTAAAGCCAGACTAAGTCAGGCGGCACATATGGAACTATCCAAGGAGAAGATACAGCTCCTTCAAATGTTGATATGTTGTTACCTTGACAACCAAACACAATTCAATACCACAAAATATCATTACATTTTAAATCAACCAGAGCTTGAAACCCTAGGCCTATTGTCTGTTTTAGTTTAATTCTGGGTTGAATTGAAACAATAGCTGTTGATTACTTTGAAAATGCTATATAGGCCTAAATAGCATCATTGATGATATGAGTGATAAAGTATGGTCCCATTTCATTGTCTCTGTTAAACCTACCCTTTGGAATGACTTTGATAGCAGTAGTGAATCTATTTAGTTTTTAAGTGGCGATCTCTCAACAATCATTCTCATGATAGCACATTGGTAATAGTCAGGGACAAATATCATAGCAGGGCTTGGTTAAAACCCTGAATACAAGACCAAAGGGTAGCTGCAGATAGATCAATACTCCAGTAGGAGGTGCTGAGCAGCCTATACATTTTTTTCTGATAGTGAATATAACGTTGAAAATCTGATGTTGTTTTAAAGTTATAAATTCAACATATTTTGAAACACGGTTTGTCTATATTGAAATTTGGTTACCACGATGACATAATCCTGTGACCCTCAAAACAACAGTTTACGTTGATGACTTTTTTCGAATCTAATGTATTTTCCACTAAGATTCCACGTCACAATAAGTTGATAAATTGCATTGAAACATCATTGATTCAACCAAACACAATTCAATATTAATTAAATAACAGTAAATAGCCTAAAGTTCTTACAAACTAATGTAACATTCAACCTTAGGAATGAGTAACACATCCATAGCCACATTTTGAGGTTACTGTAACAACAGTATACATTTCCTCTTACGTAGGTCTAATCATGTAAAGCGGGCATGTTCAAGATAGCATGCATAGGTCATTGCAGGTCTGTGGAGATTGTCACAATTGCTGAAATAATCTTGAATTTTGACGATCACTTACACAATGTAATGTAATCTCAACTGCAATCCAGGTCATTTGGTTCTGCTATTAGAGGAAGCAAAGTGATTATTCTGTTGTATAAATAAACAAAATATCTGACATTGTACTCCATTTGAACTTTGCTGTGCTTTTAAATGGTTGAAAGTGCAGTGATAGACATTTGTGAACGACCGCCTTGATTTGGTCTTATGTAGCAAAATGGTGTATTTTACATTGGATAAAAGCAAAGACACAGAACTACAAAATGATGTATCATACACTGCATTTGAGGAACAATGAGAAAGTGATTCTGCTTTGAAAGTTGAAAAACTTGTAACCTCGCTTTTGAGAAAATGGGCTTTGAATATTTTGGTACCTACTGGAGAGCTCTTCTTTGTCTACACCCATTCAGCATCATTCACACCCTCTTAAGCTTTAGCCCCTACCCAAAGTCTGACCATTTTAATCGCCATAGCAGAGCTGGTTAGGCTATTTTCATGTTATCCAGAGCACTGGTGACTGTAACTGTGCTGCTGGCAAACAATTTAATTATACTTTTTTGCTGATGTTTACTGACACTGAGCGTTGAGCATTTATAAATTCATCAGTTGTTTTGTGCTCTGGCACACTCAGACAAGAGTGCTCTGAAATTGGAGTGGATGGCCAGACTGAATTTACCAACGCACCCTAAATGGTTATTTGATTAGTGGAGTCTTTCGTTAAGACATGTAGCTAGCTAGGTAGCTAGCTAAACAATGAACCATAATCCCAACTCATGGCGTTACTACCCTGCATGAATCTGCAGATAGCTACCCAACCAGGTTCAATGTTAGCTAGCTAACATTAGGCTATAACTAGCCAAGCAAATGGCTCTGAGATACGAATAATAAGATCATACACGTAACGTTAGCTAGCGAACCAGCCAGCTAATGTTAGCTAGCTAACAGTACACTTTAACTTGAAATGAAACCACTTTCTGTCAAAATAAGAAACGTGTAATATCTGAGAATGTAGCTAGCTAGACTATCTTACCCATATACATCATGGATGGATGCATCTCCTGTCACGGATGCCATGGTTGCCCTTAGTTTGAAGATGTAATCCGGAGACAGGTGTTTTCTCCATCTCTTTAGCTATCATACTCAAATTCCACTGATTTCAAAACTTGGTCCTCCAGAAAGTGCAGACCAACACTTACACAGTTTTACTACGTGGCACATTTTTTTTTAAAGCTGCGTTAGACAGGATTACCTACACACACCGACCAGCTCCTATAGACAGAAGTGTGCTATATGGCAGACCAATCCAAACTCATAACTCGGCATGTCCAGTCCACTCATTATCTCAGCCAATCATGGCTAGCAGGAAGGTTGCTGACTTTTTCCATGGCTAAACCAACAAGGCTCGTAATTTAACAATTCTATTCATATTTACAGGTGGCATACACGTTTATTATTAGGCACATGAAAGTTCACATGTTCGAGAAGGCATTTCTGCCAAAAAAGACATTTAGATATTTTTTGTAAGTTAACTTCTCTAGGGCCAGTGGGACGATTTCATCCCACCTACGTAACAGCCAGTGGAATCCCGTGGCGCGTTATTCAAATACCTTAGAAATGCTATTACTTCAATTTCTCAAACATATGACTATTTTACACCATTTTAAAGACAAGACTCTCGTTAATCTAACTACACTGTCCGATTTCAAAAAGGCTTTACAACGAAAACAAAACATTAGATTATGTCAGCAGAGTACCCAGCCAGAAATAATCAGACACCCATTTTTCAAGCTAGCATATAATGTCACATAAACCCAAATCACAGCTAAATGCAGCACTAACCTTTGATGATCTTCATCAGATGACAATCTTAGGACATTATGTTATACAATACATGCATGTTTTGTTCAATCAAGTTCATATTTATATCAAAAACCAGCTTTTTACATTAGCATGTGACGTTCAGAACTAGCATACCCCCCGCAAACTTCCGGTGAATTTACTAAATTACTCACGATAAACGTTCACAAAAAACATAACAATTATTTTAAGAATTATAGATACAGAACTCCTCTATGCACTCGCTATGTCCGATTTTAGCTGATAGCTTTTCGGTGAAAGCACATTTTGCAATATTCTAAGTAGATAGCCCGGCATCACAGGGCTAGCTATTTAGACACCCACCAAGTTTAGCCCTCACCAAAGTCAGATTTACTATAAGAAAAATGTTATTACCTTTGCTGTTCTTCGTCAGAATGCACTCCCAGGACTTCTACTTCAATAACAAATGTTGGTTTGGTTCAAAATAATCCATAGTTATATCCAAATAGCGGCGTTTTGTTCGTGCGTTCAAGACACTATCCGAAAGGGTAAAGAAGGGTGACGCGCACGACGCGTTTCGTGACCAAAAATGTCTAAATATTCCATTACCGTACCTCGAAGAATGTCAACCGCTGTTTAAAATAAATGTTTATGCCATTTTTCTCGTAAAAAAGCGATAATATTCCGACCGGGAAATCGTGTTTTAGTACAAAGAGAGAGAAAATAAAAACATGGTGTCGCCCCGTGCACGCGCCTCAGTCTGATGGTCCTCTGATAGAGCACTTACCAAAGGCGCTAATGTTTTTCAGCCTGGGGCTGGAATTACATCATTCAGCTTTTTCCCGGGTTCTGAGAGCCTATGGGAGCCGTAGGAAGTGTCACGTTACAGCAAAGATCCTAAGTTTTCAATAAACAGAGCCAAGAAGCCCAAGGAATGGTCAGAGAGGGTACTTCCTGTACAGAATCTTCTCAGGTTTTTGCCTGCCATATGAGTTCTGTTATACTCACAGACACCATTTTTAGAAACTTTAGGGTGTTTTCTATCCAAAGCCAATAATTATATGCATATTCTAGTTTCTGGGCAGTAGTAATAACCAGATTAAATTGGGTACGTTTTTTATCCGGCCGTGTAAATACTGCCCCCTAGCCCTAACAGGTTAACGTTCAAACGGCTCTCCTGTGAAGTAGTGGCCTGTGACATAAGCCTAGTTTCCTGAAGCGGGTCACATTTGTGTGACAACTAAACCAAAAAACAGGCATTGTTTTCCCATTGGAATTTGCTTTTAGATGGTTGAAAGCATATAACACATTATAAATTCAACTAACTTTTGTCTGGTGTTTTGAGTGGGTGAATATACTGTAAATTAAAGTCTCATTTATCAACGTCTCAACCAAATATTACCTAATTATCCACGTTGAACTGACGTGGTGTGCCCAGTGGGTTATTTGGCCTCCGTAAACTGCATTAAAGCGAGTTCTTGGTATCTGTTACAGGGATCTGTTGGTGTCCAAGCCCCAACAACGGCAAATCCAAACCTGGAAGCCCGTAGTAAATGCAACTGACGGAACTGGTCTCTCTCTCTTTCTCCAACTCTACCATACAGTTTATTGTGAGAGGAAAAGGAGGCACAGATCGCCTATTTCTGGAAAATTGTTGAATTCTTTCTCTGTGACCGATTGTCTCTTTTTAATCTTCCTCCAGCCGTGAAATGGCTCAGTGAAACTGAGGCAGCAAGGGTCCTTGTGGCTGAGAGCTGAATCTTTATCTGCAGGATTATTTTCCTGCTGTAGCAAACAGGCTCAAATTAAGATCCTACATCTGTACTTTCTACCTTTGCAGCATGATGTGAAAATGTATGACATGTCATTTCAAATGATTGTTTCTGTAGCTAGCATAGTTTCGACAGAATAGGGTGGATAGGAATATTCTCTGACACATTGTTCTGCAATGATCCAGCAATTTACATAATTGCATTACGAAGTTTATCTCACTGTAAGGACATCATTAGGTATTTCATTAGAGAGAAATTACCTTTTTCTCTCAGTCGTGTGCTTGACTTGTTAAATAGCCCATTATTAATAAAGAAATATATGGGGTGCCGTTAAAGTGATGCAGCCTGTTTTGTAGAGCATAGATAATCCTCTCTGTTTAAATCAGTATCACGCAATCACAGTTAGCTATTTGTATCTAGAATATGTAGTCTGCTGGTCTGGAAGAAAATCATAATTTCGTCACCATGTTGCAGGAGAACTAAGTTTTAGACTTGTAGTGTCTTTGAGGTTTAAAAAGGCTTCCAAAGTTTATAATTTCCACTTTGAAATCAGACTTGATATTCCCTTACAAAAAATGTATCAACCCCTACAAAAAATGGTAATTAATCATAATCCATATAATAACTCACATTTTGTGTTGCTGCAGGATTATTTTCCTGCAGTAGCAAACTGGCTCAAATTAAGATCCTATGGCGTGGGTAGTGAAATGTTGAAAAAGATTTGAAATAATGTTGTTCTATGCATTTGAAGATACATTATCCCTTTATCAGCTTTTCTTTGTGACATAACAGCCTTTGAAGTCAGGACCATTTAGATGTGACTGTTTGAAGTCAGTTGATTGAATTTCTGGGAAACAAATATTATTTTTGATTTGGAAGCCTTTCAATCAGTTGAATAAAAGCGAAGAGATAGATGAGCTGTTTTCATTTGCTTTGCACCTTCCACACAAAAAAACAAACAAGAAAACTAAAAGAGTGCAGATTTCTCTCTTTTTCTTTTTTCTTGAATTACCATACGTGTAATGTATGCATTGTTAGTGATCTGAAAGCACGCAGATACGGATGTGTTTGTCGTTTGCTGCCAAAAATGACTTATCTGCCTTAACTCCCTGTGGCAGAGAGATATATATATATATATATATATAGATAGAGAGAGAGAGAGAGAGAGAGAGAGAGAGAGAGAGAGAGAGAGAGAGAGAGAGAGAGAGAGAGAGAGAGAGAGAGAGAGAGAGAGAGAGGAGAGAGAGACTCTACGGGTTACTGTTGCCGGGGACTGACATGTCTATCTGGCCACTGCTGTCGGACAAGACGGGCCTGCCCTGTTGGGTAAACATGGGACAGATAGAGAGATCATCCATAACAACATGATTTATGCGAAATAGGCTGCAGCTCGTGTTTAAATAAAATCTAATACTTCTTCGCAGCCTTTTGCTCTGAGAAGACAAGGCAACAGGGAGATACTAACTATCTAATCATCTTCCATACGTGCTCCCACTTTACGCAGTTATCCTCCCCCCACTCAATCTGAGTTTCTAATCAATAGTTTGATGTACAGCCTACATTATTTTGCTGTAAATAAAGGTCTAGTGTTTTGGTTGGGATTTTGACTTGTCAGAGTAGACACATTTTTGCACACCGAGCACATTACTCCATCTTGTTTGCACATTTACATGCATACACACATCCACAGCCAGAAACAGTCCTATATATGCATGCCAGGAGATGCTAAATGTATTTATGTTCATTCATGGTCAATGACCATGAGACGGACAGTTATTTGCTTGTCAATCACCGGCTGACAAAATTTTGTGACCGCCACAGCCCTACCTGCACTTACTGTCCCTACCTGCACTTACTGTTTCTCACTCTCTCTCTCTCACACACACACACACACACACACACACACACACACACACACACACACACACACACACACACACACACACACACACACACACACACACACACACACACACACACACACACACACACACACACACACACAGGTGATGCTGCTCACATAATGGCCAATCCTTGACGTAAGTGTGCTCAGCTACGTGGCTTCAGATCAATGTGAAGCAGCGAGACCTTAAGAGATTTACACTCACAAAAAAGCAATTTGCAGAAAAAACATTGATCCAGGAGACATATCCAGGTGACCTGGAAAACAATACAAGAGGCTACACAATGACTCCATCTGCCACAAAATGGGATTCTTTCATAGACCCAGAAGGTCTGTGGATCTATTGGACAATAATAAAAAAAGCTGTTGGACAATAATATAAAAAACACTTTAGCTAAGCTAGCTCTACTTACATAGGCTAGGCCTCTTGAACCCCACACCTTTTTGTTTGTGTTTCTATTTACATCTGTGGATGAACCTCACCAAAAGATTCTTGACACATAGGACACTTTCTTACTAGTCTCGAAAACCCAACCCTAGGAAACAGTGACTAGGGTCTGGTTTCCATGACGGACTCTTTTGGCAACTTCAAAGGTAAAAGATGAAAAAAATATATATAAGCTATCAAAATGTGTTTCGGGATGGGTCCTCTTCAGACAGACAACTCTCTCAACAAATCACGAGGCAGACATGCCAGAATTTCATGATTCGAAACCAAAGTTTGCTGGCATTAGTGAAGGTAGTTGATGCAAACTAGCCACTTGCGAAAGGCACTCAATAACCTCTGTGATCTCCATCTTGCTAGCTACTATTTTGTATTTTGTTCAAGCGGATTAGGTAGTGACATAGTTTCTCTATGCCAAACTGACATTATATTGGGGAAAGACGTTATTAAAACCGTAGCATTTAAAAATGGTGGGAGGTAACCCAGATGTCTAGAGAGACTACTATCTCAAATAGAGCACCCTCTAGAACACTTTCTAGCCTCATCTAGAGCACTATCCAGTGCACGTTCACACAGGGTCTGCTCCTCCAGCCAGGTGGTGCTGTTTTCCTTAGACCACTCACTTCAATACGGCCATACTTAACTTTCACCTCATCCACCTCATGCTCCCTTATGAAGAGCAGTCGCCAAGGGCACAAACAGGCTGATAGCGCTTTAATATCCACATAGAACGGCAAGACGAGTGATCTCTCCATAGTGACAACATGATGTAGCCTCCAGACCTATCTATTCATCTCACACATCTGTGTTCAATTATTGCAATTCATTTCAGCCAGATAACGAGGCCTTAATAGGCAGTGGTGGGTAGATAATGGGGATGGGGATAGAGGTGGAGGAGAGGAAGCCGAGAAGGGCAGAAAGAGGACACAGATGTTACTGTGGCTATAACTATAATCCTGGGTGATTTAAAATCACAGCAATGGTGTGTGTCTGTGTTTGTGTATGCGTGCGTGTGAGCGCGAACATATATATGTTTGTGTGTTCCTGTTACATACTGTACATACATATTATACTGTATGTATGATTAACAAGTCAAATTTGCTATTCTGGTCATGAAATGCTAATGTTGCTTATGTCTCACCAGTGGATATAATACGTTTTTAGGAGTACTCTGGCAGTAATCCTGAATAATATTGTTGCAGCATTGTGGCTAACACTACTTAGAAGCCTGTGAGTATAAATACTGTACATGCATGTTGATTTGAGAGGAGGGAGAGTTATTGGTCATTACATTTGCCTTGAGAGGAATCGTTCATGATGAGGAGTGTTTAGTGTGGCTGCATTCATTACTTCCTTCCTATAACACAGGCACTGTACTTCTTGAACAAATTCTCATGTCCTCCCTCACACTTTATGTACCCATCTACACGCAAACCTTTCATGAACAACAGGAGTGGACTAACAGTGGTGTGCTTACTTACGAGCCTTTTCCAACAATGCAGAGAGAAAAAAAAATAATAGAAAAATGATAATACGAAGAAACAAATCAAATCAAATCAAAATCAAATCAAATGTATTTATATAGCCCTTCGTACATCAGCTGATATCTCAAAGTGCTGTACAGAAACCCAGCCTAAAACCCCAAACAGCAAGCAATGCATGTGAAAGAAGCACGGTGGCTAGGAAAAACTCCCTAGGAAAAACTCCCTAGAAAGGCCAAAAACCTAGGAAGAAACCTAGAGAGGAACCAGGCTATGAGGGGTGGCCAGTCCTCTTCTGGCTGTGCAGGGTGGATATTATAACAGAACATGGTCAAGATGTTAAAATGTTCATAAATGACCAGCATGGTCAAATAATAATAATCATAGTAGTTGTCGAGGGTGCAACAAGCACGTCCGGTGAACAGGTCAGGGTTCCATAGCCGCAGGCAGAACAGTTGAAACTGGAGCAGCAGCATGACCAGGTGGACTGGGGACAGCAAGGAGTCATCATACCAGGTAGTCCTGAGGCATGGTCCTAGGGCTCAGGTCCTCCGAGAGAAAGACAGAAAGAGAGAAAGAGAGAATTAGAGAGAGCATATTTAAATTCACACAGGACACCGGATAAGACAAGAGAAATACTCCAGATGTAACAGACTGACCCTAGCCCCCCGACACATAAACTACTGCAGCATAAATACTGGAGGCTGAGACAGGAGGGATCAGAAGACACTGTGGCCCCATCCGATGATACCCCCGGACCAGGCCAAACAGGCAGGATATAACCCCACCCACTTTGCCAAAGCACAGCCCCTACACCACTAGAGGGATGTCTCCAACCACCAACTTACCGTCCTAAGACAAGGCCGAGTATAGCCCACAACGATCTCCGCCATGGCACAACCCAAGGGGGGGCGCCAACCCAGACAGGAAGACCACGTCAGTGACTCAACCCACTCAAGTGACGCACCCCTCCCATGGACGGCATGGAAGAACACCAGTAATCCAGTGACTCAGCCCCTGTAAAAGGGTTAGAGGCAGAGAATCCCAGTGGAAAGAGGGGAACCGGCAAGGCAGAGACAGCAAGGGCGGTTCATTGCTCCAGCCTTTCCGTTCACCTTCACACTCCTGGGCCAGACTATACTTAATCATAGGACCTACTGAAGAGATAAGTCTTCAGTAAAGACTTAAAGGTTGAGACTGAGTCTGCGTCTCTCACATTGGTAGGCAGACCATTCCATAAAAATGGAGCTCTATAGGAGAAAGCTCTACCTCCAGCCGTTTGCTTAGAAATTCTAGGGACAATTAGGAGGCCTGCGTCTTGTGACTGTAGCGTACGTGTAGGTATGTACGGCAGGACCAAATCGGAAAGATAGGTAGGATAGTCCCCCCCTCACATGTAGACACACACACACACACACACACACACACACACACACACACACACACACACACACACACACACACACACACACACACACACACACACACACACACACATATATATATACACACACACATAGTCACCCTTCCTATCAGAACCCAAATGTGTTCAAACCAATTGTCCTATCCTCTCTTACAGATCCCTCTGTACACCAGAGGCAGAAGCAGCCAGCAACCGATCTCTGCTACAAGAGTGACATCAAGAGCCTAATGGACTTCAGCACCCCAGACACCTCTCTGGACAAAGGTAAGCCACTAGCCACCCTCCCCCTACACATGGTATTGCATTATAAACTGACCACCATGGCATAGATACTGACTGCCAAAGCATTGGTTCATTCTATCAAGTAATATATGGGAATATGATAATGTGCAACTCATCATATTTCCACATCCCCCCCACATGTTTTTAGACATGTTTACAAATTAATAAAAAAAATGTCAAACGGAAATGTCTTGAGTCAATAAGTATTCAACCCCTTTGTTATGACAAGCCTAAATAAGTTCAACTGTAAACATTTTCTAAACAAGTCACATAATAAGTTGCATGGACCCACTCTGTGTGAAATAATAGTGTTCAACATGATTTCTGAATTAGTACCTCATCTCTGTACCTGACACATACAATTATCTGTAAGGTCCCTCAGTCGAGCAGTGAATTTAAAACACAGAGGCTTTCCAATGCCTCGCAAAGAAGGGCACCTATTGCTAGTTGGGTAATAAAAAAAGCAGACATTGACTATCCCCTTAAAGCATGGTGAAGATATTAAATACACTTTGAATGGTGTATCAATAGACCCAGTCACTACAAAGGCACAAGCGTCCTTCCTAACTAGAGGAAGGAAACCGCCCAGGGATTTCACCATGAGGCCAATGGTGACTTTAAAACAGTTCCATAGTGGTAGGAAAAAACAGAAGATGGATCAATAACATTGTAGTTATTCCACAATACTAACCTAATTGACAGAGGGAAAAGAAGTAAGCTTGTACAGAATAGGCACTAAAGTAATACTGCAAAAAATGTGGCAAAGTAACTTTTCGGCATAAATGCAAAGTGTTATGTTTGGGATAAATCCAATACAACACATTACTCACAGTACCACTTTCCATATTTTCAAGCTTAGTGGTGGCTGCATCATGTTATGGGTATACTTGTAATCGTTATGTTAAATTTAAATAACATTTATTACAATATGAATTAAATAGATGTCCTTCCAAAAAAAGGATAAT
Organism: Salmo salar; assembly: GCF_965601325.2. Taxonomy (NCBI): domain Eukaryota; kingdom Metazoa; phylum Chordata; class Actinopteri; order Salmoniformes; family Salmonidae; genus Salmo; species Salmo salar. The sequence goes on along the minus strand of NC_138305.1, from coordinate 77,745,742 downwards.
TAAGGATGTTAAAAAGCAGCTTTTCTCTGTGCCCCTGCTTGCACTGTTAGGAAACAACAGAGTGGTTTGGGCGTGTACTGAAAAAACAGATTTGACAGCTCAGCCAATGTGACACGCATACACTTGGATATTCAAATGACCTCCCTTGTGGGGGCACTGGGGCAAGACTGCCCGAGCCCAGCTTCACCAAGCCAAATAGTATGGATGGATTTGGAAACTCACGATGGAACTACTTTGGAACTTTACTATAACAGCAATAAATGCAGACTGATTATTTCACAAGTGTGAGTAATTTCTGTCCTTTGCTTTGTTACTATATTCCTAATATTTTTGTTGTTATCTACCTAACTTGTTAGCTAGCTAGTCGTGAAGCTAGCTAGCTAGCTACTGCTGCTACCTATATCAGTCAATAACAGCTTACTAGATTTCCTCTTGACATAAAACTTTTAGCTACAAACCACAGGATTTAAAATAGAAGGGAATGGCAAGATTGTTGTTGTGTGGAAGATCGGCTTTGACTTGAGTAATTGTCGGCTAGCCAGCTAGCTAAGTTAACCGCTATAGCTAACATTAATTGCTTCTTAACAGCCAGCATGCCAACTCTTACAAACCACATAATTTGAAATGGAAGTAACTGGCAAGCAGTGGCTGTAGGTTTCGTTTAAGATGAGGGAGGATGATTCTTTTTTTACGAGCATGGCCTTATTTCTATTGCAGCACACTGGATGACTGTCATTCATATTCCATTCACCCAGCTTAATGTAACATTGATAGGTTTGGGCTAGTACATGATACTTCAATTTTCCCTATACCCATCATGAGGTTGCTACAACCTAGCCTATGAATGGAAGTTTACAACGTAGGTGCACAGGTCAATAGAAATGGGAGAAATCAAGGTGACAGACATTGACACATTCAATACCGCCTTGCATACTCTTGCCTGCATCTAGCTGATCTAGGGTGTAGTCATTAGTCCATCAATTGCAAGCGATAGTTTCTATTGGAAAAATTCAGGTATGTTTTTTCCCGTTTCGTTTTGTTTTCTTCTGCTTAAGAAAGATTTTTCAACAGAATTTATGGAATGAATACACCCCTGATCACACGCAAACACAGTTCACTTTCATAGCAGCCACATACAAACAGCATGATCCCTTTGATTGTTGTATTCTTTCTTCTCGCATCTACGCACTCTCCTCCTCTCACTTTTTCCATTTGCTTGTGGACTTCAGTGCACAACACATTAGCTGTCTGTGACCAGCCTACATCGTTGTCAACATATTAACGTCATATTCAACATAGTTACTAGAACTAACACGTTAGTAAACCCACTACAATCATGCAGTAAAGTGTACAGTCAGCAACAAGCAGTTTAGCAGTTACAACGACAGGCCCTGGTGCAAAAATTTCATAAAACCAAAAGCTTACCTTGGCTTGGAAGAGTTTCAGTGTTGGATAGACATAGACAGCTAGCTAACATAGCATCCCTCTCTGTTTGAGCCGGGTGTTTGACTAGGCTAAACTAAAGCTAGCTGCAATCGCAAGCAATCGCTAGCAATCTCTAGCTAAGTAGATTGTGTTTATTTTCAGCAAACTTAACATGTGTAAATATTTGTATGCTCACTGCTAGTTTGTTTGTTTTATTTATTTATAGGGGACAATGCCCATTAATCAATATCAATATTACAATAATACAACATCCATGTAAATGTGTCGGGGTTGGCCAAAAGCTCATTTGCACCCGTAGTCCCAGGGCAGCTAAGGACAATTACACAGTCACAATACACATACACACTAAAACAATAAAAAATACAAATACATTACATCCAATAATATATCATGTATAATTCTAACAACAACAACACTATCATCAACTGTCGTCTTAAATATGAGGAACCACAGATAACTCATGTGTACAGGTTTGGATAGATTTGAGCCATGTTTTCAATTCAAATGTAAAAGTACAAAAATCAGTGCATCTTGTCAAGTCCATGGCATTGCACTCCAGTATATTATAGCTCTAACAGAGAAGGCCGATTGGCCGATTATACTGTGTCGAAAAGGGACAACGTAATTGCCTCTAGTTACTGCCCTTGTTATACTGGAGGTGCTTTCCTTGAGAATGATATGCTGGCATAGGGGTAGAGGGGCAAGACCATGCAGGATCTTAAAGACAAGGCTTGCATCTACATACTGCTTAAAGCTATCCAGACTAAATCAATTATGTTTGTAAATTATATGACAATGGTGGTAACTGTTTGGTTTGTGACCAGCATGTGAGGCAATATCTCTATTGTGAGAAGATAATAGCATGCATATATAGTTTGGCGGCCTCCAGAGGAAGGAGAGGTCTTGTAAACCTGTATTATTGTCAGTGCAAGGTTGCATCAACTGTATTGTGAGGGGGTCTAGAATGAGTGTACCATACCAAATTACATGTTTTATGAGGTAATGAGTAAAACTGACCTTGGGTCAATGCTTTGGGGCACCTATATACTGTACTGTACCTCCCATTTTCTACAGAGAGCATGTGTTATTGATGTGATTTATTGTCACAACTGAAGCAAGGTAGTGTGGTGTACAGGCCTGCGTCCTTGTAGAGCATAGACCATATCAAGCTGGCTATGAGTGCACACACTCATAAGAATGTAAACATAAAAACATATGAAAGAACACACGCGGGAACACACACCCCTCTGCAGGAGCAGCAGCAGCTTTACCCAGCTGCTGTATTCATTTTGGGTCCGGGGTGCTGTAAACGTGCAAGCTCAGGGAAACACACATACAAACACACACACACACAGCGGCAAAGGCATCATATATCACTGTGAGTTTCCTCGGAATGGGAACAGGGTGCCGTGGTATCAGCAAATTCATCACGGACATGCACTGACACTCTCTCTCTCGTCCTCTTTCTCTCTCTCTCACACTCTCTCCTTCGCTCTCTCCTCTTCCTCTCTCTCACTCTCTCCTTCTCTTCCTATCTCTCCCCCTCCACTGTCTCTTGCACCTTCTTTTTCTCTCCCCGTCTCACCTTTGCTTTCTCCTTAGAGAGAGGAGGAGGGCCTTAAACTGGCAGCGTTGTAGCACTAGGAGACAGCTGCTGCATCTGCACATTAAAGTGTGTGAGTTCTATGGAAGGCCACTGACCCTTGTATGCTATCTGCATGCTGTAATGGTAAGGTAGAAAGTAAGAGGTAGTGGAGGAACTCTGAGCAAAAGAAAGGGGAGAGATAGAGAGAAAGTGGGGAAAGAGAAAGAGGGGAGGGGAAGGATAGCTCAGAGTATGGTACCTGCCAAAGTACCATACATGTACTGTACATACAGAGAGAGAGAGAGAAAGAGACTTTGCTGAGTACTAACATTTTTGACATGTTGACATGTGCCACATAGTCCTCTCATATAGCCAGTCAGTGGGGGAATGGCATTTTAATTGCCTTGCGGCAGTTATATCTACCTCCAGTGTGATTGAAACTCATCATTAATATCTAGTGAAAAGTGTCCAGTCACAATGCATCGGCCTGTGTGTCCTCAGCCGATCGTAAATAGACACCAGGCGTTACATGGCACTAGATGGTATTAGAACCCAATGAGACTGGAAGACTACAGTCAAAGGTTAAAGGTGAACCCTGGTGTAAGAGGTCGTCCTCCTTGTCTGGTCAAGACAAGGTTGAGGTATTACTCTCGATTGGAGGCCGTGAACTCTGACATTGAGCACTATGTGGTGTGTGTTTGTGTGTGAGCCTGCATCCCAGCATCTGTTTATCTGTCCATTTGTCTGTCCATCCATTCGCCTGTCCATCCATCCGTCTGTCAGTTCTAAGTTCTCTGTCAGTTTGTCTGTGTGCAACATGGCCATCCGGTCCAGTCAGTGGCTCTGACCTTACTCTACCTCACCCTCTCCCCCTCCCTCTTTTGTGCAACGCTTTGCCCCCACACACTACAGACAGACAGGCCAATTCTACTCTTAATACCTCTCTTCTTCCTTTCTTCCCTGCACTTCAAGTGGCTGTTAAAATGGCCCTTGGCAGCTAATCTTGGGTGACGTGTGGTGACGGCAGTGGGGATGGCAGGGGTGGCAGGGGCTGGATTTGCGGCTGGCAGTCTGGCAGCTTGGCTGAGTGGCAGCTGCGATGAGGCGCATGGCTGGATTAGGGCTCCCCTGTGCTGATTACAGAGCAAGAGAAAGAAAGAGATGGAGAGCGAGCTGGATATAGATTGAATGAAAGACAGAAAGAAGGATATATAGAGTGAGGGAGTGAGAGAGAAGGGGAAGAATAGAGCGTATGAGAGAGAGAAAAGGATGGAGCGTGAGGGAGAGAGAGAGAGAGAGAACGGCATGGGCTAAGGAGGAGATGAGAAGGAGAGGGAGGGCGAAGTACAGGAATATAGGAGATGATACGGAGACAGAGAGAAGAAGAGAGTGATAGAGACCAGAGAGAAAGAAAGCCAGGGATAACTGATATGGCTCAACAATTACATTTTTGTTTTACTCGCGTCTGCTCACAAGACACAGACACAAAGATATTATCCTAGTACTATTTTTCACCTTCAGATGTAAATCCTACCCCACCTTTACCAGTTATTTGTCTGGAAATCACCAACTGTGAGGTTACAACAGGTCTGGGACCTGTGCATTCCTCTTCACCCCATGCAGTTAGCCCTGGCTGACCCTAAGAGTGATGAAGTATCCTTTGACTTGTTTGTTATAGACGGGTTAGGTGGCAACGCCACGAAAACAATGCACGTGCTTCAATGAGGCAGAAGGTGGTCTGTTGTGATTCTGAACAGCAAGATGACTAGCAACAATGACAAGAAGCTGCCATGTGGGGAATCGTAGGTGGCTCATTACAGCTAGTTTTATGTTATCCTTGATACCATGTCTTGTTTTGAGGTGTTTATGCTAATATGGCATACATTTGTCACAATTTATTTGAGAAACAAGTGCTCATTGTGCAAATGTATTTATGTTTTCAGTAAATATTGGAGACGATATATAGTTTACATGTTGTCAACAATCTAAGCCAACCCATCTGTTTTGCCCCATAGTTGCACACATTTCAGTTTTGTTGCTAAACAACCGACCAGTCTATTGCCTGTCCATTTAAAATGACATGGGTCAGCAGGCAATGGAGCCAAATGCATGCCCCTTTCTTATGAGGGAGTGATAATTAACAAAGAGATGGAGTGTGTAGAACTGACACATGCTAGAAAAAAAATGCCATCTTGGAGGGCTGTTTTGGCATGCTCGGTAGATTGTTGCTAACCTGGAACAAGATTCAATGGTGGTTCCACATTAGAAGATGCAACTTTCAGGCGGAATCAAGATCAGTGTTTTTTTTTCTATTTCTATAGTAACTTTTCCATTCAGTAGAGTAGTTTTCACATGGCCATACTGCCTGATCGACTTTGGACTATAATTCCACTGTGTAGGGTTGCCAGTTTTGCAAGAGACACCTACTTTGCAAGAGAAGGGATTTACCCCCAGAGCAAATAACCAAGGAAAACAGGCCTGTGTTTATCTCAAAGAAGTTTGGTTGGCCAGGTTGGAGAAACGGTATAGTGGGTAAAGAGGGATTTGATGTATGTTTGCCACTGACAGGTGCATTGTACGTGTTGACAAGCCCTTCCTCGGGACGGTAGTGTAATTTAGCCGGTGCAGGTGACAGGGAGACAAGCTTTAAAGAGATGGCCACTGTGTTGTTTTCCGGCCACAGGTTTGAGAGCTGCCGTGATCAACACACACACACACACACACACACACACACACACACACACCACACACCACACACACACACACACACACACACACACACACACCACACACACACACACACACACACACACACACACACACACACACACACACACACACACACACACACATACACACACACAGCAGAGCACATACAAATCAAATCAAATTGTATTGTTCACGTACACATATTTGGCAGATGTTATTGTGGGTGAAGCGAAGTGCTTATGTTCCTGGCACCAACGGTGCAGTAATACCTAAAAATACCAAAAAATACACGCAAATCCCCAAAATAAAAATAACTAATTTAGAAAAATAAAAATATTATAACCTTCAATGTCAGAGTCCGGAACATATACAGTACCAGACAAGTTTGGACACACCTACTCATTCCAGGGGTTTTCTTAATTTTTTTACTATTTTCTACATTGTAGAATAATAGTGAAGACATCAAAACTATGAAATAACACATATGGAATCATGTAGTAACCATAAAAGTGTTAAACAAATCAAAATAAATGTTATATTTGAGATTCTTCAAAGTAGCCTCCCTTTGCTTTGATGACAGCTTTACACACTCTTGGCATTCTCTCAACCAGCTTCTTGAGGTAGTCACCTGGAATGCATTTCAATTAACAGGTGTGCCTTGTTAAAAGTTAATTTGTGGAATTTCTTTCCCTGTTAATGCGTTTGAGCCAATCAGTTGTGTTGTGACAAGGTAGGGTTAGTATACAGAGGAAAGCCTTATCCATATTATGGCAAGAACAGCTCAAATAAGCAAAGAGAAATGTCAGTCCATCATTACTTTACGACATGAAGGTCGGTCAATACGGAACATTTCAAGAACTTTGAAAGCTTCTTCGAGAGCAGTTGCAAAAACCAACAAGGGCTATGATGAACATCATCTTTGCCTCAATCCTGACTAGTCTCCCAGTCCCTGCCGCTGAAAAACATCCCCACAGCTTGATGCTGCCACCACCATGCTTTACCGTAGGGATTGTGCCAGGTTTCCTCCAGACGTGAAGCTTGGCTTTGAGGCCAAATGGTTCAATCTTGGTTTCATCAGACCAGAGAATCTTGTTTCTCATGGTCAGAGAGTCTTTAGGTGTCTTTTGGCAAACTCCAAGTGGGCTGTCATGCGCCTTTTACTGATGAGTGGCTTCTGTTTGGCCACTCAACCATAAAGGCCTGATTGGTTGAGCGCTGCAGAGATGGTTGTCCTTCTGGAACGTTCTCCCATCTCCACAGAGGAGCTCTGTCAGAGTGACCATCGGGTTCTTGGTCACCTCCCTGACAAAGGCCCTTCTCCCTTGATTGCTCAGTTTGTCCAGGCGGCCAGCTCTAGGCAGAGTCTTCGTGGTTCCAAAGTTCTTCCATTGAATAATGATAGTGGCCACTGTGTGTTTGGGGAGCTTCAATGCTGCAGAAATGTATTGGTATCCTTCCCCAGATCTGTGCCTCGACACAATCCTGTCTCGGAGCTCCACGGACAATTCCTTCGACCTCGTAGCTTGGTTTTTGCTCTGACATGCACTGTGCCTTTCCAAATCATGTCCAATGAATTTAACTTACCTCAGATGGACTCCAATCAAGTTGTAGAAACATCTCAAGGATGATCAATGGAAACAGGATGCACCTGAGATCCATTTTGAGTCTCATAGCAAAGGGTCTTCATACTAATGTAAATAAGGTATTTATTTAATTTTTTGGGTGCAGGAAAAAATTAAAAACCCGTTTTTGCTTTTTTGTTATGGTGTATTGTGTGTAGATTGCTAAGGATTTTTATTTATTTAATCCATTTTAGAATACGGCAGTAACAAAATAAAATGTTGAAAAAGTCGAGGGGTCTGAATACTTTCCGAAGATACTGTATATACACTACATGACCAAAAGTATGTGGACACCTGCTCATCGAACATCTTATTCCAAAATCATGGGCGTTAATATGAAGTTGTTCCCCCCTTTGCTGCTATAATAGCCTCCACTCTTCTGTGAAGGCTTTCCAATACATGTTGGAACATTGCTGTGGGTTTTTCATATGAACAATGACCCCAAGCATACTTCCAAAGTTGTGTCAAAATGGCTTAATGACAACAAAGTCAAGGTATTGGAGTGGCCATCACAAAGCCCTGACCTCAATCCTATAGAAAATGTGTGGGTAGAACAGAAAAAGTGTGTGCGAGCAAGGAGGCCTACAAACCTGACTCAGTTACCTGACCAAACCTGACCTAAATTCACCCAACTTATTGTGGGAAGCTGAAAGCTGAAATAAATCATTCTCTCTACTATTATTCTGACATTTCACATTCTTAAAATAAAGTGGTGATCCTAACTGGCCTAAAACAGGGAATATTTACTAGGATTACATTTCAGGAATTGTGAAAAACTGAGTTTAAATGTTTTTGGCTAAGGTGTATGTAAACTTCTGACTTCAACTGTACATATGAAGTAGGTATAACAGTATGTAAACATAATTAAAGTGACTAATGTTCAATGGCTATGTACATAGGGCATTTACATACACACACAAATGCTTAGAGTCACACGCACACACACACACACACACACACACACACACACACACACACACGCACACACAATGAGATTCAGTTGACATCTTCTTGGCAGGGCTTGGCAGTGCTACTGTCCTGTAAAGTCATTGTGTAAACAGACTTTGCAGTAAAACAGATTGGCTGCTTGCATTGATTTTCATTTAAGGGACTGTGCTCTCAGCTCATCACCTCTAGGTCTACAAAAGATTGTGTGCGTGCGTGTATGTGTGTGCCTGCTTGCAAGTTTGTGTGTGTGTTTGTGTGTGTGTGTAATTGGTACGTAGCCTGACCTTACAGATGGGCAAGGACAGGGAAATGCTGTATCATTCTTCTCTCCATCCCAGCCACTGCACCCAAGTGTGCCTCAACAGCACTCAACAGTGTGAGAGCACCCGTTAGTATAGTAACCACGCCACAGTTTTCAAATGAATGTAGAAATTTACATATATTTACATACTGAGGGGAGAGAGGCTCATTTCATATCTGACCTCTATAGTGTAGATGTGCTCATTGAGGTCAAAATTGTATCTGACATAATTGGAGACACTTCAATGTGAATACAGAGTGCATAGATTACAGTGAAGACACCACCTGCACACACATTTGCACACAAGTAAGCAGTCAAATGTATTTTGTTGGCCTACTACAGTATGACAACATGTCTATTTTATGTCTTGAGCCACCACATCCCATTGTGATTGTACATGTTAGCAGTAGCTAACATAACCCCACAAGGTTGTATGAAAATGCATGTTGTTAGCAGTATTGGGCACAACCCCACCAGGTTGTGTATGGAAATGTTATCAGTAGCTAGCGTAACCCCACCAGGTTGTGTATGGAAATATCAGTAGCTAGCATAAACCCGCAATGTTGTGTAAGAAAATGCATGTTGTTAGCAGTAGCTATTGCTAACCCACATGGTCTATGTATCCAGCCACACTCCAGACTAGAGGTCGACTGATTAATCAGAATGGCCGATTAATTAGAGCCGATTTCAAGTTTTCATAACAATCGGTAATCGGTATTTTTGGACACCAATTTCCCGTTTTAAAAATAAAGTATTATATATATTTTTTTTAACACACCTTTATTTAACTAGGCACGTCAGTTAAGAACACATTCTTAGTTTCAATGATGGCCTAGGAACGGTGGGTTAAACTGCCTTGTTCAGGGGCAGAACGACAGATTTTTACCTTGTCAGCTTGGGGATTCAATCTTGCAACCTTACGGTTAACTAGTCCAACGCTCTAACCACCTGCTTTACATTGCACTCCACGAGGAGCCTGCCTGTTACGCGAATGCAGTAAGAAGCCAAGGTAAGTTGCTAGCTAGCATTAAACTTATCTTATAAAAAACAATCAATCAATCAATCATAATCACTAGTTAACTACACATGGTTGATGATATTACTAGTTTATCTAGCCTGTCCTGCGTTGCATATTATCGATGCGGTGCGCATTCGCGAAAAAGGACTGTCATTGCTCCAACGTGTACCTAACCATAAACATCAATGTCTTTCTTAAAATCAATACACAAGTATATATTTTTAAACCTGCATATTGAGCTAAAAGAAATCCAGGTTAGCAGGCAATATTAACCAGGTGAAATTGTGTCACTTCTCTTGCGTTTACTGCACGCAGAGTCAGGGTATATGCAACAGTTTGGGCCGCCTGGCTCGTTGCGAAGGTTGTTCAATGTAACAGGAATATTTAGACTTAGGGATGCTACCCATTAGATAAAATACGGAACGGTTCCGTATTTCACTGAAAGAAAAAACGTTTTTTTTTCGAGATGATAGTTTCCGGATTCGACCATATTAATGACCTAAGGCTCGTATTTCTGTGTGTTTATTATATTATAATTAAGTCTATGATTTGATAGAGCAGTCTGACTGAGCGGTGGTAGGCACCAGCAGGCTCGTAAGCATTCATTCAAACAGCACTTTTGTGCATTTTGCCAGCAGCTCTTCGCAATTCTTCAAGCATTGCGCTGTTTATGACTTCAAGCCTATCAACTCCCAAGATTAGGCTGGTGTAACCGATGTGAAATGGCTAGTTAGTTAGCGGGTGCGCGCTAATAGCGTTTCAAACGTCACTCGCTCTGAGACTTGGAGTAGTTGTTCCCCTTGCTCTGCATGGGTAACGCTGCTTCGAGGGTGGCTGTTGTCGATGTGTTCCTGGTTCGAGCCCAGGTAGGAGCGAGGAGAGGGACGGAAGCTATACTGTTACACTGGCAATACTAAAGTGCATATAAGAACATCCAATAGTCAAAGGTATATGAAATACAAATCGTATAGAGAGAAATAGTCCTATAATTCCTATAATAACTACAACCTAAAACTTCTTACCTGAGAATATTGAAGACTCATGTTAAAAGGAACCACCAGCTTTCATATGTTCTCATGTACTGGGCAAGGCACTTAAACGTTAGCTTTTTTACATGGCACATATTGCACTTTTACTTTTTTCTCCAACACTTTGTTTTTGCATTATTTAAACCAAATAGAACATGTTTCATTATTTATTTGAGGCTAAATTGATTTTATTGATGTATTATATTAAGTTAAAATAAGTGTTCATTCAGTATTGTTGTAATTGTCATTATTACAAATAAATAAAATAAAAAAATCGTCCGAGTAATCAGTATCGGCCGTTTGGCCCTCCAATAATCGGTATCAGTATCGGCGTTGAAAAATCATAATCGGCCGACCTCTACTCCAGACACAGGCCTTGGGCATTGTTCACTGGTGCTGAGCCCAGTGCTTCCTGAAGAGAATGCTCACTGTTCTCCCGTTGTCGCCGATGCACATTCTGATGCCCTTTTAATGCAGTGTAAATTGCAGGCGCATGCCAACTAAATGCCTTTCAATTAGTATGCCCAGCAGACTTGATTAGCAATCCATTTTCATGAGTGTCCGGGCCTGACTATCAAAATAAAGAAAGTCGCACACTCCTTGTATAATCTCCCAGCAATTTAATGGGTATTTACCAACATTTCGGCATCACTGTGCCTTCCTCAGGGTAATGTCATGAATACTTGAACCAGGTTATGTAGACAGACAGTGCAATTAGTGTAACCACTAAGAGAGATTTTTTTATTAGAGAAGAATGGATTCACTTCGTCAATGTTAGTTAAAGATACAATAGTTATCATGTTTCACAATGGATTTATTACCTACAAAAAGGAAAGACATGTTTTCATTTTAATTCTGCTGTCGCTCTGCACACACAAGTTTGTCAGCTAGTTAGCTTTGGTCCAACAATAAGCCAACTCTCAGAAGTTCAAATACTTTTCAAAGTTTCGTCATAGAAGGCGCTCCTCTGTAGGTATAATTCTGTGGGCCTAATTCAGATAATGCATGTCATCATAAGATGCCCAGCAGTTCAAGCCAAGCTCCATCCTCTACCCTCTCTCGCACTTTCCCCACCCGCAAAATTTCAGTCGCATCTCATGCCAACAATGTCTATCCAATACATGTAAACAACTATAGCTTGCTCGCTCCATAGCAAGCTGCTCTATCCGCACTGGTTGGTGAAGTAATTTAATGTCAAGCTAGGTAGATACAGTGCCTTGCGAAAGTATTCGGCCCCCTTGAACTTTTCGACCTTTTGCCACATTTCAGGCTTCAAACATAAAGATATAAAACTGTCATTTTTTGTGAAGAATCAACAACAAGTGGGACACAATTATGAAGTGGAACGAAATTTATTGAATATTTCAAACTTTTTTAATAAATAAAAAACTGAAAAATCGGCCGTGCAAAATTATTCAGCTGATAAATAGAATCCACCTGTGTGTAATCAAGTCTCCGTATAAATGCACCTGCTCTGTGATAGTCTCAGAGGTCCGTTTAAAGCGCAGAGAGCATCATGAAGAACAAGGAACACACCAGGCAGGTCCGAGATACTGTTGTGGAGAAGATTAAAGCCGGATTTGGATACAAAAATATTTCCCAAGCTTTAAACATCCCAAGGAGCACTGTGCAAGCGATAATATTGAAATGGAAGGAATATCAGACCACTGCAAATCTACGAAGACCCGGCCGTCCCTCTAAACTTTCAGCTCATACAAGGAGAAGACTGATCAGAGATGCAGCCAAGAGGCCCATGATCACTCTGGATGAACTGCAGAGATCTACAGCTGAGGTGGAAGACTCTGTCCATAGGACAACAATCAGTCGTATACTGCACAAATCTGGCCTTTATGGAAGAGTGTCAAGAAGAAAGCCATTTCTTAAAGATATCCATAAAAAGTGTTGTTTAAAGTTTGCCACTAGCCACCTGGGAGACACACCAAACATGTGGAAGAAGGTGCTCTGGTCAGTTGAAACCAAAATCGAACTTTTTGGCAACAATGCAAAACGTTATGTTTGGCGTAAAAGCAACACAGCTCATCACCCTGAACACAACATCCCCACTGTCAAACATGGTGGTGGCAGCATCATGGTTTGGGCCTGCTTTTCTTCAGCAGGGGCAGGGAAGATGGTTAAAATTGATGGGAAGGGGAGACACGTGATGCCGCGGAGCTGAACAGACGTTGACAAACCGAGCTCTTGAAATTTATCCTATTATTACCTAAATAACAACGTTGAAACAATATTCTAACATCGGCTGATAAATTGTCAAATACTTACCTTCCCAAAGAGCCATGGACCTCCGACCGAGAGGCAAGAAGGACGACCAAAACGTCGTTGAATCCCAAGACAACGATAACGCCACAGCTAGCAAGTTTAGCATTAGCCCTCATATCTCAGACGACGGTTCCAGACTATTGCTCTCGGCAGCCTCGCAAGACATGCTGGCTACTCTCCTCCGGGAAATTCAGGATGGTAACAAAGGTCTTTCTATGAAAATTGACAAGAAATCGGCTGAACTCCATTCTTCCATCGACGACCTGAAATCCTCCATGAATGATCTCCTTCTGAGAACGACTGAGGCCGAGATGCGCATTAGCACAGTTGAGGACACCGTCGCTCGACATGACCAGGTTCTGATAGAACTGCAGAAGGATAATGCCTACCTCAAAAACAAAGTAGACCAGATGGAGAACCAGAGCAGACGCAGTAATATCCGTGTGGTGGGATTGAAAGAGGACAGCGAGGGCCGTGACCCGGTCCGCTTCTTCACTCAATGGATCTCGGATGTCCTAGGCATAATCAACTTCACCAAGCCGCTGGAAATCGAACGCGCCCACAGAACATCAGCGCCGAAACCCCGGCCAGAGGAGCCCCCACGTGCCGTTCTGGTCAGGTTCCTCCGTTTCCAAGACAGAGAGAAGATACTGCAACTCGCAAGAGCCAAAGGGGACATCACCTTCGATGGCAAGAGGGTCAGCCTTTTCCCGGACATGAGTGCCGATCTCGCCAGACGTCGCAAGCAGTTCAGACCTGCCGCCAAAGCACTGAAGGAGAAGAACATCACCGGCTACCTCATCCACCCTGCGCGGATGAAAGTTCAGTACAAAGGCCGATGCCATATCTTCAACACACCGGGAGAAGTATTCACTTTTCTCAAAGAACTGAACCGCGACTGAAAAACGGTCTCTCTGGGGGATAAGATCCAATCTGTTTGTTTTCTCTTATCTGGACTGATCTGCTGATATCGGATCCGTCTACCCCGCTATCCGGTCGCTATAATTGATTTGTACATTTTCAACTAACCGTTTTTCCCCGGGGTGAGTTCTATTACATTTACAGGAGACTATATTTTGGTTTAGTCAATATCCACTGGACGAAGCAATAAGTGGGTTTAGGCCCACCGCTTTCCCCCCATTTATGTTTCTCCTCTCCCGAAAAGAGACTCAAGCAGCCCTTACCGTGGGCAGTAATTATTCAGCCATAAATGCTTATTCACAACGTTTGTTTTCAATTTAGAGAGCTCGCAGGTTTTAGTTTACGCCAAGGTTTAGCTAGTAAGAGTAAGGTGGAAAGCGAGCAGCAACGTATCTCTACAAGTGTATTCATGTTTGATTGTTGGGATTGTTGTTCTAGTCTGACAATCGGGGTGGGTGGGGTTTTTTTCCCCTTTTTTTCCATGTTTATTGTTGTTTCCTTCCTAAAGAGGCACATAGGTCACTTCTGTGTTCAAACCAAAGTTGAAACATTTCCTGACTATTTACATATGAGAGATTTCCATTCGGTTACATATTTCAAACCCAACCTATGCTAAATCCACTAAAGTATGTCACATTCAACGTAAAAGGCCTTAACAGCCCGATTAAAAGGAAAAGAGTCTATACATACCTTAACAAATTAAAGGCCGATATTGTGTTTCTACAAGAAACACATCTTACAGCCAGCGAACACAAGAAATTGAAGAGGGAATGGGTAGGACAAGTTTTTGCGTCCTCTTTTAACTCCAAAGCAAGAGGAACTGCAATTTTGATAAGTAGACACATCCCCTTCTGCGTCAACAACACCATCTCTGATCCCTCGGGCAGGTTTGTTTTGGTGCAGGGGCATATGATTTCAGAGTCTTGGACCCTGCTGAATATTTATGCGCCTAACTTCGATGACCATATGTTTATACAGAATGTCTTCCTTCAGGTCGCTCAAGCACCACCAGGATGGCTACTGGTTGGAGGAGATCTAAATTTTTGTTTAGATACAGTCCTTGATAGGTCCTCGGATAAACCCTCCCTTCTTACCAAAGCCGCCAAGCTCACCATGTCATTCATGAAAGATCTTAATTTACTAGACATCTGGAGACAGTTGCACCCACAGGATAGGGACTACTCTTTTTATTCACACCCACACAAGACACACACACGCATAGATAACTTTTTACTATCGACCCAACTGTTTCATAGAGTGTTAGATATCGAGTATCTCCCCAGATTGCTTAGCGACCATTCTCCTCTGGTATTATCAATCTCCATTCCTAACAAGGTAAACGGAGCATATAGATGGAGACTAAATCCTACACTCCTAAAGCAACCAGAATTTTGTGCATTTATCAAAGAGCAGATCAATATTTTTACTTTGACAAACAAACCCTCCGCTCCTGACAGTTTCATTCTTTGGGACACATTGAAAGCCTATCTAAGGGGACAGATCATTTCCTATACCTAAGGGTTGAAGAGAAAATACGGTGCGGAACTGAATGTCCTTGAATCTGAAATCTCTGAGCTGGAGAAAACCTACCAAAGAGGCCCGACTAAAGATCTATATAGGCTTTTGGTAAATAAAAAACTGAAATATAATATTCTGAACACATATCAAGCTGAGAGGGCCATCACTAAATCAAAACAGCGTTATTACGAGCTTGGAGAGAAAGCTCACAAAGTACTGGCATGGCAACTGAAAGCAGAGGAAAGTAAGAGGACAATTAATGCTATAGAAACCCTTACTAATGAGATATCTTTCGACCCTACCTAAATTAATAATACCTTTAAGAAATACTATGAAGACCTCTACACTTCCCAATCAAGCGATGATCTGTCGGAGATCGACTCCTTTCTCTCCTCTCTCAACCTCCCATGCCTGTCAGAGGAAGACAGAGAGCACCTGAGTGAAAACTTCTCTGTTCCTGAATTGGTGGAAGCCATTAAATCCTTACCTTCTAATAAATCTCCTGGGGAGGATGGCTTCCCTCCAGAGTTCTATAAAGAATTTAGGGAGCTGTTGGTCCCCTACCTCATGGAGGTACTTAAAAAAGCCGGGGAAGACAACTGCTTTCCAGAGTCTTTCTCTCAAGCAGTGATTACTGTAATCCACAAGAAAGGGAAAAACCCGCTAAAGTGCGCCTCCTATAGACCAATCTCTCTCCTTAACACTGATTGTAAACTGGTCACCAAGATGCTATCTAAGAGACTGGAGTCATGTCTTCCCCTGTTGGTCAACCCAGATCAGACTGGCTTCATAATTAATAGACTGTCCTCCAATAATCTCAGAAGGTTCTTTGATATAATTCACCTTGCTAACAAAAACAAAATACCTAGTGTCGCAGTCTCCCTCGACGCTGAAAAGGCCTTTGATAGGGTTGAATGGCCATACCTCTTTCGCGTCTTGGAAAAGTTTGGTTTAGGTACCGTTTTTGTAAATTTGATAAAATCACTCTACAAATCTCCTAAAGCTAGGATTGCTACCAATGGGATTACTTCCTCCTCTTTCCCTCTGTCACGTCCTGGCCAGTATATAAGGTTAATTGTTTTGTAGTTTGGTCAGGGCGTGGCAGGGGGTATTTGTTTTATGTGGTTCGGGGTGGTGTGTTTGTGTAAAGGGTGTTTGATTTAGTAATTCCGGGTTTTGGTTTATGTTTAGTTAATTCTATGGTTAGTCTAGGTTGTGTGTTTCTATGTTTGGTTGATTGGGGTTGGGACTCTCAGTTGAAGGCAGGTGTTGTCTATCTGCCTTTGATTGAGAGTCCCATATATTAGGGTGTGTTTGTATGTGTGATTTGTGGGTGATTATTCTGTGTATAGCCTTGTGCCTTACCAGACTGTTTATTTGTCGAGTGTTCGTTTTTTGTGTTTTGTTATTTTGTATGTTCATTTTTGAGATTCATTAAAAATCAAGATGAGCATTCACGTACCTGCTGCGTTTTGGTCCTCCATTTCTACCGACAACAACTGTGACAGAATCACCCACCACCAAAGGACCAAGCAGCAGAGGAAGGAGCAGACGGAGTTCGAGTTGGACTGGCGGGAGAAGTGGACTTGGGAGGAAGTTCTGGACGGGGCCGGACCTTGGCACCAGGCTGGGGATTATCGACGCCCGCAGTGGGAAATTGAGGCAGCCAAGGCAGAGAGGCGGTGGTACGAGGCCAAGTACGCGCTGAAGGAGAAGCACGAGAGGCACCCTCAAGAAAATGTTGGGGGGGGGCACACGGGTAGTTTGGCTAGGCGTAAGAAGAGCCGGAAGCCAGCTACTCGTGGTTATATGGAGGAGCGTATGGGGTGGAGAGCGCTATGTTTCGCTGAGGAGCGCACTATCTCACCCATACGCACGCACAGTCCGGTGCGCGTTATTCCAGCCCCTCGCAGGTGCCGTGCTAGAGCGGGCATCCAGCCTGGTAGGTGGATGCCTGCGCAGCGCATCTGGTCGCCGGTACGCCTCCGAGGACCAGGCTACCCAACTCCCGCTCTACGCACGGCTACCATCAGGCCCCTGCACAGCCCAGTCTGCCCTGTACGAGCACCCCGCTCGTACAGGGCTACTAGTTCCATCCAGCCAAGGCGGGTTGTGCAGGAGGTAAGATCTAGACCGGCTGTGCGCCTCCATAGCCCTGGGTTTCCAGCTCCTGTCTCTCGTGCGGACCCGGAAGTGCGTCAACCCAGTCCGACTCGTCCTGTTCCCGCTCCCCGCACTAGCCTGGAGGTGCGTGTACATAATCTGGTAAGCCCAGTACCAGCACCACGCACCAGGCTACAAGTGCGTCAACCCAGCCTCGCCAGTCAACAGTCTTCATCAGAGCTGCCCGCCAGTCAACAGTCTTCATCAGAGCTGCCCGCCAGTCAACAGTCTTCATCAGAGCTGCCCGCCAGTCAACAGTCATCGTCAGAGCTGCCCGCCAGTCAACAGTCATCGTCAGAGCTGCCCGCCAGTCAACAGTCATCGTTAGAGCTGCCCGCCAGTCAACAGTCATCGTCAGAGCTGCCCGCCAGTCAACAGTCATCGTCAGAGCTGCCCGCCAGTCAACAGTCATCGTCAGAGCTGCCCGCCAGTCAACAGTCATCGTCAGAGCTGCCCGCCAGTCAACAGTCGTCAGAGCTGCCCGCCAGTCAACAGTCGTCAGAGCTGCCCGCCAGTCAACAGTCGTCAGAGCTGCCCGCCAGTCAACAGTCGCCAGAGCTGCCCGCCAGTCAACAGTCGCCAGAGAGGTCAGACTGCGCTGAACTGCCGGAGTGGTCAGACTGCGCTGAACTGCCGGAGTGGCCAGACTGCGCTGAACTGCCGGAGTGGCCAGACTGCGCTGAACTGCCGGAGTGGCCAGACTGCGCTGAACTGCCGGAGTGGCCAGACTGCGCTGAACTGCCGGAGTGGCCAGACTGCGCTGAACTGCCGGAGTGGCCAGACTGCGCTGAACTGCCGGAGTGGCCAGACTGCGCTGAACTGCCGGAGTGGCCAGACTGCGCTGAACTGCCGGAGTGGCCAGACTGCGCTGAACTGCCGGAGTGGCCAGACTGCGCTGAACTGCCGGAGTGGCCAGACTGCCCTGAACTGCCGGAGTGGCCAGACTGCCCTGAACTGCCGGAGTGGCCAGACTGCCCTGAACTGCCGGAGTGGCCAGACTGCCCTGAACTGCCGGAGTGGCCCGAATTGCCAGACTGCCCAGACTGTCCCGAATTGCCAGACTGCCCAGACTGTCCCGAATTGCCAGACTGCCCAGACTGTCCCGAATTGCCAGACTGCCCAGACTGCCCTGAACTGCCGGAGTGGCCAGACTGCCCTGAACTGCCGGAGTGGCCAGACTGCCCTGAACTGCCGGAGTGGCCCGAGTGGCCAGACTGCCCAGACTGTCCCGAATTGCCAGACTGCCCAGACTGTCCCGAATTGCCAGACTGCCCAGACTGTCCCGAATTGCCAGACTGCCCAGACTGTCCCGAATTGCCAGACTGCCCAGACTCTCCCGAATTGCCAGACTGCCCAGACTCTCCCGAATTGCCAGACTGCCCAGACTCTCCCGAATTGCCAGACTGCCCCGACTGCCCCCCGGCGATGCCAGACTGGTCCGACTGCCCCTCGGCGATGCCAGAGTGGCCCGACAGCCTGGAACGGCCGGAGCCAGAGCCACCTCCAGAAATAGGTGGGTTGGGGAGGGGGGGTGTAGCACAGTGCCGTCGTTGACGGCAGCCACCCTCCCTTCCCTCCCTTTAGAAAAGGGGAATTTTTTTTTGGTGTTGCTTGGGGTTATTTGTTAAGGTGCTTCTGGGGTAGCACCTTTAAGGGGGGGGTACTGTCACGTCCTGGCCAGTATATAAGGTTAATTGTTTTGTAGTTTGGTCAGGGCGTGGCAGGGGGTATTTGTTTTATGTGGTTCGGGGTGGTGTGTTTGTGTAAAGGGTGTTTGATTTAGTAATTCCGGGTTTTGGTTTATGTTTAGTTAATTCTATGGTTAGTCTAGGTTGTGTGTTTCTATGTTTGGTTGATTGGGGTTGGGACTCTCAGTTGAAGGCAGGTGTTGTCTATCTGCCTTTGATTGAGAGTCCCATATATTAGGGTGTGTTTGTATGTGTGATTTGTGGGTGATTATTCTGTGTATAGCCTTGTGCCTTACCAGACTGTTTATTTGTCGAGTGTTCGTTTTTTGTGTTTTGTTATTTTGTATGTTCATTTTTGAGATTAATTAAAAATCAAGATGAGCATTCACGTACCTGCTGCGTTTTGGTCCTCCATTTCTACCGACAACAACTGTGACACCCTCTCTATAGGGGGAACAGACAAGGTTGCCCAATTAGCCCCCACCTCTTTGCCCTCGCCATCGAACCGTTGGCTGAGGCTATTAGATCGTGCCCTGACATACATGGCTTTGAGGTGGGCCCCCATACCCATAAACTATCACTCTTTGCGGACGACCTTATCTTATTTCTAACAAACCCAGAACACTCCCTCTCTCACTTGCAGATCCTACTACAGTGTTATAGCTCTTTCTCTGGATATAAGGTTAACTTCGATAAAAGCGAAATCTTACCGCTGTCTGTCTTTGACCATCATACCATCAAGCACAAGTTTCCTTTTCGATGGTCGCCTCTGGGCTTCACATATTTGGGCATAATGGTGGATGGTAACCTGAACAACCTCTATAAACTCAATCTGGCTGGCTTGTTGCAGAAGGTGGAGGGTGACCTGTGTAGGTGGATGGACTTGCCTCTCACCCTACTGGGTAGAATCAATGTGATTAAAATGAATATCCTGCCCAGATTTCTATATTTGTTTCAATCTCTCCCTATCCCTGTGCCCGCAGCATTCTTTTCCTCTCTTGACAAGCTGACCAGACGGTTTATCTGGCATGGCAAAACCCCGAGGGTTAGCCTGGACAAACTGACCCTGGATTACGGTCAAGGGGGCTTAAACCTCCCCAATTTTAGAATGTACTACTGGGCTGCTCAGTCTAAGTTTCTGGCTCAGAGGTTTGACAATGGTCCCTCCCCCTCATGGTTGAACATTGAAAAGCTTGAGATGAATGAGGACACGGGGGCAGAATTGTTTTACAAATGGGACAGAAAATCTATAAAAACCATCACAGACAACCCTTTAATCATACATTCTGTCCTGGCATGGTGTAAACTGCATGAGCTGTTCGGACGAGGGGGATTTCTCTCCCCTAAAACCCCTTTATGGAACAATAGATTGATCCCTATGTTTTTCCAGAATAGTAACTTTAGACCATGGTCTGATAAGGGGATCACTCTTCTGGAACACTGTTATGAGGAGGGAGTTCTTATGTCTTTTGAACAGCTGAAACAGAAATACCACTTGTCTAACAGGGACTTCTTTAGCTACCTACAACTACGAGACTTTATTAGGGTGACTCTCAAGGGACAATGGAACCTACCTAAGATGTCACCTATTGAACAATTCTGCCATGCAGACCAACCACTACTCAAGACCATTTCCCGTGTTTACGATGCTCTAATGTCAGTACTAACACTGCCTGAGCTAGATAAACCCCGACTTAGATGGGAAAAAGATCTGGGTATTGATCTTGATGAGGGCCTATGGAGTGACCTATGCAGGGATGGTGTTACATCCACATTGAACTCCAGATACAGATTGATCCAGTTTAATTTCCTCCATCAGCTCTATATCACCCCATCTAGACTGCACAAGTTCAATCCTGATATCTCCTCCCTATGTTTTAGATGTGGCTCAGATGAAGGAACATTCCTCCATTCCACTTGGCAGTGTTCAAAACTACATGGTTTCTGGCAGGGGGTATGCGATACCATATCCTCAATCCACGGGGTTGCATTCCCTTTAGACCCCGAGGTCTGCCTACTGGGTAACTATACTAACACCAATCTTAGGCAAAGTCATACTATAAAGCTAACAGAAATATTGCTAGCGATTGCCAAGAAATGTATTGCCTTGAAATGGAAATCGGATTCCCCCCTACCAGTGGCAATGTGGCTATCGGAAGTTAATAGTTGTATCCCACTGGAGAAAATCACTTACTGCTTGAGGAATAAGTTAAAGACATTTTACAGAATTTGGCAACCTTTTATTGACTATATGGAGAATCTCCCCCCACACCACATTGATTGAATCTCTATATAATTCTTATATAATGTTTCACACGTAATGTATAATATGTAGCTTACAGCAGGTGACCATATGAATCAATGTCTCATTATTATTATTAATATTTATTTTATTATGATTTATGTATCATGTATGTTTTTTATGTATTATGTATGCCCGTATATATAATTTTTATTTTTTATTACGCTCGTCTGTTACCGTCACTTTGTCCTTTGTTGTCTAACATATTTTCACTTTTGTTTTGAATGTTCTTAATTGGAAAATGCTAAAATAAAATATAAAAAAAAAATTGATGGGAAGATGGATGGAGCCAAATACAGGACCATTCTGGAAGAAAACCTGATGGAGTCTGCAAAAGACCTGAGACTGGGACGGAGATTTGTCTTCCAACAAGACAATGATCCAAAACATAAAGCAAAATCTACAATGGAATGGTTCACAAATAAACATATCCAGGTGTTAGAATGGCCAAGTCAAAGTCCAGACCTGAATCCAATCGAGAATTTGTGGAACGAACTGAAAACTGCTGTTCACAAACGCTCTCCATCCAACCTCACTGAGCTCGAGCTGTTTTGCAAGGAGGAATGGGCAAAAATGTCAGTCTCTCGATGTGCAAAACTGATAGAGACATACCCCAAGCGACTTACAGCTGTAATCGCAGCAAAAGGTGGCGCTACAAAGTATTAACTTAAGGGGGCTGAATAATTTTGCACGACCAATTTTTCAGTTTTTTATTTGTTAAAACAGTTTGAAATATCCAATAAATTTCGTTCCACTTCATGATTGTGTCCCACTTGTTGTTGATTCTTCACAAAAAATTACAGTTTTATATCTTTATGTTTGAAGCCTGAAATGTGGCAAAAGGTCGAAAAGTTCAAGGGGGCCGAATACTTTCGCAAGGCACTGTATATAAAAAAAATATTTCAGAGGTTTAAAAGGAACAGAAATGAACTATATAAACCATTTTTTGGGTTTGAAACCAGTTAAGAACTTTATTTTGCTGGTCGGAACAGTGGAACGGGATGAAAAAAATTATGGTTATTTAAATAATAAAGATAGACATGGTTTTAAAAAAGTTGTGGTAATATTTCATTCAGTACAGAAATGTCTATTCGATTTATTAACTGACCCTGTCCCGCAGCTCAACTTACTCCATACCCAGGGTAAGTTGTGCCAAGAGACCACTTTTTGGGACAAGCTATGTTTTCAAAACTGTAATGTTTACATGATTATTTCTTTCCTGGGATACACAAGATCCTGAAATATATGTAGATATCTCTGTTAGAACCAGTACTATATTTCCCTTGACGGAGTTTTGCTGAATGAACTAAATGGCCCAACTTACCCCACTCTCGTCCTCTGTGTTTTAGGTAGTTATTTTATCTCTCCTCAACAGGTTTCTGAAGCTTTAAAAATGGCTGATGTGACACAATTTGCAGCGACTGTGGTCATTTATAGTTCATATAAATCACAAAACCTAAAGCTAAATCTTCATATTGATACAGTGCATTCGGAAATTTATTCCCTTTTTCTACATTTTGTAACAACATAGCCTTACTGTAAAATGTATTACATATTTTTTTCCATCATCAATCTACACACAATACCGAATAATGACAAAACGAATATATATATATATATATATATATATATATATATATATATATATATTTTTTTTTATAGAAATACCTTATTTACATAAATATTCACACCCTTTGCTATGAGACTCGACATTGAGCTCACGTGCATCCTGTTTCCATTGATCATCCTTGAGATGTTTCTACAACTTGATTGGGTCCACCTGTCGTAAATTCAATATATTGGACATGATTTAGAAAGGCACACTCCTGTCTATATAAGGTCCCACAGTAAAAACCAAGCCATGAGGTCGAATGAATTGACCGTAGAGCTCCGACACAGGATTGTGTCAAGGCACAGATCTGGGAAAGGGTACCAAAACATTTCTGCAGCATTGAAGGTCCCCAAGAACACAGTGGCATCTATCATTCTTAAATGGAAGATGTTTGGAACCACTAAGACTATTTCTAGAGCTGGCTGGCTGGCCCGGCCAAAATGAGCAATCGGGGGAGAAAGGCCTTGGAGAGGCAGGTGACCAAGAACCCGATGGTCACTCTGACAGAGCTCTAGGGTTCCTTTGTGGAGATGGCAGAACCTTCCAGAAGGACAACCATCTCTGCAGCAGTCTACCAATCAGGCCTTTATGGTAGAGTGGCCTGACGGAAGCCACTATTCAGTAAAAACCACATGACAGCCTGCTTTGAGTTTGCCAAAGTCACCTAAAGGACTCTCAGACCATTAGAAACAAGATTCTCTGGTCTAATGAATCCAAGATTGAACTCCTTGGCCTGAATGCCAAGCATCACATCTGGAGGAAAGCAGACACCGCTGG
This sequence comes from Salmo salar, assembly GCF_965601325.2. Classification (NCBI taxonomy): domain Eukaryota; kingdom Metazoa; phylum Chordata; class Actinopteri; order Salmoniformes; family Salmonidae; genus Salmo; species Salmo salar. Next base: position 77,721,827 of record NC_138305.1, on the reverse strand, counting down.
CAGCATCGTGCTGTGGGGATGTTTTTCAGCGGCAGGGACTGGGAGACTAGTCAGGATTGAGGGGAAAGATGAACGGAGCAAAGTACAGAGAGATCCTTGATGAAAACCTCCTCCAAAGCGCTCAGGACCTCAAACTGGGGTGAAGGTTCACCTTCCAACAGGACAACAACCCCAAGCACACAGCCAAGACAATGCAAGGAGTGGCTTTGGGACAAGTATCTGAATGTCCTTGAGTGGTCCAGCCAGAGCCTGGACATTAACTCGTTCGAACATCTCTGGAGAGACCGGGAAATAACTGTGCGGCAACGCTCCCCATCCAACCTGACACAGCTTGAGAGGATCTGCAGAGAAGAATGGGAGAAACTCCCCAAATACAGGTGTGCCAAGCTTGTAGCGTCATACCCAAGAAGACTTGAGGCTGTAATCACTGCCAAAGGTGCTTCCACAAAGTACTGAGTAAAGGGTCTGAATACTAATGTAAATGTAATATTTCAGGGGGGTTTTTTGCAAAAAATTCAAAACATGTTTTTGCTTTGTCATTATGGGGTATTATGTGTAGATTGTTGAGGAAACATAACAATTTAATCCATTTTAGAATAAGGCTGTAACGTAACAAAATGTGGAAAAGGTCAAGGGGTCTGAATACTTTCCGAATGCACTGTATGTCCTGTCCACTTTCCAGGATGACCTACTTGTATTATGGCTACCCCGTAGCCATAATACAACCGGTTTGTGTTCAGGGCACGCAACTTAAAACGTTTTGCAATGGACAACTAAAATGTGTGTTTCTTCTCCAGGTAGTCTCTACTGGTCTGACATCCTGGGCCTTAGCATTCCTCCTCCATATCTCCTCAGCCCCCTAGGGCATTATCACAGAGTAAAATCAGCACAGAGCATCCCCTCCCAACTCCCCCAGTCCCCCAGAAAGCAGGTATTTGTTCCAATGAATTCCACTTTAATCAGTAGCATATCAGCTGTGCTTGGCGGGGCGAGGTGTTGGGGATAGCAAGGCTGAACAAACCCCCCACCCCCTTTCAGCCGGCAGTATTCAATTTCCTCACTTTGTCCATTATGCACAGACAACAACACACTACAACAGTTTATTTGGTTTGGGCCTCCTTTATAGCGGTGCTGAGATGCCTGCATCGAAAGGGTCTCAAATGGCCAACGTTCTGTGGAGGCTGGATGCAGTGTTGCTGACACACATGTTGGCAGTATGAAAAAAAGCAATGGATGTCTATTGGTGGGACTGTACTGTGTGTGAATGGGGGACTACACATGTTCAGCTAGTCTGTATAGTATTTCATTACTGTTTGAATAAGCTATCCTGTGTAAATCCTTTAGTGATGTCCTCTATAATTTCTGTTGTTGAACTACTAATCTACTGTAGATTTGTGAGTGTACATCTCTTAAGGCTCACTGCTTCATATTGATCCAAAGTCGCCTAGCTGAGCACACTTGTGTCCAATATTGGCCATTATGTGAACAGCATCACCTGTGTGTGTGTGTGTATATTAGAGCCGTATTATTTGTTCATTTAACCTTTTATTTAACCAGGAAAAGCCCATTGAGACCCAGAGTCTCTTTTTCAAGGGAGACCTGGCCAAGAAGGCAACAACAATCAATACATTACAGAATTAAAACATACAACAATACAATACAAGAACATGATCCAGCCTAAAAAATAATTTACACTCCTCTGTAACAGAGTCTCCCATCGATATTTTAAATTCATTCAGTGGCACTAGCAGTAGCAGCTGGCACACTGGCAGCTGGTAGACTAGGCCCTTCATAGACTTTAACTACCTTTAGCATCTATACATGAAGGTATTGACGCTCGTTCTGAACATTAACATGCGTCACTTTCGGTACGTTTTAGGAAACATAAGGAGCGCATCTTTCATATCACTTTTCAAAAGTTTAAATTACTACACACCTTTATATGGTTAGGGTTAGTGTTCCAACACTGCTATATCTCCATGTTACAGTGCTTGTTTACAAATCAAATTTTATTGGTCACATACACATAGAGATATTATTGCGGGTGTAGCGAAATGCTTGTGTTCCTAGCTCCAACAGTGCAGTAATATCTAACAAATCACAACAATATACACACATCTAAAGTAAAAGAATGGAGTTAAGAAATATATTATCAGGCATGAAGGTAAGACCCAGATGCAGACACGTTGAATTAACAATGGTTTAATAATCCAGCAGGGGCAGGCAATAGGTCAAGGCAGGCAGGGGTCAGTCAACCAGAGGTGGGACAACGGTACCAGACGGCAGGCAGGCTCAGGGTCAGGGTAGACAGAGGTCAATAATCCAGAGGTGGGGCAAAGGTACAGATCGGCAGGCAGGCTCAGGGTCAGGGGCAGGCAGAGTGGTCAGGCAGGAGTGCTCAGAGTCAGGACAGGCAAGGGTCAAAATCAGGAGGGCGAGAAAAAGAGAGACTGGGAAAAGCAGGAGCTGAGAACAAAATCGCTGATAGACTTGACAAACAAGACGAACTGGCAACAGACAAACAGAGAACACAGGTATAAATACACAGGGGATAATGGGGAAGATGGGCGACACCTGGAATGGGGTGGAGACAATCACAAAGACAGGTGAAACAGATCAGGGTGTGACATATATAAATATCAGGACGAGCAATGCCAGAGTGGCATTGACTAAAATACAGTAGAATAGAATACAGTATATACATATGAAATGAGTAAAGCAGTATGTAAACCTTAGGGCTAGGCGTCCCGTCAGCGGGACACCTGTCGACAACATCCAGTGAAATTGGAGGGCGCGCAATTCAATTAAATAATCGTAAATATTATGGATATTAAACATCTAGGTACATACAAGTGTCTTATATAGGTTAACTTCTCTAGGGCCAGTGGGACGATTTCGTCCCACCTACGTAACAGCCAGTGGAATCCTGTGGCGCGTTATTCAAATACCTTAGAAATGCTATTACTTCAATTTCTCAAACATATGACTATTTTACACCATTTTAAAGACAAGACTCTCGTTAATCTAACCACACTGTCCGATTTCAAAAAGGCTTTACAACGAAAGCAAAACATTAGATTATGTCAGCAGAGTACCCAGCCAGAAATAATCAGACACCCATTTTTCAAGCTAGCATATAATGTCACATAAACCCAAATCACAGCTAAATGCAGCACTAACCTTTGATGATCTTCATCAGATGACAATCTTAGGACATTATGTTATACAATACATGCATGTTTTGTTCAATCAAGTTCATATTTATATCAAAAACCAGCTTTTTACATTAGCATGTGACGTTCAGAACTAGCATACCCCCCGCAAACTTCCGGTGAATTTACTAAATTACTCACGATAAACGTTCACAAAAAACATAACAATTATTTTAAGAATTATAGATACAGAACTCCTCTATGCACTCGCTATGTCCGATTTTAAAATAGCTTTTCGGTGAAAGCACATTTTGCATAATTCTGAGTAGATAGCCCGGCATCACAGGGCTAGCTATTTACACACCCACCAAGTTTAGCCCTCACCAAAGTCAGATTTACTAAAGAAAAATGTTATTACCTTTGCTGTTCTTCGTCAGAATGCACTCCCAGGACTTCTACTTCAATAACAAATGTTGGTTTGGTTCAAAATAATCCATAGTTATATCCAAATAGCGGCGTTTTGTTCGTGCGTTCAAGACACTATCCGAAAGGGTAAAGAAGGGTGACGCGCACAACGCGTTTCGTGACAAAAATTCTAAATATTCAATTACCGTACTTCGAAGCATGTCAACCGTTTAAAATCAATTCTTATGCCATTTTTCTCGTAAAAAAGCGATAATATTCCGACCGGGAATCTGCGTTTAGGTAAAAAGACAAAAGAAAATAAAGCATGGGGTCGACTCGTGCACACGCCTAAGCCCATTGTCCTCTGATCGGCCACTTGCCAAAAGCGCTAATGTGTTTCAGCCTGGGGCTGCCTCGACATCATTCAGCTTTTTCCTGGGCTCTGAGAGCCTATGGGAGCCGTAGGAAGTGTCACGTTACAGCAAAGATCCTCAGTCTTCAATAAACAGAGACAAGATGCTCAAGGAATGGTCAGAGAGGGCACTTCCTGTAAGGAATCTTCTCAGGTTTTTGCCTGCCATATGAGTTCTGTTATACTCACAGACACCATTCAAACAGTTTTAGAAACTTTAGGGTGTTTTCTATCCAAAGCCAATAATTATATGCATATTCTAGTTTCTGGGCAGTAGTAATCACCAGATTAAATCGGGTACGTTTTTTTATCCGGCCGTGTAAATACTGCCCCCTACCCCCAACAGGTTAATAGTTACAGTGGGAACAACATCCACTGTACACTTCCTGATTAACTCAGTCACCGTGTCAGTGTATACAATGTTATTCTCTGAGGCTACCTGGAACATATCCCAGTCCGCGTGATCAAAACAATCTTGAAGCATGGATCCCGATTGGTCAGACCAGCGTTGAATAGACCTTAGCATGAGCACTTCCTGTTTGAGTTTCTGCCTATAGGAAGGAATGAGCAAAATGGAGTCATGATTTGATTTGCCGAAGGAAGGGAGGGGGAGGGCCTTGTAGGCATCTTGGAAATTGGAGTAGCAGCGGTCGAGTGTTTTAGCAGCACGAATGCTACAGTCAATGTGTTGATAGAACTTCGGTAGCGTTTTCCTAAAAATTTGCTTTGTTAAATCCCCAGCTACAATAAATGCGTCCTCAGGATATGTGGTTTCCAGTTTGCACAAAGTCCAGTGTAGTTCCTTGAGGGCCGTCGTGGTATCGGCTTGAGGGGAATATACACGGCTGTGACTATAACTGAAGAGAATTCTCTTGGGAGCTAATGCATTTGATTGTGAGGAATTCTAGGTTGGGTGAACAAAAGGCCTTGAGCTTCTGTACGTTATCACAATCACACCATGAGTAGTTAATCATGAAACATACACTCCCGCCTTTCTTCTTCCCGGAGATTTCTTTATTCTTGTCTGCACGATGCACTGAGAACCCAGTTGGGTGTATGGACGGGGACAATACTCGGAGAGAGCCATGATTCTGTTAAACAGAGTATGTAACAGTCCCTGATGTCTCTCCGGAAGGACATCCTCGCCCTGATGTCATCTACTGTATTGTCCAGAGACTGAACACTAGCGAGTAATATACTTGGAAGCGGTGGATGGTGTACACACCTCCTGAGTCGGACTACAAGTCCACTCCGAATACCTCTCCTCCGCCGACGTTGTCTATGAGAAGCCCCAAGGATAAGTTCAATTGCCCTGGGGGGTACGAACACAGGGATCCAATTCGGGAAAGTCGTAATCCTGGTTTAATGCTGGTGAGTTACCGTTGCTCTGATATCCAAAAGTTATTTTGGATATCACAAAAAATAACACAAAAAAACGTTCTGGACTAATAATGTAAGAAATAAAAACAAACAAAATACTGCAAAGTTTCTTCGGAGCTAGCAGCAGATCTGCCATGTCTGACGGAAGACAGAGATGACCACCTGTGCTAATTAACTATCTAGCATGCTCAAAACACTGGCTCAAACACCGTAAGAGTAGCGGAGGTGTATTTTGTCGGCTAGAGGCACACAGCCTTATGGATCTGTAAAAACCTTCTACAGAAGTGTGTATTTTTTATTTGAAAGATTATTTCTCACTAATATGAAAGATAAGTTCCCTTCCTGACCTAGTAAGATTTACACAACCATTCAAAAGTTTGGGGTCACTTAGAAATGCCTTTGTTTTTGAAAGAGGTGACTCCGGGATGCTGGCCTTCTAGGCAGAGTTGCAAAGAAAAAGCCATGTCTCAGACTGGCCAACAAAAAGAAAAGATTAAGAAGGGCAAAAGAACACAGACACTGGACAGAGGAACTAGAAGGCCCGCATCCCAGAGTCACCTCTTCACTGTTGAGGTTGAGACTGGTGTTTTGCGTGTACTATTTAATGAAGCTGCCAGTTGAGGACTTGTGAGGCATCTGTTGCACCCTCGACAACTACTATGATTATTATTATTTGACCATGCTGGTCATTTATGAACATTTGAACATCTAGGCCATGTGCTGTTATAACCTCCACCCGGCACAGCCAGAAGAGGACTGGCCACCCCTCATAGCCTGGTTCCTCTCTAGGTTTCTTCCTAGGTTTTGGCCTTTCTAGGGAGTTTTTCCTAGCCACCGTGCTTCTACACCTGCATTGCTTGCTGTTTGGGGTTTTAGGCTGGGTTTCTGTACAGCACTTTGAGATATCAGCTGATGTAAGAAGGGCTATATAAATAAATTTGATTTGATCTGTTTCTCAAACTGGACACTCTAATCTAATCAAATCAAAGTTTATTTGTCACGTGCGCCGAATACAACAGGTGTAGACCTTATAGTGAAATGCTTACTTACAGGCTCTAACCAATAGTGCAAAAAAAGGTATTAGGTGAACAATAGGTAAGTAAAGAAATAAAAACAACAGTAAAAAGACAGCGAAAAACAGTAGCGAGGCTATAAAAGTAGTGTCGTGTCTTTGGGGTACCATTAAACTGAAGACATGTTTATCAATTAACTCCCTGTAATTATTATCACGCGATTAAACTGATTAATCGTTTAATTGTAATTAACTAGGAGATCGGGGCACCAAGGAGAATATTCAGATTACAAAGCTATAATTTTCCTAATATAACTTTACTATACTATAATATTATATTCTATTATAGTATAGGCCGATTATCTTCTGGTTTAAATGGTGTATTTTACCTCGTGTTCAGTCTCATTCCAAACGTCGTAAATTGTTGTATCTGCACGAACCCAGTCTTTACTAAAATCATCCATACATCAATTGTCTTAAAATCATTTATTTACTACACTAAGTAATTAACAGAAAACATACAAACAGTAATTATCGTCACAAAGGATTGGTAGCGTAATGTGCCCTAATGGGCTAAACAGGCAGGTCGGCCTGTTGAACAATGGATCATAAAAGTCAGCTGAGGATGCACACCTACAGAGTTCATTAATATTAACAATTGACAATTGAAGGCTCACTCATTCGGGAACAATTGCAATCAATATATATTTACGCTCAGTGTGTCGTTCTGATTCTTGTTGGAGAGTTCTGTTCTGTTGGGGAGTTTTGTCCGCGTTCTCTCTCTCTCTCTCGGTTAGAATGGATCTTTCAGAGCGACATTCATTAATGTCGTCATAGAATGGATGTTTCGTTGGTCTTCGCGTTCGATGATATAATTGACTTAGCTGCAGACTAATAATTAATATCAAAGACTTGTTCTTATTCTGTCGGTCTCGATAGTCTAAAAGTTAACCACGTGGTGTAGTTCACTTTCAGTAGAGGAATTGGATGGTAAAACCTATTGGCCATGGAGTGGAGGCCTGGTCTAAAGAAATGTAAATCAGGGTGGGTTTTATAGTAACCCTTGAACAGGCTTGTCAAATGACGCCTGGTCCTGTATGTGTCCCTGGGGACGTGCCTATGACTGAGTTAGACTTGGTTACATAAATACAATTCTATCACATTAACATCAGTACATAGCATCTCAATGTATTATACAAGCTTTATCCTTATTAATACATTCTATACAACCATTATGATGCAAGTCTCAAGCTGAGGCTATTATATAAACAGTTTTATGGTAATATGGCTATATTGTCTCTTCTGAGTATCACAAAATTGTACCAAGAGGACCAGTTCGTAGCTGGATTCTTCACCAATCTTCCATACCTTCTCCAGAACACAAATGTCGCTTGGCTCCCCAATTCTGTGAGTTGGAAGAATTTCCTGTGTCTCTCTATGGGCCATGTGGCCAGAGACTCTCCTGGAATTTTACCACTCCTTCACACAGGGACTGGGTGGGGGGAAGGTAGGTTGGGAAATGGTACAAAGGGGAGGGGGTCAACTGTCCTCCCTGTACCAAAAGAGGCCAACGTCATGACAGTAGCGAGGCTACATACAGACACCGGTTAGTCAGGCTGATTGAGGTAGTATGTACATGTAGATATGGTTAAAGTGACTATGCATATATGATGAAAAGAGAGTAGCAGTAGGGTAAATAGGGGTTGGCGGGTGGTGGGTGGCGGGACACAATGCAGATAGCCCGGTTAGCCAATATGCGGGAGCACTGGTTGGTCGGGCCAATTGAGGTAGTATGTATATATGTACAAGAATGTATAGTTAAAGTGACTGTGCATATATGATAAACAGAGAGTAGCAGCAGCGTAAAAGAGGGGTTGGGGGGCACACAATACAGATAGTCCGGGTAGCCATTTGATTACCTGTTCCGGAGTCTTATGGCTTGGGGGTAAAAACTGTTGAGAAGCCTTTTTGTCCTAGACTTGGCACTCCAGTACTGATTGCCATGCGGTAGTAGAGAGAACAGTCTATGACTGGGGTAGCTGGGGTCTTTGACAATTTTTAGGGCCTTCCTCTGACACCATAAAGATCCAGTCCATTTAATAAATTGGAGGCCTCTTACACTTCAATGTTGTGATGCAAAAATCCTAGCAAAATGCTTAGCGCATATAATTAAAAAGATATTGTCGGATTTTATTCATTCTAATTAGACAGGTTTTTGACATGGACGATACATTGGAGATAATATAAGACTACGTATAAGTACTGGTAGAACGCAATGAAAAATCTGGGAAACCAGGCTTGGCATTCATAGCTGACTTTGAAAAGGCCTTAGATAAAGTATGACTGGAGTTTATATATCTATATATATCTCATAAAATGGGTTAAAGTCATGTATAGTAACCCTAGGTCTAAAATAGTAAATAATGGCTGCTTCTCAGAAAGTTTAAAACTGTCAAGAGGAGTGAAACAAGGTTGTCCACTATCGGCATATCTATTTATTTTTGCCATCGAAATGTTAGCTGTTAAAATCAGATCCAACAATAATATCAAGGGGTTAGAAATCCAGGGCTTAAAAACAAAGGTGCCATTGTGCGCTGAGCCACAATTTGGATCCCTCCACAGCCTCATAGACGATCGAGATACTTTTTCTAACCTATCTGGATTAAAGCCAAATTATGATAAGTATTACGTGTTGGATCCCCCCAAAAATATAACTTTTACATTACTGTGTAGTTTACCAGTAAAATGTTCTGACAGGGATGTGGACATACTCGGTATACATATCCTGTTAGGGCTAGGGGGCCAGTATTGACACGGCTGGATAAAAAACATACCGATTTAATCTGGTTACCACTCCTACCCAGTAACTAGAATATGCATATACTTATTACATATGGATAGAAAACACCCTAAAGTTTCTAAAACTGTTTGAATGGTGTCTGTGAGTATAACAGAACTCAAATGGCAGGTCAAAACCTGAGAGATTCCTTTACAGGAAGTGGCCTGTCTGACCATTTCTTGAACTTCTTTTCCATCTCTATCTTTTACTAAGGATCTCTGCTCTAACGTGACACTTCCTACGTCGTCCATAGGCGCTCAGAGCCCTGGAAAAACCTGAATGTCGTCATCCCAGCCCCAGGCTGAAACACATTATCGCCTTTCTCAAGTGGCCGATCAAGGGACTCTGGGCTTAGGCGCGTGACCTGACCGCCCCTGCCTTTGTGATTTTTTCCTCTGTTTGCCGAAAAGGAGATTCCCGGTCGGAATATTATCGTTTTTTTACGAGAAAAATGCCATAAAAATTGATTTTAAACAGCGGTTGACATGCTTCGAAGTACGGTAATGGAATATTTAGAATTTTTTTGTCACGAATTGCGCCATGCGCGCGACCCTTCTTTACTATTTCGGATAGTGTCTGGAACGCACGAACAAAACGCCGCTATTCGGATATAACGATGGATTATTTTGGACCAAACCAACATTTGTTATTGAAGTAGCAGTCCTGGGAGTGCATTCTGACGAAGACAACAAAAGGTAATCAAACTTTTATAATAGTAAATATGATTATGGTGAGTGCTAAACTTGCCGGGTGTCTAAATAGCTAGCCCGTGATGCCTGGGCTATGTACTTAGAAAATTGCAAAATGTGCTTTCACCAAAAAGCTATTTTAAAATCGGACATATCGAGTGCATAGAGGAGGTCTGTATCTATAATTCTTAAAATAATTGTTATGCTTTTTGTGAATGTTTATCGTGAGTAATTTAGTAAAATGTTAGCGAATTCCCCGGAAGTTTGCGGGGGGTATGCTAGTTCTGAACGTCACATGCTAATGTAAAAAGCTGGTTTTTGATATAAATATGAACTTGATTGAACAAAACATGCATGTATTGTATAACATAATGTCCTAGGGTTGTCATCTGATGAAGATCATCAAAGGTGAGTGCTGCATTTAGCTGTCTTCTGGGTTTTTGTGACATTATATGCTAGCTTGAAAAATGGGTGTCTGATTATTTCTGGCTGGGTACTCTGCTGACATAATCTAATGTTCTGCTTTCGTTGTAAAGCCTTTTTGAAATCGGACAGTGTGGTTAGATTAACGAGAGTCTTGTCTTTAAATAGCTGTAAAATAGTCATATGTTTGAGAAATTGAAGTAATAGGATTTTTAAGGTTTTGAAAATCGCGCCACAGGCTTCAAGTGGCTGTTACGTAGGTGGGACGAATTCGTCCCGCCTAGCCCAGAGAGGATATCCCAAAAGAAAGAAATTACCTAACTCCAATACATTTTAATAGAAAGTTAGCAAAAATAGATAAGATCTTTATTTAACACTTTTTTTGGGTCACTTCACGATTCCATATGTGTTATTTCATAGTTTTGATGTCTTCACTATTATTCTACAAATAGTAAAAATAAAGAAAAACCCTGGAATGAGTAGGTGTGTCCAAACTTTTGACTGGTACTATATGTATGTGTGTGCGTGTGTATTTACAAAAACATTATGCACTTACACTGATGGAAGCTACAATCTATCTGCAATATTAAAGCTGATCTACCCCCTATTTTTATTTATTTAAAATAAACAAGATAAGTTCCATATGTTTCGAAAACCACATCGTTTCTAAATGTTAAAACAGAGCAGTAGTTCACATGGTCCCACTGGTAAGCAGTGCTTATAGATAAGGCAGAATGCCTTGGGTTCTTGAAAGCAACTTGTAGACCCGCTCTGTTTTAATTGAGCTACATTGCCTGGCCAACCTGCGTGAGAGGACACACACATTGACGCTCTCACCTGCCTACTACAAGACCGCACCTTGCCATAACTCCTCCCCTAACGTGTGTGTGTGTGTGTGTGTGTGTGTGTGTGTGTGTGTGTGTGTGTGTGTGGAAAATAGTGACAGCTCTAGTTAACTCCACCCCCCAGTGAAGCATTGGAACTGAGGGGGAGGGGAGGAATGGAATATGTAATTCTAAACCTGTGGGAGTCTCTTTGAACAGGTACAGAAAGAGAGCGAGAGAGAGAGAAAGAAGCTCATAGAGAGCAAGAAAAAGAGAGAAGGAGGGACAATCTTTGGAAGTATTTCCTGATTTCCTGGACACAGTGCAGTGGAAGAAGAGTGTTTTTTTGCCTGAGGAGTGTTGTTCAGATTCCCCTGTTGTCTATTGTGAGATTCCCAGCCCAGACCTGACAGTGGAATCCTTGGGAAAACTCTCCTGTGAGGAGGGGATGAAGTCGGACAGGGAGGAGGGGAAACCTGGTGAGTGGAGGAGGAGTGGAGTAGTGGAAGAGTGTGGCTGCTTGTCATCGCTCTCCCTGACTAGTAACCTTTAGCCAAAAGCTTCAAGTGACACTGACACTGGAATGGAGCTTGTGACTGAGGCTTTTGGTGAGGCCTGGAATTTTGACTGTTTTGAATGGTGGGCTGCAGCGGAGACCTGTGGGACTGTTTTTTTTTAAGCACTGTTTGTGCTTTTGTGTTTGTGTATGATTAAAACTCAGAAACAGTGAGTTCACATGTGGGTAAAAATGTAATGTGGGATGTTCAGTCACCTGCCGGCTGCCACTCATTGTCGAACCTTTCAGTTACTTTACCTAGCTATGACCTCACGGCTTGTTGTTGTTTGAACATGGGAGTGAACTATGCCACCCTAGAGCCAACGTCAACACTAAAACAAACTGTAGTTGTGTCAGGCTGACTGACAACAAGGTGTACCTATACCAACTTGGTAGAATATCTTCACATTTTACATTATAAAAAAACATTGTTTGGATATGGTTGAATGAGTTTTGTCTAATTGCAATTCACCGGCAGAATTCATTGTGGGTTGTTTAGTAAAGGCATTTCTTTCAGGCAGTGTTTTTTGTTTTCTAAAGACCTTTTGTCATGGGTTAGTGAATAGGTGACTCAGTGTTGTCCTTGGTTATTTGTACAGCAATGTGTCTGAATTTCTCGTAACAACGGTACATTTGTGTTTGTGCCTGAATCATGAAGGCAGCATTGTTTTAAAAAAAATTTTAACAGTGCTGCATCTAGGGTTATTGAGCTCACATTTCTCTGAGAGTGAATGCGTATTTTACGCTCTGTGTATTTCAGTGTGTGACAGCATTGTCTATAGGGCACGTACATTTTAAACTTTGATGGTTCATGGGTACTGTAGTCCTCAGTGGATGAACGCCTCTGTTTCAGGACTGACCTGGTCAGATCTGCTTACAATCCTCTGATCAATTCCAAACCATGCAGGCCAAAATCAGCTCAGTGCCATCCATATAGGGGCTATCTGCTAACCGTCAGAGCATAGTATTCATTTGCTACTGTACTTGAATCCCCACTGCTTCCACCTGAGGCTGATACTGTTTAGGGTGGCAGTTATAATGGTTATTGGAGTGTCCCAATAGCATTGCTAGTAGGTTGAGTAACATACTCAGCTGTGCAGTGACAACACATCTAGTAATTCCTGCTGGTTTAGCCACAGGGTGTGGTCGCTGACACCATTCTTGCCGCCTAAGCAAAACAAACAAACACGTTCAACGGTATTCATTGCTTCCGAGAGCCTAACTTCTATCCAAGGTGTGGCTACATACTAGCAGTTGTGTTTAATTATGAGGCATTCATGCTAACAGTGCCCCAATAGCATCTCACATATTTTTTGAATACTCATCACAAATGTCTCAGATAGGCAATGTAGATCAGTTTTCCCTTTTAAACTCCTCTATCTCAAATCTAGTCCAATCTACTCTAGCTTAGTCAAGTCTCGTTTTAGTACAGTATATGTAAAGGTTGAAAGTCCACACTAGTTGTGACCAGTGTTGGGCTGAATTCCATTTAAATTTAGGAAGTCAACTGAAATTCCAGTTCAATTCCTGAATTGAAATTAAATATTATTTTGGCCGCAACTGTTTTGAACTATGAGTTGACAGCATCTGTGTGAAGAGCTGTCGGATCTTACAGGCATTATGGGGAAATGACAGGTCAAAGTGTCAGGCTCAAGGGCAGGTCACCTCTTCTATGTGTCGTTATTAAAATACCCTCTTTGTGAAAGACAACTCACTGATAAGCTATTCTGTGTCTACCTTTAGTGGTGGTGTCACTTTCAAGAGTAGACCTAGAAGCAACCATGTCTAGAGCTAAAGCCAGATATTATTGATCTCTGATTGCCTGGGGACATGAGTTCCTGTATGGATAGGTGGTAACTATAAATATAGTTGTACACCACAAAAGCATCATATCGGATGGACTCATTTTTAACCTATAATAATTGGGTGGGTACTTATATTTGTCCTACTGTAAAACTTCAATTAATAGCCCAGGTGTGTATTTGCTTAAATCACTGGACACAACAGGTGCTTATTTGAGCCAGGCTTCTATTTGAGCCAGGCATATATTTGAGCCAGGCATCTATTTCCTTAATGCACACAGCTTTTGCTCATTTGCATAGTTAATTGTTTAATTCCAGCATTCACTTCCAGCGTTTTTATCAATTTCTTCATTTCCTGCACTGTGTTATGATTTACACACTATGTCACGTTTCTTTTGTCTTAGTATGCCTCAATTTCGAGAAAAAAATTACTTTCTTGACAGAATAATTATTCATCTCTTTGACTGTGCATTTTCGCCAGAAATCTACTGATTTCTTGGGGTCTGTACTTCCAAAGTTGTTGACTGTTTTTATGTGTCAACGCCGTTGAAAAGATGGGACCAAGGTGCAGCGGAGAATGTATTCATCTTGACTTTTAATAGAAAAAATGAACACTTTACAACAAACAAAAAACGACTAGCAACAGTTCTGTCAGGTTATCAAGAACTAAACAGGAAAATAACTACCCACAAACCCCAACGGAAAAACAGGCTACCTAAGTATGGCTCCCAATCAGCGACAACGATGTACAGCTGTCCCTGATTGAGAGCCATACCAGGCCAAAACAAAGAAATACAAAAACATAGAAAAAAGGACATAGAATGCCCACCCAAATCACACCCTGACCAAACCTAAATAGAGACATAAAAAGGCTCTCTCAGGTCAGGGCGTGACATGCTTGCCAGTTAGCTAGAAGTATTCCGCTGTTTGCAGCCAAAGGTTAGCAGTTTCTTACTGGCGATAAAAAGATTGCCATAATTTTTTCAGAGTCATTACTGAATTATCTAACAAAACAAACATTAAACCTTCCAAACAATTCATGGTAACCTTGTAAACAATTAATTTAGACCTGGGTTTATTTGAAACAGGCGTTTATTTGCTGAAATGTGTGTGGTTGCCGGCTATTAAAAGGGACAGGCGGCTATTTGAGACCCGGCTTTTAATTGTTTTACGGTATTTCATACATGTACAGTACAAGTGTGTAATGTCACATACACCGGATTGGTGCAGTGAAATGTATTGTTTATATTGGGTCAGCCATATTAGTACAGAGCCCCTGGAACAAATTAGGGTTAAGTGCCTTGCTTAAGGGCACATCCAAACAGATTTTTCACCTTCTTGGCTCAGGTATTAAAACCAGTGACCTTAAAGTTGAAAAAACATTATTTTTTAAAATAAATAAAAGTAAGCTTTTAAATGATATCAATCTAATGTTTACAGTGATGAAGACATGGATGTCTCATGGTATGCAAAATCGCACCTTTCTGAGCACTTCTACAATGGGCAAATATGGAAGGTTTCGTTCAAATGAAAAGGGGTGCTGTAAAAAAATGATTGAATTCAAATGGATTTGCTCCAAGAGATCATCCCCTACTATGTAAACCATGTCATAGTTGTCAATCACTCAATCTGAAAAGGTGTAGTGGAGAGGGGGATTTGCTCTATGGTGCCTGTATCATTATCTCTTTAAGTGACCGCGTGTGTGTGTGTGTGTGTGTGTGTGTGTGTGTGTGTGTGTGTGTGCGTGTGTGTGTGTGTGTGTGTGCGTGTGTGTGTGTGTTTCACAGCAGGCTGGCCGTGTCCAGTGTGACTGTGTAATTATGAGCGTGGCCTGATCCTGCCTCTGTAATTACATGACTGTCAGTGGAGTGGGTAGATGCAGCAGACCCTCTGTGTGATACTGTGAAGGGCTAAGAGAATGGCCTGCCTTTCTCATGTGATTTAGTAGTTCACATGTGTTTTTATGTAAAGTTCAGGCAACTGGGCAACAGGTTCTCAATACAAAACCAGTTCCTAATATTCCTAATATTTGGTATACTCAGTGTATAATCTACAGCCATTTTATTATTATTAGATAGTTGGACATGTTTTGGTGAAGCAGTGATGGGCAAAATCTAGTCTAAGTATTTTTCATTAGATTGTGTTGAACCGTTTCACATGCCATTCTTGGTTGAACCTTTTCTACTATTCTTTACTGTAAGACAAAGGATACTTTTTTAGTGGATAGTCCAGTATCCAACCACCCTTCAATTCTTCCATGTAGTTTTAAAGCAAAAGGCGTTGCTGAACATTGGTTCAACACATTTCTATTACACCAACGAGAAGTATTTGGTCATTGTGGCTTTTAACATTCATCCCACTGACTTTCGGTATGCCCCCTGCTATTTTCCATTAACTCTACCTTAGTTGACGAAACACAGAGACATAGGGTTTCCCTACCACAATACACCTCTCTGAAAAGGTGACAAAAAACTGAGCAGTGACAGACTTCCTTACTGTGCGACTTATGCACTAAATTCATTCGCAGGTGTTCTGTGCGTCTGAACTACCAATGTTTTCATCTTTGCTGGAAACAGAAATGGCACTATTCTCATTAAAATAAGAGTTTTCCAGGGATTTCAAGATGCTACTGAGATTATTTTGCCAAGGCTCGGAAAAAATGTATTTGATAGTATATTCTTTTCAAGGCTGGACATTTCAAAGGCCTGTGAGTGTGAGCAACTAATCACACATTTTTCTGCCAAGAAAGGCTGCTTTATCATTCATGTTTGATGGAAGGTCGACTTGTTGGCACAATTTCCTTTGTTTGTGTGTGTGTGTGTGTGTGTGTGTATGTGTGTAGACTTAAACAGAGCTCTTTGATTAAATATCAAAGGGGACAGAGTTTGCTGCCCTCATGTTTGCCCCAACCTATAAATACACAACTAGCTCTATTAGCCTTTGGCACCAGGAAAAAGGTTGTGTTTGAACAACCCAGAAACATACACACGCACGCATGCACGCTCGCACACACACATTTACATTTTATATAGTGAGAGATAATTTGTGTGACCGAGCAAATGCTATGCCAAATAGCATGAAGGAAACAGTCTTCAGTCATTCATGAGAAGATGATGTGCCCTGACTCTTCTTTCATCCTAGTGTTGGCAAATATTGTTTGCTGGTAGTTGTCTGGTAATGGCTGTTACTTCAAGTCCTACAGCTTAGTG
Organism: Salmo salar; assembly: GCF_965601325.2. Taxonomy (NCBI): domain Eukaryota; kingdom Metazoa; phylum Chordata; class Actinopteri; order Salmoniformes; family Salmonidae; genus Salmo; species Salmo salar. The sequence goes on along the minus strand of NC_138305.1, from coordinate 77,705,124 downwards.
AGTAGTTTGTGGGAATTGATGGTATTGAAAGGCGAGCTACAGTCTATGAACAGGATGCGTGAGTAGGTGTTAGGTGTCTCTAGAGATTGCAATGTGGAGTGCTGTGTTGACAGCATCTTCAACAGACCTATTAGCTCTGTAGGCAAATGAGTGGGTCCATCAATGGGGATGAGCATGGTTTTAAGTAGGCCAGGACTAGGCTTTCAAATGCTTTCATGGCCACAGATGTCAGGGCGACTGGTCTGAAGTCATTGAGTTAGGTTGTTTTGGGTGATTTGGGGACATAAAGAAGGAAGGATACTTTAAAACACTGTGGTACTGTACACTGGCATAAGGAAGTGTTAAAAATGTCAGTGAACACTGGAGCCAGTTGTTCTGAACAGTGGTGGAGCACAGCTGGGCAAATTGATCCGGCCCTTCTGCTTTCCTTATGTTTTGCTTTTTGAAAACAGTTCTGACCTCATCCTCCTTTATGGTGAATGCTGGTGGGAGGGGAGATACCTGAAGTGGGGGGTTGAGTGTCTGTGCACTTGTTTCCTCAAACCGCACATACAACATATTGAGTTTATCTGGGAGGGGTGCTCATTTGAAGGGGGAAGGTCAGTTTTCTGCAATTTGTCATCTCCTGTAAGCTTTTCCAGACTGATCTGGAGTCATTGGCAGTGAATTGTGCTTCTAGTTTTTTTTGTTGGTTTGTTTTGGCCTTCCTTATTGCAGAGCACAGTTCATATTTGGCTGATTTGAAGTTCATATTTTACAAAGTTATTTTCCATATGTAGTAAAGATAGCTATTTTGAGAAGCATGGCTTGTTGTTGTCGCATGTCGTTGCAGTTTTTGTGGGAATACACATCTCTATACGGAACCAGATGTATGACATCAGTGTCTATGTACTGATCGAGTGTGGTACATGACGCTCTGAAGGTATCCCTGTGGATGTACTGTGGAGTTGGCACACCAGCGCTGATTAATCATGAAACAAATACCACCGTCTATTCATTTTAGAGAGAATTTGATTGACCTGCTGGCTCGGTAGATGGTCAAAACCGGCAGAGTCCCGAGTGATCGGACGTTTGATAATAGCAAGGCAGGCAGAGGGGGCCGGTAGAGTATTCCGGCTCGCTTCCATGTCCGGGTGTATTCCCAGCTGTAGGCAGTGACTGCCCAGGTATGTTGTTAGTCAGTAATTCCACAGGTAACTGAAATATGTGGGGATGTTGTGGACTCCAAACGATTTCTCCCTGATGTTAAGTAAACTCAGCAAAAAAAGAAACGTCCCTTTTTCAGGACTCTGTCTTTCAAAGATAATTCGTAAAAATCAAAATAACTTCACAGATCTTCATTGTAAAGGGTTTAAACACTGTTTCCCATGCATGTTCAATGAACCATAAACAATTAATGAACATGCACCTGTGGAACGGTCGTTAAGACAATAACAGCTTACAGACAGTAGACAATTAAGGTCCAGTTATGAAAACGTAGGACACTAAAGAGGCCTTTCTACTGACTCTGGAAAAACACCAAAAGAAAGATGCCCAGGGTCCCTGCTCATCTGTGTGAACATGCCTTAGGCATGCTGCAAGGAGGCATGAGGACTGCAGATGTGGCCAGGGCAATAAAGTGCAATGTCCGTACTGTGAGATGCCTAAGACAGCGCTACAGGGAGACAGGACGGACAGCTGATCGTCCTCGCAGTGGCAGACCACGTGTAACAACACCTGCATAGGATCGGTACATCCGAACATCACACCTGCGGAACAGGTACAGGATGGCAACAACAACTGACCGAGTTACACCAGGAATGCACAATCCCCCCATCAGTGCTCAGATTGTCCGCAATAGGCTGAGAGAGGCTGGACTGAGGGTTTATAGGCCTATTTTAAGGCAGGTCCTCACCAGACATCACCTGCAACAACGTTGCCTATTGGCACAAACCCACTGTCGCTGGACCAGACAGGACTGGCAAAAAGTGCTCTTCACTGATGAGTCGAGGTTTTGTCTCACCAGGGGTGATGGTCGGATTCGCGTTTATCGTCAAAAGAATGAGCGTTACACCGAGGCCTGTACTCTGCAGCGGGATCGATTTGGAGGTGGAGGGTCCGTCATGGTCTAGGGCGGTGTGTCACAGCATCATCGGACTGAGCTTGTCATTGCAGGCAATCTCAACGCTGTGCGTTACAGGGAAGACATCCTCCTCCCTCATGTGGTACCCTTCCTGCAGGCTCATCCTGACATGACCCCCCAGCATGACAATGCCACCAGCCATACTGCTCGTTCTGTGCGTGATTTCCTGCAAGACAGGAATGTCAGTGTTCTGCCATGGCCAGCGAAGAGCACGGATCTCAATCCCATTGAGCACGTCTGGGACCTGTTGGATCTGAGGGTGAGGGCTAGGGCCATTCCCCCCCCCCCAGAAATGTCCGGGAACTTGCAGGTGCCTTGGTGGAAGAGTGGGGTAACATCTCACAGCAATAATTGGCAAATCTGGTGCAGTCTATGAGAAGGAGATGCACTGCAGTACTTGATGCAGCTGGTGGCCACACCAGCTACTGACTGTTACTTTTGATTTTGACCCCCCCTTTGTTCTTGGACACATTATTCAATTTCTGTTAGTCACATGTCTGTGGAACTTGTTCAGTTTGTCTGTTGTTGAATCTTGTTATGTTCATACAAATATTTACAAATGTTAAGTTTGCTGAAAATAAACGCAGTTGACAGTGAGAGGATGTTTCTTTTTTTGCTAATTTTAGTTACAAATGACTATATTTGTGTAAACTTGTAGACCTCCATACGAATAACACCGACAAAAGTGAGAGACACAGAATCAGAGCTTGTAGAGTGGCAAGGCTCAGTACCGCCATCTGAGATTAGTTTTTCACTTTCATAGCATATAGAAAATGATCAAGCAGAACATCAATTTCCTCTTCAAATGACTATTCTACTGCAGCACATTGCCCACTGAAGTAATTATTCCCTGACCCAATACAACCCAATCTCATTCTAGGCACTCTGCCTGGAATAATAATCTGTCAAGGAGAGGAATGAAAAATAAAACAGTAATGTCTATCTCCTCTCTCACCTTAGCTGTAAAGCAAATACTCATTAGTGCATCCATTTGCCTCCATTGTAAATACAACAGGAAACGTTTGGAGTAATTATTTTCTAAAATTGTATTTTTTTGTCTCTGTAATTTGACTAGAGCTTTTTCTGGCATTGGTGGTATTTTTAGGACTATCTATACCTGACTAACTGCTAATTCGTTGTAGCAGCGATGCAGTGCATTCGGAAAGTATTCAGACCCCTTTACTTTTTACACAATATGTTATGTTACAGCCTTATTCTAAAATGGATTAAATAAAAAAAATCCTCATCACTACACACAATACTCCATAATCGCAAACAAAAACTGTTTTTTAGAAATGTTTACAAATGTATTAAAAATTTAAAAAAACTGAAATACCTTGTTTACATAAGTATTCAGACCCTTTGCCCTGAGACTCGAAATTGAGCTCAGGTGCATCCTGTTTGCATTGATCAACCTTGAGATCTTTCTACAAGTTGATTGGTCTTGGTTGTTCACCTGTGGTAAATTCAATTGATTGGACATGATTTGGAAAGGCACACACCTGTCTATATAAGGTCCCACAGTTGACAGCGCCTGTAAGAGCAAAAACCAAGCCATGAGGTTGAAGGAATTGTCAGTAGAGCTCCGAGACACGATTGTGTTGAGGCACAGATCTGGGGAAGGGTTCAAAAAAATGTCTGCAGCATTGAAGGTCCCCAAGAACACAGTGGCCTCATCATTCTTAAATGGAAGAAGTTTGGAACAACCAAGACTCTTCCTAGACCTGCCCGCCCAGCCAAACTGAGAAATCTAGAGAAGGGCCTTGGTCAGGGAGGTGACCAAGAACCCAATAGTCACTCTGACAGTGTTAATCTCTGTGGATATGGGAGAACCTTCCAAAAGGCCAACCATCTCTGCAGTACTCCAGCAATCAGGACTTTATGGTAGAGTGGCCAGACGGTAACCACTCCTCAGTAAAAGGCACATGACAGCCCTCTTGGAGTTTGCCAAAAGGCACCTGAAGGAGTCTCAGATCACGAGAAACTAGGTTCTCTGGTCTGATGAAACCAAGATTGGCCTGAATGCCAAGCGTCACGTCTGGAGGAAACCAGGCACCGCTCATCATCTGGCCAATACCATCCCTAATGTGAAGCCCGGTGGTGGCAGCATCATGTGGTGGGGATGTTTTTCAGGGACTGGGAGACTAGTCAGGCTCGAAGGAAAGATCAATGGTGCAAAGTAAGGAGAGATCCTTGACGAAAACCTGCTCTAGAGCGCTGAGGACCTCAGTCTGGGACAACGGACCTAAGCACACAGCCAAGACAAAGCACGTCTCTGAATGTCCTTGAGTGGCCCAGCCAGAGCCCGGACTTGAACACGATATAACATTTCTGGAGAGACCTGAAATAGCTGTGCAGCGACACTCCCCATCCTCCCTGACAGAGCTTGAGAGGATCTGCAGAGAAGAGTGGGAGAAACTCCTCAAATACAGGTGTGCCAAGCTTGTAGCGTCATACTCAAGGCTGTAATCTCTGCCAAAGGTGCTTCAACAAACTAATGAGTAAAGGTTCTGATTTCTTTGCATTGTTGTTATGGGGTATTGTGTGTAGATAGATGAGGGGGGGGGGGAAACTATTTAATACAGTGAGGGGAAAAAAGTATTTGATCCCCTGCTGATTTTGTACGTTTGCCCACTGACAAAGAAATGATCAGTCTATAATTTTAATGGTAGGTTTATTTGAACAGTGAGACAGAATAACAACAAAAAAATCCAGAAAAATGTATGTCAAAAATGTTATAAATTGATTTGCATTTTAATGAGGGAAATAAGTATTTGACCCCTCTGCAAAACATGACTTAGTACTTGGTGGCAAAACCCTTGTTGGCAATCACAGAGGTCAGACGTTTCTTGTAGTTGGCCACCAGGTTTGTACACATCTCAGGAGGGATTTTGTCCCACTCATCTTTGCAGATCTTCTCCAAGTCATTAAGGTTTCGAGGCTGACATTTGGCAACTCAAACCTTCAGCTCCCTCCACAGATTTTCAATAGGATTAAGGTCTGGAGACTGGCTAGGCCACTCCAGGACCTTAATGTGCTTCTTCTTGAGCCACTCCTTTGTTGCCTTGGCCGTGTGTTTTGGGTCATTGTCATGCTGGAATACCCATCCACGACCCATTTTCAATGCCCTGGCTGAGGGAAGGAGGTTCTCACCCAAGATTTGACGGAACATGGCCCCGTCCATCGTCCCTTTGATGCGGTGAAGTTGTCCTGACCCCTTAGCAGAAAAACACCCCCAAAGCATAATGTTTCCACCTCCATGTTTGACGGTAGGATGGTGTTCTTGGGGTCATAGGCAGCATTCCTCCTCCTCCAAACACGGCAAGTTGAGTTGATGCCAAAGAGCTCCATTTTGGTCTCATCTGACCACAACACTTTCACCCAGTTGTCCTCTGAATCATTCAGATGTTCATTGGCAAACTTCAGACGGGCATGTATATGTGCTTTCTTGAGCAGGGGGACCTTGCGGGCGCTGCAGGATTTCAGTCCTTCACGGCGTAGTGTGTTACCAATTGTTTTCTTGGTGACTATGGTCCCAGCTGCCTTGAGATCATTGACAAGATCCTCCTGTGTAGTTCTGGGCTGATTCCTCACCGTTCTCATGATCATTGCAACTCCACGAGGTGAGATCTTGCATGGTGCCCCAGGCCGAGGGAGATTTGACAGTTCTTTTGTGTGTCTTCCATTTGCGAATAATCGCACCAACTGTTGTCACCTTCTCACCAAGCTGCTTGGCGATGGTCTTGTAGCCCATTCCAGCCTTGTGTAGGTCTACAATCTTGTCCCTGACATCCTTGGAGTGCACTTTGGTCTTGGCCATGGTGGAGAGTTTGGAATCTGATTGCTTCTGTGGACAGGTATCTTTTATACAGGCAACAAACTGAGATTAGGAGCACTCCCTTTAAGAGTGTGCTCCTAATCTCAGCTCGTTACCTGTATAAAAGACACCTGGGAGCCAGGAATCTTTCTGATTGAGAGGGGGTCAAATACTTATTTCCCTCATTAAAATTCAAATCAATTTATAACATTTTTGACATGCGTTTTTCAGGATGTTTTTGTTGTTATTTTGTCTCTCACTGTTCAAATAAACCTACCATTAAAATTATAGACTGATCATTTCTTTGTCAGTGGGCAAACGTACAAAATCAGCAGGGGATCAAATACTTTTTTCCCCCACTGTATATTTTAGAATAAGGCTGTAACGTAACAAAATTTGGAAAAAGTCAAGAGGTCTGAATGTTCTTCCAAATGCACTGTACATTCTTCACATTCATTGTTTTTCACAATTTCTTATCACAGCACTGGCAAACCATAGTTAACCAACTCCCTGACCAACATGGCTGACCTTTGTCCCATCATAAGAAGGTTCATGTCCATTGTAGTATTCTAATTCTTAATTCTATAATAGGAGCACAGTCATATTATGGAATCCTCTTTCCCTAATCCCCATGACAACAATGTCACTGTGGTTAAAAAGTAGTTCCAACGTATCAGTCCATCTGTAGGCTCAGAATGACTTTAATCCCAGTGTTTGTGTTGTCACGCTTGTCACAAATGGGAGCTGACTGTGAACAGTGTGGAGGGATTACAGTCGGGAGTGAGGGAGTGAGGGTCGAGACTAGAGAGAATAGGTGCCGGTTGCGCTATAGACCAGGGGTAAATTTGTTAAACATTGCAGATAGAAATGTAATGAATAGTGCTGACATGATTCCCTATTGTACCTGAAAGACAATCATATCTGTTCTACACAATACATTTCTATATAAAAGTTCTGGAATGCTACACTTGCACCCCTCTTAATAGTTCATTAGCAATGGTTCACAACGCAGTCCGCCATGCTCAGTTTATCAAAAATAAACCTTCACTATTTGGGAGTATAAATGACTCAGCGTGTACATATCCTTTCTGCATTCAATTTGTCTTTCTTTAACTAGTCCCTGAGATAAAAAAATGGACATGCGTACACCACTGAGATGTGTGCTGGCCATGGCCAGTCTGGCTGATACAATCGACAGACAAGATTTGGCTTTTAGGGTGATGCGAGTAGATTTGATAGGTATGCGATTGGGGAAAATAGCTAATCTTTCCTACTGGACTGTTTATCAGTCACTGTCTGTCACGCTCTTCTCCAAACACACTCCCAAAAGTGCAACCCTCATTGCTCTGGGGACCTGGAGCATGAAATATGCTTGCCAGTGTGGGGCATGTCACATTCCTTTATGTTAGACTGTAGATTTCTCGGGCTAGATGGAGTATTTGCTAGATGGGGCATTGGCCACTAGTCTGTCCTGCTGTGTGTCTGAACTGTGTGTAGTTGCCTACTGTGAGTGTATTGCAGTTCTAACCCTGACATACATGATCATCATGCCTGCTAAATTTCAGAGGCATTTCTCACCATGAATTGGCTTTACAGGTTTAACTCTATACCCAGGTTGTGAATGTTATTAGCATCTTCATCATCTCTATGTTTTGACTGTCATCATAGAGTTAAGGTTGTATGTCAGAGTGGGGGTAGTGGTGTAGCCTCTGCAGAAAGCACACTCCAGCTCATCTTATAAATGAGTCCCGACTCCCCCTCATCACTGTCTCCATCAATAAGGAATGTTAGCTGGATTTTTGTAATGGAGTGCCCCCGGAGCTGCGTCCCCTGCACTTTTCATATTCGTCACGCTGGCCGACCCCGTAATGTCCTCAGGCGTCTCCAGCTGATTGTTCTGCTTATGTGAATTGACTAGCTAAGGACTCTCCAGACGCAGCAACACTGCATTCATCAGTAGTCAGAGCTCAGCCAGCGAGCGCTATGATCCACAGCCACTGATGGATTCACTATCAATGGCCCGTAAAGATATGTTTGTGCGTGTGGGGGGGGGTGTTAGTGTGTGTACGTGTGGTCAGTAAGGTCATGATTACTGTGTTATTTAGATTATACAGAACGCTATCTATATCAACCCATACAGCATGATGTTATGTTGTCATTCAGGTAACCCCTTATAAAGCAGCATAAAGCAAATATCAAATACGGTGTATTTGCGGCAGTATGTGACTCTTCCATAAACCTAAACTGAAGTAGACAGACTAGCCGCATGTACCCCTCCTAGACTGGAAGGTCAGCACTGGGTTAATGCTTACAGCTGACCTACAAAGGGCAACACTGATCAATACCCCATCCAACTTGTGTGTGTGTGTCTTTGTGTGCAAGTCATGTGGGGACATGGTCAAGCAATACCTCCCACCACTACGCACCTCTCAATAACCTTCCCACTCCAGTTGGTTAAATATGGCATTCACAACAATTCCACCTTAAATAGATCTATTTACTTTTTTCTTATAGAGATGACCATAGTTATACAGCTCTATGAGCAATGTGGAGCAGGGCTTTTACTTACAGTTCAAAATGCTAGTGACACATCCATTTGTTTCACATCTTAACCTCTAAGATGAACCTCTTCCCGAGAGTCACATGGAGAGTCACATTCACTGGAGCAAGGGCGTGCTAACCAGGCTTTGGTGTGTGTTATCCCTATGCAGTCCCACCTTGGAAATTGCAGACATTTCTGTTCGGTTTATTACCAAGGCAGGTAGAATGTATCACCTTGAAAAGGAGCCATTGCCTTCTGCATATGTAAAAACCACCACGCTTGAACAAGGACTTTGTTTCAATCTCCCTCCCACTGACCGTGGGTTTGAACACTGACTTTTTAATGTTCTGTGGAATCAATGATAAAATCCATTAAGTATAACTCATTCTCAGGCTGCATTCTGTGGCTGGAGAAGAGCATATGGGATGGGAGAAATGTGACTGTGTTGTGAGTGTGCAGTATTCTGGTGTGTTCGCTACCCATTGGCACAATGGCACAACCATGGAGACAGACAGAGGCTCAATTCCAAATCAATCTCTTGGCCCTATCCCTAAACCCTTGACTTCTCCTCATATAGCTCTTGGATAGGTATCAACAATGTGGTATTAGTCCTTGCCAGGCCTTTTAGATCTGCTTGAGTCAATAGGGGCCTAGGGATAGGGAGCGAGGGATTGGTTTGGAGTTAGGCCGGAGACAGAACCTGTCATGGCCATCTAGGTTTAATTGACATACCCACAGCACAGTGCAACTGTCTTCTTCAAGTCTTCAGGCATCATCAGTGATGAGACAGAGATGAAGTTCACGAGGGAGGCCATGGCTCAGTCTATTGTTGTCTGGGAGCCCTAGGGGGTAAAATATTTGCTAATACTTTACTTGAAGTGTTGTAAAGGTTTCCTAGAAATGAAAATGCTTTATTCATCTTTTGAATTAACTTTTTCTTCTTGTATAATATGGTAATGAATAAGTAAATGATTTAATGATAAAACTCATAAGACTATATTTGGAATATAACAACTTCTTAATTAAAGTGGTGGTTGAGACAGGTTAAGCTTTACTCAGCAAGATTATCTCTTAATGATTTTACCAAGCCCATCTGTTTGAATTTGATATTCAAGCACTGCATTGCCATAGCTCGACTGCTGCCAAGTCCAAAACAAATAGGAGGAAGTAGGCTGTTACCTCCTGTCAAGAATGTACTTGCCGCTCACCGCATTCCTGACCCGGACTATTCTTTCATTCCCCTTTTGATTCAATACATTCCTCTTTTGGGTAGTTCTATTGTTCTTCCTGGCTCTCATACAATGGTTCTTGCATTGAGCGCCTTGGATAAGGCTTAGATAGCCTTCTCAATCTCAGAGGAGGAATGTTTAGGAGCCCTGTTAGCGAACCCTTCCATAAACACTGCATCTTTTCCTGTTATTCACTGTCACATTCTTTAGAAGACTCATTTGTTTTGAAGGAATGATCTCTTGGCACTGTAGCTGTCATGGTGGCTTTGTCACGCTGGTATAAAGGATTCAGGAGACAGGCACAGGAATGCGTAATAGGGTTATTTCTCCCAAATTATGACATGTCGAGGAAAAGGCACGGGGACGAAGACCAAACAAACACGTACACAACACACAGGGTTGAAACTCAAAACAAAAGAGCGAGGAGTGCCTTGAATAAATAACACACACGCACAATGATTAACGCACGGGATGAGACCCGTAATCACCTGCGCAATCCACAAGGGCACGAAACCCCAAACACACAGCACAGTTACTCACACACACCAACACACATAGTAACAATAATTGACAAGACCATGGAAACCAAAGGGCACATAGATAGATACAAATACTAATCAGTGGGAATAGGGGACAGGTGTGCGTGATGAAAGTTCCGGAGGGATCCATGACAGGCTTGTCCGTTTATGGTCGTATTGCTGCAAAGAAACAACTTCTAAAGGACACCAATAAGAAGAAGAGACTTGCTCGGGCCAAGAATCACGAGCAATGACATTAGACCGGTGGAAATCTGTCCTTTGCTCTGATGAGTCCAAATTTGAGATTTTTGGTTCCAACCTCTGTGTCTTTGTGAGACGCAGAGTAGGTGAACAGATGATCTCCGCATGTGTGGTTCCCACTGTGAAGCATGGAGGAGGTGTGATGGTGCAGGGGTGCTTTGCTGGTGATACTGTCTGTGATTGATTTATTTAGAATTCAAGACACACTTAACCAGCATGACTACCACAGCATTCTGCAGCGATACGCCATCCCATCTACTTTCCGCTCAGTGGGACTATCATTGGTTTTTCAACAGGACAATAACCCAACACACCTCCAGGCTGTGTAAGGGCTATTTGACCAAGAAGGAAAGTGATGGAGTGCTGCATCATATGAATTGGCCTCTACAATCACCCGACCTCAACCCAATTGAGATGGTTTGGGATGAGTTGGGTTGGACCGGCATGCGAAGAAAAAGCATCCAACAAGTGCTCAGAATGTGGGAACTCCTTCAAGACTGTTGGAAATGCATTTTAGGTGAAGCTGGTTGACAATGTCAAGAGTGTGCAAAGCTGTCATCAAGGCAAAGGGTGGCTACTTTGAAGAATCTAAAATCTAAAATATATTTATTATTTAACCTCTCTGGGCTAGGCAGGACGAATTCGTCCCACCTACGTAACAGCCAGTTGAAGCCTGTGGCGCGATTTTCAAAACCTTAAAAATCCTATTACTTCAATTTCTCAAACATATGACTATTTTACAGCTATTTAAAGACAAGACTCTCGTTAATCTAACCACACTGTCCGATTTCAAAAAGGCTTTACAACGAAAGCAAAACATTAGATTATGTCAGCAGAGTACCAAGCCAGAAATAATCAGACACCCATTTTTCAAGCTAGCATATAATGTCACAAAAACCCAGAAGACAGCTAAATGCAGCACTAACCTTTGATCTTCATCAGATGACAACCCTAGGACATTATGTTATACAATACATGCATGTTTTGTTCAATCAAGTTCATATTTATATCAAAAACCAGCTTTTTACATTAGCATGTGACGTTCAGAACTAGCATACCCCCCGCAAACTTCCGGGGAATTCGCTAACATTTTACTAAATTACTCACGATAAACGTTCACAAAAAGCATAACAATTATTTTAAGAATTATAGATACAGACCTCCTCTATGCACTCGATATGTCCGATTTTAAAATAGCTTTTTGGTGAAAGCACATTTTGCAATATTCTAAGTACATAGCCCAGGCATCACGGGCTAGCTATTTAAACACCCGGCAAGTTTAGCACTCACCATAATCATATTTACTATTATAAAAGTTTGATTACCTTTTGTTGTCTTCGTCAGAATGCACTCCCAGGACTGCTACTTCAATAACAAATGTTGGTTTGGTCCAAAATAATCCATAGTTATATCCAAATAACGGCGTTTTGTTCGTGCGTTCCAGACACTATCCGAAATGGTAAATAAGGGTCGTGCGCATGGTGCAATTCGTGACAAAAAAAATCTAAATATTCCATCACCGTACTTCGAAGCATGTCAACCACTGTTTAAAATCAATTTTTATGCCATTTTTCTCGTAGAAAAGCGATAATATTCCGACCGGGAATCTCCTTTTCGGCAAACAGAGGAAAAAATCACAAAGACGGGGGCGGCCAGGTCACGCGCCTAAGCCCAGAGTCCCTTGATCGGCCACTTGAGAAAGGCGATAATGTGTTTCAGCCTGGGGCTGGGATGACGACATTCAGGTTTTTCCCGGGCTCTGAGCGCCTATGGACGACGTAGGAAGTGTCACGTTAGAGCAGAGATCCTTAGTAAAAGATAGAGATGGCAAAGAAGTTCCAGAAATGGTCAGACAGGCCACTTCCTGTAAAGGAATCTCTCAGGTTTTGACCTGCCATTTGAGTTCTGTTATACTCACAGACACCATTCAAACAGTTTTAGAAACTTTAGGGTGTTTTCTATCCATATGTAATAAGTATATGCATATTCTAGTTACTGAGTAGGAGTGGTAACCAGATTAAATCGGGTACGTTTTTCATCAGGCGGTGTAAATACTGCCCCCTAGCCCTAACAGGTTAACATTTCTTTCTTTTTTTTTTTTAACACATGATTCCATATGTGTTATTTCATAGTTTTGATGTCTTCACCATTATTCTACAATGTAAAAATATAGAAAACCCCTTGAGTGAGTAGGTGTGTCCAAACTTTTGACTGGTACTGTATACAGTGCATTCGGAAAGTATTCATACCCTTTGACTTTTTCCACATTTTGTTAGAGACTTGTCCGAAGCAACACTTGCATTGTCTTGGCTGTGTGCTTAGGGTCATTGTCCTGTTGGAAGGTGAACCTTTGCCCCAGTCTGATTTCTGAGCGCTCTGGAGCAGGTTTTTATCAAAGATCTCTCTGTTCTTTTCTCCGTTCATCTTTCCCCTGATTCTGACTAGTTTCCCAGTCCCTGCTGCTAAAAAACCTCCCCACAACATGATGCTGCCACAACCATACTTATTGGCCAGGTGATGAGTGGTGCCTGGTTTCCTTCAGACGTGAAGCTTGGCATTCAGGCTGAAGAGTTCAATCTTGGATTCATCAGACCAGTGAATCTTGTATTTCATGGTCTGAGAGTCCTTTAGGTTGATTGATTGATCCAATTTTTGAGACAATTCTTTTAAATACATAAGGGCGCTCCAGCCGGTGACACCTCCACATACAATTAAGAAAATCATCAAGGATAACACATTAAAGCTGAAAAGCTTATTTCCACTTTGGTCCTTTTGGCAAACTCCAAGTGGGCTGTCATGTGCCTTTTACTGAGGAGTGGGTTCTGTCTGGCCACTCTACCATAAAGGCTTGATGTGTAGAGTGCTGCAGAGATGGTTGTCCTTCTGGAATGTTCTCCCATCTCCACAGAGGAACTCTGGAGCTCTGTCAAAGTGACCATCGGGTTCTTGGTCACCTCCCTGACCATGGCTCTTTTCTCTCGATTTCTCAGTTTGGCTGGGCGACCAGCTCTAGGAAGAGTCTTAGTGGTTCCAATCTTTTTCCATTTAAGAATGATTGAGGCCCCTGTGTTCTTGGGGACCTTCGATGCTGCAGAAATATTTTGGTACCCTTCCCCAGATCTGTGCCTCGACACAATCCTGTCTCTGAGCTCTACTGAAAATTCCTTCGACCTCATGGCTTGGTTTTTGCTCTGACATGCAATATCAACTGTGGGACCTTATATAGACAGGTGTGTGCCTTTCCAAATCATGTCTAATCAATTGAATTTACCACAGGTGGACTCCAATCAACTTATAGAAACATCTCAAGGATGATCAATGGAAACAGAATGTTTGCACTTGAGCTCAATTTTGAATCTCATAGCAAAGGGTCTGAATACCTATGTAAATACGTTATTTCATTTTTTTCTTCTAAAAACCTGTTTTCACTTTGTCGTTATGGGTTATAGTGTGTAGATTTATGTGTTATTTAATCAATTTTAGAATAAGATTGTAATGTAACAATGTGGAAAAGTGAATGGGTCTGAATACTATCCGAGTGCACTGTATATCCTGTATATACATTGTCTACTAATATTGTACAATCTGTGTGTTGCTTCATTGGCCTGGGCTATTGTTTGTTTGAATTCAAGAAGAGATTCATCTCAGTTTGTCAGTGTTAAAGTAGCCACTCATTTCGGTCATTTGTGTGGTATTAAAACAACACATCCCCGGGGCCGATGATTTCTTAATCCGGGCCTGTCAATTTATATAGACTTGCTTTGGTCAAAGGGGATGCCATGATAAGAGAAGGGAAGTACTTGTGACTAAACTGAACTACTGGTTGTTAGAACCAAATGCATCAGTACTAGCTGTGCTGATTTATTGGCCTCCTAAGCTCTACTCTGACCTTCTTTCTAAACTATCTGAGCTACCAATACACCTGAGCCCCTTGTGCCCTGCTATGCTAGTGCTTGGTGATTTCAACATACATGTCGACTCCCCTGACTGCACTCTCTACTCTCCTGGCTGATGTCCTGGACTCCAACTTTGGACTCCAACAGCATGTAGACTTTTCCACCCACAACAAAGACCATACTCTGGACCTGATCTGTACTACAGGGGTGGATCTGGCCAAACTGGATGGAAATGAGTCAGGGCTGTCCAACCACAAATTCATCACCTTCATCCTAGTTATTCCTGTACCCAACTCAGCCCTAGAAACACCCCATTCATTTAAGGAGTCTCAAAACTATAAACACAACCCAGCTTACTGAATCCATCTCCAACCTGCCTGTTACTGACTCTGTGGCTCAATACAACACTGCCTTGGCCTCCACACTGGATGAAGTTGCTCCTTTGAAAACCTGCCTGGTGTCTTTCGACAAATCTTCTCCCTGATACACTGAGCTACTCTCTCGCAAATCAACTGGCCGTTGTCTAGAACGACAGTATAAAAAGACTAAGCTAACAGTACATGTGCAGATGTATGACAAACATAAGAAAGACCACAAAGAGCCCTTAAATGCAGCTCGGACATCTTATTACTCCTAACTGATCAGCAATGGCAGTGGTAACTTCCGGGTGCTGTTCTCTACTGTGAGCAAGCTCCCTCAACTCGTGAACAACTCGGCAACCTCAACCTCCCCAGAAAGGTGCAATCAATACCTTTGCTTCTTCCAACGCAACATTGAAAACATCAATAACACTATCCTGTCCTCTCCAGCCCCTGTAGGTGATCTGCCCAGTACTACGGTCCCGCACCTTCACCACAGTCACTGCAGCTGATGTAACCACCTGGTTCGGACAATTAGGCCCCACCACTTGCTCACTTGACTCTATCCCCACCTCCTGAGTCAAGACCTGCTTCCCTGCTCTGGAATCTTTCTTCACGGAAATCATCAACAAGTCTCTCACCACTTGATGTGTCCCTCAACTCAAACTGACCGCAGTCACACCCGTACTTAAAAAGCCTGGATAGACACAGCACAGAGAATGCCTTGGTAAGGGTCACCAATGACTTCCTCATTAATGCCAAATCTGGGGCTGCCAGCATCCTCATACTGCTGGACCTCAGCATAGCATTTGGCACAGCCACTGCATGGAGAAGCTCCTCGGCCTGTCAGACACTGTCCTGGACTTATCGCACTGATTGCTCCTAGTTTGTAGCTCTCAGCCCTAGTAGGTCAGACACAGGGGTGGTCTGCCTTGGGGTCCTCTCAAGGCTCGGGCCTAGGACCACTACTGTTTTGTATCTACATGCTACCACTGGGAAACATCTTGAGGGAACACAGACTGGGCTTTTACCTTTATGCTGACGACACTCAGCTGTATGTCTCCACAAACACTGACACTGCCAATGCACTCCTGGTCAGTTGCCTGCAGGACTTCAAAGCGTGGATGAAGCTGAGTTTCCTGCAGATAAACTAGAAAAAGACAGTGGTCTTCCTGATAGGCAATCGCTCCATTATTAACCTCTACAGGATCGGTCCCACCAACGCGGGACGGAGTGAGCTAACATAGGCTGATGTGATTAGCATGACATTGTAAGTAACAAGAACATTTCCCAGGACATAGACATTTCTGATATGGGCAGAAAGCTTACATTCTTGTTAATCTAGCTGCATTGTCCAATTTAGTGTAGCTATTACAGTGAAATAATACCATGCTATTGTTTGAACACAGTGCACAGTTATGAACTTGAAAATGTATTAATAAACCAATTAGACACATTTGGGCAATCTTGATACATTTTTAACAGAAATGCGATGGTTCACTGAATCAGTCTAAACCTTTACACATACACTGCTGCCATCTAGTGGCCAAAATCTAAATTGTGCCTAACCTGGAATAGTACATTATAGCCTTTCTCTTGCATTTCAAAGATAATACAAAGAAAAACTATTTTTTCTCATGATCTTTTACCAGATCTAATGTGTTATATTCTCTAACATTAATTTCACATTTCCACAAACTTCGAAGTGTTTCCTTTCAAATGGTATCAAGAATATGCATATCCTTTCTTCAGATCCTGAGCTACAGGCAGTTAGATTTGTGTATGTAATTTTAGGCGAAAATTGAATAAAAGAGACCGATCCTTATTAACAACATCAGCTGCTACAGCCTCAATATTGATGGTGTCAAGGTCCTCCCCTCCAGTGGGGTGCGTAACCTGGCAATCCTCGCAACCTGACGCAAAGGTTTTCTCGGGAACGGGCCCAAATCCCGTCATTTGCGTGAAGAAAAGACAGTGAAAAAGGAGGAGCAGGTCAGGCTCCCATCTGAGAATTTGTTGGCAAGAGAGTAAACCTCCAATACCATCTGTTCTATTGGCCAACGTGCAATCATTGGAATACAAAATGGCCGATATGTGATCAAGACTATCCTACCAACGGGACATTAAAAACTGTAATATCTTATGTTTCACCGAGATGTTGCTGAACGACGACACGGATAATATAAAGCTGGCGGAATTTTCCATGCATCGACAGGACAGAGAAGCTACATCTGGTAACATGAGGGGCAAGGGGTGTGTCTATTTGTCAATAACAGCTGGTGCGTGATGTCTAATATTAAAGAACTCTCGAGGTGTTGCTCATCTGAGGTGGAGTACTTTATGATAAGCTGTAGACCACACTATCTACCAAGAGAGTTGTCATCTATGTTATTTGTAGCCGTCTATTTACCACCACAAACCGATGGTGGCACTAAGACCTCACTCAACAAGCTGTATAAGACCATAAGCAAACAAGAAAATGCTCATCCAGAAGCGGTGCTCCTAGTGGTCGGGGACTTTAACTTCTCTGGGCAAGGTGGGACGTGGCCGTTCCACACTATTCAACAGCCAGTGAAATAGTATGGCGCGAAATACAAAACAGCAAAAATATCATAATTTCAATTTCTCAAACATACAACTATTTAACACCATTTTAAAGATACACTTCTCCTTAATGTAACCACATTGTCTGAGTTCAAAAAGGCTTTACAGCGAAAGCAAAACATTAGATTATGTTAGGAGAGTACATAGACAAAAATAACGACACAGCCATTTTCCAAGCAAGGAGATATGGCACAATAACCCAAAACACAGCTAAATTAAGCACTAACCTTTGACGATCTTCATCAGATGACACTCCTAGGACATCATGTTACACAATACATGTATGTTTTGTTCGATAAAGTTCATATTTATATCCAAAATACAGCATTTTACCTTGGCGCGTGATGTTCAGAAAATGTTTCCCACTAAAACTTCCGGTGAATGAGCACATCAATTTACAAAAATACTCATCATAAACGTTGACAAAATACATAACAATTATTTTAAGAATTATAGATACAGTACTCCTTTATGCGCTGTGTCAGATTTTAAAAAGCTTTTCGGCGAATGCACATTTTTCAATATTCTGAGTACATAATCGCCATCAAAGCAAACTATACAGACACCCGTCAAGTTCTGGGGTCACCTAAACTCAGAATTAGTATTATAAATATTCTCTTTGCTGATGTTCGTCAGAATGCACTCCCAGGACTGCTACTTCCACAAGAAATGTTGTTTTTGTTCGAAATAATCCATATTTATGTCCAAATACCTCTGTTTTGTTCGTGCGTTCAGGTCACTATCCAAAGGCATAACGCGCGAGCGCAATTCGAGACACAACAAGTCATAATGTTCCATTACCGTTCTTAGAAGCATGTCAAACATTGTTTATGATCAATCTTTATGGTATTTTTAACGTAAAAATGTGATAATATTCCAACCGGACAATAGCGTATTCATTCCAGAAGAAAACTAAGGAAAGGTGCGCTCGCGGGATCGCGCATTACCAATCCCTTTGTCCCCAGGCAGTCCACTCATTGACTGAGCTACTATTCTCTGCCCGGTTACAGGACAACGATGAAAAAACTTTCCGAATGCTTTTGACAGCCAATGGAAGCCTTAGGAAGTGCAACGTGACCCCACAGACACTGTAGTTTCGATAGGGATTAGAAAGAAGAACTACAAATCTCAGATCTCCCACTTCCTGGTTGAATTTTTCTCAGGTTTTTGCCTGCCATATGAGTTCTGTTATACTCACAGACACCATTCAAACAGTGTTAGAAACTTCAGAGTGTTTTCTATCCAAATCTACTAATAATATGCATATTCTAGTTTCTGGGCCAGAGTAGTAACCAGTTTAATTTGGGTACATTTTTCATCCGGCCGTGAAAATACTGCCCCCTACACTTTAAGAAGTTAATGCAGGTTAACTTAAATCCATTTGACCTCATTTCTACCAACATGTCACATCTGCAACCAGAGGAAAACTATTACGAACTACAAAGGGAAATCCAGCCGCAAGCTGCCCAGTGAAGCGAGCCTACCAGACGAGCTAAATGCCTTTTATGCTCGCTTCGAGGCAAGCAAAACTGAAGCATGCATGAGAGAACCAGCTGTCCCAGACTACTGTGTGATAACGCTTTCGGTAGCCAATGTGAGCAAGACCTTTAAACAGGTTAACATTCACAAAGCCGCGGGCCAGACGGATTACCAGGACGTTTACTCAAAGCATGCACGTTGTTTTCACTGACATTTTCAACCTCTCCCTGACCGAGTCTGTAATACCTACATGTTTCAAGTAGACCACCATAGTCCCTGTGCCCAAGGAAGCGAAGGTAACCTGCCTAAATGATTACCACTCCGTAGCACTCATGTCGCTAGCCATGAATTGCATTGAAAGGCTGGTCATGGCTCACATCAACAGCATCATCCCGCGTAGCGTAGACCCATTCCAAATCATATTCCACCCCAACAGATCCACAGATGATGCAATCTCAATCGCACTCCACACTGCCCTTTCCCACCTGGAAAAAAGGAGCACCTATGTGTTAATGCTGTTCATTGACTACAGCTCAGTGTTCAACACCATAGTACCCACAAAGCTCATCACTAAGCTAAGGACCCTGGGACTAAACACATCCCTCTGCAACTGGATCCTGGACTTCCTGACGGGCCACCCCCAGGTGGTAAGGATAGGCAACAACACGTCTGCCACGCTGACCCTCAACGCTGGGGCCCCTCAGGGGCCCCTCACATCAAAACCTATTCCCCCTCAGGAGACTGAAAAGGTTTGGCATGGGTCCACAGATCCTCAAAAAGTTCTACAGCTGCACCATCGAGAGCATTCTGACCAGTTGCATCACCGCCTGGTATGGCAACTGCTCGGTATCTGACAGTAAGAGGTTAGTACGTACGGCCCAGTACATCACTGGGGTCAAGCTTCCTGCCATCCAGGACCTATATAATAGGCGGTGTCAGAGGAGTCATAGACTGTTCTCTCTGCTAGCGTACGGCAAGCGGTACCGGAGTGTCAAGTCTAGGACCAAAAGGCACCTTAACAGTTTCTACCCCCAAGCCATAAGACTACTGAAAAATGTATCAAATGGCCACCTGGACTAATTACATTTGTTTTTACTCTGCTGCTACTCGCTGTTTATTATCTATGCATAGTCACTTTACCCCTACCTACATGTACCAATTACCTCGACTAACCTGTATCCCCACACATTGGCTCGGTACCCCCTGTATATAGCCTCGTTATTTTATTTTGTTAGTTTTTATTATTTTTTACTTTAGTTTATTTGGTGTATATATATATATATATAAAACTCTTCTTGAACTGCATTGCTCTTTAAGGACTTGTAAATAAGCATTTCACGGTAAGGTTGTATTTGGCGCATGTGACAAATAAAGTTTGATTTGATATTTGACAGTCACTCTCGTTTGAAGCCCGCTTCAAAGTGTGACCAAAGTTTAAAAAAAATTAAATTAAATCAATGGAACATTGCCAGGTTATGACACATGCTGCCACAGCCTACAACTGAGCGACTCATCCACTCATTTATCTCATACCGTCTGGACTATTGTGATGCCCTGTTTGTTGGTGCATCTGCCAAGTGCCTAAGAAGGCTACAATATTCCCAGAACTGTGTCCTCACTCACACCTCACCCCGCGAGCACATCACTCCAGTGTTGTTCAACCTTCACTGGCTCACCATATTCTCATGCATTGACTTTAAAATCCTGGTTCACACCTACCAAGCTATCCAGAACTCAGAACACATGTATCTGTCTGACCTTATCCTACCCTGTTGCCCCACACGCAACCTTCACTCCTCCAGGTCCATCTACTTTCAGCAGCCCTGGGTGACAGGGCTTTCAGTTGTGCAGCTCCTTGGCTGTGGAACACACTTACAATCGCTGTCAGGGCTGCAAATCAAATCAAATGTATTTATATAGCCCTTTTTACATCAGCCGATGTCACAAAGTGTTTATACAGAAACCCAGCCTAAAACCTCAATGATCAAGCAATGCTGGCTAGCAACGGTGGCTAGGAAAAATTCCCTACGAAGGCAGGAACCTAGGAAGAAACCTAGAGGAACCAGGCTTTGAGGGGTGGCCAGTCCTCTTCTAGCTGTGCCAGGTTGAGATTATCAGAGTACATGGCCATTAAGCCCAGATCGTTCTTCATGATGTTCAAACATTCATAGGTGACCAGCAGGGTCAAATAATAATCACAGTGGTTGTAGAGCAGGGGTGGGAAATTCCAGTCCGCGAGGGCCTGATTGGTGTCACAGTTTTGCCCCAGCCCCAGCTAACACACCTGACTCCAATAATCACCTAATCATGATCTTCAGCTTAGAATGCAATTTGATTAATCAGCTGTGTTTGCTAGGAATGGAGAAAAAGTGTGACACCAATCAGACCCTCGAGGACTGGAGTTGCCCACCCATGTTATAGAGGGTGCAACAGGCCAGCACCTCAGGAGTAAATGTCAGTTGGCTTTTCATAGCCGAGCATTCGGAGGGAGGGAGGGAAACAGTAGGTCCGGTGAACAGGTTCCATAGCCCCAGGCAGAACAGTTGAAACGGGGGGGTGGGAGAGATGGGAGAATAAGATCACACACAGGACACCAGTTAAGACAGGATAATTTCACCAGGTAGGACAGACTGGCCCTAGCCCACATAGACTATTGCAGCATAGATGCTGTGGGGGGTCGGGGGACACTGTGGCCCTGTCCGACGATACCCCCGGACAAGGCCAACCAGGCAGGATATAATCTCACCCAGTTTGCCAAAGCACAGCCCCCACACCACTAGAGGGATATCAACAGACCACCAACTTACTACCCTGAGACATGGCTGAGCATAGCCCACGAAGATCTCCTCCACCACACTAGCCCGAAGGGGCGCAAGACCAGAAAGGAAGATCACATCAGTGACTCAATCCACTCAAGTTGAGTACAGCGACTGGCCTCGTTTAAGGCACAGCTAAAGACTGAGCTGTTCAGAAAAGCTTTCAAGGACCTACACTGCGTGTACCAAACATTAAGAACACCTTCCTAATATTGAGTTACACCCCCCCACACACAGGAAGCTGTTGCGTGTGAAAAACACAGCAGCGTTGCAGTTCCTGGCACCTACTACCACACCCCATTCAAAGTTAACTAGGTGTCTGATAGCTATTGTGCAGTGACGTCACCTTGAGACCTATAAGTACCATTGCACCAGAGCCACAAAAGGCTTTTCTGGTCTCAGAGGTATTGATGATGCTTCTTGAGTGGCATTGTGTTGGTGTGCAAAGGGGTTGTGAGGTTGCACCCAGATTGGGATGGAATTTCCACTCTGCTACACCTTAGCATCTCGTTCCCCACTCAATGAGTCAGCAGAACGAGAACTCTACAGGGACATGGAGCACATTAATTGATTTTGTCTCCCCAATTGAACCCCCCTCCCCATCTCCCTCTTTCACTCAGTCTGAAGAGGGGAAAACAATCAAAAAATGCACCCCCCTCTAGACAGTTGCTGTCATTCCCTATCAATTTAGACCTCAGTTTCCATTCCAGCCAAGTCCAATTTCAGCAGCCTCGTGGCCGCCAGACATTGACAAATCAAATCAAGTAAGATGTTATTTGTCACATGCTTCGTAAACAACAGGTGTAGACTAACAGGGAAATGCTTACTTACAGGCCCTCCCCAACAATGCAGAGATAAAATCAAAAAATTATACAAAACAATTATAACACGAGGAATAAATGCACAATGAGTAACAATAACTTGGCTATATACACAGGGTACCAGTACCGTGTTGATGAGCAGTTTTATGAGGTCATTTATGTAGATACAGTGCCTCGAGAAAGTATTCACACCCTTTTTTCCACATTTTGTTGCGTTAAAGCCTGACTTTTTTGTCACTGACTTACAAACAATACCCGATAATATCAAAGTCGAATTATGTTTTTCTAATTTTTTACAAATGTAATTAAAAAGCAAAACCTGAAATGTCTTGAGTAACTAAGTACTCAACCCATTTATTATAGCAAGCCTAAATAAGTTCAGGAGTACAAATTTGCTTAAGTCATAATAAGTTGCATGGTCTCTGTGTGAAATAATAGTGTTTAACATGATTTTTTTATGACTACAGTACCTCATCTCTGTACCCCACACATACATTTATCTGGAAGGTTCCTCAGTCAAGCAGTGAATTTCAAACACAGATTCAACCACAAAGACCAGGGAGGTTTTCCATTGCCTCGCAAAAAAGGGCACCTATTGGTAGATGGGTAAAAACATTTTTTTCACAAAAAACAGACATTGAATATGCCTTTGAGCATGGTGAAGTTATTAATTACACTTTGAATACATCCAGTCACTACAAAGGTACAGGCATCCTTCCTAACTCAGTTTCCAGAGAGGAAGGAAAACCGCTCAGGGATTTCATCATAAAGTGACTGTTTTAAACTGTTACAGAGTTGAATGGCTGTGATTGGAGAAAACTGAGGATGGATCAACAACATTGTAGTTACTCCACAATACTAACCTAAATGACAGAGTGAAAAGAAGGAAGCTTGTACAGCAAAAAAAATATTATCCAAGGCACTAAAGTAAAACTGCAAAAAATTGCAAATCCAACACAACCCATCTGTGAGTACCACTCTTCATATTTTCAAGCATGGTGGTGGCTGCATCATGTTATGGGTATGCTTGCCATCGGCAAGGGAGTTTTATGATAAAAAGAAACAGAATTGAGCCAAGCACAGGCAAAATCCTAGAGGAAAACCTGGTTGTCTGCTTTCCAACAGACATTGGGAGACCAATTTACCTTTCGGCAGGACAATAACCTAAACACAAGGCCAAATATACACTGGAATAGCTTAGCAAGACAACATTGAATGTTCATGAGTGGCCTAGTTACAATTTTGACTTAAATCGGCTTGAATGACTGTCTAGCCATGATCAACAACCAACTTGACAGATCTTGAAGAATTTTAAAAAGAATGATGTGCACATATTGTACAATCCAAGTGTGAAAAGTTCTTAGACTTACCCAGAAAGACACATGTGTAATCGCTGCCAAAAGTGATTCTAACATGTATTGATGCACAGGGTTGAATACTTATCTAATCAACATATATTAGTGTTTTCTTTTTCATATTTTTTTTTACAAATGTGAGATTTTTTTCCACTTTGACATTAGAGTATTTTGTGTAGATCGTTTCAACAATATGTTGAAAAACTAAAGGGTGTGAAGGTACTGTAGGGGTAAAGTAACTAGGCAACAGGATAGGGGGTCCGTGCCAAATCTTTTCAGCCTTCTGACAGATTGCCAGACCGTTCAGACACACGGGTAAGGTTCGAGAATCTCCAAGGTTTCTATTGGAAGAGAGAGGAAGAGGAGAGAGAGGTAAAGGGAAAGAAAGCTAATCACAGAAAACCCAGAGAAAGGAGTGCACAACAGTCTGAGGTGCAGCAGAATGAGATACTCATTGCAATGATTTAAGGTAGTATACAGGCAAACTGTTAACTCTCTCTCCCAATTGTTTGTTGTTAACCAATGATAGAGACTTAAAGGGGTGCAGGAAAATTTGAAGCTTGATGCTTACATTTTCATAGAATTAATGTTTGTTTAGCCACACGATGAACTAGAGCCTTGATAGAGACAATGTGGCATTGAGGTAAGCTTACTGGTATGTGAAGATTACATTTTAGTCATTTAGCAGACGCTCTTATCCAGAGTGGCTTACAGTAGTGAATGCATACATTTCATACATGGCCCCCCATGGGAATTGAACCCACAACCCTGGCATTGCAAACAATTCACGTTGCAAACACCATGCTCTACCAACTGAGCTACAGGGAAGGCTGAAGATGTGTAGAAGTGTAGTGAACAGTGTTTGCCTGACGACTCAAACTGAATTCTTCCGCTGCTTTATGTTCGCTACATACTTCAGTCTGAGATTGCCATCGTTGAAGTTGTTTGTGGTGACGTCAAAATGAGGGGGTTGTTCAAAACAAATTAATCAGTGATTGGATCATCTCTAACCATTCAGAGTAGCAGTATTTTTTTAAATGCTGCTTTACCCACATGTTCCCGGCTCTGGCCCAACCCATCTGTTTCTGGGACTAATCAGAACAGTTCGAATGTGTTTACGTTCTGGAAAACGTTGGGTAGGTACTCAGATCTTCTGCGGATAATAAACTAGCATCCGCAGTCGTGGCGTAGCATTTTGTTAGCCGGAACAAGGAGTTTGGATAGGCAGGCAAGAGAAGTGTAGTTGTGTAGAAGTGATATTTGCATTATCTTCTTATATCACTATATCCATGTTTTTCCATACCAGGAAAGGGCTAGCTGATTCAGAATTCCCACAGAGGTGCTGATGTTTTGGTTTTTATAGCTGGTGTCTTGTCAGCCCTGACTATCCTCCATCTTATAGCTGACACGTACTTGTTACTACTGTCTGATATACTGCGAGAGTCATGTTTATCTCTCCATCAGTGCTTCAGAGACACCGGGGATAGCTACATCAGCCCCATAATTTACTGATCCCATTGCATAGCAACTGAAGGATGGCTGCCATTATGCAAATAGACTCGTTTAAACAGTCATTTACATGGACATATCTTATTTACTGTTTCTATGAATCACGATAAGTAGAAGCAGATTTGGTTGGTGAATTGGAGAGGAGTGGATGGAGGGGTGTTAATGCATGCACATATTTCACAGTTTCAAGCAAGCAGCAAAATTTCATTGGTCATTAGCCTCAATTGTGTCCCTTTGAAACCTCAGAATGATATAAGATGTTGGTCAAAGAAAAACATTTACACCCGAATGATTTGAATTTGTATAATGCACTTTAAAGTTACCATGAATGTGCTGTGGGCATTGATTGACACAAAATATCACATAGCACTGTTTTGGTTGTAGACCTAGTAGCTTATATACTGACTGTATAAGAGCAAGTTTCAATCAATCTTGGAGTCATGGTTGGGTGCTGGCCACAAGTTGATGAATGTGCTAGCTCAAGTATGATATGCAAGCTTGATCATTTTGAAAGTGCAAATTTGTAGTTAAGTCATGGTTTGGCCGATGAGCTTCTTGCAGTCAGGTGTACTAGTTGAAGTGAGGCAGTTGAGTTCGTTCCATTTGACAAGTGTACTAGGTCCACTTCAGCAGTTAATTTCAAACTGGCTGGAGTCAGGTGCTACCTCAAGGTTTGTGGCTATGCTAAGCAAGCCCCTGTTTGGCTTGTGAGATAGCTGCTAGCTGCCACTTGGCAGGTGTGCTAGCTAGCACAAATGAGTTGGATGTATTAGCCAGTGGGGAACAGGTGGCGGTGAAGGCTCGGCTAGTGGAAGATTCATTACTCCTCAAAACCCCGAGGAGAGAGTGTACAGCCCTGACGGATTCCTCTCATTCCCTTGCATGTAGCCCACCGTCGCTAACAGTGCTGCTCCACAGCAAACGAACACTGCTACTGCTTTATCTTCAGTATCGTACCAACTTCATCCACCGTCTATCACACACCTCTCACATTCTGTGGACTCACAGGTCTGACAGTCAAAAACCTTGCATTGTTGTACATTATTGACGTCCATGTGAAGAATTGACACCAAAGGGGCTAAGCTAGCTAGGCTACTATTCTTCCTGTGAATTTGAAAGAGTTTTTGATGACGCTAATAGTGGTCTCGATCAGTGAGAAAGCCTGTTCGAAGGGATTGTGTGGATGATTTGCTTTTCAATGTTGAGTGGGGAGAAGCGTAAACACTTCTCTTCACTCGAGGCATCAACAGCGAGTCAGTGACACAATGACGCCCCTGTTCTTTCGTGTCACATCCGTGTGGGGCTGCTAGAGTGATTGAATACTAATTAGCTGTGCAAACTGAATGACTGCATGGGTTATTATAGATCACATTGTTTATTATGCAGGTTTTTATTTTGCTCACAAGGCCATTTCTGTCTTAGTGATTCAGCTCACTGCACTAGTAGTTGTTTATTGAGCTCACAGGTGTGACTCCGTATTTGTCTCATAAACTCACATCCATCCACATATAGAGTATGCGTTCATATTTTACTATCGTCTCAGTGAAGGCTATAGCCATGAGGGTGCCACTCTGCTTCAATCAAAAGAGCAGTAGCTACACAGCGCAATCCCAGCCCCTTAGTACACACTACACAGGCAGCCTCAATGATGGTGAGTAACCAGATAGTCCTGAGGAGGAAAGGAAGGAGAGCAGGAGAGATTGCACTTATCGGGAGACTCACTCTGGGTGTCATTTGTCATGCAGAGCTGCGGTGCTTGCTCGCCTCATCCCTAGCTCAAAGGAAGCATAAACGCTGACAAATAGGCTGCCATCTTCCTCCCCTGCCACCACCACCTCTCATTCTGGAATGTTTCAGTGCTTCGCTCCCCTGCAGAGAGGCAGAGGAGGAATTGCTTATCGGCCGTTGTGCCACTCTCCTTGCAACTCTCGCTAACTACAATGTAATGTATTCACAGACAGACACATCAGAAATGGCTTGGGTACTTGCCGGAGGTCTCTTTCAATGGGGTGTGTGAACTTAGTTCTCTCATCCCCTCTGACTAAGTCAACATACAACTTTGATGCAATAGTATAGTAAGGCTAAAGATGCTATTCAATCAACCTGATACCCAGAGTTTTGCGGTGTGAGACATAACATCTAATCAAAGTGTATCTGGTTCACCAGGTTATTACAGATACAGTAGTAGACCTTCATGTTAATTTCTCTGTGAAATAAAAAACTTCAAACCCACTACTCTTACAGTGAACAGTTCAGGAACACTTCTTTGCCTTCCACTGGGAATGTGCACTTATCAGTTTCAATTGGATACGACCCAAGTGAGCATTGCCTCAGTCAGCCCTGTAATTGTTTTGTATGATTTGTGTGGTGTGTTGACGAGATAAAACCCAATATTCTGTGCTCAGCAACGTCCTTATGACTCCTTAATGTGCTGCCCAAGCACAATCAGTAGAGGCTAACTTAATAAGTATTAAAATTCTAAATGTCGTGTGAATTTGTGTTTCCAAAATGGCCTGTGGTCTCACTCTCCCAATGAAGTATTACTGCTTGGGATGCTCTGCAAAATGTGGGTCTATTATCGGCTCCATTAACTACACCTCAGCATAATGACACGCATTGCCACGCCGGTGATTTTATTCAACCACTCCCTTAATAACCCTTTTACATTACATTTTAGTTATTTAGCAGGCACCCTTATCTGGAGCCACTTACAGGTTCATTTCAGTCAGTGAACACAAATAGAAAGTACAGAAAGTTCTGAATAACAGCATGATGCAGGTATCACAAAAGCATTGACATTCTCTGAAAGCTTTGTTATAGATTCTGAGAAGAGACTCTTCCAAAGTGATGAGTAACAAGCTGCATTCTGTGAGGTGGTAAAGCCAATGCTGTGGTGTTTTTGCAAATGCAGGGTCATGTTCATTAGGGAACGCAACAGAAACATTTTGCAACTGAAAACAAAAAAGGAGCGTTTCTTATTAGACATACAGGTAGTCCCACCGTGTTTGTCTGTTTTCCTCTGTTTGGTGCCTAATGAACATGACCCAGCTGAAACAGGAAACATACTAGAGGGGTCTCCAGTCAGCCCAGGTAGCTGAGAAGCAAGTTTCTGAGAGGGGATTGCTAGGAAAGCTGCGGGCGACGTGCCTACTGGGCACTAATGAGCAGGGTTGAGATGGACGCTCCAGGGAAAGGTCGCCACCCACCACAGGAAAGAGATCACATGACCGTAGTGGCATTTGAGTGATGGGGGGTGGGAACAATCAAGCCAACAAACACAACCAAAGTGTCTTGATTTGATTGGCCACTGTGGAAGTTAATAAGGACATTAGTTATGGATAAGGATGTCATCGCTGTGTGATTTCTGAGTGTATTATGTTGAATTTTTGTGGAACTCATAGAGCAACCCTTTGTAAATTGTAGATGGAATGGCTTTGCTAAAGGGAATAATGCCAAATGATTATTACAGAGGATGTGCATCCTGATATTTGTGATTCTTCATCATATAAGGCATAAGGTTAGCCCAACATCTGAATATTATTATCCTATTGTAAGCTCTCTGCAATGAACCACACAATAATTTTTAGTCGAGCCACATCTTAACCTTGGCACTCCACTGAAAACGCTTGTTTCCGCTCTTTAGCAAGCCGTATGTAACTGGACCTATGTTTCTGCTCAATTTCCCCATTCATTACTGCGTCGTTTCTGTCTCCTACTGGGATATTGGAGCTGGGACATGAGAATAGTCTGATTTTGATATTTGGCAGTTGAGATGGGGATGAACTGTTTTCTCCAGCTTTTCCTGAGCAGAATGACTCAACTCATTCCTTTTTATAAATTATTCTCAGTTAATCCAAGTAGGACTTTTTTCTTTGTATGAAAATCATTCAATGTTTTAGCTGCATATTGGTCAGAGTTTAATCTTAGCACACCTTCTGAAGAACTGTCTTGTTCTCAGTTTGTTTGAATGTAGAAGCATCTATCTAAATACTCTACATAATGACAGTTGAACCTTTGTTCTTCTGTATGCTTTTTGTCAGTCACTTAACCATCTCTGTCCTGTTGATTTCTGTGATGATTTCAGTGGAGGCCTTTCTTGCTATGCCCTTCATTGGCATGATATGAATTTCTCTGTTGTTCAACAGCTAACAGTCATGCAAAAGGGCAGCAGTTTGCAGTAATATTTACAACAAACATAAACTCTCTCTCATTCCGTCCCCCTTTCATCTCTCCGTCCTACCATGTGTTGCTATACAACAGCGGGGAATAGTCTGAGATACCATTAATTCCAATAACTAACTAACTGTGATATTAAAACTCTGTCTCTTTCCCTCCCTCTCTCCCTCCTCTCTCTGTGTTACAGTACAGTTTAGAGTACCATAAATTCCAAATAGAGACCTAACCTCTCTCTCTATCTCTTTCCCTAGCTCCTTTCCCTGCTCTCTCCTTCCTTCCTATCTGTTTTACAGTACAGGACTAACTAGCTCTGTCCCTCCCTCCCTACTTAACAGTACAGTTTAGAGTACCACCATTTCATAACAAATAGAGCCCTAACCTCTCTCTTTCTCCTTGTCTCACTCCATAGTTTTGTTGCGGGAGGAGGTGGCCCAGCTTCAGGAGGAGGTGCACCTGCTGAGGCAGATGAAGGACATGTTGAGTAAGGACCTGGAGGAGGGCCACGGAGGCTGCTCCGCCGACGTGCTCTCAGCCACCGAGCTCCGCGTGCAGCTGGCCCAGAAGGAGCAGGAGCTAGACCGCGCCAAGGAGGCACTGCAGGGTGAGTAAGCGGGCTGACGGGGCTAAACAGTGAAAAGTGGAACGCAGAAGTGGAATAAACAAACGCACCGAGAGACCACCGAGGACCAAGGTTGCCTAGCCCTGTTGTAGACAACAGTGTATCGGCCCAAACACACATCCCAATATAGAGTGCAGACAGTAACACATCTATTGATAATTTGATTAGGGAAATATCGCTGTCTTATATTATATTCAAAGAAAAATAATGATCTCATTCGATATCAAAATAAGCACTTCACGGGTTGTCATGGGACTTTGTGTCTACAACTGTTCGTCAGCAGCGGCCAACGCTCTTACACAGAAAGTAATATAATATAGCATAGAATATAATGGCATAGAATACAATAATACAATATTACACTTGTGGCCTCTATGTTTAGCTCTGAATAGCTACACACTGGGCACAGACGTCAATTCAACATCTATTCCACGTTGGTTCAATGTAATTTTGTTGAAATGACGTGGAAACAACGTTGATTGAACTAGTGTGTGCCCAGTGGGTAGCCTCTGAACTTAAATATTTTATGAGTGGTCTGCAATGAAAGCCAAACCATACAGACTCCTGCAGGCACTAAGAGCAATCGCAAGTAATGGAAGCTGAGTTAAGAGTGGCTTCTGTTATCTTACACGGTCTAGAGAAGTTAAGCAGGACGGCTTTGCTCTATGATCAAGCTCCCCTGCGTGGGAGAACAAAGGAAATTGCTTGTTGTCATCTCTTAATTAATAACATTTTGTTTTTATTGCTCGGGAATAGCTTTCAGCACTGATAGTCAAAGAACTAAAGTGAAGTGACATGCGAGTACTTTTTCATCTACCGCACTATAGGCTGGTGCAGGTACTAGGGTAATCAAGTCTGAGGCCAGAGTCTGATATGTCCTCCCTATCTTTTTTGGTTGATATCAAAGGGTAAAAGAGAAGCTAGCTAGCACTTTAGTTGCCATGACACCCATCGTTGAGCTTGTACATTTTTTTCCCCGCTACTATGACACTCTGTGAGGCCCCGCTGTGACTCGCTAATGTCAAAAACATGACTCAGGGGGCCTCCCGAGTGGTGCAGCGGTCTAAGACACTGCATCACAGTGCTAGTTGCGTCACTACAGACCTGGGTTCAATCCCAGGCTGTATCACAACCGGCCGTGATCGGGAGTCCCATAGGGCGGCGCACAATTGGCCCAGCGTTGTCCGGGTTAGGGGAGGGTTAGGCTCATCGTGCTCTAGTGACTCCTTGTGGCGAGCCGGGCTTCTGCAGGCTGACCCCGGTCTCCAGTTGAATGGTGTTTTCTCTGAATCATAGGTGCGGGTTACTTCCAGGTTAAGCGGGCCGGTATTAAGAAGTGCGGTTTGGCGGGTCATGTTTCGGAGGACGCATGACTCGACCTTTGCCTCCCGAGGCTGTTGGGGAGTTGCAGTGATGAGACAAGATTGAAATTGGGGAGGATAAAAAGGGGTAAAATACAATAAAACATGACTCAGAGGCTGATATATCATTACCCCTGGTGATCTCAAGTACGACAAAGTAAACCACCATGAGTGAGTGGTGCCATGATTGAGCTAATGGTGGGGGTCCATTACTATAACAGCTCGTGGCACCCTTGTTACCATCAAAGAATGGACGTCATCTGTGGCTAGCACACACTGACCACGCTGTGTCAAGGTCTTACCACTGGAACTGTGGTCTTAGGGTGAGCGTCAATAGCGCTCACAGCCTGGTCCCAGATGCAGGAAATGTTGAAGCCGTCCCTAGTGGTGCCACTTTCAGCCACGGCCAAGCAGAACCTGGAAACATCTGTTCTCCCCATTTTGGCTCATTTAAATGTTTGTGTTGTTGATGTTGCTGTTTGTTTTCCATAAATGCAGGAATGCTTTCTCTCTCTGGTTCGGCATACTTACGAGCAGTAGCAGGAATAATTATAGTGTGTGGGTTTGTTTTGAAAGATGGGAGCTAAACCCAGGAGAGCGGACCTATGTGGCCAAAGTAGCGCTGTCGTCATGTGTACTGAAACCATGGCAACCCTAGAACACGGGGCGCCGTTAAAGGAACAGCAACCTTTTCACACAGGTCATTAGCAGTGTCATGACGCTAGCCCTTTCAGTGAATTGGCTAGCAGAGATGTGAACAAGCAGTTTTATGACTTTACAACCACATCATAAATTCCTTGTCTCCCTGACCATGCAGTATGAGAGAGAGTGTCATAGTAAACAAAGGAACTCTCCCGCCAAATTCTACTACATCCCAGAATTTGAGAATTTAACAATATTCCTATTTTGGAGAATGTGTAAACGGTCGGTGGAGAAGCCAGCTACGACCCGGTCCATTTTGTTTCATGTTTGTGACCTCATGAAAGACAATACAGCCACATTACTCTAACTCTGTTTATATAGGTTCGTCAGTTATGAGGCTTGCATCTAATTATTGTGTAAAATAAATTTGTAAAGATGAAACTATTTGTGAAATGATGTAACATGATGTTAAAAACCTCTTACATCTAGACGTTCCGCTAGCGGAACACCTGCTCCAATATCCAATGATAGGCGTGGCGCGAATTACAAATTCCTCAAAAATACAAAAACTTCAATTTTTCAAACATATGACTATTTCACAGCATTTTAAAGACAAGACTCTCCTTTATCTAACCACACTGTCCGATTTCAAAAAGGCTTTACAGCGAAAGCAAAACATTAGATTATGTCAGCAGAGTACCAAGCCAGAAATAATCAGACACCCATTTTTCAAGCTAGCATGTAATGTCACAAAAACCCAGAAGACAGCTAAATGCAGCACTAACCTTTGATGACCTTCATCAGATGACACACCTAGGACATTATGTTATACAATACATGCATGTTTTGTTCAATCAAGTTCATATTTATATCAAAAACCAGCTTTTTACATTAGCATGTGATGTTCAGAACTAGCATACCCCCCGCAAACTTCCGGGGAATTTGCTAACAATTTACTAAATTACTCACGATAAACGTTCACAAAAAGCACAACAATTATTTTAAGAATTATAGATACAGAACTCCTCTATGCACTCGATATGTCCGATTTTCAAATAGTTTAGCACTCACCAATATCAGATTTACTATTATAAAAGTTTGATTACCTTTTGTTGTCTTCGTCAGAATGCACTCCCAGGACTGCTACTTCAATAACAAATGTTGGTTTGGTCCAAAATAATCCATCGTTATATCCGAATAGCGGCGTTTTGTTCATGCGTCCCAGACACTATCCGAAATGGTAAATCAGGGTCGTGCGCATGGCGCAATTCGTGACAAAAAAAATCTAAATATTCCATTACCGTACTTCGAAGCATGTCAACCGCTGTTTAAAATCCATTTTTATGCAATTTTTCTCGTAAAAAAACGATAATATTCCGACCGGGAATGTCCATTTAGCTAAACAGAGGAAAGAAAACAAAGCTTTCGGTCGACGCGGGCACGAGCCTGAGTCTCACAGTACTGTAACCAGCCACTACCCAAACGCGCTACTTTGTTTCAGCCAGAGCCTGCAAAGCCACGATTCAGTGTTTTGCCGCCTTCTGAGAGCCTATGGCAGCCGTAGGAAGTGTCACGGGACAGCTAAGATCCTCACTCTTCAATAAACAGAGACAAGAAGAACGACACCTTATCAGACAGGCCACTTCCTGCATGAAATCTTCTCAGGTTTTTGCCTGCCATATGAGTTCTGTTATACTCACAGACACCATTCAAACAGTTTTAGAAACTTTAGGGTGTTTTCTATCCAAAGCCAATAATTATATGCATATTCTAGTTACTGGGCAGGAGTAGTAACCAGATTAAATCGGGTATGTTTTTTATCCGGCCGTGAAAATACTGCCCCCTAGCCATAACAGGTTAAGCAATAAAATTAGAGAATTGTCTCCCATGTAAAGTTTAACTACTCAGTAGCCACTCCCAAGTGAATAGACATTGGTTGGAAATTATGAACCAACCCCTTTTCTACATTTCTATAAAAGCCCCCGTGACAAAGTCTCCTCAGTTCCAAATAATGGGAGGACTTGTCCTCCACTTTGAAAAGGGCTAATTTCAACTATACAGGCCAGGAAACAAGAGAGCTTGCTCCACACGTGAAACGGTATGAACTCTGAAGTATTGATTGCTCAAGAAGAAGTGAGTCTTAGATTACAGCATAACAGACTGCAGCTGGAAAGGTAGCAAATCTAGTACGAGAACACTGACCGACGCGGAAGCATCTCCAGAATGAGATGAACCTCTCAGACCACATGAACCTCTCATACGACGACCCGGAAGATGCCACAAAGGACGATGGCGACATCGACTGGGCAAAAAAAAGCCTCACATCACCAGCTCAGCTATCGAAGCCAGCTTCATGTAAATACAATGCATTGCTTTTCCGAATGAGCGATCGTTAGTGGCATATGTATTTATGTGAGAATAGTTTCCCAGGTCCAATAGAGACCCATGTTCCTTAGTCTCCCTTCCAAAAAACCCTTCTCTTCTCTCTGAATCTATCGTGTTATAAACAAACTGTTTTTGTTCAGTCCACTAGGGACGGTATTTACTGTATAATGTTATTATGTATTGTATATTCTGTAATTGTTTAATTAGTTAGTAAATAAAAAATGTAGCCAATTTGTGTATGGATGATTCATAAGTAAAGGCTGGGTTTGTGCAGATAACCAAGAATTTTACGACGTTCAGATGAGACTGATATTAGGTAAAGAATAATTAACAACTGATTGACTGCTATTGATATAAAAGATCTTTAAGAGTGGATTCGGGAGATAGCCGCTCTATATAAACTAATACTTCCGTGGTTCCCCAGGTTATTAATGAGTTAATTGTTGCATGATTTAATTCAATCATGTAATCAATTAAACCTTAGGTAATCGATTTGATAAAATAGCATGTTATATTAAAGAAGTCAGAGACACAAAAGCAGTTAGCTAGCACTTCTGTTTTCCTTACTGTTACCTGAGTTAGCGAAGTAGCATAGGCCCACTAGAGGACTCATTAGTTCTTCAAGCTGGGGGACCATTTGGTTTGAAGTACCTTCTGGTGGGAAACAGAAGTGTTCTGGAAAGGGTCTTGTCAAATAGAATGATGCTTGACTGCTGCAAATTAAACTGAGGCAGATTGTTGTTTCTGTTTGATTTAACCCAAACTAAATCCTCGCCTGGGGAAAAGAGCCCAAAGTTTCGAGAGCATAAGCTCTTACAGGGACTTTGATTACCTCTCCTAAAGATTGATGTGATACAGGACAACTCTGCGGTTTTGTGTTTGGTTTTGTGTTTATCTGTCGGGATGGAAAAGAAGGCTGGAGGGGTGCAGATGAGTGACAGAGATGTGGATGGCACCTTGTTTCTTCTGCTGTTGCATGCCACTAGAGAGGACAGCAGAGAATTGCAGTATATTGTTCTGTTGGGTTTTATACAGGGTGTTGTTCCTGCCTTAGCTCTGAGTGAGTTAGTTCCCTATGTTTGTGAAGTTTTATATCTGAGTAAATTAATTCAAAAGTGGAACAAGGGCACCTTCAATCCACCCACCCTCCTTTTCTCAATCCCAGATACACTAAGCACTTATCAGCTATCTCCCTCCCTCCTTCCCTCTCTCTCTCATTGTGTATCCCTCTAACACAGCCCCATCTCTGTGTGAAGCCCTCTGCTCAGCCCACTCCATGCCGGTCATTGGGCTTTGAACACTGTAATTGTTTTGGTGGGTAATTGCCACCCGCTCATAATTGTAGGTTTGTTGTGATGCCCGTGAATGCTCAAGCTAGCAGGAGTGGGCAGGAGAAGGACAGGGTAAGAAACATACCCAAGTTAGTTAGGTGCAAGGCATAGAGTGGATAGGGCTATATATAGACAATTGCAGCAGAAGGAAACAAATAAAGGAGGCAGCTTAGACATAGCCTCACCTACCTTGGCAAAAAATAAGGGCCATTTTAGATCTATTGAACTGAAATGTCCAGCTACTGCAGCTGAACTGTTATCATTTCAATGTGTTTAGCAGTTTATCTGAGCCCCTTTTGGGTTGGACAATTTCTCTGCAAACAAGTTGGATGTTTAATTAGCATCAATTATTCAAAGAGTACTTTGTCCATGCTGCCAGTTTTCAATTAGCTATTTCCACAATGGTCAATGACTATCTCTCTGGGATTCCCAGTGAATGCAGTCAGAAATGAAAGCCTCAGACGCCAATGTATCATCAAAGCACAATCTGCCGAGTGCATTTAGTGCTGTTTCACACTACGACATGTTTTGAAAGCTGCACAGCCCCACACTCTGGACCCCTTCCTCAGTAGAATACACACAAACACCACAGAGCAACCCACAAGAGTCGTCACGCTCTCGTTGCACCACTTCACCCGATCACGTTCAATTAATTACAGTTTTAGAGGCTTTAACAAATGAAGGCTCCTTTCAAAACGACTCCAATTGAATTTGAAAAGTGGAAAACATAAATGCAAAGGCTAATGTGCTCCAAACTTCCAAGGTTCTTTATGTAATTATTTTTGCTGGCAGCTGTTTCGTCTAAGAGATATTCGAACTGCTTCGTAGTTCAATCTTCAGTCAATTTGTCTCCAGGGAGTTGTATTTTAGGTTCACAGTGCCACCTAGTGGTTGCCTATGGTACCTTTGTCCACCGATCCCCAATCAAGAGAACAACCAATCAGCCGACCAAAATCCATTGAAAAACTCTACAGCGATGGTCCTCTTTAAGGAACTCTTGAAGGTTTCATTAATTGCACCTCAGTATAATGAATTGTGATTGGTGGCTCGCCTCAACAATCAGCTTGAGCCCCTCTCCTCATTACCAGGCCTCTCATACGCTGCATGGAAAGACAGACCTTACACTAGAGTAATGAGACAGACATAGAGAGGTCTGAAAAGCTAGAATCTGTGAATGGTGGTGTCCATACAGTAGCTGCTGCTAATTGTCTTATTTCGATGAAAAACCACGTGCCACATTTGATCTTAACTGCTGAATAGATACAGATAGCAAAGTAACTATGTGTCAGAAGTAAATTAAATAAAAATCTCCACTACGGTCGATAAATGGTGGGTGCGTTCAAATTAAAAGTAACACTGCAGTGCCAAGTTGTATGTGGCAGATTCACACAGTAACGACTGAATCGAATAATCAAGTTGGTTGGGTTTTGCAAATTCAGCCCAAGCTAACAAGGGTCTGTCTGCTCAATTTAATTTGAATTATTTTCATCTTCATCTTTTATCTTTATATCAAAGTCTCTGCTGCTTCTCTGCCCAGATTCCCCCACTGAAATGTCTTTGCTACTGCTCTTCACACTTCCCGGACTAGCAGTTAATGAGGAATGGTTGATCCATTTTTAATGGTCTCTCCCCTGGCTCGCTCGTAAACTACAGGATCTCTGCAGCAGTGAGGGTCAAAGGTCAGCCATGGAAATTATGTTTTACAGTGACCCCCCCCCCCCCCCCCCCCCCGGATTTATGCACTGCAACACGACCATAGTATCCCTCTCAGAGTTGCTTGTCTGTTTTGCCTCAAACCAAGACATCACGGTCGAGGAGTATGCACTTTTGACCACAGTTGCCCCTAGTTGATGATGCCTTTCCCTCAGACTTCCATGCCAACATCACCTTAGCCACTGTTACTCATGAAACATCAACAAGTGCAGCAGTCTTCGTCACAAAAGCTCCTGCCAAACGTGCCCCAACAATCACCCCTCTTTCAAAGTCACTGAGATCTCTTCTTCTAGCCATGGTAGCCAAAATAATGGGCAACTGTGCATGCCCAGCATTTTTATACATGACCCACTGTGGTTCAGTCACAGACACAGGACGTAGGAGCCTCTCGAGTCACCGAAAGTTCCCACAGGAACATAATGTTCCAATTCACACACACTAATGAATGAAGCCACTATATAGTGAACTACTTTTGACCAGGGCCAATCGGGCCCAATAGTGCACTACGTAGGGAATAGGGTGCCACAGTATGAAAGAACGACAGCTGTAATCAAAAAAGAGTGTGCAATGTGTGGTCACAAGCCACATATGCCTTTGTCTCATAGACAATGCTGAGATAGGGTAGAGCGAATGGGGTAGGGTTATGGTCTGTGATGTGTTTTGCAGGAACCGTGGGTAGATGGGCAAGATTGGTCCGTGTCCCGCTGCTAGTAATGCATTTGTGTTTTTCCAGTGTGTTTTTTTTCTCCTCTCACTCCCGCTGTTACCTGGAATGCCCTTGAGCTGATGCACGCACACGCATGTTCACAGGCACACACACAGGCACACACACAGGCACACACGTGTTCATCCATAAACACATTCATACCCACATACGGACATTCACACATACACACACATCGAGGGGAGAGCAGGTGCTGGTTTCATCATAGAGACAGTGTATGAAAAGACATCCGTTCAGTTCGTTTTTTTTGTCCTCAAACTCTACACACAACATTAGCTCCAGGTCTGTTTGCCCGGTTCCCTGGTGGTTTGCCCTGTCTCATCTGATAATGACTTTTGGAGTGGCTAGAGTCTTGGAGAAGCCATCCGTGTCTCTGAGAATGGAAGTCATTAATATGGTTGTCAGTGAAGGTGGCACCCTGGCGGTTTCCTGTCTCACCTGTCCGGCTTAAAGCAGAACTTCTGGGTCTCTGAACGAACTGAGACAACGCCACATCCCTCCTAATTCTGTCTATTTATGAACGCACCACACATGAACTGTGACAATGAACAAGGCTCTGCCTCTATGGGTTGTAAGAGGGAGTTTTTGTTGCCAAATACTTGCCAATATGAGATGTTTTTTTTGTTTGTTGCTCTGCCACTTTTTCTCTCAGCTCAAAGGGAACTTTGATATAATTTCCTGTAGCAGGTGCAGAAAGGAGCGGAGCTTCCTGTCGGTCTGACCAATGAGGGGGATCTCTTTGTTTTTGTGGTCCGGCCAGGTGGCTCAGTCATACATCATGTTGGCATGGTGATTGCGGGTGAACAGAGGGAGTAAAAAGAGGGTGAATCTGTCCTTGTGAAAAGTTGGCGCTAGGTTGATGCGTCCGTCCGAGTGTGTGAGCGACCCCCAGATGCAGTCTGTGAACGTCGCTCAATTGCAGCGTCTGCAATGGAACTTTAATTAATGAGACCCAGCTGGAGGCTTGGCTATGTGAGAGATGGGGAGAGAGAGAGAGTTTGTCATCTCCCAGCTAAAACCAAAGTCATGAGGTAAATGTGGTTAGATTAAATTGATATAACTTAAGGGAGAATCAAAGAGAAAAGAGCAGAGAAACGGAGAGGTTGTTTATCTAAGTTGATCCCCACTCTGCAGTATGGCTGGGTTAAGTGACAGAGTGGAAGTCCACCTGTCTGCTTCCCTCTCAGGCTCTGTAAGATTTAAATGGCAGTTGAGATGAAGAGATTGACATAAAGGTTCATCTCTGATTCACTTTTCCATCAAAAAGCTCCCACTCAGCATTAGACATGCAAGAAGGATCTCTATATACTGCTCATTTGTCCCCAACTGAATTTAAAAATAAGTGCATTGTGCTTTTGTGTACTTTGCCTTTTCGCACAGTTCAATGAATGTGGTACTGTAGTTAGTGTTCACAATGTACATTACTCGTACTATTAGTAGATATTCAACTCTGCTTTGGAATGGAATAGTCCTTCTGAGACTATCCTAATATGGACACCGTACACCTGTAACAATGTTAACAACATAGAACTAAACATAGATCCTCTGTATAAAAACTATACTAACTGACTCTCTTATTGTCTTCATAGCGATGAAGGCGGACCGGAAGCGTTTGAAGGCGGAGAAAGCAGATCTGGTCAACCAGATGCAGCAGCTCTACGCCACGCTGGAGAGCCGAGAGGAGCAGCTCCGGGACTTCATCCGCAACTACGAACAGCACAGAAAAGTATGACGCGTCATACACACACAAGGCTTTATTAGCTTTAATTAAGATACAAAGTGCACGTTGTCATTAACTTGTTATGTCATTGTAAGTAATTGAAAAGATGAATGAATGTGTGCCCCTCTCCCTCTCCTCTTACTCTCCCCTCTCTTTCCCCCGTATCGCCCACTACCCCCCCCCCCCCCCCCCCCCCTTCTCTTTCTGTCTGTCAGGAGAGTGAGGATGCGGTGAAGGTGCTGGCTAAGGAGAAGGACCTGTTGGAGAGGGAGAAGTGGGACCTACGGCGGCAGACCAAGGAATCTACAGAGCACTCCGGCGCCCTACGCTCCCAACTGGACCTGAAGGAGAACAGGATCAAGGAGCTGGAGGCCGAGCTGGCCATGGTGAGGAACACACACACATACATACAGTTGAAGTAGGAAGTTTACATAAACTCAGTTTTTCACAATTCCTGACATTTAATCCTGTCTTAGGTCAGTTAGGATCACCACTTTATTTTAAGAATGTGAAATGTCAGAATAATAGAAGAGAGAGTGATTTATTTCAGCTTTTATTTCTTTCATCACATTCCCAGTGGGTCAGAAGTTTACATACACTCAATTACTATTTGGTAGCATTGCCTTTAAATTGTTTAACTTGGGTCAAACATTTCAGGTAGCCTTCCACAAGCTTCCCACAATAAGGTGGGTGAATTTTGGTCAGGTAACTGAGTCAGGTTTGTAGGTCTCCTTGCTCACAGAAACATTTTCAGCTCTGCCCACACATTTTCTATAGGATTGAGGTCAGGGCTTTGTGATGGCCACTCCAATACCTTGACTTTGTTGTCCTTAAGCCATTTTGCTACAACTTTGGAAGTATGCTTGGGGTCATTCTTCATTTGGAAGACCCATTTGCGACCAAGCTTTAACTTCCTGACTGATGTCTTGAGATGTTGCTTCAATATATCCACATAATTTTCCTTCCTCATGAAGCCATCTATTTCGTGAAGTGCACCAGTCCCTCCTGCAGCAAAGCACCCCCACAACATGATGCTGCCACCCCGTGCTTCACGGATGGGATGGTGTTCTTCGGCTTGCAAGCGTCCCCCTTTTTCCTCCAAACATAACGATGGTCATTATGGCCAAACAGTTCTATTTTTGTTTCATCAGAACAGAGAACATTTCTCCAAAAAGTACAATCTTTGTTCCAATGTGCAGTTGCAAACCTATTTTATGGCGGTTTTGGAGCAGTGGCTTCTTCCTTGCTGAGCGGCCTTTGTCCCCATGTGCAGTTGCAAACCTTTTTTATGACGGTTTTGGAGCAGTGGCTTCTTCCTTGCTGAGCGGCCTTTCAGGTTATGTCGATATAGGACTTGTTTTACTGTGGATATAGATACTTTTGTACCTGTTTCCTCCAGCGTCTTCACAAGGTCCTTTGCTGTTGTTCTGGGATTGATTTGCACTTTTCGCAACAAAGTACGTTCATCTCTAGGAGACAGAGCGCGTCTCCTTTCTGAGCGGTATGACGGCTGCGTGGTCCCATGGTGTTTATACTTACGTACTATTGTTTGTACAGATGAACGTGGTACCTTCAGGCGTTTGGAAGTTGCTCCCAAAGATGAACCATACTGGTAGAGGTCTACAATTTTTTTTCTGAGGCTTTGGCTGACTTCTTTTGATTTTCCCATGATGTCAAGCAAAGAGGCACTGAGTTTGAAGGTAGGCCTTGAAATACATCCACAGGTACACCTCCAACTGACTCAAATGATGTCAATTAGCCTATCAGAAGCTTCTAAAGCCATGACATCATTTTCTGGAATTTTCCAACCTGTTTAAAGGCACAGTCAACTTAGTGTATGTAAACTTCTGACCCACTGGAATTGTGATACAGTGAATTATAAGTGAAATAATCTGTAAACTATTGTTGGAAAAATGACTTATGTCATGCACAAAGTAGATGTCCTATCCGACTTGCCAAAACTATAGTTTGTTAACAAGAAATTTGTGGAGTGGTTGAAAAACGAGTTTTAATGACTCCAACCTAAGTGTATGTAAACTTCCGGCTTCAACTGTACATACAGCCTGAAGCACACAGAAGAATACACACCTGAAAATACACACACGCTCGAGCCCGTTCAGTAAGTCAGGGTAAGAACCCCAGAGTTTTGCTACATCTGTTGCTGGACCATTACACTCCTTCTACACACACAGAGAAGAGCAGCCCCTCTCAACGTGTGTATGTGTGTGTGTGTGCCCTTCCTGTCTCCTCCCTCAGATAAGTAACAGTGTGACACAGAAAATGGAATACTGGGTGTTTGATCGCCCCGTCGACAGGGAGCCTTCCCCTAGGGTCATGTCGGTAAGAACGGACCCCCTGCTCACCTCTCTTTGTGACCCCCCCCCCCCCCCCCCTCCCCCCACGTCGCTCTATTTCAAAGCGTGCCGCCATTCCCCTGATCTTCTCCCCAGTGTGAAATTAATTTAGGGAGTCCTGGGTTCGAATAGTATTTGAAATCCACCAAATGCTTTAGTTGTGCTTGATGGAGCTTGCCTGGCGCAACAGAAACCATTCGAATAGTCCAGAAAAGAGCCAACCCCGTCCTTCTGGCACTCCACACAGGCTTGTGCAATCAAATACTATTTGAACCCAGCTCTGGTATGCACGTGCATCACTAACCCCCTGGTTGATGCCAATGGTCCGATAACCTCTTGGCGGAATGATCCCTATATGAGTCGATTTGTGAATGATTAGAATGTTCTCAATCTGATTGACCTCTTTTCTTGGTTTCATCTAACTCGGAGTGACTAGAAGGATCATCTGGTGTAGTTGTTCGGGAACTGCATTGATGAATTAATGAACTAACATCTGAGTTCCACACAAGGGCTCATGGTTTGACCAGGGAAATGCTTAGCACTCTGTCCTGCATGCCTAAGGATTGTGAACGGGTCATTTAAGAGGTTGGTGATGTTTTTGGTGGTGATGATGGGTTGATGATTATGATAATTCGGATGAGGGTACTACTGTTGCAAAGGAAGGGTATATTACTGGAAACTTTTGAAGCTTACAAGTAAAGTACCAGCCTTTTGGTAACTTTCAAGGATATTATGTAATTTATCACAAGTCATCTAGTGGCTGTTTTGGATCATTTAGATTACCACAGGTGTCTACTTATCTCTGGCCCTCTGTGTGGCCTTATCACATGTAAAGTACACTGAGCAAAAATATCAACAGAACATGTAAGGTGTTGGTCACATGTTTCATGAGCTGAAATAAAAGTTAGCAGAAATTTTTCATACGCACAAAAAAGCTTTTTCTCTTAAATTTTGTGCACACATTTGTTTACATCCCTGTTAGTGAGCATTTCCCCTTTGCCAAGATAATCCATCCACCTGACAGGTGTGACATATCAAGAAGCTGATTAAATGGCATTATCATTACACAAGTGCACCTTGTGCTGGGGACAATAAATGGCCACTCTACAATGTGCGTTTTGTCACACGACGCAATGCCACAGATGTCTCAAGTTTTGAGGGAGCATACACTTGGCGTGCTGACTGCAGGAATGTCCACCAGAGCTGTTGCCAGATACTTCAGTGTTCATTTCTCTACCATAAACCACCTCCTAATTTGTTTTAGAGAATGTGGCAGTATATCCAACCAGCCTCACAACCGCAAACCACGTGTAACCACGCCAGCCCAGGACC
This sequence comes from Salmo salar, assembly GCF_965601325.2. Taxonomy (NCBI): domain Eukaryota; kingdom Metazoa; phylum Chordata; class Actinopteri; order Salmoniformes; family Salmonidae; genus Salmo; species Salmo salar. Next base: position 77,661,439 of record NC_138305.1, on the reverse strand, counting down.
TCCACATCCGACTTCCTCTTGCATTGGGATCATCTGCGACCAGCCCCCCAGACAGCTGATGAAAATGTGAGTTCGCACAACCGAAGCATTTCTGCACAAACTGTCAGAAACCATCTCAGGGAAGCACATCTGCGTGCTTGACGTCCTCACCAGAGTCTTGACCTGACTGCAGTTCGGCGTTGTAACCGAATTCAGTGGGCAAGTGCTCGCCTTCAATGGAGAAGTGTTATTTTCACGGATACATCCCGGTTTCATCTGTGCCGGGCAGATGGCGAGGAGTTTGCTGATGTCAACGTTATGAACATGGTGGCATTGGGGATATGGTATGGGCAGGCATAAGCTACGGACAACGAACACAATTGTGTTTTATCGATGGCAATTTCAATTCACCAAGATACCGTGATGAGATCCTGAGGCCCATTGTCGTGCCATTCATCCACCGCCATCACCTCATGTTTCAGCATGATAATGCACAGCCCCATGTCGCAAGGGTCTGTAGACAGTTCATGGAAGCTGAAAATGCTCCAGTTCTTCCATGGCCTGCATACTCACCAGACATGTTTTGGATGCTCTGGATCTATGTTTATGACAGTGTGTTCCAGTTCCCGCCAATATCCAGAAACTTCGCCCAGCCATTGAAGAGGAGTGGGACAACATTCCACAGGCCACAATCAACAGCCTGATCAACTGTATGCGAAGGAGATGTGTCGTGCTGCATTAAGGCAAATGGTGGTCACACCAGATACTGACTGGTTTTCTGATCCACTCCCCAATCTTTTTTTGAAGGTATCTGTGACCAACAGATGCATATCTGTATTCCCACTCATGTCAAATCCATAGATTAGGCCCTAATGAATTTCTTTAAATTGACTGATTTCCTTAACTGTAAATCTTTGAAATTGTTGCGTGCTGCATTTGTATTTTTGTTTAGTGTATATAAAATAATAAAATAAGATGATTTCAAAATAAAAAAGGATAAACCATCAACTTAGCAAATACCCTTGGTGTTTAAGATTTATTTTATATGTTTTGGCACCAAACTGGTGGCAGCTGTGAAAAAAGTAAATTGTTGGAGGAGTTGCAGAGTTAATTGAAAATAATGCCAATGATGATTAGATGCTTCTTTCAGTAATTAGGCTTTTTTCTCTTGAACCATATGGTCTATCCACCAGAAACTCATAGACAATATGAACACAGATATAAAAAATGAACACTAAATATGAGTGACGTTATAAAAGTGTAAATTACTTAAGTTACCATAGATTGCCATAAATAACCTGTTAATGACCAAAATGACAGAAGATTCCAGTGACTTTGGTAAATTACCATTAGCTTTGCAACCCTAGGGGTGACGATGATGTTGATGATGATCTATTTCGCTCTCATCTATTTTCCCCCACATCCCCTCTCTTTCACTATCTACCCCCCCTCTAACTCCTTCTCTCTTGCTCCCTCGCTCTCTCGCTCTCTCTCAATTCAATTTAAATGCTTCATTGGCATGGGAAACATATGTTTATATTGCCAAAGCAAGTGAAATAGATAATAAACAAAAGTGAAATAAACAATAAAAAATTAACAGTAAACATTACACTTACATAAGTTCCAAAAGAATAAAGACATTTCAAATGTCATATTATGTCTATATGTAATGTTGTGCAAATAGTTAAAGTAGAAAGTGAAAAAAATCAACATAAATGTAGGTTGTATTTACAATGGTGTTTGTTCTTCACTGCTTGCCCTTTTCTTGTGGCAACAGGTCACAAAATGTTGCTGCTGTGATGGCACACTGTTGTATTTCACCCAATAGATATGGGAGTTTAGCAAAATTGGATTTGTTTTCGAATTCTTTATGGGCCTGTGTAATCTGAGGGAAATATATGTCTCTGATATGGTCATAGGCAGGAGGATAGGAAGTGCAGCTCAGTTTCCACCTCATTTTGTGGGCAGTGTGCACATGGCCTGTCTTCTCTTGAGAGCCAGGTCTGCCTTCGGCGGCCTTTCTCAATAGCAAGGCTATGCTCACTGAGTCTGTACATAGTCAAACATTTCCTTAAATTTGGGTCAGTCACAGTGGTCTGGTATTCTTCCACTGTGTACTTTCTGTTTAGGGCCTAATAGCATTCTAGTTTGCTCAGTTTTTTTGTAAATTATTTCCAATGTATCAAGTAATTATCTTTTTGTTTTCTCATGATTTGGTTGGGTTTAATTTTGTTGCTGTCCTGGGGCTCTGTGGGGTCTGTTTGTGTTTGTGAACAGAGCCCCAGAACCAGCTTGCTTAGGGGACTCTTCTCCATGTTAATTTCTCTGTAGGTGATGGCTTTGTTATGGAAAGTTCTGGAATCACTTCCTTTTAGGTGGTTGTAGAATTGAATGGCTCTTTTCTGGATTTTGATCATTAGCGGGTATCAGCCTAATTCTGCTCTGCATGCATTATTTGGTGTTTTACGTTGTACACAGAGGATATTTTTGCAGAATTCTGCATGCAGTCTCTCAATTTGGTGTTTGTCCCATGTCTTTGTCGCTCTCTCACATCCTCTCTCTCTCCCCCCACTTCTCCCCCACCTCTCTCTACCCCACTCCCTCTCTCTCTCTTTCTCTGTCTGTGTGTTGGCTGTAAACACTTCCCCTAGCTTTTCTGTCCATCTCTCAGCGTCAGTGAGAGATTTCACACATCAAGGGGGAACACACGTACGGTTGAATTTTTCATGAAACACAGACAGACGAGAAAACCCAACAGAGACCAAAACCCACACAGCAGTGTCACTATTGTAGTGGGCTGTTTTATATACGTGTGCACACTTGATCGCACCCAAACACACACATACATTATGAACGTTCACACACACTTGCATCTTGCTGTAGGAATAGATTGGACAATTGGCAATGGTAATGCTGCATAACTTGATGTGTGTGTGTGTGTGTGTGTCTTCACTCCTAGGCGAAACAGTCCTTAGCGACCCTGACGAAGGATGTGCCCAAGCGCCAGTCTCTAGCCATGCCCACAGAGGCGGTTGTCAACGGCAACAACCAAGAGTGGGTGATGCACGCGGACCTGCCCCTCACCGCAGCCATCCGGCAGAGTCAACAGACCCTCTACCACGTCCACACAGGCCACCCCACAGACAGACAAGGTGAGGCACACACACACACGCCCGCACGCACGCACAAACGCATGCACACACACACACACACACACACAAAGGATGACACTGGTGGGACTGTTAGCCATGTTTAACTGAGTTAAGAACGTACCATAAGCTCACTCCATGTCGAACATTAAATGTTGGTACCTTTTGGGTGGCTCAAACTGTTGGAGCTCAAGGAGTGTGTTAGCATTGCAGAGGTCCCGAGTTTGAGCCAGGTATGAGCCTAATCGGGGGAAGTGGTACTCGCTAAGCAAGCAACGTGACGACTGATTTCCTCCTGATGTCATGATGCGTGGTAACTTTTGAACAAGCAAATCTGTATATGTGTCTTATTTTACTGTAAACTTTGCCTGATCAAGGTCGGTTAAAATCACATGATGCACACCAGTCACTGGCTTTATCAATAAGTGCATCAAGGACGTCATCCCCACAGTGACTGTACGTACATACCCCAACCAGAAGCCATGGATTACAGGCAACATTCGCACTGAGCTAAAGGGTAGAGCTGCCGCTTTCAAGGTGCGGGACTCTAACCCGGAAGCTTACAAGAAATCCTGCTATGCCCTGTGACGAACCATCAAACAGGCAAAGCGTCAATACAGGGCTAAGATTGAATCATACTACACCGGCTCCGATGCTCGTCTTATGTGGCAGGCTTGCAAACTATTACAGACTACAAAGGGAAGCACAGCCGCGATCTGTCTAGTGACACGAGCCTACCAGATGAGCTAAATCACTTCTATGCTCGCTTCGAGGCAAGCAACACTGAGGCATGCATGAGAGCATCAGCTGTTCTGGACGACTGTGTGAACACGCTCTCCGTAGCTGATGTGAGTAAGACCTTTAAACAGATCAACATTCACAAGGCTGCGGGACAAGATGGATTACCAGGACGTGTGCTCCGGGCATATGCTGACCAACTGGTAGGTGTCCTCACTGACATTTTCCCTGATTGAGTCTGTAATACCAACATCTTTCAAGCAGACCACCATAGTCCCTGTGCCCAAGAACACGAAGGCAACCTGCCTAAATGACTACAGACCCGTAGCACTCACGTCCGTAACTATGAAGTGCTTTGAAAGGCTGGTAATGGCTCACATCAACACCATTATCCCAGAAACCCTAGACCCACTCCAATTTGCATACCGCCCAAACAGATCCACAGATGATGCAATCTCTATTGCACTCCACATTGCCCTTTCCCACTTGGACAAAAGGAACCCCTATGTGAGAATGCTATTCATTGACTGCAGCTCAGCGTTCAACACCATAGTACCCTCAAAGCTCATCGATAAGCTAAGGATCCTGGGACTAGACACCTCCAACTGGATCTTGGACTTCCTGACGGGCCGCCCCCAAGTGGTCAGAGTAAGTAGCAACACATCTGCCACGCTGATCCTCAACACTAGAGCCCCCCAGGGGTGCGTGCTCAGTCCCCTCCTGTACTCACTGTTCACCCACGACTGCATGGCCAGACACAACTCCAACACCATCATTAAGTTTGCAGACGACACAACAGTGGTAGGCCTGATCACCGATAATGACGAGACAGCCTATAGGGAGGTGGTCAGAGACCTGGCCGGATGGTGCTAGAATAACAACCTATCCCTCAACGTAACCAAGACTAAGGAGATGATTGTGGACTACAGGAAAAGGAGGACGGAGCACACCCCCATTCTCATTGACGGGGCTGAGGTGGAGCAGGTTGAGAGCTTCAAGTTCCTTGGTGTCCACATCACCAACAAGCTAGAATGGTCCAAACACACCAAGACAGTCGTGAAGAGGGCACGACAAAGCCTATTCCCCCTCAGGAAACTTAAAAGATTTGGCATGGGTCCTGAGATCCTCAAAAGATTGTACAGCTGCAACATCGAGATCATCCTGATTGGTTGCATCACTGCCTGGTACGGCAATTGCTCGGCCTCCGACCGCAAGGCACTACAGAGGGTAGTGTGTATGGCCCAGTACATCACGGGGCTAAGCTGCCTGCCATCCAGGACCTCTACACCAGGCGGTGTCAGAGGAAGGCCCTAAAAATTGTCTAAGACCACAGCCACCCAAGTCATAGACTGTTCTCTCTACTACCACATGGCAAGCAGTACTGGAGTGCCAAGTCTAGGACAAAAAGGCTTCTCAACAGTTTTTACCCCCAAGCCATAAGACTCCTGAACAGGTAATCAAATGGCTACCCGGACAATGCATTGTGTCCCGCCACCCACCACACGCCAACCACTCTTTTACGCTACTGCTACTCTCTGTTCTTCATATATGCATAGTCACTTTAATCATATCTACATGTACATACTACCTCAATCAGCCCAACTAACCGGTGTCTGTATGTAGCCTCGCTACTTTTATAGCCTCACTACTGTATATAGCCTCGCTACTGTTATAATTCACTCTATTTTTTACTGTTTTTTTTATTCTTTACTTACCGATTGTTCACCTAATACCTTTTTTTCACTATTGGTTAGAGCCTGTAAGTAAGCATTTCACTGTAAGGTCTACACCTGTTGTATTCGGCGCACGTGACAAATAAACTTTGATTTGATGATGTCAAAAGTGTTTACTTGTGACGTCATCAGAAATACACTGCTCAAAAAAATAAAGGGAACACTTAAACAACACAATGTAACTCCCAAGTCAATCACACTTCTGTGAAATCAAACTGTCCACTTAGGAAGCAACACTGATTGACAATAAATTTCACATGCTGTTGTGGAAATGGAATAGACAACAGGTGGAAATTATAGGCAATTAGCAAGACACCCCCAATAAAGGAGTGGTTCTGCAGGTGGGGACCACAGACCACTTCTCAATTCCTATGCTTCCTGGGTGATGTTTTGGTCACTTTTAAATGCTGGCGGGGCTTTGACTCTAGTGGTAGCATGAGACGGAGTCTACAACCCACACAAGTGGCTCAGGTAGTGCAGCTCATCCAGGATGGCACATCAATGCGAGCTGTGGCAAGAAGGTTTGCTGTGTCTGTCAGCGTAGTGTCCAGAGCATGGAGGCGCTACCAGGAGACAGGCCAGTACATCAGGAGACGTGGAGGAGGCCATAGGAGGGCAACAATCCAGCAGCAGGACCGCTACCTTCGCCTTTGTGCAAGGAGGAGCACTGCCAGAGCCCTGCAAAATGACCTCCAGTAGGCCACAAATGTGCATGTGTCTGCTCAAACGGTCAGAAACAGACTCCATGAGGGTGGTATGAGGGCCCGACGTCCACAGGTGGGGGTTGTGCTTACAGCCCAACACCGTGCAAGACGTTTGGCATTTGCCAGAGAACACCAAGATTGGCAAATTCGCCACTGGCACCCTGTGCTCTTCACAGATGAAAGCAGGTTCACACTGAGCACATGTGACAGACGTGACAGACTCTGGAGACGCCGTGGAGAATGTTCTGCTGCCTGCAACATCCTCCAGCATGACCGGTTTGGCGGTGGGTCAGTCATGGTGTGGGGTGGCATTTCTTTGGGGGGCCTCACAGCCCTCCATGTGCTCGCCAGAGGTAGCCTGACTGCCATTAGGTACCGAGATGAGATCCTCAGACCCCTTGTGAGACCATATGCTGGTGCGGTTGGCCCTGGGTTCCTCCTAATGCAAGACAATGCTAGACCTCATGTGGCTGGAGTGTGTCAGCAGTTCCTGCAAGAGGAAGGCATTGATGCTATGGACTGGCCCGCCCGTTCCCCAGACCTGAATCCAATTGAGCACATCTGGGACATCATGTCTCGCTCCATCCAGCAACGCTACGTTGCACCACAGACTGTCCAGGAGTTGGCGGATGCTTTCGTCCAGGTCTGGGAGGAGATCCCTCAGGAGACCATCCGCCACCTCATCAGGAGCATGCCCAGGCGTTGTAGGGAGGTCATACAGGCACGTGGAGGCCACACACACTACTGAGCCTCATTTTGACTTGTTTTAATGACATTACATCAAAGTTGGATCAGCCTGTAGTGTGGTTTTCCACTTTAATTTTGAGTGTGACTCCAAATCCAGACCTCCATGGGTTGATAAATTGGATTTCCATTGATTATTTTTGTGTGATTTTGTTGTCAGCACATTCAACTATGTAAAGAAAAAAGTATTTAATAAGATTATTTCTTTCATTCAGATCTAGGATGTGTTGTTTAAGTGTTCCCTTTATTTTTTTGAGCAGTATACTTATCTGCTATCTTTGTGACCACAAAACATAGAAATCCATGATGTTCCCATGTGGATATTGGGGTGGTACTGGAGATTAATATGGGGTTGACATCTTTTTTTACATTTACCTTTGTCAACCAATTTACTTGTTTCAAACCTGTTTTTAACATTTCATCCTTTGCCCCCCAGTGGCTGCAGTCAGGGTGAGCCCATGTCACTCCCGCCAGCCCTCCATAATCTCAGATGCCTCGGCCTTGGAGGGCGACCGCTCATCCACCCCCAGTGACATCAACTCCCCCCGCCACCGGACACACTCCCTCTGTAATGTAAGAGCTGCCCACCCCTTCAAGTAATCAACTCCTTCACAACTCTACTCTAATCCTTATCTCTCCCAATATCTCCAGTGGCTGGCGCTAAATTTGGTTCTGGGTTCCGGGATTATTTTACTCCTAGCCTGGTCCCAGATTTGTTTGTGCTGGTTTGGCAACTCCCATGGTCGTTGGCAAGTCCGCACAAACAGATCTGGGACCAGGCTACTCTACTCCCCATCTCTGAAAGCATGCCCCTTGTGCTGTAGTTGAGGGAGTTTCACCAGAACAGCCAGTCTTTAAAAAAGTAGGTTTTATTTGGGATAGCTGCCTAATATGTCTACATAGAGTTGCGTTACGAATGGGAGAAATTTCACTTTGACAGATTATGTGTTGGTTTCTGGCTATCTTAAGATCAGCTCCTGTGAAACTTATGTTGATGTTATTCCAGCCACTTCAACTGTGGTTTTGCCACTCTCTCTTCATGTATTCATTTCTTTGAATGTGCTCCCTATCAGATAACAGACACATGCCTGACTAGTTCACTCAGTATCACTTCATCTCTTTCTGTCTCACTCTCTTTCTCTCGATCGCTTTCCTTCACTCGCTATGTGTTGTATATTTCTGTTCTTCTCATCTCTTTATCTCTTCATCTCATTCTCTCTGATCTCTCATCTGTCTGTCCCTGCAGTCACTAGAGGATCTGGAGGACCAGAAGCGTAAGAAGAAGAAAGAGAAGATGGGCCTGGGCTCTCTGTCACGTGTCTTCGCCCGGGGCAAGCAGCGCAAGTCAATGGACCCGGGTCTGTTTGACGGTACTTCAACTCCTGATTATTACATAGAGGAAGATGCAGACTGGTGAAAAGGTGGCAGAGAGTCCCACCTGTGTCCCTGAGTGGTGATGCATAAGAGGGTTTTCTGTCAGTGTGTGCGCGTGTGTTTGGCCATACGTGTGGGTGTGTGTGTTTAGCCGTGTGTGTGTGCCTGTCCATGGTTGGAGACCATGTGAGAAGCCTGAGGCGCATCTTGCGTCGCTGAAGTTTAAAATATTACAAGCAAATTGCATCTGTATGTACAGTACTGTAAATAGAGTGAACAGTGTAAGCACAGCCGGGATCCTTACTACGTGTGGATGTTTACTGTATCTGCAGAGCAAAAAGTGGTTGTATTTGATTATTTTAATTGTCTTTATATTTTTTACTTTTGTTTTCGATAACTGGAAACTTGAAGGACTGCTGTATGTGTAAATAACAGTCATTGTGCACTTTGTGCTTGTAAATGTATTTTTTGCCCTGAATGCCTTTTTTTTTGTCATAATTTTTGACCTCCTCCCTGCTTTTTGTTTAACTTATACTCCCCATTCATTGTCCTGCTTGGTCCATTCCCTCCACACGGCCATTTTGAGGAAAGTTTATTCTAACGTTAAGACTCCTCAACTAACCTCGAGTCAACCTGTGATCTGATGTCTAAAACTCCCTAAATACCCACGTCTTCATTATCCTCCCAATCACCAAGAAAGTTCTAATACATTTCTTGACTGTTGTTCAAGTCAAAATTTTAAACGGGCAATCTGCGATTGCTACAAAAATATTTAGACTTTTAAATTAATTATATATATATCCCAAAATCTAAGTTTTCTTTGTAAACAATGTAATTTAAAGTTTACTGTATAGCCTCAAAACAAGGTTAAAACTAAAATGTTGATATTATGGATGGTCAGTCCCTGTATTCATTGCTCTGTCCATGATTTTGAGAGAGGTTACATTTATCCAGCCCCATCCCTCAGCTTTTTACCAAAACAGCAGTGGGGTGGTTGCTTTGTTATTGTTTAAACTGCAGATTGCTCCTTTAAGATGTCAGAATACTAATCGACTCCAACCTGTAGTCCAAAACATTTGGATTTCTAATATGGGCTCAGGCCAACAAAATAATCACAAGGCCATTCCCCACCTGAAACAAAAGCTGAAAACGGAGGAAATCGGCAAACAATTCTATCGTCCCCGATCCAAGCATGTCAAATGTGCATGCGTAGAGCTACCTGTTTCCTAAATGCATGGCAACTGTGGCGAAGGTGCATAACAATGGCGAAGGTGCATAAATATGGAGGAATTCAGATATGATGTCATTGTTTTAGCACTACCGACAGAGTTCTTGCGGAGCGCGACATGGTTCAATATGCCAGTAAATCAGCACAATCTAAGCTATTTTTTTTCCAGTTTTTTTTAATTGCTGCCATCTACTGTGCTAATACCATAACAACAAACAGTAACGGAGAGCAATGTACTGTAGGTCGAACTTAGCAAACAAGGAATTTGTTGTAAGTACATGGGAGCCGTCATCTTTACACCTTCGCCATTGATAATGAAAAAGGCAGAAATTTTAGTAGCCTCACCAATACCTGCTGCTAACATGCATCCTTTGTCCTGATCTTGTCTCGATCTTGTCCTGATCTTGCATGTTTACACTTATAAGATTTGATCAAAATCCGTTCACAATGCGTCTTTTAATTGTCTACATCTGTCTAAAAATGTGGGACAATGAGAATGAGGACAAGATCAGGACAAATGACGCATATTACAACCAAGTATAAACGTGGCTATAGAGTCAAAACGAGTTATGGAGTCAGCAAGTTCTGAAATATTAGTTTTACAACGTTCATACATAGCTTAAATAGGCATTGAAGCTCATCCTGCTGTACATTTTAAAAAAGTATTGGAAATGTGACATCCTCAAATTCATATTCTAGGGGATTCCTAAAAGTTTAACATTTCAACAAGTCGTGTCGCACTGCTTTGCTTTATCTTGGCCAGGTCGCAGTTGTAAATGAGAACTTGTTCTCAACTAGCTTACCTGGTTAAATAAAGGTGAAATAAATAAAATAAAATAAAATAAAAAGTCGGCTCTAGAGTTTTAATCCTATTTTAATTACGAGGATTATCACAGTGTTAAGAGGGAAATCAGAAATAATTCAGTCCACTTTTTCTCTAAATGACCATTGTCTTCCAGACTTTCTGCAGAATAAATGAATGCCATTCTCAAATAGACAGTATGTCATGGTTTCACTGTAACAAGTGGCTCTAATTTGAAATTGATTGAAAAATCATGTTTGAAATTGTATACGGTAGACAATGCTGATTCATAGTGAAAAGTGCGCTACCTTGCAACCTATTTGGAAATGAGTGTCAGTCTGACAGACATTACAGATTCAGGTTTGATTGACAGGTGTGGGGGTGGGTGGAGGGCACAAGAGGTTGGAAGGGTTGAGAGAGAGAAGAATTTCTGATGAGCGGTTGCCCTGCGTGTTAATGCCAAATTGAGCCAGGCTAATCAAACTGAAACAAATGCACACCTTATACCCCCCCTAGTAACCCCTGTGTTGGACTAAAAAACAGCAGTCAGATTTGGAGGTTCAAGCCATTGCTGAAAAAGCAATTAAATAGGTGCCAAAGGTTAATAGTGTTTTACCCTGGGGAACAAAACACATTAGATTAAATTAGTATATTTTCCCTTTTTCCCTGAGCAGAAGCTTTATAGGAAACCCCCATTTAAGACTGCTGGATAACGGGTCATCCCGAAAATGGAAACACTCATTAAAATGAAAGGGCAGCTTTAGCAATTGGAGGTCCCTCAATAAGCATTTAGAGGATTATTATATATGGGACCCTATACAAATTGTATCTCATTCATAGGCATCTCACTCATAGATGCTTGTCAACAACCACAGGTTGCATACCATGTGCCATGTGGATGGTAGCTGACATAAGCAGTTATAACTGTTTTGTTGGAGAGTGTATTGATTCACCCTTGACAGTGTAATTAAGGGTCCATTTATTGAAGTTATTATTCAGGGTCCTTAGATCAAAAGGAGTATCTGGAAAACCGGAATAATATTAGGAAAAAAGGAACAGCTTTACGGAATTTCTATCAGAATATTAAAGTATCCTTTCCTGCTGGGACGCCATATCAGATGACCATTATATCATTTTATGTTGCAACAAAATTCCCTCTCATTTCACGGTCGAATATTTTCATTTTTTGTAAATTATGAAACACTATTGAAATTACTATTAAAGAGTTTTATTTAAAGTAAAATAACTGGTCTCAACTGAGGCTCAAGCCATGAGGACTAGAAGATGTTTAGCACTGGAGGGCAAAGTGAATAACTTTTTAATGGCATGGCAACAAAATATGCGAAAGATTTAAATGAGAATAATTATTTTAAAATAAAATAAATAACACTGAATTTCCACGTGGCCTTCCTCTCTTCCCTGTGTTTGTTTGTTTGTTTGTTTGTTTGTTTGTTTGTATGTATGTTTGTGGTATGGCTTTAATCCTAATTCCTCTTGTCGTGCTGGGGGCTGACATCTTCTGTCACATGAGTGGCAGCTTCCCCCAGCCGGCAGAGTCCATCTTTGACAGGGCGCTGTCCCAACTCTCCCAAAAGGCTGCTTGTCCTTCTTGACTCCTTCACTTCATGGCCAATTAGACGAGACCTGATATCAACCTGATCTCATATTTGTTTTCGTTCAAGCAGTTTGAGTGTTTTTCATAAAGGAGATCAGAGATGAGGAAAGGGTGCCATTTGAGATTGTTGGAAAGCAGCTCTTACTGTATGTGAGCACACAGTGCCAGTAACATTCTCCCATGACCTCTAACCTCTCTAATACTACTGCCACCCTGCCTGACCTCTGACCTCCCCTGGACTTGCAACACAGTCTCGTATTCCCAGGAAGCAGCAGTGTGTACACTTCACACCCAATACTACAGTACTTTCCATTGGTTCTCAACAGCACATTTAGCCTCCTAAAACTAGGGCTGTGTTCATTGGGCACCAAATGGAAGAAAATGGACTGAAACAGGGAGAGATGCAAATATTTTTTTTCTCACAAAAACGTATTCTGTTGTGTTCCCTAATGAACATGATCCAGTGCTGTCAAGCTGGGTTGCAGAATGTGCGGGTGTGCGGACTCCGGATGTTAGGAACATGCTCGTTTTAAATCCAGTGCTGCTTCAAGTTGACCAGTTTTTGGAATAGAATAGAATAGAATAATTACATTTTTCCATGAAGGAACTTTTTTTCTTCAAGTGGTTCAGTAAGCAACACACAGTAGACCTACTAGGAATACCTCTGGACAAGGTTACACATATAACAAACAGACAGAAGACAGGACGACAACATCGTAGCCATGAGCAATAGCGGAGCAGACAAATGCATGATAAGGGTAGTTTATCAAGAAATGACATTGAACGGTAACACTTTACTTAACACCCACTGTCATAACACGTTATGACACGGTCATAACCATGACATAATATGTCAACAGCTGACATAACTCAACCGGTCTTAATGACCTGTCCTAATATGGTCATAACACTGTCATGACACACATATTTAGTAGACCTTTTGTGACATATATTGCATTATTTTATGGCTTAAAATGACACCTACATAAATGTGTTAAAACCTACCATGGTAGTTATTTTATGGCTGGTTATGACACCTACATAACAGTGTCAAAACCCACAAAACCTGCCACGGTAGTTCTTTTATGGCTGGTTATGACACCTACATAAGAGTGTCAAATCCCACAAAACCTGCCACGGTAGTTATTTTATTATGGCTGGTTATGACACCTACATAAGTGTCAAATCCCACAAAACCTGCCACGGTAGTTCTTTTATGGCTGGTTATGACACCTACATAAGAGTGTCAAATCCCACAAAACCTGCCACGGTAGTTCTTTTATGGCTGGTTATGACACCTACATAAGAGTGTCAAATCCCACAAAACCTGCCACGGTAGTTCTTTTATTATGGCTGGTTATGACACCTACATAAGAGTGTCAAAACCCACAAAACCTGCCACGGTAGTTCTTTTATTATGGCTGGTTATGACACCTACATAAGAGTGTCAAATCCCACAAAACCTACCACACAATGTAAAACATTCCATTATACCATAGCCATAGTCAAGAGTATGTTTATGTTATATAACATTTTCTGAAATGTACCATATTAAATTATCATTGTAATTGCGCACCAATTGATGTCAGACATGCACCTACCCCAATGCTCTGATGCTGATGACTGGGATGAATGCAGGAGCAGATTTCAGGAGATGACACCCTCTTTTTGACTGACGACTGAAATAAGGGCATGTACATGACAGGCTTAACTGGCTTATATGATTATGATGGTGAAAATGCTTCTTGACAGTATCATAAAGTGCATTTTCGTAGTCCAAGTAAAGTGACACAGGATGGTCATAATGCTTCATGACAGTGTCATAAGTGTATTTTCTGCAAGTTATTTAAAATACGCACAAAAAAATGACTAAAGAATTTATTTCAACAACATTTAATTTCTAAATCCATCTTTCTCTAATAAGGAGTTGTTTAAAAATAAAATAAAAGTAAAGCAAAAACATAATTCTGTTATTGGTTGCAATTGCAAAATTCACACCCTTGTTTCATCACAAAACCGGAGAGCAACATCTGTCCTGTGAAGTCCACAAAGCATATTGCTTGTAACAATAACCCACAGCATGCTGAAGCAAGTTAATGTTTCTGCCATTTTCGGACTACTTAACAACTACTGATTTAGAACCACGGAGAGTTACCGCATGTCACAAAGAAAACAGGAACTGCCTCCACTATTCCAGCACCCTTTCAACGTCAACATTTAACACAAATCAGAACCACAGCCACATCATATTTAGCTGACGTTGATTGGACTAAATAGTTTTTGTTATCGTTTAGTTGTCGCTGTATTAGATGAAGCATAGGTGATTTGATGATGTTGAAGTTGAAATTGTGCTGGAATAGTGAAGGCAGCTCCTGTTTAATACTTTGCGACTTGCAGTAACTCTCTGGGGTTCTAAATCAATAGTTGTTTAGTGGTCTGAAAATGTTGGAAACATCAGCTTTCTTGACCTTGCTGTAGGTCATGTAACTGTTTGTTACATGCAATATGCTTTGTGAACTTCACAGGACAGAGGTTGCTCTCCGGTTTGTGATGAAATAAATCTGTGGTTGAATTTATTCGGCCACTATGTCTTCTTATTGCCTCGGACTTATATCACGGTGGCAAGGCATATGAACTAACAGGTTATAGAGAAAACAACGAACGCAATGATCACAACACAATTTTTTCTGTCTTGGCTTCCCCAGTGATTTTTACCCACGCACCGCTATTGATGCAGACATATATTTATTATGATGTAGAAGTACAACTTACATGCAGTTGTTGTCAGCAGCAGCAAGATAGATCTTCTGCCTTTTGATAGTTCTGGGTTACTGCCAGACTAAGCAAAACATAGATAGCGTGTTAAAAGACACGTGTTATGCACATTCAAAATTATAACAAGGGCTTGATTGGATGTAATACCATTCTTTAACTTTAATTTAGTTGGAGATGTGAAACCAACATATTATTTCTATATCAAACTTGTTGACAAGTTAATAGGCTATTTATTGTACTTCAAAAGTGATATTGAATTGTGTTTGTTGTTAACGCAACCAAATATCAACATTTGAAGGAAATCTGTCTTCTGCTTGGATAGATCCCTCTGTGCCACTGACTTAGTCTGGTTTTTATTCCAGGACTAAATAGGACTAAATCAAATCAAACTTTATATGCACTTTTAAGAAAGTTTGATTTGACATAGTCCTATTCATTAACTTAGTTTTTTGGTTGCGATGGAGACGTGAATTCAACATATCGATTATAAATGTGTATACAAACTGGAATTAAAGCCAGACTGTCGGGTGGCACATATGGAACATTCCAAGCAGAAGATATTGTGTTGGGAACCAAACACAATTCAATATGACTAAATATTATTACATTTGAAATTAACCAGAGGTTGAAACCCTAGGTCTATTGTATTGGCTATTTTTAGTTGAATTCTAGGTTGAATTGACACAATAGCTGTTGATTACTTTGCAAATGCTATATAGGCCTAAATAGCATCATTGATGATATGAGTGATAAAGTATGGTCCCATTTCATTTGCTCTGTTAAACCTACCGTTTGGAATGACTTTGATAGCAACAGTCAATCTATTTCGTTTCCAAGTGGAGATCTCTCAATAATCATTATTTTAATAGCACATTGGTAATAGTCAGTGACAAATATAATAGCTAAGCAAGGCTTGGATGGGGGACCAAAGGGTAGCTGTAGATAGATCAATTCTCCAACAGGAGGTGCTGCCCAACCTATTGTTCTTTTTCTCATAGTGGATATAATGTTGACGATCTGACGTTGTTTTAAAGTAACAAATTCAACATATTTTATACAAAATTTGTCCATGATGAAATGTGATTACCATGATGACATAATCCTGTTATTGATTTTTTACCCTCAAAACAACAGTATATGTTGATTACTTTTTCCCACGTAGCTTCCACATCACAATACGATGACAAATTATTTTGAAACCAGGTTGATTCAACCAGTTTGTGCCCAGGGGGATTGCCTCCAACATCTCCGTTAATTTGATAAGCTTTATCACAAAAGTCAGAAGTAGCGCATATCTCCATGGAGGGTCAATATGGGGTAATATAATCTGTTTTAGAAGTAGCCCTTAGCTCTCATATTTATTAATAGGGGTTGTAGACACTTCACAAGTGAGACTCTAGTTTAATTTTTTGGAGGACAATGGCTGTTATCCATCTGTTTTATACGTATCAAATCAATGTATAAATCCAGGTGCATCGCCTTTGGTATTATTGTTTCAAAACACAGAGTGAGTGTTGAGCAGGGTGTAATGAAACATTTTCACAGTGTCACGCACAAACTGCTCCCAATGCAGACAGACTAGCCCGTCTCCATGGTAACTGGTTGCTCTTCAAACGTCTGTTGGACAGTGGAGGCTGGTGGTTTTGTGGTGCCCGTCTTGGCTCCTTCCCATGCTGGTTAAACTGAAGCAGCCATCTGGACTGGGTGGGAGGGTCCCAGAGATAACCTCACTCAACTGCTCTACTTAAATACTCTTTTCACACTATCGTGCCAACCCGAACCGTACAGTGCTGGCTCTGATATTTTCTTTTCACATTGCCCTTTCCAGCAACTATAGTCGATGTGTAACCAGACAAGTGAAGTACAGCTCAGCTTGTCACAGCTTGGTTTGGCTCAGTAGTGTGAAAAGGTTATATATGGTATTATAAGCATGCACCTAAACAGACAGTCTGCTCAAATGTGTGCGTTACTCTAGCTCGTAGCCAATTATTAGGTTGTTTGAGCAACAGTACATGCTATCGTGGAGGGGATACAGAAAGTGTCTTCAAGCAATGTCAAACTTGAACTTTTACTGACCAATTAGCAGGCTGTTTGTTTACATGAACCAAACACTATAATGAATGTACCATCTCTGAAAGTTTGTTTTTTTCTTTGCTACACTTCCTGCCGTGAATCAAGAAAGACAGAAGGAATGGTGAAGGAAATCATTAGGGAGGAAACTGTGCAGAATGAATACCTGTTGTTCTATTTTGCCCGACACCCACTGAGATTGAAACACCTGTTCTGTGCTGATAGTTTAGGCTATGGGGTTGTGCTTCAATGTTTTCACATCTTTATTATGCAACCAAGTGTGAACACAAAGCAGCCATAGAGAGTGGAGGCCCTTTCAAGAAGCTAGCAGGACAATTCCTCCATTCTTCTGTGTCCTTACCTTGGGATATGACTAGGCTCTTAGCCATAATGTAATTATAAGTCATTCTTCATTTGGTGCCCCCTCCCCCCAAAAATGGCATCAATTTTCCAGAAGGACTGAAGACAGTGTACAACATTGTCGTTGAGTGGGTAATTTAAAAAAGCAATGTGAATCTGCTACATGAAAGCCTGATGACAAAAACCTTGAAAAGATAATCTCATTATTCTTATGTAATTCTTATTTCAATGATAAGGACTACATAACCCTGGTATTTCTGATGAGTTATGCGATTATTGCTACAGGAAAAATTACCTTCTATGTTGTACATATTTTAATGATAATACCTTTTTTTCACTGAGGAATGATACCATTAGTTAATACAGTAGAAGTTCATGCCAAAGAAGCCTTAGACCGCCACCTGCTGGCGTATTCACAAACAAGGCAAAGGGGATATTGCTTCTGAGGTAGACTGCACTCCTCCACGTTGATCAGATAGTTAATAAACTCTCCCTATTCAACTAATGACCCTAACTATGAATTATAGGGACCTCACTTGCTTACACAATTACGTTCATAACAAAGTACTATATCGTTATTACGGTGCAGGTTTGCTCCTCTCTGTTGTCAAGGAGCTGGTTTTGCAGGCTAATATTGCCAGATGAGGCATAACGGCCAAGTGGTGTTTAACAGCTTTACAGTAATGGCCAGGCGGTGTTTAACAGCTACTCTTTGCATGGACTTTGTAAATACTTCATAAGTTTGTTCGAAACTTTGAATAGTTTCTTTACAAACTGTTTTGAGCCCTGGTAAACTATTGGGTTGGGCTATGCACTAGAGCTGTCAAGTAGTCAAACTGTGTTATATCATTCCAAAGTTCTGTCTCATAAACAGAAGCCAAACAGCAGAGCAAGGGCTCTCTGTCTCCTTTTGGTTACTATGATCCTTGTCTGTTCTTATAGAAGACCCACTGCCCCCTTACTACCACTCTCTCACCTTCCAAAATCATCCTGCTCATATCTCTCCTCCCACTCCCCCTCGCCCACCTATCCAGACTCAGACAGTCTCTCAAGCCCCACCCGCCTCAGTCTCAGCCTATCAGACGGGGAGGATCAGCTGGACCGCCTCCAGCAGGTGGAGCTTGCCCGTGGCATGCCCATGTCGCTGTGGAGGGCGGGCACCGTGCAGGCCTGGCTGGAGGTCGTCATGGCGATGCCCATGTACATTCGTGCCTGCTCAGAGAATGTGAAGAGTGGCAAGGTATGATCCGAGATGATGTCAAACTGTAGGAAGACTTAGGCCATTATTCAATCAAACCCATGTGGCTTTCTGGATATCTCTTTCAGAGGTGGATTCATTTGATTTTCACATCAGCATGTCCTGACGGTGGAGAGAGTTGACATTTGATACAGAAATGGACAGATTGGTTGTGTGTGCTGGAGCCTGGAGACTTCCCGTCAAGAGATAGTCCGTTTCTAAATCAATTGTCAACTCCACCCATCCAGTACATGTTGCTGCGTAAATCAAAGGTACTTGTGAAATCACAATCTGGAAATCCACTACAGCTACAATAGAGTGTGGTTTGACCTTTGATCCCTTTGCAGGTGCTACTGGGCCTGTCAGATGAGGACCTGGAGCTGGGGTTAGGGGTCACCAGCTCTATGCACCGCAGGAAGCTCCGGCTGGCCATCGAGGACTACAGGGAAGCCGAGAGCGGCAGGGGGTGAGATGCTCAGCTCCTCATACTCCCTCTCACACAAAAGAACAGCTCTAGCATCAGATTACCCAACCCCAAATCCTAACCTTAAACATTGGGAGGGTAAAATAATTTCTGACTCTGGATCCGCGGTTAAAGGTTTACTCTACTACTTCACAAATATACAGTAGCTGTTTGCTACATCTAGTGTGAGATGGCAAAACATGAATAACACTATTCTATCAAACTGCATAACACCATATGTGACAGGCACACTAGTGTAAGCAAGGTTAAACGTTAATCAGAGCTAGAGATACACAGGGTTTGGCAAACACAGATTGGAATTTGAGCCGTTGCCACCAAGCGTTCCAAAGCAGTTAACACCAGAATGTGAGTTGGAATGTTATTGCTTTCAAGTAGAGTTTGGTTCAATTCCAGGCTAGCTCCTGTATGTTGAATTGGACATGGATTCAATTCAACCTCTGGAGTGGCTCGAATTGGAATGAACTGACCCCAACACCACTGTCTGGGAATATAGGTCCAATATGGAGGATTGCAATCACGTTAGGCTGACGTTTGCACAAAAAGCTTATTTCGCAAAAATGTTGTGCACAAATTTTTTACATCCCTGTTAGTGAGCATTTCTTATTTGCCAAGATAATCCATCCACCTGACAGGTGTGGCATATCAAGCAGTTGATTAAACCGCATGATCATTACACAGGTGCACCTTGTGCTGTGGACAATTAAAGGCCACTCAGAAATGTGCAGTTTGTCACATAACACTATGCCACAGATGTTTCAAGTTTGAGAGAGTGGGGCCTCCCGATTGACGCACCAGTCTAAGTCACTGCATCGCAGTGCTTGAGGCGTCACTACAGACCCGGGTTCGATCCCAGGCATGTCACAGCCGGACGTGTCCTGGAGACCCATGAGGCGGCGCACAATTGGCCGAGCGTCGTCCGGGTTAGGGGAGGGTTTGGTCGGGCCGGGATTTCCTTGTCCCATCGCGCTATAGCAACTCCTTGTGGCGGGCCGGGTGCCGGAAAACTGACTTCAGTTGCCAGCTGGATGGTGTGTCCTCCAACACATTGGTGCGGCCGGCTTCTGGGTTAAGCTAGCAGTGTGGCTTGGCACGGTCGTGTTCTGGAGGACGCATCTCAACCTTGACCTCTCCCGTGTCCATAGGGGAGTTGCAGTGATGGGACAAGACCGCAACTACCAATTGGGGAGAAAAAAGGGGTAAAGGTACAACAACAACAACAACAACAACAACAAAAAGTGGCAATTGGCATGCTGACTACAAGAATGTCCACTAGAGCTGTTGCCAGAGAATTGAATGTTAATTTCTCTACCATAAGCCGCCTCCAACGTCATTTTAAAGAATTGGACCTCCACTAACGGCTTCCCTTTTGTGGGGAAAAAAACGTATTCTGATTGGCTGGGCTCCCCAGTGGGTGGGCCTTTGCCCTCCCAGGCTTACCCATGGCTACGCCCCTTCCCAGCCATGTGAAAACCATAGATTAGGGCCTAATGAATTTATTTAAATTGACTGATTTCTTGAAATGAACTGTAACTCAGTAAAATCTTTGAAATTGTTTTATGTTGTGTTTATATTTTTGTTCATTATACTTTTCAACCCGAAAAATACTTTTTATGACGTCCAAAATGTTGATAATCTCTTTACCAGACCTGACCTCTGTCTTCTCTTTATCTCTTCTCATCTTTTCTTCTGTCTTTTCTTCTCTTTTCTCACTCCAGGCTGTCCAAGGCTGCAGACATGGACCACCACTGGGTGGCCAAGGCCTGGCTGAGCGACGTAGGGCTGCCGCAGTACTCTCAGGCTTTTCACACACACCTGGTGGATGGGCGCATGCTCAACTCTCTAACGCGCCGGGACCTTGAGAGGTCCCTCAATGTCACCAAGAAGGCCCACCAGGTCAGCCTAGTGCTGGGCATCGAGCTGCTGCACACGCTCCACTTCGATAAGGAGGTAGGTGTCATGCAAACAGCAATACATACTGTATATGCTATACATAAACATTACCAATACATGACATGCTCAAAAGTGCACTGAGCTTACATACTGTACTGTACATACAGATATACAGTGCATTTGGAAAGTATTCAGATCCTTTCCCTTTTTCCACATTTTGTTATGTTACAGCCTTTTTTTTAAATGGATCAAATAAATACAAATCCTCATCAATCTACACATAATGTCAAAGCGAAAACAGGTTTTTAGAAATATTTGTAAATATATAAAAAACAGAAGTACTGTATTTACATAAGTATTCAGACCCTTTGCTATGAGACTTGAAATTGATCTCAGATGCATCCTGTTTCTATTGATTATCCTTGAGCGGTTTCAACAATTTGATTGGAGTCCACCTGTTTCAATTGATTAGACAGGATTTGGAAAGGCACACACCTATCTACAGTATACCAGTCAAAAGTGTGGGTACACCTTCTCATTCAAGGGTTTGTCTTTATTTTTACTATTTTCTACATTGTATAATAATAGTTGAGACATAAAAACTATGAAATAACACATATGGAATAATTTCGTAACCAAAAAAAGTGTTAAACAAATCTAAATATACTGCAAAAAAAAATAAAGGGAACACTTAAACAACACAATGTAACTCCAAGTCAATCACACTTCTGTGAAATCAAACTGTCCACTTAGGAAGCAACACTGATTGACAATACATTTCACATGCTGTTGTGCAAATGGAATAGACAACAGGTGGAAATTATAGGCAATTAGCGAGACATCCCCCAATAAAGGAGTGGTTCTGCAGGTGGTGACCATAGACCACTTCTCAGTTCCTATGCTTCCTGGGTGATGTTTTGGTCACTTTTGAATGCTAGCGGTGCTTTCACTCTAGTGGTAGCATGAGATGGAGTCTACAACCCACACAAGTGGCTCAGGTAGTGCAGCTCATCCAGGATGGCACATCAATGCGAGCTGTGGCAAGAAGGTTTGCTGTGTCTGTCAGCGTAGTGTCCAGAGCATGGAGGCGCTACCAGGAGACAGGCCAGTACATCAGGAGACGTGGAGGAGGCCGTAGGAGGGCAACAACCCAGCAGCAGGACCGCTACCTCCGCCTTTGTGCAAGGAGGAGCAGGAGGAGCACTGCCAGAGCCCTGCAAAATGACCTCCAGCAGGCCACAAATGTGCATGTGTCTGCTCAAACGGTCAGAAACAGACTCCATGAGGGTGGTATGAGGGCCCGACGTCCACAGGTGGGGGTTGTGCTTACAGCCCAACACCGTGCAAGACGTTTGGCATTTGCCAGAGAACACCAAGATTGGCAAATTCGCCACTGACGCCCTGTGCTCTTCACAGATGAAAGCAGGTTCACACTGAGCACATGTGACAGACGTGACAGAGTCTGGAGACGCCGTGGAGAACATTCTGCTGCCTGCAACATCCTCCAGCATGACCGGTTTGGCAGTGGGTCAGTCATGGTGTGGGATGGCATTTCTTTGGGGGGCCGCACAGCCCTCCATGTGCTAGCCAGAGGTAGCCTGACTGCCATTAGGTACCGAGATGAGATCCTCAGACCCCTTGTGAGACCATATGCTGGTGCGGTTGGCCCTGGGTTCCTCATAATGCAAGACAATGCTAGACCTCATGTGGCTGGAGTGTGTCAGCAGTTCCTGCAAAAGGAAGGCATTGATGCTATGGACTGGCCCGCCCGTTCCCCAGACCTGAATCCAATTGAGCACATCTGGGACATCATGTCTCGCTCCAACCACCAACGCCACGTTGCACCACAGACTGTCCAGGAGTTGGCGGATGCTTTAGTCCAGGTCTGGGAGGAGATCCCTCAGGAGACCATCCGCCACCTCATCAGGAGCATGCCCAGGTGTTGTAGGGAGATCATACAGGCACGTGGAGGCCACACACACTACTGAGCCTCATTTTGACTTGTTTTAAGGACATTACATCAAAGTTGGATCAGCCTGTAGTGTGGTTTTCCACTTTCATTTTTAGTGTGACTCCAAATCCAGACCTCCATGGGTTGATAAATTGGATTTCCATTGATTATTTTTGTGTGATATTGTTGTCAGCACATTCAACTATGTAAAGAAAAAAGTATTTAATAAGATTATTTCATTCATTCAGATCTAGGAAGTGTTATTTTAGTGTTCCCTTTATTTTTTTGAGCAGTGTATATTTTAGATTTTAGATTCTTCAAAATACCCACCCTTTGCCTTGATGACAGCTTTGCACACTCTTGGCATTCTCTCAACCAGCTTCATGAGGAATGCTTTTCCAACAGTCTTGAAGGAGTTCCCACATATGCTGAACACTTGTTCGCTGCTTTTCCTTCACTCTGCAGTCCAACTCATCCCAAACCATCTCAATTGGGTTGAGGTTGGGTGATTGTGTAGGCCAGGTCATCTGATTCAGCACTCCATCACTCTCCTTCTTGGTCAAATAGCCCTTACACAGCCTGGAGGTGTGTTTTGGGTCATTGTCCCATTGAAAAACAAATGATAGTCCAACTAAGCGCAAACCAGATGGGATGGCGGATCGCTGCAGAATGCTGTGGTAGCCATGCTGATTAACTGTACCTTGAATTCTAAATAAATCACGACAGTGTCACCAGCAAGCCCCCCCCCCCCCCCCCCCACACACACACACACACACCATCACACCTCCTTTGTGCTTCACGGTGGGAACCACACATGCAGAGATCATCCGTTCACCTACTCTGAGTCTCACAAAGACACGGCGGTTGGAACCAAAAATCTAATCTTTGGACTCAGACCAAAGGACAGATTTCCACCAGTGTAATGTCTATTGCTCGTGTTTCTTGGCCGAAGCAAGTATCTTATTCTTATTGGTGTCCTTTAGTTGTGGTTTCTTTGCAGCAATTCTACCATGAAGGCTTGATTCACGCAGTCTAATCTGAACAGTTGATGTTGAGATGTGTCTGTTACTTGAACTCTGTGAAGCATTTATTTGGGCTGCAATCTGAGGTGCAGTTAACTCTAATGAACTTATCCTCTGCAGCAGAGTTAACCTCTCTAGGGTATGTGGGATGAAATCGTCCCACCTACTCAACAGCCAGTTGAATTCCGTGGCGCTTTATTCAAATACCTTAGAAATGCTATTACTTCAATTTCTCAAACATATGACTATTTTACACCATTTTAAAGACAAGACTCTCGTTAATCTAACCACACTGTCCGATTTCAAAAAGGCTTTACAACGAAAGCAAAACATTAGATTATGTCAGCAGAGTACCCAGCCAGAAATAATCAGACACCCATTTTTCAAGCTAGCATATAATGTCACATAAACCCAAACCACAGCTAAATGCAGCACTAACCTTTGATGATCTTCATCAGATGACAACCCTAGGACATTATGTTATACAATACATGCATGTTTTGTTCAATCAAGTTCATATTTATATCAAAAACCAGCTTTTTACATTAGCATGTGACGTTCAGAACTAGCAAACTTCCGGTGAATTTACTAAATTACTCACGATAAACGTTCACAAAAAAACATAATTATTTTAAGAATTATAGATACAGAACTCCTCTATGCACTCGCTATGTCCGATTTTAAAATATTTTTTCGGTGAAAGCACATTTTGCAATATTCTGAGTAGATAGCCCAGGCATCACAGGGCTAGCTATTTAGACACCCACCAAGTTTAGCCCTGACCAAAGTCAGATTTACTATAAGAAAAATGTTATTACCTTTGCTGTCTTCGTCAGAATGCACTCCCAGGACTTCTACTTCAATAACAAATGTTGGTTTGGTTCAAAATAATCCATAGTTATATCCAACTATCCTCTGTTTTGTTCGTGCGTTCAAGACACTATCCGAATGGTAAAGAAGGGTGACGCGCACGACGCATTTCGTGACAGAAAATGTCTAAATATTCCATTACCATACTTCGAAGCATGTCAACCGCTGTTTAAAATCAATTTTTATGCAATTTTTCTCGTAAAAAAGAGATAATATTCCGACCGGGAAAGCGTGTTTAGGTTCAAAGACGAAAGAAAATAAAACATGGGGTCGACTCGTGCACGCGCCTCAGCCCATTGACCTCTGATAGAGCACTTGCCAAAAGCGCTAATGTGTTTCAGCCAGGGGCTGCCTCGATATCATTCAGCTTTTTCCCGCCTTCTGAGAGCCTATGGGAGCCGTAGGAAGTGTCATGTTACAGCAAAGATCCTCAGTCTTCAATAAACAGAGTCAAGAAGCTCAAGGAATGCCAGTTTCATCATAGCGCTTGATGGTTTTTGGTACTGCACTTGAAGAAACTTTAAAAGTTCTTGAAATGTTCTGGATTGACTGATCTTCATGTCTTAAAGTAATGATGGACTGTCGTTTCTCTTTGCTTATTTGAGCTGTTCTTGCCATAATATGGACTTAGCACTATTTGATAAAAGACCATCTTCTGTCACAACACAACTGATTGGCTCAAATGCAATAAGAAAGAAAGAAATTCCCCAAATTAACTTTTAACAAGGCACACCTGTTAATTGAAATGCATTCCAGGTGACTACCTTATGAAGCTGGTTGAGAGAATGCCAAGAGTGTGAAAAGCTGTCATCAAGGCAAAGGATGGCTACTTTAAAGAATCTCAAATATAAAATATATTTTGATTTGTTTAACACTTTTTTGGTTACTGCATGATTCCATATGTGTAATGTCATAGTTTTGATGTCGTCACTATTATTCTACAATATAGAAAATAGTCCAAATACATTTTTAAAAACCTGGAATGAGTAGGTGTGCCCAAACTTTTGTCTGGTACAGTATATAAAGGGCTCCCGAGTGGCGCAGTGGTCTAAGACACTGCATCTCAGTACAAGATGTGTCACTGCAGTACCTGGTTTGAATCCAGGCTGCATCACATCTGGCCGTGATTAGGAGTCCCATAGGGCGGCGCACAATTGGCCCAGCGTCATCTGGGTTTGGCCGGTTAAATAAATAAATGTTAAATAAAAAAATAAAAAAAAGTCCCACAGTTGACAGTGCATGTCAGAGAAAAACCCAAGCCATGAGGTTGAAGGAATTTGAGGCAGGATTGTGTCGAGGCACAGATCTGGGAAAGGGTACCAAAACATTTCTGCAGCATTGAAGGGCCCGAAGAACACAGTGGCCTCCATCATTCATTAAATGGAAGAAGTTTGGAACCAACAAGACTCTTCCTAGAGCTGGCTACCCGGCCAAACTGAGCAATCGGGGAGAAGTGCCAAGAACCGGATGGTCACTCTGACAGAGCTTGGAGTTTGCCAAAGGGCACCTAAAGGACTCTCAGACCATGAGAAACAAGATTTTCTGGTCTGATAAAACCAAGATTGAACACTTTGGCCTGAATACCAAGTGTCACGTCTGGAGGAAACCTGGCACCATTCTTATGGTGATGCACGGTGGTGGCATCATCATGCTGTGGGGATGTTTTTCAGCGGCAGGGACTGGGAGACTAGTTGGGATCGAGGGAAAGATGAACTGAGCAAAGTATAAAGAGATCCTTGATGAAAACCTGCTCTAGAGCGCTCAGGACCTCAGACTGGTGTGAAAGTTCACCTTCCAACAGGACAACAACACTAAGCACACAGCCAAGACAATGCAGAAGTGGCTTCGGGACAAGTCTCTGAATGTCCTTGAGTGGCCCAGCCAGAGCCTGGACTTGAACCCGATCTAACATTTCTGGAGAGACGTGAAAATAGCTGTGCACCAATGCTCCCCATCCAACCTGACAGAGCTTGAGAGGATCTCCAGAGAAGAATGGGAGAACCTTCCCAAATACAGGTGTGCCAAGCTTGTAGGGTCATACTCAAGGCTGTTATCGCTGCCAAAGGTGCTATAACAAAGTACTGAGTAAATGTGATCTTTATGTTTTTTTTTTTTTTTTTTTTTTTTTACATTTGCAAACATTTCTGCAAACCAGTTCTTGCTTTGTCATTATGGGGTATTGTGTGCAGATTGATGAAGGGGGGGGAACAATTTAATCCATTTTAGAATAAGGCTGTAACGTAACAAAATGTGAAAAAAGTCAAGGGTTCTGAATACTTTCCGAATGCACTCTAGACGTTACAGATATGCATGTGTGTATACATGTTGGCTACAATACATGTAATTTCATTCACTCGGACACACATACACACATCTGTGATCTGTGGGTGAAGGTAAAGTTTATTTGAATGTCAAATTAAGTGTGTGTGTGTGTGTGTGTGTGTGTGTGTGTGTGTGTGTGTGTGTGTGTGTGTGTGTGTGTGTGTGGCGCGCGTGCGTGCGTCTCAACTCTCTCCAGGCCCTCCAGGCCAGAAGGGCTCAGTGTGAGCATCAGAACCTGGATCCCGTGGTATGGACGTGTCATCGGGTCGTTAAGTGGGTCCGAGACATTGACCTTAAGGTGGGGTCTAGGGTTCATTATCATCCCAACAACACTGGCACACTCAAGTACTGTGAGAACATGGTATCTGACATTTACACTCAGTCCTCATTGATACGTATTTGACACTTAGGATAAGATCTGACCGGTGTCAGTATTTAACCTGAAAAAGCTTACAAATGGTTACGAATCATTCTATACACAAAGTATGCATTAAAACAGAATTGTGCATACTGCAAAACAATTCAAATCATGCTGAGAGATCATAGTGTGTTTATTGACAATAGACAGAGAGCTTTTATGTATTGTTATATGCATGGGGGAGTGTAGGAAATTGCGTCAGGTTTATTGACACTCCCTGTCTGTGCAGAAAGATAAAGGAAAGGACCTTTGTGATCAATTCTGAACCGCTCGTCATCTCTGTGGTTACCGCACAGTGAGTCACGGCTTCAATAAATGGATAGTAGTCAGGAGCTTTTGCTTATGATATCCCTTCCATTGATATTGACTACATTTAGTTGAGGGTTACTGTAGGCAGATAGAACAACACCATGCATGCACAGTGAAAATGTTGGGTTAGTATGCTTTTTTAAATCTCCATTACATTTTTATTCAACCTTAGTTAACCAGGCAAGTCAATTAAGAACAAATTCTTATTTCAAATGACGGCCCTGTTATTTTACATTTTTAGGAACCCTTAAAAAAAATGTTTTTGTCCCTCTCCCTCCTCATCCCGTGTAGGAGTTTGCTGACAGTCTCCAAAACAGTGGAGTTCACGGTGCTGTAATGGTGCTAGACCCCTCCTTCAACACCGACTCCATGGCAACGGCATTGGGTATCCCCGGCAACAAGCACATGATTCGCCGCCACCTCACCGAGGAGATGAAGGTCCTCATCAGTTCAGCCAGGTGAGGCAATGGAGAGCGAGAGAGAGATGAGAGAGAGAGTGAGAGAGGGAGAGGGGGAGAGAGAGCGGGAGGGAGAGAGGGAGAGAGGGAGAGAGAGAGGGAGGGAGAGAGGGAGGGAGGGACAGATAAGACCAAAGTCATGAGGGAAATGTGTTTAGATTAAATAAATGTAATTTAAGGGAGAATCAAAGAGAAAAGAACAGAGAAACAGAGAGGGAGAGAGTAAGGGTGAAGATGTATGGTTTATCTAAGTTGATCCCCACTCTGCAGTATGGCTGGATTAAGTGACAGAGTGGAAGTCCACCTGTCTGCATCCCTTTCAGGCTCTGTAAGATTTAAATGGCAGTTGATTAAATGGCAGCCTTATTGTCAGGGAAAGGGATGACAAATAGGGATGAATAGACAACATCTCTTGCTTAACCTAATTAAAGAGGGGACTTGTGGGATCACGTGTGCAGGACACCGATCTGTTTCAGTCAGGACAGATTCAAGTCAGGACAGATTCAGAGTGGAAAATGGAGAGGTTCATCACATGCAAGTCACTCTGGCTAAGAACGGCTGCTTAAATAACTACATAATCAGTAAGGAATCTGCTCATCAATAATCTGTACCTAATTAATCAATAATGTACCCATTCCTCCCCTCCCTCCTGACCCTGAAACCCCAGGTCAGGAGGTGTACAGCAAAACCATGATAGGCTGGGGACAATGAGCACCCCGCCAACGCCTCTACGCCACGCCTCCCCACCCATACCTTTACGGCACGCCTCCCTGGGCCGGCCCACCAGCTCTACCAACCGCCACACACACCCGGACGACGAAGGCTCCCTCAGGAGACGGGCCGTCAAGGTGGGCACTCCCCTAGACTACGGATGAAAATTTCCTCTTTTGTTAACTCTGTCACACTTGAATGTAAACAATAAAATGTTGATTAAAGGCATAATTCAGTTCAATTCAATGCTAATAATTAGCATTTGTTGGCCGTGGCTAGTTTAACAAACCCAAAGTGTGGATTGCAGTCGCTCCTTGTCCATAGACAACTTTGATGGCAAGGGAACAAATATCTGTATATGTAATTTCTCAGAACTATCCCTTCAACGTGCACTGACCCTGTCAAATAAATTCCTGTAACGATGTTTTAGCTTCAAGTCTTTCTTGTGTTGAAAAAGGCCTTGAAGCCAGAATGTCCCTCTTCGTTCCTCTTGTATTTGCTTTCATATAGTGTAAACCTATAGCCCAAGGGAGATACGTCATTACTGGGTAGCTGATATTCTCAGTTTGAAGCCTTGAGGAAGCGAAGCATTCGGCTACACAGTAAAGAACTATCTCCCTTGGGCTATAGGCCTACTCTATAGAAAAGCTAAATGAAGCCTTGTTTTTTTTCCTTCCCCTTGGAGTAACCACTGATCTAACATTACTGGATAGGTGAAAGCAGGTTCCACTATTTAGCTTTCACCAATCCAAACAGGTCAGATCAGTGATGACTTCAAGAAACAGAGGAAGTAAGGATGCATTTTTAAAGTATTTGAACAGGGCCTGACTTCCTTCTCCTCCCTCCCCCAGCCTCCTTTAGGGTTCAGCCCCAAAGCCCACAGTGGGCGGGACTTGAGTTGTCATAGCAGCTACGGCTCGCTGCCGAGAGAGGCTTGTGACGAAGCTCCGCCCAGGACAGAGGGGAGTCCAATCCACAAACACTCAGGCATCGAGGTCACCAATGTGTGAGGTCATCGACATGTGAGGTCATCGACATGTGACATCTGTGCCTACAGTACGGCACAAGACAACAGTGCTTTGTGGGATGCCAGACGAGGGATGTTTACTGTACTTTTTGAATGATTGAGCCTTTGTTGGTCAGAATACACTATTTTCAAGAGAGAAGGAATCTTTTTTCATTTATAGTCTAAGAACAACTCTTTACATCTCTCACTGGTATTTCTCGAATAATCTGACCTTTGTGAGGACACACGTCTATCCCATGGAAACAAACTTAAACTGAATGGGCTTTTATTTTTGTATTTGCATTATGTGCAAAGGTTTTTTAAACAGGAAATGGCTCAGCGATTAGTTGATGTTTAGTAGTTCTTATTGAGGACGGGCCTCTTTCTCAAAAAGAAGAGCTATGAGGAAATATGGTAATGTGTTTGTGTACAGGGTACTTTCCTGATTCATTGCAAATTAACAAAAGAAAACTATTCAAGTGAGATTTATAGCAAATGTCTTTTTGATGTTTAATTCAAACATGGTGTTACAGAAACTTTCTCAGAAGCCTTGCGAACTGGGACTATGGACATTGTCTAAGATGAAAACTTAAACTTGAAGTTGTATTAACTGTATGTTTGATAGTCTTTTTTCAGTTTGTTAATTTACACTGTTGTGTCTAAACTAAAATTAACACTCCCTCGTGACATTTGATACATTCAATAAAACCATTAACATGGCACATGGGTTATTAAAATTACTTATTTTCAATGACAGACATGAGTAATTGGTCTTCCAATAGAAGCACAACAGGTAGAAAACAATGGGCTGAGTGAGAATGAAATCAAAGAATGAATGAATGCAATAAAGATATCTATTCTGAAGAGGAAGTGTGTGTGTGTACATTCTGGAAGTAACAGGTGAAGAACAGGCCACAGAGTGCACCAATGAGTCACCTCTCTCATACCCTCCCTCATAGTAGTAATCTGTGGGGAAAATGTGGCTCTTGTCCATGTTTGATGATGCCACTTCCTCCTCTAATTCAGGATAACTGCATCGCCATGGTTACACTGGAATGACGCAACCCAAACAGAGGCGTTAAATCAACCTCTGCCTGGCTGCATGCTGTGAATGTGTCTGACTGACTGCAAAAGGGGGCAAAGCCCTAATTGGCACCACCAACCCTCTTCTGAATAAAAAGGTTCATTATTATGGGATGTCCAGGGACCTGTTCAGGAGGGTGCAATGCTACAGAACATTCAGAACTTAATGCATTGTGTAGAACAAACCCATTCATCTGCCATGTAAACTAGGGTGATCATATCCTTCCTTTTGCTTCTGACTAGAATATCGGCCAACATTTTCTGTTCATTTCCCGACAATTCTACATGTTGAAACAGCACAAACAGCCACTGTTTGTCGACACCCAGCAGGTGATCGCTAACACACCGCGGCCACCCACTGATTTTGGCTTTTTGTCGTTGCGGTGTGTCGGATATAAGTATGAGAGGATGTTAACAGTACAAAACAATGGTTATGTTCCAGGTCGTCATATCAGTGCAGTTCCTGAGATGTTACACACACGGCATTATTAGATCTGATAATCTGTACGCTGTGACTGCAATAAAGACCATATGTTAGGTGCCCAATGTTTTTGGGGAATACACAGGAAACATTCAAAGCAATTTTGAGGCTGAGCATATTTCTCTGATAGACATTGCCAGATCCAAGAAGTGTGCAATATCACCCCTCCTCTGCAATGGCCTCACTCTGTCTGAGGGGCGCCCCCAGAACAGGAGGGATAGCAACAGGAACCAGAACAGGTATCATATGAAGGGGAAGAAAATCCTTGGGACCCGGATGCTACATTACTTCCCCAATACTTCAAAGTCACCATAACCAACGGAACAGCTTCTGTTTTGTCATTATGGTGTATAGCATTCAGAGTGAAGTGTTGGCGTGCTGTTTATCTTATGGCAGCTCAAATGATTCACGATATCCTTTCCCAGCATCGGTGTCTGTCTAGGTTGGTCTATTCACTCTCCCTACTCAACCTCAATTAAGTGATAATTCCCTCGAAGCCGGTGTTTGGAGGATATATTGGCACAGGTGTTGTTGGCCAAACCGTGCCAATATATCCTCCAAACACCGGCTTTGAGGGCATTATCACTTTTATACAACGGGTTACCAACATACTGGTAACAGACTCACATTAAGCATCTCCAATCCAAAGTTAAATCTAGAATCGGCTTCCTATTTCGCAACAAAGCCTCCTTCACTCATGCCGCCAAACATACCCTCGTAAAACTGACTATCCTACCGATCCTTGACTTTGGTGGCTTTGGGGATGACCAGTGCAATATACCTGCTGGAGCGTGTGCTACGGGTGGGTGTTGCTATGGTGACCAGTGAGCTGAGATAAGGTGGGGCTTTACCTAGCAAAGACTTATAGATGACCTGGAGCCAGTGGGTTTGGCGACAGATATGTAGTGAGGGCCAGCCAACGAGAGCATACAGGTCAAAGTGGTGGGTAGTATATGGGGCTTTGGTGATTAAACGGATTGCACTGTGATAGACTACATCCAGTTTGCTAAGTAGAGTGTCGGGGGCTATTTTGTAAATGACACCAACACTTCCTTTGGCCACCTTTCCTTCCAGTTCTCTGCTGCCAATGACTGGAACGAATTGCACAAATCTCTGAAGCTGGAGTCTTATATCTCACTCTCTAACTTTAAGCATCAGCTGTCAGAGCAGCTTACCGATCACTGTACCTGTACACAGCCAATCTGTAAATAGCACACCCGACCACCTCATCCCCATATTATTACTTACCCTCTTGCTCTTTTGCACCCCAGTATCTCTACTTGCACATCATCTTCTGCACATCTATCACTCCAGTATTAATGCTAAATTGTAATTATTTTCGCATATAGGGCCTATTTATTGCCTACTCTTCTATATTTGCACACACTGTAAATAGATATTTATCGATATTTCGATATTTATTTCCTTTGTGTTATTGACTGTACGTTTGTTTATGTGTAACTCTGTTGTTGTTTTTGTTGCACTACATTGCTTTATCTTGGCCAGGTCACAGTTGTAAATGACAACTTGTTCTCAACTGGCCTACCTGGTTAAATAAAGGTGAAATAAAATAAATACAAATATTCTAATAATGTTTGACAGATTTTCATTAAAAACGTTATATTGATGAATTTATTCATACTATTTCATCCTTCCACAAGATATAGTCTCAAAAACAAATCTAAGGTTGCTACCCAAGCCGGCTGGTCGTTCGTTCTATTGGTTCGGTTGCCAGCGAAGCGACCCAGTTGTTCAGTCTTTTTGTTCTGTATCTATGGACGCGACCCAGTCGTTCGTTCTAAATGTTCCATTGCCATACTGGCTGGAAAGTTCTTATCCCTTGCTTGCCAGATAGGCAACTGTGGCTAATTGCCTAGCTGTCACGTCAAACAGCGCAGACAGAATAACAACAGTAGCTGCATTTGTTTAAGCTGTTTTCTAGTGACATTTATTTGGATACATCCATAACAATGAGCTAATGAAGCATGATTTCGCCTGGTATAGAAAATGTGCGCTCTCATTAGAACACTATTGTTCAGAGGAGCTAGCCAACAACACAGCTAACACAATCACTTCAAACAGAAGCTGGAAAGACTGCAAACTAGCTACACTTCATTTCATTTGACCTTTTTTCAATTGACATTTCTTTGAATATATCAATAAAAATGATGCCAGCTGATTCATTATTTCGACTGGATGAGAAACCCTGCCTGCCTCTCTCTCGTCCCGACTCCCGATCCCTACATGTGCTATGGGACAGTTGGTGATCGAATTTGAATATTGAAACAATGTTGCAAATGTCGGAGAGACAGACAGCAAGGTTAGTACAAATCTCCACTGTTGAAAACGAAATGTTAGTCTAAAACAAATGGGAGATAATGTCCAGATGCTTTTTATAGTGGAGATAACTTCACTGCCTGGGTTGATGAGACAGTGGATTGCGCAATCAGATAGAACAGAGTAAATAGGCATTTCAAAGTCATAGATTTAGCCGGTGGTAACTTGTGGAATATCAATCAAATGTATTTATAAAGCCCTCCTTACATCAGCTGATGTCACAAAGTGCTGTACAGAAACCCAGCCTAAAACCCCAAACAGCAAGCAATGCAGGTGTAGAAGCACGGTGGCTAGGAAAAACTCCCTAGAAAGGCCAGAACCTAGGAAGAAATCTAGAGAGAAACCAGGCTACGAGGGGTGGCCAGTCCTCTTCTGGCTGTGCCGGATGGAGATTATAACAGAACATGGCCAAGATATTAAAATGTTCATAGATGGCCAGCAGGATCAAATAATAATAATCACAGTGGTTGTAGAGGGTGCAACAGGTCAGCACCTCAGGAGTAAATGACAGTTGGCTTTTCATAACCGATCATTCAGAGTATCTCTACCGCTCCTGCTGTCTCTAGAGAGTTGAAAACAGCAGGTCTGGGACAGGTAGAGCGTCCGGTGAACAGGTCAGGGTTCCATAGCCGCAAGCAGAACAGTTGAAACTGGAGTAGCAGCACGACCAGGTGGACTGGGGACAGCAAGGAGTCATCAGGCCAGGTAGTCCAGAGGCATGGTCCTAGGGCTCAGGTCCTCTGAGGGAGAGAGAGAGAGAGAGAGAGAGAGAGAGCGAGAGAGAGAGAGAGAGAGAGAGAGAGAGAAGAGAAAGAAAGAAAGAAAGAAAGAAAGAAAGAAAGAAAGAAAGAAAGAAAGAAAGAAAGAAAGAAAGAAAGAAAGAAAGAAAGAAAGAAAGAAAATTAGACAGCATACTTAAATTCACACAGGAGACCGGATAAGACAAGAGAAATACTCCAGATATAACAGACTGACCCTAGCCCGCCGACGCACAAATAATAAATATAAATCAATAAATACAGGATAAATACTGGAGGCTGAGACAGGAGGGGTCGGGAGACACCGGCTGGAATGCGCTTTTAACCAATCAATTAGCATTCAGGATTAGACGTAATAAGTGCATTGTTATTGGGTTCCCACTATATGGCCAAGCTGTACAGTCAAAATTGGCTAAGTGAAAATGTGTGTTGGAAGCAGGGTGTTTGTTTGTCTGGCCAGGGCTGCTTGCATCTTAGCCAGACCAACACTCTGTGTTCCCATGAGAAAATTGATGTTGATTGGTAAAGTCAAAGTCTACAGTTTACCCAGCTAGCATATAACGTTCTGAGAACCATATGTTTATTAGAGGTTGGTGAGAGTATGGTTGGTGAGAGTATGGTTGTCTTATGGTTATTTTGCATACAATCTTCCCACAGCTTTCTGGGAAGAGTGCAGGATACTTGCTTGGCTTTGGAACATTCTCTGCACATTTAAGGTACTTGACAAAAAAAACATGTTTCCTAAAAGTTCAAATATGGTTATATTTGATAAAAATGTTGGTAATGTTCTCGGAATGTTCTCCAAGTCGTTTGACATTGGGAATGTTCTCAAATTGTTCCTGAGAATGTTAATAAAACTTTCCATAAAAACCACAAGAAAATGTTAGTAACGTTCAGGGAAGTTTCTAAGAATGTTATTTAAAAACATTTACATTACGTTCTCAGCATCAACAAAACTCTCTCTATCCTCTATCTTGATAAGTGTGTTCAGGTGTGTTAGCCATGCCCACTAATTGGCCACAAGTGATCTTAATAAGTGTGCGTTTCCTTTGAAATGGGGTCTGTTTGAGTATACTAAAATTAACAGCTGTGTATGCGTAAAAATCAAATCAAATCAAATTTATTTATATAGCCCTTCGTACATCAGCTGATATCTCAAAGTGCTGTACAGAAACCCAGCCTAAAACCCCAAACAGCAAGCAATGCATGTGAAAGAAGCACGGTGGCTAGGAAAACTCCCTAGAAAGGCCAAAAACCTAGGAAGAAACCTAGAGAGGAACCAGGCTATGAGGGGTGGCCAGTCCTCTTCTGGCTGTGCAGGGTGGATATTATAACAGAACATGGTCAAGATGTTAAAATGTTCATAAATGACCAGCATGGTCAAATAATAATAATCATAGTAGTTGTCGAGGGTGCAACAAGCACGTCCGGTGAACAGGTCAGGGTTCCATAGCCGCAGGCAGAACAGTTGAGACTGGAGCAGCAGCACGGCCAGGTGGACTGGGGACAGCAAGGAGTCATCATACCAGGTAGTCCTGAGGCATGGTCCTAGGGCTCAGGTCCTCCGAGAGAAAGACAGAAAGAGAGAAAGAGAGAATTAGAGAGAGCATATTTAAATTCACACAGGACACCGGATAAGACAAGAGAAATACTCCAGATGTAACAGACTGACCCTAGCCCCCCGACACATAAACTACTGCAGCATAAATACTGGAGGCTGAGACAGGAGGGATCAGAAGACAACATGGACTAATTCCATGTAGAGAGAACAGAAGATTAGAGGTTTGAATCTGACTGATGCTGTGTCACAATAACAAATACATGTGTTTGCATGCTTAATGCCTGAAGAAATTAATTTCCATGTGTCCTATCTGTGCTTGGAGTTTTAAAAATGTTAACCCAAAATAAGATAGCAGTGTTATAAAAGTCTTATTGAAACATTCAGTGATAATTTTAAGGAAGTTATTCAAAAACCTCCAAAGAACTTGTAATTTCCATTCTCATGGCGTTAATAAAACCTCACAGGAAGCTCAATCAGTTTTACCGGTCAGAAAACATATGGCTTCGTTTCCCACAACCAATTTGAAACTAAAAACATTTGTCGCCAGAACTTACAAGGAACCAAACGTGCTAGCTGGGGAAATACTGACCTATTGTCACGACTTCTGCCGAAGTCGATGCCCCTCCTTGTTTGGGTGGTGCTTGGCGGTCGACGTCACCGGTCTTCTAGCCATCACTGATCCATTTTTCATTTTCCATTGGTTTTGTCTGGTTTATCTACACACCTGGTTTCAATCCCATTCATTACATGTTGTGTATTTAACCCTCTGTTTTCCCTCATGTCCTTGTCCGAGATTGTTTTGTTTGTTATCGGTTTCATGTATTTTGTATTGGTGTGCTACGTTTTTTTTTATGTATGTTGATTTTGAAGTTCGTGTTTGTTTATTCTTTATTAAATAACTCCAGTTATACCAAGTTGGTTTCTCCTGCGCCTGACTTCCTTGCCACCTACACACACGTCGATGACAGAATCTCGGACCAAAATATGAAGTCAGCAGGAGAGGGTACCCCGGTCATGGAGGTGGAGGACCACGTCCAGAAGAATGCGGAAAAGCTTCACCATCTATGCGCCGCCATGGATCGCCTTGTCCAGAATATGGACCGCTGGGAGAGACTGAGTTTTTCCAGCGCCTCCACCAGCCCAACCGGGGTCTATCCTGAGCGCCCCTTCTCAACTTGAACCCGGTGGCATTCGTCTATCCATGCCTCAGGGGTACGATGGAAGTGCTGCCACCTGCCGGGGTTTCCTACTCCAATTAGACCTTTTCCTGGCCAAGGTCCACCCAGTTCCATCTGACCGTGAGAAGAGTTTCACCCTCGTCTCGTGCCTCACCGGGAGAGCCCTGGAGTGGGCCAGCGCTGTGTGTGGAGGAGGAGATGCGGCGTTGGACCATTATGAGGAGTTCACCCGCCGTTTTCGGGCAGTCTTTGACCATCCACCCGAGGGCAGAGCGGTGGGTTAGCGCCTCTACCATCTGAGGCAGGAGACGAGGAGCGTCCAGGGTTTTGCCCTGGGGTTCAGGACCCTGGCAGCCGGTGCGGGATGGAATCACAGGGCCCTGATCGACCATTACTGCTGTAGTCTGTGTGAGGACATCTGTCGGGAGCTGGCCTGCAGAGACACCACCCTCACCTTCGACCAGCTGGTGGATTTGTCCATCCGGCTGGACAACCTGCTGGCTGCTCGCGGACGTCCAGATCGGGGTCTGGTGGTTCTATCCTCCTGCACCCCTTCTCCTAGACCCAGGGAACTGGGAGAGGGGGTGCACAGGAAGACCGGAGGGGGTTCCCGCTCGCGCACCATCTGTGGCCGCAGATTTCACACTGCTGGTCGGTGCCGGGTAGGTTCCTCTGGGAATCGAGGTAACAGACTCTGGCGCTACCCCAGGTGAGTAGGCACCATTCTCATCCAGAGCCCTCTGTTGCACTTATTACTTTTCTGTTACTTTTCCAGATTATTTTTCCCCCCGCGCTCCCAGCAAAAGGCGCTAGTAGATTCAGGCGCGGCTGGGAATTTCATTGATCAAGCTTTTGCTCATAGTTTAGGGATCCCCATTGTACCCGTGGATGTGCCTTTCCCCGTTCACACCTTAGATAGTCGACCATTAGGGTCAGGGTTAATCAGGGAGGTCACAGCTCCTTTGAGTAAGGTGACGCAGGGGGGTCACAAGAAAAAATTAGTCTGGGTCTACCTTGGTTAATTTGTCATAACCCCACTTTTTCTTGGCCACAGAGGGCTCTCACGGGGTGGTCGCGAGAGTGCTCAGGTAGGTGTGTAGGGGTTTCCGTTGGTGCTACTACGGCAGAAAGTCCAGACCAGGTCTCCACCGTGCGCATTTCCCCAGAATATGCTGATTTGGCTCTCGCCTTCTGTAAAAAGAAGGCGACTCAATTACCACCCCATCGTCAAGGGGATTGTACGATAAATCTCATGGTAGACGCTGCACTTCCCAGGAGTCACGTGTATCCCTGTCGCAAGCGGAGACGGTGGCTATGGAGACATGTCTCCGAATCCCTGCGTCAGGGGTACATTCGGCCCTCCATTTCACCCGTCTCCTCGAGTTTCTTTTTTGTGAAGAAGAAGCATGGAGGTCTGCGCCCGTGCATTGATTATCGAGGTCTCAATAAAATCATGGTGGGGTACAGTTACCCGCTACCTCTGATCGCCACGGTGATTGAGTTAATGCACGGGGCGCGCTTCTTCACTAAACAGGATCTCAGGAGTGCGTACAACCTGGTGCGTATCCGAGATGGAGACGAGTGGAAGACAGCATTTAGTACTACCTCAGGGCATTATGAGTACCTCGTCATGCTGTACGGGTTGAAGAATGCTCCCTCAGTCTTCCAATCTTTTGTAGACAAGATTTTCAGGGACCTGCACGGGCAGGGTGTAGTGGTGTATATCGATGACATTCTGATTTACTCCGCTACACGCGCCGAGCATGTGTCCCTGGAGCGCAGAGTGCTTGGTCGCCTGTTAGAGCATGACCTGTATGTCAAGGCTGAGAAATGCCTGTTCTTTCAACAGTCCGTCTCCTTCTTAGGGTATTGCCTATCCACGTCAGGTGTGGAGATGGAGAGTGACCGCATTGCAGCCATGCGTAATTGGCTGACTCCCACCACTGTGAAGGAGGTGTAGCGATTTTTAGGGTTTGCCAATGACTACCGGAGGTTTATCCGGGGTTTTGGTCAGGTAGCTGCTCCCATTACCTCACTGCTGAAGGGGGGTCCGGTGCGCTTGCAGTGGTCGACTGGGGAGGACAGGGCTTTTAGGAAACTGAAGGCTCTGTTTACCTCGGTTCCTGTGTTGCCTCATCCGGATTCGTCTTTGCAATTCACAGTGGAGGTGGACGTGTCTGAGGCTGGGATAGGAGCTGTGCTCTCTCAGCACTCGGGTACGCCATCTAAGCTCCGCCCCTGTGCCTTCTTCTCTAAGAAACTCAGCCCGGCGGAGCGAAACTATGATGTGGGGGACCGGGAGCTGTTGGCTATCGTCAAGGCTTTGAAGGTGTGGAGACATTGGCTTGAGGGGGCTAAACACCCTTTTCTCATCTGGACTGACCACCGCAATCTGGAGTACATCCGTTTTTCACCCGTTTTGTGTTTACCCTCTCTTACAGACCAGGTTCGCAGAACGTTAAGGCAGACGCACTGTCCCGGCTGTATGACACAGAGGAGCGGTCCATGGATCCCACCCCCATAATCCCAGCCTCTTGTTTGGTGGCACCGGTAGTGTGGGAGCTGGATGCGGACATTGAGCTGGCATCACGTGCGGAGCCCGTTCCCCCTCAGTTTCCAGCTGGGCGTATGTACGTTCCGTCTGCTGTCCGCGACTGATTGATCTATTGTGCTCACACACTACCCTCCTCTGGTCATCCTGGGATTGGTCGGACGATGCGCTGTCTTAGTGGGAGGTACTGGTGGCCCACCTTAGCTAAGGACGTGAGGGTTTATATTTCCTCCTGCTCAGTGTGCGCCCAGTACAAGGCTCCTAGACACCTACCCAGAGGTAAGCTACAACCCTTACCCGTTCCACAACGGCCGTGGTCGCACTTGTCAGTGGATTTCATAACCGATCTTCCACCTTCACAAGGTAACACCACGATCCTGGTCGTTGTGGATCGTTTTTCTAAGTCCTGTCGTCTCCTCCCTTTGCCTGGTCTCCCTACGGCTCTACAAACGGCAGAGGCTCTGTTTACTCACGTCTTTCGGCACAACAGGGTGCCTGAGGATATAGTGTCTGATCGGGGTCCCCAGTTCACGTCAAGG
Source organism: Salmo salar (assembly GCF_965601325.2). Taxonomy (NCBI): domain Eukaryota; kingdom Metazoa; phylum Chordata; class Actinopteri; order Salmoniformes; family Salmonidae; genus Salmo; species Salmo salar. The sequence continues at coordinate 77,621,002 of NC_138305.1, read as the reverse complement.
GTCTGGAAGGCGTTATGGAGCGTCTGGGGGTCTCGGTCAGCCTTACCTCAGGTTTTCACCCTGAGAGTAACGGGCAGGTGGAGAGAGTTAACCAGGATGTGGGTAGGTTTCTGAGGTCTTATTGTCAGGACTGGCCGGGGGAGTGGGCGGCGTTCGTGCCCTGGGCAGAGATGGCTCCGCCAATCCTCCACTAACCTCTCTCCCTTTCAGTGCGTGTTGGGGTATCAGCCGGTTCTGGCTCCTTGGCATCAGAGTCAGACCGAGACTCCTGCGGTGGACTACTGGTTCCGGCAGTAGTCGTACAGCGCGCTGAAGGTGGACATGAGCGGCGTCCCAGGTCTCCTCCGCGCGCCGTACGATGCCAGAAAGTTGGCGCAGATCGTCACCGCAGTGAGGCCCTGGTGTTCGCACTGGGGGACAGGGTCTGGCTCTCGACCAGAAACCTGCCCCTCCGCCTGTCCTGCCGGAAGCTGAGTCCGCGGTTTGTGGGGCCGTTTAACCTGTTGAGGACAGACGTTCCGCTAGCGGAACCCCGTTCCGCCTGCGGAACCCCTAGCCAACAGCCAATGGCATCGCACGGCGCGAAATTCAAAACCAACTAAAATACCACAATTAAATTTTCTCAAACAATCAACTATTTTACACCATTTTAAAGATAAGACTCTCGTTAATCTAACCACATTGTCCGATTTCAAAAATGCTTTACAGCGAAAGCACAACATTAGATTATGTTAGGAGAGTACATAGACACAAATAAATCACACAGCCATTTTCCAAGCAAGCATATATGTCACATAAACCCAAACCACAGCTAAATGCAGCACTAACCTTTGATGAAATTCAGCAGATGACACTCCTAGGACATTATGTTATACAATACATGCATGTTTTGTTCAATCAAGTTCATATTTATATCAAAAAACAGCTTTTTACATTAGCATGTGATGTTCAGAACTAGCATACCCACCGAAAACGTCCGGTGAATTTACTAAATTACTCATGATAAACGTTACATAACAATTATTTTAAGAATTATAGATACAGAACTCCTTAATGCCATCGATTATGCAGGACTCCTTTATGCTATGTCCGATTTTAAAATAGCTTTTCGGCAAAAGCACATTTTGCAATATTCTGAGTACATAGCTCGGCCATCACGGCTAGCTATTTTGACATCCGCCAACTTCGGGGTCACCTAAACTCAGAATTACTATTAGAAAAATTGGATTACCTTTGCTGTTCTTCGTCAGAATGCACTCCCAGGACTTCTACTTCAACAACAAATGTTGTTTTGGTTCCAAATAATCCATAGTTATATCCAAATACCTCCGTTTTGTTCGTGCGTTCAGGTCACTATCCGAAGGGTAACGCACGAGCGCATTTGACAAAAAATGTCAAAATATTCCATTACCGTACTTAGAAGCATGTCAAACGCTGTTTAAAATCAATTTTTATGCTATTTTTCTCGTCAAATAGCGATAATATTCCAACCGGGCAACGTTGTATTCATTCAAAGAGAGAAAGAAAAACATGGCGAGTTCTCGTGACCGCGCATCTCCAGTCTCACTGTCCCCAGGCTGACCACTTACAAACTCTGCTCCTATACTTTGCCCAGAGACAGCAGACACCCCATTCCACTTTCTGGCGGCATTGGAGAGCCAATGGAAGCCTTAGAAAGTGTCACGTTACAGCACAGATGCTGTAATTTCGATAGAGATGTAACAGAAGGACAACAAATTGTCAGACAGGGCACTTCCTGCATGGAATCTTCTCAGGTTTTGGCCTGCCATATGAGTTCTGTTATACTCACAGACACCATTCAAACAGTTTTAGAAACTTTAGAGTGTTCTCTATCCAAATCTACTAATTATATGCATTTTCTAGTTTCTGGGCAGGAGTAGTAACCAGATTAAATCAGGTACGTTTTTTATCCGGCCGTGAAAATACTGCCCCCTATCCCAAAGAAGTTAAAGACCTGAGGAGAGTGAACGAGGTGTTTTAGGTTAAAGCTTCCCCCCCATTACCGCATTAACCCCTCGTTCCATGTGTCTCTCCTCAGGCCGGTGGTGGCTGGCCCGCTCCAGGAGGCTGAGGTGCGGGAGGTTCCTCCACCCCCTCTGGACATTGAGGGGGCCCCGGTGTACTCCGTTCGATCCATCCTGGATTCGAGTCGTCGGGCGAGGGGCCTTCAGTACCTCGTGGACTGGGAGGGGTACGGTCCGGAGGAGAGATGCTGGGTTCCGGTGTAGGATTTGTTAGATCCTTCCCTGCTGCGAGAGTTCCTTCGTCTCCATCCGGATTGCCCCGCACCTCGTCCTCCGGGTCGTTCCCTTAGGCCGGTGTCGACGCGCAGCTGGAGCCGCGCGTCAGGTGGGGGGGTACTGTCACAACTTCTGCCGAAGTCGATGCCCCTCCATGTTCGGGTGGTGCTCAGCGGTCGACATCACCGGTCTTCTAGCCATCACTGATCCATTTATTACATGTTGTGTATTTAACCCTCTGTTTTCCCTCATGTCCTTGTCCGAGATTGTTTTGTTTGTTATCGGTTTCGTGTATTTTGTATTGGTGTGCTACGGGTATTTTTTACCCATGTTATTTTTATGTACATTGGTTTTGGAGTTCGTGTTTGTTTATTCTTATTCTTATTCTTGTTTACACCTATTTAGAAAGAGGAACTGCACTTCTGTGCTGTTTGTATTGATATAAACTCTGTAAGCAAACAAGGACATAAATCTACATTCCATTGCCTCATATCCATCATAAATTAATATCAACTATCTGAACTCAGTTCTTTTGGATTAAACAATGTAGTTATGGACTGAAAAGCACAAAAATATGAGCGCTGTCAACATTGTAGCTTTTAAAGGCAATTTTAATGTGTTCACAAAAATCGCATTCACCTGTAAACGCCACAGATACATTAAATGTCAAGTGTACTACACCACCTGATCAGATTAGGTTTGAAGAGGGGGATAGGACAACCATACAATACCAAGACCTTTATGTAGTCTAATTAATTTTGTTGCCATTTTGTACATCTTTAGCAAATTCACTTCACTATATAGTAAGTTCTTACTCCTAAAAAGACAATTTTCTGATATAGTAGAGGTTATGTTTCCAATTGTGGAATTTTGAGGGTTAAACTCCAATAAATGAGAGGTAGCAAATGCATTGGTTGGCAATCCTTGTTTGATAGTGAAAGTTACATTTTTGTTTGACTGAACTTGGCTTAATGTTGCCTACAGTAGCCTAACTATCAAAATGATTATGCATTATGCTGGCCACATGATAAAGTAATTTTCAATAATGTTCTTGAAGATTGTAACATCTCAAAGGGATTTTTTTTCTTTTTGTGTCCCTTTGATATTTTAAGTAGAAATTGTCCACCAATATTGAATTGAAAAAATCTGTATTTTGACATGTCCCTCTGTCACCCAACTCTGTCAACCCTGTGTCGCTCATTTTAAGGTCAACCCTTTTAAGTGAACTGAGCTCTGTTTAGTGAACTGAACGTTCCAAAAAAATTGAACATGAACATCGAATAGTCAAATCATAGAGTAAAAGCAGGTGACCTGGTTCTACTCTTTTTGGTCATTTTTTTGTATTTTGTGATGTAAAAGACCACAAAACGGGGCGGCATGTAGCCTAGTGGTTAAGAGCATTGGGCCAGTAACCAAAAGGTTGCTATTTCCAATCCCTGAGCTGACTAGGTGAAAAATATGTTGATGTGCCCTTGAGCAATGCATTTAACCCTAATTGTTACTGTAAATCACTCTGGATTAGAGTGTCTTTAAAAGAAAAACTGAGTGGGTGGGGCAAAACTCAGTAGACAGGCTAGAAATATTTCATCAATTATTTATTTTTTCTTGTGACTCTTGCATTTAATTGGCACTCCCTGTTTCCCACAACAAGCTACCATTCCTCCTGTCACAAAGGGGATTAATGGCTGATTTAAGAAGAAATCGTCAACCCTGTTATGGTCAAACCTGTTACTTTATTTGTTACTTAACTTCTATGGGCTACGTGGGACGCTAGGCTTTACAGCGAAAGCAAAACATTAGATTATGTTAGGAGAGTACATAGACAAAAATAATCACACAGCCATTTTCTAAGCAAGGACATGTGTCAATAAAACCCAAAACACAGCTAAATGAAGCACTAACCTTTGACGATCTTCATCAGATGAGATTCCTAGGACATTATGTTACACAATACATGTATGTTTTGTTCGATAAAGTTCATATTTATATCCAAAAACAGCATTTTACATTGGCGCGTGATGTTCAGAAAATGTATTCCCACCAAACCTCCGGTGAATGTGCACATCAATTTACAAAAATACTCATCATAAACGTTGACAAAATATATAACAATTATTTGAAGAATTATAGATAGACTACTCCTGGATGCAACCGCTGTGTCAGATTTTAAAATAGCTTTACGGAGAAAGCACATTTTTCAATATTCTGAGTACATAGCTCAGCCATCACTGCGAGCTATACAGACACCCGCCAAGTTCAGGGCAACCTAAACTCAGAATTAGTATTAGAAATATTCTCTTACCTTTGGTGATTTTCATCAGAATGCACTCCCGGGACTGCTACATCCACAAGAAATGTTGTTTTTGTTCCAAATAATCCATATTTATGCCCAAATACCTCCGTTTTGTTTGTGCGTTCAGAGTACTATCCAAAGGCATAACGCGCGAGCGCGGTACCAGAGACGAAAAGTCAAAATGTTCCATTACCGTACTTAGAAGCATGTCAAACGCTGTTTAAAATCAATCTTTATGGTATTTTTTATGTAAAATTGCGATAATATTCCAACCGGACAATAGCGTATTCATTCAAGGAGAAAAAGAAGGAACAGCGCGCTCGGGTGACCGTGCATATCCAATCCCTTTGTTGCCAGGCAGTCTACTCAGAAACTGAGCTCCTATTATCTGCCCAGTGACAGGAGAATGCTCAAACCACTTTCTGAAGGCTTTTGACAGCCAATGGAAGCCTTAGGAAGTGCAACGTAACCCCAAGGATACTGTAGTTTCGAAAGGGACTAGAAAGAAGAACTACAATTCTCAGATCCTCCACTTCCTGGTTGACTTTTTCTCAGGTTTTTGCCTGCCATATGAGTTCTGTTATACTCACAGACATCATTTAAACAGTTTTAGAAACTTCAGAGTGTTTTCTATCCAAATCTACTAACAATATGCATATTCTAGTTTCTGGGCCAGAGTAGTAACCTGTTTAAATTGGGTACGTTTTTCATCCGGCAGTGAAAATACTGCCCCCTAGCCCAGACAGGTTAATAGTATTTTTTTAATTTAACAACCTCTTGAGATGGGAAAACGTGACAGAATGTAAAAATGTGTTAAAGTTACACTTCTCCAAAGGTACCAAATTGGTGGAATGACCCTTGTGCTCTCTTACACCATGCTTATAAATAAATCAATAAGTTCAACATTCTTTCGTTTGTAGCATACGAAATACCTGTCCTATTTATATATATTTTTTAATTTAACTTTTATTTAACTAGGCAAGTCTTAGATTCCGATGACACTGATCACAAAATGTGTGTATGTAAAAGCTTGAATCCTTACCTAGCAAGCAAAATGACATTGAAAAGATGTCGAAAATATGTATTTTTGCGATGTTGAAGTTCGGTTCATTTTCGGTTCTGATAGATTGATGCAAATATGAATTTTCTGGACATTGAAAGACATATTTTCCAGACGTTAAAATCAGGTTCATTTTCGGTTCTGAATGAAAGTTGAAAATATGTAATTTACAGATGTTGAAAATACATATTTTTTGGTCATGTATTCTATGGCCAAATGTCAATCGCCCATACATTCTCAATGAAGTAAGCATTATACTGTATCTAGTGATGGGCAGTTCGAGAACGATTAACAATTTTTTAACAACTCTATTTACTGAGAGTCATGATTTGTTTTTCTGGATGCAACGAGTCCTACAATGAGTCCTACAGCAGGATTGATACAAGCTCATCTGGCTGAGCGGCTCCAGAGACATACACAGCGTCTGCTCAACAAATTTGAACTCAAGAACAAATCGTTTGGGGGGCTGCAGTTTGCAAACGATGTGCGTCACCTTCAAGGCAGTCAAGCAACAGTCTTTCACAATCTTGTCCGGTTGCGGCCACAACTAGAACTTGTTTCAAATGAATAAAAAAAGTTATTATTTGTATACCTAGCAATCAACAAATGTACATTGTTCAAAGCACACGTTTACAAGTCTCAGTCTCAAATGACAGCTCCAATAAGTCCCCTATGGTGAACAAAATATCAACAAGAGGCTTGCAAGAAAGGCATTTCACTGTACTTGTGCACGTGATGTTAAAACTTGAAACTTGAAATAGAATTATGACTCTTTCGAGTTTTCAGTTGATCATTCACCGGTAAGGGGTCCTGCATGATCTTGGCATTACTGACTCGTTCTTCTTACTGAACGAGTCAAAAAGATCTGGAGTCAGTAAAAAGAGCCTTCCCAACTTCCAATCACTAAATTATATGACAATAGTATTTTTTTTATCCATTTAATATTGGAAAGAAGAGCCAACTGAAGACTGCAACATAAAATATATAGAGTGTTATTGCTCCCAACTGTCACATGCTCCTATGCAATAATGTTTAAAGTAGTTCAACCTACACAATAAACCTACAGACCATTTCAACTACAATAACATTCTCAGCAACGGTTACAGAAATATGTTTTATTTGTATGACTGTGATATGCTGTTGTTTATCTACCTTAGTTGAATGCATTGACTCTATGTCGCTCTGGTTAAGAGCATCTGCCGAGTGAGCAAAATACAAATACAAATTTGGTTGGTCTGGACCATACCAAATCTGAACGAATTGTAGACATCTAGGCTACATATTTATATATTCTTATTCCATCCCTTTACTTAGATGTGTGTTTATTTGGTAGTTGTTGTGGAATTGTTAGATATTACTGCACTGTCGGAACAAGCACAAGCATTTCGCTACACTCACAATATATTTTTTTTTTAATTTGTATTACTTAACCTTTATTTAACTAGGCAAGTTAGTTAAGAACAAATTCTTATTTACAATGACAGCCTACCAGGGAACAGTGGGTTAACCGCCTTGTTCAGAACGACAGTTTTTTTACTGCGTCAGTTTGGGGATTCGATCCAGCAACCTTTCGGTTACTGCCACAACGCTCTAACCACTAGGCTACCTGTCAACCCAAATAACAACTGCTAACCATGTGTATGTGACCAACACAATTTGATTTGATTTGATTTATATTTCACAAGTTTGAACAGCACAGTACGGCACAGTTCAGTACAGTTGAGCACAGTACAGTAGAGTTTTATTTAGTACAGTACAGTAGAATAGAGTACAGTAGAGTAGAGTTTAATTCAGTAGAGTAGGCTAGGCAATGTAGTCTAGGCTATGTTTCACAAGTTTGAACAGCACAGCACAGTACAGTACGGCAAAGTTCAGTACAGTAAAGCACAGTAGAGTACAGTACGCTACGGTACAGTAGAGTTTAATTCAGTACAGTACAGTTTAATTCAGTAGAGTACAGTGCAGTTTAGTTCAGTAGAGTAGAATGCATTGGAGTAAGGTTGGTTCAACACAATACATTATGCTGTACTATACTCTACTGTGCTGTACTGTACTGAACTATACTTAACTTGTATTTTCTTTACTGTACTGTAATGTACTCTGCTATGCTCTACTGTACTGTGCTGTCCAAACTTGTGAAACATAGATGTCTATGATTGGGCCAAATCAAGTCTGGACCAGACCACACCAATTATAGATGTCTATATTTGGGCCAAATCAAGGAAGGTCCAGACTGGACCACATGAGAACCAATTATAAAAGTCTTTGTATGGGCTAAATATAGGTCGGTCCGGACGTCTGTGGACATTGAAATCAAGGCCGGTCAGGACCAGACCAAATCGGAATTAAACAAAGACATCCATGATTGGTCCGGACCGGACCAAAATATCATACATTTTTGGATTCATTTTTGGATTTTATATACCCATTGATTCTTGAAGAATATAACTTCAAAATGGCTCATGAGCTAGTTCAAATGTCGTATGCCCATAGGGCATGTTGTTGTTTCTCTGTAATACTATTAGCCACCTAGCAATTTTATAAAGTTGGCTACCAAGAAGCCCATTCAATCAAGTCAGAGATCGCATTGATTTGTTCTTCTAATCAAATCGAATCATTTAAAAAGAAAATGTATTGTTCCTCTATTTTATCGGAGCCCATGTGTCTACAAACGTATGGAATCGTCTTGAAAAGAGAAAGAGGCACATCCCTATCATACAGTGTTTGTTTACATTTACTTTGTTTGCAAACATATTATCTGGCCCCTGGGTTACCCCAGTAGGAGGAGTTTGCTCCATTTGAAAAGTGATGGCATTTGTTTTGGAACCGGCTGTCTCCTGGGCATGAACCAGGTGCCTTGTTCAAAGCCCAAAGCGAAGTCGGCTCAAAACAAAAGTGACGTTACCTAGGCTAGATTTTAAGCATGTGGAGTAATGAGTAAATTTCTGTTTCACATTCAAAGAGAATGCTTTTCATAAAAACGCTTTATTTGCCTTCCCAATGAAAACTAGTTCGAAAAGTATAACATATTTTATGGAAATTAGATGTTCTATGTTTATGGACGATGCACCATGCTGCCTTGTTGTCAACATGACTGAGAGTTGCAGATTACTGTTCAATTTGAGAAGGGCGCTCCTCCCTCACCGCTTTTTCCCCTTCACGTCACGGTCCATAGACCGGTGCACCCCATATTGCGGAAGTACAGCGTTACAGCGTGATGAAAATTTAAAGGCAATGTTCCTTCATTGGCGGAGACTACATTCACGGTAAACGCTGCATTTGTCAGCTCAACCGTAAATTACTTTTACAATCTGTAACACTTCAGCGATACAGATTGAATAGAGCCCTATACGTTACAAATTTGCAAAACGTGTCATATGTTACGAATTCTGTCTAGGTGGCTAGGCAGCAAATGTTAGCTAGGCTAAGGGTTAGGGTTAAGTTTAGAAGTTAGGTTAAAGGGTTCAGGTTAGGCGAAGGGTTAGCTAAAATAGTTAAGGTTAGAGGAAGGGTTAGCTAAATGGGTTAAGGTTAGCTAACATGCTAAGTAGTTGCAATGTAGCTACAAAGTAGTAAGTAGTTGGAAAGTTGCTAAAGTTGTCCATGATGAGTTTCGAACTCGCAAACTTTGGGTTGCTATATGTTCGTGTTATACGCCCACCCTACTTTCGTTTCTGCCTTAAGTAACCATTTGTCTTATCTAACCACATTAAACGTAACATATACTAATTTGAGTGTCCCGGATTTAAATTGACCATGTGTCATCTTGTCTATGAAACCAGGCTGGCAAAAATATGGGCCAATACAGAGGTGTTGGCTTAGATCGGTAGTATTCAAAGTCGGGGCCGCGACCCTTAGCGTGGTTGCAGGAAACTGGAGTCTGGTCTCCAAAGCATTAAGAGTGCAGATTATTGCATGAGCCAATACACACACGTTTTCCAGAAAGATTATTTGAAAAATACAATGTCTTTTATTTCGCTAAGAGATGAAAATGTTATGAATTGAAGGTTATTTGTTGATGTACAAATCGAAATGTAAGGATTTTAGGTTGTGTCATGAGATTTGGGGTGGGTGGGGTCTTTTTTTTGGTCCTAGCTGAAAAAAAATGAATTCCACATGCTTAGATTGTTGACAACAAGTTAACTATTAACTATATACAACATAAATACATTTGCACAATGAGCACTTGTCTCTCAAATACATTTTTACCTTTGTTGGTTAGCTAGCTAGAGATTTTTTGCCATATTAGCATGGACGTGACAAAACACCTCAAAACAAGACATGGTATCAAGAACAAGATTTATGTGTATTATTATTTTGGTTTATATACAGAACAAGATAAAACTAGCTGAATGGCTCTGCCTCCCAGGCGTGAACCAGGTGCCCAACTCTGTCTGACTGCGAAGTTGGCTCAAAATTAAGGGGACTTAATTAAGCACGTGTAGTTATGGGTACGATTCTGTGTTTTCCCATGCAAATGTGAGAGAGAAAAAAGTGCCTTGCCAATAATACCTTGTTTGAAAATTCAAACATAGTCTATATTTTATCGTAAAGAGGTTGTAGCTTGTATTCTTTTAGGACGTGGCGCCATGTTGCATGTTGACAACATGACTGAGTGACGCAGATTTCTGTTCATTTGAGAAAAGCGCTCTTCCCTCGTTCACATCACGGGCCATACACCAGTGCCCCGCAGTTCAGCATAATCGAATCTGCCCAATGTTGCTCTCAATCGGCACACGGCCTTTTGACCCATTGAAGCGCGCGCATTGTTTTTGTGACGTGATCACATCAGTCGTCTATAGGTCCGTCGAAGAAAGTTTCTGATTAGAAATGTGGCTTGATTAGTATATTTCCAAGATATAGCTAGGCTACGTACAGTAAATCCCTTGATCGCGGGTGATCAACTTCGAAGAAAGAAAGCACTTTGGAATGTATCGTCAGCATGCAAAGGTAAGGGCGTCTATTTTCCACCCATTGCATCATATTGTCTTCATTTTTACAAACCGTTGTTTTTATCAGTTCAGTACCTTTGATTCATACTTAGCGTAGTAGTAGGCTATAGTCTTAATATTAGAGCGAGAATGTTATGGGTTAATCTATTTGTTTGCAGAACACGCCTGTGTAGCCAGCGTGATAGCTGGGCTAAGTATCTCATTTTGTAAAATGTGGCGTCTATACACATTACTACCCTAGACTATACATTACCTCTCTCATCAGCATATGTATTTTGTGGGCTATCAATGCACTGGAATGTGACTGTCTGTGCTGAAATACTTCAATGTCATCACACTTCCATTCGTCTACTTCTCAACTTCAACAGGGCACTGCATGCATGTGTCGGCTACTTCTGTTCTAACTTCTACACATCTTTAGAAATGCATACAAGTTGTAATGGATACAGAACTTCAGAAGTTGACAAATCAATGCTACCTCAAATGTCTGCCAAAATGTAATTCTGTAAAAAAAAAAACAGAACAAATCGAATACAGTTGCAAAGGAAACTTAACTTTTTCGTTGCTTAGGTCGACTTGTCACTCTCACACACTTTTTTTTTTATTTCCACAAACGTGGGCACTGTTATTTAACATTTCCCTATGGGCTGTCAATAGAGTTCTGAACATTTTAAACTGCTGAGAGTAGGCACCTCAAATGGTATTCTGAAATTGCTACAAGGCTTTTAAAGTTATTCCAAGTATTTTTCTTATGTCATTGTGGCACAGTTTGTGCACGTTTGGGTTACACATAACTGTGTACAACCAGCCAGATGTATGAGGCTAGGTTACAGATTGACTGTAGAAGAAAATGTGCCCCCCCAAAAATAACAGCTGTTATTTTGAAATTACTTTTAGGCCTAGTTGTACAGGGTGGGGTGGGGTTTTGGTCATACCACACATTCTTCAGTGTGCTAGTAATTCTATATCAGTTGTTCCTTGATCTCTCTTTCTCTCTCTCTCTTAGCAAGTCCAGACATGCACACAAGTATTATTTTGCTGGCCCTAGCAATTTGTAATCTGTCAGATTGAGGGTATCAAGGCATGCATAGGGTAATGTGGGGTAACTAGCCCACCCCCACCCCAAGAACAATGTCCAATTGCTGACACAACAAAGCAAAGATTGGTAATGTGGATGATTAATGAACTCTTAAAATCTCAAGTCTGGGTAACTTATTTTAATCAAAGAAATACAATATTTATCTAAATGGCTTTGGACATCTCACTATTAATGTCCTCACTATGATGAGGTTTTGATGTAAGGTCCCTCTTTTCATTTTCCCGCAAATCATGTCTAAATCGTTCTAAAGTACAGTACCAGTCAAAAGATTGGACACGCCTACTCATTCAAGGGTTTTTCTTTATTTGTACTGTTTTCTACATTGTAGAATAATAGTGAAGATATCAAAACTATGATATAACACATGGAATCATGTGTTAAACAAAGTGTTAAACAATTCAAATTATATTTTAGATTTAAGATTCTTCAAATAGCCACCCTTTTCCTTGATGATAGCTTTGCATACTCTAGGCATTCTCTCAACCAGGTTCGAGGTAGTCACCTGGAATGCATTTCAATGAACAGGTTAAGTTAATTTGTGGAATTTCTTTCCTTAATGCGTTTGAGCCAATCAGTTGTGTTGTGACAAGGTAGGGGTGGTATACAGAAGATGGCCTTATTTGGTAAAAGATGAAGTCCATATTATGGTAAGAACAGCTCAAATCAGCAAAGAGAAACTACAGTCCATTTCTTTAAGACATGAAGGTCAGTCATTACAGAAAATGTCAAGAATTTTGAATGTTTCTTCAAGTGCAGTTGCAAAAACCAACAAGTGCTATGATGAAACTGGTTCTCATGAGGACCGCCACAGGAATGGAAGACCCAGAGTTACCTCTGCTGCAGAGGATAAGTTCATTAGATTTACCAGCCTCAGAAATTGCAGCCCAAATAAATGCTTCACAGAGTTCAAGTAACAGACACATCTCAATATCAACTGTTCAGTGGAGACTGCGTGAATGAGGCCTTCATGGTCGAATTGCTGCAAAAAAAAAACATTACTAAAGGATACCAATAAGAAGAAGAGACTTGCTTGGGCCAAGAAACACGAGCAATGGACATTTTAGACCAGTGGAAATTTGTACTTTGGTCTGATGAGTCCAAATTTGAGATTTTTGGTTCCAACCGCCGTGTTTTTGTGAGATGCGGTGTGGGTGAACGGATGATCTCCGCATGTGTATTTCCCACCGTTAAGAATGGAGGAGTAGGTATTATTGCTGGTGACACTGTCTGACTTATTTAGAATTCAAGGCACACTTAACCAGCATGGCTACCACAGCATTCTGCAGCGATCCGCCATCCCATCTGGCTTGCGGTTAGTGGGACTATCATTTGTTTTTCGACAGGACAATGACCCAACACAGCCTGGAGGTATTTTTACCAAGAAGTAGAGTGCTGGAGTGCTGCATCAGATGACCTGGCCTCCACAATCCACTGACCTCAACCAAATTGAGATGGTTTGGGATGAGTCGAACCGCAGTGATGGAAAAGCAGCCAACAAGTGCTCAGCATATGTGGGAACTCCTTTAAGACTGTTTGAAAAGCATTCCAGGTGAAGCTGGTTGAGAGAATGACAAGCGTGTGCAAAGCTGTCATCAAGGCAAAGGGTGGCAATTTGAATAGCACCCTTTTTATAACAACAAAAACAGCTTGCTTTAGATTTAGAAAAACGCCTTGCAATTGTCTTTCAAGTGAACTCATGGCTAGATGGCTTGCCCGAGGGCTTAAAGCAGTCCTCTGAATGGGGGCTACCCGGAAGAGATGCAAATCACGTCTTGAATTGCAAAACGCTGCTCGCCCGCTGGCGGTTAGGCCTGTAAAATGAATAACTGCTGATGTATAACCGTTAAGGACTTAGCAGTTAGTTAACCATACTGTAACAGAGACAGGTAATTGTCATGGGGGTAAATGTATTTTCTAATCTGGTGACTTGGGTTGCAAAATGCATGTCTGGTTTTATTATGAGTAACTGTTCTTGCTCTTATAAAGATAGACACACAGGAGCACACATATTCAGGCAATACCGTGGGAAGGTCAAATGTAAAACATGCACCTTCTATCGGATCATCTTGAAACATTCTCTGTAAATCTAACTTTAATCAAGGTTTTACATGGTCTAGTATTGGTTTCCTTTTTCAGCGTTATGACATAACGGTTGTGATGGATAATATTATATCATATCTTGGCTTCAGAAGATTGGGAATTCACTACATTTTGTGTGCTTGTTCTGGGATGTTCTACAGACTTTTCAGAATTTTTTTTAAAATCTTAAATGATGTATTCTAAGATTCTCTTGGAAAATATATTCTGAAATGCGTTTGTCTTACATTGCAGTACTATTTTTGATAGAAAGATGAGAAGTGTTTTATCAACAGTCTGAATAGTCCTGGAGGTTTTTTTAAATATTTTTTTATTATGAAAGCCACTCAAAATATACTGACTTCATCCCGTTTCCAGGAAAGTGACATTCCAAATAAAATTCCTGTAAAACGGCTTTGAATGGCATTTCTTATCTTAATTCCACTGAACAACTTGACATTGCTCAAGATGTTCTTGTACCTAGGAGTCTGTCCTGTTAAATCTTGCCATAAAAACACACCTTATTAATATAAAGTCTGCATAAGGGAGTTTTCCAACTCCGTGTAAGTGTTGGCTCTCTGGCAAGTAGGTGCTAATGTTCACAGGAGACAGAAGCTGCTGGAAGTCGCATCATCTTAAACAAAGGAAAGGCATATTGCCCACCCAACTCTGGCTGTAGGATCTATTGATAGAGAAGCCTATTCAAATGCAAGGTATTCGTGAAATGCGATATTGTGAGGTGTAGTGTGCCCTTTTATTTTATTAATTTTTTCTTTTCACCGACTATTTTCATGTTTTTAATTGGACTATATTGAAGTTATTGGAACAATGATTCTCTATCTAAATTCCATCACAGTTTGAGTGCCATAATTTTCCCCATTTACTCTTTTATATTTGGATTTGTATTGAAATAATTTTGTTAACACCACATATTAACCTCTTTACTGTATCAGTGTTCTATTTGTGCCCTAATCAACTGTTTCTCTCCTCAGTCTTTGACCCCAGGTGTGAAGCAGCTAGCTGACCTAGCTGAACACTAGGTGGGCCTACGTTTTGGGGAAAATGCACTCCAGCGTTGAGGTGCCCCCAAACCCCCATGTTGCCAGCAACCACAACAGTCCCGGAAACTCAGGTTCCCAGTATGCCTTGTGTGCCCTGGGGGTGGGACTGGTGGCCCTGGGCATTGTCATGATCGTGTGGAGTGTGGTGCCCTCCGACATGGCCGGGAACAACAGCAGTGGCACCGGAGGAGGGAACCCGAAACCGGACACAAGGGGGAGGACTTCATCGGTGGCCTTTGTACTGGTCGGGGCTGGAGTGGCCATGCTCCTGCTGTCCCTGTGCCTGGGGATGAGGAACAAGCAGCGGGAGCAGCAGGTGCTCCTAGAGGCCCAGACTCTGGGGGCAGGCAACGTAGCTGCCAGTGAGGACGACGGAGAGACGTGAGTACTGTAGCTACTGAGTTAGTTTGTGAGCTAATTAATGACCTCAGCAGGTTTGTTTGCTCAGGGTTCAGTGCAGGGTTGGGCAATCCCTTTATTACTTTACTAACCGTTTGACTGCTCCTAGATGTGTAACATCACATGATGCACACCAGATGACGCCATCAGTGTTTCCAGATGATGTTGTCAGAAACACTTATTTCTATATTTTTGACTACAACACATAGAAACTTGTCATTCTCACATGTATTGACATTTGTGGTGGTGCTGGAGATTAATATTGCCCTTTAACCTATGAGGGCTAACACATGTTCAGCTGATTCAACTACACTGAACAAAAATATAAATATAACATGTAAAGTGTTCGTCCAATGTTTCATGAGCTGAAATAAAAGATCCCAGAAATGTTCCATACACACAAGCTTATTTACAGTGCGTTCGGAAAATATTCAGACCCCTTCACTTTTTCCACATTTTGTTACGTTACAGCCTTACCAAAATTGATTCAATTGTTTTTTTTCCTCATCAATCTACACGCAACTCCAAAATGACAAAGCAAAAATAGGTTTAAATGTTTTTTTGCAAATATAAAAAATAAATCACATTTATTTATTCAGACCCTTTTCTCAGTACTTTGTTGAAGCACCTTTCGCAGCGATTACAGCCTCGATTCTTCTTGGGTATGACGCTGCAAGCTTGTCACACCTGTATTTGGGGAGTTTCTCCCATTCTCTGCAGATCCTCTCAAGCTCAGTCAGGTTGGATGGGTAGCGTTGCTGCACAGCTATTTTTAGGTCTCTCCAGAGATGTTCGATCGTGTTCAAGTCCAGGCTCTGGCTGGGCCACTCAAGAACATTCATTCAGAGACATCCCGAAGCCACTTCTACGTTGTCTTGGCTGTGTGCTTAGGGTCGTTGTCCTGTTGGAAGGTGAACCTTCGCCCCAGTCTGAGGTCCTGAGAGCTCTGAAGCAGGTTTTCATCAAGGATCTCTCTGTACTTCATCTGTCCCTCAATCCTGACTAGTCTCCCAGTCCCCGCTGCTGAAAAACATCCCCACAGCATGATGCTGCCACCACCATGCATCACCATAAGAATGGTGCCAGGTTTCCTCCAGACGTGACACTTGGCATTTAGGCCAAAGTGTTCAATCTTGGTTTCATCAGACCAGAGAGTCTTGTCTCTCATGGTCTGAGAGTCTATAGGTGACTTTTGGCAAACTCCAAGCGCGCTGTCATGTGCCTTTTACTGAGTAGTGGCTTCTGTCTGGCCACTCTACCATAAAGGCCTGATTGGTGGAGTGCTGCAGAGATGATTGTCCTTCTCGAAGGTTTTGCCATCTCCACAGAGGAACTCTGAAGCTCTATCAGAGAGACCATCAGGTTCTTGGTCACCTCCCTGACCAAGGCCCTTCTCCCCCGATTGCTCAATTTGGCCAGGCGGCCAACTCTAGGAAGAGTTTTGGTGGTTCCAAACTTCTTCCATTTAAGATAGATGGAGGACACTGTGTTCTTAGGGACCTTAATAAATGCTGCAGACATTTTTTGGTACCCTTCCCCAGATCTGTGCCTCGACACAATCCTGTCTCGGGGCTCTACGGACAATTCCTTCTACCTCATGGCTTGGTTTTTGCCCTGACATGCGGTGTCAACTGGGGGACCTTATATACACAGGTGTGTGCCTTTCCAAATCGTGTCCAATCAATTGAATTTACCACAGGTGGAGTCCAATCAACTGGAGCCTCCCGAGTGGCGCAGCAGTCTAAGTCACTGCATCGCAGTGCTAGCTGTGTTCCTACAGATCATGGTTCGATACTGGACTGTCTCACAGCCGGCCGCAACCGGGATACCTATGAGGCGACGCACAATTGGCCCAAAGTCGTCCAGCTTTGGAGAGGGTTTGGCCGGTCAGGGATGTCCTTGTCCCATCGCGCTCCAACTACTCCTATGGCGGGCCGGGTGCAGGCACGCTGACACGGTTGCCAGGTGTACAGTGTTTCCTCCAGCACATTGGTGCAGCTTAGCGGGGTTGTGTTTCGGGGGACGCACGGCTCTCGACCTTCGCCTCTCCCGAGTCTGTACGGGAGTTGCAGCGATGGGATAAGACTGTGACTATCAATTGGATATGACGAAAAAGTGGGTAAAATAATAAGGCTGTAACAAAATGTGGAAAAATGGAAGCGGTCTGAATACTTTCCGAATGCACTGTCTCAAATTGTGTGCCCAAATTTGTTTACATCCCTGTAAGTGAGCATTTCTCATTTGCCAAGATAATCCATCCACCTGACAGGTGTGGCATATCAAGAAGCTGATTAAACAGCATTAGCATTACACAGGTCCACCTTGTGCTGGGGGCAATTAAAGGCCACTCTAAATATGCAGTTTTGTCACACAACACAATGCCACAGATGTTTTGAGGGAGTGTACAATTGGCATGCTGACTACAGGAATATCCACCAGAACTGTTGCCAGATAATTTAATGTTAATTTCTCTACCATAAACTGCCTCCAACATCGTTTTAAACAATTTGACAGTACGTCTAACCGGCTTTACAACCACAGACCACGTGTATCCACGCCAGCCTAGGACCTCCACATCCGGCTTCTTCACCTGCGGGTTCGTCTGAGACCAGCCACCCTGACAGCTGATGAAACTGCGAGTTTGCACAACCTAAGAATTTCTGCACAAACTGTCGGAAACCGTCGCAGGGAAGCTGATCTGCAAGCTCGTTGTCCTCACCAGGGTCTTGACCTGACTGCAGTTCGGCATCAGTGGGCAAATGCTCACCTTCGATGGCCACTGGCATACTGGAGAAGTGTGCTCTTCACGGATGAATCCCAGTTTCAACTGTACCGGGTAGATGTACAGAGTGCCCCAACTTTTTATCTCTGTGCAATTTGAGATATCGTGACAAGATCCTGAGGCCCATTGACGTGCCATCACCAGTGCACGACCCCCATGTCGCAAGGATCTGGACACAATTCCTGGAAGCTGAAAATGTCCCAGCTTTTCCATGGCCTGCACACTCACCAGACATGTCACCCATTGAGCATGTTTTGAATGCTCTGGATCGACGTGTACGACAGCGTGTTCCAGTTCCCCTCAATATCCAGCAACTTCCCACAGCCATTGAAGAGGAGTGGGACAACACGCCACAAATAACAGCCTGATCAACTCTATGTGAAGGAGATGTCACGCTGCATGAGGCAAATGGTGGCCACACCAGATACTGACTGATTTTCTGATCCATGCCTCTACCTTTTTTTTTAAGGTATCTGTGACCAACAGATGCATATCTGTATTCCCAGTTATGTGAAATCCATAGATTAGGGCCTGATGAATTTATTTAAACTGATTCATATCCTTATGAATTGTAACTCAGTAAATTCTTTGAAATTGTTGCATGTTTTGTTTTTGTTCACTGTGGTTAAATGTTTCGTTTGATCATGTGAATGGCTTTGCTTTGGCTGGATCCAAGTCCTGCACCCACACTGGTCCTTCGCTATTAACATTGGTTACCCATGTTTTAGTGCTTCTTTAAATCTCTCTGCAGTGCTTTAAGTAACTTTTTTTAAGTTCAAGCCCCATTACGTAAACTGGGCACCTGTTGCAATAAAGCCATGTAAAACCATCAGGACTGTATTTATCAGGACACACGGCATAGCCTAGAGTACACACACATCAACAATATAGAAGACGAACGCAGTCCAATCTGAAAGTGCATAGTTACTCATATCTGTGTGTTTCTGTATGAATGTCCACAGGGCAGAGGAGCGAGCCCAGAGGTACACTGTGCCCAGCTACGAGGAGGCGGTAGGCAGCGGCGAGTACCCCATACGCCAGAGCAACTTGCGCCACAGCTCGTCCCAGCTGCCCTCCTACGACGACCTGGTGGACGGTGTGCAGATTGAGCTGGAAGGGTCAGATGTCACCCAGACGTCACCCACTTCCACTAACCCTGCCTCCTCTGCTGTGCCTAACCGCCGCACTGGGCGAACGGGCCTCAAGCTCCTTCCCCTTAAGATCCGGAGGATTAAATCGGAGAAGCTCTTTATGAATAACACGGATAACTCTCAGCCTCCGGGAGGGATCACTATTGAGCCGCTCACTCCGCCACCAATGTATGAGGACAAAGCACCCCAGCTCTGAGACTTGGCACCTTCTAGGTTTCAAAGCAGGTTACTGAAGCCGCTGCGTCCCACTAGGCGTGGATTGGTTGTGCAGTGCTACTATAGATGTGATCAGATGGCCCTTGTCATGCATCTGTGGTTAAATTGTCTCGATGGCACTTGTCATGCCTATCTGGCTGAGGACTTTTCTTTAGACCTGCAACTCAAGGGCAGTGAGCACTGTTCTGTATGTGGGGCACTGGCATTTGAGTAGATCTTTGGGGCAACTCTAACGTTGCTGGACAGAGGGAACACTTGGACAGAGAGTACACATCCAATTTCCGACTATGATTACAAGGACATTGAAGCTTACAAGGACATTGAAGCTCGGTTCAAAGGATCGATATTATTGGGGGAAATACTCAGCATGTCTTTGATGCCTTTAATACTTTACAACGAGTACTTACTCTGGTCCAAATCTCCTTTTGTATGCAGTTGACCATATTTTATTTTCCTCTGTCTGCTATATCATTTCAAGTTCCGTCTTCATCCTCAGTCCAGTCAGCCACGTGTTATAGATGTATTATTCATGTCTGAGTTTTGAATTCTGTACAGCTACTTAGACAGCTGCTCCTCACATTTTGGGAGAGGTGCTATTTGGCGACTGAATCAACGGCCGCCATACTCAGTCAGTGTTTGTGTGTTGCTGCCTGTGTTGCTCGTCAATAGAGGACAATTGAGAGAGACCGAGGCTCATGGGTAGTTAGAAGCCTTTGCCCTGTAGCCATGGTGAAATGGGATTGGGCTCTGAAGGCCGTAGTGTAGTCCAGCTCTTTTCCTTGACTTTTTTTTTTTTTTTTTTTTGCTCAATAGAGGAGAACACAAGGGGGACTTTCTCTGAGCAGCTGGGAGCTGGGATAATGGCACCCATTGCTCACTCACTCATCACTCTTGAACTATTCTTCACTGGCTCCTTGACTGGCAGCACTTTCATTAGGAGTATTCAGAGAATGAACTTCTGGTGTCCATGGTTTGACCCCATTTTGTTTAGTGGAGCAAAAATACATCAGTACCTTTATCTCTCTAGCCTGTTTGTTTTATGCTTGTGAGAGTATGGAAATGAGCGAATCCATTAAGTGTTTGGAATTTAAGAATGTTATTTTCTTATCATACGGATGCTATTTTCTGATGTCATGTTGATGAACCTGTTCGACAACTATTCACTACTTTTTAGGTGGGAACACAAACTGTACACAACAGTAGCCTTCTTTGTGTAAGTGAACACTTAATAAACTAGCAAATGCATACCTATGCACACAGAACAAGAATAGGCTTTTTTTAATTTGAATTGAATTGCTGAATTACTATGCTAAACAAAAATATAAACGTAACATGTAAAGTGTTGGTCCCATGTTTCATGACAGGAAACAAAACATCCCAGAAATGTTCCATATGCACAAAAAGCATATTTCTCAAATTTTCTGAACAAATTTGTTTACATCCCTGTTAGTTAGCGTTTCTCCTTTGCCAAGATAATCCACCCACCTGACAGGTGTGGCATATCAAGATGATTATTAAACAGCATAGTTATTACACAGGTGCACCTTGTGCCGGGGACGAAATAAAAGGCCACTCTAAAATGTGCCATTTTGTCACACAACACAATGCCTTAGATGTTACGTTTTGAGGGAGCGTGCAATTGTCATGCTGCCTGCAGGAATGTCCCTTAGAACTGTTGCCAGAAAATGTAAATATTAATTTCTCTTCCATAAGCTGCCTCCAATGTCGTTTTAGATAACTGGCCTCACAACCGCGGACTACATGTAATCACGCCAGCCCAGGACCTCCACATCTGTGCTGAAGAGTATTTCTGTCTTAAATAAGCCCTTTTGTGGGGAAAAACTCATTCTCATTGGCTGGGCCTGGCTCCCAAGTGGGTGGGCCTATGCCCTCCCAGGCTCACCCATTGCTGCGCCCCTGCCCAGTCGTGAAATCCATAGATTAGGGCCTAATGAATTTATTTCAGTTAACTGATTTCCTTATAGAACTGTAACTCAGTAAAATCTCAGAAATTGTTGCGTTTTTATATTTTTGTTCAGTACAGTTTATACATGTAAAATAGCATGGACATCATGTACATTTTAGTTTTATACATCGATTTTGTACAATATTGTTGACGGTATTTGTAGGAATCCATGACTTCATAGCATGTTCTGTACTTATGGGGACACTACACTCTAAAATGAAAGTTTGTCAGGTGTTTTCATACCTCAAAAGATACATTATGTTAAGCAACGTACACATCCCAATCCATTGGTTTTGTAGATTCAACGATAATGTCACAACCCCAAATGAATGATAAAAATGAGCACCAGAGATGTTTATGAATGAAAAATTGTGCCCATTGTGCTCATCTTTTCAATTCATAAACAGATCAGTACCAAGATAAGCACCATGGTGTCCATCTTTTCCATTCATAAACAGATTATGTGCAGAACTTTTCCATTGAATTTGGGATTGAGAATTACAGCGGTAACAATACAATCAATGGTGTTGGACATGGATCCACCTTCACATTAGACTTCTTTTGAGGTATAAAAACATCTAACAAACTTAGATTTTGGAGTGTATTGTCCATTTAAGAATATTCTTATGTGGAACAGAAACATTGTTCATGAGTTCAATGGACTTTTCTCTCAACCAGCTCTATCTATGACATTTATTCACATCATTTCAAATACTTAGCATTATTTGTAAACTACATGATTGGCTTGTATGACTAAATTTCCTTTTGTATGTTTTTGTATGAGGAGTTCTGTCTGTTTGTTGACTTCGAGGAGTTTAGAATGATGCATTCTTGTGTACAGTAAAGGAGTTGAGTATGAATAATGTAAAAAATAAATTTAAACTATTCCGACCACACAGTTCTATTGCAAATAGGTCCTGTGACGACTTACTGGTTTTCAGCAACCACACTAACGTGTTTCTGGGAAATCATTAACCATGGCAGTGCCTTACTTCCTGTAGTATACAGCTTTTTTGGAAAATATTCACACCACTTCACTTTTTCACATTTTGTTACGTTACAGCCTTATTCTAAAATGGATTAAATAAATGTTTTTCCTCATCGATATACCCCATAGCGAAAACAGGTTTTTAGAAATGTATTAAAAATAAAAAAACAAATACTTTATGTAAATAAGTATTCAGACCCTTTGCTATGAGACTCGAAATTGAGCTCAGGTGCATCCTGTTTCCATTGATCATCATTGAGATGTTTCTACAACTTGATTGGACTCCACCTGTGGAAAATACAATTGATTGGACATGATTTGGAAAGGCGCACACACACCTATATAAGGTCCCACAGTTGACACTGCATGTCAGGGCAAAAACCAAGGAATTGTTCGGGCTTGTTCGGGATTGTGTCGAGGCACAGATCTGGGGATGGGTAGCAACAAATTTCTGCAGCATTGAAGGTTCCTTAACACAGTCACCTCCATCATTCTTAAATGGAAGAAGATTGGAACCACCAAGACTCTTCCTAGAGCTGGCCACCCAGCCAAACTGAGCAATCGGGGGAGAAGGGCCTTGGTCAGGGAGGTGACCAAGAACCCGATGGTCTCTCTGAGAGAACTCCAGAGTTCCTCTGTGGAGATGGGAGAACATTCCAGAAGGACAACCACCACCGCAGCACTCCACCAATCAGGCCTTTATGGTAGAGTGGCTAGACGGAAACCACTCCTCAGTAAAAGGCACATGACAGCCCGCTTGGAGTTTGCCAAAAGGCACCTAAAGACTCTCAGACCATGAGAAACAAGATTCTCTCGTCTGATGAAACGTGCGTCACATCTGGAGGAAAACTGGCACCATCCCTATGGTGAAGAATGATGGTGGCAGCATCATGCTGTGGGGATGTTTTTCAGCAGCAGGGACAGGGAGACTAGTCAGGCTCAAGGGAAAGATGAACGGAGCAAAGTACAGAGAGATTCTTGATGAAAACCTGGTCCAGAGCGCTCAGGACCTCAGACTGGGGTGAAGGTTCACCTTCCAACCGGACAACGACCCTGAGCATACAGCCAAGACATCGCAGGAGTGGCTTTGGGACTCAATGTCCTTGAGTGGCCCGGACTTGAACCCGATCAAACATCTCTGGAGTGACCTAAAAACAGCTGTGTAGCAACGCTCCCCATCCAACCTGACAGAACTTGAGACATGAAATCCTTACCAATAACATGATTGTTTTAATGACTACCACATCTGTGTACCCCACACATACAATTATCTGTAAGGTTCCTCTGTCGAGCAGTGAATTTCAAACACCAAATCGACCACAAAGACCAGGGAGGATTTCCAATGTCTCGCGAAGAAAGGCACCTATTGGTAGATGGGTACAAATAAAAAAAAAAAAGCAGACATTTTATATCCCTTTGAGCATGGTGAAGTTATTAATTACACTTTGGATGGTGTATCAAGACACCCAGTCACTACAAAGATACAGGTGTCCTTCCTAACTCATTTGCCAGAGAGGAAGGAAACCACTCAGGGATTTCACCATGAGGCCAATGATGACTTTAAAACAGTTTGAGTTTAATGGCTGTGACAGGAGAAAACAGGATGGATCAACAACATTGTAGTTACTCCACAATACTAACCTAATTGACAGAGTGAAAAGAAGGAAGCCTGTATAGAATAAAAATATTCCAAAACATGCATCCTGTTTGCAACAAGGCACTAAAGTAATACTGCAGCAAATGTGGCAAGCAACTTTTTGTCCTGAATACTAAGTGTTATGTTTGGGGCAAATCCAATACAACACATTACTGAGTACCACTCTCCATATTTTCAACTATAGTGATGGCTGCATCATGTTATGGATATGCTTGTAATCGTTAAGGACTGGGGAGTATTTAAGAATAAAAAAGAAACGGAATGGAGCTAAACACAGGCAAAATCCTAGTGGAAAACCTGGTTCAGTCTGCTTTCCATCAGACACTGGGAGATTAATTCACCTTTCAGCAGGACAATAACATAAAACACAAGGCCAAATCTATGCTGGTGTTGCTTACCTAGAAGACAGTGAATGTTCCTGAGTGGCCGAGTTACAGTTTTGGCCTAAATCTACTTGCATATCTATGGCAAGACGTGAAAATGGTTTTCTAGCAATGATCGCCGTAATCGCTGCCAAATGTGCTTCTACAAGGTATTGACTCAGGGATTTGATTACTTATGTAAATGAGATTATATATTTCATTTTCAATACATTTGCAAACATTTCAAAAAATGTGTCACTGTCATTATGGGGTATTGTGTGTAGATGGGTGACAGAAATATTTTTATTTCAAACATTTTGAATTCCGGCTCTAACACAACAAAATGCAGAATAAGTCAAGGGGTTTGAATACTTTCTGAAGGCACTGTATGTAGCCTGGTCACAGATATTTTTGTTCTGTCTTGCCAACTCCTATAGGAATTGACATTAAGGCACAAACAGATCGTGGACCAGGCTAGGTGATATCTGTACTTTTCCACTATATTTTTCACCTTATCTTGGTTACTGTAAAGCTGGATGAAGAGGAATCAAAGCCTGAGAATGTTGGCTTCTTCTCTTGTCAGTGTTGAATCTTTGTTGTGTTCTCAAGGTCATTCTCTGTGAGAAAGACACTCATTTTCAAAGCGCTGGCTTTTAAAAAGTTCCGTAAAACCCTGTGTTAGTCATTACTGTACTTAAACGCTGTTAATATAATTACTTTTGTGTTTGGGAGCCTTTAACTCAATATTAGGATTTCTGTTTGGCTTTTACATGTACAGATTTGACCTTGCTTCCCTCTAGTGGTAGAGTGCTGTAACCTTTTCAATACACATTTGATAATTAGGGACCATTAGTATTTCTTGATCAGGCAGTGTATTCCTGGCGCTATTGGCATCCCTTTAATATGTCATCACATTCATTGAGAAAATGTCAAACAAAAGACCGTAAGTGACACAGTACTTCCCTATAGCTTTTGAGTAACATTGTAAAAGATTACTACTGTGTACATTCGAAATGTGGTATCAATATAGTAAAATGCCTTGCGAGCTGACACGACCGACACCGAGTATCTGCAGTTACAATAGATTAGAGTTTTGTTCAGAATTCTTGTACATTGATAATGACTCTGTATATTGTGAATTTGTTAGTTGTTAGTTTTGTTGATTGTTAAATGTGTATATACAGTGACAAGAAAAAGTATGTGAACCCTTTGGAAATACCTGGATTTCTGCATAAATTGGTCATAACATTTGATCTGATCTTCATCTAGGTCACAACAATAGACGAACACAGTCTGCCTAAATTAATAACACAGACAATTATAAGTTTTCATGTCTTTATTGAACACACCGTGTAAACATTCACAGTGCAGGGTGGGAAAAGTATGTGAACCCTTGAATTTAATAACTGGTTGACCCTCCTTTGTCAGCAATAACCTCAACCAAACGTTTTCTGTAGTTGCAGATGTAACCGATGTGAAATGGCTAGTTAGTTAGCGGTGGTGCGCGCTAATAGCGTTTCAATCGGTGACGTCACCCGCTCTGAGACTTGAAGTAGGGTTGCCCCTTGCGTTGCAAGAGCCGCGGCTTTTGTGGCGCGATAGGTAACGATGCTTCGTGGGGTGTCAGTTGTTGATGTGTGCAAGGGTCCCTGGTTCGAGCCCGGGTTGGGGCGAAGAGAGGGACGGAACCTACACTGTTACATTGATGCTGTTGACCCGGATCATTGGTTGCTGCGGAAAAAGGAGGAGGTCAAAGGGGGGGTGAGTGTAACCGATGTGAAATGGCTAGTTAGTTAGCGGTGGTGCGCGCTAATAGCGTTTCAATCGGTGACGTCACTCGCTCTGAGACCTGGCGTGGTTGTTCCCCTTGCGTTGCAAGGGCCGTGGCTTTTGTGGCGCGATGGGTAACGATGCTTCGTGGGGTTTCAGTTGTTAATGTGTGCAAGGGTCCCTGGTTCGAGCCCGGGTTGGGGCGAAGAGAGGGACGGAACCTACACTGTTACATTGATGCTGTTGACCCGGATCGTTGGTTGCTGCGGAAAAGGAGGAGGTCAAAGGGGAGGTGAGTGTAACCGATGTGAAATGGCTAGTTAGTTAGCGGTGGTGCGCGCTAATAGCGTTTCAATCGGTGACGTCACCCGCTCTGAGACTTGAAGTAGGGTTGCCCCTTGCGTTGCAAGAGCCGCGGCTTTTGTGGCGCGATGGGTAACGATGCTTCGTGGGGTGTCAGTTGTTGATGTGTGCAAGGGTCTCTGGTTCGAGCCCAGGTTGGGGCGAAGAGAGGGACGGAACCTACACTGTTACACAGATCAGACCTGCACAACGGTCAGGAGGAATTTTGGACTATTCCTCTTTACAAAGCTGTCTCAGTTCAGCAATATTCTTGGGAGGTCTGGTGTGAACCGCTCTCTTGAGGTCATGCCACAGCATCTCAATCGGGTTGAGGTCAGGACTCTGACTGGGCCACTTCAGAAGGCGTATTTTCTTCTGTTAAAGCCATTCTGTTGTTGATTTACTTCTGTGTTTTGGGTCGTTGTCCTGTTGTCACCCAACGTCTGTTGAGCTTCAATTGTCGGACAGATATCCTTACATTCTACTGCAAAATGTCTTGATAAACTTGGGAATTTATTTTTTCCGTCTGATAGCAAGCTGTCAAGGCCCTGAGGCAGCAAAGCAGCCCCAAACCATGGTGCTCCCTCCACCACACTTTACATTTGGGATGAGGTTTTGATGTTGGTGTGCTGTGCCTTTTTTTTCTCCACAAAAGTGTTGATTGTTCCTTCCAAACAACTCAACTGCAGTTTCATCTGTCCACAGAATATTTTGCCAGTAGCGCTGTTGAACATCCATGTGCACTTTTGCAAACTTCAGATGTGCAGCAATGTTTTTTCGGACAGCAGTGGCTTCTTCCGTGGTGTCCTCCCATGAACACCATTCTTGTTTAGTGTTTTACGTATTGTAGACTTGTCAACAGAGATGTTAGCATGTTCCAGAGATTTCTGTAAGTCTTTAGCTGACACTCTAGGATTTCTTATTAACCTCATTGAGCATTCTGCACTGTGCTCTTGCAGTCATCTTTACAGGACAGCCACTCATAGGGAGAGAAGCAACAGTGCTGAACTTTCTCCATTTATAGACAATTTGTCTTACCGTGGACTGATGAACATCAAGGCTTTTAGAGATACTTTTGTAACCCTTTCCAGCTTTATGCAAGTCAACAATTCTTCATCTTAGGTCTTCTGAGATCTCTTTTGTTCGAGGCCTGGTCCACATCAGGCAATGCCTCTTGTGAATAGCAAACTTACATTTTGTGAGTGTTTTTTATAGGGCAAGGCAGCTGCCCCAACATCTCCAATCTCATCTCATTGATTGAACTCCAGGTTAGCTAACTCCTGACTCCAATTAGCTTTTGGCGAAGCCATTAGCCAAGGGGTTCACATACTTTTTCCAACCTACACGGGAATGTTTAAATGATGTATTCAATATAGACAAGAAAAATACAATTTGTGTTATTAGTTTAAGCACACTGTTTGTGTATTGTTGTGACTTAGATGAAGATCAGATCAAATTTGATGACCAATTTATGCAGAAATCTAGGTAATTCCAAAGGGTTCACATACTTTTTCTTGCCACTGTATCATTATTCTCAAACATTTTTGACATAAACATTTTTCAAGGTGAACACGGGTTTGTTATGAGTCATGTTGCACCCGGCCACGACGCCATCTCCTCCAGTGCAGACCAACATGTCAGTGGTCAGGACGCTGCACCAGTTAGGCTGTGTACAGCTTGCATGGTTAACGACAGGCACGAGGGCCTGCTGCAGGATGTCGGTGATGGGGCCTCCAGCTGAGGATCACAACAGAATCACAAAAGCTCAGGTAAGAGCCAGGACTAGGGTCGGTTACATTTCAATTCAGGAAGTAAACTGAAATCCACATTTTCTTCAATGCGTTTAAATGAGGTAAATGTGGAATTGGAATTTCAGTTTACTTCCTGAATTGACGGAATTGAAATGGAATTGACCTCTACTCTGAGTTTCTGGACCATAGTGCCCACAGGGTTGGACCAGGAAACATAACCAGGTTTCCACACAGGAAAAGAATAGAGAAAATGAGGAAGAGGTGCAGACACACTGTAGAGACGTCCCCAGCCGTTGACGTAGCAGGGCTCGTTGTGGGGCAGGATGAAGCTAGCCTCAGGAAGACAGGCAGCCATGATGGAGTCAGTGATGGTCACATGGTCTCCAACTTGATCAGGGCAATGTCATTACTGCAAAAGACACACGGTTAAAACCCCCAATGAGCTCACAATACACACATAAAGACGTATAGTCTGACAGTGATCTTCCAAAATTAACGGTAGGTTTAGTAAGTCTGGTAATTTAGTGTGCTAGCTGTGATTGTATTGTTACTGTTGGTGTTTACTGGTGCAGTGACCTTACACCAGTTAGGGGAAGGAATTACTTTACCGGTTGAGGATGGGGGTCCAGCTCTGGTGGATGATGATCTTGGAGGTGCCCATCGGCACAGAGGCCTCCTCAGTCTCTTTCAGGTTGTGCTTGCCCAACTCTACTCTGTAGGTCCTGCTACTGCTGTATGTGTAACCAAGCACAGCTAAGCTACCAACTCTACTCTGTAGGTCCTGCTACTGCTGTATGTGTAACCAAGCACAGCTAAGCTACCAACTCTACTCTGTAGGTCCTGCTACTGCTGTATGTGTAACCAAGCACAGCTAAGCCACAAACATCTACTGACACCAAGTGTTATTGAGGGCTATTACACGTGCAAACAATGTTGTGTTTATGTAAGGTAAGGCCACCTAAGTGTTGTATGGCTTGGGTTGATGTGTTTAGTGCATAATGCAGTGGGCAGCCGTGACAATCCAGTCAGTGTTGATCAGAGTGCCACTAAACACCTGTTTCCATGCACCAATATCATTGTACTGGAGAGAGATCTGGAATCCAGAGGACAGGACGGATAGTTAGCATCTCTGCTGTCAGGTTGAAGTTAGTCTCTTGTGACAGTTAGTTCTGGGTACCAAGATTAAGTTGAAGTGTAAAGTGCAGGGGCTTGATTCCATTTAGAAAATAATGCTCCCATTAATTTCTTGATAACATAAGGTTACTTGCGTAACGCCAATATTATGAGTGAGTGAGCTATCACTGCAGGGCTCCCTCATCAGAGGTGTATGATTGGTTCTTCGAGTTACTTAGAGATTTGGTGAATCGCACAGTGAGATATCGAAACAAATAATTGAAAGAGAACTGATTATAATATAGGAATTGTTATGTTCTGTTAATTACTGATATCCCCTTTAAGGACTGAGCGCCCTTGGTCATACGCAGTGATGCGCCACGTTATTCTTGTATTGCTAACAGGCTACTTCAGTAAATACAGTGCCTTGCGAAAGTATTCGGCCCCCTTGAACTTTTCGACCTTTTGCCACATTTCAGGCTTCAAACATAAAGATATAAAACTGTCATTTTTTTGTGAAGAATCAACAACAAGTGGGACACAATTATGAAGTGGAACGAAATTTATTGGATATTTCAAACCTTTTTAACAAATAAAAAACTGAAAAATTGGCCGTGCAAAATTATTCAGCCCCTTTACTTTCAGTGCAGCAAACTCTCTCCAGAAGTTCAGTGAGGATCTCTGAATGATCCAATGTTGACCTAAATGACTAATGATGATAAATAGAATCCACCTGTGTGTAATCAAGTCTCCGTATAAATGCACCTGCTCTGTGATAGTCTCAGAGGTCCATTTAAAGCTCAGAGAGCATCATGAAGAACAAGGAACACACCAGGCAGGTCCGAGATACTGTTGTGGAGAAGATTAAAGCCGGATTTGGATACAAAAATATTTCCCAAGCTTTAAACATCCCAAGGAGCACTGTGCAAGCGATAATATTGAAATGGAAGGAATATCAGACCACTGCAAATCTACGAAGACCCGGCCGTCCCTCTAAACTTTCAGCTCATACAAGGAGAAGACTGATCAGAGATGCAGCCAAGAGGCCCATGATCACTCTGGATGAACTGCAGAGATCTACAGCTGAGGTGGAAGACTCTGTCCATAGGACAACAATCAGTCGTATACTGCACAAATCTGGCCTTTATGGAAGAGTGTCAAGAAGAAAGCCATTTCTTAAAGATATCCATAAAAAGTGTTGTTTAAAGTTTGCCACTAGCCACCTGGGAGACACACCAAACATTTGGAAGAAGGTGCTCTGGTCAGTTGAAACCAAAATCGAACTTTTTGGCAACAATGCAAAACGTTATGTTTGGCGTAAAAGCAACACAGCTCATCACCCTGAACACAACATCCCCACTGTCAAACATGGTGGTGGCAGCATCATGGTTTGGGCCTGCTTTTCTTCAGCAGGGGCAGGGAAGATGGTTAAAATTGATGGGAAGATGGATGGAGCCAAATAGAGGACCATTCTGGAAGAAAACCTGATGGAGTCTGCAAAAGACCTGAGACTTGGACGGAGATTTGTCTTCCAACAAGACAATGATCCAAAACATAAAGCAAAATCTACAATGGAATGGTTCACAAATAAACATATCCAGGTGTTAGAATGGCCAAGTCAAAGTCCAGACCTGAATCCAATCGAGAATCTGTGGAAAGAACTGAAAACTGCTGTTCACAAACGCTCTCCATCCAACCTCACTGAGCTCGAGCTGTTTTGCAAGGAGGAATGGGCAAAAATGTCAGTCTCTCGATGTGCAAAACTGATAGAGACATACCCCAAGCGACTTACAGCTGTAATCGCAGCAAAAGGTGGCGCTACAAAGTATTAACTTAAGGGGGCTGAATAATTTTGCACGCCCAATTTTTCAGTTTTTTATTTGTTAAAACAGTTTGAAATATCCAATAAATTTCGTTCCACTTCATGATTGTGTCCCACTTGTTGTTGATTCTTCACAAAAAATTACAGTTTTATATCTTTATGTTTGAAGCCTGAAATGTGGCAAAAGGTCGAAAAGTTCAAGGGGGCCGAATACTTTCGCAAGGCACTGTATAAAGCTCAAGTTCACATCCTTGTATTCGGAGTCTTCCTTATTATATCCATAAAGTAATAAGAGATAAAACACTACAGGAATAGAGATTAAACACCTACCAAGCAAGGAGAATAGTTTTTCCCCCCAAGGGTGTTAATACAGTGGGGGGGGGGAAGTATTTGATCCCCTGCTGATTTTGTACGTTTGCCCACTTACAAAGAAATGATCAGTCTATAATTTTAATGGTAGGTTTATATGAACAGTGAGAAACAGAATAACAACAAAAAAATCCAGAAAAACGCATGTCAAAAATGTTATAAAATGATTTCCATTTTAGTGAGGGAAATAAGTATTTGACCCCTCTGCAAAACATGACTTAGTACTTGGTGGCAAAACCCTTGTTGGCAATCACAGAGGTCAGATGTTTCTTGTAGTTGGCCACCAGTTTTGCACACATCTCAGGAGGGATTTTGTCCCACTCCTCTTTGCAGATCTTCTCCAAGTCATTAAGGTTTCGAGGCTGACGTTTGGCAACTCGAACCTTCAGCTCCCTCCACAGATTTTCTATGGGATTAAGGTCTGGAGACTGGCTAGGCCACTCCAGGACCTTAATGTGCTTCTTCTTGAGCTACTCCTTTGTTGCCTTGGCCGTGTGTTTTGGGTCATTGTCATGCTGGAATACCCATCCACAACCCATTTTCAATGCCCTGGCTGAGGGAAGGAGGTTCTCACCCAAGATTTGACAGTACATGGCCCCGTCAAATGATGCGGTGAAGTTGTCCTGTCCCCTTAGCAGAAAAGCATAATGTTTCCACCTCCATGTTTGACGGTGGAGATGGTGTTCTTGGGGTCATAGGCAGCATTCCTCCTCCTCCAAACATGGCGAGTTGAGTTGATGCCAAAGAGCTCCATTTTGGTCTTATCTGACCACAACACTTTCACCAGTTGTCCTCTGAATCATTCAGATGTTCATTGGCAAACTTCAGACGGGCATGTATATGTATTCTTGAGCAGGGGGACCTTGTGGGCGCTGCAGGATTTCAGTCCTTCACGGTGTAGTGTGTTACCAATTGTTTTCTTGGTGACTATGGTCCCAGCTGCCTTGAGATCATTGACAAGATCCTCCCGTGTAGTTCTGGGCTGATTCCTCACCATTCTCATGATCATTGCAACCCCACGAGGTGAGATCTTGCATGGAGCCCCAGGCCGAGGGATATTGACAGTTCTTTTGTGTTTCTTCCATTTGCGAATAATCGCACCAAATGTTGTCACCTTCTCACCAAGCTGCTTGGCGATGGTCTTGTAGCCCATTCCAGCCTTGTGTAGGTCTACAATCTTGTCCCTGACATCCTTGGAAAGCTCTTTGGTCTTGGCCATGGTGGAGAGTTTGGAATCTGATTGATTGATTGCTTCTGTGGGCATGTGTCTTTTTTACAGGTAACAAACTGAGATTAGGAAGCACTCCCTTTAAGAGTGTGCTCCTAATCTCAGCTCGTTACCTGTATAAAAGACACCTGGGAGCCAGAAATCTTTCTGATTGAGAGGGGGTCAAATACTTATTTCCCTCATTTAAAATGCAAATCAATTTATAACATTTTTTCCATGTGTTTTTCTGGATATTTTTGTTGTTATTCTGTCTCTCACTGTTCAAATAAACCTACCATTAAAATTATAGACTGATAATTTCTTTATCAGTGGGCAAACATACAAAATCAGCAGGGGATCAAATACTTTTTTCCCCCACTGTACATATGTAGCTGAGTTGAAGAAACTGTATGAGCATTGCCAGTTTGGAGACATTAAGGGATAGATTTGTTTGTGGACTGAAACATGAACACATTCAAAAACGTTTGCTCACAGAGACAGATCTCACTGTAGCTTTGGAAATCCTTACCAAAGATGTAATTGAGTTGCAAAATAAATACTGACCTCCTTTCAAAACGTTCCTGCACAAATGTTCACGCAGCCGACAGCGTCCCCTGTGGCTGAAAAAATGCAACAGGGGTGCCAGAGATGGCCACAAGGCAGAGGACTTCCGTTTCAGAAACGAAATCTGTCCAAAATGCAATAGAAGAGACACATTAAAAGACCATGTAGAGCAAAATATAGTCACAACAGGGAAACTGAGAAAATGAAATGGTCTGTGCACTAGCAGAGTGGCAGGGATTCAGATGAACAATTCATGGTACAATGGAGTTAAACACACTGACTTCTCCCAGCAGTAGCATAATATGGGTGACACCAGAAATTGAAGGCATACCATTCAAAATGCAGTGTCTATAATTTCCATGACTGTCTACAATGAGCACATCAAGGCTATCAAGCTGAAGAAATCAAATGTGTTGCTGAAGACATACTCAGAAGAGAGATTGAGATCAATGGGGGCGTTGCAGGTCAGAGTGAGTTATGGGGAGCGAACACAGCAGTTGCAGCTGTATGTGGTGCCTGGAACTGGTCCCTCATTATTTGGCAGTGAATGGCTGTTCAAAATAAAGCTGAACTGGTGTGACTTAAATGCTTCAGACGTCCCAGCTTAAAGAGAAAGGCACAGACCAAACACTGGAACATTTGCTGAAGAATTACAGCACCGTTTTTGGTGATCAGATGGGAACACTAAAAGGCTTAACAGCCAAACTAATACTGAGAGATGATGCAACCCCAAAATTCTGCAAAGCCACATCTGTTCCATAGTCCTTGAGACCAAAGGTGGAAGCGGAAATCTATTGCTTGCAGGATACAGGGATCCTGACGAAAGTGGACAGAAGTGAATGTGCCACACCCATTGCTCCCATTGTAAAGAAAGACGGTCTGTTTGAAAGTGTGGGGACTTCAAGGTCCCTGTGAATTCAACGGTGGATGTGGAACAATACCCCCTGCCCCGTCTGGATGACATCTTTGCTGCACTAGCTGGTGGGAAACACTTCAGTAAAATCAACTGAAACAGGCTTACCTGCAGCTACTGGTTGAAGCACCCGAGTGGCGCAGCGGTCTAAGGCACTGCATCTCAGTGCTAGAGGTGTCACTACAGACACCCTGGTTAGAATCCAGGCTGTATCACAACCGGCCGTGATTGGGAGTCCCATAGGGCGGCGCACAATTGGCCCAGCGTCATCCTGGTTTTTGCCGGTGTAGTCCTTGATTGTAAATAAGAATTTGTTCTTAACTGACTTGCCTAGTTAAATAAGCGTTACTTTTTTTATCATTTAAAAAGAGAGCTCCAAACCATACCTGACGTTAAACACACACAAAGGTTTATACAGGTATAACCCCCAGCCATTTGGCAACGAACCATTGACCAGATCTGGCAAGGAATCCCAGGAACCCAGTGTATCCTGGATGACATGATCATAACAGGGCACACAGACAAAGAGCACCTGGCTAACCTGGAAGAGGTCCTGAGAAGACTGAAATAGTACAGACTACACTCAAACTTACAGAAGTGTAAGTTCTTCAAAGACAAGATGATCTTCTATGGATGCGAAATTGATGCAGTGGTTCAGGCACCACGACCGTAAAAAATGTGACAAGTGAGATCTTTCACTGGACTGATCAATTACTACAAAAGATTCCTCCCAAACCTTTCAGCAGTACAACCTCTCAACCAGCTCCTAGAAAAGAAAAGGAAATGGCAGTGGACAGCATAGTGTGAAAATGTGTTTCTTGAGGCAAAGCAGCTCCTCACATCAGAGCAGGTCCTGGTGCATTACGACCCCGTACTGCCAGTGAAGTGTTCTTTCACACACACTGAAAGATGTGTCAGATAGCCCAGTGGCCTTTGCGTCACAAACTTTGAATGATGCAGAGAAGAACTACTCACAAATCGACAAAGAAGCACTGGTGCTTGTGTGGCGCATCAAGAAATTCCACACATACCTGTATGTTGAGCGTTTCTTGCTGGTTATGAATCACCAGCTGTTGCTTTCCATTTTCAGTTCAAAGAAAGGTGTTTCCGGCCATAACAGCAGCCGGGTTACAGCTTTTTACGCCTTGATCCTTGCCATGTATGTATGACATCGAGTTTAAGCCGACGTCCCTCCACACAAATGCAGATGGATTATCCAGACTGCCCTTTACAAGAGAAAAACATAGGAGAATAGATCCAGTGGACATTTTCCATACCTTTTCAGCTCAAGGCACTACCTGTCAAGAACAGTTATCAAATCTGAGACAAGGAAAGATGTGACATTGTCAAAAGCATACACCTACACCATGTCAGGATGGTCAGCTAAGGGCAGCAAGGAGCTGCACCTTATTTCCAGTGGAGAAACTAAATTACAACACACCAAGGATGTTTGATGTGGGGAATGACAGTCTTGATACCCCAGAAATGCCAACATCAGGTTTTGCAGCAACTACATGAAGGGCATGTTCGAATTGTAAAATAGAAGCTGCTCGCGAGGAGCCACTTCTGATGGCCCAGTCTGGATCAACAGATAGAAAATATTGGCAAAGAACTGTAACGGATGTTTGGAAACCCTTCACATGCCTGCTCCTGCCCCAGTCCACCCTTGGAAATGGCCCACAGAGCCAATCGCAGAGAATTCATGTGGACTACGCCGGCCCCTTTGAAAAGCACATGTTCATAGTTAATGCCCATTCCAAATGGCCAGAGATGTTTTGCGTTGACTCCTCCACCTCAGCGCAGACTATAGAGTGCCTCAGAACAAAGTTTGCACACTTCGGATTGCCTCTGCAACTGTAAGCTACAACGAGCAAGCTTTTGTAAGTGACGAGTTTACACGATTCATGTCAGTAACATTCAACCTCAGCTCTGTTTCACCCTTCCACCAATGGGCTGGCAGAACAGTTTGTGCAAACCCTAAAGCAAGGACTATGCACAGCAAAATGAGACAAAGGGACTTTGTAAACAAAACTGACCAAGTTCCTGGACTTGTACTGAAATACCCCACATGCCACGACAAATGAAAGCCCAGCAGAACTGAATGTTCGGACGGCCTCTCCACACATGGCTGGACATCGTGAAGCCAAACAGGTGCAATGAAGTGCTGAACAAAGATGCTCTCCGGCGGCTGTGAGCCCAATCTCTAAACAGGATAGGGAGTGATGGTGCGAGACTACAGAATAATTTGGGGGGTGCTTATGTTTGTCCTTTTACACACAAGTGTGTAATGGAAATGTGTTTATTGCATATCCCAACTCCCCCTGAGACACCCGTAGAGAGTGGGGTCACAGCCAGGGTCACCATTGTACAGCAACCCTGGAGTAATTCAAAGGCACAGCAACATATTTTTTACCTTGTCGGCTCCGGTATTCAAACCAGCGACCTTTTGGTTTCTGGCCCAACGCTCTAACCTCGAGGCTATCTGCCGCTCCTGAAGAGGAGGGAAATATACAAGCGGGACCGTACACACACAAATGGAACAAAGAACTTACCAGGTTCAAGTGAGCCCAAACATGATGTGGCGGCGTCACATTAACCAACTGCATTCCAAAGGAAACAGGACAACAACTGAGAGAGAACAGGCACAGAGAACTCCTGGAAGTGGCACAGCTGGAGAGGGCAGTGGGGTGGTACAGGGACCCCAGTGATGTACTGGGCCGTTTGCACTACCATCTGTAGTGCCTTGTGGTCAGAGGCCAAGCAGTTGCCATACCAGGCAGTGATGCAACCAGTTAGGATGTGTTGTGACCTACCCTCACCACCTGGGGGGCGGCCCGTCAGGAAGTCCAGGATCCAGTTGCAGATGGAGGTGCTTATTCCCACGGTCCTTAGCTTATCGATGAGCTTTGAGGGCACTATGGTGTTGAACGCTGAGCTGTAGTCAATGAATAGCATTCTCACGTAGGTGTTCCTTTTGTCCAGGTGGGAAAGGGCAGTGTGGAGTGCAATAGAGATTGCATCACCTGTGGATCTGTTGGGGCAGTATGCAAATTGGAGTGGGTCTAGGGTTTCTGGGATAATGGTGTTGATGTGAACCATGACCAGCCTTTCGAAGCACTTCATGGCTACAGATGTGAGTGCTACAGGCCGGTAGTCATTTAGGCAGGTTACCTTAGTGTTCTTGGGCACAGGCACTATGATGGTCTGCTTAAAATATGTTGGTATTACAGACTCGGACAGGGAGAGGTTGAAAATGTCAGTGAAGACACTTGCCAGTTGGTCAGCGCATGCTCACAGTACATGTCCTGGTAATCCGTCTGACCCTGCAGCCTTGTGAATGTTGACCTGTTTAAAGGTCTTACTCACATCGGCTGCGGAGAGCGTGATCACACAGTCTTCCAGAACAACTGGTGTTCTCATGCATGTTTCAGTGTTATAAGCCTCGAAGTGAGCATAGAAGTAATTTAGCTCGTCTGGTAGGCTTGTGTCACTGGGCAGCTCTCGGCTGTGCTTCCCTTTGTAGTCTGTAATGGTTTGCAAGCCCTTCCACATCCGTTAAAGTTCAAATCAAAGAAGAATACAAGTTTTGTGAAATGTGTTGGTTTATGGTTTGGTAAAAGTGAACTCTGATTGATTGTACAAGGGAGAAAATGTTTTGTTAATTACTGATGTCCACTTTAAGTAG
Source organism: Salmo salar (assembly GCF_965601325.2). Lineage (NCBI taxonomy): Eukaryota > Metazoa > Chordata > Actinopteri > Salmoniformes > Salmonidae > Salmo > Salmo salar. The sequence continues at coordinate 77,583,143 of NC_138305.1, read as the reverse complement.
CGAGCGCCCTTGGTCATGCGTAGTGTTGCGCCATGTTATTATTGTATTGCTAACTAGCTACTTCAGTAAATGTATAACTCAAGTTCACATCATTGTATTTGGAGTCTTCCTTATTATATCCATAAAGTAATAAGAGATTAAACACTACAGGAATAGAGATTAAACACCTACCAAGCAAGGGGAAGAGTTTATTGTTTTTAATTCCTCAACTGGATGAGGTAAGGATGTCAGCTTTCTGAATCGAATCTAGTCTTGGTTTCACCTGCTAGGGCCAGCTGTTGTGTCTGGTGTCCTTTCCCGCCACAACTCGTGTCACCACCAGAGGAAATGTGGCAAGGCCGTACCCGTAGGCTGTGGAACAGTAAATACAAAGAGAGTGGAGGTAATGTTCTTATAAACAGAAGGTACAGGTATTTTGAATGCATGGGGTGGTCTGATAAGGCAGCCAAATACAAAATTCACCCAATTACAAGATACAGGTACTTTCACATTGTAAGAAGTAAAGCCTATCATTAATGGCTATAATACAGAAGTGGATTCACTGTGGCGTTTCAGTCCACCTCAAGGACAGGGTGTAGCATAACAATTGTGTCTAAAGTTCGAGAATTACAACTACTATTGTGGATTTAAGGATACATGATGTATTATCCAGTAAAATATATTTGCTAAATGCCACACTTGAAATTGGGAGTTGGTCTCACTATTACTTCTGACATATTCTGACATTTTAGTTCACTTTAAGGCATGCATCTGTATTGGGTAGGATTTGTTCAAAACTACTGTAACATTTGGTACATTTGTCAGAAGTTTACATACACTTAGGTTGGAGTCATTAAAACTCGTTTTTCAACCACTCCACAAATGTCTTGTTAACAAACAATAGTTTTGGCAAGTCGGATAGGATATCTACTTTGTGAATGACATAAGTCCGTTTTCCAACAATTGTTTACAGACAGATTGTTTCACTTATAATTCATTATCACAATTCCAGTGGGTCAGAAGTTTACATACAGTAAGTTGACTGTGCCTTTAAACAGCTTGGGAAATTCCAGAAAATTATGTCAAGACTTTAGAAGCTTCTGATAGGCTAATTGACATCATTTGAGTCAATTGGAGGTGTACCTGTGGATGTATTTCAAGGCCTACCTTCAAACTCAGTGCCTCTTTGCTTGACATCATGGGGAAATCAAAAGAAATCAGCCAAGACCTCAGAAAACAAATTGTAGACCTCCACAAGTCTGGTTCATCCTTGGGAGCAATTTCCAAAATGCCTGGAGGTACCACGTTCATCTGTACAAACAATAGTATGCAAGTATAAACACCATGGGACCACGCAGCCGTCATACCGTTCAGGAAGGAGACGCGTTCTGTCTCCTAGAGATGAACGTACTTTGGTGCGAAAAGTGTAAATCAATCCCAGAACAACAGCAAAGGACCTTGTGAAGATGCTGGAGGAAGCAGGTACAAAAGTATCTATATCCACAGTAAAACAAGACCTATATCGACATAACCTGAAAGGCCGCTCAGTAAGGAAGAAGCCACTGCTCCAAAACTGCCATTAAAAAGCCAGACTACGGTTTGCAACTGCACATGGGGACAAAGATCGTACTTTTTGGAGAAATGTCCTCTGGTCTGATGAAACAAAAATAGAACTGTTTGGCCATAATGACAATCTTTATGTTTGGAGGAAAAAGGGGGAGGCTTGCAAGCTGAAGAACACCATCCCAACCGTGAAGCACGGGGGTGGCAGCATCATGTTGTGGGGGTGCTTTGCTGCAGGAGGGACTGGTGCACTTCACATAATAGATGGCATCATGAGGAAGGAAATTTATGAGGATATATTGAAGCAACATCTCAAGACATCAGTCATAAAGTTAAAGCTTGGTCGCAAATGGGTTTTCCAAATGAACAATGACCCCAAGCATACTTCCAAAGTTGTGGCAAAATGGCTTAAGGACAACAAAGTCAAGGTATTGGAGTGGCCATCACAAAGCCCTGACCTCAATCCCATAGAAGATTTGTGGGCAGAACTGAAAAAGCATGTGTGTGCAAGGAGGCCTACAAACCTGACTCAGTTACACCAGCTCTGTCAGGAGGAATGGGCCAAAATTCACGCAACTTATTGTGGGAGGCTTGTGGAAGGCTACCTGAAATGTTTGACCCAAGTTAAACAATTTAAAGGCAATGCTACCAAATAGTAATTGAGTGTATGTAAACTTCTGACCCACTGGGAATGTGATGAAAAATAAAAGCTGAAATAAATCATTCTCTCACTATTATTCTGACATTTCACATCCTTAAAATAAAGTGGTGATCCAGCTGACCTAAAAGAGGGAATGTTTACTTAGATTAAATGTCAGGAATTGTGAAAAACTGGGGTTAAATGTATTTGGCTAAGGTGTCCATAAACTTCTGACTTCAACTGTGTTATTTATTCAGTTGAATGTAGTTGATCCATATTCCACTTGTTTTGTATTGCATGTAAAACAGAAATGTAAAACAATCATTAGCACTAGCAACTAGGTCTGCAAGAATGACAAACTTCATCATGCCTGTATCTTCCCTCCTTGTATTCACATCAAGGCTGTATTTATACTGTACTGTTTGTTCGGTGCATCACCCAGAGTTAACCAGTTGGGAAACTCAACAAGCCAATTTGGGAAACCACATTCAACCTTAATTTAACTAGGCAAGTCAGTTAAGAACAAATTCTTATTTACAGTGACGGCCTACCGGGGAATAGTCTACGGGTATGGCCTTGCCACCTTTCCTATGGTGGTGACACGAGTTGTGGAGGGAAAGGACACCAGACACAACAGCTGGCCACATATGTAAGGGGCAAGGGACACAACATGTTTTCAGTGACAGAACTTTCCCATTGCTACTCAAAGCAGAATCTTTCACAATTCTTTACATGTAATTAAAAAACAGCACACAAGGCAACCTAAAGATGACTATGAATAAAAACTATAGCTCCTTATAACATAAACTACGGATAATAGGATTTGATAACTTTTCTTCTTGAATACACAGTCTTATACTAACTTGTTGCTCAGTTATTCATATAGGCAGATATTGCTCCTCCCCCTGTTATGGTCTCTTGTTATAGGCTACAGGGCGATAACAGTCATTCCTTTCAAAGAAAATAGTTTAGCTTCTATTGTATCAAGATGTTTCTTAGCCATTATTGCTCATTGGTAAAAATCTGCATCAGCTGATCAAAAATGTGTTTATGTTTGAGTGTTGTGATTCAGGTTAATTCTTTAAAAGTTGTGGCTCAGTATCAAGTGTGGTAGTACTTATTATTCTGTAACTTCCCAATGTATGACATTTGAGCATTGTTTACTAAATCAAGCAACAGCACAGTTCTTATTTTCAATGTTTTATTTACGAGCAAACCTTCCACATGGTGACAGTGGATTCCCAAAAAGTAGCTCTGTTGCCTTAGTTGCTCATCATGGCCTGTGGAAAATATGAGAAGGAAAAACATTAGATATGCCCTCATCATGATTCATGTGTACTGTACAACATCTGTAGTTATACTGTAGATACTGTAAAACAAAGATTAAAAGTCTCTTAATTGTTATGTCATGCAGCTTGACTTGAAATATCAACAAAATTGTCAAATTCTCTTTCTCTCTCCAAATATTTTACAGCAACATTTTTACCATGGCACCTTTTACATCTAAATCATTGTGGACAAAAATGTGGTTGTCGACTAAAAGTTTGGTTATGTAATAACAGCTCTAGTCAAAGTGTCCCAATGTGTAGCTGAATGCACTTACAGTGTTGATCCAGTCCATGTAGGAGCTGACTTGGGTGAAGACAGTAGGCTTCTTGCGGAAGTTGCAGCTCAGCCCAGAGCCAAAGCTAACAATACCGTGGACCTCCCAGGCTCCATCAGCATTTTGGCAGTTCAGGGGGCCACCGGAGTCACCCTGTGTCAAAGGACAAAACCAGAAATTATAAAGTTCAGTACAGCTCTATCTTCCGCTATACTAGGGGTCTGAAAAATGTGGCCCTAAGGCCATTTATGGCCCTCTCTTTATGTTGGATGGCCCAGTGTCACTTTTAAACACTTATTATTGTGATTTCTGCAATTATGTGCTAGTGCCTTGCATAATCACATAGTTATGAGGCACTGTTGGAAAGGTCCGCTATAGAACTTACGTTGCATCCGGACACAATGCCATCTCCTCCAGCACACACCATGGTGTCCTTCACCTGGAAGCCCCACCAGTCATTCTGGGAGCAGGTGGCGTGGTCAACGACAGGCAAGAGGGCCTGCTGCAGAATGTCAGGGAGGGCACCTCCGGCTGTTAAGGAGAGGGAAACACGACACAACATGTTACCTCAGGTAAAGATATTCTCTTTAAAGTCTGACTCTTTAAGTAGAGAGAATTAGAGCACTCGTCACCCAGACGTCACCCAGATTTATGAAATTATGTTTTACAACCCAATGTCTGTCTTCATCAAACACTTAATTTGAAGTTTGCATTTTAATTAGCATGATGAGAGGATGGTGCAAGAGGTGCAGTTACTCACTGACGGTGCGTCCCCAGCCAGTGACATAGCAGGACTCATTGTTGGGCAGGATGAAGCCAGCCTCGGGAAGACAGGCAGCCATGATGGAGTCAGTGAAGGTGACGGGAGTCTCCAGTTTGATAAGGGCAATGTCATTACTGCAGAAGACACACAGACACCAGTCAACAATTTTAGAATAAGGCTGTAATGTAACAAAATCTGGAGCAAGTCAAGGGGTCTGAATACTTTCCAAATGCACTGTATGTAGACTTCTAATTAGCAGTTAGCATAAGTATGCTAACTGAAAAGTTCAATCAGTTATTAAGGTTGTGGTGTATGTTTTTGCACTGTATTACAAATCAAAATTGTGAAATGTAATCCCGACCGTCCTACATAAGATAGTTCATTCTTTTGGAATGCTATCTATTCAGTCATAGACTACCATTTTTGCTATGTTACTCTTCTTCACCATCCTTGTGTCTAATTAAGCTGTACCACTGTAAAGCAAAGTTAGCATTGGTTCTACCGGATGAAGAGGGGGTTCCATTTCTCGTGGACGAGGATCTTGGCAACACCAACAGCCAGAGAACCCTCCTCAGTCTCAGCCAGGTTGTGCTTTCCCAGGTTCACTCTGTAGGTCCTGCTACTGCTCAAGAATAACAGAGGAGAACAGATACAGAACACAGTATGAGGGAGTGACACTGAATATCCAATTCACCAAATTCAAATAATCTGTCAAACTTTGATTCTCTAGCATGCTCTTGTTATCTGTTGAAAAGACTAAAAATATATATATTCAATTGAAGCATTACTGCCCCTGAGCAAGGCAGTTAACCCACTGTTCCCCGGGCACCTATGACGTGGATGTCGATTAAGGCAGCCCCCTGCACCTTACTGAATCAGAGGGGTTGGGTTCAATGCGGAAGACACATTTCAGCTGAGTGCATGCAGTTGTACAACTTACTAGGTATCCCCCTTTCCCTTTTTCTTCCTTTAACATTATTATTGTAGGTTGAATTTCAGAACTGTGGCCCATTTTATGTTTCCTGCTCATCATGACTGTCCCCAAGTGCCCCCTCTCTTAAACATTATTATTCTAGTGTCCTCTCACCTGATGCAGTGAGCAGCGGTGAGGACCCACTCGCTTGAAATCAGAGTTCCACCACAGGTGTGTCTCCACTCGCCATCCCTGTCGTACTGGAGAGAGATCTGAAACACACAAGAAAGTAGAGAATAATTAGTATTTCTCAATTTTGAAGCCCCCTACACTTTAAGGTTTAATTGTGGTAAAATCTCAATCTCACTGATATGACAATTCAGAATAAATGATTGCAGAAGATATAACATGGTTGTGATATATGTTTGATAACAACTGTTTGACTGACAAGCAATGATTAGTATTGATGCATTGCTGTTAAGATTGTTTAAATCTGCCCAATTCAAATCAACGCCTAGCCTCTTCCCCCTATGTCCTTTAAGCAGATCTGAGAGGACTGGACAGCTTTGTCACAGTCACTATGTATGTTCTGCATTGACTTAACATAAAGTACCTGCCAGGGCCAGCTGTTGGGCCTGACGTCCTCCCCTCCCACCACTCGTGTCACCACAGGAGGGAAAGTGGGCATGCCACACCCGTAGACTGTTGGACACAAACACACTCCAAACTCTCATATATAACATCAGTCTACTGGCGTTAGCTAGCATACATTACTATAGTATCAATACACTGTTGAGTCACATTTTGAGCTTAAATCACTTTGATTATGTTTGAAATGAATAATTGTTTTAATGAATACACTATCCACATTTGTGTATTTCATTTGCAATGCCACTTTCTAAAAGCCTTTCAATAGGTTTAGCAATGTAGCATTCTGTCAATATTCTAACTGAAGATGGAATAGAAATAGGCTACTGTATAGTGTTCTGTTCTTATTAGTAAAACAAATAAGTAGAATCCTTACCAGCAGCAACCAGACAAGCAAGGACTACAAACTTCATCATGTTTTTATCTTCAAAATGTGTCTTCACACCAGGGATGCCTTTATACTGTAGGCTACTGTATATGACGTTTGACACGTAAGACAATAATTCAACAGGTTCTGGGAACTGTTTCATCAGTCAGCCCACTCTGAAAACCAAGCTGGGGGTGAAGCTAAGGACAGCTAGCCCAGCCACTGATAAAATTGCCCACCCCCCTTTTTTCCACTCCCCTTGAAGTATAATATTAACACAAAAGGACTTGGATTGAACATATGTGTAGTGGCAAGCTTTTCTCACAGCTTCTCAAAGCAGCATGTTTCATGCAGTGTAGATTACCAATGCATGATTACCTAGATAAAATGAAGTACGGTACCGCACAATCTAAAAAAAATATATGGATTTTAGTGTGATGGTAATATGTCATCGAATCGTATTGCATGCTAATGTGAGGATGTTGTTTACTTTATTCCCGGACTACGCCTTTAAAGAGTTGAAACTTGATTGAAAAGCTATGTTACGGTCCAAAACTTCTGAAAGCCCTTTCCAATGACCAATAGCCTTTTATAAACATTTCACTTGACATTTTAGTTTCAGATGCAGATTCCGAGGTACTGCTTCTGACTTAGTTCATATGTTTTACCTCTTTGTCCACTCTTTTAATGGTCAAGATACAAAGATATAGTTCATGATAGTAATTAATAATGTTGGTTAATATTTGTTTCAACAAATCTGTTTTAGTAGACAACTGTTCCTTAGGAGTCAATTTAGGCAACCGGAGTTATTCCATGACAGCTGTGGATTTCACAGAACCTGGGTAACACAGTTGAGAAGAAGGTTATCTGCAAGGTTGATTTAAAAAAAAAAAGTTTTCCTAACTGCTTCCAGGCAGGTTGTTATGCAACATGTCCAAGGGGTTTTTCTATATCACTCCAGCGATACACTGAGTGAATCCAGGTTAAAGCTATGATCCCTTATTGATATCACTTAAAAAGCCGCAAAGGCCAAATAGTTCTCTGTGGAGTAATAGAATGTGTGTTGAACCTATGTTTAGCAAAGCCTTTTGCTTTAAAACTACATTCATGGGCATGGAAGAATTGGAAGGTTGTTGGATACTGGACTAAAATAGTGTCATTTGTCTTACAGTCAAGAATAGTAGAAAAGGTTCAACCAAGAATGCCATGTGAAATGGTTCAACACATTCTAATGAAAAATACTTGAAGACTAGATGTTGCCCATCACTACTTAATTCACCAAAACATGTCCACATATCTAATAATAACAAAACAGCTGTACATTATACGTTGAGTATACAAAATATTAGGAACACCTGCTCTTTCCATGACATAGACTGACCAGGTGAATCCAGGTGAAAGCTATGATCCCTTATTGATGTCACTTGCTAAATCCATTTCAATCAGTGTAGATGAAGGGGAGGAGACAGGTTAAAGAAGGATTTCTACGCCTTGAGACAATTGAGACATGGGTTGTGCATGTATGCCATTCAAAGGGTGAATTGCCTTTGAACAGGGTATGGCACAGTAGTATGTTTTTCACACTCAACAGTTTCCCGTGTGTATCAAGAGCAGTCCATCACCCAATGGACATCCAGACAACTTAACTATGGAAAGGTTCTTCTCATTAATCAGAGACATGCTTATGGTATGGGTGTAGGCCTATGCTATGGGTATGCTGGTTCATTTAAAAATGTTTCAAGACATAAAGGAAAGAGCGGCAGCATTCTTATCTTAGAATTTTATTTATGAGCAAATGTCCATATAGAAACATTGGTGTCCCAATAGGTAGCTGTGTTGCATTAGTTGTTGGCCAAGATCCGTGGGAAATAAAGGACTCTTCCCTTCAGCGTGATAGATGTGATTTTCATCTCTAAATCATGGTGAACTCGAGGTAGCATTCGGCCATAGTTCTAGTAACAGACTCCATCACCTCCCTGATTACCTTCCCTATATATGTCACTCCCTTTGGTTCCTTCCCCAGGCGTCATTGTTTCTGTTCTGTGCGTTCTTGTTTTGTTTTATATTGCGCTTATTTATTAAAACACTCACTCCCTGAACTTGCTTCCCGACTCTCAGCACACATCATTACACACTGACCGTGTTGATCCAGTCAATGTAGGCACTGACTTGGGTTAAGACTGAGGGCCTCTTGCGGTTGTAGCTGCAGTAACCACCTAAATCGAAAAAGCTCAGCACAGTGTGGATCTCCCAGTTCCATCAGCAGTCTGACGGTTCAGGGGGGCACCATGGTCACCCTGGGTCACAACAAAACCAGATCAACAAACAACTTCAACACCACTTTATCTCATGGCGCTAGCAATGCCAAAGGTCATGGGTTTGATTCCTGCTGGGGCCACCAATACGTATATGTATGCATTCACTGTTGCTTTGGATAAATGTGTCTGCTAAACGACATATTATTGCATTAAATCTCTAGACCAGTATCACTTTTTTTGGCGTTGCCTTAGTTTTTTCAGAACAAAGGCATATGATAACGAGTTGATAATGCTAGACACTCTGATAAATAGATGAATGGGTCCCACCGTGATGAAATGTACATGTTATTAATAATTAAAACAATGTTGGTTAAAAGCCAATGAAATTTGTGCCATTTTCCATGATCATATACAGTAAGAGGACCTCAGAGGTACTAACATGTCAGGAATGGAGGTTGTTCGGAATACTGAAATGCCCGTAACTTTGAAATTCATTGAAAAATCACAAACCGTTATAGAAAATATTGATTGCATATGTACATGTGTTTTCTAATAATTTAAGAACATACTGTAAATATCTGTTTCCCCAAATTGCACCTTTAAAGTACTAGTATGTTTCATACATTTTAGTATGCCATTGCATAGTGACCTGACTAAATGAATAAGGTCTATAGTCTATATTAGTATTTTTTTTGCATTCATTATTATAGTGTTATATTAGTACTATGTTTTATTTCATGGTCGATGACTAAACTACACACTACTTTCTTTGCGAAAAGAAAATAGAATATGGGTGAAGTACGCAAGAATTTCCTTTCTTTTTCATCAGACCTGCCTAAATCTCACTTCAAACACTTTTTGTCTGCGTAATTCTCACTTTCTGTGTTTAATAGGCTAAATCACACTTTCTGTTAACGTCTGACTCCAGAGTGATCTGTTCTTGCTGTTAACTTCTGACCCCAGAGTGATCTGTCGTCTGTGACATTTCAGATTTAGATATATGTTTTCATGAAGTAGTTTGGAAGTAGAGAACTTTTTTCTCTCTAAGTAGCTTTATTTTTCTTAAGGGTAGATTTAGTGTAGCTTAACTTCTTCCAGTATGAAGTAATTGGTAGCTTGGTAAACTATATTTTCAGAGTAGCTTTTCCAACACTGAATTTCACAGAACCTGGGTAACACAGTTGAGAAGTAAAACATCCAAAATCACATTATCTGCAAGGTTGATTTTTTTTCCAGGTTTTACTGGCTGGTTTTAGACACCTTGTTGTGCAACATGTCTCTGACAGTTTTTTTCTACTACTCTTCAGCTATATAAGGGAGCAGGTTCAGCTGACATTCACTGAAACTGTCATCATGAAGTTTGTGGTCTTGGCTTTGTTTGTTGCTGGTGGTAAGTTATCCTGACCAGATTTTAGATTTTGCTGAACATTTGACAATATGTTGGTCCCTCGCCTTATCTTACTTTCAGTGAACACATAATTCCACCTTGTATGCCATCTTAAATGACCACCTATTTGTTTTCATTTAGAAATTCTCTCAGATTTAAGTTGAAATATATTGGGTATCAGGTATCATGTACATGAAATACAGAAGTTACGAGTTCACATTTTGGTAGAAATGTGCAATTTCAAAATAAACCTTAGACATGCAATATGGACAACATGATGTTCTGGGAAGAGTAAGTCAGTGATGCAAATTGTAATTGCATAGTGTTTGTGTTTCTCGTTATTTCTCAGCCTACGGATGTGGGCTGCCCACCTTCCCCCCTATCATCACCAGGGTGGTCGGAGGAGAGGATGTCCGTGAGAACAGCTGGCCCTGGCAGGTAGGTTCCACTTGACATGTTTTCATGTATTATCACTCCTTCTCTATTAACAAGCCCTTCTCTAATAACAAGCCCTTCTCTATTAACAAGCCCTGGGTGTCCTAAAGTTGTAGTAAAGTAGTATTTTTCTTCAAATTGACTTTACCAAATCTTATTTGAATTGTGTTGAATTTAAATACATTGGTGTTTGTTTCTTTGTTCTCTCCAGGTGTCTCTTCAGTACCAATCTGGTAGCAGCTTCCACCACACCTGTGGCGCCACTCTGATCTCCAGCCAGTGGGTCATGACCGCTGCTCACTGCATCAGGTATAACAAACGGGTCCGAGATTGTCATCCAATGAGATTTTTATTTTATTAAATTTCCTCCATTATCTAAAAGGCACCAGCTGCCACTGCTTCACTTACTGTATCATCTATGGATTTTAACATTTTGTTAGTGTTATGACCTGACCTTTTGTGTGTGGGTTCTCTTGTGGCCTTATAGCAGCCGCAACACCTACAGGGTGTACCTGGGCAAGCACAACCTGAAGAACAACAACGAGGAGGGTTCCATGGCTCTTACTCCCGCCAAGATCATCGTCCATGAGAACTGGGATTCCTACAGAATCCGGTGGGGTTTTCACTTTTTTCTACCCCAATGATATCTATCCTTGTAGGCTCCATGTCTGTTTACATTCAAATACTTCTATGTTTGAACTATTTTCTGTTAGATAATTTATGTATGAATGATCCATTTTCATAGCTATGCGTTGGCCAAAGTTTTTTGTACTGATGGGATGCATGATGTGATCTAACTGAAAATTGGAGATAGTAAAGTAGTGCTGCATTTTCCTCAGTGAATGAGATTAGTAATATTTCCTAAACTTTGTGACATCTGCTGATGTAAAAAGGGCTTTATTAATGCATTTGTTTGATTCATGACTGTGTGCTTATCTGTAATACAGTCGCTCATCATGTCTTCTGCAGTAACGACATTGCCCTGATCAAGCTTCAGAGCCCTGTCACCTTCTCTGACTCTATCATGGCTGCCTGTCTGCCCGACTCCGGCATCGTCCTGCCCCACAATGCTCCCTGCTACGTCACTGGCTGGGGACGCCTCTGGAGTAGGTCATGTTGACCATGAATCAGTTTCCCTTGCACTTTTCTCTCATATCAATGCATATTATTTCATCTTTTCATCCTCATTTGCTGGTGATATGAATGCCCACAAACTCAGACGTACTACTAATAACTTTATATAAACAAATGTAATGATGATGAACCAATTGCTAATTATTATGGTAGTTATTTTGAGTATAGTTAAAATATAGTTATTTTGAATATATAGTGTTTGTTGAGCATTCAACATATCCTTCAAGATACTATTGACATTTCATGAGAATCAATAGAGGCACTAATTGGATTGTTGAATTTGTTAATCTCTTCAGCCGGAGGCCCCATCGCTGACGTACTGCAGCAGGCCCTCCTGCCCGTGGTCAGCCATGCCAACTGCACCAAGCCCGACTGGTGGGGCAGCCTTGTTACCAGCAGCATGGTCTGTGCTGGTGGTAATGGAGACCTTGCTAGCTGCAACGTGAGTCATGCTACTACAGCTTGTTGATGTTTTGTCATTTCACTATCATGGAGTGATGAACAGACCTAGAGCTAAGAAATGCCACTTGAGGAAAAAGAATGATACTTTTTGAAAGGAATTATTTCGGAATATCTGATGTACAGTACCAGTCAAAGGTTTGGACACACCTACTCATTGAAGGATTTTTCTTTATTTTTACTATTTTCTACATTGTAGAATAATAGTGAAGACATCAAAACTATGAAATAACACATATGGAATCATGTAGTAACCAAAAAAGTGTTAAACAAATTCTTCAACAAATTCAAAGTATCCACCCTTTGACTTGATTACAGCTTTGGCAACTCTTGGCATTCTTTAAACCAGCTTCATGAGGTAGTCACCTGGAATGCATTTCAATTAACAGGTGTACCTTCTTAAAAGTTAATTTGTAGAATTTATTTCGTTCTTAATGCGTTTGAAACAATCAGTTGTGTTGTGACAAGGTAGAAGTATACAGAAGATAGCCCAATTTGGTAAAAAAACATGTCCATATTATGGCAAGAACAGCTCAAATAAGCAAAGAGAAATGACAGTCCATCATTACTAAGAAATTAAGAAATTCCACAAATTAAAGTTTAACAAGGTTATAGTAAACTATATATTTGACACAGTCATACACTCTGGTCCTGAGCTTACCACTGCTGTGTGTTCCTCTGTTTCCCTGCAGGGAGACTCCGGTGGCCCCCTGAACTGCCAGAACTCTGATGGCTCCTGGGACGTTCATGGTGTGGTGAGCTTCGGCTCCAGCATGGGCTGCAACTACCCCAAGAAGCCCTCCGTCTTCACCCGCGTCAGTGCCTACATTTCCTGGATAAACAACGTGAGTGCACACCCAACACTTCAACACTATATGCCTTCCCACCATACTTCCACACTATATCCCTTCCCACCATACTTCCACACTTATTCCCTTCCCGCCACACAAGGGCTAAAATATCAATACTACATACTGCTCAGATTGAAGCAATGTATTGTCCGTTTTAAGTGGTATCCAAACCAAGCTAGATATACATTTATAATGAAGTAATGTATTGGGTATGCATTTTAAGTAGTTTGCTGGTGTGAATATTGGAACAGCCTATCCATGGAAAAAAACACTTGTAATGTTTAATTATCACCTTGGAGTATATGCAAGTATACTCCCTATTGGCATATGAAGTAATTTTTTTGGTCTCTTTTTTATTTTTCTATTTTTCAGGTGATGACCAGCAACTAAATGATGGATCTGGTTGTATCTTGGTGGGCAGCTGTCATTAAAAAAATACATGTATTGCAAATATCTCATTCTTTGGTTTCCTTTTTTCAAAACCCAATGGTTTTCCAAATGAATCTAAGTTTATGTGAAACGTTAGTAGAAAAGTTTCTGGTACCATAAAGAAATGTCCATACATGTATGGACTTTCAGATTTTATAAACACAAATATTTTCAAAAACATTGAAAAGTCTGCGTAATGTTTGCCATCAAATTGCATCCATTTTCATCAAAATTATGATCATTTGGAAAAAAAACTTTAGTATCTGTATCCAGGTAAATTACTGTATTACTGTATCTTAGTTACTGTATCAAGATCTTGCAGGGAATTTACTCACTTGCATTAATGGCTCCATATACAGTGCCTGCAGAAAATATTTATTTACCTTGACTTATTACACATTTTGTTTTGTTACAGCCTGAATTCAAAATTGATGCAATTAAAATGTTATCTCACCCATCTACATGCAATATCCCATAATGACAAAGTGAAAACATGTTTTCAGAGATTTTTGCAAGTTTATTGAAAATGAAATACAGAAATATCTCATTTACATAAGTATTCACGTCCCTGAGTCAATACTTTGCAGAAGCACATTTGGCAGCGATTACAGCTGTGAGTCTTTCTGGGTAAGCCTCAAAGAGCTTTCCACACCTGGATTGTGCAACATTTGCACATTATTCTTTTCAATATTCTTCAAGCTCTGTCACATTGGTTGCTGATCATTGCTAGACAACCATTTTCAGGTCTTGCCATAGATTTGCAAGTAGTATTGAGTCAAAACTCGGCCAGTCAGGAGCATTCACTATCTTCTTGGTAAGCAACTCCAGTGTAGATTTGGCCTTGTGTTTTAGGTTATTGTCCTGCTGAAGGATGAATTCATCTCCCAGTGTCTGGTGGAAAGCAGACTGAACCAGGTTTTCCTCTAGGATTTTGCCTGTGCTTAGCTCCATTTCTTTTATTTTTTATCCTGAAAAACTCTCCAGTCCTTAACGATTACAAACATACCCCATAACATGATGCAGCCACCACACTCAGCGGTGTAAAAAGTAACCAATTGTCATACTTGAGTACAAGTAAAAATACGTTAATAGAAAATGACTCAAGTAAAAGTGAAAAGTCACCCAGTAAAATACTACTTGAGTAAAAGTCAAAAATTATTTGGTTTTAAACATACTTAAGTATCAAAAGTAAATGTAATTGCTCAAATATACTTAAGTATCAAAAGTAAAAGTATAAATAATTTCAAATTCCTTTTATTAAAGTATTTTTACACCACTGACCACACTGCTTGAAAATAATAGAGAGTGGTACCCAGTAATGTGTTGTAATGGATTTGCCCCAAACGTAACACTTTGTACTCAGAACAAAAAGTTAATTGCTTTGCCACATTTTTTGCAGTATTACTTTAGTGCCTTGTTGCAAACACTATGCTTGTTTTGGAATATTTGTATTCTGTACAGGCTTCCTTCTTTTCACTCTGTCAAATAGGTTAGTATTATGGAGTAACTACAATGTTGTTAATCCATCCTCAGTTTTCTCCTATCACAGCCATTAAACCCACCATTGGCCTCATAGTGAAATCCCGGGAACTGAGTTTACGAAGGAAGCCTGCAACTTTGTAGTGACTGGGTGTATTGATACACCATCCAAAGTGTAATTAATAACTTCACCATGCTCAAAAGGACATTCATTTTTACACATCTACCAATAGGTGCCCTTCTTTGTGAGGCTTTGGAAAACCTCCCTTGTCTTTGTGGTTGAATCTGTGTTTGAAATGCATTGCTCGAGTGAAGGATCTTACGATTATCTGTACGTATGAGGTAGTCATTCAAAATCATGTTAAACACTATTATTGCACATAAAGTGAGTCCATGCATCTTATTATGTGACTTGTTAAGCACCTTTTTACTCTGGAACTTATTTAGGCTTGCCATAACAAAGGGTTTGAATACTTATTGACTCAAGCCATTTCAGATTTAAATTGTTTATTCATTTGTATACATTTTGAAACACATAATTCCACTTTGACATTATTTTGAATGTATCAAATTATTTCATTTTTTTTTTTTTTGCTTTTGAGAAGTTTTTTGATTACATAGGCAGTCATGAGATAAGTGCTTATGCACAGACAGGTGATGATAAAATACACAACAGGGTAACTCTATAACATATTATTTGAAGAAAATAATTGGGGAATTATGTATACTTTTGTTACACTATTACAGGGATCATCAATTAAATTCAGTCGTGGGCAGATTTTTTTTATTGGGCGGATGGTAAGTGGGCAGGAAAATAATTACAAATCATTTGTAGACGGCAAAAAGAAGCCCAAACAAATATAATATTTGACTTTAACATAATCATTTAAAATCTGGCTTACATTTTTATAAGATCACATATATCTCTCTATTTTGCTTGGGATTACTTTGGAACAGATTTAGAAATCAAAATCACTTGGAGCTGATTTGCTGGTCTTACAGTATGTCCAACAGTAGTTGTTTTTTTTTGCACAAATTATATAAAATAAAATAAAATAAAATTGTATTAGTCACATGCGCCGAATACAACAGGTGTAGTAGACCTTACAGTGAAATGCTTACTTATGAGCCCCTAAACAACAATGCAGTTTAAAAAAAATACGGATAAGAATAAGAAATAAAAGTAACAAGTAATTAAAGAGCAGCAGTAAAATAGCAATAGTGAGACTATATACAGTTTCCGGAAGTCACCCATCAGATGCAACAAATGGTTAAATACACCAAGGGCGGAGTCTAGTATAGTTTCCATGGCGCTGATATACAATCCGAGGTCAAGTTGATTTCCATATACAAACCTGTAGGCTACAATGTTTTTTCTCTCTGCTGTTGAATGAATTGGATATATTTCGGACTGTCTGCCTCGTTTTAAGGAAAGTAAAAATGTTGTCCCAAAAATCATATATTTTCTGAAGTTGGATAGAACTGTTTTGGGTTAACTCCATTTAAAACTTTACACTTTATTGTAAAAACGCCTCAAAAACGTGGTTGTCTCTTTAATGTATGAGAGAATAATGTATATTGTAACATGTTAATGTACCATTCATTCAAATTATATCTCGAAACGAAGTCAACTTAAGCAGTCGTAGTACTTATCAAGCATAATGTGCCATTGCCAAGTTGAAGTTGCTGACACGTCTCATGTCCATTTTTTATGGAGCAATTACGTGCATATATAGTAAGATTATTAATTTGTTAATGCTTTACAGGTGGATATGAGGGGTTACCTGAAAACATCGGGGTGGGTATTTAAACTCCAGGCTGAAACCACTACAGTAGGAACACATAGGGATTGCGATTTATGTTTACAGGTAAGGTCATGATGCTGCATCCTCAAACTGCAAATGTATGTCTTTACAAAAAGATAAAATCTTAACAATGCTATTATTTTCTTTAATATAACGATAATATAATTTTATATAACGATAGGCTACCGGTACACACACCTATCAGCCAAAACTAGATTGATTGTGGTAAAGTCGTCTGTATTGATGATGGTAATAATAATAATTATAATAGTAATCTGTATTGAAGAATATAGAACTGAGCAATACAGTAAATATGTCCTTATCTTGGTATAGGAATACGTGTGCTGGCTTTATCAATATTTAAATGTGATCTTCTGTACGGAGTTACTATTATATTGACTGCTTTATGCTCATTATTGACAGAATGGGGGAGTTGAGGAGCATCACGCCCTGATCGAATGGAGCAAATCAGAGCGATGTTTTGTGCTGAGTGACCTGAACTCTGCCCATGGTACATATGTCAACGACTGTCGTATCCACAATGCAGCCGTGCGTCTAACCCCAGGCGATGAACTGCACTTTGGCTATGGAGGCTCCACCTACCAGCTAGCTGTGGAAAGCCCATCTACGGTATGATTTATGTAGTCTGTAGTGCATATTTTTATTTTTCTATTTTTTTATTTCACCTTTATTTAACCAAGTAAGCCAGTTGAGAACAAGTTCACATTTACAACTGCGACCTGGCATGTAGGCCATACTGTCTTATCTACTAGATATCTCCCAATGCAGCAGTAAGAAGTTATCCACTCTTTGCTTGCTTTAACCCTCATGTTGTGTTCTGGTCGAACTGGACCAATTTACAAGTTCTCTCTCTGAAAAATGTAATTAATTTAATCTGATTGTCATAAGGTTCAATGACTTTGTCCACACAAAATACATTTGGATGATTTTCATTACATTTTGCGTGTTTCATTTAACTTTGGTACACCTGTGGTGTTCCCGGTCAAAAATGACCGGTCATTAGAAATGAATGGGTGAGACTACAATTAGTATATACAATTGAGTTCAGGCACATGTCCGTTCATCAGATGGACACACTTCCTCTCCCAGACCCCCACATGCATGTGTGTTTGTGCACACACACACACACACACACACACACACACACACACACACACACACACACACACACACACACACACACACACACACACACACACACTAGACTCTTCAAATACACACACACACACACACACACACACACACAATCAAATCAAATCAATCAATCAAATTTATTTTTATATAGCCCTTCGTACATCAGCTGATATTCTCAAAGTGCTGTACAGAAACCCAGCCTAAAACCCCAAACAGCAAGCAAAGCATGTGAAAGAAGCACGGTGGCTAGGAAAAACTCCCTAGGAAGGCCAAAAACCTAGGAAGAAACCTAGAGAGGAACCAGGCTATGAGGGGTGGCCAGTCCTCTTCTGGCTGTGCAGGGTGGATATTATAACAGAACATGGTCAAAATGTTAAAATGTTCATAAATGACCAGCATGGTCAAATAATAATAATCATAGTAGTTGTCGAGGGTGCAACAAGCGCGTCCGGTGAACAGGTCAGGGTTCCATAGCCGCAGGCAGAACAGTTGAAACTGGAGCAGCAGCACGGCCAGGTGGACTGGGGACAGCAAGGAGTCATCATACCAGGTAGTCCTGAGGCATGGTCCTAGGGCTCAGGTCCTCCGAGAGAAAGACAGAAAGAGAGAAAGAGAGAATTAGAGAGAGCATATTTAAATACACACAGGACACCGGATAAGACAAGAGAAATACTCCAGATGTAACAGACTGACCCTAGCCCCCCAACACATAAACTACTGCAGCATAAATACTGGAGGCTGAGACAGGAGGGATCAGAAGACACTGTGGCCCCATCCGATGATACCCCCGGACAGGGCCAAACAGGCAGGATATAACCCCACCCACTTTGCCAAAGCACAGCCCCCACACCACTAGAGGGATGTCTCCAACCACCAACTTACCGTCCTAAGACAAGGCCGAGTATAGCCCACAACGATCTCCGCCATGGCACAACCCAAGGGGGGGGGCGCCAACCCAGACAGGAAGACCACGTCAGTGACTCAACCCACTCAAGTGACGCACCCCTCCCATGGACGGCATGGAAGAACACCAGTAGGCCAGTGACTCAGCCTCTGTAAAAGGGTTAGAGGCAGAGAATCCCAGTGGAAAGAGGGGAACCGGCAAGGCAGAGACAGCAAGGGCGGTTCGTTGCTCCAGCCTTTCCGTTCACCTTCACACTCCTGGGCCAGACTATACTTAATCATAGGACCTACTGAAGAGATAAGTCTTCAGTAAAGACTTAAAGGTTGAGACTGAGTCTGCGTCTCTCACATTGGTAGGCAGACCATTCCATAAAAATGGAGCTCTATAGGAGAAAGCCCTACCTCCAGCCGTTTGCTTAGAAATTCTAGGGACAATTAGGAGGCCTGCGTCTTGTGACCGTAGCGTACGTGTAGGTATGTACGGCAGGACCAAATCGGAAAGATAGGTAGGAGCAAGCCCATGTAATGCTTTGTAGGTTAGCAGTAAAACCTTGAAATCAGCCCTTGCCTTAACAGGAAGCCAGTGTAGGGAGGCTAACACTGGAGTAATATGATCAAATTTTTTGGTTCTAGTCAGGATTCTAGCAGCCGTATTTAGCACTAACTGAAGTTTATTTAGTGCTTTATCCGGGTAGCCGGAAAGTAGAGCATTGCAGTAGTCCAGCCTAGAAGTAACAAAAGCATGGATTAATTTTTCTGCGTCATTTTTGGACAGAAAATTTCTGATTTTTGCAATGTTACGTAGATGGAAAAAAGCTGTCCTTGAAACAGTCTTGATATGTTCTTCAAAAGAGAGATCAGGGTCCAGAGTAACGCCGAGGTCCTTCACAGTTTTATTTGAGACGACTGTACAACCATCCAGATTAATTGTCAGATTCAACAGAAGATCTCTTTGTTTCTTGGGACCTAGAACAAGCATCTCTGTTTTGTCCGAGTTTAAAAGTAGAAAGTTTGCAGCCATCCACTTCTTTATGTCTGAAACACAGGCTTCTAGCGAGGGCAATTTTGGGGCTTCACCATGTTTCATTGAAATGTACAGCTGTGTGTCGTCTGCATAGCAGTGAAATTTAACATTATGTTTTCGAATGACATCCCCAAGAGGTAAAATATATAGTGAAAACAATAGTGGTCCTAAAACGGAACCTTGAGGAACACCGAAATTTACAATTGATTTGTCAGAGGACAAACCATTCACAGAGACAAACTGATATCTTTCCGACAGATAAGATCTAAACCAGGCCAGAACTTGTCCATGTAGACCAATTTGGGTTTCCAATCTCTCCAAAAGAATGTGGTGATCGATGGTATCAAAAGCGGCACTAAGATCTAGGAGCACGAGAACAGATGCAGAGCCTCGGTCTGACGTCATTAAAAGGTCATTTACCACCTTCACAAGTGCAGTCTCAGTGCTATGATGGGGTCTAAAACCAGACTGAAGCGTTTCGTATACATTGTTTGTCTTCAGGAAGGCAGTCAGTTGCTGTGCAACAGCTTTTTCTAAAATTTTGGAGAGGAATGGAAGATTCGATATAGGCCGATAGTTTTTTATAATTTCTGGATCAAGATTCGGCTTTTTCAAGAGAGGCTTTATTACTGCCACTTTTAGTGAGCTTGGTACACATCCGGTGGATAGAGAGCCGTTTATTATGTTCAACATAGGAGGGCCAAGCACAGGAAGCAGCTCTTTCAGTAGTTTAGTTGGAATAGGGTCCAGTATGCAGCTTGAGGGTTTGGAGGCCATGATTATTTTCATCATTGCGTCAAGAGATATAGTACTAAAACACTTTAGTATCTCCCTTGATCCTAGGTCCTGGCAGAGTTGTGCAGACTCAGGACAATGGAGCTTTGGAGGAATACCCAGATTTAAAGAGGAGTCTGTAATTTGCTTTCTAATGATCATGATCTTTTCCTCAAAGAAGTTCATAAATTTATTACTGCTGAAGTGAAAGCCATCCTCCATTTGCGAAGGCTGCTTTTTAGTTAGCTTTGCGACAGTATCAAAAAGAAATTTCGGATTGTTCTTATTTTCCTCAATTAAGTTGGAAAAATAGGATGATCGAGCAGCAGTAAGGGCTCTTCGATACTGCACGGTACTGTCTTTCCAAGCTAGTCGGAAGACTTCCAGTTTGGTGTGGCGCCATTTCCGTTCCAATTTTCTGGAAGCTTGCTTCAGAGCTCGTGTATTTTCTGTATACCAGGGAGCTAGTTTCTTATGACAGATGTTTTTAGTTTTTAGGGGTGCAACTGCATCTAGGGTATTGCGCAAGGTTAAATTGAGTTCCTCGGTTAGGTGGTTAACTGATTTTTGTCCTCTGACGTCCTTGGGTAGGCAGAGGCAGTCTGGAAGGGCATCAAGGAATCTTTGGGTTGTCTGAGAATTTATAGCACGACTTTTAATGCTCCTTGGTTGGGGTCTGAGCAGATTATTTGTTGCAATTGCAAACGTAATAAAATGGTAAAACACACACACACACACACACACACACACACACACACACACACACACACACACACACACACACACACACACTAGACTCTTCTATACACACACACACACACACACACACACACACACACACACACACACACACACACACACACCTCACTGCGGAACCACACCTGTTGGCATTCTCACGAACAATCGCAACATTGTTTCAATAATATAAAGAACTTTTCTAAGTTTTCTAACTCTGGTATATAAAGCTTTTTTGAGGCCTCGTTCACAATTCATTCTGTGGCAGCACAATGGCCAAACGATATACTGTATGTGAGGCTCTTGATCATATCTTTGATCGTGACACTGGTGAGAAGGAGAGAGTCCTTATTAAACTTTGACACAAAGTAGTCTGTGATAAATAGCACAATATGTTTCATCTGAGTATTTGTTATAGTCAAAATAATCCATACATTATGCTTTTTTTTACTCAAAAACGAGTTGTATGAGCTCAGGTCAATAAAGCCTACAGGCCATAAATAGCAAATAGTAATGTTCACAAGAACTTAAGTTGATAAAAAGATCTAACACAACATTAGGTGATAATATATGTATTATTATTGATTTATAATCAGCAATAATGGGGCGGTCATTTTGGACCGGGAACACAGAATTAATTAACATGAAACGAACACAACAGGAGGGAACCTATCACTATTCCCTATATATTTGGTCAGTGGTGTTAATCTGTTGTTAAGCTGCATGGCCTCATTGGTGTTGAGGTGTTGTATGTGCCTCTATGTATCTCTCTATCTCTCTCCAGCTCCCCTGCCCTCCCAAGAGCATCTGGACAGCCAGTCAGAACTCCCTGCAGCTGATAGAGGAGCCCCCCCTTGCCCAGTCTCCCTCCTCCCCCTCCTCCCAGCTCCCTCTCCTACCTGGCAATACTTCTGCCCCTGTTGCGTGGGTATGGGGGCGATCATCTGTCACCCCTCATCCCCCTAGCCGGGCTCGACCAGCCAGTGCTGGGACCAAACGGACTGGGCAGAGCATCCCCTCCGAACAACAAGGGACAACCTCACACAGACCAGGTGGCTGAATTATACTGTGTCTCACTGTGCACCCAACGTACATGGTCTAATCATTTGATGCCATGTTAGCTACTGTATACTAGCTAATGTTTGCGAACAGTATGTCTTATTGAACGAACCTCTGTTTACATTTGAGTTGGTTTCAATAGGTGAAGGTGTGTGTAAATGCATCACTTGTACATGAGACTCTTGGTTTTTGCAGGAAGTTGGACTGGACACACAGGAAGCGGGCCCCCTCAGAGAACCGGAGAAATGGCATCTGAAAGTTCTCAGACCATGCAGCACCTCTTACAGGAGAAGGTGGGCATCTGTCTTGTTGGTGGTCTTGTTAGTAGTCTTGTTAGTAGTCTTGTTGGTAGTCTTGTGGTGGTCTTGTGATTGTGTAACCGCTATATAAAATACCAATGTGGAAGTGCACCCAAGCCTTTGTTCCCCCAGTGAAAATAGAAGTTTGTCTCTGCTTTATATTTATCCAGTCCTTTCCCTGTTTTCCTTGTACTACCAAAAATGTTGAATAACTCTCCAAACAGAAGACTAACAAAATCAAATAAAATGTTATTTGTCACATGCTTTGTAAACAGCAGGTGTAGACTATCAGTAAAATGCAGAGAGGAAAATGGAAAAATTATAGAAAGATAACAAGGAATAAATACACAATGAGTAATGACAACTTGGCTATATACACAGGTCGATGTGCTGGGGTCGAGTCAATGTGTTGGGGTACGAGGTAATTGAAGTAGATATGTACATATAGATAGGGGGGGGGGGGGGGGGGTCAATGCAGATAATCCAGGTAGCGATTTGGTTAACTATTTAGCAGAGTTATGGCTTGGGGGCGGCTTGGGGGTAGAAGCTGTTCAGGGTCCTGTTGGTTCCAGACTTGGTGCATCTTCATCACTTGCCGTACTGTAGCAGGGAGAACAGTCTATGACTTTGGTGGCTGGAGTCTTTGAACATTTTTAGGGCCTTCCTCTGACACTGCCTGGTATAGAGGTCCAGGATGGCAGGGAGCTCAGCCCCAGTGATGTACTGGGGCGGATGCACTACCCTCTGTAACGCAGTTGCTATACCAAGCGGTGATGTAGCCAGTCAAGATGCTCACAATGGTGCAGCTGTAGAACATTTTGAGGATCTGAGGGCCCATGACAAATCTTTTTAGCCTCCTGAGGGGGAAGGCGTTGTCATGCCTTCTTCACAACCGTGTTGGTGTGTGGACCATGTTATTTCCTTAGCGATGTGGACACTGAGGAACTTGAAGCGCTTGACCCACTCTACTACAACCATGTCGATGTGGATGGGGGCATGCTCAGCCCTCCATTTCTTGTAGCCCACGATCAGCTACTTTGTCTTGCTGACGTTGAGGGAAAGGTTGTTGTCCTAACACCACACAGCCAGGTCACTGGCCTCATCCCTATAGGCTGATGTGTTGTTACCTACCCTTACCACCAGTGCAGGATCTAGTTGCAGAGGGTGGTGTTCAATCCCAGGGTCCTGAGCTTAGTGATAAGCTTTGAGGGCACTATGGTGTAGTCATTCTCACATAGGTGTTCCTCTTATCCAGGTGGGAGAGGGCAGTCTGGAGTGCAGTAGAGATTGCATCATCTGTGGATCTGTTGGGGCGGTATGCAAATTGGACTGGGCCCAGGCTGTCTGGGATGATGGTGTTGATGTGAGCCATGACCAGCCTTTCAAAACATTTCATGGCTACAGATGTGTCCTACGAGGCGATAGTCATTTAGACAGGTTGCCTTCGCGTTTTTGGGAACAGGGACTATGGTGGTCAGTTTGAAACATGTAGCTATAACAGACAAGGTCAGGGAGAGGTTGAAAATGTCAGTGAAGACACTTGCCAGCTGATCAGCGCATGCCCTGAGTACATGTCCTGGTAATCCATCTGACCCGCTAACCTGTTTTATAAATATGTATATACATTTTTTTAGGGGGTAGATCAGCTTTAATATTGCCAATAGATTGTGGCTTCTATCAATGTAATTGTCTGCATCATTTCCAAAACCCAATATATATTTTTTATAAATATATATTTTATTTTAAATATATATATTTGTAACATATTTTCCTTTTTTATTATTATCCCATAACCATACCACCCCTGCCCTAATTGGAGTAAACTAATGAACAACAATACTTAGGCTTCTACTTCCAGGTAACATGTTTAAATGTCTTACTCATATCGGCTACGGAGAGCGAGATCACACAGTCTTTCTAAACAGCTGGTGCTCTCATGCATGGTTCAGTGTTGCTTGCTTTCGAACTGAGCATAGAAGGCATTTAGCTCGTCTGGTAGGCTAGCGTCACTGGGCAGCTCACTGCTGGGTTTCTCTTTGTAATCTGTGATAGTTTGCAAGCCCTGCCACATCTGACCGGCGTAGTAGGATTCAATCTTAGTCCTGTATTGGCGCTTTGCCTGTTTGATGGCTCGTCGGAGGTTGTAGAGGGATTTCTTGTAAATATCCAGATTAGTGTTCCACTCCTTGAAAGCGGCAACTCTAGCCTTTAGCTTATTAGATTTTTAATTTGTTTATGGATCCCCATTAGCTTTTGCAGAAGCAGTAGCTACTCTTCCTGGGGTCCACAAAAAGTGACAAGTACCAAAACACTGATACACTGATAGACAAGGAAAGTCACACATATTTAAAAATACAACGATATACAAACAATGCAAAAAAATAAAAATACAAACAATTCATCTAAAAAATGATGTGTGAGTCTGTGTGTGCATTCACAGACCCCACCGTTCCATGAGTTGTTTTTTAAAAGGTAATTTTGCTGTTGGCTTGAGTAATTGGAGATACAAGGGAGTTCCGTAAGATTATGGCTCTGTATAAAACTGTATTGCCGTGAATTCGTTTTGGACTTGGGGACTGTGAAGAGACCCCTGATGGCATTTCTTGTGGGGTGTCTGAGCTAAATGTTATTTGATTGATGAGAGAGATCGAATGAGAATGGCAAGAATTGTGCAACAAGCAGGCCACAAACAGACAAATAACGGCACAGTACAGCAGTGGTGTGCCGAACGGCCTCTCGGAACGCACAACTCATCGATTCTTGTCACGGATGGGCTATTGCAGCAAACAACCACATTGGGTTACACTCATATCAGCTAAAAACAAATGGCTCCAGTAAGCATGCAATCACCAATACTGGACAATTGAGGAATGGAAAAGCATTGCCTGGTCTGAAGAATCCCGGTCGCTGTTGCAACATGCTGATGGCAGAGTCAGAATTTGGCATAAGCAGCATGAGTCCATGGACCCATCCTGCCTGGTTGCGGTTAGTGGTGGAAAAGTAACCAATTGTCATACTTGAGTAAAAGTAAAGATAACTTAAAAGAAAATGACTCAAGTAAAAGTGAAAGTCACCCAGCAAAATACTACATGAGTAAAAGTCTAAAAGTATTTTGTTTTAAATATACTTAAGTATCAAAAGTAAATGTAATCACTAAAATATACTTAAGTATCAAAAGTAAAAGTATAAATCATTTCAAATTCCTTATATTAAGCAACCCAGACTGCATGATTTTCTTATTTAAAAAAAAATGTATGGATAGACAGGGGTACAGTTCAACAGTCAGACATAATTTACAAACTAAGCATTTGTGTTTAGTGAGTCTGCCAGATCAGAGGCAGTAGGGATGACCAGGGATGTTCTCTTGATAAGTGTGTGAATTAGACAATTTTCCTGTCCTGCTAAGCATTCAAAATGTAACGAGTACTTTTGGGTGTCAGGAGTAAAAAGTACATTATTTTCTTATGGAATGTTGTGGAGTAAAAGTAAAGTTGTCAAAAATATAAATAGTAAAGTAAAGTACAGATACTTAAGTAGTACTTTAAAGTATTTTTACTTAAGTACTTTACACCACTGGTGGCAGTGGTGTACCATTGTCCAATCTGCAGTAACCGCATGAGGCCATTGCATCAGCATAGACCAACATCCCTGTGGAACGTTTCCGACGTCCATGCACCGAAGAATTCAAGCTGTTCTGGAGGCAAAGGGGGGGTCCAACCCAGTACTAGATGGTTGTACCTAATAAACTGGCTGGTGAGTGTATATTATCCATGTCCTTGTTCTGCCAAGACTCAGAGAAACATAGAATATTACAGTTCTTCAGGTCCCGTTGATAGGATAGTCTCGAATGGAGTTCATCCAGTTGGTTCTCACCAAAAGAACAAGGGGAATTGTGGTATATTTGTTGGCCGACGCAATCACGTTAGGAGGCTACCATACCTGCCTCTTTTTCGCTGCTGCTTCCTCTTTTGAGTCCCGGGGATTAGGGCCTGATCTGAAGTAAGCAGAATGTCCAGAGCTGCTGACTTGTTAAAG
Source organism: Salmo salar (assembly GCF_965601325.2). Classification (NCBI taxonomy): domain Eukaryota; kingdom Metazoa; phylum Chordata; class Actinopteri; order Salmoniformes; family Salmonidae; genus Salmo; species Salmo salar. Next base: position 77,556,446 of record NC_138305.1, on the reverse strand, counting down.
TAGAAGTCTTCCTCCAAATCAGTCATAGGAAATTATGGTGGAGACATTAACTTCTATGGGCTAGGTGGGACACAGCCAGTGAAATATCAGGGCGGCAAATTCAAAAACAACTAAATGTCATAATTCAACTTTCTCAAACATGCAACTATTTTACACCATTTTAAAGATACACTTCTCCTTGATGTAACCACATTGTCCGATTTCAAAAAGGCTTTACAGCGAAAGCAAAACATTAGATTATGTTAGGAGAGTACAGAAACAAAAATAATCACACAGCCATTTTCCAAGCAAGGACATGTGTCAATAAAACCCAAAACACAGCTAAATGAAGCACTAACCTTTGACAATCTTCATCAGATGACACTCCTAGGACATTATGTTACACAATACATGTATGTTTTGTTCAATAAAGTTCATATTTATATCCAAAAACAGCATTTTACATTGGCGCGTGATGTTCAGAAAATGTATTCCCACCAAAACGTTCGGTGAATGTGCACATCAATTTACAAAAATACTCATCATAAACGTTGACAAAATACATAACAATTATGTAAAGAATTATAGATAGACTACTCCTGGATGCAACCGCTGTGTCAGATTTTAAAATAGCTTTACGGAGAAAGCACATTTTTCAATATTCTGAGTACATAGCTCAGCCATCACGGTGAGCTATACAGACACCCGCCAAGTTCGGGGCAACCTAAACTCAGAATTAGTATTAGAAATATTGTCTTACCTTTGCTGATGTTCGTCAGAATGCACTCCTAGGACTGCTACTTCCACAAGAAATGTTGTTTTTGTTCCAAATAATCCATATTTATGTCCAAATACCTCCGTTTTGTTCGTGCGTACAGATCACTTATCCAAAGGCATAACGCGCGAGTGCGGAACCAGAGACAAAAAGTCAAAATGTTCCATTACCGTACTTAGAAGCATGTCAAACGCTGTTTAAAATCAATTTTTAATGGTATTTTTAACGTAAAATTGCGATAATATTCCAACCGGACAATAGCGTATTCATTCAAGGAGAAAAAGAAGGAACAGCGTGCTCGGGTGACCGCGCATATTCAATCCCTTTGTTGCCAGGCAGTCCACTCAGAAACTGAGCTCCTATTATCTGCCCAGTGACAGGAGAATGCTCAAATCACTTTCTGAAGGCTTTAGACAGCCAATGGAAGCCTTAGGAAGTGCAACGTAACCCCACGGATACTGTAGTTTTGAAAGGGACTAGAAAGAAGAACTACAATTCTCAGATCCTCCACTTCCTGGTTGACTTTTTCTCAGGTTTTTGCCTGCCATATGAGTTCTGTTAAACTCACAGACACCATTCAAACAGTTTTATAAACTTCAGCGTGTTTTCTATCCAAATATACTAATAATATGCATATTGTAGTTTCTGGGCCAGAGTAGTAACCTGTTTAAATTGGGTACGTTTTTCATCCGGCCGTGAAAATACTGCCCCCTAGCCCAGACAGGTTAAGTAAAATAAAAAGTTAAGCAGGTTACCCACTAGCAACTATTTTTCTTCCCTGTGCTCTGGCTAGGAGGAGAGGCTGCTGCGACTGGGAGACGAGATCAGCAGGCTGGCTGTGTTTGAAAGTGAGTCCCAGAGGAAGGACAGGGTGATTGCAGGGCTGAGGGACGAGGTGTCAGCTCTGAGACACCAGCTGACCCAGAGCCAGCAGACCGACCAGGAGATCAAACACAGGCTGCGCAGTCTGGAGAGAGACATCAATGACAAGAGGGAGCAGATCGAAAGGATGAAGGAGCAGGTACAGTGCCTTCAGAAGGTATTCATACCCCTTGACTTATTCCACATTTTGCTGTGTTACAGCCTGAATTCAAAATGGATCAAATATTTTTTTTCTCACCCATCTACACCCAATACCCCATAATGAAGAAGTAAAAGCATGTTTTTAGACATTTTTGCAAATTTATTAAAAATGAAATACAGAAATATCTTATTTACATAAGTATTCATACCCCTGAGTCAATGCTTTGTAGAAGCACCTTTGGCAGCAATTACACCTTTCTGGCTAAGTCTCGAAGAGCATTCCACACATGGATTGTGCAATGTTTTCTCATTATTCTTTTAAATTTTCTTCAAGCTCTGTGAAATTGGTTGTTGATTATTGCTAGACAACCATTTTCAGGTCTTGCCATATTTTCAAGTAGATTTAAGTAAAAACTGTAACTCGGCCAGTGAGGAACATTCACTGTCTTCTTGGTAAGCAACTCCAATGTAGATTTGGCCTTGTGTTTTAGGTTATTGTCCTGCTGAAGTGTGAATTAATCTCCCAGTGTCTGGTGGAAAGCAGACTGAACCAGGTTTTCCTTCAGGATTTTGCCTGTGTTTAGCTCCATTCCGTTTCTTTTTTATCCTGAAAAAATCCCCAGTCCTTAACGATTAGCATACCCGTAACATTATGCAGCCACCACTATGATTGAAAATTAGTAATATGTTGTATTGGATTTGCCCCAAACATAACACTTTGTATTCAGGACAAAAGTGAATTGCTTTGCCAAATATTTTGCAGTATTACTTTAGTGCCTTGTTGCAAACAGGATGCATATTTTTGGAATATTTTTATTGTGAACAGGCTTCCTTCTTTTCACTTTGCCAATTAGGTTAGTATTGTGGAGTAACTACAATGTTGTGGATCCATCCTCAGTTTTCTCCTATCACATACATTAAACTCTTTCTTTCCTCTCTGGCAACTGAGTTAGGAAGGACACCTGTATCTTTGTAATTTCAACCAAACAATTCAATGTAATGATGTTGAATCAATGTGGAAAACTGATTGAATTTGAAAAAAGTAATCAACGTAAAATAGTTTCATATTTTCTTCGGCCCAACTTTTAACATAAATCCAATGACATGGTGAAATGTTTTGTTGATTTGACATTGAATTCACGTTAATTGACAACTCAACCAAATGTAAATCAAAACTAGACTAAAAATAAATGTTGTCTGTGCCCAGTGGGTCAAAGGAATGAGACTTTCATGTTTCCTGTCTCAGTTGAATTGGGATGTCTTTGAGTTGGGATGAATTTAATTAAATTAGGAAATTCCTAACTGACCCCAACCCTGCTGTTTACCTGCATTCTCTCTCTTCGGCTCTTACACTCCCCTCTAACTGGCACTCAGTGAATACTTATTAAAGTTCTCCAATATCTGAATAAATCTGAGTTTTTCCTAATTCTAGGAAGATTTTAACCCACTTAACCCCAATATTTCTTTGTAAAGCCCTAGTTATGTTCTTGCTTTGACAAAGTCATTTCTGAAGATGATTATTTATTGATGATTAGTGATTCATTTCTGTCTGTCCCTCATTTTAAAGTCAACCCTGTTACGTGAACCAAACTATCATTTTAATATGGCGAAACTATTCCTTTTCAAATATTTTTTCAAATGAAACATTCAACATCAATGTTTTCATAGTGTAGACGCAGTTGAGCTGGTTCTACTCTTTTTGGCAATTTTCTGGTGTTTTGTGGTGGAAAACTGAACATGTCGAGCATCACACGTCAACCATGTTACCATAGATAGAAAGGCTAGAAATGTTTTAACAATAAATGTAAAAAACTGACAAGCTTCCATTCCCCCTGTCACAAGGGGATTCATGGCTGATTTAAGATGAATACCTCAACCCTGTTACTGTCAACCCAGTTACTTTAATGGCATTACTATAGCCATTTTTTTACACCTTGAGATGGGAGAACGTGTTCTTTATGAAGTTGAACATGTGCTCTTCGTAACAGAATGTTAAAAGGAGGTGAAATTAATAGTTTATTTTGACCAAGTTACGCTACCCAAAATATACTCTATTCGTGGAACGATCCAGTAACAGCAAGGACAATGCCGTGGAAGGCTATCTCCATTTTAACGGGAGCACCACCCAACAGTATATTCACGTCTGGATATTGCATCAGCATCACTCATTCATCAAGTGGCTAATTTGAACTGAAAATAAAAGGGAATTCAATATTAGTTCAACAGAATTGTGCATTGTACTGAATATCAACCTATTGAGTAGGCCTAAACTAACATCGCGTCATTTTTTCGTTACCTACATTCTCTCTCTTCAGTTCTTCCACCTCCTTCTCACTGACACTCAGTCTGGCCTCCAAAGCTGTGGTAACAGAAACTTTAATTGAGTTAAACCGCTCATGTTGTGATGACTTTGACTGGGACCGGAAGGCTTGTGTCAGTTCAAAAATAATATAGGATTATTGTATCAATGTCCTCTTTTTATTAGCTGTGTTCCCACTCTCACTGGTTGTCACTCTGGCCTGAAATAACATGAAAGGACAGGAATATCAGTTCATTCAACAGCCTAAACTATCAATATGCTTATTACTATTGGTATCTCTTAACAAACTTAAAAGTGCAATTTACATCAATTTTTTCTTTCACATTGATCATAATGGGATATTTTCTGACATTACCCGCATTTTCTCTCTCTAGGTTGTCTACTTTGTGTTTTTTTGGCATTGCAATTCAGTCTTCTGTTCCACCACGAGGGCTCCCATGTTGTGCACCATGTCTCTCAGATCCTTCAGCTCAGTCTAGATGTCAGAGGGGGTGGTGGGCTGGCCACTCGTCTGTTTGTAGGTGGTATCCGTAGTTACAGTCTTTCGAGCTCGCAATCTCGACCTCAATGGCCCTGCTCTCGCGCCCATCGCTGTGACCATGTTGAGTGATGTCCTTCTCTATGACCCTTCCACTCTCTCCCTGAGCCCATGTCCCAGACAGACGGACAGTATCCTGGTATCTGAATTAGAGAGATTTGTAGCATTTTCTGTCGAAGTCTCACTTTAAAAATCTCTGTCTCGGGGAAATAACATTCCTTTTGCAGTTTATTTTCAAACTCTGTACCCGCCAGACAATGTCACATGATTTTTTTGTTTCTGGGAGTGTCTTAAAGAGCCATTCTAAAATACTTTCCCCTCAGTGTTATCATTGAGGTATAGAGAGTTTGTAATAGTGACTGTCTGTTTGATTATAACCTATACTTTGTTAAGATGGTAGAGCTGCAGAGGGGCTCCAGTGAGGTGTTTAGGAATTCTGTCACCGAGCGAGACCTAAAGATCTCCAACCTAAGAGGTCAGATGGAGAGGCTGAAGAGGGAAAGCAGCACTGCCTCAGGTTTGTGTGTGTGTGTGTGTGTGTGTGTGTGTGTGTGTGTGTGTGTGTGCGTGCGTGCGTGCGTGCGTGCGTGCGTGCGTGTGTGCGCTTGTGGCATGTGCATGCCTGTGTGCCCATGGATTTCAGTGTCAGTCTGACTAAGTGGTATCCATTTAGGTCTGGTAAGAAGCTTACAGAGAGACCTGAGTTCGAGGGAGAAGCAGGCTCTGAAACTGGCGTCTGAGGTGGACAGACTCCGGCAGGACATCCGACACAAGGACATCCAACTGGGGGCTACTGCCACCAAGGTCTCCATTGTTTTTGAGTATATTTCTCAGAATCTAGTCATATAATCAGTTCTTTCTGTCCAGATTCTTAATTTTCCTTTGACTTTAAAGTAATTAAATGTAATAACTTTTATAGACTAAAATTATTTTAAGACTTTACTAAGGCTGAATGATATCCATGTCCTTTGAGAATGATTGCAGAGATGATTTAGTGTCGAAACCAGAATCTTTTGTGAGGCCCAATTACTTGAACTGAGAAATACTGTGCTGTAGCTATGCAGGTGTTGCTGTTCTATCTGCCATATTTAAACCACAGACATTCATGAGCCTCAAGGTTTCCTGTCAACCACTTTTTCTATCAACCACTTGCCCTTTGTAGCTCATTTCAGCTTTTCTCTCTCCTCTCTCTGTCTTTCTGACCCCCCAGTTCTCCAAAATGAGCAAGAAGCACCAGGAGGAGTTACTCAACCATGAAAATGAGGTGATGACACTGAAGAAGGTAGCTATCCATTTCTCTAACCATGTTTGACTTCCAAGTAAGTAGATAAAGAATGCATACCTCCCTGTTTCACTCCGCCTCCTCCCTACTGAACACGATCCGGATTCTCTCATGTTATCTGCAGAGCGTTGAGAGGCTGGAGGTTACTTTGAGGGATAAGCAGAGGCTCCTGGAGCACCAAACAACAGACAGGGACTTGCTAAAAAACAGACTGGAGAAGACAATTGGGGTTAGAACTTCATGTCATGGTTTTATGTTTAGGAAAATGACGGCATCGTGGCTGGAATAGGATTTTGAGGGTTCTATCTTCTAGAAGAAGCCTCTATTGTTCTATTTCAAACTCTTTTTTATTTGAGTGTATAGAAATGTGATGCTTTTACAGAGGCAAATTCTAACGTGAGATTAGAGTCTCAGAGTTTCACATTCAGTATATGATGTTGATGCGTCAGTGTGAAATTTGAGTTATGCATACATGTCTCACGTGAGGATTTGTCCCTTTTCGACTAACCTTGATTGTACACATATAACATATTATTGGGAGGATATGATGTAGTTAGATCTAGCGGGATAGTTTTTGTGAAATTTGAATACAGTGCAGTTCCAAAGCTCTAGGTTGACTCCTATGATGGTGTGCTCCAGGAGCAAGCTTCTATGATCGCGGAGTCTGAGGCAGAGAGGCACACACAACAAAAGAAGAGCAAAGCTGAGCTGGATCTGGTGCAGGCACAGGTAAGTTCAAAGAATTCTAGTGCCTCTCTAATTATAGTTCCAGATAATTACGCAAATCAATTTAAATATCTTTCCTCATAGAAATTAAAGTGTGACTTCATGAGTATGATTGACTTAAACTGAAATGGCAAGAAGTGAGGGAGTAAAATACTGTTTTTTTTGTCTCAGATTGAGCACCTTCGTAACCAGCTGCTGATGATGTTACCCACTGAACCCTCTGACTCCACTTCCCATGATGCCTTGTCAGACCAGCAGGTTACTGGGACCTCTTCGTTGACAGTATAGAAAAGAGACTGATAAATAACATAAAAGTATATCAATGTCCCAGAGAGCTACGTATTGTGAAGGTTTGCAGGGTTAGAGTACATTTCAATTCAGTCAAGGAAGTAAACTGGAATTCCAATTCCATTTTTTTGGCATTGAAAAGCATTGGGTTGGGCCATGATGGTTTGCGATGACCAAAAACGTGGGGAAACAGAGCCGCAATTTACTTGGGGTGTTAAACGGCTATGCTAGCCAAAGGAATGTGGTCATCCGTACTTTAACCACTGCCCGTGACCTTTGCTCCTTGTAGGTATTAGAGCAGGTGGCAGAGCTGCTAGAAGAGAGAGAGAGCCTGATGAGTAAAATAGAGGAGCTGGAAGGACAACTGAAGGAGCTCATGACTGAACAGGAGGGGGCAGCAGAGGACACAGAGAGACTGAAAAGTAGGCTGGAGATCTGTCAGGTATTCACTCCCTCACGTTTGCATAGTCCTACACTTGGATATGCTGTCATACAGTGTGTATCTGTCAATTATAAGATTCTCAAATCCAAAGCGGCTTACAAATGAGGGCAAATGCAACACATAGCCTACAATGTGACACAAATCAACTCTCAACCAGACAGTCAAGAAACGTGTCTGTCTCAAGTGTTCCCCTAGTAAATTGAGGTGCTGCTTTGATACTTTCACCCAAACATCCTAAATACCACACACATACACACTTGACCAAACAAGATACAGCTGGTATGTCTATTGTCCGCTCACTCAGAGTCAATTACAGGAGGCATGCTCGGCAAATGCACTGGAGAAGGCCATGACCTCACTACAGGAGGAGAGTGTGTCTCCAGCTCTGGCCTGGGTCAAGGCTTCAGTCCTCTCCATAATGGCTACCCAGCTCCCACTGCTTCAGAGTGCCACCCAGGCACTACTGGAAGCTGGGATAGATGCTTCACATCCCACTGAAGGTGATTTAAATCTAGCTGTTTACATTTTGTTTAGCTGTTGTATTTGTACTTCTTTACGTAGTAAATTATGTATTTATGTGGTAAAGCAGTGTTCCAGTGTTCCTTGAAAGTCGCAGGACAAGGCATGAAAAACACTGTAGTAATGGAATAATGCAAAGTCTTTTCCCTATCTTAAATTAAGAGATATTTATTAAAGGGTGCGCTAACTAACACACACACACACATGGGTACTAGGGGACTGGAGTAATACTATGGTCCATATATGGGTTAAAATCTCAAAGGGGTCCATATTATCTAATATCCTTTTGTATCCCCACAGGAGTCCTGAGTGGCATCAGAACCCTGGTCAATGAGCATCAGGGATACAAAGTGGAGCTTCAGCATCTGAAGGTAGGTAGATTTGGTGCCCTGTCACTTTGCTCTGCACTGACTCAAAAATGTTGGTGAATGTTCTGCTCTGTAAGCCACATACACAGAACTGGAGTAGATGTTCAAATAAGAAAATGCAGTAAGAATAGACATCAGGCCCTGTATACACAAAGCATCTCAGAGCTCTGGGATCATGATATCCCTGTATGTATTATCTTACATGTCTTCTTAAAAGGCACAACTGATCTTATATCAGCACTCCTACTCTGAGACTGTTTGAAAATAGGCCCAGAACCCTTATACAAATGGGATAATCGTTGATGTATTTGTAACCCAAAGGAAGATCACACTCATTATCAATACACTTCCAGTGAGTTTGAGTGGTAGGTTTTCCTATCTAAGGCCTCATTTGCTCATCAGTGGTTTTAATGTGATGTATAGAGAGATTGCACATATGATGTGGCTGATAGGGTTGTTTAGTTGTCATAGGGTCACTGTGTCTTTTCTGGGGTGCAGTCAGACCTGGAGGAGCTCCAGGAGAGAGAAGCAAAGTCCAGAGAGTTGCAGGAGCTACTGAGCATTACCAGAGAGGAGCTGGTACAGCAGAGACAGCAGGTTGGCTCCCACACACACATACATGCTTGCGGGCACTCACGCACACTTAAACACACTCACACACACTCCATATCTATTAAAAACGGATATAAAAATGCATGTACATGACTGGGAAAGTGGATTCAATAGCAATGCTTTGTTGACATCCACGAAAAGACGCACATCTTTATGTCCCCTTACTTCCATTGTAGATGACTGTGGCACAGCATGAAGAAGAGGCCAGGAATAAGGAGTTGGAGGAGCTAAAGGGGGAGTTGGAGGCACTCAGACATGCCCAGGTGAGGGGGCGAGGTGCTGGGATGGTTTTGACCAATTTCTCCTAGTCCAGGTCCTTCGAGAACACTGTGGATGCTGGTTCCATCAGTCAGTCTGTTTGTTTTGTAATTCAGTGTGTTATTAAACTGTCAAAGGATTCACCCTAAAAGCAGTCAAGTAACACAACAACTAGCCGGTGATAAAGCTACATAAAGATGCATCTACAAGGAGAACACCTGAAACCGATAACTAGCATACACAGTGGTCCACCAGGAAACAGACGTTACAATCCACCGACTCTCTACGTGTTTCTCTCGCTTCCCAGACTAAACTGCAGCAGGAGGCACAGACCCAGGAGGCTGAGTGGTGCACCAGGCTGGAGGAGGCGGGCAAGAGGGAGAAGGAGTGGCAGGATAAGGTGAAGGAGGTCTTGGAGGAGGAGAAGGAGCGCTACGGGGTCTGGGAGGCCGAGTACAGGGAGCAGGTGCGGCAGCACGCACACACCATCGTGGCCCTGGAGCAGCGCTGGGTCCAGAGCAGACAGAGAGCCCAGGAGGTGGAGGAGGAGAGGGACGCACTGATTGGACAGCTGAGAGGTGAGGGGGGTGGGGGGGTTCAAAGGAGTGGACTGTCTGGCTGTCTGGCTGTCTGGCTGTCTGGCCGTCTGGCCGTCTTGCCGTCTGGTTGGTCTTGTTCTTCTAGGAGGACCCTGGAAGCCTGGGGGAAGAAAATGGCATCTGGATACAGGGCATCTCTGTGCTTTAACAACAAATAATTGGGCAACTTTTGCACCAAAAAATGTCTGAGTGAGGGAAATGCTGTAAATTAAGAGGACTGTATTTTGAAAGATGAGACGTTGAGGATTATAATAAATACCTTTTTATGTCCTACAAGTAAGCCAAACACCCGTGTCCAAATGTGCACTTCACATTTCCATATCATAAAACTCATGTCAGATACAGTGTCAACGTTTATGATCACTATGTTTTGATACCCTGGGTTGTTCTGAACAGAATGAGCCTATTGTTGTGTATTGTAAAGAAAATGTGCCACTGAACACGCACGAATGCACGCAGGAATCCTTTCTATGCGCACTAAAATTAAGATCTGTTTCTCTGAATTGCCCTGTGAAAGTCTAGCACTGTAAGATCGTGTTTTATAACTTAGCTAGGGATGTTGACAATAGAACAAGCTTGATGCCCACATGACGCAGACTGAGATTTATAATGGTCTGTTTTAGGACAACCCTGCCATCACACAATTACAACAACAGTAATTGTGTGATGGCAGGGTTGTGTTCCAAATGAAACAACTACCAGTGTACTGATATTTCAGACTCTTCTATGAGTTATATAAGTGCATTGAAATTGCTTAGGAACTGTGCACACTTTGGAGAGGTGTGTGGCCACATGGAGACGCCAGTTAGTCCTCTCAATCAAACCCATAGTAGTTTTTTTGTCTTACGTTGCACCTACCCCACATTTTCCAGGAATACTTGTATTTTCAGATTTCGTTATCAACAAATGCGGCGTATTGCGCAGTAAGTGTAAAATGCACGTAAAATCACCAGTGTAATATTTGGATTCAGTCATGTGTTAGGTGAATTGTTGTGTCCTCACCTTTAGTCTAATAATTTTCCCATAATCTCCAAACTGTTCCCTTTCAATTGCTACCATGGTTATGCATATGCTTTTCATATTTCTTCTGAAAGAAACATTTCAATTTAGCCCTATCCTTATATAGTGCCTTCAGAAAGTATTCACACCCCTTGACATTTCCACATTTTGTTGTGTTACAGTTGAGATTTTGTGTCACTGACCGACACAATACCCCACAGTGTCAAAGTGGAATTATGTTTTTAGAAATGTTTACAAATGAATAAAAATGTAAAGCTAATAAGTATTCAACCACTTTTTTTGGGCAAGCCTAAATAAGAGTAAAGCGTACTTAACAAGTCACATTATAAGCTACATGGACTCACTCTGTGTGCAATAATAGTGTTAAATATATTTTTTATTATACAAAAATTATGCAGATATTGAATGTTCCTTTGAGCATGGTGAAGTTATTAATTACACTTTGGATGGTGTATCAATACACCCAGTCACTACAAAGATGCAGGCGTCCTTCCTAACTAAGTTGCCATAGAGGAAGGAAACCACTCAGGGATTTCACCATGAGGCCAATGGTGACTTTAAAACAGTTACAGAGTTTAATGGCTGTGATAGGAGGAACTGTTACTCCACCATTCTTAGCTAAATCACAGAGTGAAAAGAAGGAAGCCTGTACAGAATAAAACATTTTCCAAAACATGCATCCTGTTTGCACGAAAGCACTAAAGTAAAACTGCAAAAAATGTGGCAAAGAAATGAACTTCATGTCCTGAATACAAAGTGTTATGTTTGGGGCAAATCCAACACAACACATCACTGAGTACCACTCTTCATATTTTCAAGCATGGTGGTGGCTGCATCATGTTATGGTTATGCTTGTCATCGGCAAGGACTAGGGAGTTTTGGGGGATAAAAATAAATGGAATAGAGCTAAGCAACAGGCAAAATCCTATTGGAAACCTGGTTCAGTCTGCTTTCCCTCAGACACTGGGATACAAATTCATCTTTCAGTAGGACAATAACCTTAAACACAAGACCAAATATACACTGAATATACAAAGAATAAGGTGCAAATATTTTACAATCCAGGTGGGCAAAGCTCTTAGAGACTTACCCAGAAAGACTCACAGCTGTAATCGCTACCAAACATGCTTCTACAAAGTATTGTAGGGAGGTGAATATTTATGTACATTTCTCTATTAAATTTTCAATAAATTTGCTACAATTTCTAAAAACATTTGTTCACTCTATCGTTATGGTATATTGTGTGTAGATGGGTGAGAAAATAATACATTGAATCAAATTTGAATTCAGGCTGTAACATAACAAAATGTGGAATAAGTCAAGTGGTATGAATACTTTCTGAAGGCACTGTTGGTCAGTTCCCACAAGTCTAAAGTAAACAGCAATGGACACAGTAGTGTGCTTAATGCAAGGTAGTGCCATTTTATGTCACTAGATGACAGTCACGTGTAATGCAACGCTAAAAAGCAATGCTAGAAGCACATGTTTTCCTCAATTACGTTACACTTTGCAGTGAAATGCCAGAGAATGTATTATCAATGCATAGTTACACTTGGTGTTACTGGGTGTGAAATAAACTCAGTAACACTTTACTTATTCAAAATTCAATGCAAATAACTTTTATTTCCTGTGAGGGAGCTACATGTGTGGTGACGAATTGGTACATTCAAGACACATACAGTGGTGTGTATTCATGGATGCCAAGGGAAGCCAGGCTTCCCCAAATATTTGACCAATCATTTTTTTAAATAATAATTTCTCTTTTGTCTCTGTGTTTAATAATTTTCCTTCAATTAATGTATCTCACCGGAAAGCATCCAAGCGAGCGAAACAGTGCCCCTCTGTCTCTGTATGTGTAGACCATCTATCTGATTCTGTCTGGTCCAAAAGAGCATTACATTGTTGCTGCCTGTAGCATTGAATGCAGGGGAAGCCAGCGAGCATTTGGCCAATCGGCGTTGAGCTAAACTGAGTGAGCTCAAGTGTGAAGGGTCCTGGCACACCAAAAAAAGTGTCAAGGGAAGCCAGTTTGGATTTGGCTTCACTCCTATCAAATCACATTGAGAGCACGTCACTGACAAAAACAACTTGAATTGTTGCATCTCGTTGTGTTGTTGTCCTCCATTGGCTAGCTAGCTTGCAAAAATTGTCCCTTTCCTAAATTAAATGGATGGAGATAGGGATTTGGACATAATTCTCCGTACTGGCCAATGAGTATAACAGTGATTCTGATCCAACCATTAATTCATACATTGTGCTCCTGGCCTGAGAGGATGGACGTTCAATATGTAGCTAGATGTACAGTAGAAGGCTAATGTTGCCCATGAAAGGAAGGATCGGATCCTTCTTTTCAATTTTCGCCTAAAATGACATACCCAAATTTAACTGCCTGTAGCTCAGGACTTGAAGCAAGGATATGCATATTCTTGATACCATTTGAAAGGAAACACTTTGAAGTTTGTGGAAATGTGAAATTAATGTAGGAGAATATAACACATTAGATCTGGTAAAAGATAATACAAACAAAAAACATGCATTTTTTTCCCATTTTGTTATCATCTTTGAAATGCAAGAGAAAGGCCAAAATGTTATATTCCAGGTTAGGCACAATTTAGATGTTGGCCACTAGATGGCAGCAGTGTATGTGCAAAGTTTTAGACTGATTCAATGAATCACTGCATTTCTGTTCAAAATGTTGTATCAAGACTCCCCAAATGTGCCTAATTGGTTTATTAATACATTTTCAAGTTCATAGCTGTGCATTCTCCTAAAACAATAGCATGGTATTATTTCACTGTAATAGCTACTGTAAATTGGACAATGCAGTTAGATTAACAAGAATTTAAGCTTTCTGCCCATATCAGATATGACTATGTCCTGGGAAATGTTCTTGTTACTTACAACCTCATGCTAATCACATTAGCCAACATTAGCTCAACCGTCCCGTGTGGGGGACCGATCCCGTAGAGGTTTTAAGCTATTTTTAGCGAGGTAGCCTAGGACAACAAAAAAAGAGAAATAGACCGTTTCGTCAACATGAAAGAGAGGAGGAAGACATTGGTGAGTCAACATGTTTTATCTACTTGCACGCACACAGACAGTAGCCACATCCTATTTAGCTTAAGTTGATCGGACTAAATTGTTTTGGTATCTTTTAGTTGCCACTGTACTAGAATAAGCATAGGTGATTTGATGATGTTGAAATATTGAAGTTGAAATGGTGCTGGAATAGTGAAGTCAGGTGTTGCCTAGAGCACCAAACCACCCTACAACATTAAAAGCTATGATGGATTCTATAAAGCAGCTATAAAATGCTTGGGGGATTGATTGGTGTACATTAAACTTCCTCAATTTCTGTAGAAAGAACAGGCATTGTTGAAACTTTGAGTGAATTTGTTCATCGCTTCTTTTGAAGAAGAGCTTGTTGTTGATGATGATTCCTAGGTGTTTGTAGTCTTCCCCTTGTTTAATGATGTGTCCGTTAACCTCCAGCGCTGGGATGGTAGGTTGGTCTCTTCTAAAGTCAATGACCAGGTCTTTGGTTTTGGTTGCATTGAGGTCCAGGTAGTTCTGGTTACACTACAGTGAAAACCTGTCGATTTCAGCCTGGAGGTGCCCCTCTGGATTGCCTGTCTATTATTACTGTGTCATCAAGGTACTTAATGAACGTAATCTCTAGGTGCGAGCTCCTACAGTCGTCTGTGTACAGGGTGAATAACACCGGCAAGATGACAGAGCCTTGTGGGGATCCTGTACAGATGGTTCTGGAAGGGCTGAAGTGAACATTGAATCTGACCAGCTGGTGTCTATTTTTCAGGAAAGACCCAGAGAATCTGATACTTAAATACTTACAGGGTGCAGATATAATGCTTTATAACTTGTTTTAACCATGTATGAGCCTTTATAATGTCTTCTAACTCTCCACAGCGTTGGAGGGGAATCTGGAGAGTAGTAGGCCTGTGATGAGTACCAGTCCCCTGGAGACACAGACTAAACAAGCCTCAGAGGTGGAGGCCCTGGAGGGTAATATCACTTCACTCAGGTAAAGAGGGTTTGTTGGATTTTCTTTCAACTTATTAGATGGCCTCAGTATTGATGAGACTAAGTAGTGGAAACATTCCCCAATAGGCACAGACTATTACTGACATTTAACTAGAGGGACCTTACCACATTTTATAGTAAATCTGATGCAATACATCAACAGTTTTGATTGTAAATCATAATGTATGCAACCTCCAAATGTTTTAATGTAAGGTTATTCACCTTAGATGCTGTCTCTGTGTATTCACACCATGGTATTTCTTGCCATCTTGCACAAAGGAGTGACGTCATCACTCAGCAAACATCCCCATGCTCACACTGTGCTTTCCTCATGAATAATTCATGAGGCCAGAAATATATGCATGAGTCATGACTAATGACTCTGATATATATGATCCATATAGTGATCAGTCTGTGAAACTACCCTCTTGTCTCAAACCAAGCGGAGGATTACTTCTGAAGGCCCAGGCACTGATTCCTAAATGTAATCTGAGGTCTTCTTATCCCATCCCATGTGTGCCACTGCATTCCAGTTAAAGATAAGCATATGAGAGTCCCTGGTGTCCTTTTCTGAACACACAGTATAGTACAGCTACAGTGCAGCATGTGTCTTTTAAATCTTAGATTAATGATCATGCAGACTTGTTTTTTACAGCTAATTTAGGTGCTCATATTACCACAGTTACCAGAAGTCCCCACAAGAATAGTAAACTAACAAACTTTTGACCAACTGGGGACTTTTTGTTAGTTCCCACAAGGTCAAATGCTATTTCTAGGGGTTTAGGGTTAAGGTTAGAATTAGTGTTAGGTTAAGGGTTAGGAGCTAGGGTTAGTTTTAGGGTTAGGAGCTAGGGTTAGGTTTAGGATTAGGGTTAAGGTTAGGTTTTCAGGTTAGGGTTAGGCTACGGGTTAAGGTACGGGTTAGGTTTAGGGTTAGGGTTAAGGTTAGGTTTTCAGGTTAGGGTTAGGGTACGGGTTAGGGTTAGGGTTAAGGTTAGGTTTTCAGGTTAGGGTTAGGCTACGGGTTAGGGTTCGGGTTATGTTTAGGTTTAGGGTTAGGGTTAAGGTTAGGTTTTCAGGTTAGGGTTAGGCTACGGGTTAGGGTACGGGTTAGGTTTAGGGTTAGGGGTTAGGGACTGCGTGTGTGTGCGTGCGGGTGCATGTGCATGTGTCCGTAGTGAAGCTGTGGAATTATGAGTAAGTGGATTAATCAGGCTAAACATGGTCAAACATTCTACTGAGGAAGCCCCAGTTTGGGGTCGAAACGTGTGCAGATTTACTTTTTGTTCAACCATTCCATATTTCTAGTAGCACTAAAATATCTCCTCTTTTTTTCCTTGTTCTCATCTCTCCAGGGCAGACTTGGCCCAGTCTCAGCTGGAAACATGTAGCCAGGGTGACCTCATCGTGGCTTTGAGTCGTGACCTGGCTGCAGCCAATGCCAGGATAACAGACATGACAGGTGCAATCTCACATGTTGATCCATCCCTTCAGTATATTATGGTTTTCTCATTTATTACATACTGCTGAAATAATGGCAGTATGTAAATGATACAATGATACAAAGAATATTGAAAGCAAGGTGTGGTTTCTTAGTTAATTAAGCAATGAAGATACCATCATGCTTAGGGTCATGTATAAAAATGCTGGGCTGGCCATTATATTGGCTGCCATGGCTATGCCCCCATAGAATGACAATGCCCCCATCCACTGGGCACAAGTGGTCACAGAATGATTTGATGAGCATAAAAACAATGTAAACCAAATGCCATGGCTGCCTCAGTCACCAGATCTCAACCCAATTGAACACTTATGGGAGATTCTGGAGCGGCGCCTGAGACATTGTTTTTCACCATCAGCAAAACACCAAATTATGTTCTGTCTCGTGGTGGCCCAACGCTCTATTAAGACACTTTATGTTGGTGTTTCCTTTATTTTGGCAGTTACCTGGATATGTCAGATCACATTCAGAAGAAGCACATTTTTGTCTGATAACATAGCAATCTCGCATGGTGTGCGCTTGTGTGTGTGTGTGTGTGTGTGTGTGTGTGTGTGCGTGTGTGCGTGCGTGCGTGTGTGTGTGTGTTCGTGTGCGTGTGCGTGTGTGTGAATGCTTAACTGTGTGTATTCTGCAGGGGAGCTCAGTGAGCAGCAGAAACTACAGTTGGAGCAGCTTAAGGCTCTGGTTGTGGATCAGAGGGTCCAACTGAGCACTCTCACTCAGAAGCTAATGCTGATGTCACAACTCGTGGAGCAGAAAGGGGAGGAGCTTGAGAAAGTGAGGGATGAATTGAGGTAGGCCTGGGGTAGGTGCGGGGGGAGACATTTAAAGCTGAGGAGTGCGGTTACCAATCCCCATCGGTTACATTGGATTTGTAATGTGGAATCCTCAAATGTAATATCATATGTGTACAAATGTGAAGTACCAATACATTTAAACTCTCTCATGGTTTCTCTCCGCGATATAATGAAATTTTAGCAACAAAAAAAATATTTACCTTCAAATGGCATAAGTACAAAGTAATGTAGTATCTATGTTAGGGTCATTACGATAGCAAGCAGCCAGCCAGCATGTAGTGAAGAGCTGATGCGTTGTGTCCTATCGTATATTTTATGATTTGATTTGATCTAATGTGTTGTGTCCTACCAGGCTTTGTCAGGTGGACCTGGAGAAGAGTCTCAGGGCAGAGAGAGAGATGAAGGAACAGAGGACACACCCAGAGCAGACCCAGCCTGTCCACTACTCTGTTGTTCCCTGCATACCACCACACACAAAGGCGAGTGGAATAACATAAAGGCCCATATTCACAAAGAGTCTCAGAGTAGGAGTGCTGATTTAGGATCAGTTTTGCCTTTTAGATTATAATGAGTGAACCCAAAGGGGAACCTGATCCTTGTACTCCCTCATCTGAGACGCTTTAGGAATACAGGACCAGTGGTGTACACCTCTGGTCCTCGAGGGCCGCCGTGTCTCCTGGCTTTTGGTGAACTGGTTGATTTAGATTTAGACCAGGGACACCAGGTGTTTGTAGCCTGGTCCCTGATGTGTATGTGCTGTCTCATCGACTCAAACAGTGGTTATCATGCCAGACAACAACCATAGGAGTTGACTATGCTATAAAGGACAAACATATCTGGGACCAGGCTAAGAAGATTGCACTCTCCAGCCGCATTGATCAACTGAAGGCAAGAGAGGAATCAAATGAAGCACGAGGCACACAACAATATGGAAAAGATTTGCAGCATCATAGGTTCACCACACATACACTTGAATACGTTACTGAAAAAAAGAGGTCTGATATTTAGCTGTCTGGTTCAGTAAACGCTGGAGGGTGCCTCTGTTTCCTCAGAGAAAAGCCCGTTTGAACAGGTTCTGCTGATAATGATCTTGTGCTGTGGTGCCACGCCTCTAACTCAGTACAATCAACACTCAGAGGAAGAGACCATCTCCTGTTCCCCCTCCTATCAGGACACTGGAGAAGCAGGAGATACATTATATGACATTGTGCATCACTATGTTTAATGGCATGTGCCTCGCATCCTGACAACACACTTGCATGTAAAGCAGCACCTTGTCGTAAACCATAGCAACAGTACAGTACAACATGACACGACTCCTCTGTATTCCCCAGGGCGCTCATTTATCTGCTGTTTGTCTCTCTAAATGGAAAATAGAGGGCCTCAACAGCTTCGTACTGCCCAGACATGATTTAGGCTTGTGTTTGTTACACAAACTGTATTTGTGTGTGTGTGTGTGTGTGTGTGTGTGTGTGTGTGGTGTGTGTGTGTGTGTGTGTGTGTGTGTGTGTGTGTGTGTGTGTGTGTGTGTGTGTGTGTGTGTGTGTGTGTCACTCAATCACTCACTCACTTCTACAACATAGCCATTCAGACTCTTGTTTTAGTACTCGTGTTATAGTCAATAGGCCCACTACAGTGTAGTGAGGATCAGGAACATTGCATTGTGTCAGTAGGTGATGCATTCGAACTTGCTGACTCACACAACAGACCACAATGACAGGCGTTGTGTCCCTGAGTGTGTTTCATACGATCAGCCACAGATCTGCAGTGAAGGACACTTGGCTGGAAAGGAGCTCAAGTCAACATCCACCGAGTCATTGAACTCAATGGAGGTGCATTTCTATGCATTTTTGACAAGTCAATATAATTTCCTTCGATTTCACTCATAGCAACACAAAGAAATCACACGTCATAGTCTAGTAAGAGCTTGGATCTTTTCATAAAGCACAGCCAAAAATAATCTCAACCTGCAAGATGCCAGCAGTCAAATGATTTGCGCATTAACAGAAGTGCCATTGGTTGATATGAGTCCAAAACACAAATCTGAAACCTTAATTGTATAAAGGAATATTAGTGGATGTATAGCCATGATACCAGAGAATGGAGAATGAAATATAATAGATTAAAATATAAATTGACCCTCCTTTGGCAGCAATAACCTCAATCAAAACGTTTTCTGTAGTTGCAGATCAGACCTGCACAACAGTCAGGAGGAATTTTGGACCATTCCTCTTTACAAAACTGTCTCAGTTCAGCAATATTCTTGGGGTGTCTGGTGTACACTGCTCTCTTGAGGTCATGCCACAGCATCTCAATCGAGGTCAGGTCTCTGACTGGGCCACTCCAGAAGGCATATTTTCGTTTGTTGAAGGCATTCAGTTGTTGATTTAATTCTGTGTTTTGGGTCGTTGTCCTGACATCGGCATCACCCAACTTCTGTTGAGCTTCAATTGGCGGACAGATAGCCTTACATTCTCCTGCAAAATGTCTTGATAAACTTGGGAATTCATTTTTCTGTTGATGATAGCTAGCTGTCCAGGCCCTGAGGCAGCAAAGCAGCTCCAAACCATGATGCTCCCTTCACCATACTTTACAGTTGGGATGAGGTTTTGATGTTGGTGTGCTGTGCCTTTTTTTCTACACACATAGTTTTGTGTGTTCCTTCCAAACAACTCAGCTTTAGTTTCATCTGTCCACAGAATATTTTGCCAGTAACACTGTCGAACATCCAGATGCTCTTTTGCGAACTTCAGACGTGCAGCAATGTTTTTTTTGGACAGCAGTGGCTTCTTCCGTGGTGTCCTCCCATGAACACCATTCTTGTTTAGTGTTTTACGTATCATAGACTCGTCAACAGAGATGTTAGCATGTCCCAGAGATTTCTATGTCTTTAGCTGACACTCTAGGATTCTTCTTAACCTCATTGAGCATCCTGCGCTGTGCTCTTGCAGTCATCTTTGCAGGACAGCCACTCCTAGGGAGTGTAGCAACAGTGCTAAACTTTCTCCATTTATAGACAATTTGTCTTACCGTGGACTGGTGAACATCAAGGCTTTTTAGAGATACTTTTTAACCCTTTCCAGCTTTATGCAAGTCAACAATTCTTAATCTTGGGTCTTATGAGATCTCTTTTGTTCGAGGCATGGTTCACATCAGGAAATGCCTCTTGTGAATAGCAAACTCAAATTTTGCGAGTGGTTTTTATAGGGCAGGGCAGCTCTAACCAACATCTCCAATCTCATCTCAATGATTGTACTCCAGGTTAGCTGACTCCTGACTCCAGTTAGCTTTTGGAGAAGTCATTAGCCTAGGGGTTCACATACTTTTTCCAACCTACACTGTGAATGTTTAAATTATATATTCAATATAGACAAGAAAAATACAAGAATTTGTGTTATTAGTTTGTCTATTGTTGTGACTTAGATGAAGATCAGATGCAATTTTATGACCAATTTATGCAGAAATCCAGATATTTCCTAAGGGTTCACATACTTTTTCTTGCCACTTTAGTTTCCGACAGTGTAGCAATATCTAACAAGTAATATCTAGCAATTCCACAACAGATACCTAATACACACAAATCTAAGTAAAGGAATGGAATAAGAATATATAAATATAAATATATGGATGAGCAATGACAGAGCGGCATCGGCTAAGATACAATATATAGTATAGAATACAGTATATACATGAGTAATGCAAGATATGTAAACATTATTAAAGTGGCTTATTAAAGTGACTAGTGTTCCATTTATTAAAGTGGCCAGTGATTTCAAGTCTGTATGTGGACAGCAGCGTCTCTGTGCTAGTGATGGCTGTTTAACAGTCTGATGGCCTTGAGATAGAAGTTGTTTGTCTGTCACTCTGTCCCTGCTTTGATGCACCTGTACTGACCTCACCTTCTGGATGCTAGCGGGGTGAACAGGCAGTGGCTTGGGTGGTTGTTGTCCTTGATGATCTTGTTGGTCTTCCTGTGACATCAGGTGCTGTAGGTATCCTGGAGGGCAGGTAGTTTGACCCCGGTGATGCGTTATGCAGACCGCACCGTTCTCTGGAGAGCCCTGCGGTTGTGGGCGGTGCAGTTGCCGTACCAGGCGGTGATACAGCCCGACAGGATGCTCTCAATTGTGCATCTGTAAAAGTTTGTGAGGGTTTTAGGTGGCAAGCCAAATTTCTTCAGCCTCCTGAGGTTGAAGAGGCGCTGTTGCCTTCTTCACCACACTGTCTGTGTGGGGGGCCACTTCAGTTTGTCCGTGATGTGTACGCCAAGGAACTTAAAACTTTCCACCTTCTCCACTGCTGTCCCATCGATGTGGATAGGGGGGTGCTCCCTCTGCTGTTTCCTGAAGTCCACGATCATCTCTTTCGTTTTGTTGACGTTGAGTGAGAGGTTATTTTCCTGACACCACACTCCGAGAGCCCTCACCTCCTCCCTGGAGGCTGTCTCATCATTGTTGGTAATCTAGCCTACTACTGTTGTGTTGTCTGCAAACTTGATGATTGAGTTGGAGGCGTGCATGGCCACACAGTCATGGCTGAACAGGGAGTACAGGAGGGGGCTGAGCACGCACCCTTGTGGGGCCCCAGTGTTGAGGATCAGCGAAGTGGAGATGTTGTTTCCTACCTTCACCACCTGGGGCGGACCGTCAGGAAGTCCAGGACGCAATTGCACAGGGTGGGGTTGAGACCCAGGGCCTCAAGCATAATGATGAGCTTGAAGGGAACTATGGTGTTGAATGCTGAGCTGTAGTCAATGAACAGCATTCTTACATAGGTATTCCTCTTGTCCAGATGAGATAGGGCAGTGTACAGTGTGATGGCGATTGCATCATCTGTGGACCTATTGGGGCGGTAAGCAAATAGAAATGGGTCTAGGGTGACAGGTAAGCTGGAGGTTATATGATTCTTGACTAGTCTCTCAAAGCACTTCATGATGACAGAAGTCAGTGCTACGGGGCGATGGTCATTTAGTTCAGTTACCTTTGCATTCTTTGGTACAGGAACAATGGTGGCCATTTTGAAGCATGTGGGGACAACAGACTGGGATAGGGAGAGATTGAATATGTGTCCAGCTGCATTCTAAACCTTTGGGGTCTTCTTTTCAGTGTGAGAGGCTCAACTCGTCCTCCTACTTTGTACTTACCACTCTTCAGCATTATACACATACTCAATCATTTGGTGATGCATCCAGCTCTTCCTTCATGTCAATTGACTTTTTGGCTACAACCATAGTCCACTTAGTGTTGTCCTCCACCTCTACCTCTGAGTTGTGAAATCCTGAGCTGAAACTCTCAGAGGAAAAACTCTAGACCCTATCATGAGTTAAGAATATGATTCAAACGTCATTTTTTTCTCCCTTTGTGTCCAGGAAATGGCCACTGTCACCGCTCCTGCCAAGAAGGGGTCAAAGTCCAGAGGTTATCGACACAAGGAGGTGATTCAGCATCAGAGGGAGGCTCTGTCAGAGATGAGGGGCAGGATCGGAGCCTTGGAGCAAACATGGCCCCTGAGTAAGCAAGGTCAAAACTTTATGAATATAGAAAGAAAGCTTGCACACAGCATGTTTTGCTCCCATGTGATGTAATTGAACACGGCAAAGTGTCACGGTTGTTGTCGGATATAGACCAAAATGCAGCGGGGAAATGTGCACTCATCTTCTTTATTATAAACGGACAAGAAGGAGAACCAAAATAAACACATACACAAATAAAACACAACGACTAATCACATGCTGGTAAGGCACAAGGCTATACACAGAACAATCTCCCACAAAGCACTCAAAAAAACACATACCTATATATAGGACTCTCAATCAGAGGCAACTAGAAAACGCCTGCCTCCAATTGAGAGTCCAACCCCAATTAACAAAACATAGAAATACAAAAGACTAGACAGAACATAGAAATACACTAACATAGAACAGTGCCCAAAAACCCCCGGAATACATAAATCAAATACCCTACTAAACAAACCACCACCCTGAACCACATAAAACAAATACCCTCTGCCACGTCCTGACCAAACTACAATAACAAATAACCCCTATTACTGGTCAGGACGTGACACAAAGGCTATTGCAGGATACATTAGGGCAGGGACCAGGGGCCCTAAGACCCCATATCAGATTATCTCAGATAACAAAAAGAAGTGGGGAAAGTACTTTTTTAAATATACTGTTTTTGTGCTGCTCCCCATCTCTATGCCTTGGTCAATGTCATTGTACATTGTCTATATATGTATTTAAATTACTTAGGAGACTATAAAAATGTATGTCCTCCAAAGTGTTCCTCTTCTCTGATATTTGGGTAACTGTTTGTTCCCTCAGAGCGCTTCACCCAGCAGGGGGCACCTAAGAAACAAGCAGGGAGTGAGGCGGGGAAACTCAGCACACCGAGGTCTGCAGTGGTAAGCACCTGACCTAGCCTGGTCTCATAGACTAACCGTAACATAGTAACCGTAAATCCGGGAACTCAAATTAGTAGGATATGATTCGTTTGGTATGGTTACATAAGACAGATGGTTTCTTATTTTCTTTTCCATTGCTAAATGTATTAAAAGTTTTTCATTAAATGCACCCAATGAACACATCCCAATACTCACTCTGCTGAGAAATTCATCTTAATGCCTATGACTATGATTATCAACGTAGTATTGTGTAATGTCATATGTTACATGATCATTTCAATCTAGAGTGGCTGGCCGCTCTCTGTAGCATTGGGGGAGGAGACCCTGGAGCGCACAGCCAGACTGGACCTATCAGACGCCCTGGACCTCAGCGAGAGGACAGTGAGTGGAAGGATGCTGTCAGGTGGAGAGTGTGGGTGGCTATGACAGCTATATGACATTTAGCAGAATGTATCCCCATTGCCATCTACGGGTGACTGGGCTGCAGTGTTCTTCAATTCTAACCCAAGAGAGCTACAGGGTGTGCAGGTTTTTGTCCTAGCCCAGCACCTACTTGATTAAACTAAATCATCAATTACTCCTCTCATTCTGTCTTTGTCTCTCTCTCTCTATTTTTCTCTCTATTTTTCTCTCTCTCTCTCTCTATTTTTTTTTCTCCCTCTCTCTATTTCTCTCTCTCTCTCTCTCTCTCTCTCTCTCTCTCTCTCTCTCTCTCTCTCTCTCTCAGTACCTGGATCTGGCACGGGCGCTGTGCAAGGCTCTGGAGTTGAGCGAGGGCCAGCTGCATGGGTGTGTGTCCCTGCAGCACCTGCCCCAGGAGGAGAGGGCCAGTCTGGCTTCTTTGCGTCACGCAGACCTGGAGCTGCTCCGGAGCTGCATGGCCCTACAGCACAGCCAGGCCCAGCGAAGTGAAACCCTACTGCAGCAGCAGCATAGAGAAATGACTACTCTCAGGTAGGGAAGTAAAAGAAGGGAATACAGGGCCATGAAATAGATCCCTTTCCTCAATAGTGAATTTTCATGAAATTGCTACAAATATGCCACTTTGCAGACACTTTTATCCAAAGCAATATACAGTACAGTGAGTGCATATATTTTTATAATGTGTATGTAATCCCTGCAGAAATTTTAACAAATAACTTGGCATTGCTAGCACCACACTCTTACCAACCAATCACCCGCTAGCTGCTTCAATAGTAATTAAGTTATAAGAGAGATGCTACTGTAGGAGCAACACAAAGAGTCAACTATTTATTTGGCCTACTTTTATTGGTTGGTGTTTACGTAATGTGTTGACTCATTTGATTGATGAGTAGAAAACCCACCTGCCTCAAGTGACTTGAAACAGGATTGTAGTTAGGGTGATTTGATCATTGATAAGTGTCTGTATTACGTCTGTCCTCCCCCTCTGCTACCCTCCCCTCCCCCGCCCAGGGAGAGCCAGGCGGCGGGTCAGCAACTCCAGTCCAGGCTGGATATGCTGAGGACCGAGCTGGAGACGGAGAGCCAAGAGAGCTCCCTGCTCCGTGAGGCCTTGCGCCACACCCAGAGTCGTCTGGAACATGAGATAGACGTAAACACCAGGGCCGTAAAGAGCCGTAAGGTATAGAAGTAGTAGAGCGGAGTGAAACACTCAACGAACCCAGAAGCCTATTTGTTTTGTAACACATATTCACCTTGATGTACAATAGGCTGGACCAGGAGATCGGCCTTAACACCAGGGCCGTAAAGAGCCGTAAGCTATAGAAAGTAGCCTAGTAAAACGGAGTTCAACAGTCCAACCCACGGGGTGATTTGCTTTGTAACACCTAAAATCTATCTAGTCCAGCTAGCTAAACTTTGCTGGGTACCTGACTGTTTCTGCTTCATCAATGTTACTACTTCCAGGTATGCATGCATAGGTAGTATTTGGAAAATAACAGCTGTGGTAAAATTCTTACGGACGGTGCCGTTGAATCCCAGTCATGGTATGGTAGGAATAGTGTAATTTACCTGGGGCCATTATTAACAGAACAGATACAAGAACCTCATACTTTTGTTCCAGGTAATTTGCCCACCCTCAGACAAGCTATGCTGAGTCCATTGAAAATGGACATGACTAGTCGATTGCCCACTAAGCAAGTCCACAGACAGACAGACAGACAGACAGACAGACAGACAGACAGACAGACAGACAGACAGACAGACAGACAGACAGACAGACAGACAGACAGACAGACAGACAGACAGACAGACAGACAGACAGAGACAGACAGACAGACATAGCATTTATTGGGCCCTTCCTCAGGCTTTGTTGTGCTGTTCAAGCATGTATGGATTGATCAAAAATCGATTGATCAAACGTAAGTGCTTAAGTAAGGTAAATTTCCTCCATCTACTGTATAATCAAGTAGATAGAAAGCTAACTTGGAACAATCTTAGGAGATGCTGATGGTGTCTCATTGGGACGCAGAATGGCAATTGACCGTAGGGCTGAACCTATAACCTAAGGCTCATTATTACATACAGTATGAGTCAATAGCATCTACAGTACCAGTGTTCATACAAGCATATACAGTGCATTCGGAAAATATTCAGACCCCTTGACTTTTTCCACATTTTCTTACATTAGAGTCTTATTCTAAAATTGATTAAATCGGGGGGGTTTTCGTTATCAATCTAGACACAATACCCCATAATGACTTGGTGGTTCCAAACTTCTTCCATGTAAGAATGATGGAGGACACTATGTTCTTGGGAACCTTACATTTTCCATTTTAGTCATTTAGCAGACGCTCTTATCCAGAGCGACTTACAGTAGTGATTGCATGCATTTCATACATTTCATTTCACACATTTTTTGTTTTTGTTTTTGTACTGGCCCCCCGTGGGAATCGAACCCACAACCTTCAATGCTGCATAAAAATTGTGCCTCGACACAATCCTGTCTCTGAGCTCTACGGACAATTCATTCAACCTCATGGCTTGGTGTTTACTCTGACATGCACTGTCAGCTGTGGGACCTAATATAGACAGATGTGTGCCTTTCCAAATCATGTCCAATCAATTGAATTTACCACAGGTGGACTCCAATCAAGTTGTTGAAACATCTCAAGTATGATCAATGGAAACAGGATTTATCTGAGCTCAATTTGGAGTCTCATAGCAAAGGGTCTGAATACTTCTGTAAATAAGGTATTTCTGTTTTTAGGTTTAATACATTTGCTAAAAATTCTAAAAACCTGTTTTTGCTTTTTCATTATGGGGTATTGTGTGTAGATTGCTGAAAAAATAAATATTGAATCCATTTTAGAATAAGGCTGTAACGTAACAAAATGTGGAAAAAGTCAAGGTGTCTAAATACTTTCCGAAGGCACTTATAGAATATGTTACACAGCCATCCTCTTAAAGATTGGACCCTTTTTTTTCAATTTTCGCCTAAAATTACATTCCCAAATTTAACTGCCTGTAGCTCTGGACCTAAAGCAAGGATATGCATATTCTTGATACCATTTGAAAGGAAACACTTTGAGGTTTGTGGAAATGTGAAATTAATGTTAGAGAGTATAACACATTATATCTGGTAAAAGATAATACAAAGAAAAAAACATGTGTTTTTTACATCTTTGAAATGCAAGAGGAAGGCAAAATGTAATATTCCAGATTAGGCGCAATTTAGATTTTGGCCACTAGCAGTGTATGTGCAAAGTTTTAGACTGATTAAATGAACCATTGCATTTCTGTTCAAAATGTTTTATCAAGACTGCCCAAATGTGCCTAATTAGTTTATTAATACATTTTCAAGTTCATAACTGTGCACTCTCCTCAAACAATAGCATGGTATTTTTTTCACTGTAATAGCTACTGTAAATTGGTCGGGTGCAGTTTGATTAACAAGAATTTAAGCTTTCTGTCCATATCAGATATGTCTATTAGAGGTCGGCCGATTATTGGAGGACCAAAAAAAGCCGATACTGATTAATCGGACGATTTTATTTATTTATTTATTTGTAATAATGACAATTACAACAATACTGAATGAACACTTATTTTAACTTAATATAATACATAAATACTATCAATTTAGCCTCAAATAAATAATGAAACATGTTCAATTTGGTTTAAATAATGCAAAAACAAAGTGCTGGAGAAGAAAGTAAAAGTGCAATATGTGCCATGTAAAAAAGCTAACGTTTAAGTTCCTTGCTCAAAACATGAGAACATGTTAAAAGGAACCACCAGCTTTCATATGAGTCTTCAATATTCTCAGGTAAGAAGTTTTAGGTTGTAGTTATTATAAGAATTATAGGACTATTTCTCTCTATACGATTTGTATTTCATATACCTTTGACTATTGGATGTTCTTATAGGCACTTTAGTATTGCCAGTGTAACAGTATAGCTTCCGTCCCTCTCCTCGCTCCTACCTGGGCTCGAACCAGGAACACATCGACAACAGCCACCCTCGAAGCAGCGTTACCCATGTAGAGCAAGGGGAACAACTACTTCAAGTCTCAGAGCGAGTGACATTTGAAACGCTATTAGCGCGCACCCGCTAACTAGCTAGCCATTTTACATTGGTTACACAAGCCTAATCTTGGGAGTTGAGGAGTTGATAGGCTTGTCATAAACAGCGCAATGCTTGAAGAATTGCGAAGAGCTGCTGGCAAAGTGCACGAAGGTGCTGTTTGAATGAATGCTTACGAGCCTGCTGCTGCCTACCATCGCTCAGTCAGACTGCTCTATCAAATATCAAATCATAGACTTAATTATAACATAATAACACACAGAAATACGAGCCTTTGGTCATTAATATGGTCGAATCCGGAAACTATCATTTCGAAAACGAAACGTTTATTATTTCAGTGAAATACGGAAATGTTCCGTATTTTATCTAACGGGTGGCATCCCTAAGTCTAAATATTCCTGTTACATTGCACAACCTTCAATGTTATGTCATAATTATGTACAAATCTGGCAATTAATTACGGCCTTTGTTAGGAATAAATGGACTTCACACAGTCCGCAATGAGCCAGGCGGCCCAAACTGCTGTATATACCCTGACTGCTTGCACGGAACGCTAGAGAAGTGACACAAATTCATGTTAGCAGGCAATATTAACTAAATATGCAGGTTTCAAAATATATACTTGTGTATTGATTTTAAAGAAAGGCATTGATGTTTATGGTTAGGTACATTGGTGCAACGACAGTGCTTTTTTCGCAAATGCGCTTGTTAAATCATCACCCGTTTGTCGAAGTAGGCTGTGATTCGATGAGAAATTAACAGGCACTGCATCGATTATATGCAACGCAGGACACGTTAGATAAACTAGTAATATCATCAACCATGTGTAGTTAACTAGTGATTATGTTAAGATTGATAGTTTTTTATAAGATAAGTTTAATGCTAGCTAGCAACTTACCTTGGCTTCTTGCTGCCCTCGCGTAACAGGTAGTCAGCCTGCCATGCAGGCTCCTCGTGGAGTGCAATGTAAGGCAGGTGGTTAGAGCGTTGGACTATTAACCGGAAGGTTGCAAAAACGAATCCCCGAATCCCCCCTAAACAAGACAGTTAACCCCCGTTCCTAGGACGTCATTGAAAATAAGAATGTGTTCTTAATCTGACTTGCCTAGTTAAATAAAGGTGTAAAAATATTATAATTTTTTTCAATAAAAAACTGCAATTCGGTGGCCAAAAATACCGATTACCGATTGTTATGAAAACTTGAAATCGGCCCTAATTAATCGGCCATTCCGATTAATCGGTCGACCTCTAATGTCTATGTCCTGGGAAATGTTCTTGTTACTTACAACCTCGTGCTAATCACATTGACCTACGTTAGCTCAACCATCCCGTGGGGGGGGGAACACCGATCCTGTAGAGGATATAGTAGTCCAAAATGGTATTCTATGCAACAGCAATTATGTGTCAAATGACAGTTTGTGCCATGTCTTACAGTGGACAGTAGGATGTCATAACTTGACACTTTAAAAAGGCTTTATACTCTGTGTATGAGTAGTATGGGACATGGCCTAATCGAGTGTGATTGTGAACTAATGTTTAAAACAGCCATTTTATTCAACAGTAGATACTAGATTAAAAAAATGACTAAAATATAAAAAAAATAAAAATACTGTGTCTGCCAAAAGGCAATATGCTTTTACAGTGAATTTTAGAGTGGCCAAACTTTTATTTTCCACAGTCATGTTAATAAAACAACCGTGATTCCAGTCATCATAGTGGCCATTCTCTGGTTGTTTGTTAGCATAGTGCCGTTCATGTAAAGATACTGTAAGTAAACAGATCTGTAATTGAAAGGTACACTGTGGCACCCCGGGCCCGTCTGTCTCACTGTGTGGTTAAGCTTAATATCCCATATCCATGATTAAGATGGACTCAGCTTAATGTGTCATTATGAATCAGGGTGAGGATTGGTATCAGCAGCATGTTTTCAGCATAATATAGCAAGTATTCAGCATAACCTTAATTAAGCGTTAAAAAGCTTCATATTAATAGCACTATCTTTATGGCAAGATCTGATGTGAAAAGATCTGATCTGATTGATCAAAATACCAATTAGTGGAAAAAAGAACAGAGTTGCGCTGCCTGTCTAAACGCAGTCTTTGTTTGCTCTCCTCCCTTTGCACCCTCCCCTCTCTTCTCCTCTATTCCCTAATTCCTTCTTAACCTCCCTCCCTCCTTTCTCCCTCTCAAACCCCTCTCTTCCCTCCCTTTCATCTCTCCTCCCCTCTGTGTCATATCTCCCTTTCCTCTCTCTCTTCCCTCCACAGGCAGTGAGTGTGGAGAAAGTCCAGAGGAGGAGTGGGAAGACAGCCTCTCACAGCTGTGTCCGTACTGAGGCCGGCGACAAGGTGAGCCAGATCCACAGCTGGATAGACAAACAGACACACTATTCCTCTGCTACTCATATCAAACCGTTAACATCCTAGATTTACAATTTACTAGCGTATGTTGCTTATCTGCTTGGTTCTGTTCCAAGGAAGTGGCTTTCAGATTAACTTTGTGATATTTAATGAATGATTATTTAACATCGTATCGTCATCCAGTATTGTCTCTCCTCTCCAGTCCTACCAAAAAAAAGAATTGGTGGTTCTGACTTGCTGCTACTCCACACAAAAATCACAGTTTGTTGTTTGAAGTAAACATACCCATCTAACTGTACCTCAAGTAGGCTATCTCTTTTCATGATCCTCATTACCTCAACCACTGGCTGCGTGAGTCCGTCTACCACACTAGCATAATCTGAAGATCAATAGAAATCTCACTGTCACCTATTAATAATTCACATGCACACAGAGGTGTAACACACACCCCCGCAGCCCCCGCTATTAGCTTTAAAACTGCAACATTTTCTCTCAGCCTGAGGGCAAAATGTATAGAATAGCAATAAATTATCTTTAAAACTGCTACATTTTCTCTCAGCCTCATGGAAAAATGTATAGAATAGCATGAGATTAGCTATAAAACTGCACATTTTTCTCTCTGCTTGCAAAACTGTGTTACTGCACGCACGCACACACATAACACAAACCCACACAAACACACACTACCATTGCAGCCCCCAGAAGTGTCAATTATAGTGGCTAATGCTAGTAAGGAGGGGGGCTAGTTCAGAGTATCTGATATGGTTGGATTGGAGAAATCAGTAGGGTGGAAACCATACCTTTTCTTATCCAATCAAATGAATGGTTACCTCAAGGAAGAGGGGAACGAAGGCTACATGTTGAAGGTATTCCAACAGGGCCCCTGTCTTCCTCTGCCAAAAACACATTTCCATGGACTGTATAGAAAATGGATTATTAAGTATTCTTCTTCTGAACAGGCGACAGCGAAGACATCAAGCCTGCTGGAGAGGCTGAAGAAGAGGGAGTACGAGGTGGAGACCCTGAAGAGGCAGCTGGGGAAGAAGGAGTTTGGCAAGATGGACTCCAAGCTAGAGCTGACCATTGTACAGCAGCAGCCTCAACAGGCCCCACCGCTGACAGAGTCCTCCTAATGTACTGTAATCCTGACCCGCTACACTGGAGTGACTGGACACCAGGGGCAAGGAGACTGGCTCAAGGGTCCTTTTGACTTGAACAGCAGAGGACACTCATTACTACGAGACTAGTGAACACTGCTAGTGTGCGTCACACCATAGAATTAGAAATACAGCACAGCAGGTCTACTAGAACTCACCTTCTTATTCAAGTCAGCGTCAGTCTATTTCATTGCATCACGTGTACTGTACCGCTGCTTCTGGCCATGAGGAAGTTTCTGCTGGTGGCTGTATATTACCACACATCAGAGCCATATGTTCTATATACTGTATAGCTCTACACCACATCGTAATGAGTGAATGCCTCTATAGAGATGATGGAATAGTCAATGCATGAGCATGTGGGTGCTAATGATGTGTGTTTCAAAGGCAGCTCTTCTCAGCTTCCCTCTGAGCTTTGAATGTAAAAAGTCTGTCGGGCTATATCTGCCACAGCTATATTCTTTTAGCCGGAACACTTCACCGCTCTTGTTCATCCATTCACCACGGAAAATGAGGCAGTCTTTATGCACGACAATACAAATGCTTTCTTCTGCAGACTTTTCTGCCGATTCAGTATAATATTTTGGTTGACACGTCATTGCGATATCTCAGCAGTAAAGAAAATGGCCAAGGCGTCCAATTTGAGCGGCTATTTCTGGAGTGTGTGTGTGCTACACTAACGACAGGAATATGCCCATGAACCGCAGATACAAAGAAAAAAGGAGTGTGTAATTCCTCCTATCTGCAGTAGACCTCCTCCCCCACTCCCGCCCTCCTCTCTATGCCTCGAGGTTATTGTGGTCCGTTATCGCAATGGGCAGAGAGAAAAGCTGATTCATTTATTCATCATCAGAGCCTTTTCTTGCTCACAGCAGCACACACCGTCACAAACACAGTCACGTGAGCATAGGATGAGAGAGAGTGGTTTGTGTGTATAGGTGCGTATGTGTATGTGGGAAGGTGTGAAAGGGTCAAGCGTGAGCGAGCATGCGCATCAATGTGTTGTTTTGAGTGCGTGTTTGTGACGTGTGGCAGTGTTCATGACGTGTGTGAGTGAGTAGACGTACGTGTGAGTCTGTCTCTGTTTGTGCATGTGATTGTGGATGTGTGCATGTGCAAAATCTATTATTCAGGATATTAATCCTCCATTGTTCTACATAAAGCAGATGCCACAGATAATAGAGCCAGTACATGGTTTGGTTTCTCTCTCTATTTGTTTGACTCAATTCCCATAAGGCGGAGTTCCCAAACTGGCAGCCGACCAAGTGATTTTATTTGGCCACCCAAGTTTTCTGAGAAATAAAAATAAAAAAGGTTTATAATTTTTACATTTTTTTATTGTTGGACATTAAAAGACTGTAAAAACACCAGCAAATCAGCTCGAAGTGATTTTAATTTTGGAAATCTGTTCCAAAGTAATCTCACGCATAATGGAGAGATATGTGATCGTATACAAATATAGGTTTGAAATTATTATGCTTTTGTGAAACATGATATCTGTTTGGGCTTCTTGCGATCAATTTGCAGTCTATTTCTAATTATGTTCCGGTCCCCTGACCGTCTGCTCAAGGAAAAATTGTCCCGCGGCTGAATCTAGTTGATGATCCCTGTCATAAGAGATAATGAGGGCTACTCCTAAAAAAGCTTCTTGTCTTCCTCACTCACTGACCCAGATTTGGTATTTTAGTGCATACAAGCAGATGGTACAATTGTTTGATGGTACAATGTTTCTTTGTTGCCTCTAGGCAAAAGGCTGCATCAGTCCGTCATCATTGCTCCTCTCTGATGTTTGCTATGGTCTACCTACCTCTATGGCCATGTGCATCAGTATAACTTCACCCCAATGCATTACTACTTGTTTCGGTGTCTTTCAGACATGTTTGTCACTCTATGCACTTTTGTTTTTATTGTCTGGACCATCACAGAAAAACCACTGATTCATCTCCAGAAGCCATTATAGTTTGTCTGCTTTCATTAATCAGGATCAATTATGTCTGTTTTTAACATGAGTATGTCACTCACTGGCATTGGTATGCCTTTGATTTCAGCTGGCAGTCCACAGCGCTGTGTTGAGTTGTTGCTAAATATATGTGTTGACCTCAGCAATTACTGCTCCTCCTCAGTCAGCCCCTTCTGAGTGGACACAACCAGCTAATTGGCACTGTGCAGATTCCAGTGTGTTCCTTAAAGGCACCATCTGGGATATTTCCTGCTGTTCAATGGTAACGTCAATCCATGATCTTGTTCTTGAGGAATGTAACTTAAACATTTTATGGCCTGTTAGTCCTTACTTTCGTAGCTGCGCCTATGAAGTTTAAGTCACAATGCTGCTGTTTGGGCTGAAACTAAACACCAGATTTTGGCTTTAATCTTTTTATAATCAGCAGAGTGGCCCTGGTTCACACCATTGCCTTCGCAAACAGCTAGCTCAGCCACAGTCTCAGTGGCTTCCAATAGCATTGCTGAGTCAAGCTTGACCTCTCCTCACTGCTCATTTACTTAAAGACTATTCTGTTTTGTTTTATTATAATGTAGGCTATCTGTGTTGAGATTCATTCACACAGAGTTTGTTAAAGCATTGAGGTTCAGTTGAACTACATCAGACAGTATAAATAAGTATAACGTATACATATGACAGTATACCTGTCTGGGGCGATGGCTAGAAATATTACTGTGTTTGTGATTGGTCAAAAGACATCCTAAATGCTTTACTGTATATGCATCACAATACAAAAACACTTGGGAACCACCTACTGTATCTTTCCAGACTGCTGCGTACTATAGGTACAGACCCTTATTCCTATTTTCAAGGGCATTGCTGAGTGTGTTAGAAGTGAGGTGGTATGTTAGGACAAGCGGTACACAAATATCATTTTTAAAACGCTTTGAACAGTATAGTGTCCACATTGTCTTATTTAATGTTGGTAATAAGGGTTTCATTACATGATATTTGATCAGATTCACCAAATCACACAAAAGTGTCTGTACTTTCTCCTAATATGAATGAATATTTTTCATCTTCATTGAATTAGGATATGATTATCTATTCATTTATGACATACACTCTTAGAATTAGTGGTGACTCAAGGAACCCCTAGAGTTCCTCAAGAAACCATTGCTAGTCAAAGGTTCATATTGGCACCTTTGGTTTGTTGAGGAGTTCTTGGAGGAACCTTTCATGTTTAAATGTCGCAGAGAGTTCATGGATGAACCCTGGACTGAAACCGTGGCTAAGTAAAGGTGTGGCTTTCAGATAGATCTTTTTAGGCCACCGGTGGGAGTAAGGCCACCCATGTCATTTCTGTTCATGTGTCCTGTTGTATTGTCATCAAATGTTAAGGTTGAACACTGACAGTTTTGTTGCTTCAATTAGGCTTACAGAGGTGTATGAGTTCCTCAAGAGCCTATGCAAATCCCAAAGTTGGAATAGTTACCACTTTATAAATATTCAAGGGAAATACAAATTTGCAGTGTACAAACTTAAAATGATGAACAGGAATGACATTTTCATACTTTTTGTTGGCCAAAAATAACTATTTGAAAGCCTCAAATAAGCCATGCCTCCAATCTTCTGATAAGCAGCCACTTCAACAATATATTATTACACTGAACAAAAATATAGATGCAACATGTAAAGTGTTTCATGAGCTGAAATAAAATGTATTTGTTTACATCCCTGTTAGTGAGCATTTCTCCTTTGCCAAGATAATCCATCCACCTGACAGGTGTGGCATATCAAGAGCTGCCACAGATGTCGCAAGTTTTGAGGGAACATGCTATTGTCATGTTGACTGCAGTAATGTCCACCAGAGCTGTTGCCAGAGAATTTAATGTTAATTTCTCTACCATAAGCCGCCTCCAAAGTCATTTTAGAGAATTTGGCAGTACTTCCCGCCAGCCTCGTAACCACAGACCACGTGTGACCACTCCAGCCCAGGACCTCCACATCTGGCTTCTTCACCT
Organism: Salmo salar; assembly: GCF_965601325.2. Taxonomy (NCBI): domain Eukaryota; kingdom Metazoa; phylum Chordata; class Actinopteri; order Salmoniformes; family Salmonidae; genus Salmo; species Salmo salar. The sequence continues at coordinate 77,520,967 of NC_138305.1, read as the reverse complement.
TTGGGATTGTCTGAGACCAGCCACCTGGACAGCTGATGAAACTGTGGATTTGCACAACCAAAGAATTTCTGCACAAACTGTCAGAAACCGTCTCAGGGAAGCTCATCTGCGTGCTCGTTGTCCTCACCAGGGACAGCAGTTCGGCGTCGTAACCGACTTCAGTGGGCAAATGCTCACCTTCGATGGCCACTGGCACACTGGAAAAGTGTGCTCTTCATGGATGAATCCCAGTTTCAACTGTACTGGGCAGATGGCAGACAGCATGCCGTGTGGGCGAGCGATTTGCTGATGTCAACGACGTGAACAGAGAGCCCCATGGTGGCGGTGGGGTTATGGTATGGGCAGGCATTATCTACGGGCAACGAACACAATTGCATTTTATCGATGGCAATATGAATGCACAGAGATACCGTGACGAGATCCTGAGGCCCATTGTCGTGCCATTCATTCGATGCCATCACCACATGTTTTAGCATGATAATGCATGGCCCCATGTCGCAAGAATCTGTACAGAATTCCTGGATGCTGAAAATGTCCCAGTTCTTCCATGACTTCAATACTCACCAGACATGTCAACCATTGAGCGTGTATGAAGGAGTGTTCCAGTTCATGCCAATATCCAGCAACTTCGCACAGCATTGAAGACGAGTGGGACAACATTCCACAGGCCACAATCAACAGCCAGATCAACTCTATGCTAAGGAGATGTCGTGCTGCATGAGGAAAATGGTGGTCACACCAGATACTGACAGGTTCTCTGATCCACGCCCCTATCTTTTTTTAAAGTATCTGTGATCAACAGATGCATATCTGTATTCCCAGTCATGTGAAATCCATAGATTAGGGCCTAATTTGTTTATTTCAATTGACTGATTTCCTTATATGAACTGTAACTCAGTAAAATCTTAGAAATTATTTAATGTTGCATTTGTATTTTTGTTCAGTGTAAAAAGGTACAACATTTAACCCCTCCCATCACAAAAAAGTTACGGTTTGAACCTTTACACGGGGATTCCTCAAATAGCCTTTTTGAATCGGAAAGGGTTGTTGGACATAAGGAATGGAAAAGGCTTTGTTAGACGAAAGATATAGGAACATGCACAGCCTGTTGTGTTCATTAATCACTGTGTCTAGTTATTATTTTACTGTTTGAAATTAAATAAGGTTTGTTATTGCACTTGGTCATGGAGAATACAGTATGCATACTAGATTTGCTTGTGGTACTTGGATCCATTTTTTCATTCAGTTGATTTATGATTATCGTTTTTCCATTTAGTATCACAATTATTATTGCAATGTATTGATAGTATTCATCCCTGTTTGCTTAATCAGTACTTCTACTTGTTTGTTCATCTCTTTGTGGTGCACTTAGAGATTGTTTAAATGACAATCACTGTCATTTGATTAAATATGTTATAAGCTGTTACTAAACTGTTACATTTCAAGACTTCCTTGCTTTTTTGTCATAATGGCTAAATTCCTTTTTCATCCGACAGTGATTTTGATACCATGGTATGAAGAGCTTTGATCTTTCCTCCCATCTCCCTTTCCTCTGTCGGAAATCCTCTCTATTTCTTGCTGCATTGCATTAGTTGAAACAAAGACTGTTCTCAGGGCAGGCCTGGTTGTAGCTAGATACTGTATGTTTGAGTTGGGTCAGGGAAAAAATGTGCATTTTATCTAGCCTTAATCTTTTTCCTAACCTTAACCTAATTCTCCTAACCTGTCACGTTAATTCTCCTAATCTGCCACGTTAATTCTCCTAACCTGCTGTGTAAGTTCTCCTAACCTGCTACAAAAAGTCACTTGTGCTAGTCAAAACCGGCAGATCTGCCCTGAGAACAGTCTTGGTTTCCACTAATGCGATACAGCTCTATTCTCTCCCGTCTCGCTCCATATATGGTGTGACTCAGGTAGAGTGGGTGTTGCTGGCTGAGGCAGCCCCTCCTTCATAGAAAACAGAGGAGATTCAGAGAAGCCAAGCCTCCCATGCGTGAGTCATAGCACATGACTCGGGTGCGTTCCTCTACTCAGTTGTGGCTGACGCCTGACAGATCTTAAAATACCTATCCAGACATTGTATCAGCTAACCACATCAAATGTTATAGCAATCTGTCAGTTGCAGGGGAACACGACCTCAGTCTGCTTATGGGTTTCAATTAGTTACCTGCACAAAACACCACATCTGCTGATCTATTAAAATGTGTAATTCCACTTGTGAACACAAATGTAGACCAGATTTTCTGTGTACAGAGCTACTGAATGGCAGATCTAGGCATTTATTTGAAAGGAGCGAGGGGAAGTAATTGAGTCATTTAAATATGCTTGGCAGACAGAGATTGGACTATAAACCTCGAAGACAGATTTATAATACCTTCCACATGTTGTCAGTGCAGCTAACTCTTTAATCTGTTACTATATTGTGGTGAATTCAGAGGGTAGCTCTGACTGGGACTCAAACCCGGGTCCATCAATTGTCAAGCCAACACCTTAACCATTACGCCATCAGGTAGGAACTGCTTAATGAGGTCGCTAGATGTTGTGTTAAGGTCGCTGCAATATTATAATACAGTTTGATACACAGTACAATTATGGCAGTTTAGATCAATTTAAAATCTACAAATGTTGTGCACAAATTTGTTTACATCCCTGTTAGTGAGCATTTCTCCTTTGCCGAGAAAATCCATCCACCTGACTGGTGTGGCATATCAAGAAGCTGATTAAACAGCATGATAATTACACAGGTGCACCTTGTGCTGTGGACAATAAAAGGCATTTCTAAAATGTGCAGTTTTGTTACACAACTCAATGCCACAGATGTCTCAAGTTTTGAGGGAGAGTGCAATTGGCATGTTGACTGCAGGAATGTCCACGAGATCTTTTGCCAGAGAATTGAATGTTAATTTCTCTACCGTAAGCTGCCTCCAACGTTGTTTTAGAGAATTTGGCAGTACATCCAACTGGCCTCACAACCGCAGACCACGTGTAACCACAATCATTCTGATTGGCTGTGCCTGGCTTCTTAGTGGGTGGGCCTGGCTCCCAAGTGGGTGGGCCTGTGCCCTCCCAGGCCCATCTATGGCTGCGTCCCTGCCCAGTCAGGTGAATTCAATAGATAAGGACCTATTTAATTGATTTAAATAGACTGATTTCCTTATATGAACTGTAACTCAGTCAAATTGTTGAATTTATTGCATGTTGCATTTATATTTTTGTTTAGTATTTCAAGTGTAGCTTTGAACGTTTATGGGCAGTGAGTTTTGTATACTACTAAAAGTGAGTGTATTCAAACTAAGTGATCATTTTGGCTGGCCATTTATGAATAGAGTAGGCAGAGTAGAGTAATCTGGTGTCGTGATTCCATGACACTATTCAAATGTATAACCTGCGTGTAAAGCGTCAGACAACGTTCCCATATTAAACACCTGTGTGGGGCAGGTATAACTTAATTTAGTGTGTGAACCATTCTGTATCTGCCTGACACAAAATATTATTATTGTAAAGGATGGGGATATGGTCTTTATCCATTGCGTGGACTATATTTATATTTTTGGGGTCATGGAATTTTATTTGCAGGCGCACGGTCATCATAGCACACTGTGGCAAAAAGGTGAAAACCCCTGTGAACGGAGAAGAGCTTTTGACACATATGTCAGGAATATGCAATAAATGTGCTATAATCTACATTTGGTGACGTTGGAAATTGTTGTCACGCGTCCCTTTAAAAGGCGTGGTGACGGGATTGAAAGCCAACCTACGTAGTTAGCTGTCAGCGTACTTCAGTGGAGATATTCACCCGATTGCGATATTCGTGCGCCTCGCTGACGCTGTACAATCGCACACTGTCCTTGCTTGCTGGAAGAGGATTCTGATATTTTCCAGGGTAATTAGCATTCCAGAATCATTCTGACTGTTTACACAGGAGTAAACACGCAGGAGATAGACGCATGCCTATGGACCGCAGATATTGCCGTGGTGTATGCGCTATCGGTGTCTCATCTGTTTTGTAGTTAACGTTAGATACAGCAGCGTTTGAAACACACATTAAAATGGCCACAGACGAGCTGTCGTCAAAGCTCAGCCGTCGGCTGCAGATAGAAGACGGTGCCGAGGAACCGGTGGCCGTTGATGAGGGTGGTCAGGGACATGAAAACGGAGCGGGTGAGGAGAAGGCAGCCACGGCGAACGCAGACTCTGAGTTGGGCGCTAAACTCATGCGGCGGGGGGAGTTGAACGACGGAGTGGGTGAACACCATCAGCCGAGCATGAAGGTCTTCAACCCCTACACTGAGTTCAAGGAATTCTCCAGGAAACAAATCAAAGATATGGAGAGAATGTTCAAACAGTGAGTTCATGTTGTCAAAATATCAGCATTACTTTTATTTTTCTTCATTTTACAACCTGCCCTAGAATTTCAAACCACTAACTCAGGGATGGGCTTCTCCAGTCCTTGGGGGGCAGAGTGGTGTCACACTCACACTCCCGAGGACTGAAGTTGCCCATCCCTGGACTAACTAGTTGGCTTTGGTTTAGTAGAATGTCAGAATTGCAGTGTCTCAAACTCAATTATTTTCCCCAATCAGGTATGAGGTGTTGATTGACACTTGTTGAGCAATGCACTGTTCAATGGGTAATTCCCCTTGAATGTCTTTATTTAATGTAATCAAATTTGATTGGGTCACAAAATGACCTCTATATTTAACAAACTCTAGAACAGCTCAAGCTATGATTCTCTGAACAAGTGTATGTGAGCAAGTGTTTCATGAATTCATAGAGCTGTGTTAGTGCTGCCCCACCCAGTCTCTCGCTTTCTCTCCACTCCAATGTGTGAGTGTTGTAGCATGACAACCTAAACCCATAGTATAGGATGTCATTCTTATAGTATCATTATTTTTCATGCTAACTAATTTAGTCTCAACTATCAGCATACTTTGGTTCATGCATATACTGAAACCTTTTTATCAGGCCAATGTACACCATAACTTTGTACATGATCATATACACGCCTTTTATGATACAAGGTTACGGATGCACTTATACTATACCTCTTATGTCACAGGGGTAAGTAAGGGATTGTCACAAAGCACTATGGAGCTGACAAACATACAGTCCTTCCCCTCTGCCCTGTTGCACTGGGTACTGTTGTGGCCGCGCCAATTATGTCCGACTAATTCCAATAGAAAACCACACAAATGTCCTACCGAGAGTTGAAAGCTGAAATGGGGAGGGCTGGCTAGGGGGATTTTGGTTAAAGCCATTCTGGGGTTGGTGCCCAAAGTCCCTTGTTCAGGCGAAGGTTCCCACTTCCCAGTGCCAACCCGATGATAGATTGTCCTTTACAAAGACAAGGGAGTCTGGGAGAGGGTTTGCTGTTGCACTGGTCAGGGGGAACTTTGGGAGAGGAACTGTCCCACACTACTTAGTTCTGCTTCCCCATGGCCACACCAACAACAGCCCCTTTGTTAAATGAGCAGCGACGAGTGAAGAACTCGTTCCAAGAATAGAACTTGGTCAAGAGATATGAGTGTCAGATCGGACTTGAAAAATCGGTCTCATCACTGAATGCTACCACTCTTGCCATTGACAAGATTACACAGGAATCTGTAGTAGGCCTATTGTGGTCAATACAGTGGACCGGACCATGGTGTAATTCCGTTCCTGTGGAATTGCCCAAGACTTTGTTTCACAGTTACATTTATGCCAAACATGGTTTGTTCAAAGTTTTTAACAAACCATGCAGAAGTCTACTTTGAACAAATATCACTGAAATTTTATTAAAACGCATTTACTTGAGGAACAGTGCAGAATCAAAGTTTGGTAACAGAATGACAGTAAAATGTCCCTCAGTTTGTGGCCACTTTTTCCCCCAAAACTCTTAAATATCTACTCGGAATTAAGGTTTAAAAAGATGTCTGCAGACAGAATGGGGTGTCGGCTATTATGACACCTTAACTAATGACGGCAACATAATAACATGGGTCCTTGATCTGTACTATACAGAAATGCATTATCTTCATGGTGATGTATCCTGAATAGGTACACAAAGGTCGAACAATGTAATATCCTCCTTTGCATGTTTGGGTATTATTCTACTATTATTCTAATGAGCTCTGCCCCCAAACAAGACCAAATTTGGTTGGTCCGGAATGGACCAAATCTGTACCAATCATAGACATCTGTTTCACAAGTTTGGGCGTCACAGTCCAGCCCAGTAGAGCACAGTAAAGAAACGTAGAGTATATTACTTTATACAGTACTATACTACTCTGAAATATACTTTACTTTTCCTTTATTGTACAGTACTCTACTGTACAAAAACACAAGCTAAATGGTAGGTCTTCCTTTTAATTGTTAATTCTGTGAACTTTTATAACCCTCCCTTATGAGGGAGAGAAATTGTCGATTTTTGGTAACAGAATGACAAGACACTAGGCAATATTTCTTAAACTTTTACAGAAGGCAAATCATTTCCCCCGAATTAAATGTTTATTAGTTGGCAGGGTCTAAATTCTAATGCCTTAAGACTTTTTCTGGTAGGTGTTATCAAGACCCCTCTTCCATGTTTTACCAGAAATCAAAGTTTTCCTTATTCCAAATATTTAGGATAAGAAATGGCTGAAACATGTTTATATGCCTTAATAAAACATAAAGTAGTGTTGGCTTTCATTTGACACCAGATTTGACATGATCCTATAAACTTCACATTGGTGCTCATGGGTCCTTTTTAATATGGAAATGCCCTCATGCATAGTTGCCATTGTGCTTACTGCTGACTCGGCTAAACAAATTCACAGGTCTGTCAGTGGCATTAAGTTTTCATTCAAAACATTAAAGTAACTGTGTGTGGGTGGTTAAGCAGTGCTTGACAAGATCTGTCAGCACTTAACAGTTACAATGGTGCTGGGCCAGCACCTATTTGTTTACATTTCAGACACCATTGAATTGGTCTGTAAATCAAAACTAAAGTCTAAGAGACTCTGATTTATTTACAGCTATTTGCAAATAATTGAGCCCATAGCATTGCTACTGTACCTTATGGCTTGACTGTATTTTAGAGAGCAGAAGGAAATTGTATTACAGGGGACACAGAATGGGAATCCATAGGATAGCATGGGGTACACGCGCACATTCTCACTCAGTCCTGGCATACTGCACTGACGTGTATATATAAAAAAGAGGTCACACTTACGACTTTGAAACTCGGTGTAGGCTACTCATTACGTACTCCATATTTTCAGTCCAATCAATGCAATGTCTACCTGATTCTTCTTATGTGCTCAATATGCGGTCACTGTCATTGGTTGCTGTATACAGTAGGTTATATTCACCCTCATATACGTTTTAAGCTTTGGCAACCCTATTTGGCTGCATTCCACTTCATTGTCCTTGACTTAAAATACTGATAAAACACTTGGATGAGGTACACTCGTACCTTTTTGATTTATAACTTAATAGGACTTTTTTGAAATATAAAGCTTTTAACACATCAACTCTGACTTCATTACACATGGTTACTTTTTGATAGTGCAGGAATTTACATTGTTGCCTCAAGCATGGTGATACCTGAACCAGAATGACATGGATGTCTTTGTTGCTTGGTACTTGTGATATAGTTAGGCCTATGTGGTATTGTAAGACCCTATTGAGATTGTTGATTTTGTCATCAGTCTCTATTTCCAAGCCTTCTCTTTTGGTAGCCAAACAGCTGACATTTCAGATAGAAATAGTCTGTTTTTCACTCCTTATTATGATCTGATTGACAGTACACCTTTGATGGGATAATGATAGTGTTAGGTATAGGAACATGTACAGTACCAGTCAAAAGTTTGGACACACCTACTCATTCCAGGGTTTTTATTTTTACTATTTTCTACATTGTAGAATAATAGTGAAGACATCAACTATGAAATAACACATATGTAATAACCAAAAGCGTGTTAAACAAATCAAAATATATTTTGGATTCTTCAAAGTAGCCACCATTTGCCTTGACAGCTTTGCACACACTTGCATTCTTTCAACCAGCTTCATGAGGTAGTCACCTGGAATGCATTTCAATTAACAGGTGTGTTGTGACAAGGTAGGGGTGGTATACAGAAGATGGCCCTATTTGGTAAAAGACCAAGTCCATGTTATGGCAAGAACAGCTCAAATAAGCAAAGAGAAATGACAGTACATTACTTTAAGACATGAAGGTCAGTCAATCCAGAAACATTTCAAGACCTTTGAAAGTTTCTTCACGTGCAGTTGCAAAAAAACATCAAGCGATATGACAACTGGCTTTCATGAGGACTGCCTCAGGAAAGAAAGACCCAGAGTTACCTCTGCTGCAGAGGATAAGTTTAATTAGTTACCAGCCCAAATAAATGTTTCACAGAGTTCCAAGTAACAGATACATCAACTGTTCAGAGGAGACTGCGTGAATCAGGCCTTCATGGTCTAATTGCTGCAACAAAACCACTACTAAAGGACACTAATAATAAGAAGAGACTTGCTTGGGCAAAGAAACACGAGCAATGGACATTAGACTGGTGGAAATCTGTCCATTGGTCTGAGTCCAAATTGAGATTTTTGTTTCCAACCGGCGTGTCTTTGTGAGATGCAGAGTAGGAGAACAGATAATCTCTACATGTGTGGTTTCAACGTGAAGCATGGAGAAGGAGGTGTGGGGGGTGCTTTGTTGGTGATTTATTTAGAATTCAAGGCACACTTAACCAGCATGGCTACCACAGCATTCTGCAGCTAAACGCCATCCCATCTGGTTTGGGCTTAGTCCCACTAGGAGAGTGATGGCGTGCTGCATCAGATGACCTGGCCTCCACAATTACATTTTAGTCATTTAGCAGACGCTCTTATCCAGAGCGACTGACAGTAGTGAATGCATACATTTCAGTCAAAAAATTCTGTACTGGTCCTCCGTGGGAATCAAACCCACAACCCTGGCGTTGCAAACACCATGCTCTACCAACTGAGCCACACCAGACCTCAACCCAGTTGAGATGGTTTGGGAGGAGTTGGACTGCAGAGTGAAGGAAAAGCAGCCAACAAGTGCTCAGCATATGTGGGAACACCTTCAAGACTTTTGGAAAAGCATTCTAGGTGAAGCTGGTTGAGAGAATGCCAAGCGCATGCAAAGCTGTCATCAAGGCAAAGGTTGGCTACTTTGACGAATCTCAAATATATATATATATTTTTTTTTGGTTACTACATGATTCCATATGTGTGTTATTTCATAGTTTTGATGTCTTCACTATTATACAATGTAGAAAATAGTAAAATTTAAAGAAACTTTGAATGAGTAGGCGTGTCCATACTTTTGACTAGTACTTTTATATGCAACTCACGGCTTCAATTGAGTTCCTGTTTTTCTATATGGCCTACAGCTCTGTGTGGCAGGTGATACATTTTTTTTTATAGCAGTTCTCCTTTCATGTCTGTCACGTAAAATGTCTCGGCAATTCCATGGTAACAGAATGATGCTGAGACTCAGATGCAAAGTTTGGTAACAGAATGACTGCACCAACAGCACAAACCGTCATTCTGTTACCAAACTTTGCATCTGCACTGTACTTCCAGTAAATGTGTTTTTGTAAATGTATCTGTGGAAAGTAGTCATTGTGCATAGAGGAGCATGGTTTAACTTTGCAATCAGTCTCAGCATCACTCTGTTAACGTGGAATTGCTATTCTGATGTCCCCAATTTCTTCCCGGTAAGGTGGAGTTGACACCTGCAATTATATTTCCTGTGCTTTTAAGTGTGACAACATAATTAGTATCATCCCGAAACACAATTAATATCCTTTGTTTTGAATCATATTCATTATTGATTCTCACTTGATGAATTTTTGATCACCAGTGAGTTAAAACATTAAATGTGATTAAAAAAAATTATCAATGAGCCTCTAGGCTTTTTCCTTAATTGTATTGTCAAGTAGGCAGTTTTTCACTGGCCTACAGTACCAGTTCATTATACAGGCACACATTGCATCGACCACAATGTTGCAAGGTATAGGCTTACATTTCCATTTAGTCTACTACTGTTGGGCTAGCCTATGTTGCACAAATTCAATCTTATTTCGCAGTGATAATTACTTTGCTACCGCCCAGCATCCAATCCATGTAATCGGCTACCAGTGATCAAAGTACAGCCAAACAGCACTGGACCTGCCTCAGAGACCTGGGGTCTGTTCAGATGGACATAACGTTAGCATACAGAATGTTCAGGTGGCAATGTATTGTGAAGAACATAAATTGTCTGAATAGTGAATTGTTTCAGCTCTGACGGTATTTTTTTATATGAAACGTTCAGAGTAATACACGTCCCTTAATACACCCCTGAGCTGCTGTTCTGTCCACATATCTGGTAGGGATTATGGAGGTGACGCTGGTCTGGTCGCTAGATTGATAGATGGTATTAAACCCCCTTCCCTGTCTAGCAGAGAGTAAGCAGATAACGATGGACAGGCAGGAAAAAATACTGGCTGGCAGACTGTCTGTTATACCCACATGTACTGAAACAGTGGGTGGTATGGGTAGATCTGTCAGAATGGTGTAGCAATATACATACACACATACATAGAAGGCATCGCTGAAAAGGGCACTGTGCGATGAGTCATGCCTTTGTGGCCTCAGCAATGAGTAACAGAAGTTTCTGTAGGCTGTAGCTCAATGTATTGTGCAAACCAAAAGATGAGGGTGTAGTTAGCTATCAAGCCTCTGTAACTTGATCTCAACTGGCTCACTGCTAGACCCTACAAGATTTGGACAAACCGAAGAGCTTTCTACTTTTTCACCTACAGGCCTTTTCCAGTGGGGAGCAATAGAACCCAAAGGCAACCTCCCAAGCCTGTCTACTTTTTAAAAGAAAATCAATTGACAATTGCTGTCAAAACAAATGCCTGAGGATGGAAGCTGCTAGCTTAATGATCCATTGCATTGGCATGGGATCACCATTTCATTTTGTGCCTCAGGACTCCATCACAAGCGTCAAGCTGGCGTTACCTTCTTGCTCATCTAATAGGGTCTCGTCCTGTACCCCCTGCTGTGGTCACATATGAGACAAGGGGAGCTTATTGTCTTTTCGGCGAGGGCCTGCTGGTTCTATTCCCCCGTAATGAAGTGGGGGGGGGGGATCACTCCTGGGGGGGTCCCTCCCAACTCCCCAGAGATTAGCTCAATACTGTTTTCAATGCTGTTTCATTATATTACCCCTTCACCAAATTGCTTCCCTACTCCATGTAGCTCATCTTCACTCACAGCCTACCTGAGGGGTATACTACGATCTAGATCTACTCAGGGTTTTCTAAGGCTAGCCAGCTTCAGTTCTCTTCACATTCCTGCTCAGGCTTCATCCGTTTCTACGATGGTGGATATTGCTTGTCCGTACTACCGCTAACTCTAGCAGGCCTGTAACTGCTCGTACATGTTGCACGTGTCTAGTCGAATGCTGAACGCTGACACAATTCTGAAAGTCAGTGCCACATTTTTATTTGTGCCTAAATCAAAATGATAAAAGTAATCTTACAAATTCACGAGGCTATGGTGTGAAATAGGCTTGTTGAAGTGCCATCTTTCTTGTGCAATGCACAAGCACCTTTTTCCCCCAGTCCTATCGATTTTAAAATAGTTGTATTAAGTTTTATTTTGCGTGAAGTTTCAAATTACTAAATGTGTAATGTAATAGGTATTGTAACATGACTGACAAACATTTAATTTAATAAAATATATAATCCGTCTTCCTCAAGTTAAGGGGCTGATCATGCAGTCTTTGCGATAGGGAGGGAATCTGATTTCATTGGTCCTCAACTCGCAGTTTAAACATTTCATTCAGGATAAATGGAGTTAGCCCTGAGTTAGAACTAACCTGCTCCGGCGATAGGCTAAAAGATTCGTTGCCATATAAGTTTACCTGGCTAAAAAGTGAGCCACTTTCATGGTACTGGTTATCCTGAGTTGAACTCTGCGTTGACCAAAGTTACCTTGCTAACTCCTCAAACCACATGTGTAGTATAGAGGGTTGTGTTCATTGGGATCCAAACTGACAAACGGGGAGGGACTACCAGGACTTTGTCGGTTCCATGCCATAATGAACACAACCCAGTTAGGGGGTTTGCTGGCAGGTTATTGGATTTAGGGTTAGGCTGCCAAGGTTCTCTGCCCTGAAGTGCCACAGCCAGACTTCCATTGATGTTAAGGAGTGCCGCGTTTGTCTGGCGAATGGGAGTTGAACTATATACCCTTTTTCAATCCGGAGGAGCAAAAAGTCTTATTTTTGAGTCTAGGGATATAGGCCTATTTATTTTCAGTACTTCTCCCTGACTGCTGTTTATTTTTATCCTGACTCTTGCTTTACTTTTTAACATGGTAGTTAGTTCATGGCAGCATTGCATATTTTCTTTTAGTGTATTAGTGGGAGGTCAGCTTCTATCACATAAACTAATAGTGTAACCTGTCAACAGCAATGTAAACACAATGGAGAGGGTTTGGTGGTTAGCCATTCCTATACCCCCTCCGAGTGCCCTGCGAGATAGGAGCTGTGGGCATTGCACTTAGGATGCAACTAACTGTCCTGCCCTGAACATCACAATACCATCCCACAGGCCAACGTAATTTACGCTTTCATAGCTCAGCACCATGCTAAAAATAACCACTCTGACATTATCTATCTGTAACCACGTTGGCCTGATCCAATCGGTGTGCTTAACAGCATCACAATTAGTCACCTGGTCATTAATCCCCTGACATCCGGGGGAGAGCCGGTAGTGGCGGTACCAGCGAGGAATGTGCCGTTCCCAGCGTATTACCCAAACACATTCTCCCTTGCCCTAAATGGATTGTCCCGTATCCGATTTCCAGCTGTGACATGGAACATCTGTCACCAAGGGAACCGGAGCCAGAAACCTCTTCCTCGTACTGCCTTTTGACATTCATGGTGGCGATTCTGTATGAAACTCTAGGCAGAGGTTGACTATAAGAACAGGTGACGCGTCAGGTTCCCAACTCTAATCCCATCATTAACCTTTTATGAAGTGGATGCCAAACTCACCCGGGACCAGTGCAGTGCTTATATCACGCACACTGGCTAAAACGCACCGTAGTGATGCTCGTGAGTCCGTGTTATGAAGGCAGCCCTATTATCGGTGTAGGAATGCCTTAATATTTTCACTTGGCTAATGATCAACCTCCCTCCACATTTTGTTTTTATCTTGGCTACTAAATCAAAGCGTGAAGTACGCCCATCTCACAGAGCATTTAAGTAACAGTGTCTAAACCATCTATTACCTGAGAGAACTGACCCTGGTCTTTTGAGAAATTATCCTATTTGGAGAGCTTGAGAGCTTTCGTTCTGTGTGCGTACTCTGGATCGATTTGAATCTCAAACCTATTATGCATTGACAGGAAATGGATGAAAGGCCCTAGTCAAAGACAAAAGAATAATGTAGCTAAATCAATATTGTATCGCCAGAGAAACTTAAGAGTAAAAGTTCATCTTGAGCGTGACTCTTCCTCTTGGGTTGAACTGTCATAAATCTACAATTAGCCACTTCATGCATGTTTGAAGATTATTTATTTTTTTAATCTTACAATTATTTGCTACTACAGTAGTTGTTTCATTATGACTGCACAAATGTGGTCCATAGAGAACCTCTCGTATTGTTTAGAAGGGGTTATCTGGAGTACTACAAGTCACTTGTCTCCACTCCAACAACAAAAACGCCACTTGCTCTACTTCCCAGTTTATCCAACTCAATTTCACCCGTCATGTCACACTAGAGGCTGACTAAGCACTCTCGTTTAACTCGATGCAGATGCTGCCGAAGAGTGGAGGCCAAAGCTAAACCGGCTCTCCAGTTTCCCATGACCCTGACCAAGCATACTATGACCGTCCCAGCTTGCATCTGGCCGGAAGTCCCACTGTCACTTGACACTTGAAAGTGGGTCTCTGCGATATAGCGAACACTGAAATGAAATCCCCAAACTTGATCACGTCCCTATTCCCTTGTTGAGTTCCCCTCTTTGTGGATCTTCTTAAAGGGCTGGCTAAGTGAAGGCAGTAGGGCGAAACCCCCACTTAGACTTGTCTTAGCTCGTCTTGTGCCGCAGCTACAGTAAATACATTGTGGATCATACAACGTCTTAATGCGCTTCATAATGTCATTGTGGAGGATGTGATGTCATGTGGAGCACTCAAGGCCTCAGAGTTGGCATTTTGATCTCCTGGCCCAGTTGCCTCAGCCTGAGGTCTCTGGATACTGTATGAGACTTTCTTGGCATCTGTTGGCACTGCCAATGATGTAATAAACCCTGTATTTCTGATGTTTTTTTTTTATTTTTATGAAAACCTTCTCAATGAGACCTACTAGCATGCATTGTAATCTGGGCTGCCTGTCATACGAACCAGTCAAGTGATGTCATTGACATGTTATCAAGATGGCGGCACAGTAGTCAGATTTTGTTATCAAAATCACCTTTTAAAAATCAAAAATCGATTCATCTTTAAATTTGGCAGAAGCGATTTGGCCTGGGTAGGGCCTGAACGTCGCGGGCTTGGACTTAAAATTAATTCCCGTACAGGGCTCGAACACGCATACATGCTTAGTCAATCAGACATGCTGTGTGCCGTCATAACTGGGCTTGTAGTGTGGCATAAGAGAGGCTTTTCCCCAAGCCTGCTCCGGTTAGCTGTTGTCTAGCAACATAACTGGGACTAAGCCCTAAGGACTCAAGAAGATTGGCAGAGAGAAGACCGAGGGAGGGAGTGGCCTGGAATGAAGTAGATCTCTGTAAACTGCTGGTTTAGGACTAGTGAAGCAGTTATGTAACAGTTATGTTTGACTTGCACAGTATGTTTCAGTTGAATGATTTTGTGTTCTAGTAACTCAATGTTGTAGTCCTTTACGGTCTAGCTAAGCTCCTCACTTGAAAGTGTAATCAACCCTTTAAACTAGGCCTGCGATGTATTTTGGTTTAGGTGTATCATGCATTCCAAGGTTTTGCATGAGCTTATAGTTGGTTTGCAACCATAGGTGTATATAACCCCAGACAAATGGGATATATATCGTCACTATATTGAAGTTCATATCATTGGAAGCGTAATTCATTCCTTTTATGGCATTCTGTTTTGCTACATGTGTGCATCTAATTGAGACTATATTTGGAGTATGTGGGTGAACTGGTTATTTCCAGAATAACACTGAGATAAGTTAGCCACAGGGAACATGGGTTTACTGTGACTGCAGTATTGATATCGTAAGCCAGTTTCAGATGGAAAATGCAAGATTGCTTTGACTTCGTTATGATTTATTTGCAGGCAAGTACATAGACTACTCACTTCAAGCTTTATTAATACAGCACATTTGACATGGAGTGCAACGCAATGTGCTTCACAGGGACAAAAGCTAATAAACAATGAAAATAAAAGCTGAAATATTTACTTCACAACAAACGTAAGATTAAAACGATGAAAGAATGACAAACTGAACGACTAAAAAGCACTCTAAGGTCCTAAAAGCATATCTGACATGTATTGGGGTGCACAATTGTGGATTTGATTTTAAAAACAAATAGAATAATCTTAAAAAGAATTCTAAAACAGGCAACCAGTGCAGAGACCTTAACTGGTATAATGTGTGCTCTCCATCTGGTCTTGGTCAGTACCCGTGCTGGAGCATTCTGTATGTTTTGCAGTTGACCAATGGCTTTCTTGGGTAGCAGACCAGACAGGAGAGCATTACAGTAGTCAAGCCTGCTTGTAATAAATACATGGATGAGTCTCTCTGTATCAGCCTGAGAGAGAAACCGCCGCACCTTGGCGACGTTCCTCAGGTGGTTAAAAAGCTGTTTTCGTCACATTCCTAATGTGTGACACTGTACATCCATATATTCACCTAATCAGACTGAATTTATAGGAAGGCGACAAAAGTTTTTGAAGGTAAACTTGTGACTGGATTGTTATGTAGCCCGGTAGTTGTTGTAAGCGGCTTGTATTATTTTGGCCAAGGTTTTGCAGAAGATTGGAGACGATTATGTTTTCATCATTGGCATTCGTCTTTGTCTGACCAGTTGATTTGCTGTGTTATGAAGGTTTTAATTAGAAAGCCCCTTATCTCACAACCTTACAAGCAACTAATCCCTCCTTTATTTTTTTGTATTTTTTTTGTCTGAAAAATTCTCCAGATTTGTTTTGTGCCAAGTTGCAAGCGTAAGTGCTACTGTACTTTTAATAGTAGGTTGTAGAACCAGTAGTACTTCTACTCCAGAATGTCCAACTTTATTTAGAATTTGAACAAGGCCCAGATTCAGATTTTCACCCATTTTTATATGGTCTTGAGTGCTCTCAAGATGGGAGACTACAAGATTACAATTTCATATCTGCTCAGTCTTCTTTTAAAATCTTTTTTTTGGCCTCTGCTCATTCTAACTTATTATTTTTTATTTTTTTTGTTCATTGTGATTGACTGGTATCTCTTTGGCTCTGTTCTCTCTTATGCGCCCGGGCCCACCTCTCCTAAGATGGTGTGCTGTGTTGATTACCGTGGGCTTTCTGTCCTACACAGCTCGCCCAGGGTTTAACACCCCATTCCAGCCCTGCCGCCGAGCAGGACCCCTATACCAGGTGAACACGGCTCATTAGAGCCCCAGACAGACACACACCTCACAATACCAGACATACCGCCACCTTACTCCATGCAAACACACACACCACTCCATCTACACTTAGATCTCTGACATGCCTTATCCAGGGGCGCCATGTAGCCTAGCGGTTAGAGCGTTGGGACAGTAAGCGAAAGGTTGCTCTTTCGAATCCCCGAGCCTGCCGTTCTGCCCTTGAGCACGGCAGTTAACCCCCACAACAACTGCTACCCGGAAAGCAACGCCTTGGACGTCAATTCATTAAGACTTTTTTTTTTTTTTTTAAGGCATCCCCCGTCACCTCTGATTCAGAGGGGTTGGGTTAAATGCGGAAGACATATTTTGGTTGACTGCATTGTTGTGCAACTTGCCCTAATTCATACTCGCCTTCACTGTGACTCATTTGGCCACTACTTCTCTACTTTCAGGAACAGGCATATTTCATGGATAGATGGTGGATGGAGGCATTTGTTATCTTTATTAGAAGGGAATGTCATAGGTGGCAGCAGCTGGAGTGTAGTCTCGAAACGTGATACTTGGCCTTCTTACTTATTGTAGCTGTACATGGCTTTATCATTTCCAGGAATAGGTTGTCCTATGGCATCCATGCGCTATTGTCTGGTGCAAGAAACATTATTGTAATTTGCCTATTTTTGCTCTGTCTAAACCAACACATGCAGTAAGAGTTGAAACAACACATTGTTAACATTCACCAAGGTCTGTGGATTTTCCTGGATTTACCCAAGAGATTACTGCTTCCCTGTTTGTCACAACTCATTGGAGTAGGGGTGTTAAGTATGTCAAACTCATGCAAAGCGTTTCGCTTTCACCTAGACTTACAGGCCTTTCACGGGTCAATGTGTAACACACGTACTGTAAATGACAGTTCAGTTCACCCTTATTTACTTCTCATTCTTCTCACATACCTTAATCATATGAACTCATCAGTGTTCACAGCCTCACATTTTTGGCGCAAAATTTCAACTCCAAGTCATTGGCGTGTAACTTTCTTTGGTTGAGTTGGAGACCGACATTCCTGTTTTTTTTATCTCATGTAAGCTGTACTGCAATTCGGGTTTCTGTGTTGTAAACTGCATTTTTTAAAAAGCTAACTATAAGAAGAGTGTAGGCTGAGATTTAGACTGGAGGCATCTACAGTATAGTACCTACTGTAGTAAACTTCTGTTAGTATTTTTTAGCTCTGAAAGGTAATGGTGGATGTGGACATTTTGTGAAGCCCTGGCGTTGACTAAACCTTTGAAATGTGTAAGTGCAGACGAGGGAGTCGGTCGTGCCCAAATATGGATATTCTTACCTCCTGCTTTGCCAGAAACGCCACTGCGATTTAAGGAAATTGGGTCTATTTGCACTTCCTCTTTTGCTGATGACAAGTCATGTCCAAAGTAGCTCATTCCTTCTGCAATGCTCAGACACGTCTTAAAGGCCATGGTCTGAGAGTCAACTGAAAGTTGATGCTCATTGCTTAAATCATCAGCATATGATACTTCAACCACCTCGTCATCATCATACCTTTTTCATGGCGTTTCCTCAGCTTGCATTGGCAAAAGTTCTAGTTGGAGCAATAAGTTTTCATTCAATGAATTTTGACTGATTCACTTGTCATGGAAGATAAATAACTTGGGCTACAGTTCAGAGGATAACTCCTGCTGACAAAAGGAAGTCCATTTCCCGTGGGGAGTTAGGGAAACTCCTAGTTTCACTGGGATTTTTTTATTTTTTTACCTTGAGCAAACTTTTCTCTCTCCTCATCCGTTGTTCAGCAAAGAAACTCTTAGAGCAAACTTACACCCAATTTAAAAATGGCTTTACTTTTTACTGTAGGAGTAATCTAAACCCATATCTGTCTACTATACTTTCATAGAATTAGCTAGATGCAGGTTTTACACAGGCTGGGCAAGCATGGACATGTATGGCACGCTAAGAATCTGAACATGTCTGTTCAGTTGAAGGGAAAGCAGTTCTGTTAAAAACCTGTAATGTTAGCCTATACAGTAATTTCTCGTGAGTACAGGCAATGGGTCTCTAGAGATGAGCGTAATAAGCGAGTGTTTAGCTTTCTCTGGGGCCACCCCTTAGGGGAGTAACAGAATATGCTGAAAGTTTCCTGTGCCATGAAGTTAGGCCCAATTTTGCCTTGCGTGGACGAAAGGGGGGAAATAAAGAGGGAGTATGATGTAACCGAGCGTAAAGGGCAACGATAAGGGATAGGAGAACGAGACAACAGTACCTTGAAGGATGCCAAAAGTGAACAAACGGGTATATCTTTTCGGTTTCCCCAATTATTTAGCCTACCCTGCAGTTTGTGATCCAATTATGTCCTAAAATGACCAGTGACATGTATGTTCGCTCAGCAGTATTATTTATAGGTGGACTGCGGACATCTTTGTTTACATTCCTAACTACATGGCACAACCAAGGCTAGTGTCCGGTGAGCTCAAAGTAATCCTTAGTAACTTTCAAAGCCCTACAATCAGGCCCAAAAACAGTACTAGCAACTCTAAAGTCCTTAGCTAAAACTTCTAATCCAAATGGACCTTCCCTTATGTATAGCAGTCATTACATCATACTGTACGGACAGAGCAATGATGATGCCCTTGGTCTTCACATCGGCTCAAATTAAATTTGACAGACTATGCTTCCCAGGGCTCTAGAAGTCAGCCCGTAGCTCAGACTGTGGCGGCCTACTCAATAAAGCACATAGCAATAAGGTCGTTATTCCACAGTTAATGAGTAGCCTTTGAATGAACCCCAATTTCCCCCCCCATAATGGGACATCTGGACAAGGGGAATCTACTGTATAGTGCTGTTCAAATACTCCCTTCATTCATTGCTATCCTCCTTGACCGGTGCAAGTCCTATTGTATAACTCCCACAACCCAGTCATTTTGAGCTGGATGCCAATTACAGTGCTGTGCAATGCTGCTACACATATCCTGACCTAGTAATAGATCATTTTCAGTTCATAATACAATCCTGCCTACGAGAGAGAGATGGTGTAAGTGCTTTTCTCAGAAGGACAGGCACAAATGTAAAAATGTTATGGTCTTGTTCTCTGAGAGAAAAATATCAGTCAAGCTGTTAGGGGCGGGGTGTCACAGGAAGTAAAAGAGATATCGGCCTCTTATCTATCTGCGTAGTCCCCAACTTCTTTCATCTCTGCCTGCAGTCACGACAGACTAGTTCCTCTTTTCCCTCCATCTGTCGCCTTGAGCAAAACTATTACGACAGAATGACACATTTCAACTTCCTCATCAATGTAAACTATGGCAGTAAACACCCCATTAACCAGCCTCACAGCTATTTTAATGGAACTTGTCATGGTACACACCGTGTTAATGAGAAGAGGAATGGAATCTAGGCCGGGGTAAGAGTTTGCATGCTGTGCACGTCCTGCCACTGACGTTGGTTGCTGAAATCACTTCCGTATTGTTCAAGACGTTTGCCACGAATGTTCAGCGCTGCAATGGAATGTGGGGTTAAAACGTTGGTTGGACCTTAACTTCAGGGCCCATTCACAAAGCGTCTAAGAGTAGGAGTGCTGATCAAGGATCAGACCCCAGCTAGGGCTGTTGTGGTGACCGTATTACCGTCACATTGGCGGTCATGAGTCATTAAAGGCAGTCAAATTCCACGTGACCGTTTAGTCACAGTAATTAGGCTTCTCCAAGCTCTGATGCTGCTAACGGTCATTAGTAGCCTACCGAACTTGCTAACTGCCTGGTACTCAGCACTCTATTGTCCCTCTAATCACTCTGACATCAATGCAAATCTAATCAAACGCTTCATGAGCTCATGTTGTGCAATATTTCTATAGGCTATGCAATTGCGCAAGAACAGAGTGATGGCCTCTATTAGAAAGAGGAGGATCCCATCAGCATTCTGTAGGCTCAGCCTACTATATTTATTTCTCAACTTTCCTAATATTAAGCACATTGCTTGTCTTTACAACAGGAGTATAGCCTTCCTGTCTGACATGAAAATGAACCATAGGAAAACCATCCTCCTTTTGCTATTTAAGTGCAGAGATTACATGTATTTTTTCCCCCTGCTCCTGTTTTGACAGGTGCTTAATAATGGTCCATTCTAAATCAAAACGAATTGCACACATTTTATTATTTAGTATATGTGAAAACAAGATTAAATTAAGAATAGTCTGATGGGTGACAATATTAGCCTATCACTTGTGAATGATGTATTATCACTTGTGAATGATGCCCAGCTTAAGGCAAGAAACAATGCCTTTTTATTTTTTTACTTTTTCAAATCAGTGGCACACCTCATGTAGCCTAGCCCATAGGCCTATATGTTTTGTTAAGGTTTGGCTCTTTAACTAATGTGGCCAAATAACTTCTTAAAATGAAGCACATTAATCCGCTTTACAACGGGTGTAGAGCCTAACTGGCAGTGCGTGAGTCAAGTTTGGGGAAGATCATTTTCACCATTTAAATATACTTTCTAATAAAATAATTGCATTTGTGGTCACTTTTGAGAATAGTGTTTTCCTGATGAAGCCTATTGCCGTGTGTGCATTGCTGGGCATTAAATTGTGAAGAAGTAAACTATCAAGATTTTAAGCTAATTGTTCTGATCTGATGCATCAGCCTCATTTGTGTAAAAAAAAAAATAATGTTGATGCTATTGGTTGTATTAATTTGGGATCTATCGCATCCCACAACTGTCCCAGACTGTTGAGAATATTTTATTTTCTCGCATAAAATAGGTCAACTTTTGTACTATGGGGGCTTTCCTGTGGCTCAGTTGGTAGAGCATGGTGTTTGCAACGCCAGCATGGTGTTTGCAACGCCAGGGTTGTGGGTTCGATTCCCACGGGGGGCCAGTACAAAAAAAAATGCATGAAATGTATGCAATCACTACTGTAAGTCGCTCTGGATAAGAGCGTCTGCTAAATGACTAAAATGTAAAAAATTAAAGTAGATTGACAGGCTAGTGCATTTGCTGTTCGTTAGGCCTACTAATCTTGTTGGCTGACGAGAAGTAAATGTAGACGTTTTCTTCCAAGATCTTCAATGTGCACCTTGAAATTGAATAAGGACGCGCGATGTTGAGTCCCCAACGTGTCGTTCTTCACTTGTAGCCACGGAGAAAGACCCGATCACGTGATGGAGAGCCGTGTGAGTTCGATGAGAGGTGCTTCGGAGCTGGCAGCATTTAGGGAGAAGGGCTGCAAAGGGCATGGATTTTTTTTAAATTATTATTTATTTTTTTTAAATTTGGGTGCATTATGGCCACACAAAGGAGATGCCGCTGGGAAATTTCTGGAATTATCAAGTGCTTCTCAAATTATGAATTCGAGACTGACGAAGTGTGTACAGCCTGCGCAAAATAACAAAGCAGAGCACATGCCTTTCAAGGGATTTTTTTTTTCAAGTCATTAGAATTGCATCATGCAGCCTTATATTTTATTTTTAATCGATTTAAAAAAAAATTGTTATTTATTTAACTAGGCAAGTCAGTTAAGAACATTCTCATTTTACAATGACGCCAAGCCTGGACGACGCTGGGCCAATTGTGCTCCGCCCTATGGGACTCCCAATCACGGCTGGATGTGATGCATCCTGGATATAGCCCAACGTTTGTAGAACTACGGTTGCAATAATAACTCTAAATGAAGCATATAGGAGGACCTATTTCTTTAACCGCTCAACACAGAATAGTGCATGTGCGCACTCCCTCATCGTTTGGAGAAACTATCTATTTTATTCAGCTTTGTTCAATTGTATTCTTCATACTATAATATAAAATGCCATGGAATTCTAAGCAAATCTTGTCTGCTAAATTAACTAATGTAGCCCACAGCCATATGGCATGGCCAGATCAGGACCTAAAGGACAACTCAGAGTATGCTATTCTGTTCTTCTGAAATATACTATTTTCTTCTTATGTTTCTTTAGACCGGTCTAAAATAAATAATGGATTTGTGAAGATCTAGGCTATATTACATGGATTTATTAGACTTTTTCAAATGTAGTTGTTCGAAAGGTCTGCATCAGTGGCTTGTAGGCTGTGTGGAAGCCAGGAGACGCCAAATTTGTTTGTTAATTATCGGTCAATTACCGTGAAACTGACAGTTATTTGCGTGACAATCACCGGCTGACAATTCCGTGACAACCCTAGCCCCGCCCACATTATTCATTATGAATTATAAGGCAAAATTGATCCTAGCTCAGCACTCCACTCAGAGACACATTGTGAATACGGGCCCAGGACTTCATTCCTGGCTGTGAACACTAGCAGAGATGGGGGTCTTTGCTGTAAAGCCACTCGTTCCACCACTTCACTTCACCGGATGTATGCCTCTGGAGGGACTCTAATTGGCTATCAATATTTGCTGACACGACTCGCATTGTAGTCTACACTACAGCCCAAGAATGATGGAAAAGGACTCTGATAGCCAGAGACATAAAATGCTATTCTGTCAATGACTGTCATGTGCAGTTAGTGGGTTGGCGCTAACGCTATAGAAAGAGCGAGGAGGAAGGAGAAAAGAAAGCGTGACTTGCTTGCAGGTGCCTCACCCCAGACTACTGCGGTCTTCAGTAAAAGGTGCCTGTTGCCATGGTGACGCCATCTCAGAGCGAGAGGGTAGAGAAGGTGGTTTCAGACAATGACTGAGGGGAAGTGGGAGGCCAATCCTTTAGCCAAAGTGCTTCCTCCTTCACTCTGCTTTCTTGCGCGCAAATGACCGACTGTTGGTGGTCGGCGCACGTCTCTGGAGCCAGAGGTGTGTGTATTATAGTGCTTTCAAGACAACTGGTTACTCTCGTCGGGGTGGGGGGGGGGGGGGGGGGAAATGAGGTTAAATCATGACGTCAATAATCTTTAGGTCGGAAAGTCGGAGCTCTACAAAGAGGCCCGAGTTGGATGACCATTAATCAATTTATTTCTAAAAAATTTTTCTTTCTTTAAAAAAATATATATTTTATTTTTATTTTTTTTGCTAGTCGGAGATTGTTTTCTTGAATGTACTTAAGTCGGAAGTAGGCGATTTCCCAGTTGTTTTGACCGCGACATTAATCCTGCTGTAGGACTCATTATATAGCCAGCACTAGCAGGTCAAACGAACGAGTCACTCAGGAAAAACAAATCATGAGTTTCCCCAGCAGTGTACACTGGCCCCCCTCTCTTGGGCCGGTGGGTCAGAGGGGCTGATAAACACACAGCTAGCTCCTGTCCAACTCCCTTTTTTTGTTTAGTCTGTGCTCTTTTGTCTCTTTCTGTGTGTCATCTAACAGGTGAAATCTAGTTAGAATGTACTTTTAGTTGGCAGCATGTCTCAAATGTTCATTTCCTCATTGTGCAATTGCACTTGTCTAGAACAACTCACAGCAGAGGCCAGCAGGGTATGATAAGAAAAGATTGCATAGCCTACAGACAAGGTAAAAGGTCAGGGAGTCGTAAAATGTAGCAGGTGCTCTTTCTGTTGCACAGAGGTTGATATGCTGTATAGGCTGGCTTATTTGTGGGGAAACTTTGGTATGACTTAAATATGTATGAGTAAGATTACCACCCCCACCCCTCCTTAGTCTAACCGCTTCCTGTAAAAGTGTGACTCAACATGGTTTAACTCACTGGACTTCAGACTGAAAGTGTGTGTGTGTATGGTGACTGTAAAGCTTACCGTATGCTTCCCAGTCGAAACAGTTCATGTACAGTACCAGTCAAAAGTTTGGACACCTACTCATTCAAGGGTTTTTCTTTTCTTTTTATTATTTTCTACATTGTAGAATAATAGTGACGACATTAAACTATGAAATAACACACATGGAATCATGTAGTAACCAAAAAAGTGTTGAACGAATCTAAATAATATGTGACATTTTTCCAAGTAGCCACCCATTTGTTAGTTCCCTTTTTCTGTTGAGCGATGATTTTTGGTTTCTTATTGGGAAACGTAAGTGACTTAGACTGAGTGGACAAGATGGCTGGGGGTCTGATTTCTCTCTTTATCCATCTCTCCCATTTGTTATCTCTCCCCCTCTCCTTTAAAGGCCTCTCCTCAGGTAGCCAGCAGATCTGACTCGCTTGCTTACAGCTGTACTAGGGTTGGAACGCATTCCTGTGTATATTCACACCAGTGTTGGGAGTAGTGAACTAGAAAGCATACACCCATTGACTTTTTCCACATTTTGTTGTTACAAAGTGAGATTCAAATTGATTTGTCATTTTTTGACAATGATCTACACAAAATACACGGTCAGTCGTTTTTTTTAATAAAAAACCAAATGTATTAATGGAAAATTGGGTTATCTTGATTAGATAAGTATTCCACAAATGTTAGTCACCTTTGGCAGCAATTTACAGCTGTCTTTTTGGGTAAGTCTCCTAAGAGCTCCTAGGCATACCTATAACATGATGCATCCACCACCATGCTTGAAAATGAAGTGGTACTCAGTGACGTGTTGGATTTTCCCCAAACGTAATGCTTTGTATTCAGGACAAAAAGTTAATTTCTTTGCCAAATTGTTTCCGTATTACTTTAGTGCCTTATTGCAAACAGGATACATGTTTTGGAATATTTTTATTCTGTACAGGCTTCCTTCCTTTCACTCTGCCATTTAGGTTAGTATTGCGGAGTAACTACAATGTTGTTGATCCATCCTCAGTTTTGTCATATCACAGCCATTAAACTCTAACAGATTTAAAATCACGATTGGCCTCATGGTGACATCCCTGAGTGGTTTCGTTCCTCTCCTGTAACTGAGTTTGGAAGGGTGCCTAAATATTTGTAGTGACTGGGTGTATTGATACACCATCTAAAGTGTAATTAAGAACTGCACCATGGTCCAAAGGATATTCAATGTCCTCTTTATTTTTTTGAGAAGATTGAACGACTGCTAGAAATGGCAGTCATTAAATCTTGTCGGTGTAGCAGTTAGGGTAATGGGACAATTCGGAGTACAACACATTTCTCATCCCTGTGTTGAGGTATGTTTTCTGAACCATATCTTGCCCCGGCTCCTCTGTGTTTACTATACAAAGGAATGCTGTCCGACCCTAGTGCAGCTGGAAGCAAGCAGGTCTGATCTGCTGGCTACTCCCCTGACACAGCTGACCACTGGCCGCTAACACAGAGTTGAAATAAGATTTTAACAATGTGGCCAAGATCTGCATATATGAGCCACTAGCCAGTAGATAATCATTTATTTTTTTGTTATGGATTAAGGATATTCAGTTAGGTCTTTCCCCCCTCAAAAAAAGATTTCCAAGTCAAATGCATTCTTTAAAGGAGCATTCTGCATTTGCTACATCCATTTTTGGACTTCAAAATTAATTAATGAAGAATTTTATAAATAAATACGTATTTTCAACTCTCTAACTCTAGTGTTTGTTTACAAACACTGTATAGCTTCAAAACATGGTTCAAACAATCATTTTGATATCATGGAGGGTCAGTCCTTGCATCCATAGCCATGTCTGAATTTGAAACGGGTTACACTTCTCCAGGCCCATCCCTAAGCTGTTTCACCAAAAGGTGGCGGGACTGACTGCTTCGTTGTTTGAACTGCAGACAACCCTTTTTAAGACAGTCTGCCTCCCAACAGATGCAACTCACCCAAGGCTGATTGTTATCATGTAGCTTGGCTAACACTGTTTGACAAATAGAAAACCTCAGAGGAACAGGGAAGAGGCTAGCACTGCTCAGGAGAATGAAGCAGTCAGATTGAGATGAAAGGCGCTCTATTTTTTTATTATGCTCTACCCCCCTCAAGTGGTCACCTGCAGCATGACGCTCAAACATGAATACCTATTTGAGTCCATTGACAGCAATTTGGAATCAACCACTCTTATTCCAGTGCATAATACTCAACATGTTAACGTGCTTCAATTAAGTGAAGTACTTAGAAATTCATAACGTATCATACGAATTGCCAAAATGAAAAGGAAAAAAGGCTGTAACATGCATGAAATGGATGACGTTGTGCACAATTTTTGGGGACCCGTTTTAGCTCGAGCGCTACTTTCAAAACTACTAGCTGAAATCATACATCCTTTAACACATTTAACCTACGCCAGGCTAACCGTCTTTCTCTCTGCATGTTTTCAGGTACGACGCGGGGAAGGATGGCTTTATAGACCTGATGGAGCTGAAGCTAATGATGGAGAAGCTGGGGGCACCACAGACCCACCTGGGCCTGAAGAACATGATCAAGGAGGTGGACGAGGACCTGGACAACAAGCTGAGCTTCAGAGAGGTGAGACGAGAATGAAACAGCATGGCACCAAGCACTCGCTCTTCCTATTATATATCTTATAACTTGTAACACTTGTACTTGTGTGGAAGATGAGTGAGTGGTGCAAGCTGTCAGGTTGTATGAAGTTCAGTGACGTTTTTTGTGATCATTTTGCTGCATGTATGCATGTTTTCTTTATTTTTTTTTTTATGCATACATTTGATTGTAATATTCATCAGTGATCACAAAAAGAGAACCTGTATGGATTCTGTTCTGACTCCAGTGACGGTCCTTTCTTCCTCTCCTTCTCCCCAGTTCCTCCTGATCTTCAGGAAGTCGGCAGCAGGGGAACTAGCAGAGGACAGCGGTCTCAGTGTTCTGGCTCGGCTATCAGAGATTGACGTGTCCACTGAGGGAGTGAAGGGAGCCAAGACCTTCTTTGAAGCCAAAGTGAGTTCAAGTTCTGATCCTCCGTGTCCGAGGTTGGTTGTGCACCGTCCTCAGCACAAGCATGAGAGAGAATCCCGTTCTCATGGCTCTTCTACACTGTTTCTCCCTCTACACTGATTCTCCCTCTATCTGCCCTTTCATTCACGTTGATCCTTTTCAATAAATAATCAAGAAAAATACAAACTTTATTGAACTGACTTGAGACGTTGGTTGGTTAGTGATGTTTGTAGGCCTATGAGATGAAGGGTAGGATAACAATGGAGCAGTGGTAATACATCTTCTCCCTTCGACAGGTGGCGGCCGTCAACGCGGGCAGCCAATTCGAGGCGGAGATCCGGCAGGAGCAGGAGGAGAAGAAGAAGCAGGCGGAGGAGAAGAAGCAGAGGCAAGCCGCCTTCAAGAACCTCCAGTCGGCCTTTAAATGACCACCTCTTCCTCAGCCCCTACTGTCCCACCTCCACTGTCCGTCTGTCTGTCCACTTTATCAGTGTCCCGGTGATTTTTCTGCCTCCATTTTGAAATCTGGTCATATGCAAGGCGCTGGTAGTCTGTCCAGGGTTAGTCCCTGAGAGCGGAGCAGTTCTATTCTGCTGATTCCCCATTGATTTGACCTGACAAGTAACAAAAGAACTACACATTCAGGGTAGTGCAGAGACCGTTTTACTCTTCTTGTCATGTTGGGTAGACAAATATTCCGTTGCTCCTCTAAGTCCGGCACTGATTTTAGGCCATAGCCATGCCAGAAAAGAAGATGCAATGGATTGGATACATGATGTGAATAGATCTGTGATGCAATGTCTCTCCTGTAGATTATACGGTTATGTGCCACTAGCGTAGGTCTGGATTTTAGCTCTGTGTTTTTCTGTAGTGACTGAGGGAACGTGAATAAAAATAGGAATGCATTTTTAGTGATGTGATGTTGTGAACAATTAGGATCGCATTTTAACAGAACGTTATTTACTTACCATTGATTCCAGTGAATCGGAATTGTGAACGTGTGTTCTGAAGAGGTCTTATCCAATCCATTGTGTTACTTGGTACCAGTGATTTTGAGCTACACATGTCATTTCCTGTAGGAAGTCTTCTCAAAGACACAAGTGTTTGTCCTATACTGTGAGAGAATCTGTGCACACTTATTTCCAGACCTTCAATCACATTCTAGAAGAGTAGATCGGGGGGGCAGGGGGGAGGCAAATGGTGGCGGAGAACCGTTCTTCCATGTACCTGGTCCTGGGGTACCCCTGTGTATGTTTGTTCATTCTTCTGTCTTAGCCTGGTTTTTGAGGACAATTGCCAGTTAGATTTCTTGCAAAACCAAACACATACAGGGCTGCTAGAGGACTTGGGGTTCTGTAACAATGGTCGACCACTCGCCCCTGCTTGGGTTTTACTGCATGAGCCTTGCTTGTGACTAGTCAGTATCCAACAATCCCATATTGTCAAAGCTTTGCTTATGGCTTGAAACTAAGTACATTTATGCTCTTGACATCAAATAAATGTTTGCTCAAAGCAACAAGCTGTCAACTAGACACAAACCCTTTGAGCACATGGCAATACTCTGAGGTGAAAATATGCTATCTGTAGTGATGTATACCTTCACCTTTGACCTATAGACTGAGGTTGCAATATAAAATGTGTGGCATTCTAATGCTCTGTAGCATAGCCATTTACTATCTATCATTTTGGAACATAGTTTGAGATATGCAATCAATTTGGCCTTTTCAAAGGGTTGACTTACAGAGCTTTGATATGCTTAAATTAAACCTTGTTTAATGCAAACGCAGCTGTAGCTTTATTAAACAGACTAAATTCTAATAATTTATTAATCGATTTATTGGACAGGGGTATAAAGTAGTCTGTTTGGTCATATCATTCATGTACCCTTCCAGGAAATGTAATGCATTTAACTCAACCTAGCTACTTTAAAAAGGACCAGAATGGGAGTTTAACATTAAAATGAGGGAAATGGTTGTAAGTTTTCAGCATAAGTTTGCGAGCTTCCAACGTAGTGTTATTAAAGGGTATCAACGGGTGATATCTGGCAGCACGTCACAGTACAACTGAGAGGTTCTATGTAAAGAATACAATATTTTTTCATGACAATATACATTTAAAAAAAAGTGCTTTTAGTTTTGTATGGTGAGGGGTTCTGTGAAATGTTCTGCATTATGTACACAAGCAGGTCTCCTGGTAAAAAAATAAATAAAAAGGTGTGTTCACTGGTTACTACACTTCCTGGTGATGGGCGATTGGCCAGTTGTAATTCTGTGAGTGATTTTAAGAAGAGGTTTATTTTCCGACGTGGAGACTAGTTTGTGAACAGTGATTCTGTGTCAAATGTCAATAGTGAAAACCTGTAGGTTTCTTCCAGTCCATTTGGACATGCAGGTTTGTCCATGCTCTGTGTCCTATTTTGTTCTGTGAAAACTAGACTACAGATGTGATTCCATGATGCATTCTCACACTACGTCACTCCTCATCTTCGGATGTACCTTCACCCTGTTCTGACGAGGTGAGAGTGGGGTATAATAAGTCTGGTCCCAGATCAGCATAAATTTGTTAACCTTCACAATAGGAGTTGGCTACTACACTTTAAACAGTTCTGGGACAGTGGCAGCAAGCAGAGATTGGGTGTCGAGTGCGAACAAACACAGTGAAGTCCACACTTGTTTCTGTCATTTTCTCTTGTCATTCCTCTTCTTCTTTTTCATTCCTCGATTTCTTCTGTCTTTATCATTACCAGGGGAAATTGTGCCAAATGTTTTTTTTATCAACTTACCATTCCACTGTTGTCTTTAACACTTGAGAAATCATTCTATTGACCATGTAATATGAGATTTAGATTTAGCATGATGAACTGGTGACGCTCAGGGTACACTATAGTAAAGCTACAATGTACCATCCGTTAGCTCCTCTTTTGGGCTGTAATGATAATACAGCAGGCGTGATGTAACCGTAGGACTGGGAAACATCCACTTGCTTCTGTGTCTTTGACTTTAAATGTCAGTCTTCAAAGGCTTCATGTTAAGACCCAGCCTCGGTTTGAAAAGTTATAAGGGTTTAAGCGGACAAATGTTGGAGTAGTTTGGCTATTTGAATATTTTTCACCAGGTTTTTGTCTGTCGCTTTGATCTGTTCTACTTTTTTCAAGGTTCCGTTTTTCCAGATCCTTTGTAATTTTACTTGCAGGCATCATCAAAATTCGTCTGTTTTACGTTGTGATGAAAGTTATTGAATTGTCTTGTAGGCTCATAAAATGTGGCTATTCTATAATACACCTTTTTATTTTAGTTTTTCTTACTAAAATGTATGATTATTCTTGTGGCAATAAAAAAAAAATACAATTTGGTTACTTGTGTTATTTTCACTTTGTTTCTCATCAGTGTATGACTTGCTTCTCTCTAGTCCAGTGAGATTGAACTAACCTTTGAATTTGACATTTTATTCAATGTCATGTGGTCTGCCATCTATCTTCTCTGTTACAGTGGATTTTAGTGGACAAACTTCATTTCCACAGTAAAAATGCTTCACACTGGTATACTTAAACACCTTTCATGTCACAGCCTTTATCCTTCTGAATATATATTGTCTGTCATTGTTTTATTACACGTTCTAACCATAACTTGAGTGAAACTGTGCCCTCGTGTGTCGATAATGAGGATGTGCAGTTTTGAGGACAGCTTGGGAAATGAGAGTAGCATGTCCACTGCTCTCAGGTGACTGCACACAACAGTATCATTGTCAATCAGGTAGAGGTGATGGTTACTGTTTTCAGACGAGAGCTTCTTCATGAAGCAGTGGCACAGTTCAGGTAGGTGGGAATTAACAATTCAGCCTCTTTCTAGAGTAGTTAATTCTAGGAACTTGTGCACAAGTTCTGGTCCGTTTTTGTTTTTGTTAAATCATTGGTGTGTAATCAAGGTTGTTGCAAATGCTAAAAATGGCCAAGGATACGACAAATTGTTAACTAGAAAGTGTTGGAAAAGCAGTCCTGCAGTGGGTTGAAAGTCACGTTTGTGTATAGTATTTTGTCATAAAGCTTTTGTATACAAAATAAATAATTTACTGACAGTGATTACTCTGCTATGTTCAGAATGTTTACCAAAATACCTACAATTGTTAGATCTATACAAAATTCTTGCAGGTTTGACAAATGTATATGTTTGTGTATGCATTGTACTATAGACAACTGTCCTTGTGTTTGAATTGAGATGTTGATGTTGGCAGCCAGTTGTGATCAGGCTTAGAATATATATTTTTTTTAAATGTATTTTTACAATTGATTTAAAATGGTTGTGTAAATAGATCTAAATCCTCACTCACTGACTCAATAGATTTGATTTCTTCCACTGGGCACAGATGTCATTTCAACATCTAGTTTAGATTCACAAAAGTGAAATCAACAGAAAATGCATATCTGCTGGAAGTAAGGCACCCCCTAAAAAAAATCAAAGTAGCGCACTGGGCCTTTACTAGTATTAGTGGCCGATATAGACATCTGTAGGGCGGGCAACAACAAAAAATATTCTGCATCTGCTTTGGCAAAAAAGGTAGTTGTATAAGAACAGTATCTTGCAGGATTGAGTATTTGGAGTTGTACGAGTTGTTGCCCTGTCCCTTTCTCTGTTATTGTCATTAATGGACTCCAGAAAGAACAAAACCCTGTCCTCAAACACAGGGCTGCAACTTTCACTGGGGACCACATTCTGAAATTGCATTTTTATCCCCCCGAGTTGTATAATTGGAATGTGATACAAAACTAGGCAACGGTGTGCTTTAGGACCATGCGGACGCCTCCGAGCGGTCGTGTAGGCTGTTTGGAGTGTTATCTGACTGGATAAAAAAATATTATGTCCCCCCCACTTCTAAAACCAAAGTTGCACCCCTGCTCAAACATGTACATCAAAAGGTGCAGTTATGGGCAAAGACACAAAACATCCACAAATTAAATATTTTTCTTGATCAAATAACATGGAAAACAACCACTATGTGCGATATTAATTTACCTTCCTTACAAACCACAATGTAAATGTACATTACTGTACTGGACATAGACTGGTCATCTAGGTTTGTACCTGTAGACTTTCCATCACCATGAAGAACAAATGCACAACAGAGTAATTGAGTACATCCAGTGGTTTGTGATGATCTGATATGATGATGTGGCTCAGTTGGTAGAGCATGGCACTTGCAATGCTAGGGTTGTGAGTTTGATTCCCATGGGGGACGAGTATGTGAAAGTATGACAATGTATGCACTCACTACTGTTAGTTGCTCTGGATAAGAGTATCTACTAAAATGGAAAAGGAATGAATAGACCATTTGAGTTTTCACATAGAAATAAGTTCCATTTGCAAAATATTAAAAGAAACTGGAAAACATATTTCAAGTATTTTTATATTCCACAAGTATTATCAGATTAACTGTTTTGTACAGATAATTATCAGACTGAAGTTACAAATTCTGGTAAACACTCAAATATATTTAGTAAAAAAAAAAACACAAAAGTAGTGCACTGGGCCTTTACTAGTCCTGTATTAGCAGACCCGATATAAATGTCTTCAGTCTCCCCACCCCCAAACTACTTTCCATGGCTATGAGAAAATGTCACCATGTCACTGGATATAGGTGAAAAGTTGGGTGAAAAAAAATACGAAATTCCATTATTTTATGACTTTTTGCGCTTCCAATCAGTTTTCCATGTTGATACAACGTCATCACATAGATTATTATTGTATTTTTTATGACGTGGAAAAAACGTTGATTCAACAAGTTGATGCTAATATTGTCATCATATCTCATTCATCACAGTCATCTCAGTGTCAATGTTGTCCTTCTTTCCTAACCATCTATTTGAATGGGTAATGCATTTGCCCATTAGATTGAATTAATTATTGATTTCCGCTTTAGGGTTACCCTATCTCCTCTCCCCCTCTATCATTTCAATCTGTCTCTCCTCTCTGCACCCACCTATCATCATCCCTCCCCCAAACGGACCTCCCGCAGGGTCCCAGCATGCAGCAGGAGCTGTGGCTGCGAGCAAAATCTCAGGTGCTGTCCTCCCTCAAGCCTGTGTGCGCCCTGAGAGCCGTGTCCACAGACACACCCCACCCTGCAAGCTCCGACCCCCACTGCTACGCCAGAGCCGCTGACCTGACCCACAGCCCCCTGGCCAAGATGTCCAACAGCGCCCCGTCTCCCCGCAATAGCCCCAACGTGCCCCCCCACCCCCCGGCCCTCCCGAGAACACCCAACCTTGGCCTCAGGACCAGAACACTTAACCACAACGCCCATTCACACACCCACTACCACAACAACAGAGGTCAGTTTTTCCCGATACTATTTCTACATATTTTTTATTTATTTTTATTTCACCTTTATTTAACCAGGTAGGCCAGTTGCGAACAAGTTCTCATTTACAACTGCGACCTGGCCAAGATAAAGCAAAGCAGTGTGACAAAAACAACAACAACACAGAGTTACACATAAAGAAACATAGTTAATAACACAATAGAAAAAAATCTATGTACAGTGTGTGCAAATGTAGAAGAGTAGGGAGGTAAGGCAATAAATAGGCAAAATAATTACAATTTAGCATTAACACTGGAGTGATAGATGTGCAGATGATGATGTGCAAGTAGAGATACTGGGGTGCAAAAGAGCAAGAAGATAAATAATATGGGGATGAGGTAGTTGGGTGTGCTATTTACAGATTGGCTGTGTACAGGTACAGTGATCGGTAAGCTGCTCTGACAGCTGATGCTTAAAGTGACCAGTGAGCTGAGATAAGGCGGGGCTTTACCAAGCAAAGACTTATAGATGACCTGGAACCAGTGGGTTTGGCGACGAATATGTAGCGAGGGCCAGCCAACGAGAGCATACAGGTCGCAGTGGTGGGTAGTATATGGGGCTTTGGTGACAAAACGGATGGCACTGTGATAGACTACATCCAATTTGCTGAGTAGAGTGTTGGAGGCTATTGATGACATAGCTGAAGTCAAGGATCGGTAGGATAGTCAGTTTTACGAGGGTATATTTGGCAGCATGAGTGAAAGAGGCTTTGTTGCGTAATAGGAAGCCGATTCAAGATTTAATTTTGGATTGAAGATGCTTAATGTAAGTCTGGAAGGAGATTTTACAGTCTAACCAGACACCTAGATATTTGTAGTTGTTCACATATTCTAAGTCAGAACTGTCCAGAGTAGTGATGCTAGTCGGGCTGGCGGGTGCGGGCAGCAATCGGTTGAAGAGTATGCATTTAGTTTTATTAGCATTTAAAAGCAGTTGGAGGCCACGGATGGAGTGTTGTATGGCATTGAAGCTTGTTTGGAGGTTTGTTAACACAGTGTCCAAAGAAGGGCCAGATGTATACAGAATGGTGTCGTCTGCGTAGAGGTGGATCAGAGAATCACCAGCAGCAAGAGCGACATCATTGATATATACAGAGAAAAGAGTCAGCCCGAGAATTGAACCCTGTGGCACCCCCATAGAGACTGCCAGAGGTCCGGACAACAGGCCCTCCGATTTGACACACTGGACTCTATCTGAGAAGTAGTTGGTGAACCAGGCGAGGCAATCATTTGAGAAACCAAGGCTATTGAGTCTGCCGATAAGAATGCGGTGATTGACAGAGTCGAAAGCCTTGGCCAGGTCGATGAAGACGGCTGCACAGTACTGTCTTTTATCGATGCCGTTTATGATATCGTTTACGACCTTGAGCGTGGCTGAGGTGCACCCATGACCAGCTCGGAAACCAGATTGCATAGTGGAGAAGGTACGGTGGGATTCGAAATGGTCAGTGATCTGTTTGTTAACTTGGCTTTCGAAGATTTTAGAAAGGCAGGGCAGGATGTATATAGGTCTATAACAGTTAGGGTCTAGAGTGTCTCCCCCTTTGAAGGGAGGTGACCGCGACAGATTTCCAATCTTTGGGGATCTCAGACGATACGAAAGAGGTTGAACAGGCTAGTAATAGGGGTTGCAACAATTCCAGCGGATAATTTTAGAAAGAGAGGGTCCAGATTGTCTAGTCCATCTGATTTGTAGTGATCCAGTTTTTGCAGCTCTTTCAGAACATCAGCTGTCTGGATTTGGGTGAAGGAGAAGCGGTGGGGGCTTGGGCAAGTTGCTGCAGGGGGTGCAGAGCTGTTGGCCGGGGTAGGGGTAGCCAGGTGGAAAGCATGGCCAGCCGTAGAAAAATGCTTATTGAAATTATCGATTATCGTAGATTTATCGGTGGTGACAGTGTTTCCTAGCCTCAGTGCAGTGGGCAGCTGGGAGGAGGTGCTCTTATTCTCCATGGACTTTACATTGTCCCATTTGGATTCTACAAACTCATAGCTGTATCGGGTATACTCAGGTTGTATATCACACATCAGTAAAATGTTTCTGCTTCACACAATACATGTGCATGTATTTCTATTGAACATTTAAATTTCATCAGGTATACTATAACAGGGCACCAGTGGAGGCTGGTGGGATGAGCTATAGGAAGAAGGGCTCATTGTAATGGCTGGGATGGAATCAATGGAAGGGTATCAAACACATCAAACATATGGGAACCACGTGTTTGATGCCATTCCATTAATTCCATTCCACCAGCCTCTTCAGCAGGCACATGATGGTCATAGTTTAGTCAGAAATGAATGGATGTTGACACTGTCTGTACTGTATTTTCCAGATAATGGCGTCAAAGCAGAGTTCAACCGCAGCTGCTCGGCTGAGGGCCCCTCGGGGCCACAGGCCAACCCTATCAAAGCCTCCAGGACCCATCATGAGCTGCATAAGGAACTGCTGCTAGCCCACAAAAAGTAGGGACCACCATAGAGATGAGGGGAGTTCATAAGCTCCTTCCTTATACATACAAACTCTCATTAGGGCACACTGTAGCAAAACGCAGCAAAAAGCTTTGGAACAGAAAATGAAAACAAGTGTATCTTATTGGACAAGTTCAAGTAATAGTCCCTCCCTGTTTCACTCAATTTTCTTCCATTTGGTGCCTTATTTGGTAACCTCTGGAAAGCAGAGCTAAACTACCTTTCACCTGAGTATCCCTTCTCCCATGGTTGATTCATCAAATATGAATGACGGAATCTCACAGACTGCAATAGTATACCCTTTATCTATGGTGCTCTGTTTCTTTCTAGGCCACGGGGAGCCCAAACCAGAGTAAAGTGATATTGTCTTAAACAATGGCTGACCTGACCCCACCGCGAGCATCTTGATATCAAATACTGTAAAGCTTGAATCAGTCACTGTGCCATTGGTGCGAATTATTTGTGAAAGTGAAACCTTAAATCGCCATGAGAAACAATTGTTTGCTACATACATTTGAAGCATCAAAAGTTTAGGTTATTTGGTCATGAAAACTCTTGTTCCTATTTCTGAGTGTACCTCAAACCTCTCCACTGTCTTTCCACCATCAATAGGCAGTGCTGTAAAGTAACTTAGTAAAAAGACTTTGAAGTACCACTATGTTTTTGGGGATATCGGTACTTTACTTTATTTATATTTTTTTCAACATTGACTTATAATCCACTACATTCCTAAAGAAATGATGTACTTTTTACTCCCATACATTTTTCCTGACACCCAAAAGTACTCGTTACATTTCGAATGCTTAGCAGAACAGGAAAATGGTCCAATTCATGCACTTATCCCTACTGCTTCCGATCTGGCGGACCCACTAAACACAAATGCTTCATTTGTAAATTATGTTAGAGTGTCGGAGTGTGGCTCTAGCTATCCGTAAATTAAAAAAGAAAACTACAAAATCGTACCGTCTGGTTCGCTTAATATAAGGAATTTGAAATTATTTATAGCACTTACTTTAAGTTTTGATACTTAAAGCTGCAATATGTTACTTTTTGGGTGACTCAAACAAATTCACATATATATGTATGTTATAGATCTATCATTCTCATTGAAAGCAAGTCTAAGAAGAGGTATATCTGTTTGTTCTATGTGCACTATTTCTATGCTTTCCATTCTTAAGTTTCATTTTTGTGTATTTTACTTTCAGTTTTGTACACTAGCTTTAAACAGCTGGAAATACAATATTTTTGGTTATGGAAAATATATTTTCACTCACTATACTTGCTTGTTTTGTCACATAAAATGAAATTAGATGAACTATTCGAATTTTAGCAACCTGGAAATGGCGGAGCGATTTCTGCATAGTTCATCTTTAAGTATATTTAAAACAAAATACTTTTAGACTTTTACTCAAGTAGTATTTTACTGGGTGACTTTCACTTTTACATGTTCTATTAAGGTATCTTTACGTTTACTCAAGTGCAGTGATGTAAAAAGTATTTGCTCCCTTTCTGATTTTCTAAATTTTTGCATATGTTTTACACTGAATGTTTTTAAATCTTCAACCAATACCTAATATTTTATAAAGGGAACCTGAGTGAACAAATAACACAACATTTTGATCATTTTTTCAATTAATTTTTATTAACAAAGTTATGCAAAACCCAATGCTCCTGTGTAAAAAAGTAATTGCCTCTTACACTCAACTGGTTGTGCCACCTTTAGCTGCAATGACCACAACCAAATGCTTCCTGTAGTTGTTGATCAGTCTCTCACATCGCTGTGGAGGAATTATTATTCCATGCAGAACTGCTTTAATTCAGCGACATTTGAGGGTTTTCGAGCATGAACTGCTCATTTCAGGTCCTGCCACAACATCTCAATCGGGTTTAGGTCTGGACTTTGACTAGGCCATTCCAAAACTTAAAATGGGTTGCTTTTCAGCCATTCTGATATAGACTTGCTTATGTGTTTTGGATGATCTTCTTGCTGCATGACCCAGCTGCACTTCAACTTCAGCTCACACATGGATGGCCTGACATTCTCCTGATACAGAGCAGAATTCATAGTTTCTTCAATGATTGCAAGTCATCCAGGTCCTGAGGCAGCAAAGCATCCCTAAACCATCACACTATCACCACCATGCTTGACCATTGGTATTAGATTTTTACTGCGGAATTCAGTGTTTGGTTTTCGCCAGACATAACGGGACCCATGTCCTGCCTGATCAACAACTACAGAAAGTGTTTGGTTGCAGTCATTGCAGCTAAAGGTGGCACAATCAGTTATTGAGTGTAAGGGGGCAATTACTTTTTAAACCTAAAGGGCATTTGGTGTTGCATAACTTTATTCAAGAAAAGGAATACATTTAAGTATGCAAATGTTGTGATATTTGTTCACTCTGGTTCCCTTGATCTAATATTAAGTTGAAGATCTGATAACATTCAGTGTAAGAAATATGCAAAAATAGAGAAAATCAGAACGGGGACAAATATTTGTTCACCGCACTGTATGACCATTGGATACTTTTTCCACCATTGCCAACAGACCTAGCAAATCCTCAAGTCAAGCACTTGATGATGTACCTAGCCACATACTTCTGTATTTAACACCCCAAAATGAACCCATAAGGTACACACAGAGCCACTAATATACATTATGTGTATTAAGGACTCTGGGTACACCCACTTTTATATACATTATGTGTATTAAGGAGTCTGGGTACACCCACATAGTTCTTCCTAGGTTACCTGTTTTGACTGAAAAGGACCAATAGAGCCTGACAGTGGAGGTGTCATAATACCCATAAAACCTAGAGTTTAAACAGAGAAATGGTTGCAATTATTTTTCCACCATTCATTTTTTCCATAGGGAATTTTAGAAACACTTAAAATAAGGGCTGTGTTTCATGTAAGCTTACCCTGGCATGATGTTTTGATAACCATGTAAATCTCTTTTGGAAAAGGTGACTTTATCAATATATTTGACTCTATATACTCTCAGATTTGAAAATGCTAATTAGCATCAAAATAGATATCATGCAAGACTACAAATCCCTGCAAGCTCCTGCACGTCATCTCTAGCTGACACCTTTTCTAATAGGTATTGTGTCAATTTAAAACTTGCACAAGACAGTTCACAGAATTGTCAATTTAAAGAAATCTTGCCAATTTATTAATTTGTAAATTTAGCTAACATTAGATAGTTAATCCAGAGTTTTTTTTTTACCTTTGCCTCGATTCAGCAATCTCGTCCAGATCATCATGGCATTTTCAGTTATTTACAGTATGATAGCCACATTAGCATCTAATTAGCATTTCAATTTTGGGGGGTAAATACAGGTGAATATTTAGCTAAAAGTCACCTTGTCCTAGAGAGATGTACACGGTTATTAAAAAGTCACTCAGGGTAAGCCAACACAAAACACAGCCCTTATTTTAAGTGTTTCTAAAATCCCCTATGCGAAAAATGAGTGGTGGAAAAACAATTGCCACAATTTCCTTGTTTGATCGCTAGGTTTTATGGGTATTATGACTCTTCCTGTGGTACTCTATGTCTTACTGTAGCTACAGCATGTCCTTCATGCTCTCCTTTTCCTTCTCCCCACCTCCTTCACTCCCTCTCCCCCTCCTCCTCTCTCCCTCCCCCTCTCTCCGTCTATGGGCCCAGGGGTAAGGCCCTGTCCAGTAAGCCTGAGCTGCAGCAGGTGCTTGAGAGGCGTAAGAAGGAGCAGACTCAGAAAGAGGAGGGAGACCAGGCCAGGACTCCCCTGGAGGAGGTGCTCCTGAAACGCCAGCAGAAAAACACTGAGGTGAGTGGGGAACACTACGGTAGCCTATCCCATCTCACACAGCCCACACCTGGGTCATGTTCATTAAGCAACAAACGGAGAAAGCAGACTGAAACAGGGAGGGACTTTGTGTACTTGTCCAATAAGAAACACAAATGTTCCATTTGTTATGGTATGGGCAGGGGTAGTTTAGTGTTAGCACACAGGCAGGCAATACACTACCAGGATACACTGCCACACTGCATCCCAGCACCAACCAGGTCAAGGGCTGTGCTCTGCCAGGAAGCCTTCATAAACACAACAGGTTGGGCCAATCAAGGGGATTGTGACTCAGTGTAAGAGAGGTGGCAGGACGCCTCTCAGCCTTTCTCTATTTGTTTTGCATTACATTTAATTTTCGGCATGCCTCTAGTATTTTTTACTTTTTATACATATTTATGTTTTGTCACCATCTGAACACATAATACTCTGCTTGGACTGGCCGACCATGGAAGTCATGACTGAGCTGGCCCTGGACCTAAGGTAAGGTTGTTGTCAACCGGGTACATGCATTCAGCCACAGGAGATTGGTGGCACCTTAATTGGGGAGGACAGGCTCATTCATGGGGCTCATGGTAATGGCTGGAGCTAAATAAGTTTCCATGTGTTTGATGCCATTCCATTTGCTCCGTTCCAGCCATTATTATGAGCCGTCCTCCCTTCAGCAGCCTACACTGCATTCAACACCTGGTAGCATATGCTTACTTCTCACCTTTATGCACACATCAAATCAGGTTACAGACCATGCCTAAGACCCCTAGACATAACTAGTGCAGTTAAATCAGTAGGCTAGTTATTGGTTATTGGTTTGTAAAATGTTTTCCGTTGTGTGCCCTGATGAACATGACCCTGACACCGCTCCCAACTCATGTCTAGCAGATTTCATAACACAAAACTGACACAAAATGCATATTGTCTCTATCGTTCAGTATGGACAACATTAAAGTTGGAATTGATATGCTATACCGGTGTTGTTTCCATTTCTGCTGTCTGACAGAGGGAGAAGCACGAAGGGGAGAAAGTGCAGGAGGAGGCCCAGCTGTTGGAGTTTGTCAGAGTCCGACAGAACCTGAAAAAGATCCAGGCATTCCACAAGGCCACAAACTCTTGAGTTAGTTGCTTGGATGGGCTTGGAATAGACTGACTGACACAGAGTAGACTGTTGTACTGTATGTTGCCTGGGAAAGGACATAAATCAGCATTGACTCTCTCCCAACTTCTCCAAAATGGCTTCCTTCCACTGTCACACACATTGACAATGCTGCGTTTGTGTGCAGAGTCAGAAACTCAAACAATATCACTGGTACGATTTGAAGGCATAAGGATACCTTGAACATGGAAATATTTTAAACCAAGGAGAAGCATCGACAAATGTTCTCATTTGGAGGAATAAAAAAACAATATTGCTGTTCAATGGATCAGTCAAAAGGGTGTGGCTCTATGGTTGTGATGTTAGGACTCAAGACAGTATTCAGTCAATTGCGGATATAAAACGGTACTTTAGAATGGAGGAAAATGCAGTATAAAAAAGACACTTGTAGATGTTGTCCTTTGAGTTTGATCATGTATACAGTACCTTTTTCTTATCTTTTTGCTGTGGAGCTCAAATTAGCCAATGTCAGTATTGTGAGTTTAGGCATGTGTCTCTATCAGTCTCTTTCAGTCAGATGGGGGAAAAAC
This sequence comes from Salmo salar, assembly GCF_965601325.2. Taxonomy (NCBI): domain Eukaryota; kingdom Metazoa; phylum Chordata; class Actinopteri; order Salmoniformes; family Salmonidae; genus Salmo; species Salmo salar. The sequence continues at coordinate 77,479,348 of NC_138305.1, read as the reverse complement.
TGGGGTTGTCACTTTTTCCCATGTCAGACAAATGAATATATTGGGTTTGAAAAACTTGACAAATTAAATATTCATTTTTATTATATTGTTGTAAAGCACGGCAGATGCTATATCATGCATGTCAATTAATGAAGTAACTTATGTTCCTAAAATGTTTAATCTAAATCTAAATAATGGTATATTTTGTGTTTCTTTATTCCCATGAATAATATACTGTGTTCACTTATTCTACAGTACCTAACGGTATTTTTTATGCTTTTGAACGGCCCTGTAGTTATGCATCTGATGTTTCTAAAGCATTACACTTACAGTATACAGTGTGTTGGCATTTGACACTGTAGACAATAGACATACCTTGTAAGCTAAATAAATAAAGATACAAGTTTGTATTAGTTAGAAGTCATTGAAATGTAGCCTATAGGAACTAAGCTCCTTGATGCATTGAGTAGCCTATCTATGTCAATTTTGTTGGGTCGCCCAAAACATTAAATATTGCAGTTTTAAGTGGCCAATGATGGTCACCTTGACAAAAGTGATTCGTTCGAACGCACCCAAGGAGAGAGGTGAAAGATTCTTCCTTAAAACCTCTTACAGCTCCTTAAGGATAGGGGGCAGTATTGACAATTTTGGAAAAAATATGTGCCCATATTAAACTGCCTCCTACTCAAACTCAGAAGCTAGGATATGCATATTATTAGTAGATTTGGATGGAAAACACTCTGAAGTTTCCAAAACCGTTTGAATGGTGTCTGTGAGTATAACAAAACTCATATGGCAAGCAAAAACCCTGAGAGAAATCCTACCAGGAAGTGGAAATCTGGATGCATGGGCTCTCTTCAAGTCGGTGACGGTGACGTAGTAATAATTGTGCACTTCCTACGGCTTCCACTAGATGTCAACAGTCTTTACAAAGTTGTTTGAAGCGTCTACGATGAACAGAGACTGAATGAGAAGGAGGGGAACTTGTTGAGGCAGGGGATGACATCACGTAAATACAACTTTTTTTTAGCTTTTCGCCGCGACATCGTCCGCACGCTTCCTACATTTGGAGTAGCTTACTGAACGCGCGAACAACAAGGAGTTATTTGGACATAAATTATGGACTTTATCGAACAAAACAACATTTGTTGTGGACCTGGGATTCCTGGAAGTGCCTTCTGATGAAGATCATCAAAGGTAAGGGAATATTTCTAATTCAATTTATGATTTTAGATGACTCCAAGATGGCGGCTATCTGTATAGCCTAGTGTATTTTTCTGAGCTCAGTACTCAGATTATTGCAAAGAGTGCTTTCCTCGTGAAGCTTTTTTGAAATCTTTCATAGCGCTTGCATAAAGGAGATGTTAATCTATAATTCTTTGAATGACAGTTTAATTTTGTATCAACGTTTATGACAAGTATTTTTGTAAATTGTGGTGCCGATTCACCGGCAGTATTTGAGGGAAAATATTTTCTGAACGTCACGCGCCGATGTAAAATGCTGTTTTTATATGTAAATATGAACTTTATCGAACAAAAAATGCATGTATTGTGTAACATGATGTCCTAGGAGTGTCATCTGATGAAGATCGTCAAAGGTTAGTACTGCATTTACCTGTGTTTTGGGTATTTGTGATGCATGCTAGTTGCTTGGAAAATGGCTGTGTGGTTATTTTTGTTGATGTACTCTCCTAACATAATCTAATGTTTTGTTTTCACTGTAACGCTTTTTTGAAATCGGACAACGCGGTTTGATTCAGGAGAAGTGTATCTATAAAATGGTGTAAAATAGTCCTATGTTTGAGAAATAGAAATTATTAGATTTGGGTTTGAATATGGCACTCTGATTTTTCACTGGCTGTTGATCCCGCTAACGGGATCGGTGCGGCAAGAGGTTCCTTAAAGATGCACTATGCAGACATCGCTTTTCCTGGTTGCAAAAATTCTAGTAGTTCGACTAATTTTAATTGATGTGACAAAACAAGTAAGTATAGCTTAAATAATCATTGTACCATCTAACCCTTTGTGATATGTCTCTTCCATAACAAAAAATATATTTTCAGCTGAAGCTGGTGTACCAAACCGAAAGTAAAAAACGCACAAATGAAACTTAAGAATGGGAAGCATAGAAAAAACACACATAGAACATATCTACCGCTTCTTAGATTTGCTTTCAAGGCGAATGACAGATCTATAACTCACATTTCTATGTGAATTTGGTTGGGTGCCAAAAAAGTTACATATTGCAGCTTTAATTTTCTCGAAAGCTAAAAGCACAAACTAGGTTCGAGCCAATGTCTATAGTAACTGAACATGTTATTACAGGGCAGACAACCCTGAGGCTACGGCTGAGGACAGGAACAAGTACAAGAAGTCCAGCTACGGCCTCAGCAGAGTCATCAAACAAACAAATGGACAATCGGAATAAAGTGGAATCCTATTAAACAGGCTCCAATGCCCATTGCATGTGGCAGGGGCTACAGTCCATTACGGATTACAAAGGAAGACACAGCCGTGATCTGCCTAACGATGCCTCTGTCAGACGAACTCAACGCATTTTATGCACGTTTCGACAATAACAACACCATACCATGCGTGAGGGCCTCCACTGAGCTAGAGGACTGGGTGATCAATCTCCCTCTCCGAAGCCAACACTGCAAGGCCACGGGGCCGGACGGTATTCCAGGGCGCAGGCACGTCCACATTGACGGGGCTGCAGTGGAGGGGGTCGAAAGCTTCCTCGGGGTTAATATCACTAAAGACTTAAAATAGTTGAAAAAGTTTGTCAATGGCCCTCAAATCCTCAAAAAGTTATACAGCTGCGCTATTGAGAGCATCTTGACTGGCTGCATCACTGCTTGGTATGGCAACTGCACCGCCCTCTATCGCATGGCGCTACAGAGGGTGGTGCGGACATTTCAGTACATTACGGTGGCCGAGCGCCCTGACATCCAGTATCTCTATATCAGGTAGTGTGAAAACCCCGGTAAATCGTTAAAGACTCCAGCCACCTACACCATAGAACGCTCTCTCTGCCTCCGCACGACAAGCTGTACCGGTGCATAAAGTCAGACATCAGCAGCCTCCTTAATCGTTTCTATCCTGAAGCCATAAGACTGCTAAATAGCTAACAAAACGGCTACATGGACTGAGTTGACCCTTTTTTTTATGCCCACACACAGGACTCTACACACTCACTGACACTCCAACACACACATAACATGAACACACATTTATACTGAGTCTATATACACTCACACACATACAATCTTAATTTACGGTGCTGCTACTCTGTTTATCATACATGCTGTATCATACATGCTGATACCTTGTGACCTTACACCTATACATACTGTCGATGTCCGCAGGGATAGAAATTAAGCTAGCCCAAGGCTAGTACTTTTCAGACTGGGCTAGTAGACAATGTCCCAAACTAGCCTGACACAGTAGTGAAATTTTGCCTTTACAAACATTGTAAGCCACTGATTTAGGACCTGAATGTTACCCGGGCTAGTAGAAATCCTGGTGTGCTGGCCAGTTCCCCAAATCCTTATGTTACATCCCTGGATGTCAGTCCCTTTCAGACGATCCTCCTATCACTGTTGGTCCTCCTCAGTGACCTCACGGCTGAGTATTTTAACTTTCCTCTTGAGAATTAGAATCAGAAGTACAGTCGTATAGCTCATAGCAATACTTCACCTCTTTGGGCAAATAGTACCCTAGACTGTCTTGATCATCTAGTTGAGCCAGAAATGTCGCATCCACATAGTAGGATTTTAGATGTGCAGATAGACCAAAGCCCAGTCTATTTTACCATTACTACAGTCAAGTCTATGATTAAAGGTATTTTAATATAAATGTTACCATTTTAGTAATCAACTTAGCTAGCTAGTAAAAGTAACTTTTTTTTTGTCTTTCAGATGGGCAGACCAGAAACCCAGTGACAACACTCGGCTCTGCAGCTTCCATTTTCCGGTGGGAAAGAGAAATGGCCCTGTATTTACCAGAAAAGGTAGCTCATCCACCATGGCAAATGAGGAAGATCCAGATTGTTGATTGGGAAACAAGAACAAACAATGAGACATGAGGGTTGGATGTTGAGGGATCACTTGTCACATTGTCCAAGGTGTTTTCTGTCCAGATAAAGATGGTGATACAGCATTGAAAAATACCTACCACTGACCAAATGTCTCTTTGTTTTCCAGTACAACAGGAAGGGCATCCCTCAGGCCATCAGGACATCCTGTACCAGTGTGATATGAGCGTCCAGTTGTGGAGACTACAGCACATCGAGTCTGTGGACTAACAGGGTAGTAACTCATCAAATATGATACAATACAGTGTAAAACATTGAATTTGTAGCTACATTAAAAAAAATTCTTTATGTCCCCTTTTCCCCATGTTTTAGACACCCCACGAGAAGCAGTGCATTATCGCCACCCTCAGCAAGGAGATCTGCTGGAAGTGATGTACTCTCTCTCACTCAGTGAAGGCTCCTCAGAGGAGATAGGGGAGGACCATTCTTCTCAATGAATTTCATAAAAATTTAAATTGTAAAACATTTTTAAAAAGTTACCCTTTTTATATAAAACTATACTAAATATAATCACGTCACCAAATAATTGAGTAAAACACACTATTTTGCAAAGAAGGTCTACAGTACCCTCAACAGCACTCTGTAGGGTAGCAGCACCATGGTGTAGCTGCAGGACAGCTAGCTTCCATCCTCCTCTGGGCACATTGACTTCAATACAAAACCTAGAAGGCTCATGGTTCTCATCCCCTTCCATAGACTTACACAGAAATTCTGACAACTTCCGGAGGACGTCCTCCAACCTATCAGAGCTCTTGCAGCCTAACTGACATTTTGTCCACTCAATCTAAGGATCAGAAAATGTATGTAGTACTGAACGAATAAGCTACAGCTAGCTAGCACTGCAGTGCATAAAATGTGGTGAATAGTTGACTCAAAGAGAGAGAAAGACAGTAGTTGAACAGTTTATCAAATACATTTCTTCCAAAATGAAGGAGAAGCAAGAGAGAAGAAGAGAGAGATTGTAATTTTTTTCTCCCTTTCAGTTTCACTTAATTAGCTAGCAAATGCAGCTAGTTAGTTTAGCCTACTGAAACATCCTGCACAAACAGAGGGATGTTATGTTAGCTATCTGGCTATGACTTTCCAACACAACACTGGAACTCTTCCAAGTTAAGGTAAGCTTTTGGTTTTAATAATTTGTTGCCACCGGGGCCCACCAGTGTAACTGCTACTGAATGTACACTGTAACGTTACTCCATGATTGTAGCGGGTTTACTAACAAATTAGTTCTATTAGTTGTGCTGATTATGACGTTACTTTAGCTAATATGGTGACAACTATGTAGGCTGTGTGTAGCGGTTTGGCTTGGAAAGTTTTTTTTCGCCTGGTCGTCCTTCCTCAATCGTCCTTCCTCATCTTAAACAGCACTGACCGCCACTGGTCTACGCATCTCAACTGTGACCAAGATGTTATGTACATGTCACCACATGTCAAAAACATGTTATATACAGTAAATGTTACCACCGTCACCAACTTGTTATATACACTAAAGTAATATAAAGTTGATATACTAACTGAAAATTGAGGCAAGCGAGCAGGGAAAAAAATAAGGTTGGCTTAACTCTTGGTATAATGGCTAAGGTTTTGGAATGGCAGACACAGGGACCAGGGTATGAGTCCCGGTCGGCATTGCACCCTAATTAACTACAACAGTATCAGAAGTGGGATAGCGCCATTGAAAGTATGTCCTGGCCGACTTCAAGACACAGTTTATTTTTCAGAGGCACAGATCAGCCTACATTTTTCATAATGAGTGTGCTTGCTAAAATATATAGCAGTTTACTAAAGTAATCAGACTTAAACATAAAGATAATATACAGCAACCACTTAACAAATAGTGTGCGTGGGGGTTAACAGGAAAAAAGGGCCTGAAAAATGGAATGTTGCAGGATAGAATTGGAACATCTCACCTCAGTAATACCTATTCTAATTCAGTGTGTGTGTGTGTGTGTGTGTGTGTGTGTGTGTGAGAGAGAGAGAGAGAGAGAGAGAGAGAGAACACTCAGATGTTTTGTTTAATCAGTCATACACCATACTTTTCCTGAAGGAGTGCAAATGACTGCACATACACACATGTCCACTATTCTAGATTCAACCGCAGGCAGATTTTTTCTTGAGCGGATAGTCGTGGGGCCGGAACAGAATTGCAAATAATTTGTAGACTGCAAAATGACCTCAAGAAGCCCAAACAGATAAAATATTTGACTAAAACATAATCAAACCTTGCTTACATTTGTATATGATCAGATGTGTTGTCTGGCGGTCTATGTGTAGCTGGTGTATAGGAGTCAGGCGCAGGACAGCAGATAAGAGTAAATAAACGTATTTTACTCAACATATAATAAATGTAATACAAAAACAGAGCCCACAATCACAGACCTACCTAAATAGAAACAATCACTCACAAACAAACATGGGGGAACAGAGGGTTAAATAATGAACAGGTAATTGGGGGATTGAAAGCAGGTGTGTAAGACAAAGACAAAACAAATGGAAAATGAAAAGTGGATCGGCGATGGCTAGAAGGCCGGTGACGTCGACCGCCAAACGCCGCCCGAACAAGGAGAGGGACCGACTTTGGCGGAAGTCGTGACAGTACCCCCCCCCCCTTGACGCGCGGCTTCAGCAGCGCGCCGACACCGACCTCGGGGACGACCCGGAGGACGAGGCGCAGGGCGATCCGGATGGAGACGGTGGAAATCGCAAGGTCCAGGACATCATCCACCGGCACCCAGCATCTCTCCGCCGGACCACTCCATGAGGTACTGAAGGCCCCTCGCCCGATGTCTCGAGTCCAAGATGGCTCGAACAGCATACGCAGGGGCCCCCTCAATGTCCAGAGGGGGCAGAGGAACCTCCCGCACCTCAGACTCCTGGAGTGGACCAGCCACCACCGGCCTGATGAGAGACACATGGAACGAGGGATTAATGCGCTAATCTGGGGGAAGCTGTAACCTGTAGTTTACCTCGTTCAGTCTCCTCAGGACTTTAAATGGCCCCACAAACTGCGGACCCAGCTTCCGGCAGGGCAGGCGGAGGGGCAGGTTTCGGGTCGAGAGCCAGACCCGGTCCCCCGGTGCAAACACCGGGGCCTCACTGCGGTGGCGGTTGGCGCTCGCCTTCTGCCGCCTCACGGCCCGTTGCAGGTGCACATGGGTGGTGTCCCAGGTCTCCTCCAAGCGCTTAAACCATTAATCCACCGCAGGAGCTTTGATCTGGCTCTGATGCCACAGTGCCAGAACCGGCTGATACCCCAGTATGCACTGGAAAGGAGAGAGGTTAGTGGAGGAGTGGCGGAGTGGCGGAGTGAGTTTTGGGCCATCTCTGCCCAGGGGATGAACGCCGCCCACTCCCCCGGCCGGTCCTGGCAATATGACCGCAGAAACCTACCCACATCCTGATTTACTCTCTCCACCTGCCCATTACTCTCGGGGTGAAAACCTGAGGTGAGGCTGACCGAGACCCCCAAACGTTCCATGAACGCTCTCCAGACCCTGGACGTGAACTGGGACCCCGATCAGAGACTATATCCTCAGGCACCCCGTAGTGCCGGAAGACGTGAGTGAACAAGGCCTCCGCAGTCTGTAGGGCTGTAGGGAGACCGGGCAAAGGGACGAGACGGCAGGACTTAGAAAACCGATCCAATACAACCAGGATCGTGGTGTAGCCCTGTGATGGAGGAAGATCTGTCAGGAAGTCCACCGACAGGTGCGACCACGGCCGTTGTGGAATGGGTAGGGATTGTAACTTCCCTCTGGGCAGGTACCTGGGAGTCTTGCACTGGGTGCACTCCGAGCAGGAGGAAACATAAACCCTCACGTCCTTGGCCAAGGTGGACCACCAGTACTTCCCACTAAGGCAACGCACTGTCCGACCGATGCCAGGGTGACCAGAGGAGGGTGATGTGTGGGCCCAATAGATCAAACAGTCGTGGACAGCAGACGGAATGTACAGGCGCCCAGCTGGACACTGGGGGGGAGTGGGCTCTGTGCGTAACGCACGCTCTATGTCCACGTCCAACTCCCACACCACTGGTGCCACCAGGCAAGAGGCTGGAAGTATGGGAGTGTGATCCATGGACCGCTCCTCTGTGTCATACAGCCGGGACAGTGCGTCTGCCTTAGCATTCTAGGAACCTGGTCTGTAGGACAGAGTGAAAACAAAACAGGTAAAGAACATGGCCCACCTTGCCTGGCGAGGGTTCAGTCTCCTCGCCGCCCGGATGTACTCCAGATTGCGGTGGTCAGTCCAGATGAGAAAAGGGTGTTTAGCCCCCTCAAGCCAATGTCTCCACGCCTTCAGAGCCTTGCCAACAGCTCCTGGTCCCCCACATCATAGTTTCGCTCCGCCGGGCTGAGCTTCTTCGAAAAGAAAGCACGGGGCGGAGCTTTGGTGGCATGCCCGAGCGCTGAGAGAGCACGTCTCCTATCCCAGCATCGGACGCGTCCCCCTCCACTATGAACGCCAAAGAGGGATCCAGATGAGCCAGCATGGGAGCTGAGGTAAACAGAGCCTTCAGGTGACCAAAAGCCCTGTCCGCCTCAGCCGATCACTGCAGCCGCACCGGTCCCCCCTTCAGCAGTGAGGTAATGGGAGCTGCTACCTGACCAAAACCCCGGATAAACCTCCGGTAGTAGTTGGCAAACCCTAGAAACCGCTGCACTTCCTTTACCGTGGTGGGAGTCGGCCAATTACACACGGCTGAAATGCGGTCATTCTCCATCTCCACCCCTGACGTGGAAATGCGGTACCCTAGGAAGGAGACGGACTGTTGGAAGAACAGACATTTCTCAGCCTTGACGTACAGGTCATGCTCCAACAGTCGACCAAGCTCCCTGCACACCAGGGACACATGCTCGGCGCATGTAGCGGAGTATATCAGAATGTCGTCGATATACAGCACTACACCCTGCCCGTGCAGGTCCCGGAAAATCTTGTCAACAAAGGCCTGGAAGACTGATGGAGCATTCATCAACCCGTACGGCATGACGAGGTACTCATAGTGCCCTGAGGTCGTACTAAATGTTGTCTTCCACTTGTCCCCCTCGCGGATACGCACCAGGTTGTAAGCGCTCCTGAGATTCAATTTTGTGAAGAAGCACGCCCCGTGCATTGACTCGATCGCACTGGCGATGAGAGGCAGTGGGTAGCTGAACCTCACAGTGATCTGATTGATACCTCAATAGTCAATACACGGGCGCAGACCCCCATCCTTCTTCTTCACAAAAAAGAAACTCGAGGAGGCAGGTGAAGTGGAGGGCCAAATGTATCCCTGCCCCAGGGATTCGGAGACATATGTATCCATAGCCACCGTCTCCTCCTGTGACAGAGGATACACGTGACTCCTGGGAAGTGCTGCGTCTACCAGGAGATTTATCGCACAATCCCCCCATCGATGAGGTGGTAATTTAGTCGCCCTCTTCTTACAGAAGGTGAGGGCCAAATCGACATATTCAGAGGGGATGCGCACGGTGGAGACCTGGTCTGGACTTTCCACCGTAGTCGCACCGATGGAAACCCCCACACACCTCCCTGAGCACTCTCGTGACCACCCCTTGAGAGCCCTCTGTTGCCACGAAATAGTGGGGTTGTGACAGGCCAACCAGGGTAGGCCCAGCACCACGGGAAACGCAGGAGAATCAATAAGGAAGAGACTGATTCTCTCCTTATGTCCCTCCTGCGTAACCATGTCTAGTGGAGCGGTGGCCTCCCTAATCAGCCCTGACCCTAATGGTCGACTATCTAGGGCGTGCACAGGGAAGGGCATATCCACAGGAATAAGGGGGATCCCTAAACTAAGGGCAAATGAATGGTCAATAAAATTCCCAGCTGCGCATGAATCTACGAGCGCCTTATGCTGGGAATGCGAGGAAAACTCAGGAAATGAAATAAACACATACATGTGAGCAACAGGGGGCTCTGGGTGAGCCTGGTGCCGACTCACCTGGGGTGACACGATTGTGCCCTGCCTGCTGCCTCGACTCCCTGAGGAACCCCCCCAGCACCGACCAGCAGTGTGCCCTTTGCAGCCACAGATTGTGCAGGGAATGGCCCCTCCTCCGGTCGCCCTAAGTGCAGCACCTCCCAGCTCCATGGGTGTCGGAGCGGAGGTGCTGGGGGATGGAACTGACAGGCCCCGATCCGGACATCCATGGGCAGTCAGCAGGTTGTCCAGACGGATGGACATGTCCACCAGCTGGTCCAATGTGAGGGTGGTGTCTCGGCAGGCCAACTCCCGACAGACGTACTCGCGTAGACTGCACCGGTAGTGATCGATCAGGGCCCTGTCATTCCATCCCGCGCTGGCAGCCAGGGTCCGGAGGTCCAATGCAAAATCCTGTGCGCTCCTCGTCCCCTGCCTTAGGTGGAACAGTCGTTCACGGGTGGTCGAACACTGCCCGAAAGCGGCGGGTGAACTCTGCGTAATGGTCCAACGCCACGTCTCCCTCACTCCATACGGTGTTGGCCCACTCCAGGGCTTTGCCTGAGAGGCAGGAGACGAGGGCGGACAAGCTCTCACGTCCCGAAGGAGCTGGGTGGACGGTCGCCAGGTAGAGCTCCAGCTGGAGTAGGAACCCCTGGCATCCGGCAGCCGTCCCATCATACTCCCTCGGGAGCGCGAGCCAGATCTCGCTGTTGAAGGAGGGGTGGACAGTGGGACCTGCTGTAGTGGGGCTGGTGGAGGCGCTGGACGACCTCCTCCTCTCTCCCAACGGTCCACCTTCTGCAGCACGCAATCCATGGCGATGCCCAGATGTTGCAATATGGTCGCGTGCTGCTGGACGCGCTCCTCTATCTCTGAAGGGAGGGCGTCTGCTCCTGCTGACTCCATTCTATGGGGTGAGTGATTTCTGTCTGGCGGTCTATGTGTAGCTGGTGTATAGGAGTCAGGTCCAGGACAGCAGATAAGAGTAAATAAACTTATTTTACTCAACATATAATAAATGTAATACAAAACAGAGCCCACAATAACGGACCTACAGTACCTACATAGAAACAATCACTCACAAACAAACAAACATGGGGAACAGAGGGTTAAATAATGAACAGGTAATTGGGGGATTGAAAGCAGGTGTGTAAGACAAAGACAAAACAAATGGAAAATGAAAAGTGGATCGGCGATGGGTAGAAGGCCGGTGACGTCGACCGCCGAATGCTGCCCGAAGAAGGAGAGGGACCGACTTCGGCGGAAGTCGTGACGTGTCTATTATGCGTGGGAATACTTGGGAACAGATTTCCTGAATGAAAATCACTTGGAGCTGATTTCTTGGTGTTTTAACAGTCTTTTATGTCCAACAATAAAATAAAATAAATGTAAGTGTTTTTTATGTTGCTCAGAAAACTTTGGGTGGCCAAATAAAACCACACGCGAGCCGCCAGTTGGGGAACCCTGCTCTATGACGACACTTTTGTCTTGCAGGTTTAGCATTGATGTTCCTCTTTTCATGTTAGCTGTGTGTGTCACCAGCATTATTCCAGGAAAATAGGATGTTTCCTTTCCATTTTAGTAAATGCATCTTCAACTGATGACATTGCGTCTCCTTTTTCACTAGCGGTGTGTGTTCCTTGTCTTGCTCTGTGTCCAACTAGCTTTGTGCATCTTGTTAGTGTTGTCTCCTCACTTTAATGTCCCCCAGCTCCCTTCCTCTCTAGCACACCATAGCAAAATCTTTAACTTTTTGCAACAGAAACAATCATTTCTGGTAGGACCGTAGGACCCTTCCCGTTTCATTGGCTTCCGTTTACTTCCGACTGAATACACCCAGCCCTTCTCCTGGCCTGGATGATCACATTAGTGACAGGGCCAGGATTGGTTTTTACCATATTGCTTTTCAACTGTCAAGTTTCTTTTCACCTATCACCTTTTCACCAATGCATGACTTTGAGCACTTTGAAATGCATTTGTTGTAAGAAATGTGCTATGTAAATAAAGTTGGAATTGATTGATGCTATTACAGCTGTAAAATATTTAATGTAATTTTCACATGAGAACAAGTGCAGTTTTTCCATAAACTTTTAATTGATAACTTTTTAAATCACTTGACATATCAATCATATAGTGGGAAGGAACCTATAAATCAAGACTGGGTGAATAAATGTACCACTCCGAAGAAATAAATACAGAGGGAGAGTTTCTGCAAATTATTTATGCCTGGCTGTTAGGTTAGTCATAAAAGTCAGAAAATGAAACAAAAATGAATAAAAGCATAAACTAAAAGATACACAAAATATAGTTACCACACCTTAATCATCTAACTGGACTGTATTCTATATACGTCCACAGTCTTGGCTAAATTACTCTATCATGGCATTGTGTCTAATGTCATGTCTATGGCGCTTCCTACTTAGCGGTGTGTTGCTTAGGGCAGGAACCTAAGTTGATAACTACGTGATAAGTCTACAGATGTAAGGCACCAGCTTCGGGCAGTCTACAGGGATGACCTATGCACATCTGGGGAGAAACTGGTGAGTACTGTAGTTGTAGAGTCAAAGGCTTCAGGGTACATTTTTTACTTTACTAGAGGCTGGCATTTTGCTTGGACCCTTAAGTAATCCTAGCATAAATCCTCATTAAATGTTCCGTTGTACATGTGCGTTTAAGCTTACACAAGCGTGCATGCCAAGAGAAAGAAAACCAAGTATCCTGGTAGGCTGCAACCTGTTCAGAATGAGTCTGACGTCATCAGATAATTTCCAGGTCAATGACTGGAGGTCAGTAAGAATTGGTGTCGACCTCAAACCATATGCAAAGGGGACCTGTAGTGGTTTAACTACAAGTCAACGTGTCTTACACAATTGTAGTGGTGATAGGTATGAAGGAGTCAATTTTATAGCTATGTTATCCACGGAGGAGCTAACCTCACGACGGAAGTACTCTATAAGCACTGAACCAGTCGTTCGCAGTGTGATCATGGTTCATGACTTCTAATAACTTTCCTCCTGAATGGAGGGTTCAATTTATTAGTGGCATGTGTGTTTTGGAGATTCCCTTCCACGTGTTCAATCTGAGTGACTACTAACTCCTCTGTCGCCGTTATCAATAGTAATTTGACTTGGTAGGTCTCTAAACTTCTTACTGATTGTGTCTGGACTGACTGTTGCGGGCATTGGTACTGGTACCCAAAGGGACCAGCTATCCTACCGATTTATCCCGAAATGTTATCCTACCGGAATACATGCATGATTAGAGCATTTTACTAGTTGCATTGTAGTTAAGTCTACACATGGCAAGGAATGATTATTGTTGCCGTTTGTCTTTGAGGTGGAAAGTCCACTGGACTTCTTTTACAGCCATTGTGGTACACCTCAGTGATATCTCAGATGTGTTCTAAGGTTATAAGGTCAACATGAGTCTCAATGTGAGAGGCGAGGTAGTCTGAGTGAAACCTCGAAGTGTAGTGTCGCATCGTTCTGTTTTTAACCAACGTTTAGCTGGCTTCAAAGCCCTTTTGAGATCATTGAACAACGTTTGAGAGATGAGCCACATTGTCAAGCCTGAATCAATTAGCGCATCACATGTTAAGCAGTCCTCCAGGACTGTTTCCAGGTATGGGCTGTTTGAGTTGCGTTTTGTGGTCATATTCCCCACAAAGTGAAGTGGTTGTTTGCAACTACAAGATGTGTCATTTGTGTTCATGGGGTTTGAGTGGAATTGGCTATTGCGATGTTTTTGACCTTTTGCTTCACAACATTTGCATCAGAGTCTATAGGCAAAGCCTGTGGGCTTGTTTATTGATCGAGCGGGCCCTGGATAGGGTCTTGAGTGAGAGCGGGAGTAATTTGATTGTTTACATCCTTGCTAAGGGTGTTTATTCTGGCGGACCTGTTGTCCGGAAATTCCACGTCTAGTCATAGTGACTTAGTGACTTTTTCCCTTTTCTCAAATTTTTCTCGCTTTAGGACTTCATGTAGTAGAACGACTAGAGAGCATCGGTCTATGTTTTGATCGTCTTTGAACCCTTTGTTACCCTTGTGCTCTGACACTTTGTCTGGGTTGGGTGCAGGAACGTAGCGATCAGGTCAATTGTAACGGTAGTTGTTTCGATGGCGATCAGGTCAATTGTAACGGTAGTCGTTTCGATGGCAACATACTTTAAAGTTGTTGTGACAGCGGTGGGTACTGGTATCGTGGTTTCGTTGTAGAAACCGTTGTTGTGCGTCATCTCTCAACGCTCCAATACCTGATAATGCACCCTCTAACTGGAGTGAGTGTTCCTGGTCAAACTTCAAAACCGAGATGTCGGGGCACTCAGCGCTGCGCACTTTTGATGCCTCAAAAGCAAGTTCTCTGAGATTGGCAAACCAACGTGGGCTGTAGGGCCCAAGTAGGTAATGAAGTTGGGATACATGTTCAACAGAAACATTTGTTTGAATGGTAACAGCTCTTCCATTCCTGTTTCAGTGAGTAGGCCAAAGTAAGCTGAACGAAGCCTATGAAAGTAAGCTTGTGGGTGTTCATTCCAAGCTTGTTTGACAGTGTTAGCCTGTCGTGTTTGACAGTGTTAGCTGTCGTGTTTGCGAGTAGCAGAACCACTGAACCACTGAATTCTATTTTCAAAGCCATGGCAAGTTTAGCGTAGTTGTATTGCACGTCTTGCTGTTGTCGATGAATGAACCTTGTCACGTGTCTATTCGTTTCAACAGGTAAAGCATGTCAGAACCTGTAGCGTTCGGGTAGCCATCCATCCTCTGTGTCTGCTAGGAAAGTCTCAGTGTCGTTTGGCTTACAAGGAACGGGGTCAAAGGTGCGGAAGTTTTGGACGAGTTTGTCAAGGCGTTCCGTGCCAAGCAGGCGGAGAGGGTTGGCTTCGTCCTGTGGGGAAATTGGGGCCGAAAGGCCAAGAGGAAAAGCCAAACTTTGGCTTTGTTGGCAAGGAGGCGCCATATTACCTAAAGGTGGTATTCTGCTGCCTAGCAGAGTCCCTTTGGGGGCTTAGAGTACTTACAGTTGAAGTCGGAAGTTAACATACTGTCACGTCCTGGCCAGTATATAAGGTTAATTGTTTTGTAGTTTGGTCAGGGCGTGGCAGGGGGTATTTGTTTTCTGTGGTTCGGGGTGGTGTGTTTGTGTAAAGGGTGTTTAATTTAGTAATTCCGGGTTTTGGTTTATGTTTAGTAATTCTATGGTTAGTCTAGGTTGTGTGTTTCTATGTTTGGTTGATTGGGGTTGGGACTCTCAGTTGAAGGCAGGTGTTGTCTATCTGCCTTTGATTGAGAGTTCCATATATTAGGGTGTGTTTGTATGTGTGATGGGTGGGTGATTGTTCTGTGTTTCGCCTTGTGCCTTACCAGACTGTTTTTGTTGATCGTTCGTGGTTTTGTTATTTTGTATGTTCGTTTTGAAAGATAATTAAAAAGCAAGATGAGCATTCACGTACCTGCTGCGTTTTGGTCCTCATTCACCGACAACAACCGTGACAGAATCACCCACCACCAAAGGACCAAGCAGCAGAGGAAGGAGCAGACGGAGTTCGAGTTGGACTGGCGGGAGAAGTGGACTTGGGAGGAAGTTCTGGACGGGGCCGGACCCTGGCATCAGGCTGGGGATTATCGACGCCCGCAGGGGGAAATGGAGGCAGCCAAGGCAGAGAGGCGGTGGTACGAGGCCAAGTACGCGCTGAAGGAGAAGCACGAGAGGCACCCCCAAGAAAATTTTGGGGGGGGGCACACGGGTAGTTTGGCTAGGCGTAAGAAGAGCCGGAAGCCAGCTACTCGTGGTTATATGGAGGAGCGTATGGGGTGGAGAGCGCTATGTTTCGCTGAGGAGCGCACTATCTCACCCATACGCACGCACAGTCCGGTGCGCGTTATTCCAGCCCCTCGCAGGTGCCGTGCTAGAGCGGGCATCCAGCCTGGTAGGAGGATGCCTGCGCAGCGCATCTGGTCGCCGGTACGCCTCCGAGGACCAGGCTACCCAACTCCCGCTCTACGCACGGCTACCATCAGGCCCCTGCACAGCCCAGTCTGCCCTGTACGAGCACCCCGCTCGTACAGGGCTACTAGTTCCATCCAGCCAAGGCGGGTTGTGCAGGAGGTAAGATCTAGACCGGCTGTGCGCCTCCATAGCCCTGGGTTTCCAGCTCCTGTCTCTCGTGCGGACCCGGAAGTGCGTCAACCCAGTCCGACTCGTCCTGTTCCCGCTCCCCGCACTAGCCTGGAGGTGCGTGTACATAATCTGGTAATCCCAGTACCAGCACCACGCACCAGGCTACAAGTGCGTCAACCCTGCCTCGCCAGTCAACAGTCTTCATCAGAGCTGCCCGCCAGTCAACAGTCATCATCAGAGCTGCCCGCCAGTCAACAGTCATCATCAGAGCTGCCCGCCAGTCAACAGTCATCATCAGAGCTGCCCGTCAGTCAACAGTCATCATCAGAGCTGCCCGTCAGTCAACAGTCATCGTCAGAGCTGCCCGCCAGTCAACAGTCATCATCAGAGCTGCCCGCCAGTCAACAGTCATCGTCAGAGCTGCCCGCCAGTCAACAGTCATCGTCAGAGCTGCCCGCCAGTCAACAGTCATCGTCAGAGCTGCCCGCCAGTCAACAGTCATCGTCAGAGCTGCCCGCCAGTCAACAGTCATCGTCAGAGCTGCCCGCCAGTCAACAGTCATCGTCAGAGCTGCCCGCCAGTCAACAGTCATCGTCAGAGCTGCCCGCCAGTCAACAGTCGTCAGAGCTGCCCGCCAGTCAACAGTCGTCAGAGCTGCCCGCCAGTCAACAGTCGCCAGAGAGGTCAGACTGCGCTGAACTGCCGGAGTGGCCAGACTGCGCTGAACTGCCGGAGTGGCCAGACTGCGCTGAACTGCCGGAGTGGCCAGACTGCGCTGAACTGCCGGAGTGGCCAGACTGCGCTGAACTGCCGGAGTGGCCAGACTGCGCTGAACTGCCGGAGTGGCCAGACTGCGCTGAACTGCCGGAGTGGCCAGACTGCGCTGAACTGCCGGAGTGGCCAGACTGCGCTGAACTGCCGGAGTGGCCAGACTGCGCTGAACTGCCGGAGTGGCCAGACTGCGCTGAACTGCCGGAGTGGCCAGACTGCCCTGAACTGCCGGAGTGGCCAGACTGCGCTGAACTGCCGGAGTGGCCAGACTGCGCTGAACTGCCGGAGTGGCCAGACTGCGCTGAACTGCCGGAGTGGCCAGACTGCGCTGAACTGCCGGAGTGGCCAGACTGCGCTGAACTGCCGGAGTGGCCAGACTGCCCTGAACTGCCGGAGTGGCCAGACTGCGCTGAACTGCCGGAGTGGCCAGACTGCCCTGAACTGCCGGAGTGGCCAGACTGCCCTGAACTGCCGGAGTGGCCAGACTGCGCTGAACTGCCGGAGTGGCCAGACTGCCCTGAACTGCCGGAGTGGCCAGACTGCCCTGAACTGCCGGAGTGGCCAGACTGCCCTGAACTGCCGGAGTGGCCAGACTGCCCTGAACTGCCGGAGTGGCCAGACTGCCCTGAACTGCCGGAGTGGCCAGACTGCCCTGAACTGCCGGAGTGGCCAGACTGCCCTGAACTGCCGGAGTGGCCAGACTGCGCTGAACTGCCGGAGTGGCCAGACTGCGCTGAACTGCCGGAGTGGCCAGACTGCCCTGAACTGCCGGAGTGGCCAGACTGCCCTGAACTGCCGGAGTGGCCAGACTGCCCTGAACTGCCGGAGTGGCCAGACTGCCCTGAACTGCCGGAGTGGCCAGACTGCCCTGAACTGCCGGAGTGGCCAGACTGCCCTGAACTGCCGGAGTGGCCAGACTGCCCTGAACTGCCGGAGTGGCCAGACTGCCCTGAACTGCCGGAGTGGCCAGACTGCCCTGAACTGCCGGAGTGGCCAGACTGCCCTGAACTGCCGGAGTGGCCAGACTGCCCTGAACTGCCGGAGTGGCCAGACTGCCCTGAACTGCCGGAGTGGCCAGACTGCCCTGAACTGCCGGAGTGGCCAGACTGCCCAGACTGTCCCGAATTGCCAGACTGCCCAGACTGTCCCGAATTGCCAGACTGCCCAGACTGTCCCGAATTGCCAGACTGCCCAGACTGTCCCGAATTGCCAGACTGCCCAGACTGTCCCGAATTGCCAGACTGCCCAGACTGTCCCGAATTGCCAGACTGCCCAGACTGTCCCGAATTGCCAGACTGCCCAGACTCTCCCGAATTGCCAGACTGCCCCGACTGCCCCCCGGCGAAGCCAGAGTGGCCCGACAGCCTGGAACGGCCGGAGCCAGAGCCACCTCCAGAAATAGGTGGGTTGGGGAGGGGGGGTGTAGCACAGTGCCGTCGTTGACGGCAGCCACCCTCCCTTCCCTCCCTTTAGAAAAGGGGACTTTTTGTTGGTGTTGCTTGGGGTTATTTTTTGTTAAGGTGCTTCTGGGGTAGCACCTTTAAGGGGGGGGTACTGTCACGTCCTGGCCAGTATATAAGGTTAATTGTTTTGTAGTTTGGTCAGGGCGTGGCAGGGGGTATTTGTTTTCTGTGGTTCGGGGTGGTGTGTTTGTGTAAAGGGTGTTTAATTTAGTAATTCCGGGTTTTGGTTTATGTTTAGTAATTCTATGGTTAGTCTAGGTTGTGTGTTTCTATGTTTGGTTGATTGGGGTTGGGACTCTCAGTTGAAGGCAGGTGTTGTCTATCTGCCTTTGATTGAGAGTTCCATATATTAGGGTGTGTTTGTATGTGTGATGGGTGGGTGATTGTTCTGTGTTTCGCCTTGTGCCTTACCAGACTGTTTTTGTTGATCGTTCGTGGTTTTGTTATTTTGTATGTTCGTTTTGAAAGATAATTAAAAAGCAAGATGAGCATTCACGTACCTGCTGCGTTTTGGTCCTCATTCACCGACAACAACCGTGACACATACACTTAGGTTGGAGTCATTAAAACTCATTTTTCAACCACTCCACAAATTTCTTGTGAACAAACTATAGTTTTGGCAAGTCGGTTTGGACATCTACTTTGCGCATGACACAAGCAATTTTTCAAACAATTGTTTATAGACAGATTATTTCACTTATAATTCACTGCATCACAATTCCACTGGGTCAGAAGTTTACATACACTAAGTTGACTGTGCCTTTAAACAGCTTGTCATGGCTTTAGAAGCTTCTGATAGGCTAATTGACATAATTTGAGTCAATTGGAGGTGTACCTGTGGATGTATTTCAAGGCCTACCTTCAAACTCAGTGCCTCTTTGCTTGACATCATGGGAAAATCAAAAGAAATTAGCCAAGACCTCAGAAAAAAAATTGGAGACCTCCACAAGTCTGGTTCATTCTTGGGAGCAATTTCCAACCGCCTGAAGATACCACGTTCATCTGTACAAATAATAGTACACAGGTATCAACACCATTGTAATAGAATAAGTCGTACTCATCCTTGAAAATGTCGTACTGGAGAGAAGAGGTCCAAGGCGCAGCGAGACTGTGAATACTCATACTTTAATAGACTCAAGTAAGGCATCCACAGGAAAACAATAACACGACAGCAACAGTTTGCAGGCTAACAAACGCAGTGCAAAACAACCACCCACAAACCCCAGTGACAAACAACTCCTACATATATGACTCCCAATCAGGAACAACGATTCCCAGCTGTTCCTGATCAGGAGTCACAAGACACACACAAGACTGCCACGTCCTGACCCCCAAACTACTACACCAGCTCCATCTGCTGGTCAGGACGTGACAGTACCCCCCCCTCAAGGTGCAGACCCCGGAATGCACCTAACCACAACAGCAAAAAACCACCAACAAACAAAATCCCCAACAAAACCCATAAACAGTAACCCTAAACAATAAGGGAGGGAAGGGAGGGTGGCTGCCGTCAACGACGGCACTGTGCTACACCCTCCCTCCCCAAACCACCTATCCTGGAGGCGGCTCAGGCTCTGGCCGTTCCGGGGCAGTCGGGACAGTCTGGCAGCTCGGGACAGTCTGGGCAGTCTGGCAGCTCGGGACAGTCTGGGCAGTCTGGCAGCACGGGACAGTCTGGGCAGTCTGGCAGCTCGGGACAGTCTGGGCAGTCTGGCAGCACGGGACAGTCTGGGCAGTCTGGCAGCACGGGGCAGTCTGGGCAGTCCGGCAGCTCGGGGCAGTCTGGGCAGTCCGGCAGCTCGGGGCAGTCTGGGCAGTCCGGCAGCTCGGGGCAGTCTGGGCAGTCCGGCAGCTCGGGGCAGTCTGGGCAGTCCGGCAGCTCGGGGCAGTCTGGGCAGTCCGGCAGCTCGGGGCAGTCTGGGCAGTCCGGCAGCTCGGGGCAGTCTGGGCAGTCCGGCAGCTCGGGGCAGTCTGGGCAGTCCGGCAGCTCGGGGCAGTCTGGCCACTCCGGCAGTTCGGGGCAGTCTGGCCACTCCGGCAGTTCGGGGCAGTCTGGCCACTCCGGCAGTTCGGGGCAGTCTGGCCACTCCGGCAGTTCAGGGCAGTCCGGCAGTTCAGCGCAGTCTGGCCACTCCGGCAGTTCAGCGCAGTCTGGCCACTCCGGCAGTTCAGCGCAGTCTGACCACTCCGGCAGTTCAGCGCAGTCTGGCCTCTCTGGCGACTGTTGACTGGCGGGCAGCTCTGGCGACTGTTGACTGGCGGGCAGCTCTGACGACTGTTGACTGGCAGGCAGCTCTGACGACTGTTGACTGGCGGGCAGCTCTGACGACTGTTGACTGGCGGGCAGCTCTGACGACTGTTGACTGGCGGGCAGCTCTGACGACTGTTGACTGGCGGGCAGCTCTGGCGACTGTTGACTGGCGAGGCTGGGTTCACGCACTTGAAGCCTGGTGCGTGGTGCTGGGCGTACCAGATTGTGAACACGCACCTCCATGCTAGTGCGGGGAGCTGGCCTGGGGCTCCATTCTTGCCCCGCAAAACTCCCCTTGTGCCCCCCCCTAAAAAATTATTGGGGGTGCCTCTCGGTCTCCCTTACCTCGCCAGCCTTCTTCCGCTGCTTGGTCCTGTGTTGGTGGGTGGTTCTGTAATAGAATAAGTCGTACTCATCCTTGAAAATGTCGTACTGGAGAGAAGAGGACCAAGGCGCAGCGAGACTGTGAATACTCATACTTTAATAGACTCAAGTAAGGCATCCACAGGAAACCAATAACACGACAGCAACAGTTTGCAGGCTAACAAACGCAGTGCAAAACAACCACCCACAAACCCCAGTGACAAACAACTCCTACATATATGACTCCCAATCAGGAACAACGATTCCCAGCTGTTCCTGATCAGGAGTCACAAGACACACACAAGACTGCCACGTCCTGACCCCCAAACTACTACACCAGCTCCATCTGCTGGTCAGGACGTGACAACCATGGGACCATGCAGCCGTCATACTGCTCAGGAAGGAGAGGCGTTCTGTCTCCTAGAGATTAACGTACTTTGGTGCGAAAAGTGCAAATCAACCCCAGAACAACAGCAAAGGACCTTGTGAAGATGCTGGAGGAAACAGGTACAAAGGTATCTATATCCACAGTAAAAAGAGTCCTATATCGACATAACCTGAAAGGCCGCTCAGCAAGGAAGAAGCCACTGCTCCAAAACCGCCATAGAAAAGCCAGACTACGGTTTGCAACTGCACATGGGGACAAATATCGTACTTTTTGGAGAAATGTCCTCTGGTCTGATGAAACAAAAATAGAACTGTTTGGCCATAATGACCATCGTTATGTTTGGAGGAAAAAGGGGGAGGCTTGCAAGCCGAAGAACAACATCCCAAACGTGAAGCACGGGGGTGGCAGCATCATGTTGTGGGGGTGCTTTGCTGCAGGAGGGGCAGGTGCACTTCACAAAATAGATGGCATCATGAGGCAGGAAAATGATGTGGATATATTGAAGCAACATCTCAAGACATCAGTCCGGAAGTTAAAGCTTGGTCGCAAATGGGTCTTCCAAATGGACAATGACCCCAAGCATACTTCCAAAGTTGTGGCAAAATGGCTTAAGGACAACAAAGTCAAGGAGTGGCCATCACAAAGCCCTGACCTCATTCCTATAGAAAATGTGTGGGCAGAACTGAAAAAGCGTGTGTGAGCAAGGAGGCCTTGAAACCTGACTCGGTTACACCAGCTCCGTCAGGAGGAATGGGCCAAAATTCACCCAACTTATTGTGGGAAGCTTGTGGAAGGCTACCCGAAACGTTTGACCAAAGATAAACAATTTAAAGGCAATGCTACCAAATACTAATTGAGTGTATGTACATTTCTGATCCACTGGGAATGTGATGAAAGAAATAAAAGCTGAAATAAATAATTCTCTACTATTATTCTGACATTTCACATTCTTAAAATAAAGTGGTGATCCTAACTGACCTAGACAGGGAATTTTTACTTGGATTAAATGTCAGGAATTGTGAAAAACTGAGTTTAAATGTATTTGGCTACAGTGTATGTAAACCTCCGACTTCAACTGTATTTCAGACACGTGAGTTTCGCACTTGCTCTGTTTGGCCTCATACTTATCTGTCATGGTTTGCAGGTAGAGGTCTTGAGTACGGAGTGAGAGATTCAGTGATGAGATTTCCTCAGCTTACTTAGAAATCAAAATGTACATCTTTATCACCTGAGTTCTCTCATCATTCATTTGGTCAGCAACTTTAATGAGTTCCGCTGATCTGTCATCCAACTTGGTCATTGTGTTCATTATCTGATCTTCTTTGGTCTGCAGCATTTGGACTAGAATATTATTGCTTTGAGTAACTTTCATCAAAACTGCATGCATGTTATGAAGTTGCGCGCTCCTGTTTGTAGATAACTCGTCAGATTTACACTACCATTCAAAAGTTTGGGGTCACTTAGAAATGTCCTTGTTTTTGAAAGAAAAGTAAATTTGTCCATTAAAATTACATCAAATTCATCCGAAATACAGTGTAGACATTGTTAATGTTGTAAATGACTATTGTAGCTGGAAACGGTAGATTTTTTTAATGGAATATCTACATAGGCATACGGAGGCCCATTATCAGCATCCATCACTCCTGTGTTCCAATGGCACGTTGTGTTAGCTAATCCAAATTTAGCATTTTAAAAGGCTAATTGATCATCAGAAAACCCTTTTGCAATTATGTTAGGACAGCTGGAAACTGTTGTTCTGATTAAAGAAGAAATAAAATTGGCCTTCTTTAGACTAGTTGAGTATCTGGAGCATCAGCATTTGTGGGTTCGATTACAGGCTCAAAGTAGCCAGAAACAAAAACCTTTCTTCTGAAACTCATCACTCTATTCTTGTTCTGAGAAATGAAGGCTATTCCATGCGAGAAATTGCCAAGAAACTGAAGATTTCATGCAACGCTGTATACTACTCCCTTCACAGAACAGTGCAAACTGTCTCTAACCAGAATAGAAAGAAGAGTGGGAGGCGCTGGTGCACAACTGAGCAAAAGGACAAGTACATTAGAGTGTCTAGTTTGAGAAACAGACGCCTCACAAGTCCTCAACTGGCAGCTTCATTAAATAGTACCCGCAAAACACCAGTCTCAAAGTCAACAGTGAAGAGGCGACTCCGGGATGCTGGCCTTCTAGGCAGAGTTCCTCTGTCTGTGTTCTTTTGCCCATCTTAATCTTTTCTTTTTATTGGCCAATCTGAGATATGGCTTTTTCTTTGCAACTCTGCCTAGAAGGCCAGCATCCCGGAGTCGCCTCTTCACTGTTAACGTTGAGACTGGTGTTTTGCGAGTACTATTTAATACCAGTTTTTGCAGTTACTTTTAATTGTTACATTTTCAACCGCAGTTCCTTGGCTAGTAGAATGTTTTCCATTTCTGCTTGTTTCATTAGTTTCCCGGTTCTCTCCACCTGTCCCTTTATATCAGCCATTTCTTACTCGTGCTTCAGCTGTGCACTGCGGTACTGGACCAATGCCAATCTCTGATGGCGATACATCACGGCTAAACTGGAGAGAACCTTAACAAGACCTGCGCCCGATGGTTGATTTTGGAGAGCATTTTTAGCAATTTCTGCTGTTTTTACGCTAATGGCATAGTTGGGGATCAATTGCTGCCGAGGTCAGCGATCAATCCTTTTAATGGGTGAGGGTTCACTAATTAGCGGGGACTTGGGACCACCCCCTCTGATAGCTTGCACATTATTTAAAGAATATATACATTTTTTTATATACAGCTGCACCATCGAGAGCATCCTGACTAGTTGCATCACTGCCTGGTATGGCAACTGCTCAGCCTCCAACCGCAAGGCACTACGGAAGGTAGTGTAACGTATACCCCCTCTCTGACCTCTAGGTCATCAGGCTGCTGATTATCCTGCATACCTGTCATCATCGTCTCGCGCACCTGCGCCTCATGACACTCACGTGGACTCCATCGCCTCCTTGATTATCTTCCCTGTATACAGTATTTCACTCCCTTTGGTTCCTTCCCCAGGCGTCATTGTTTCGGTTTCAGTTTCCTGTTGGTGCGTTATTTGTGTTTTGTGTTCATTGTTTCTTTTATTTATTAAAACACTCACTGCCTGAACTTGCATCCCGACTCTCAGCGCACTCGTTACAGAATAAAACCTCACCTAAGGGAAGCATCAGGGAGTTTCTGTCACGATCGTTATATAAATAATTGGACCAAGGCGCAGCGTGAGTAGAGTTCCACATATTTATTACAGTGAAACTTCAAAACAATAAAGAATTAACGGACGTGCAATACGTAGCGCACATAGGCACTCATACAAACAATATCCCACAACGCAGGTGGGAAAAGGGACACACTAAGTATGATCCCCAATTAGAGGAAACGATATTCAGCTGCCTCCAATTGGGAACCATACTCACACACCAACATAGAACTATAATAACTAGAAAAAAACCCTAGTCACGCTCTGAGCTATTACACCATAGAGAACCCAGAGGGCTCTCTATGGTCAGGGCGTGACAGTACCCCCCCCCCCCCACCCCCCCAAAGGTGCGGACTCCGACCGCAAAACCTGAACCTAGATGGGGGGTTAGGGTGGCCAACTAGCGTCGGTGGCGGCTCCAGTGCGGGACGTAGCACTCGCTCAGACCGCGAATCCGGCCATGAAGCCGGGCTGAACGCCGTGCCTGGACTGAGCACCAGAAGGCTCCAGCCATGGAGCAGGACTGGACGCCGTGCCTGGACTGGGCACCAGCGCAGAGGAAGGCTCCGGCCATGGAGCGAGACTGGACACCGTGCCTTGACTGGGCACTGGTGCAGGAAGCTCCGGGCCGTGGACCGTCACTGGAGGTTCCGGGCTGTAGACCGTCGCTGGAGACTCAGGGCTGGTGACACACTCTTCAGGGCAAGTGCGGGGAGCCGGCACAGGATGTACCAGACTGGGGAGGCGCACTGGAGGCCTGGTGCGTGGAGCCGACACAGGTTTCACCGGACTGATGACACGCTCTTCAGGGCAAGTGCGGGGAGCCGGCACAGGACGTACAGGCTGGGGAGGCGCACTGGAGGCCTGGTGCGTGGAGCCGGCACAGGTTTCACCAGACTGATGACACGCTCCTCACGGTGAGTGCGGGAAGCCAGCACAGGACGTACCGGACTGGGGAGGTGCACTGGAGGCCTGGTGCGTGGAGCCGGCACAGGTTGCACCAGACTGATGACACGCTCCTCAGGGCGAGTGCGGGGATCCGGCACAGGACGTACCGGGCTGGGAAGGCGCACTGGAGGCCTGGTGCGTGGAGCCGGCACAGGTTGCACCGGACTGAGACTGATGACTCGCTCCTCAGGATGTCTGTGCTGCAGAATACACCTAACCAACATCTCTCACCGATCTCCCTCCTCCAACTGCTCCATCGACTCCCAGACGGTCTCTGGCTCTCTCCGCCCCTTGTGCCCCCCCATAAGCAAATCTTGGGGTTGCCCTTGGGCTGTTTGTGGCTGCGGACCCCGCTGTCCCCGTTTACTCCTCGACGACTCCCGCCAAAAAAGGGTCTCGCATCCACCCAGTATTTCTTCCCATGTCCAACTCTCCTTTACCTCCTGGGCACACTGCTTGGTCCTGTAATGGTGGGATATTCTGTCACGATCGTTATATAAATAACCGGACCAAGGCGCAGCGTGAGTAGAGTTCCACATATTTATTACAGTGAAACTTCAAAACAATAAAGAATTAACAAACGTACAATACGTAGCGCACATAGGCACTCATACAAACAATATCCCACCATGCAGGTGGGAAAAGGGACACACTAAGTATGATCCCCAATTAGAGGCAACGATATTCAGCTGCCTCCAATTGGGAACCATACTCACACACCAACATAGAACTATAATAACTAGAAAACCTCCCTAGTCACGCTCTGACCTATTACACCATAGAGAACCCCGAGGGCTCTCTATGGTCAGGGCGTGACAGTTTATTTTATTTGTGTCAGAGTAATGACTTCGGGTCCGGGAACTGCTACAGTCTCTCATGCCTCAACCAGATCGCCAGGCTTCCCTGCTTCCACCGGCTCGCCAGGTCCTCATGCCTCAGCCGGATTGCCAGGCTCCCCTGCCTCAACCGATCTGTCAGGTTCCTGCGGCCCCAGCTGACTCGACAGGTTCCCGTGCCTCAGCTGGTGTGACAGGTTCTCGCACATCAGCAGGGGTGACCGGTCCGCTCCTGATCCCCGGGTTCGTCCCCTTTGACGGCATCCTGTGGCAGGGGCCACGCGTCGTGGAGGGGGTACTGTCACGTATACTCCCTCTCCGGCCTCTAGGTCATCAGGCTGCCGATTATCCTGCACACCTGTCTCCATCGTCTCGTACACCTGCGCCACCTGACACTCACCTGGACTCCATCACCTCCTTGATTATCTTCCCTGTATCTGGCACTCCCCTTGGTTCTTACCTCAGGTGTTATTGACTCTGTTTTCATGTCGGTGCGTTGTTTGTGTTCATTGTTTCTTTTATTTATTAAAACACTCACTCCC
This sequence comes from Salmo salar, assembly GCF_965601325.2. Taxonomy (NCBI): domain Eukaryota; kingdom Metazoa; phylum Chordata; class Actinopteri; order Salmoniformes; family Salmonidae; genus Salmo; species Salmo salar. The sequence goes on along the minus strand of NC_138305.1, from coordinate 77,452,440 downwards.
TGAACTTGCATCCCGACTCTCAGCACACTCGTTACAGGTAGTGTGTATGGCCCAGTACATCACTGGGGCCAAGCTTCCTGCCATCCAGGACCTCTATACCAGGCAGTGTCAGAGGAAGGCCCAAACAATTGTCAAAGACTACAGCCACCCTAGTCATAGACTGTTCTCTCTGCTACTGTATGGGCAAGCTCTACCGGAGCGCCATGTCTAGGTCCAAAAGGCTTCTTAACAGCTTCTACCCCGAAGCCATAAGACTCCTGAACAGCTAATCAAATGGGTACCCAGACTATTGGCATTGTACCCCCCTCTCTCTGTTACCCTGATGCTACTCTGTTTATTATCTATGCACAGTCACTTTAACTCTACCTACATGTACGTATTACCTCAAATACCTCGACTAACCTGTGCCCCCGCACATTGACTCTGTACCGGTACCCCCTGTATATAGCCATGCTACTGTTATTTTACTGCTGCTCTTTAATTATTTATTTTTTACTTAACACTTATTTTTCTAAAAACTGCATTGTTGGTTAAGTAAGCATTTCACTGAAATGTCTACACCTGTTGTCTTTGGCGCATGTGACAAATAAAATGTGATTTGATCTGCGGTTATGAGGCCGGTTGGATGTACTGCCAAATTCCCATACCATAACCCCACCGCCACCATGGGGCACTCTGTTCACAATGTTGACATCAGCAAACCGCTCGCCCACACAACGCCATACACGTGGTCTGTGGTTGTGAGGCCAGTTGGACGTACTGCCAAATACTCTAAAATGACATTGGAGGCCAGTTTATGGTACAGCAATTAACATTCAATTCTCTGGCAACAGCTCTGGTGGACATTCCTGCAGTCATGCCAACTGCATGCTCCCTCAAAACTTGAGACCTCTGTGGCATTGTGTTATGTGACAAAACTGCACATTTTAGAGTGACCTTTACTTGTCCTCAGCACAAGGTGCACCTGTGTAATGATCATGCTGTTTAATCAGCTTCTTGATATAACACACCAGTCAGGTGGATGGATTATCTTGGCAAAAGAGGAAGGCTCACTAACAGGGATGTAAACAAATGTGTGCACAAAATTTGAGAGAAATAAGCTTTTTGTGCATATAGAACATTTCTGGGACCTTTTACTTCAGCTCATGAAACATGGGACCAGCACTTTACATGCTGTGTTTATATTTTTGTTCAGTATAGATGCAGGTAGCCTATAGACCCTGATAGGCCAACATCTAATTTCAGGGAAAAGTACACAATGAAACTGACATTAAATGTGGAGAATGATACATTTCCAATAGAGCGGTGACTTGATCACAATTGATAACTTACAATTGAATTAACTAAACATGGCCATTAATAATGGCATAATAACACAAGGCTACAACAAACTGAAGTTATAGGCTATTTATTATATCCGTTTGCCAGCTCCAGGTAGGCTACACAAGTAGCACAAATTGATTTGCAATGTCTCCAGTGGTATAATTTTTACATATTTATTGTATCAAATGGTAGCATATACAGTAGCCTACAATGGCATAGAATGTAATAGCCTACTTGATGGCCAACAGATGCAAATGTATCATTCTCCACATTTAATGTTGTAGACTTTTTCCCATAAGAGAAGCACACGAGGGAGTTCCTTAACTTCCATTTCAAATTTCCACTCACACAGCAGCAGCGCTGGAGACCCAAGAACTGAGCATGCTTAAAACCCTTCTCTTGATACGGTTTTCCACAAGAAAAGTCTACATTAGAATGCAGTTTACTTTAAACCACCTCTGAGCGAATTTATCTAAAGCCTCTAGTGTGCCTGAAGTCTTTTTCCTCTGCTTTGTCGCCGTTATATCAGTTCTAGTGCGTTAATATGTTTTATGGAAAATGGGTTGGAAATAGGCCATTATGGAGACACCTAGCCTTTCTAAATAGCCTACCTACAACTGGTAAAAAGTTGTCAAACGTGCTCGCATGCTGCTCTGTCTCCATGACTCAGCTGCCTGCTGCAGCAATCTCAACCAGTGCCCTTAACACCCCTCTCCATCACTCACTCACTCACTCACTCACTCACTCACTCACTCACTCACTCACTCACTCACTCACTCACTCACTCACTCAGTAACAACCTGTTAACCGCCTGATAGTCAGCAGCAGGTTACAGTGAAATATATGTTTTGTTGTTGAGAAATGTCATGGCGGCCACAGTGCAATTTAGAAGTTGCCCAAAAAACTGCAACATGCGACTAATACATTTTCACCCGCGACATCGTTTTTAAAGTTGCCCAATTTGGCCAGAAAAAAACAGACATGGCAACCCTGGTTAGTGGAAAAGCCAAACGAATGATTCACATCCGGTGAAATATCTGGCTCATTGGTTACGGGCCAAACACTTAAAAGACACACCCTCGTCCACTTACCCTTGCCTTATGCCCTTGGGGGAATCCCTGTCACCATCTTGGTGGGCGGTCCAAATGATTAGCCAAGCAAGGGAAGTTTGCTACGTAAGCCCCTCAGCCCTCGTTTTTAGTCGAGTTTGCGAGTGTACAATTACGGCTGCAGTCCAAACACTTAAAAGACATACCTTATCCCCTCAGCCCTCAAATTAACGTATCATGACATCTGACGAGTATACACTTGCAGGGCAAGGGGCGAGGGAGGAAGGAATGATTTTTAAATGGACCTTGGCCAGAAATTCGTCGTTAGTTCATCCCGCGATAATTGTGTTTTCAGCCACCGGTAGCTTGTGGGTGCTTTATATGTGCTACAATCAATTATGAGTGTCTACTCATATTAAATATATAATTATAAATATACGCATACTGTATAATAGCTAGCAAATTAATTAGCTAACTAACGTTAGCCTGCCTAGCTGGAACTTCTGAAGAAGGTTAATGTTTTATTTCTACAATTTCCAAAAGATAACCAAACAAAAACATATTTACATTTTACGAGACGTGTTTGTGCTGTCATGTGTATTAGTAGCACATTTTCTAACTTAATTGCATTCGTTTTTACTTACACTTCAATGTTGACTTCTCCATTGATGTTGTTTTTAAGTTTTTGCAGACTTTTCTTTGCGGATATACAATCGTCGCAAATTGAATTATGGGGAGTTTCAGGCCCCGGAGTGAACATAATTGTACACTCAAACTCGACTAGAAACGATGACTGCGGGGCTTACGTTGCAAACTTCCCTTGCTTGGCTAATCATTTGGACCGCCCTCCAAGATGGCGACGGGAATTCCCCCAAGGGCATAAGGCGAGGGTAAGTTGACGAGGGTGTGCCTTTAATGGGGCCTAAAACTCTCCATAATTCAATTCGCGACTAAGAAAACTCAGCCAAAAATTAAAACCCCAACGTAAATATATGGAGTCAACATACAAGTGTAAGTAAAAACAAATGTAAATAAGTTAAAAATTGTGCTACTAATGCACATGACGGCGCTAACACGTATCATAAAGGTCATGGTGTTTTTGTTTGGTTAGCTTTTGGAAATTGTTGAAATAAAACATTTTCCTTCTTCAGAAATTCCAGCTGGGCAGGCTAAAGTTATTTTGCTAATTCATTTGCTAGCTATCATACAGTAGGCATATATTAATAATTATATATTTAATGTAAGTAGACATGCAATCATAATTGACTGTAGCACATATAAAGCACCCACAAGCTACCGGTGGCTGAAAACACAATCATCACGGGATGAGCGAGTGACGAATTTCCAGGCAAGGGTGGTCCATTTAAAAATCATTCCTTCCTCCCTCGCCCCTTTTTTTTACATTATTAAAAAAAAAAATGTAACAACAAATCAATACAGGAAGTACATGTGGGAACACAAGTATATATGAATAATATACAATTGGGCTAGGGGGTACAATATCACATTACATAAGGACCTTTAGGGACATACATACACTTATAATTCTAACAGCTTTTTTGTTAGTAGAGTATTTAATTGTCTTAAAATACAGTTCAATTTATTTTTGTAAGGTAAGAAAATGTGTTTGTTTGTTTGTAAATTTACATTTGTGAATATGAAATTTGGCCAAAAGAATAATGAAATTAATTACATAATGTTTCATCTTATTTCTATCGTAGGTAAAGAATCCAAGCAGTACATCTCTCCACAATAGTGTAAGATCTTCATAAATGTGTTCAATTATATATCTACTGATGTCTTGCCACAGTTTTCTTGCATGAATACAATGCCAAAAAAGATGCAACACTGTTTCTGGGTCGTCATTACAAAAGGAGCAATTTGAGTTGATGTTTTCCTTAAACTTCTTCATATAGTGGTTGTCAGGATAATATTTATGAATAATTTTAAAGGAAACTTCCTTAATTTTGTTAACAAGTAGGTATGTGTTTGGCAACATCCACACTTTTTTCCAACAGATATTATCAAGAAATCTATTCCAATAAGGCATGACATAAGGTATAGATACAACATCCTGCTGAAACAAGGTTCATATCGCTCTGAGACTGCACTTGTGAAGGTGGTAAATGACCTTTTAATGACGTCAGACCGAGGCTCTGCATCTGTCCTCGTGCTCCTAGATCTTAGTGCCGCTTTTGATACCATCGATCACCACATTCTTTTGGAGAGATTGGAAACCCAAATTGGTCTACATGGACAAGTTCTGGCCTGGTTTAGATCTTATCTGTCGGAAAGATATCAGTTTGTCTCTGTGAATGGTTTGTCCTCTGACAAATCAATTGTAAATTTCGGTGTTCCTCAAGGTTCCGTTTTAGGACCACTATTGTTTTCACTATATATTTTACCTTTTGGGGATGTCATTCGAAAACATAATGTTAAATTTCACTGCTATGCGGATGACACACAGCTGTACATTTCAATGATACATGGTGAAGCCCCAAAATTGCCCTCGCTAGAAGCCTGTTTTTCAGACATAAAGAAGTGGATGGCTGCAAACTTTCTACTTTTAAACTCGGACAAAACAGAGATGCTTGTTCTAGGTCCCAAGAAACAAAGAGATCTTCTGTTGAATCTGACAATTAATCTGGATGGTTGTACAGTCATCTCAAATAAAACTGTGAAGGACCTCGGCGTTACTCTGGACCCTGATCTCTCTTTTGAAGAACATATCAAGACTGTTTCAAGGACAGCTTTTTTCCATCTACGTAACATTGCAAAAATCAGAAACTTTCTGTCCAAAAATGACGCAGAAAAATTTATCCATGCTTTTGTTACTTCTAGGCTGGACTACTGCAATGCTCTACTTTCCGGCTACCCGGATAAAGCACTAAACAAACTTCAGTTAGTGCTAAATACGGCTGCTAGAATCCTGACTAGAACCAAAAAATGTGATCATATTACTCCAGTGCTAGCCTCCCTACACTGGCTTCCTGTTAAGGCAAGGGCTGATTTCAAGGTTTTACTGCTAACCTACAAAGCATTACATGGGCTTGCTCCTACCTATCTTTCCGATTTGGTCCTGCCGTACATACCTACACGTACGCTACGGTCACAAGACGCAGGCCTCCTAATTGTCCCTAGAATTTCTAAGCAAACGGCTGGAGGTAGGGCTTTCTCCTATAGAGCTCCATTTTTATGGAATGGTCTGCCTACCAATGTGAGAGACACAGACTCAGTCTCAACCTTTAAGTCTTTACTGAAGACTTATCTCTTCAGTAGGTCCTATGATTAAGTATAGTCTGGCCCAGGAGTGTGAAGGTGAACGGAAAGGCTGGAGCAACGAACTGCCCTTGCTGTCTCTGCCTTGCCGGTTCCCCTCTTTCCACTGGGATTCTCTGCCTCTAACCCTTTTACAGGGGCTGAGTCACTGGCTTACTGGTGTTCTTCCATGCCGTCCATGGGAGGGGTGCGTCACTTGAGTGGGTTGAGTCACTGATGTGGTCTTCCTGTCTGGGTTGGCGCCCCCCCTTGGGTTGTGCCATGGCGGAGATCGTTGTGGGCTATACTCGGCCTTGTCTTAGGACGGTAAGTTGGTGGTTGGCGACATCCCTCTAGTGGTGTGGGGGCTGTGCTTTGGCAAAGTGGGTGGGGTTATATCCTGCCTGTTTGGCCCTGTCCGGGGGTATCATCGGATGGGGCCACAGTGTCTTCTGATCCCTCCTGTCTCAGCCTCCAGTATTTATACTGCAGTAGTTTATGTGTCGGGGGGCTAGGGTCAGTCTGTTACATCTGGAGTATTTCTCTTGTCTTATCCGGTGTCCTGTGTGAATTCAAATATGCTCTCTCTAATTCTCTCTTTCTCTCTTTCTGTCTTTCTCTCGGAGGACCTGAGCCCTAGGACCATGCCTCAGGACTACCTGGTATGATGACTCCTTGCTGTCCCCAGTCCACCTGGCCGTGCTGCTGCTCCAGTTTCAACTGTTCTGCCTGCGGCTATGGAACCCTGACCTGTTCACCGGATGTGCTTGTTGCACCCTCGACAACTACTATGATTATTATTATTTGACCATGCTGGTCATTTATGAACATTTTAACATCTTGACCATGTTCTGTTATAATATCCACCCTGCACAGCCAGAAGAGGACTGGCCACCCCTCATAGCCTGGTTCCTCTCTAGGTTTCTTCCTAGGTTTTTGGCCTTTCTAGGGAGTTTTTCCTAGGGAGTTTTTCCTAGCCACCGTGCTTCTTTCACATGCTTTGCTTGCTGTTTGGGGTTTTAGGCTGGGTTTCTGTACAGCACTTTGAGATATCAGCTGATGTACGAAGGGCTATATAAATAAATTTGATTTGATTTGATTTTTTGTTGAATGGACCAAAAGAGAAACACATTTTTCCTACTGATGAGTCAACTGGGTCAATGGAAAGTAGGCTCTGATGGTCAGGTCTTGACATGTTCCTGAATAATAAAGCAACACCTGAGGGAATGGCATCTAAAACAATTGCAAAAACTTTAGGTGTTGCAGGAACCTTGTCCTCCCTCCTCCCTCCCTCGCCCCTTGCCCTACAAGTGTATACTCGTCAGACGTAATAATACGTCATCAGAAGTGTCCACTTAATTTGAGGGCTGAGGGGATAGGGTGTGTCTTTTAAGTGTTTGGACTGCAGTCATTGTTCTCTGTGGTTTCTTGGTAGCTGTCATCTGCTTTTGAGAGCTGATAACGCCCAACTAGGAGAGGTAGGTTACTGTAGTTGAAGCAGCAAATTCTGAGTGTGAATAATGCGAAAATATGTGATTTTAATACAATAGGTAGGCTAACGCATACAAAGCAGAAAAAGGACCATTTCCAAATAGTCTGTGGGACAACAAAAATATTTTCAACCCAAAGTCATCTGTCTGACTGCCCGCTCCCGCACCCATCATGAAAAATTATCTCTGTCGGGACTCGCAGGTCCAGCAGGCATCCCACGGGAATGCAGCTCTCTAGTGCAGTCAGTACACAACACTATACTCATCATGTTTTAGAAGAATCAGATGGTGACAGTAGTCCCAGCAGGGTCAGACAGCCAGGGAAGACCAGTCTATTGAGCTCAGGAGAATTTTGCAGTACATTAGCAATATCAGTGAATGATAGAACGCTCTATCTTGAATAGATGGATACACCTACAGTAGCTACGGGACAGCAGCTTAAGCTTAAAGCTACAGTCTGGGATCTGGGAATAACGGTCATTTCAATTATTGAACCATTGATTGTATTCTTGGATAATATAATGTATAAATGTACACCAAGGTAATTATTTGTCATGCCTCATTTAACCTCTCTGGGGTATGTGGGATGGTAGCGTCCCACCTCGCCAACAGCCAGTGAAATAGCAGAGCGCCAAATTCAAAACAACAAAAATCTCATAATTCAAATTTCTCACACATACAAGTATTATACACCATTTTAAAGATAATCTTCTTGTTAATCCAACCACAGTGTCGATTTCAAAAAGGCTTTACGGCGAAAGCATAGCATTAGATTATGTTAGGACAGCACCTAGACAAGAAAAACCACACAGTCATTTTTCAAGCAAGGAGAGGCGTCACAAAAACCGGAAATACAGCTAAAATTAATCACTAACCTTTGATGATCTTCATCAGATGGCACTCATAGGACTTCATGTTACACAATACATGTATGTTTTGCTCGATAAAGTTCATATTTATATCCAAAAAAACCATTTTACATTGGCGTGTAATGTTCAGAAATGTTTTGCCTCCAAAACCTCCGGTGAATGAGCACATCAATTTACAGAAATACTCATCATAAACGTTGATAAAAGATACAAGTGTTACGCACAGAATTATAGATAAACATTTCCTTAATGCAACCGCTGTGTCAGATTTCAAAAAAGCTTTACGGTGAAAGCAAACTTTTCAATAATCTGAGTACAGCGCTCAGACATCAAAACAAGCCATACAGATACCCACCATTTTGGAGTCAACAGAAGTCAAAAATAACATTATAAATATTCACTTACCTTTGATGATCTTCATCGGAATGCACTCCCAGGAATCCCAGTTCCACAGTAAATGTTTGTTTTGTTTCGATAAAGTCCATATTTATGTCCAAATACCTCCTTTTTGTTCGCGCGTTCAGTTCACTATTCCAAATGCAGTAAGCGCATGCACTGGGTACAGACGAAAAGTCAAACGATGTCAAACATGTCAAACGATGAATGTCAGAGGACAAACCATTCACAGAATATAACACAATAGATCTGGTAGAAGAAAATACAAAGAAAAAACCAACCATTCTTTTCTACCACCATCTTTGAAATGCAACAGAAAGGTTCCAAATCTAGCCATCACTCTGGTTGTAATTCACAAGTGTCCACAAGAGGGCATCAGTGTATGTGCAAAGTTTCAGACTGATAACTTGAAGTATGAGCAAGCTACATGACATTTAGTGTAAAGTCACCCAGGTACATTTGGGAAAATCGTGAAGGAGACATTTACATTTACATTGCATTTTTCTGCAAGAATATCGTCAAATCTGTATACTTGGACTTTGATTTAGCTTTTCCAGTATTAGTAGCCATATTGTAAGTTCAACATTTGCAAAACACCCAGTTTTCATAACTTCATAACTCTCCACGTTCTTGCAATTTTTGTTCAGAAGGAAAAGGCTTGCTGTCGCAAAATTGTGTGACAGATACGGGGTTCCGCATACACCCGTAAAGCCCAGCTCATTGGCTATCTAGCTAGCTTTGTTTGACCCCGATTGGTGCTTATTTTACAAAGTTACAGTCAATCAAGTGAAGACCGCCCGTGTCATCGGCGCGCCATGAAGGCATCGCTCTCTGTCCACATTTGGTGTCCTATAGGATATACTACACTCCTAATGATATAGTGAAGTCTGGTTACGTTCTAGGATCTCTGAGGAATAAATACGAATGTAATTTGACTGGTTGAAACAACGTTTAGAGTTAGATTTTCACAGATTCCTTTCTTGCAAATTGAACGAATGGAAATACAAAATCGATCGTGCATGCTATATGGAGCTTTTTAGGATATGAAAAAGGATGTTATCTAACAAAACGACACTTCATGTTATCTCTGGGACCCTTGGGATGATAAATCAGAGCAAGATTTCAGAATGTAAGTATACATTTCACCTTCAGAGGTGAATTTATCAAACCTATCGCGGTGAAAAAGGTGTTTTGTTGTTAGGAGCTCTCCTCAAACAATAGCATGGCATTTCTTCTCAGTAATATCTACTGTAAATTGGACAGTGCGGCTATATTAACAAGAATTTAAGCTTTCAGCTTATAAGACACTTATATGTCCCGGCATTTGTTGTTTCTCTAAAATATGCGATCCTGACACACGACGCTGCAGCTGCCCTGTTGACAGGACACCTATCCCTAAGTTAGCATATTTAATATTGATCTCTTGATCTCTTGATGACTGTGGCCATTTTTGCTTACTTTTTGTTTTAAATACATTTTACATTTACATTTTAGTCATTTAGCAGACGCTCTTATCCAGAGCGACTTACAGTAGTGAATGCATACATTTCATACATTTTTTTTTTTTTTCTGTGCTGGCCCCCCGTGGGAATCGAACCCACAACCCTGGCGTTACAAACACCATGCTCTACCAACTGAGCTACAGGGAAGAGATGGCATATTGGATTGTGTAAAAATGCAGGAAATGAGCTTTAGATACCCCGAAAACTTCTGGGGGAGGACCCTGTCCTGATTATGCCCCCCCACTTTGAAAATCAAGGTGGCGCCCCTGACTTCATTTAAACTGCAGTACCAAAAGTGCCTTCTAAGCACAGTGGAAAGCATGCTTCCAGACCGGAACCCTGGCCCCATGACTAGGACAAGGCTAAAACATTTTGGCTCATTTCAACAAAATGTTTGGTTTATAAAAGGGCTAGTATTTCAATATATTTGAGGAATATTGTTCTGCTGCATGTCACATAAATTGAATAAAAATAGGCCACCTCTTTAAAATTGGGGAATTTGCCCTGGAAGATTCAAAGATCCCACAGAATGAATGCCCCCGAAATACAGAAAATGTGTTGATCGATTCACCCTATCAGACATCCTATAGCCTAATAAAATAACTATATATGTCCCTAACACACTGCTAGTGCTACCCTGTAGGCTATTTGCTTCCTGCAAACAATGAAAACCCAGCCCTGCGAGCTTATAGGGGAGGGGGAGGGGGAGGGGTACAATTAAATAACTGAACATAACATGACCAGTTGCTTCTGCAACGCTTCATCAAACGGCCCGAAGATGTCTCCAAATCACACCGGAAATTGTATATTGTCCCCGGAAGTTATGTTTTATTATTGTAGCCGTCTCAAGTGGGGATTCAAGATCGTCGATGTTTTATGAACGTTGTTTTGGACTGTTCGCCCTCTGGGTTGAATGGAGATGAGAGAAATATACTGATGTATTGATTTCTACAGTTTGATACAAATACTGGTCTCAATTGAGTCTTGAAAACAGGCTTTTATACGCGGATTCTGATGCTGTTGATGAACTTGAATTATTCAATTTCTTGAACGTACACCCTGGTAACGTTTCACGGAAGTGTAACGCAAAAAAAGGATATCTACGGAAATTGATTGACGACAGCTATATGTTATTTAGTCAGCTGGATAACGTTAGTTTTGGAAAGTGACATTATTTTCCAGGAGAAAGTAGTGCATACCAGTCATGTAATGTAAATTAGACGAGTTAGCTATTTAGACAGTCCTTTATACAAAAGCAACGTAACGAGCGTTACCCTGGCCTGAGCTGTTTAATCAGAGACCGACAGCTCTAGGCTAGCTAGCTAACGTTAGATGGCGCAGCCGTCAACAAACGACGTTACCAGACATTAGATAACCTACGACGTTACCATATTTTTCTGTTAGGCATGCATGTATCTTGATATAAACAACAAGGGGTTCGCGCTGCTTTTTGGCGCTTCACACTGCCGACTTTGTCTGGTTCGATAGACAAGTTAACTAGCTACCTAGCTAGCTACCTTGGATAGCATGAGTAACTTGAATATCTCATACAGTAATCAAGGCAAAACGATGGCATCTCAAGGCGCGTGTCGCAGGTAAGATTAAACAGTTAATCCGTGTATCAAAACATGTAATTTGAGGATTGGGGTCTCATTCTTTTTTGAAATGGGTGAATTCAATTGAATTTAAGAAAGGATTACATTGGAATTTAAGGAAGTAGCCTAGCCCTGCCTAAACTATTCAAATGCAATACATTTCATTTAAGGGACAATCTGACAGCTACATCCATTGTTAGATTTATAAATTAATATGTACCCAATGATTATTGACTATAACTTGTATAATTTAAATACCTCATGAGTTTAGTTCAACTATCCCACCAGAACCCTTAATATAACCTTGTTTTACTCCAAAGTAAATGTAACAAACACGAATAAAGCCTCAAAACATGGTTAAAACTAGAATGTTAATATCATGGTCAGTCTTTGTATCCATAACTCTATGAATTTAAGAGTGGTTTGTTATTGTTTCAACTGCTGATTGCTGCTTTAAAATTTGACAGATTTAAGACAATGAGATTAGACCTAGCTATTGTTAAGGATCTGCCCCTTTTTTCTAACTGCCTGTAGCTCAGGCCCTGAACCAAGCTTATGCATATTCTTGGTACCATTTGAAAGGAAACACTTAGAGGTTTGGAAATGTGAAAGGAATGTAGGAGAATAACACAATATATCTGGTAAAAGATAATACAAGGGCAAAAAACAACTGTTCTTTTGTATTTTTTTTGTACCATCTTTGAAATGCAAGAGAAAGGCCATAATGTAGTATTCCAGCCCAGGTGCAATATACATGTTGGCCACTAGATGGCAGCAATGTATGTGCAGTTTTAGACTGGTCCAATGAACCATTGCATTTATTTTCAAAATGTATCAAGACTAGACAAATTAGGCATTTGGGCAAATATAACTTTTTATGTTCAAAATTGTGCACTCCTCAAATAATAGCATGGTATTCTTTCACTGCAATAGCTACTGTAAATTGGACAGTGCAGTTAGATTAACAAGAATTTAAGCTTTCTGCCAATATCAGATATGTCAATGTCCTGAAAAATTGTCTTGTTACTTACAACTTCATGCTAATCGCATTAGCCTACGTTAGCTCAACTGTCCCGTGCAGGGGCCACCGATCCCGAAGACGTTTTAAAGACCCAGTCCTGTGCAATCAAAATAAACAAATGTACAGTCTGGAATTTGGGGAGCTGTTTGATGTTCATTTAAGTTCTTGATATTAAGCCATTGATTCTGGAAGACTAACCTCAATCCCTCTTTTTTTTTTAATCATAACCCAAAATATACAAGGTTTTATTACTCCATTGTTTACAAACAGCAAGAATGAAAACAATATACAGTTTCAACATATGGTTAAAATGTGGCCTATCTCTTGGATGTAATGGACTGTCAGTCCTTGGCATTTAGAACACTTTCTATGAGAGAGGGATTCCCCAACCTCATCCCTCAGCTGTAGCCTATACCAAAAACAATTGGTGGGAATGCGGTAGGTTTATTCCACAGCGCCCAGTTTATATTTGGCTTTACTGGACAACTTAATGATTTGAAATGAAATAATACATTGGCAATTTATTATTTATTGGCTACCAATATTTATTCTACAGGATTAGGGCAACATACTGTAATCAATGTCCCACAAGGGTTTGCCTACATCAGGAGTTTAAACTACACTGAAAGTAGACTGAACTGAAACTACTCCCCAACAATGAAAGGAAATATTAGGCTATACAAGGCTAGCCATCATATTGTACACATCTATTGAACTATAACAGAGACTATAACAATGGACTACTGCTCTATAACAATATTGCTCTTCTACTACTGATTGAAGCAATGAGTTTATAAAATCAATCATCATGCTACAAATTCAAGTTGTAAATATAGCTGCAAGTAGCAACGAAGGCTCCTAGACACAACTGTTTTATTTTATTTGAATACCACACACACACTTGATTCAGGGAACATTTTACTGGCAGTGTTCAAATTTTAGCACAATAGCAAAGATGTTTGCAACAGCGCCACCATGTGAATTTATTCATATCATTAATACTAGCTACAATCCTTCCTTAGTGCACGCATAACAATTCAAATTAATCTGTTCAGTAAATTTACTGGTAAAGGTTTTATAGCGCCATCAACTGGTTTGGAGTAGCTATGTTTGACGCTGACACTATTCCTTCACAAACGTGGTCGGGAATAATAGCAGGGCATAAAATGCCAAATGCGGGTGGATTTAGATATTGGTGGGTAAGATTGTCAATTTTCAGGGCTTTACGGTGTGAGCATTACATTTGCAAATAAATAGTCAAAAGTCAAGTATGAGTACGTGTGAGTTAGGGTTAGAAAAATGCTGCAGTAGCTGTTTTCAAGGTATTTCTACTATTTCGTTTCATAGCTGCTAATCGCACAAAGAAATAGGAAACCTATATCCCACCTCGCAAAGTAACACTGCCTGGCAAGGGATAACTTTTTGACAATCTGGGCTTGAGATATTGAGTGTTTTTCAACAGAACATTCTACAAGTGGCAGCAACATGCTGAATTGTGAGTACAACAAACATTTGAATATTAAAACGATATACAACGGCTGCAGACAATAGAACATGGAAATTGAAAAAATTGTTTCATCGTCAACCGTTGAGGTGAACCATGGCTGGGATGGCACTAAAATGGAAACGCTCAGTGCTGCAATGATTCAGTTCCAGTTTAGTTGAGAAGTGGGTCTCAACTAAACTGTGGTGATAGGGATCAGATTTTAGATAAGCTCTTGCGAAGGATCTTTAGAGACTTTCCCTGCGTTTGTGGAGTGATGGTAGGTCCAGATTGGTGCATGCATCTGAGTAGGAGGTGTAGTCTGTGCCCATGAAGATGCATACTGCTCTTCTCTGGACCCTCTTGATGGTGTCAGACTCTTGGTTAGCCCTGCATGCCATACTGGGGCAACATATTCCACTGCTTGTCGGACGTAGGTGGAGAATACCATTACCAGGTCCTTCTTAGGGATGTGGAAGTGTTTAAGGCGTCGGAAGAGGAACAGACGTCGGCTGGCCTTTTCACAGATGTGCTCTACCTGTGTTGTCCATCTTAGATTGCCTTGAATGAAGATTCCTAGGATCTTGATAACCTCTAACTTCTGGAGTTTTGTGTTGTTGATTGACAGGTTTATTAAGGTAATCCACAAATTTCCATTGCTTGACTGCTGATTGCCTTGCTGTACTGATGTGTGCAATAACATTCAGCGGACCAAGCAAAGTTCCTTGAGGTAGGCCACGAGATTACTGACACTCAGACCGCATACAATGATACCTCACCACGTTTTTCAACTTCCAGCGCCGACAGAGATGGCCGCCTCGCTTCGCGTTCCTAGGAAACTATGCAGTATTTTGTTTTTTTTATGTGTTATTTCTTACATTGTTACCCCAGGTAATCTTAGGTTTTATTACATACAGTCGGAAGGAACTATTGGATATAAGAGCAACGTCAACTCACCAACATTACGACCAGAAATACGACTTTCCCGAAGCGGATCCTCTGTTTGGCCCACCACCCAGGACAATGGATCGGATCCCAGCCCGGCGACCCAAAACAACGACGTCGTAGAAGAAGGGGCAGATGGAGCGGTCTTCTGGTCAGGCTCCGTGGACGGGCACATCGCGCACCGTTCCCGAGCATACTACTCGCCAATGTCCAGTCTCTTGACAACAAGGTAGACGAAATCCGAGCAAGGGTTGCATTCCAGAGAGACATCCGAGACTGTAACGTTCTTTGTTTCACAGAAACATGGCTCACTCGAGACACGCTATCTGAGTCGGTACAGCCACCTGGTTTCTTCACGCATCGCGCCGACAGAAACAAGCATCTCTCTGGTAAGAAGAAGGGCGGGGGTGTATGCCTTATGATTAACGAGACGTGGTGTGATCATAACAACATACAGGAACTCAAGTCCTTTTGTTCACCTGACTTAGAATTCCTCACAATGAAATGCCGACCGCATTATCTACCAAGAGAATTCTCTTCGATCATAATCACAGTCATGTACAATTCCCCCCCCCCCCCCCCCCCCCCCTTTCACGTGGACTGGGATATGTTCCGCATTGCGGCGAACAACAACATTGACGAATACGCTGACTCGGTGTGCGAGTTCATTAACAAGTGCATCGGTGATGTTGTACCCACAGCGTCTATTAAAACATTCCCCAACCAGAAACTGTGGATTAATGGCAGCATTCGCGCTAAACTGGACGTGCGAACCACTGCTTTTAATCAGGGCAAAGTGACCGGAAACATGATCGAATACAAACAGTGTAGCTATTCCCTCCGCAAGGCAATCAAACAAGCTAAGTGTCAGTACAGAGACAAAGTGGAGTTGCAATTCAACGGCTCAGACACGAGAGGTATGTGGCAGGGTCTACAGTCAATCACGGACTACAAAAGAAAAACCAGCCCCGTCGCGGATCACGATACCTTGCTCCCAGACAGACTAAACAACTTTTTTGCTCGCTTTGAGGACAATACAGTGCCACTGACACGGCCCGCTACCAAAACCTGCGGGCTCTCCTTCACTGCAGCCAACGTGAGTAAAACATTTAAACGTGTTAACCCTCGCAAGGCTGCAGGCCCAGACGGCATCCGCGTCCTCAGAGCATGCGCAGACCAGCTGGCTGGTGTGTTTACAGACATATTCAATCAATCCTTATCCCAGTCTGCTGTCCCCACATGCTTCAAGAGGGCCACCATTGTTCCTGTTCCCAAGAAAGCTAAGGTAACTGAGCTAAATGACTACCGCCCTGTAACACTCACTTCCGTCATCATGAAGTGTTTTGAGAGACTAGTCAAGGACCATATCACCTCCACCCTACCTGACACCCTAGACCCACTCCAATTTGCTTACCGACCCAATAGGTCCACAGACGATGCAATCGCCATCACACTGCACACTGCCCTAACCCATCTGGACAAGAGGAATACCTATGTAAGAATGCTGTTCATCGATTACAGCTCAGCATTTAACACCATAGTACCCTCCAAACTCGTCATTAAGCTCGAGACCCTGGGTCTCGACCCCGCCCTGTGCAACTGGGTCCTGGACTTCCTGACGGACCGCCCCCAGGTGGGGGGGGATAGGTAACAACATCTCCACCCCGCTGATCCTCAACACTGGGTGCCCACAAGGGTGCGTTCTCAGCCCTCTCCTGTACTCCCTGTTCACCCACGACTGCGTGGCCATGCACGCCTCCAACTCAATTATCAAGTTTGCAGACGACACTACAGTGGTAGGCTTGATTACCAACAACGACGAGACGGCCTACAGGGAGGAGGTGAGGGCCCTCGGAGTGTGGTGTCAGGAAAATAACCTCACACTCAATGTCAACAAAACAAAAGAGATGATTGTGGACTTCAGGAAACAGCAGAGGGAGCAGCCCCCTATCTACATTGACGGGACAGTGGTGGAGAGTTTTAAATTCCTCGGTGTACACATCACGGACAACTGAAATGGTCCACCCACACAGACAGCGTGCTGAAGAAATTCGGCTTGTCACCAAAAACACTCACAAACTTTTACAGATGCACAATCGAGAGCATCCTGTCGGGCTGTATCATCGCCTGGTACGGCAGCTGCTCCGCCCATAACCGGAAGGCTCTCCAGAGGGTAGTGAGGTCTGCACAACGCATCACCGGGTGCAAACTACCTGCCCTCCAGGACACCTACACCACCCTATGTCACAGGAAGGCCAAAAATATCATCAAGGACAGCAACCACCCGAGCCACTGCCTGTTCACCCCGCTAGCATCCAGAAGGCAAGGTCAGTACAGATGCATCAGAGCTGGAAACGAGAGACTGAAAAACAGCTTCTATCTCAAGGCCATCAGACTGTTAAACAGCCATCACTAACATTGAGTGGCTGCTGCCAACATACTGACTCAACTCAAGCCACTTTAATAATGGGAAAATTGATGTAATCAATTTATCACTAGCCACTTTATATTATATAATGTTTACATAACCTACATTATTCATCTCATATGTATATACTGTACGCTATACTATCTACTGCATCTTGCCATCTTGATGTAATTAGATGTATCACTAGCCACTTTAAACAATGCCACTTTATATAATGTTTACATACCCTATATTACTCATCTCATATGTATATACTGTACTCCATACCATCTACTGCATCTTGCCTATGCCTTCCGGCCATCACTCATTTATATATTTTTATGTACATATTCGTATTCATTCCTTTACACTTGTGTGTACAAGGTAGTTGTTGTGGAATTGTTAGGTTATATTACTTGTTAGATATTACTGCATGGTCGGAACTAGAAGCACAAGCATTTCGCTACACTTGCATTAACACCTGCTAACCATGTGTATGTGACAAATACATTTGATTTGATTTGACCTGGTGTCTATTAGAGAGGAAGTTGCATATCTGTCTGGCGAGCGATTGTTGGAGCCTGAGCTCTAACATCTTGGTGATGGCGAGGTTGTGGCAGACACGGCTAAAGGCTTTGCCAAAGTCAGTGGTCACCAGGGAGCAGGTGGAACTATGCTTATCCTGGGACTTGAAGAGCTTGTTGGTTAGACCCACCAGACAGTGTGCTGTTGATCAGCCTTGTAGACATCTGTACTGCTGGGTGTCTATCTGGGGTAGGATGTTGGTCAGAGCCCATTCTGTGATAAAGCTCTCAGCTACTTTGCTTAGTGAGATAGTGAGCCGTATTTCACTGATGGAGGTTGGTTTGGTTTTAGGAATGGGGACCGCTATAGCTTCTTTCCATTAGTCAGGTATGATGCCTTCTTGTAGAGAGAGGTTAAGAATGTCAGCCAATGTATTGCTCAGTTCATATGCAAACTCCTTTATTAGTCTGCCTGGGATTTCATCTGGATCCGCTGCCTTTATAGGTTTTCACCTGTAGCTTTCTGTAGACTTCCCAGGGTTGGACTGTTGGAGCAGGGCTTGCTGGTAAAATGGAGGGCAGCAGTGCTGGGTTGATGGGTGGTAGGAACTGTTACTTTTGATCAGGGGTTGGAACCAGAATTATTTTCCAATCATTTTGTTCTGAACAGAACACCTTTTTTTTCTCATTTTGTTCCACTGTTCCGACCAGCAAGAGTTTTTAATCAGTTTGAACCTCAAAAAAGTACCGGTTTATATTGTTCCTTTCGGTTCCTTTTTTAACCTGTGAAATCAACTGGTTTTTACATTTAGCTCATTAAATTACTTCACCAATCAGTGCGGATAGAGCAGGCAAGCTAGTTGTTTACATGCATGATGGACAGACAAATTTAGCCTGTGGCGCAAGATGCGACTGAAATTTTGCAGGTGAGGAGAGAGCAAGAAAGGGTTGAGGAGGAGGCTTGACATGCTGGGCTAGCTCGCTAACAAGCTTGTGTGTGCAGAGCGGCACCAGAATTAAAAACATGTCTTACCTTGTTTGTCGTTAATAAATCCAATGTGAAACATAACTAGGCCTATAGAATCCTTAGCTAGCATTGAGGGGCAGATAGACGAAACACACAGTTTTTCAGCATGCAGGTAGACATGTGTTTCTGAGTGACCGAGTAAGGGCTTTGCATAGGTTGCTTTGTTGCATTTTGTTGTGGGACTAGAAAAAAATGCCTGGACTGTAAAATAATGTTATTAACTGGTTCCCATGCTTTTAAAATAAGTTTTGTTCCGAAACAGTATGGAGCACTTTCATTTCAGGTTCCGTTCCTTGAAAAAAAAACGTATTTTTCCGGTTTTTGGTTCTGTTCCCTGAACCGGTTACAATCCCTGCTTTTGATAGTGCTTTATTAATTTAATTTGCTGTACCATGTCTATTGTCAGGTTGCCTCAGTTTGGGAGAGGTTGGCTAAGTCTTTGATGTTCTTATGCCACTGGGCGGGATCTTGCTGTTTCAGTTAAAATTTTCCCTTGCACCTTATTCCTTAATTCCTTCCATAGGGTTGTGATTTGGTTATGGAATGCTCTCTGGTGGTCTCTGACCATTGCCTTTATCTCTGGGGTTATCCATGGCTTATCACAGAAATGTAGCCAAACAGATTTTGTTGTCCGCTGCCATGTATGCTTCCTTTCTCTTTTGGCATCTGACTTCGAGGTGGTTGGACTTAGTGGTGGGAGGTGATCCACTGCCCAAATGAACGCGTGCTTGATTCTCGCAGTGGCCTGAATACCTTTCTGGCAGTATGACTTTTGGACCTTTTCAGTTTAAGTTGTATTGTAACAGCACTGGTCACTTGTGGGTCAGAAATAGCAGGTTCAGAGTAGACGGATGATAGGTGGATGATCATCAGTTCAATAATATTTTGCCCCCTTATGGTTTTATGGATCTGCTCAAGATTGTGGCCTTTACACAGCTTGTCCATGCTCACTTGATTAACTTCTCTGGGCTAGGTGGGACGCGACCGTCCCACACTATTCAACAGCCAGTGAAATAGCATGGCGCGAAATACAAAACAGCAAAAATCTCATAATTTCATTTTCTCAAAAATCAACTATTTTACACCATTTTAAAGCTAAGACTCTCGTTAATCTAACCACATTGTCCGATTTCAAAAAGGCTTTATGGCGAAAGCATAAAATTAGATTATGTTAGGACATAAACTTCACAAGAAAATCAATACAGCCATTTTCCAAGCAAGGACATGCATCATAAAAACCAAAAGTACAGCTAAAATATTCACTAACCTTTGATCTTCATCAGATGGCACTCATAGGACTTCATGTTATACAATACATTTATGTTTTGCTCGATAAAGTTCATATTTATATCCAAAAACAGCATTTTACATTGGCGCGTGATGTTCAGAAAATGTATTCCCACCAAAACTTTCGGTGAATGTGCATATCAATTTACAAAAATACTCATCATAAACGTTGATACAATTTACAACAGTTATTGAAAGAATTATAGATACGCAACCTCTTTGTCAGATTTCAAAATAACTTTACGGAGAAAGCACATTGTTCAATATTCTGAGTACATTGCTCAGCCATCGAAGCAAGCTATACAGCTACCCACCAAGTTCTGGCATCGACAAAACTCTGAATTAGTATTATAAATATTCTCTTACCTTTGCTGATCTTCGTCAGAATGCACTCCGAGGACTCCTACTTCCACAAGAAATGTTATTTTTGTTCGAAATACTCCATATTTATATCCAAATACCTCCGTTTTGTTCGTGCGTTCAGATCACTATCCAAAGGCATAAAGCGCGGGCGCAGTACCAGAGACAAAAAGTAAAATAGTTCCATTAACGTTCGTAGAAACATGTCAAATGTTGTTTACAATCAATCTTTAGGGTATTTTTTATGTAAAAATGCGATAATATTCCAACCGGACAATAGCGTATTCATTCCAGGAGAAAAAGGAGGAGTGCGCCAAACGTGCCCTCGCGGTAAACAACTCACTGGTCCCAGGCAGTCCACTCATTGACTGAGCTACTATTTTCTGCCCAGTAACAGGAGAAGGATGAAAAAACTTTCTGAAGGCTGTTGACAACGTGACCCCACAGACACTGTAGTTTTGATAGGGATTCAAAAGAACTACAATTCTCAGATCTCCCACTTCCTGGTTGGATTTTTCTCAGGTTTTTGCCTGCCATATGAGTTCTGTTATACTCAGACATCATTCCAACAGTTTTAGAAACTTCAGAGTGTTTTCTATCCAAATCTACTAATAATATGCAAATATTTGACTCTGAGCCTGAGTATTAGGCAGTTTACTCTGGGCACGCTTTTCATCTGAAATCGAAAACACTGCCCCCTATACCTTGACAGGTTAAAGTCACCACCAATGATAACTTCAATAGCAGGGTGTTTTACCCGCAGGGAGTCAACAGGCTACCAGCTGGGCAATGAGTTGTTCAGCATAGGGTGAGTCAGGTGGAGAGTACACTGCACATACTGCACTGCACTTGTGCAACACTTGTGAAGATCTGGGCAGTCTGTATGGTCTTGTATGAATTAGGCTTTAGCGATATACCGTATTCTTAAATATAGACTGTATGATTTTCAATACCGTCCCTGGGCCCCCTAAAGCTCTCGCAGGGGCTTTTGTGTTGCATGCAATCTCACTGCTTATAACTTAAGTTAACCATCTAAGATGTGCCAAATGAATTATATCTGTCTCAGGGCTCCAGTATTTGAGAGAGCAGTCTATTCTTGCAATTAGTTTATGTTCACTTGCGCTTGTTAGCATTTAGCTAGCGACCGCTATGGGAATTTGATAGTAATTTGTTGGGCCCCAAAAATAAAATATTTATTTATCATTTTTACGTTTGAAAAGAAATAGCGTTGGTATGGTACAGGAACATTATGAACATCTGGATACTGCCCACCCCCAGTATGAATCCTTATGCACTGACGATGCAGGGATGCTGTTGTTTACATAATGGCCACTCCCCCTCATTCCTTTCCTCAGGAGCGCGGGAGAAAGTCGTATAGCCCTAAATGTCAAACATTTCAGTGGGTGAGTTGCCACTAAACCACATCTCAGAAATAATTTCTATGTCAAATTTTGATTCACTCATTCTCCACTCAAACTTTTCCAACTTGTTTAAGAGAGACTGTGCGTTTGATAAAAACACAGTGTAGGCAGTATTTACTTTCCTTGGGCATGTGCTTTTGCAAAACTGGTTGAATGGTCCGAAGGTTTGATTTAGTGGTATTTAGGATCAGATCAGAGGAGGGTCTATATCCAACAGTTTGAATATAGCTGGAGTTATGACCTGCTCTCTTCCCTCTCTGGCCTCCTCTCTGGTGAAGTATATCCAGAGCCTTGAGGAAATCCTTGAAGTCCAAAGTAATGGGTGTCTGCTTCTTTTGAAAACTTCTTAAGAATGTCAATGAGTAGCTCTGGGATGCTGAGCAGGTTTATGAAGTCTGATTAATCATCCAGTTTAGCATTTTGGGATAGAATTTCTATATATTTACCATCTAAACTTGATAAGCTACCATAAAATAAAAGTTGACGTAAAATGTGTACATAGAAAACAATTAAGTATTCATTATAGATTAAATTAGCAGGAGTAAACAGTCAACGCTGCCATACGAAGCCATGGCAGCCACAGAACCGTATGGACATTCCATACGGTGCTATGGCAACCATGGAACCATATGGATATTGGCCCCATGCAAAGAGAATCCCACAAAAACAAAAAGGCTAACCGCTTGCCTGGCTACCCATCCACATCGCCCCGGCCAACTGACGTTTCTTCTCCACGATTATTCTGGATTTGCCTCCCTCCCTTTAAGATTTCTAGAATGAGAACACATTCTGATTGGTCCCAGAAACCGATGGGTTTGGCCAGAGCTGGCGTACATGATGATTCTTTGATACTCTGGTTCGATTTGTTAGAGACGATCCAATCGCTAATGAACACCCCTCACACAAATTACTTCAAACATGGCAGTTTCAGACTAAATGTATGTAAGAATCTATAGAGCAGGGGAATTAAATTCAGGATGTCATCAGGCAAGCTTCCAGCCACCACTATAAATAATAATAATACGCTTTTCAAAGATCCAAAGATGCTTTAGAGGGTATTAAAGAAACACAAGAAACAAAAACCTCAGACTAAAGACAAAGGAAAAATATAAAACAAATAAGTAGGAAGTGAGATTCAACAAAAGGAAAGTGTGTGATCTGTCAGTGCATGATTAAGCGAGCAGCTGTTCTATACAAGAAAATCTAACTGCGTTGATTTGATCTCAATTAAGAGGTGGCCTGTATTGTTTTTGTATTGTATCGAACACAAAGGCCAATTTATTTTTCTTTTTTTATAGGGACAGATGATCAAAACGCTCAAGAAATTGATTTTAATTGCCCGAACTGTCTTGCTGTGAAATGCTTATGTATTACATTTTTCCTTTTCAGTGGGACAGGTGTCTTTTACCAAGCGATGCCAGCTGTGGGAACTGATGGGAGAAATGTTATGAAACTGATCCCTGTTCAAAAAGTAAACGGACAGTTTGTTCGATCACCAACAAGCACTATGAAGGACATGGCTGAACCTCAACGAGATCTTACCTTGGATGTGCCATCAATTTCGAAGATTAACATGTCTACTTTGGGACCCACAGCTAAAGGACAATCAGTGAATAAAAGGCCATTTTACATGAGTACCTCTCAAAATCCAACCAATCTGACAGGAATATATAAATCAGTGAGCATCCAGACTCCTATAGTAACAACAAAAGTAGCCCAAAGTGCGTTATCCTTGACATCACCTGAGCTAACACTTTTGAATAAGGATCAGCTGCCAGTCACTGTGAAATCTCCAGCGCTTCCAAATGGACAATACCTTCAAATTCCTCCTAATGCTCAAGTGAAAACCCTTCCAGCATCCGCACTCCCCCCAGCCATAAAGAGACAGATATTTACTTCATCAACGAGCTGTGCCTCAAATTCGAATTTACCAATGGTTCTTTATGTGTCCCCTGTCCAAACCATGAAACCGGGTGGTACTCCATTATGTCCAACATCTCAGAAGGCACCCCTCTCCCTCAGCCGATTTTCAAGGTCATCTGGCCAGACACATTCTACATGCTCTTCATCAGGCTCAACACCGTGTTCTACTACTGCTAAGGATGGCAAAAGACCAGTCACTCCTATTAAGTGGGTGATTGAGGAGGCAGATGGCTCACCTGCGCCATGCCTTGTTCCTGTGAATTCCTCTTCTATGACCTCAGATATTTTGAAAACTCTGGCAGAGATGGAAAAAGCCACCAAACCCTGTGAAAACACAGCAAAAAAGTATTCACCTTCCCAAGAGAGTCAGACAAAAATTGGCCAAGAGAAGGACAATGCCTTAGTGATGTACAATGGGAAGGTGTATTTTGTGGCCAAGAGAACCCCTGAGCTTTGTAACCGACCATCAAAGCCCTTGGAGGCCAGTAGGAACATGGGTGACTCCACCACACAGGCAGCAGAAAGTGTTGGATTCAATCAGAGAATCAGTTTACCGCCCTCCCTACCCTTAAGCTCCTCACTTGGATCACAATTGTCAAATAAAACCAGACCAGATCCTAAACACATTGTTATACCAGATGACATCATTGACCTCTGTGACGATGATCCCCAAGATGACCTTACATACCAGGCAATATCAACAAGGGACGTAACAAGGCAACCTTTCAGACAGTCTGAAGTCGATGAGGACGAAGACTCCAATGTAATATTTGTCTCATACCTTCCACCCAAAACAGTGTCTAAAGTAGCTGAAGAAAACAAAGAAATGGCTCATATGTTGAATGACTTGGAAGCTGAACAAGAAGTGTTATGCGGTCAAGATCATTTGAATGGCCAGGTAGTGGATAGTCAGAACAAAGTATCTGGCCTGTCAATAGAAAAGTGTCAGAGCGTTGCCACTGCCCAAGACATGGCAGGCTGTCACGGTAGTGCAACAGGCCAAGAGTTGAACTCCCGCCAGCATAACATCACTGGTCAGTATAGGAAAATTCTGCAAAGATTTCATGGCCGTGCAACTGGAATCCGAATAGAGAACATTCAGGGTAATGCCACTAGCAAGGAAATGGGAATCAGTCATCCCAGTGCCTCAACCCAAGAAATGGGGAATGTCCAGGATGATGCCACTGACCAGGGAAATGGAAACAGCCAGCACCATCCTGCCATGCAAGAAATGGACAACATTACTGGAAGTACCTCTCTCCAAACAGAAATGGAGACTCACAAAGAAAAGGTAAGACGACCCACTACTCGGATTACTACATGATCGGTAGGATAGCTACACTGAACAAAACGCAACATGTAAAGTGTTGGTCCCATGTTTCCCAGAAATGTTCCATGTGCCCAGAAAGGGCACAAATTTGTTTACATCCCTGTTAGTGAACATTTCTCATTTGCCAGAATTATCCATCCACCTGACAGGTGTGGCATATCAAGAAGCTGATTAAACAGTATGATCATTAAACAGGTGCACCTTGTGCTGGGGACAATAAAAGGCCACTCTAAAATGTGCAGTTTTGTCACACAACACAATGCCACAGATGTCTCGAGTTTCTAGGGAGCAAGGAGTATTTCTGTTTGCAATAAAGCCCTTTTGTGGGCAAAAAATGCATTCTGATTTGCTGGGCCTGGATCCCCGCTGGATGGACCTCTACCCAGTCATGTGAAATCCATAGATTAGGGCCTAATACATTTATTTCAATAGACTGATTTCCTTATATAAACTGTAACTCAGTACTATCTCTGAAATTGTTGCACATTGTTTATATTTTTGTTCAGTATAATAAAGTAAACTCACCAAGGCTTTTAATCGTGATCATTCCCCAATTTTAGAGCTCATCAGATCCCATCCCAGAGCAGCGGACTTCTGTGTTGGACATGGAATCTTTGGAAACTTGTGATCGCCTGCTGAAACAGATGTTTGGGATCACATCTGATGTGAAAATATGTTTGGAGAGGATTGACGCTAAACCCAAGGCTGTCCCTAAGGTGTTTCCTCGGATTGGGACCACAAACAAACGTACCATAGAGGCTATTCGCAAATTGTTACAGGGATCAAACATTTTGATAAAAAAGAGGGAACACAAGGAAACAGAGGTAACTGATGATTTTCTACTTTTCTAAAGCTTACTAATGCATGAGGTACTGTTGGTCTACCTTAGCCTATTAGATTGTCACGGTTGAATTTCGAGACAAAATGTATATTGTTTTACCATTAATTTGAACAGCATTTTCAAGATGTGTTACTGTATTTCCCCAATCTAATTAAGCACCTTGTTGTTTCACAGGTCTCTGCAACTAGGAAGGATGGTAGTTGCCCAATAGATGCTAAAAGACTGAAAATAGAAAAGGTTAAAAATGCATCTGAAAGTTCAGAAAACACAGAGCCCCTCACCAGTCCAACTCCTCAGCTGGAAATGCAGCCCTTCATGAGTCCAAGTCCTCAGTTGAAAATGCAGCCCCTCACCGGTCCAAGTCCTCAGTTGAAAATGCAGCCCCTCACCAGTCCAAGTCCTCAGTTGAAAATGCAGCCCCTCACCAGTCCAAGTCCTCAGTTGGAAATGCAGCCCCTCACCGGTCCAAGTCCTCAGTTGGAAATGCAGCCCCTCACCGGTCCAAGTCCTCAGTTGGAAATGCAGCCCCTCACCGGTCCAAGTCCTCAGTTGGAAATGCAGCCCCTCACCGGTCCAAGTCCTCAGTTGGAAATGCAGCCCCTCACCGGTCCAAGTCCTCAGTTGGAAATGCAGCCCCTCACCAGTCCAAGTCCTCAGTTGAAAATGCAGCCCCTCACCAGTCCAAGTCCTCAGTTGAAAATGGAGGCCCTCACCAGTCCAAGTCCTCAGTTGAAAATGGAGGCCCTCACCGGTCCAAGTCCTCAGTTGAAAATGGAGGCCCTCACCGGTCCAAGTCCTCAGTTGAAAATGGAGGCCCTCACCGGTCCAAGTCCTCAGTTGAAAATGGAGGCCCTCACCGGTCCAAGTCCTCAGTTGAAAATGGAGGCCCTCACCGGTCCAAGTCCTCAGTTGAAAATGCAGCCCCTCACCGGTCCAAGTCCTCAGTTGAAAATGCAGCCCCTCACCGGTCCAAGTCCTCAGTTGAAAATGCAGCCCCTCACCGGTCCAAGTCTTCAGTTGAAAATGCAGCCCCTCACCGGTCCAAGTCCTCAGTTGAAAATGGAGGCCCTCACCAGTCCAAGTCCTCAGTTGAAAATGGAGGCCCTCACCAGTCCAAGTCCTCAGTTGAAAATGGAGGCCCTCACCAGTCCAAGTCCTCAGTTGAAAATGCAGCCTCTCACCAGTCCAAGTCCTCAGTTGGAAATGCAGCCCCTCACCAGTCCAAGTCCTCAGCTAGACATCTTATCTGATGCTGAACATATATTTGGCTTTGAGGAACTGACTGTCAATAATCTAATTTCCACCGCAGTTGAAACAGGGGTCCCTTCCAAACCTCTGCCAGAAATCAATCCAGTATATATTTCAAAAAGAAGCTCAAACTTACCCGTTCCATCTGTCCACCCACAAACAAACGCTGAAGCTATGGATTGCGCTCCTGGGCCCTTCTGTGGCACAGCAAGCAACATAAAGCCGAACTCTAGAAGAAGGGGAAAAGGGAAAAGATGCACAGCATGTCCATGTGGGGTGACTGGAACACCAGTACAAGAGAAAGCAATGAGCTCATCATCCACTTCACAAGAGGAGCCTAGTTCATCTAAACCACCAAACACCAGGTTCTCAGGGAGCAGTACCAGTGCAATTGCAAAATCAGCTAAAAGAAAGGGTAGAAAGTCCACAAAGGCTCAAATGCAAGATAAAGAGCTAACATCTGTGGAGATCCAATGTCCTTCAACTGTGAGTGAGCAGGGAAGTAGTACAGCTGGAGAGATCCCAACCAGTTATCTCTGCTCTACAGCGCTCATGGACCCTGAAGAAATCAAGCGTCATGAGAGAATCAAACGACTGAAAGAACTCTTGAAGGAGAAGGAGGCTGCTCTTGCAATGATTAGAAAGAACATGGGCTGAATTGGACTAAATCGCTTTCCAAATTCCAATGTATTGCGTTGCATAACTTCAGCCTTGTAGAACTCTTATTTGAATTGTCATATTTACAGTTCATTCAGAAAGTATTCAGACCCGTTTACTTTTTCCACATTTTATGTTTCAGCCTTATTCTAAAATCGATTAAATAAATAAAAATCCTCATGAATCTACACACAGTACCCAATAATGACAAAGCGAAAAACATTTTTTAGAAATGTTTGCAAATGTAGAAATATAAAATGAAAAGTATTCAGAGTCTTTGCTATGAGACTCGAAATAGAGTTAAGATGCATCCTGGTTCCATTGATCATCCTTGAGATATTTCTACAACTTGATTGGAGTCCACCTGTGGTAAATTCAATTGATTGGACATGATTTGGAAAGGCACACACCTGTCAATAAGGTCCCACAGTTGTCAGATCTGTGGAAGGGTACCAAAAATATCTGCAGCATTGAAGGTCCCCAAGAACATAGTGGCCTCCATCATTCTTAAGTGGAAGGAGTTTGGAACAAACAAGACTCTTCCTAGAGCTGGCCAAACTGAGCCAAACTGGGTAGAAGAGCCTTGGTCAGGGAGGTTTACATTAATGTTACTACAAATGTATTATTTAGTTGAATATATCCAACGATTTTGTGCAATAGGACTTGTATAATGACAACTTAGTATAAAATTAGTGTGTTTGGCTTTTTGTGATGACTACATTTGTAAGCACTTGTACGCTATCAAAATAATGAAGTCAAGTACTAGTAACATTACGCGTTAACACATTAACTTTGGCAGCCCTAGTCTGAATACCTATGTAAATGTAATGTTTTTTTAGGTTTAATACATTTGCTAACATTTCTAAGTCTGTTTTTGCTTTGTCATTATGGGGTATTGTGTGTAGACTGATGAGGGTAAAAAATCTATTTAATCAATTTTAGAATAAGGCTGTAATGTATCAAAATGTGGAAAAAGTCAAGGGGTCTGAATAGTTTCCAAATGTAATGTTTTATTACCTGCAGGAAATGCATTTATTTTCTGTATTGAATGTTTAATTCCAAAATACAATAATTCCAGTGATAACATGTAATTTACATTTTTATGACAATGTTCCTAGGTTTTCCTGTTTAGTCCTAGAGGGGTAGGTATTGAGTATGTTGATGCATTGACTAAGCATCTTAAGATATGTTTTCTGAAAATATTTCAGTTTTACTGATTAGCATTTTTACAATGTTTGTATTTCTGCCTTATCAGCTTTTGCACCTAGGTTTTCTATTTGTTCTGCAAAGATTGATCACAATTCTATCCACAAAATGCATGCAGATACTTGTTGGCTCCCTTTAGAGTAATTTATTTTATAATGGACTAATGTAATATTAACATTTGATTAGGTAGGCATAAGTGTTTTTCTGTCTACGAATAAAAATATTGTAACAAAAAATATGTAATAAATAATATTGTCAGTAGATGGCAGTGTTGTTGGATTCTATGGAGCTGCAAGAGGAACTGCCCCTCTTTACCTTCAGGCTCTGCTCTCCTCTACACCCCAACCCAAGTACTTTGATCTGCCACTTCTGGTCTCTTGGCCATCCCACCCCTACAGGATGGCAGCTCCCGCTCAGCTCAGTCCAAGCTCTTCTCTGTCCTGGCACCCCAATGGTGGAACCAGCTTTCCCCTGAAGCTAGGTCAGCAGAGTTCCTGCCCATTTTTTGAAAATTAACTTTTCAAATAATATTTTAAATAATCCCACCGCAGCCCCCTGTCCCCTCCATCCAAGAAAAGCCTTTCCTGACCTAAGACTCGCACTTCACTCTTCCCTCTTACTAATCAAATCAAATGTATTTATCTAGCCCTTCTTACATCAGCCGATATCTCAAAGTGCTGTACAGAAACTAGCTCTGACTTTGCTGATAGCTATGAGTAGAAATGTACTTACTGTGATATGTGGTTGTCCCAACTAGCTATCTTAAGATGAATGCACTAACTGTAAGTCGTTCTGGATAAGGGCGTCTGCTAAATGACTAAAATGTGTAGGCCTGGACTCACTCAAAGGAACATGGAACAGAAGGGTGGTTGGAGAATGACTATTTTATTGAAGTTTTCTACATTTAGACTCAAGGACTGTTTTTAAAGGCTTGAGTATATTGTTCAGAACCTGGTGCACATAGCTATTCTGAAAATCCTCAGTTAAACATAAAGTACTTTTTTGCTTTATTTGTTTTGTATTAAGTAACATGTTTACATGTTACTACAAATGCATTATTTAGTTGAATATATCCAACAATTTTGTGCAATAGAACTTGTATAATGACAACTTAGTATAAAAAGGGTGTATTTGGCTTTTTGTAATGACTGCATTTGTAAGAACTTGTGCACTATCAAAATAATGTACAGCGCTTTCTAAAACGAAGTAAGTGATACACCCAAGTGTAGGGCTAGAGTAGACTATACCAAATATGTTTTTTTAAACTAACCCAAGATAGACAACAGCCTGTCACAATGGACAAAACAAGCAAGGAGGTGGGCAGAGCCAAGCACGAGCTAGCGAGAGCCTAACTACAAGTATTTGCATATTTCCGTTAGGGAACGCCTACCCTGCAGTAACTCAATACGCCCTTGTACTCCTTCTAAACAATGCTTTTTTGAAACATTGGCAAAGGGTAAAGTCTACAAAACTAAGTCCACTCTGTTCATAACAGATTATAGTTTTGGAAACAGAAAACTTTATTGAGATCAAATTTTTAATCAATAAGAAAAGTAGAATCTGGGCCAGAATCCATCTCGCTCCATCAAGCCGGCCACTGGGCTTCTTCTCACCACCATATTTGATAGTGTATGGAAACGCCAACCGGATACTTCACATTTATTCATCCAGTGAAATATCTGTCTCATGACTGTGACTATACTGTACATTTTCACTGGCTCTGAAAACAGCCCTCCTAGTGGAGACAGGAAGTTACCACCACAGTGACTGCAGTGAAAAGTCAGTGATACTCCCACACCCTTTAACAATAACCCTTAACCTTTTACATTTCAACCAATTGAAGGGGGGGGGGGGGGGGGGGTAGTTAAACAGCTGTTTTTTATAAATTTTTACAACTACATGGAAAGCTGAAATGTCTTGAGTCAATAAGTATTCAACCCCTTTGTTATGGCAAGCCTAAATAAGTTCAGGAGTAAACATTTGCTTAACATAAGTTGCAAGGACTCACGCTGTGTGAATAATAGTGTTTAACATGATTTTTGAATGAGTACCTCATCTCTGTACCCCACACAGAAAATTGTCTGTAAGGTCCCTCAGTCGAACAGTGAATTACAAACACAGATTCAACCACAAAGACCAGGAAAGAAAACGGTGGTTTGATTCATTATGAACATTGCCACATTCAGTTCTTCAACCCATGGTAATGTTGGAAGGTTAGTGTACATAAAATTATAATAGGGAGAATAGTGTACAATAGTAGGCTATACCCTCGTCTATTGCCTGCAGTAACCATGGAACTGTGTGATGACAGCCAAGTATTGCGCCATGCGTCTTTTTAAAACTTATGGCTTGGTCTGCGCTGCGCTCCATAACGATTTAATTAGCCTACATTTTTATATTAACTGTTACTAATGATCCTCAGCAGCAACCACATGGCCGTGACAGCATTTACAGAGGAAGCAAATGAATGTAAATTAAACAATGTACACTGCTCAAAAAAATCAATGGAACACTTAAACAACACAATGTAACTCCAAGTCAATCACACTTCTGTGAAATCAAACTGTCCACTTAGGAAGCCACACTGATTGACAATACATTTCACATGCTGTTGTGGAAATGGAATAGACAACAGGTGGAAATTATAGGCAATTAGCAAGACACCCCCAATAAAGGAGTGGTTCTGCAGGTGGGGAGCACAGACCACTTCTCAATTCCTATGCTTCCTGGCTGATGTTTTGGTCACTTTTGAATGCTGGCGGTGCTGTCACTCTAGTGGTAGCATGAGACGGAGTCTACAACCCACACAAGTGGCTCAGGTAGTGCAGCTCATCAAGGATGGCACATCAATGCGATCTGTGGCAAGAAGGTTTGCTGTGTCTGTCAGCGTAGTGTCCAGAGCATGGAGGCACTACCAGGAGACAGGCCAGTACATCAGGAGACGTGGAGGAGGCCGTAGGAGGGCAACAACCCAGCAGCAGGACCGCTACCTCCGCCTTTGTGCAAGGAGGAGCAGGAGAAGCACTGCCAGAGCCCTGCAAAATGACTTCCAGCAGGCCACAAATGTGCATGTGTCTGCTCAAACGGTCAGAAACAGACTCCATGAGGGTGGTATGAGGGCCCGACGTCCACAGGTGGGGGTTGTGCTTACAGCCCAACACCGTGCAGGACGTTTGGCATTTGCCAGAGAACACCAAGATTGGCAAATTTGCCACTGGCGCCCTGTGCTCTTCACAGATGAAAGCAGGTTCACACTGAGCACGTGACAGACGTGACAGAGTCTGGAGACGCCGTGGAGAACGTTCTGCTGCCTGCAACATCCTCCAGCATGACCGGTTTGGCGGTGGGTCAGTCATGGCGTGGGGTGGCATTTCTTTGGGGGGCCGCACAGCCCTCCATGTGCTCGCCAGAGGTAGCCTGACTGCCATTAGGTACCGAGATGAGATCCTCAGACCCCTTGTGAGACCATAAGCTGGTGCGGTTGGCCCTGGGTTCCTCCTAATGCAAGACAATGCTAGACCTCATGTGGCTGGAGTGTGTCAGCAGTTCCTGCAAGAGGAAGGCATTGATGCTATGGACTGGCCCGCCCGTTCCCCAGACCTGAATCCAATTGAGCACATCTCGGACATCATGTCTCGCTCCATCCACCAACGCCACATTGCACCACAGACTGTCCAGGAGTTGGCGGATGCGTTAGTCCAGGTCTGAGAGGAGATCCCTCAGGAGACCATCCGCCACCTCATCAGGAGCATGCCCAGGCATTGTAGGGAGGTCATACAGGCACGTGGAGGCCACACACACTACTGAGCCTCATTTTGACTTGTTTTAATGACATTACATCAAAGTTGGATCAGCCTGTAGTGTGGTTTTCCACTTTAATTTTGAGTGTGACTCCAAATCCAGACCTCCATGGGTTGATAAATTGGATTTCCATTGATTATTTTTGTGTGATTTTGTTGTCAGCACATTCAACTATGTAAAGAAAAAAGTATTTAATAAGAGTATTTCTTTCATTCAGATCTAGGATGTGTTGTTTAAGTGTTCCCTTTATTTTTTTGAGCAGTATAATTTAATGGAATGATAATGTAGGCTATACCAACCGAAGGGAATTAACGCTAAATTGGCGGTTGAATATGTGTGGTTATTAGGCCTACTGAAGGTCGATACTGATAGTGGCTAATATTTAACATGATAGAAATAGGAAACAGAGAAAGCCGGGGTAGCCTATAATTAAGTTATTCGAGAGTATCATGTAGTAGCTTAAACCCATCGCAGTTACATTGAGCTGGGTGAATGGAATATGAATGACAGTCACCCAATATGCTAAAATAGAAATAAGGCCATGCTCATAAAAAAAATTGGCCTCCCTCATCTTAAACGTCACTGATCAGTGAGTTTTAAGCTTTTCTTTTAGGCTATTTACAGAAAAGGAAGTCCTGGATGCTTTGCTAGCAATCGACAACAAGAAATCCACAGGGGCCGACCAATTGCATCCTGGTCTGCTTAAGTGTGTAGCGCCCATCATTGTTGGCTCAATAATTCACATGTTTTATTTAACATTGTTATCAGGAAATATTCCAACATTAGGGAAATAGGCTTTTGTGCTGCCACTCCATACAGGTGGGGATAGTAGTGATCTTAAACATGATCACCCCATTTCAAGACTTCCTTGTCTAGCTAAGATTCTTGAATCCTTGGTAAATGTACAGCTTTGCTCTTTTTTAATCTGAGAAATGTATTTTGAATATAAATCAATCAGGGTTTAAGCCTGGGCATAGTACTATTACAACCACCACTTTAGTTGTTCATGATCTTGTCAATACTTTAGACACTAAAATAAAATGTGATGCTTTGTTTGTGTACATGTCAAAAGCTTTTGATAATGTTGATCATACTATTTTATTGAATAAGTTGTCCTAGATAGGCCTGAGCTCTGAGCCTGTTCTTGGTTTCATGATTATCTTAGTAACAGAACTCAGGCTATCGTGATGGATGGGGTTAAATCAGAATTTCTTGAAGTGCATAAAGGTGTACCAAAAGGGTCGATTTTGGGACCACTGGTAAAAAGTTTTAGTCTTTATTTTCACTATTTTCTACATTGTAGAAAAATAGTGAAGACATCAAAACTATGAAATAACACATATGGAATCCTGTAGTAACAAAAAAGCGTTAGACAAATCAAAATATATTTTATATTTGAGATTCTTCAAAGTAGCCACCCTTTGCCTTGATGCCAGCTTTGCACACTCTTGGCATTCTCTCAACCAGCTTCATGAGTAATGCTTTTCCAACAGTCTTGAAGGAGTTCCCACATATGCTGAACACTTTTATTAAAAATAAAAAACTGAAATATTACATTTACATAAGTATTCAGACCCTTTACTCAGTACTTTGAAGCACCTTTGGCAGTGATTACAGCCTCGAGTCTTCTTGTGTATGATGCTACAAGCTTGGCACACCTGTATTAGGGGAGTTTCTCCCATTCTTCTCTGCAGATCCTCTCAAGCTCTGGCAGGTTGGATGGGGAGCGTTGCTGCACGGCTATTTTCAGGCCTCTCGAGATGTTCGATCGAGTTCAAGTCCGGGCTCTGATGGGCCACTCAAGGACATTCAGAGACTTTTCCCGAAGCCACTCCTGCGTTGTCTTGACTGTGTGCACCAGTCTGAGGTCCTGAGCACTCTAGAGCAGGTTTTCATCAAGGATCTCTCTGTAGTTCGCTCTGTTCATCTTTCCCTCGACCCTGACTAGTCTCCCAGTCCCTGCCACTGAAAAACATCACCACAGCATGATGCAGCCACCACCATGCTTCACCATAGGGATGGTGCCATGGTTCCTTCAGATGTGACGCTTGGCATTCAGGCCAAAGAGTTAAATTTTTCATCAGACCAGAGAATCTTGTTACTCATGGTCTGAGAGTCTTTAGGTGCCTTTTGGCAAACTCCAAGCGGGCTGTCATGTGCCTTTTACTGAGGAGTGGCTTCCGCCCACATGCAGGAATTGCGGGCCACAATTGCACCTTCTCTGCTGGCTTCCCTTGTATTTAATGCTACGGGCAGCAACATTGTCATACTCTTTTTGACCAGACAGCATCAGATAGATACACCACACATACTGAGACAGAGGGGCACTGTTTCGCTCGCTTGGATGCTTTCTCCAGTGAGATACATTCAGCCTCTTGCAAATTGAAGAAACATTCTGAAACACAGAGAGACTAAAGCAAAAAAATGTGGGGAAGCCTGGCTTCCCTTGGCATCCATGAATACACACCACTGATAATTAATATACTGTAGGCCTACAGTTTGCCATACAATGTGTGACTATTTTTTTGAAGACCATTAAAAAACGTGACCCGGAAGTGGTTCGTAACTAGTTTCACACAGGTTTGTTTGTAACAATTTTGATTTATACAGTTCGATATATACAATATATCATTCACTGTGCACATTTTCCATACTTTTCGCCGTAATTGTTAATTTACAAAGTACACAGGACGGCACTCTGAAGGAGTGCAAAAATCCGTGACCCGGAAGTACATCGTTAGCTGCTGGAAACATGTTAGGTACTTGTTAGTTTTTTCAAGTTTAGTCGGGCTTCTGCTTAGCTAACCATTTTTATTGGGTCCACGCTAAGCTCAGGTAATATGCAAAACAACTATAAACTACTGTCTATTCTATTGTCACCTAGCTAACTACTGTAGTTAGCAGGTGCGTTGCATTATAAATTGTTTGCATAGCTAACAGTTAGCTACGTAATGAGTCAACTAGCTACAGCTGGGCTGGCTGCAGTGCATCAACTATCAAGTCGTTTTTATTCGTGTACATTTATGCCGCGTTCACAAGCTAGTTGGAACTATGAAACTCGGAAATGTCCGACTTGCTTATTAGTGTGAACGCGGCATATATTAATTAACACGCATCGCTTATTGTACGTTTTTGGAAACATACGGGACGTGTGTTTCATATCAGCGAGAAATTATTTTCAAAAACAAAAGGTTACATTTACTACACCTTTTTATAGGGTTAGTGTTCACACATGGCCATATCTCCGTGTTACTTCACTTGTTTACAGAATAAATAAGCAGCCAACCTGTGCTAATTAGTTATCTGACGTGCTCCGAACCCCTGTGTGTAAGCATAACTGGTGAGAAAGTGTAGTTCGTCAGCTGGAGGCACACAGTATGTGGATCTGTGCAAAACTGCTAAGGGTAGGTGTAGCTCTCAAACTCTAGGCGGCATTCTGCCTTCTCCCTACAGTTTTCAGTCATTAACTTCGTCCACTATTACTGTGTGAACTACAATCCCGACTCTCTGTTTTAACGCTTTATAAAAAGTCAATAATCATCGCAGTGATTCGTCTTTCGAAACATATGGCCCTTTCATCAGCGAGAAAGAATCCTTCAAATAAAAAAGTGATTTAGCAGTTTTACATAGATTGATGAAGTTGTACCTCGACTAAGTGGTGCCCCCTGCATATAGCCTCGCTATTGTTATTTTACTGCTGCTCTTTAATTATTTGTTACGTTTATTTATTTTTCTTTTGGTATTTTTCTTAACAGCGTTGTTGGTTAAGGGCTTGTAAGCATTTCACTGTAGTGTCTACACCTATTGTATTCGGCGCATCAGACAAATTACATTTGATTTGTAGGTGTCAGTTGTTGATGTGTGCAAGGGTCCCTGGTTCGAGCCCAGGTTGGGGCGAAGAGAGGGACGGAACCTACACTGTTACAACTCCATCTGACTAAACTACACCTTCTCTACACTTCCCGAGTTACACTTACATTCAGGTGTTTGGAACATGCTAGATAGCTAATTAGCACAGGTGGACCCCTTGTCTTCCGTAAACAAGTTCCGGAACATGGAGATATGGCCATGTAGGAACACTAACCCTATCAAGGAATGTATCAATTTAAACTTTTTTTTTTTTTTTGCTGATACGAAAGAAAAGGTCCTTATGCTTCCCGAAACTGTAGTTTTTGTGTATTTTACATTTGGTTTTGTACACCAACTAAAAACAGTTGAAAATACTATTTTTTTGTTAATGATAATATATTTCACAGTGGTTTAATAGTCCAATGATTGCTTGTTTTGTCACATATACTGAAATTAGACAGACTTAGAATTTTAGCAACCATGAAATGGAGGAGCGGTTTCTGTATGTTGCACCTTTAATGGTAAAGTCAATCTCAGGAACTAGCCAGGAATATGCATACCATCAAATAGTGGATCATAAAACATAAACAATGGAGCAAATCCCTTCATTACATTTTCACATGGCTACTATGGGTTATAATATTTGCACCTATTTCAGTCCAAGTTGAGCACTGTCAATAACTGTATGCAATGTTCTACTATATGCAGCATAAGTGTAAACCATCTTTGCTATAGCTTTCAGCCAGCTGTAGACGTGGAAAGATGCGGGGCATGGACATCCTGGAGAACTTTGAGATCTACATCCCCAAAGAGGCAGAGGTGAAAATCACCTCTATTCAGACTCTGCCAACCTCCATCTTGAGAAGGATGGGGGTGCCCTGCTCTCGGGGTGGCAGTGCAAAGACAGGGTCCTCGCCTTCGGCCACGTGGATCTCGCCAGTGGTCATCCGAGAGAGAGGCTGTTCATCGGCCAGCCCCACAGTGGACACAGCCAAGATGAACCTGACCTCACTGGTGACCACAGAACCCAAGGCAGTCCAGGGTCCCTTCTTGATGCCATTCGTCTCCTCCAGCAGCATGGCCTTCAATGTCCTCAGGGAGTTCTTGCCCTCCAGACAGAACTTCCAGCAGGGTATTGCCCCCGTCCCCCATGGCCTGCCCCCTGTCCCCCACCAGGATGCCATCATCATCCACAAGGGGAGGATCTTCCTGTCACTCAAGAAAGCAAAGACTGGCAGAGGAAAGAGGCAGCACAGCCCTGACCTGAATAACTCGTTGTCTTCCAAGGCCCCTCAGATCACACAGCGAAAACTGATCTTCCTCTCACCTGCCAGGAAGAGCCAGAAGAAGGTAAGCCCCTGCCATCTCCTGCTATCCTTACTGTTGCTCCCTCCTGACTGTACCCCATGCTCTTGAGAAATGTCTGCTTATGTATGTTAATGAGACTTGAAACTGTTTGTGATATCAACATGATCAACTTGCTTGAAATTAGACGTCCTTGTGAGGTGTATATTTTTACAGAAAGCTGAATTCCTGTATTTTGACCTCGTCCCCACCCCCTTGTCTTACCACCACCTTGTCTTACCACCTCAGTCCTGCCCCGCATCTCCAAAGCCGTCTCCTAAAAAGCCCCAGGGGAAGTGGGCATTGCTGCAGGGGTTCGGCCTGACCCACCAAGTCCAGGTGAAGTTGTCCAGAATCCCCCAGGGGGACATTGAGCCACAACAGACTGCCGAACAGGGTCACTCAGCGGAAGAGGATCATAACACAGAGCAAGTGGGTACTATTGTCTCAGTTGTGCCATAACATGTCAATACCAGATGTGTATGTGATATGAATCTCCTTGGCACTGCATTATTTATTTTGCTGATCAATTAATATCTTAGAACTTGGCAAATAAATAATTAGAAAATGGACAACCTATTTCCACATTGTGGTATGTGTGCTGTAGTTTATAAAGGCTAGGTTGAGATTAATATATGCTGATGATAAACCCCACAAAGGTAGTCACTTATCAGACTTCAAATATAGCTATTTTTGTTGTTGTTTTTTTAGTCTGTTAGTGGAGTTTCCAGGGAGCTGTCCTTTAACACACATGTACAATTATACAATTCTCACATCTCCTCTCATAGAGAACAAGACAACTGGTCTGTCAAAATTTTAAATCCTGTCTCTACCTATTTTCTTATTTTTTCTTTTCCACCATAGGATCAAGTCATACGGAAGTTATTGAACGCCAACAGGTTGTTGAAGGAGACACCTGGCAGATGTCCTGAACAGGAGATGGAGTTGGTGACTCAAGAGGAAGACAAGCCTTTGAATGAGGAGACCCAAGAATCATTACCAAAGACAGCAAATCGTCACCCTTGCTCAAACGAAGGCTTTCAGGGCAGAGATGGGATTACCAGTGAGACAGATGATGATGCTCAGGAGGAGGAGGAGCCTGAGGAAGAGGGATGTCACAATTTGGGTAGTGTCAAACAACGACGAGTTGAGGACAAAGGTAAGAGTGGGGCAGAGGGCCAAGCCACCAATGGGGATGAGTCTGAGGTGGAAGATCTCTCTGTTACGGCTGTTGCTTTGAGTGACAGCTCACCTCCACCAGAGGCCCTGAATGCAGACCAAAGCAGTGATACGGTTATGCAAGTTGACTTCATGGGGGACAGTGTTCAGAGTTGGACGGCGGAGTGCCCAATCATACCCGCTCTAGCCCCCACCCCCAAACAGCACCATGGTTTTGACTTTGAGCATTCGGCCCGTGAGGAGAGGATCAACCGTATCAGGGCCAAACTGAGAGAGAGAGAGGCTGCCCTCAACAACCTGCGCTCTCCAAGTTGACTGTCTCCAAAGTGGGAAACAATTATTTCTAAGGGCCCTCACAGATGTTGAATGCCATGAACGATTATTCCACACACTTTCATTTCTAAGCGCTGCTAGAACATCCATTCTGTAACTGGTAAAGTATTATTATTATTAGACATTTTTTTCGAACCCATAAACTTCTCCACTCCTTATCTTCCAAGACCTGTGATCCATCATCTTATGATGGGCAAAAATATTTTACGTTAGAAGTAACTCAAATCTAAATTATATAATTTTATTCGAAAATTCAGAAGGACTTTTTACTTTTCGTTTGATTATATCTGATGTGAAAGCAGCGTTTGTTTGATCAAGCTTGCCCAGCTATCAAATTTGAAGATTAGTTATTAGAGTTGCAGTTATTCTTTTAGGGCCCAATTCAGACTTTTTTATACACGTTTTGATTTACGCACTTCTCCGTTGCTGGTATTCAGAATTGAAGGGCTTTGCAGGTGTGGCTCCCTTGCACTCACTGAATAAATATAATTAAAATACTGAAAACCCTCCCACTTGCTGGCCAACAGATTTTCTTGTTGAGGATTCATTTAAATACGGTGTACCCTTTTAAAGCTACAATATGTAAATTTTTGGGGCGACCAGACCAAATTCACATAGAAATGTGTTTTATAGATCTGTCATTCTCATTGAAAGTAGTTCTAAGAAGCAGTTCTATGTGTGCCATTTCTATGCTTCCTGTTCGTAAGTTTAGATTTTGCGTCTTTCGGTTTTGTACACCAGATTCAAACAGCTGACAGCTGGTTTAGATGGTACAATGATTCTCTACACCAAACATTGCTTGTTTTGTCACAATCTGAAATAAGGCAAACTTTGAATTTTAGCAACCAGAAAATGGCAGAGAGGTTTCTAAATATTGCACCTTTAATTCAAATTTTCTCGACATACTCATTAGAATATATTGAGAGGACGAGTTCAGAATATGAATCAATGAAAGACACAAATACTGCGTTGTCTTGGCTGTGTGCTTAGGGTTGTTGTGCTGTTGGAAGGGGAAGGGGTCTGAACATTCCGAATGCAATGTATATTGCATTCAGGGCCTATTGCTAGTGACCCACTGGATCAACCACACTTATGTGACAGAGGAAAGACATGGTAAACTAACCATGTAATGGAAGGATGCAAAATGTAGGCTACAAATTTAAAGAGAACTAACTAAAGTGATAGTTATTTATGTGGGTATTACTGACGGTGGCTAATATTTAATCCAATAGAAATTGTCAAAACAAACTGAAAAGTCAGGGCATATAATTGAAACATTCTCGAGTGCATAAATCATCTCGGTAGGTTCGGAATTACTGTCAGTGTGCACAGGTTACCATAGGCTACAGCCTCGGCTTGGATCTCCAAATTTCAGCCCCTCAAATGATGAAGCCATAGGCCTACAATTACAATTCTGAATAACATCACTGCTGTTTATACTTCATTGTGGAAATACCTGACAAGTTGACATGCTTTTCAGTTTGCTGAAATATGACTGGTTTCACATTTTGTATCCAGTGATCATAAGGTAAAATGTATCTAAAGCAATTAAATAATATTTACAATCCCCCTTATCCAAATGGATTACTCATTTACCTAGCTCTTATCAATGTATAAATGACCGCGCATGGAGATTGGTGTTATTTTTATCGGGGGGGGAATGATTAGCTTTTCCACTTGGAACTGACAGGTTGCTCGACCATCACAGTTTCCTCGTGAGTAACGGTGGTGGATTTATGAGAGAATTCAGTCAAGTTCAGAACACAGCGTACCTGTAAGACACACCTCCACCACACCTTCATTTCTTTGATCGCCACATTAAATGCTTACCTTAGCTGGCACTGGCATTTCCCCTAGCACAAGTTCAAGGTCAGAATACGCATAGAGAGAAGTGCCTAAAAACAGAATAAAGTTCCATTCATGCGTGTGTAACTCTGGTCTGAATTCTCCCTTTAGAGAAACAATTAGTCACATTTTTTTTCTTCAAATTTTGAATCTTGTGTTAAAAGTTCAAGTTGTATCCTATTCTCCCTCCAATTGGAACAGTATTTATACTGAGGGTTGAATATTGTTTTGTTTTCAAGATGTTTGTTAGATGATACTACATAAGTTATTACTAGATGTTGAAAATGAGTTTCTCTCAAGTTGTTACATTTATAAGTGGAGGAATTTTTCAGGAAGCACAACACCCAGGTCGCCACCTGTGGCAGCAAAGTCTTACAATGATAGACTAGTCAATGGGAAGTCTGAGTTCTGCCAAATAACTTTGTTTTGTGTAGTCTCATAACATCGTTCTTGTGCAATAAAGCAACCAATGTTTGTACGAAGGCATCATTTTGTTATCTTTTTGGTTGTGTATCACACACGATCTGCATTTCCTCACCAGTAACATCTCTCCTGAACGCCACGTGCTATGTGTTCACTCTTACTCCCAGACAGTGTGCTGTAATGACGAACGTACAGTGTTGTCAGTTTACTATTTGGACGGTTGCCTATAAGGGCCATGGGTCGACGGTCATGACAGCAGTCAATGGGGTCGTAATTTTTTGGGCTGTTGTGTGACGGAGAATTTCCCTGGAAGTGTCTAAGTTCTGAGGAACCACATTTATATGTTACAATCCTCTGAGTTGCACAGTTTGACAGTAAAAAAGAAGACCTGGCTCGTCCCAAATGATAGCAGTGGTAAACATGTAATGTAAATCCATCTCTTTCTCTTGTAACACCAAATTTGGCCCTTGAGGCTGATTAAAAGCCTATTGGGCTTTTAATCAGCAAATTTAGACTTGGGATACCAAGGTCATGTTCGGTATGGCCCACTGAATCAAACTATTCTGTTTGGCAATGGGAAAATAGAACTTCAGGTAGTACCTTGTTTTCAAAGCATTTTCTCCTACTGAACATGGCCAGATGTGTGGACTCTGGCCAATTAACTAATAGAGTAAAATAAGACACGGGCTGGATTCAATCCATATCACCGAAAATCTGCATTAAAATGTGAAGGTAATTAACGATGTGGTGGGAATGCAGTCTCCGCGACCATGGGAACATTGCCTTTTAAAAGTGGATAGTGGATCTTCAGCGCTGCAAATTGAATAGAGCCAGCCCTTAGTGTCTAATACTTTTCTCTAATCAATCATAGTGTGCAAAGTAAAGGCTTACCTTGGCCTATACAGTGTAACAGGCTTTGTAAGCACTGGAGGTCATCCTGGGTTACAGTATTTTACAACCTGCAAAACATTTTCAATTATCCTGGTCCCAGATTTGATCTGATCTTGTTTGGCAT
Source organism: Salmo salar (assembly GCF_965601325.2). NCBI lineage: Eukaryota > Metazoa > Chordata > Actinopteri > Salmoniformes > Salmonidae > Salmo > Salmo salar. The sequence continues at coordinate 77,409,489 of NC_138305.1, read as the reverse complement.
GACAATGAGAGGCAGGAAGTTGGCATGATAGTACTTTTGATTTGGACACGATCCAATAGATTACACCCTTTCTCTTTCGGCCAGGGAGGATGCCTAGAATGGAGGGAGGGAGCTACTGAGCTACTGGTCCTTCCCCCTCTGGTTGTGAGTATAAGACTGCAGTTCCAAGGCCTTACTGCCTCTACGACTGGACAGAAAGACAGACAGACCGACCGACAAGATGCACTCCTCTGAGCCCTCACTACACTGGTCGTCTGCCAGAGGATGCACACTGAAGGTATGTACGGTCACCCAGGAGAACATTGAACTAATTCTGGAACAGTGGTTATTGACATTTATTTGTACTGTGAAGTTTTACCAGGAGGTTGGATTTGGAGATGGTCTATTGAGCATGCTTTAGTCCAGGAATAAATTCATGCTAATCTGTCCAAGAAACCGGCCCAAAGTAGAAGTTGCATCAAGCTATTGGTCCCTAGTGACAATGTATTTTCTTTACAGATATTAAAAACAGTTTTTAGTTTACAAACAGTATAATATGCATGCTCTTATGTGGAGTTATGTGGCTTTGCGGAAATTGAAATGTGATATTTTCACTACATAGCATTTAAATATCCACCTACATGGTGGCAAATTTAGGGATGCACAGTTTAGCAAGTTCACATGATGCATCTTTGGCTGTGTGGGATGCAGTGAAATATCTACCCAGTGGTTTTGAGGCTGCAAAGTGTTGTATTTGTCTGAGTGTCATGAGCTGGAGGCCCTTCACCTCCAGCTCATGACATTCCTATCAACAGACTGCACCATAAAAATATAATATATTTATGTTCTGCACTGCAACTCTCATTTGCCCAGTGGGTTCATTGTTGTTGTATTGCAATAATTACCTGCATGGACAATTTTGACATCAGTGCAGCTCAAAATTAGTAGGTGATTCTTGTCACCCTTAATAATGTACTTTCTATGAGCAATGTATACACTTCATTATGATGCCATATCTAATCTACATGCATATTTGCTGCTTTTTCTGCAAGGAAGAACTTGGTATTGAAGGAGCAATTATGTCCTCAGTTGTAAAGCATCAGAAGATTGGATGCAAAGTTGTCTACTTTTGGGTCCCTGAGATGTACATGGGAATGGAAGTGTACAGGTGAAATGTAGGCCTCAGTAGAAATGTAGCATCCTCCTTTCTACGGTATCTTTCTAGAGGGGAGGGCAGAGTAGCCTTGCCAGAGTGAAGGAGGAGGTGGTTGTATTTTAAGGCTGCTATCATCCATAATTCTATCCTAGCTGAATTATGAATCTTTATTTTGTAACTCGCTGTACTAAAACAAGCATCAAGGTTAATACGGGGTAACCGCTATGTGCTCTTTGCTTGATAAGGATACTTTTTGGGGGGAGTGTTTGTTCCCATGCGTTGGTTTGTAATAGCTGTTTTGATAGTGTGCATGGAGACTCTCCTCCTACTTTGTTGGTTGGATGTCTTTGTCTTGAATATTTATGAGTTTCCTTGCTTATCAACTAAATAGTAATCTATAATTACTAACTGCCAAGTGTTAAGCTTTATTACAGTGAAACTTATAACCAGCAAATAAATTATTATTTTTAGGTTTTATGCCACCTGTGGAAATGTATGATTACGCCAACACAAAAAAATGTTTTATCGTCAACTCAGGTTTTTGCATGTGTTAATCTGCTGGTGTTAATAATGTAGTGGCAGCTTGGACAAGACCGTTGTGCTCAGTCCGATGAGTGGTGCTAGATATTGATTATTACAGTGTATTCTTTCTTAGGTGCTATGTTGGCGGAGCGTTGGTGTGCTGTACTCCATATTGTGCCTTGCAGCTCTACCAGACCATGCAGAGTCAAGAGCACGCTGTGGATCTGAACTTGTTGCCCACCTAGAGTTTGTGTGCGGAGACCGTGGATTTTACAGAGGTAAGGTTCCCTGTTGTCACCTTTTGTGCTGCTACTTGCCATTTAATGTCCCGCTGTTTAGATGGTATGCTCCCTCTTTCTGTCAGAGAAACACCACATGGTCACTGAATTCCACTGCTGACACCAGTGTTACAACTCAATGCTCAGAAGAAAATGTATACTGGGACATTTCTTACAGGCAAATAGCCATTAATTTGAAGGGGGAAAAAAGTATCCCATGCTGAGACTTTAGCAGTATGACCAGACATACTATCCATAAGCCCTCTCACCTAATCACCTTTACCCTTATTCCACCAAGGCTACTTTCACAGCCTGATATCATGCTTCTTTCTCATCCAACAAGATGACAGAGTGCTAACAAGAACATTTTGCCTACATTAGAGCGATAGCCGTAGCTATAACAATAAATAATACAACTGATTATGTGCAATTTTATGTAAAGGGAAGTGTATTAAACAGGGAAGAAAAGCATAGAGAACTGCAGTAGGGGAGAGTGGGGTAAGTTGAGCCACGCTGGTTTCTAGGAAACCATACACAAAATGTATCATTTGACCAAATATTTAGGAAGGGGTCATCATTTTATGTAGTCTGTGAAGAAAGAAACCACATGGTCCAAAAAACATATTTTTACCAAGTCAAATGGATTTGTGTTAGGAGTTTCATGCTTGTATCTACACCAAAGTAAATAATTTTAAGATTGTTCTATACTTCAATATGAGGTCCTACACCTAGCAAGAAAGTGCATCCTACTGTAAACTGATCAAAAATATAAATGCAACATAGAACAATTTCAAAGAGTTTGCTGAGTTAGTTCATAAGGAAATCAGTCCATTTAAATTCATATGGACTTCACATCACTGGGCAGGGCGCAGCCATGGGTGGGCCTGGGAGGGCATTAGCCCACCACTTGGGAGCCAGGCTCACCCACTGGGGATCAGAATGATTTTTTCTTTATTGCAGACAGAAATAGTCTTCAGCGGGATGTGGATGTCCTGGGCTGGCGTGGTTACACGTGGTCTGTGGTTGTGAGGCCGGTTGGATTTACAGCCAAATTTTCTAAAACGATGGAGGCGGCTTATAGTTGATGATAAATTAACACTTAATTCTCTGGCAACAGCTCTGGTGGATATTCCTGCAGTCAGCATGCCAATTGTATGCTCCCTCAACTTGAGACATCTGTGGCGTTGTGACAAAACTGCACATTTAAAGTGGCCTATTGTCCCCAGCATAAGGTGCATCTGTGTAATGATCATGCTGTGATATGCCACACCTGTCAGATGGATAGATTTATCTTGAAAAATTATAAAATGCTCACTAACAGGGATGTAAACAAATTTGTGCTCAACATTTTAGAGAAATAAGCTTTTGGTGTATAGAGAAAATGTCTGTCTTATATTTCAGCTCATGAAACATGGTACCAACACTTTACATGTTGCATTTTATATTTTTGTTCAGTATAGCTGTGTGGGCTAATATAGTCAAAATGTTTGCTTGGGGTAAGTTGAGCTAATGGTTGAGCGAATTTAAGTGTTTTCTTCCCAGGCGTAATGCAAGCAAGGCATTAACACTTGGGTATGAGGTAACAACCGGGCCTGGCCTATGTTGTTAAAAACAAAAAGCACATAGTGTTGGAGATAAAGATATAGATGGTTTTAAAAGGGCAGTGGTAATATTTAATTCAACACAGAAATGTATATCCTGCTTAAGTTACCCTGGGTATGGGGTAAGTTGAGCCACGGGACAGGTTATGTTGTGCCAAAAGACCACTTTTGGACAAGCTATGTTTTCAAAACTGTGATGTTTTGGGCAGCAGGTAGCCTAGTGGTTAGTGTTGGACTAGTAACCGGAAGGTTGCAAGATCGAATCCCAGAGCTGACAAGGTAAAAATCTGTCGTTCTGCCCCTGAACAAGGCAGTTAACCGACTGTTTCTAGGCCGTCATTGAAAATAAGAATTTGTTCTTAACTGACTTGCCTAGTTAAATAAAGGTAAATAAAATAAATCTGATTATTTCCAGGTATACACAACATCCTGAAATATTCACTACTGTTCAAAAAGTTTGGGGTCACTTAGAAATCTCCTTGTTTTTGAAAGAAAAGCACATTTTCTGTCCATTAAAATAACATCAAATTTATCAGAAATACAGTGTAGACATTGTTAATGTTGTAAATGACTATTGTAGCTGGAAACCGCAGATCTTTTAATGGAATATCTTCATAGGTGTACAGAGGCCCATTATTGGCAACATCACTCCTGTGTTACAATGGCACGTTGTTAGCGAATCCAAGTTTATCATTTTCAAAGGCTAATTGATCATTAGAAAACCCTTTTGCTGAAAATTGTTGTCCTGATTAAAGAAGGAATAAAACAGGCCTTCTTTAGACTAGTTGAGTATCTGGAGCATCAGCATTTGTGGGTTCGATTACAGGCTCAAAATGGCCAAAAACAATTAACTTTCTTCTGAAATTCATCAGTCTATTCTTGTTCTGAGAAATGAATGCTATTCCATGCGAGAAAATGCCAAGAAACTGAAGATCTCGTACAACGCTGTGTACTACTCCCTTCATAGAACAGCGCAAACTGGCTCTAACCAGAATAGAAAGAGGAGTGGGAGGCCCCGGTGCACAAGTGAGCATAAGGAAAAGTACCTTAGATGTCAACAGTGAAGAGGCAACTCCGGGATGCTGGCCTTAAAAAGAAGAAAAAGCCAAATTTGCTTTTCTTTCAAAAACAAGGACATTTCTAAGTGACCTAAAACTTTTTAACGGTAGTGTATGTATATACTGAACTAAAATATAAACGCAACAATTAAAACAATTTTACTGAGTTCATAAAAGGAAATCAGTCCATTTAAATAAATTCATTAGGCCCTAACCTACGGATTTCACATGACTGGGCAGGGGTGCAGCCATGGGTGGGCCTTGGAGGGCAAGTAGGAGTTGCCACTACTCTGACATCAAGTAGGAGTTGCCACTACTCTGACATCAAGTAGGAGTTGCCACTACTCTGACATCAAGTAGGAGTTGCCACTACTCTGACATCAAGTAGGAGTTGCCACTACTCTGACATCAAGTAGGACTGGCCACTACTCTGACATCAAGTAGGAGTGGCCACTACTCTGACATCAAGTAGGAGTGGCCACTACTCTGACATCAAGTAGGAGTGGCCACTACTCTGACATCCAGTAGGAGTGGCCACTACTCTGACATCCAGTAGGAGTGGCCACTACTCTGACATCCAGTAGGAGTGGCCACTACTCTGACATCCAGTAGGAGTGGCCACTACTCTGACATCCAGTAGGAGTGGCCACTACTCTGACATCCAGTAGGAGTGGCCACTACTCTGACATCCAGTAGGAGTGGCCACTACTCTGACATCCAGTAGGAGTGGCCACTACTCTGACATCCAGTAGGAGTGGCCACTACTCTGACATCCAGTAGGAGTGGCCACTACTCTGACATCCAGTAGGAGTGGCCACTACTCTGACATCCAGTAGGAGTGGCCACTACTCTGACATCCAGTAGGAGTGGCCACTACTCTGACATCCAGTAGGAGTGGCCACTACTCTGACATCCAGTAGGAGTGGCCACTACTCTGACATCCAGTAGGAGTGGCCACTACTCTGACATCCAGTAGGAGTGGCCACTACTCTGACATCCAGTAGGAGTGGCCACTACTCTGACATCCAGTAGGAGTGGCCACTACTCTGACATCCAGTAGGAGTGGCCACTACTCTGACATCCAGTAGGAGTGGCCACTACTCTGACATCCAGTAGGAGTGGCCACTACTCTGACATCCAGTAGGAGTGGCCACTACTCTGACATCCAGTAGGAGTGGCCACTACTCTGACTATGACATCAAGTAGTAGGAGCCACTACGCTGACATCAAGTAGAAGGTGCCATCCACCCATTGCAGAGCCAGGGACAGCCAATCAGATTGAGTTTTTCCCCACAAAAGGGCTTTATTACAGACAGAGATACTACTCAGATTTCAAACATGGGACCAAAACTTTACATGTTGCGTTTTATATTTGTGTTCAGTGTAGATATCTTTGTTAGTATTCTTTCTATGTTTCCTTTGACAGAGTTATGCTGAATGTTAAAATGTCTCAATTTACCTCTCTCCCCTGTTATATAAAACAGGTTGAGAATTATAGCCTGTGGATGGAGGGAATTCTGTTTTTCAATATTTATTAGTTTATTTGGATCCCCACTTTTTTTAGCTTTTGCAGAAGCAGCAGCTACTCTTCCTGAGGTCCACAAAAAACAAAACATGAGAAGTAACAAAACACTGATAGACAAAGACATGCACACAAACGTAACATACTACTATGCAAACATCCATCTCTGTTGAGGGAGGAGCTGGTTTTTACATATTGTGTATATTTACTATTTCTGAACACATTTCCGTTTGTTGGCAATGTCAATTATTGAACATTTTCAAAATAACGTACTTTTATCGAGATAAATTCTGCTTTTATCTTCGCTAGCTGGACAGGCAAACGCAGCCCAGTACTAAACTGTAAACCAAACAAAATTCGTGTACTATCTCTGCAAGCACACGTTTTCCATTCACGTGATCCATACTTTTAGTAGTAGAAAGCGGGTTACAGCTAGAGAGATCTGTTTGACTCCTGTATGGTATTTTTTTATTTGTTTGTAATTTAGCTAACTAGTTATAGAAACGTGATGGCATCGCATCAGTGCAAGCTGTAAAATGACTCCCGACTTAGAACGCCGCAACCTTAGTAATGTAGCTAGCAAGTTACTATAAGTAGATCATTTCTAACTAGCAGCAGCAGATAACTTTATCACTAGCAAGCATGTCATTCTGGGACAAGGAGCGGTTTAGCTATGTTTATTCCAAGTAATAATTTAAAGCTGCAAAATCAATAGGACAAGTTGTGTAAAGCTAATATCATGGCAGGACCCACTAATTTTATTCATACTGACAAATAAGAAATGCTACATATCCCTTTCAATACTTGGAGTCGGTGATTGCAGAGCACCCTGCCTCAGACTGTCACACGGAACCCAAACCGGCTGCGCGTGTTTCTATCGTGCATACATTTACTTTGTCCCCATACACCAAACGCGATCACGACACGCAGGTTAAAATATCAAAACAAACTCTAAACCAATTACATTAATTTAGGGACAGGTCGAAAAGCATTAAACATGTATTGCAATTTAGCTAGTAAGCTTGCACTTGCTAGCTAATTTGTCCTATTTAGCTCTCCTCCTTCCAGGCTTTTTTATCATTTAACTTATATGGCGATTGGCATCTAAACTTTCATATGTTTACCACGACAACCGTCAACAGTTCGTCTTTCAAACCAATGAGGAGATGGGAGAGGCAGGACTTTCAGCAAGATCTGGGTCAGAAATAGAAAGGAGTTGGCATCGCAGACGCTTGTTTCTGCGCGCGAGCAGTGTGGGTGCAATAATTGAATAACATGGATTTCTAAATTTATTTTGCGACGCTCGCGCACGCACGCAACGTGTCCGGTCTGGTCAGCATGTTAAGATGTTCATTTTCTAGCTCACAAACTACATTCCTTTGCTGTGATGTTTTCTTCTATTCATTTTTGTCTCACGTGATCTGTTCAGCTTTCCTGTGTCATGCTCCCAGAGATTAACCGAGTGCTATTCACTAAGCATGGGTTGATTCACTCACATGTGAGGAGGCCCATCCTATTTAAATTTGAACTAGCCCTGATGTCACTATTTAGACGTTGAGACCAGGATTGCCAGGTATTGCTAAAATGTCTAGTCCAATGACCTCTGAAAACCCGCACACAAGGCCTGAAAACAAGCCCCCCCAAAAATGTTGCCGCAATTTATCCAATAAACCCTTTTTCCATAACTTAGAGAGCGAATTAAGGAATAATGATTAATCATTTTTAACGCCATAGGCTAAGAAAAAAAAGTGTTACCATCAAAATAACAATTCTTGCGAGTTTAATGTCGCAAGAAAACAGATAAATAACCTTATTAAACTCTCCAGATAATTTTCTATCAATGGATGTCGATTTAACTTGTTTTGACTGCAATGATTAAGCAATAGGGCCCAAGGAGGTGTGGTGTATGGCCAATATACCACGGTTAAGGGCTGTTTGTAGGACACAGCCCTTAGTCGTGGTATATTGGCCATATGCCACAAAGAACAGCCCTTAGCTGTGGTATATTGCCCCCCTGAGTTGCCTTATTGCTATTATAAACTGGTTACCAATGTAATTAGAACAGTATGTAGTTATGTAATTATAAACTGGGTGGTTCGACAGCCGTGGTATATCAGACCGTATACCACGGGTATGACAAACATTTCTTTTTACTTCTCTAATTACGTTGGTAACCAGTTTATACGTTGCGTCGTGCCTAAGAACAGCCCTTAGCCGTGGTATATTGTCCATATACCACACCTCCTCAGGCCTTATTCCTTAAATAAACCCTGTTTGTGAATGTGCATAACTACAGATATATCCGACAGGAGCGTTTGAGTGATGAAAAAAAACACTTAGACGAACTTCAAAAAACGAATGTTTTGCCAGATTTTAAGAATACGAAATGTTAAGAATTGCCTATTTGCGAGATTGACTTATTTCAATAGGCATAGGCTACTGACTAAATTCTGAGTTTAGAATTGCAATTCAATTTTGCCATGGTTTGCTGAGCTAGCCTATAGTCCCTGATAGGCCAATATGCCAACATCTAATTTCAGGGAAAAGTCCACAATGAAACTGGCATTAAAGGTGGCAAATTATACATTTGCATTAGAGCAGTGACCATGATCACAATTGATAACTTCCAATTTAATTAGGCCACACAAGCTCACAGAACGGGACCACTGATGCGCATAAAAATTCTGTCCTCGGTTGCAACACTCACTACTGAGTTCCAAACTGCCTCTGGAAGCAATGTCAGCACAATAACTGTTTGTTGGGAGCTTCATGAAATGGGTTTCCATGGCCGAGCAGTCGCACACAAGCCTAAGATCACCATGCGCATTGCCAAGTGTCGGCTGGAGTGGTGTAAAGCTCGCCGCCATTGGACTCTGGAGCAATGGAAATGCGTTCTCTAGAGTGATGAATCACGCTTCACCATCTGACAGTCCAACGGACAAATCTGGGTTTGGCAGATGCCAGGAGAACGCTATCTGTCCGAATGCGTAGTGCCAACTGTAAAGTTTGGTGGAGGAGGAATAATGGTCTGGGGCTGTTTTTCATGATTCGGGCTAGGCCCCTTAGATCCAGTGAAGGGAAATCTTAATTCTACAGCATACTATGACATTCAGACGATTCCGTGCATCGAGCTTTGTGTCAACAGTTTGGGGAAGGACCTTTCCTGTTTCAGCATGACAGTTCCCCCATGCACAAAGCGAGGTCCATACAGAAATGGTTTGTCGAGATCGGTGTGGAAGAACTTGACTGGCCTGCACAGAGCCCTGACCTCAACCCAATCAAACAACTTTGGGATGATTTGGAACGCCGACTGCGAGCCAGGCCTAATTGCCTAACATCAGTGCCCGACCTCACTAATGCTCTTGTAGCTGAATGGAAGCAAGTCCCTGCAGCAATATTCCAACATCTAGTGGAAAGCCTTCCCAGAATAGTGGAGACAGTTATAGCAGCAAAGGGGGGACCAACTCCATATTAATGTGCATGATTTTGGAATGAGATGTTGACGAGTAGGTGTCCACATACTTTTGGTCATGTTGTGTAGGTTGTAATATGGCTTTTTTTACTGGCTTGGCTTGGCTTCCGCAGTGATTTTTATCTATGCACCGCTACTGGACGTTTACAGATGGCTAGGCTAGTTTACTGTAACATTGGCAAGCTTTCAATAAGTTAGCTAAATGGCAGTGGGGGGGGAAAGTACACAATTTATCTTGAGTAAAAGTAAAGATATCTTTTTTTATAGAAAATGACACCTGTAAAAGTGAGTCACCCAGTACAATTATTTGTTTTTTTTATATACTCGAATCAAAAGTAAAAGTATAAATCATTTCACCTTCCTTATATTAAGCCAACCAGATGGCAAAAAAATGTATTTTTTCGTTGTTTATTTTTTTTACAGATAGCCGGGGGCACACTCCAACACTCAGACATAATTTACAAACTAAGTATTTGTGTTTAGTGAGTCAGATCAGAGGCCGTAGGGATGACCAGGGAAGTTATCTTGATAAGTGTGTGAATTGGACCGTTTTCCTGTCCTGCTAGTATTCGAAATGTAATGAGTACCTTTGGGTGTCATGGAAAATGTATGCCTGGACACAGCCCTTAGCCTTATTGCTATTATAAACTGGTTACCAATGTAATTAGAACAGTAAAAATAAATGTTTGTCATACCCTTGGTATACGGTCTGATATACCACGGCTGTCAGCCAATCAGCATTTAGGGCTTGAACCACTCAATTTATAATTACAAATACATACAAAAACATACTTTTTACTGTTCTAATTACGTTGGTAACCAGTGCATTTTCTTTATGATTTTGTCAAATATATAAAGTATAGATGGCCAAAAAAACGTACAATTGAAGTCGGAAGTTTACATATACCTTAGCCAAATGCATTTAAACTATTTTTCACAATTCCTGACATTTAATCCTAGTAAAAATGCCCTGTATTAGGTCAGTTAGGATCACCACTTTATTTTAAGAATGTGAAATGTCAGAATAATAGTGGCGAGTGATTTATTTCAACTTTTATTTCTTTCATCTCATTCCCAGTGGGTCAGAAGTTTACATACACTCAATTACTATTTGGTAACATTGTCTTTAAATTGTTTAACTTGGGTCAAACGTTTCGGGTAGCCTTCCACAAGCTTCCCAAAATAAGTTGGGTGAATTTTGGCCCATTCCTCCTGACAGAGCTGGTGTAACTGAGTCAGGTTTGTAGGCCTCCTTGCTCCACACACTTTTTCAGTTCTGCCCACAGGATTGAGGTCAGGGCTTTGTGATGGCCACTCCAATACCTTGACTTTGTTGTCCTTAAGCCATTTTGCCACAACTTTGGAAATATGCTTGGGGTCATTGTCCATTTTGAAGACCCATTTGCGACCAAGCTTTAACTTCCTGACTGATGTCTTGAGGTGTTGCTTCAATATATCCACATAATTTTCCTACCTCATGATGCCATCTTATTTTGTGAAGTGCACCAGTCCCTCCTGCAGCAAAGCACCCCCACGACATGATGCTGCCACCCCCGTGCTTCACGTTTGGGATGGTGTTCTTCGGCTTGCAAGCCTCCCCCTTTTTCCTCCAAACATAGTGATGGTTATTATGGACAAACAGTTCTTTTTTTGTTTCATTTCTCCAAAAAGTATGATATTTGTCCCCATGTGCAGTTACAAACTGTAGTCTGGCTTTTTTTATGGCGGTTTTGGAGCAGTGGTTTCTTCCTTGCTGAGCGGCCTTTCGGGTTATGTCGATATAGGAATCGTTTTATTGTGGATATAAATACTTTGTACGTGTTTCATCCAGCATCTTCACAAGGTCCTTTGCTGTTGTTCTGGGATTGATTTGCACTTTTCGCAACAAAGAACGTTAATCTCTAGGAGACAGAATGCGTCTCCTTCCTGAGCGGTATGACGGCTGCGTGGTCCCTTGATGTTTATACCTGTGTACTATTGTTTGTACAGATCAACGTGGTACCTTCAGGCGTTTTGAAATTGCTCCCAAGGATGAACCAGACTTGTGGAGGTCTACCATTTTTTTCTGAGGTCTTGGCTGATTTCTTTTGATTTTCCCATGATGTCAAGCAAAGAGGCACTGAGTTTGAAGGTAGGCCTTGAAATACTTCCATAGGTACACCTCCAATTGACTCAAATGATGTCAATTAGCCTATCAGAAGTTTCTTAAGCCATGACATCATTTTCTGCAATTTTCTAAGCTGTTTAAAGGCACAGTCAACTTAGTGTATGTAAACTTCTGACCCACTGGAATTGTGATACAGTGAATTACACGTTAAATAATCTGTCAAACAATTGTTGGAAAGATTACTTGTCATGCACAAAGTAGATGTCCTAACCGACTTGCTAAAACTATAAATTGTTAACAAGAAATGTGTGGAGTGGTTGAAAAACAAGTTTTGATGACTTCAACCTAAGTGTATGTAAACTTTCGACTTCAACTGTAAGTACTTTTTTTAAATATTTGTAATTAAAAGTACTTCATGCTACTGCTAATTGGTCAATGAAGTTAGTATTTCATATGATCAAGACCATTCGTATTGTATGCTACATATTTCAGGTGCACTCAAACAGATATTTATCTTATTTGTCTTTGGGAGCTAATGTTAGTTCCTCTTAACACATTGACAGCAGATCACAATTTCATGGTAGGCTGTGTTTAAATTTTAGATAGAAGCTGGTCATTGGCTGCCTTCATCACGAGGGGTATATACGAGAGTTCTGATTGGTTCCAAGTTTAGCAGTTTGCGCATTTGCCTGAGCAGACAGTTGAAATATACGTTTTCTGGGGAAATTTGCAAGAATTGAATGAAGGTGCCAACAAACTTATAATAATATTTAATTGTCATATACAAAAAAACAGCTGCTCCCTCGACGTATATCGATCAACTTCCTGATTTTTCAGTTTCAGCCCCCCACCTGCTAGATGTGTATGCAACTCTTCAAGACAGCGCAGTGTTTCACGATCTGATCCAAATACTTTTTTTCTTGTTACAGCACCGAACGGACTTCGATCCACCCGAGGGAATGGTCCTCGCCTCAGAGGGAATGGGACTCGGATGAGAGGGAAGGGAATTGTGGAGCAGTGTTGCTTAAAGGCCTGCGACCTGCAGCATTTGGAGAGCTACTGCGCAAAGCCAAAGCGGACCCGACGTCACGCTCCCCTCACGTCTCAGCAAGTTATGGTAAGAGACCTCACTTGGGTATCAACCAGTGGCGGATTTAGGTATAGGCGGCATCTTGCACGGGGCGCCCGCACAAAAAAGTAGTAATGGTGTCATTTGCGCGATCGGTTTTCTATCGCTCATTTGCACATCACGTCAATGATATCATGTCACCGTGTGGGACTGTGGGTCAATTAACCTTGTCGGAGTGGGCGCCCTGATTGTAGTTTGTGAGCTAGGCAGGCTACTGCCTGAAAGGTCTCCCACTCAGAAGTACGAGATGGAGAGGGGGACAGGGGTAGTTTGACCTCAGGTCTCCCCACTGGAAGCCCGAGGAAGCGGTGGAATCTTTCAAATAGCGCACGTGTTACTTTGTACAGTACTAATGCAATTAGTAAAATCAGTCACACTACGAAATGCTACCAAATAAACCACAATTCATTCATAATACTGTGAATATATAGTTTCACAGACACATTATTGACTTTTTTGTTGTTGTGCGAAATTGTTATAAAAGAAAAATATAAAACCAGTCTGCACACCACCAAGGTGAATTGGTTTAGTCTTGACTCTTGGTTGACAGTGTTGGGGCATGGGTAATGTATTGATGCTCCAGTGGCAAATCATCACAAATTTGTTTCTATTTGTCTTTGTTACTACTTTTTGATATTTATGAGTCTTATTTATGTATAGATTTTTATTTGTGATGTTCCAAATGTCTGAATAAAAATGAGTTAGTGCAGAATGGTGCTCTTTTTTTGGGGGCGTTGTTTCCTGAGGGGGGGGGGGGGGGGGGGTTCGCCCAGGGTGCCATACAAGCTAGAACCGCCACTGGTATCAGTCCCATAGAAATGTTAAAAGTCAACCTCATTCTAAAGCCTTGGAATTGGTGTTTGAAAAGTTGAACACATCCAACCATCCGTCTAACACATCCATAAAGTTTAACACATGCACACACATACTAGAGGGGACAGCACATCCACAGGGTGTGGCTACTATTTGAAACTAGTAGCTCCCTCAATCTTGAATTTAAAACAACCTGTATTTACTTTGTCATTTCTAGGAGGAGCAATTTCAGACTGTTTTTCGGAGGAGAATAATGAACCACTGGAAACTTGAGTCAAGTCATGATGAACAGAGGCAGACCCACAGTGTGCATCATCAAAATAAAGTGCATTATGTACACCAGAGACCTCAAAGGGTTAGTGCTGAGGGGAACACAGCAAAAACACCAGACAAGGATTCCCTCAGACTCAAGAAATCCCTTCAAAGCAGCAGCAGCAACAACAACACGGCCATTGTGATCTTTGACCTTTTTTGAGTCCAGTATTTCAACAAACTGAGATGAACAGTCTGAACTCGGCACAAAATATCTCTGATCTTTTTATTCTTGGCTGTGCGACTGACAAGTCAATCCAGTACACCCAATGCACTTTAAAACACTAGGCAGAGGAACTAAGAAAAAAATACAATGATCTAGTTCTGCTTTGTCATGTTATAAATTAAACATTGATATTTTGGGTATATACTAAATTATGCGTAAGTTGCAGGACTTGTCCTGGAATCGTTCTGTACCCCTGATGTTCTTTAGCAGCATGCCAAATAGTGTACATTTGTTTCGATTCTTCTTGCATTCTAACAATAGCACAATTATGTGAATGCATTATAAATAAAGGGGAAGAAGTTATCAAAAATAATTTGCATTCCAGAAGTAAAAAGTATTTACAATAAAATTGTGGTATCATACCTAGAATAATTCAACCCAATCGGTAATTACAATATATAGTTCCTTATGAAAGAAGCAAGTAATTCACAGGTTATTATGACAATTTCACCATGTAAGCCAAATAGCCCCATAACATCAAAGATCTACCACCATATTTGACAGTAGGTATAGGGTTATTTTCTGCTCATGCGTTCTCATTTCGACAATAAACCCACCACTATTTTCATGTCATCTGACCAAAGCACTGGTTCCAATCCAAGTGCCGTTTAGCATGCGCCAGGCGTTTCCATTTGTTGTATGATGTGAAAATAGAACTCTTTGGCCACACACACCAGTGGTGGGTTTGACATGTATGAGAATCAATGAGCATAAAATAACCCCATACCTACTGTCAAATATGTTGGTGGATCCTTGATGTTTTGGGGCCATTTTGCTTCCACTGGTCCCGGGGCTCAACGGCATCATGAACTTTACCCAGGACATTTTTGCCAAAAACCTGGTTGCCTCTGCCAGGAGGCTGAAACTTGGCTGCAAATGGATCTTCCAGCAAGACCATGACCCCAAGCACACATCAAAATCCACAGAGAAATGGTTAATTGGCTGCAAAATCAACAATGGCCATCTCATTCTCTGGACTTGAAGAGTACAGTATATAAGCACAGATGAATATCAAGGATCTGGAAGGATTGGTCCAAGATCCCTCCCAATGTGTTCTCCAATCTCAAACTAGATAAGGCTCAGTGTCATTATCCTCGCAAGGTGCGGTATTGAAAACGGTATTGTCAATTTTTACATTTTAGTCATTTAGCAGACACTCTTATCCAGAGCAACTTACAGTAGTGAATGCATACATTTCATACATTTGTTTTTTTGTACTGGTCACCCGTGGGAATTGAACCCACAACCCTGGCGTTGCACACACCATGCTGGCGTTGCACACACCATGCTCTACCAACTGAGCCACAGGGAAGACCCCTAACTTTGAGAAACATAAGTATTACTTGTTAAACAAAGTCTTTCTCTGGACAATTGTATTATAAAATAATGTAAATGTACAATATACAGTAGCTCAGTATTTAAATTATTTATTTTATACAATCATTTTTGCTCATCTTTTAAGGGTGTCAATCATTTCAGACCCCACTATATGTCAAATTAAAGCACTACCATTATATTTCATATGCATATAACTTATTTTGTATTGATAACCTCACTTTATACTATTATCACCACTGCAAACAGCAGCACTGGGTTCCAATTTAAACAGCAGCAGTACACTTGATTTGCATTTTACCTGTATTTTGTCTCACCATGTCTTTATCTTTGAATATGAATCGTATGTGCCTTATGTTCAGGCCCCTTCGGTGACTTGATGACTTACTATAATTATTTACTGTTGCCATGCCTCAGGCCAGGGCTAATGTTTATGAATGGAGACAATCTTTTTAAAACTATTTATTACAATGTATCTGCTTTAAAGCCAAAGTGTTTATTGGATGAATGAAGAGAACCATTATGCTGCTATGTATTTGAATGCTTATTTTTTTGTTACTTTTTTTACACCCCTTTTTCTCCCCAATTCTGTGGTTTCCAATTGGTAGTTAGTATTGTCTCATCGCTGCAACTCCCGTACAGACTCGGGAGAGGCGAAGGTCGAGAGCCGTGCGTCCTCCAAAACAACCCATCCAAGCCGCATTTGAGTGCTTGACGTATACAAAAAGTGTAGATTGCAATTTGTTCAATGCTTCTTGTTTTGTACTTTGACTACGTTGGAAGTGTTCACAATATTTGATGTAATACAATGTATGCCACCACCTGACTTCTGGCTATTTGTGTCTTGTCATTTAAGTCCTATTTGATATAATTTGCCATAGGCTAGTACAATTCACAAGTTGCCACAATAACTACATTCATTATTAATCTTTCCATTACCTTCCTCTTGTCTGAAGGCTGCGCATGGCAGCAAACTGTAATTTGCTACAGTCAAGAGCCCGACCCCCAGTAGAACTCCATTGTACCATAACTCCAAATGTTACTTTGAGACAATTAGAATATCATCTTTGCAAGAAGCATCAATAAGTGTCGAGTGGAATGTAGAGTAAATGTCCAAAACAGGTTTCTAAGGATCACAGGCCACCACACAGACAAGGTTTAAATGTTTAGAGTTTTTTACTTAAAATCTCAGAAGTACACAATCACAAACCAAAATCAAAGGTCTGTGCTGCTGGAGGGGTGTCCAGGATGGCCACAGCCAACTCTCGTCGGTTGCTCGTCTGCCGTTGGTTACTTTCACTGTTGGTAGTTTGGCAGTCGCTCCCTGTCGTCTGTTGTCATCAAGCGTCTATGGGACCCAGCCCATGGCCTGGTCCATTGCAGGAGGGAGAGGAAAACATGCATGACAAGGGAGCCATTCTGAACAGATGTATTCGACCACACTCACACGTTTGGTCCCCCTCTGGCTGCAAGGTCATTGGTGGCTGGGTATGACATGGTCCCAGTGAAGTTTGTGGCAGAAGCGGCAGCTTTCATACTCTTCGTGTGGTTTTCCGGCAGATCCTCTACTTTCCTCACTGCCTCAACATAAAACACTTTTTGCACTGCTTTCAGCCTGGAAACTTCAACTGGTCTCACTCGCACAGGACATTTCTGGTCCCCAGCAACATGGTCAATTGAAACACTTTCCCCACTGAAACTACACATTCCTTTGTTCCATGCCCTCCTACACACGTCTCACACCTCAGAATCTCCCTCTAACATACTGCTGCAACAAAACTGTAAACTTGGCACCTGAAACACCATAGTGGGTTTGGTTACCATAGGATAACTTTTATTTAGCCTTCCCTGTAGCTCAGTTGGTAGAGCATGGTGTTTGCAACGCCAGGGTTGTGGGTTCGATTCACACGGGGGGCCATTACGGGAAAAAAATGTAAATAAAAAAAAATGTATGCAATGTATGCATTCACTACTGTAAGTCGCTCTGGATAAGAGTGTCTGCTAAATGACGTAAAATTTATTTTACCATTATTTAACTAGGCAAGTCAGTTAAGAACAAATTCTTATTCACAATGATGGCCTACACAACTTATATACCCTAAAATGACTTTATCCGGCAAACACTCTGCATCTAAACTCAGAAAGACAGACCAGGTCAGTCTCAAGGCCCCCACCAGGTCTGCATCGAACCAAACGGCATGCAGACACAGAATCCTCAACTTCAGTCAATCCACCTCAGCGCCACCCCAGTTATCACTCCTTTCAGTGGCGCTCTGCTCTGGAGAGCGGAACACAGCTCTCATCCCGAGTCACGTAGCGCCTTCTCCCTCTGGGCAGCATTCACACAAAAAAATGTAATAAACACAAGTCCACTTCCGGATACTTTGCCCAAATTGACAGAACCAAAATCCTTCTTCACCCAGCCCGATACCACACATGGATAACCAAAAGACATGGATCCACTTTCTCCACAAATCATACTCCCACTGGGCCAAAGTCATCTCGGGCATTTTCCTGATAATTGGGGTGAGGCTCGGAAGCCTTCACCTCACCTGTTGGCAGAGGTTCTTCCTCTTCATTTCTGTCAGGTTCAATTTCTGAGAGTTCACTGTCCGTCAACTGCTCAGGGTTTTCAGGAGCGGAACATGTAATTATCTGTCCTGTGCTTGACTCAAAGGAGAAAGTACTCGGCTTGTATTTCACAGATTAACCTTTGAACCTTGCACCCTTCTTTCTGCCTTGTGTCATCTCACCATCTGCCATCTTGCCCACTGGTACCTCCTCCAGCAGCAGCCCCAGAACTGGAAGTTAGTTGATCAGGCCCAGGTGTGACAGGCCTGAGCCAACTCCGGTCTCCAAGGAGACAAGCCAAGGGGGAGGAGTCTACAATAAATCAATTAGAAAGTTCATAAGGAGGGACGGACACAGCAAACCGTAGACATTCATGCAAATTAGAATAAGGCACGCAAACTATGTTAAATAAAAGGTCACTGCAAACTCAAAATACTGACTGTCCAAACAGTAAGTTACAAGTGACCAAATCGGATGTGTGTGTTCAGACAGCAGTTATTTGCCGATATGTCTACGCTAATTGTCATAGTAACGACGGGTGTGCACAGTGGTGTATGCTGATTGGTGCTCATGCTTCCTATCACTCAGCAGTTATGAGGCAAGCTAAGGTGACAACATTCCTGCCATGGTCATTTCCCAGTTGCTTTGAATGTTAAAAATCATAGTGTAAGTACACTTTTAAAGCCTCAAAGGATAAGATGATCCAATTTTCAAAAACAAGTAATTTTTGGCTAGCCACATCAGGCAACTAGCTAGCTAGGCACTGTAGCTGTTTAACTTTTGAGCACATTCACACAATTGTTTGTAAACAATTAACAAGCTAGTTAGCTACCACATGTTCTTGTCAAAGCTGTCAACAGAGTAGCTATCAAGCAACAAGATATGACAAATAGTCTAAAAACCACTTGAGGGCAAATAAATCAGATTGTACCATTTGAAGGTGGTTTGAAATGTGGCTTAAAATATCCGATTCCAAGTGCTGTTTGGTGTTCAGACTGCAAGAAAAAGAACAGATTCGAATCAGATATGCCAAAAAATTGGATTTGAGTCAGGGTTTAGCTGCCCTTGAGCTGGGAAGGTTTAAGGTTTACCCTGATAATTTTTCATAAAGAATAGGGTGCTATCTGGGGTTTCACATATGAATAAGCAAAACACTAGGTCCTCTCCCTCCCTCCCAGAGCAAAATTGGTTGATCACTGGTGGCAAAAAGAGAGCCAAAGGAAGAGGATGCAGAGCGGAATGACACAAATGTGTCACGTAGTGTAACTGTTACAAATCATTGTGTCTCTCTAAGGTTTTTGGTGTTATCTGCTTCATGGCAGTCCATTGTGGCAAATCTGGTCAAATTTGATGGCAGTGGGAAATTGACCTAAAATGAGGCAGAGCTGGTTTAACTTGGATGCTTACAGCAGTCCAAAAGGGATCCATGAACACTTGAATAGATCAAATGTCACAACCATTTTTATTTAATCTTTATTTAACTAGGCAAGTCAGTTAAGAACAAATTCTTATTTTCAATGACAGCCTAGGAACACTGGGTTAACTGCCTTGTTCAGGGGCAGAACAACAGATTTTTACCTTGCCGGCTCGGGGATTCAATCTTGCAACCTTTCGGTTACTAGTCCAACGCTCTAACCACTAGGCTACCTGCCGCCCCACTAAGCAATGACAGGGGCTGTGTCCAAAATCGGTCTTGCCTACTCCTTACTAAAACTACATACTGTACTGTACACTAACGTAGTGTTTAGTAAAAACATATGCAGTATGCATAGCTACAGGAAGGGGGTGAGAGGTTTTTTATTTTTTGTGTAACAGTGTAGGTTCCGTCCCTCTCTTTGCCCCAACCCGGGCTCGAACCAGGGACCCTTGCACACATCAACAACTGACACCCCACGAAGCATTGTTACCCATCGCGCCACAAAAGCCACGGCCCTTGCAACGCAAGGGGAAACCCTACTTCAAGTCTCAGAGCGAGTGACGTCACTGATTGAAACGCTATTGGCGCGCACCACCGCTAACTAACTAGCCATTTCACATCGGTTACATTTGCATGCTCTACAGATGGCTATATCGGGACTAGTAAAGGCCCAGTGCACTACATTTGTGAAGAAAAAGTATTTTTAATTTTTGTATTTTTTTAACTGATTTTTCAAGGGGTGCTGCAACACCCCTACTTCCCGCGGATATGGAAGTATGCAACAAATATCAACATACTACTCATCCATACTGAGAAGGCGTCATCCAATACACAATCCCGCTTGTTCCTCGCCATTCATACATTTTTGTAGAGCTCATCCCCTATTCTTATTAACAGCTGTTAGAAAAACACACGTGAGTGTGACAAGACAATTCTCTTCCTCAATAGTGTGCAGCGAATCCTACTAGATGAAAAGTCTAAATCAGAGGATGCATGTCAGCAAAGGATGCATGTCAGCACCAGATATAAACGAGGCTTATAAGACCTCTGCACCATGCTGGGTAGCATTGTGCCCTTTCTCCTCATGAGGTTGTTGGTAATCTCAGTTGTTTCTGAGTTTCGGTTAGGAGTGCAAAGGGCAGTGAAACTTTTCTCTAAGAATTTATGGTGCTTCTACAAGATGCGCCTAGTGTGGAGAGTGGATTTTCTGCAGGATATTAGTAGGATTTTATGGGAATATTGTATGGGCTGGAGGGCAACATGTTGCACCTTAAAAGGCTGAAAGCAACAACAGCAGCCTGCAAAATACTTGGTTTATTTCAGAACTGCAGGTGCAGAGCAAGTTGAAATTATATGTTAAACACGTTCAATTCAACAGTGTTAACTTTATTGTTGAGCACCCAAGTATAGCTTCCTTCTTTTACATAACTGTGACTACTGCATTTCACACGCTGTTGCCAACGCAAACGTAAACTGTCTGTAGTCTCACATAATATTCACTGAATCCCCCTCTCCTCACATTGACAAGACACATCAACAAGACTGGTACAAACCAGACTTCACCCTATCATTCAGTTTGAAACATCCATTTTCCAGCACAAGGAGATGGAACTGGCCTTTTTAATTTAGCGACTGAGTAACAGCTGCTCAGGCACTTGATAACCGCCTAAGTAAAGAGCCTGTTTCCCTGCGCCTGCCTGCGTCATTAGGCTACTCCAGATAGGGCCGTTCACTCCCCTATTTCACTTCGGTCCTCTTCTCTGATAATGCCCACAGTTATATTTGATCTCCATAGCCAGGAATGAACCCAGGTTCCCAGGGCAAAAACAAGAAGGGAAAGTGTGCACTGTCACTGACGGCTACATAGTAATAACTCTCGCTCAGTAACCTGTTTCACAACAGACAGTTGTGTTTTGCCAAGCTCAGCAAATCTAAGATATGACATTTAGCAGTGAGGCAGAGTTTGTGAGACAGTGGGCTTGTGCAATGGAATAAGTCAGTGCATGACTTTGATGGTGACATACAGTGCCTTGCAAAAGTATTCATCCTCCTTGGTGTTTTTCCTATTTTGTTGCTTTACAACCTGTAATTGAAATGGGTTTTTTATTTGGATTTTATGTAATGGACATACACAAAATATTCCAAATTGGTGAAGTGAAATTAAAAAAATATCTTGTTTCAAAAAATTAAAAACTGAAAAGTGGTGCGTGCATGTGAATTCACCCCCTTTGCTATGAAGCCCCTAAATAAGATCTAGTGCAACCAATTACCTTCAGAAGTCACATAATTAGTTAAATAAAGTCCACCTTTGTGCAATCTAAGTGTCACATGATCTCAGTATATATACACCTGTTCTGAAAGGCCCCAGAGTCTGCAACACCACTAAGCAAGGGGCATCACCAAGCAAGCGGCACCATGAAGACCAAGGAGCTCTCCAAACAGGTCAGGGACAAAGTTGTGAAGAAGTACAGAAGAAGTACAAAAAATACCAAAACTTTGAACATCCCACGGAGCACCATTAAATCCATTATTATGGAAAATATGGAAAGAATATGCCACCACAATCAAAACTCACGGACCAGGCAAGGAGGGCATTAATCAGAGAGGCAACAAAGAGACCAAAGATAACCCTGAAGGAGCTGCAAAGCTCCTCGGTGTAGATTGGAGTATCTGTCCATTGGACCACTTTAAGCTGTACACTCCACAGAGCTGGGCTTTACGGAAGAGTGGCCAGAAAAAAGCCCCCAAAATAAGCTAACACGTTTAGTGTTCAACAAAGGCATGTGGGAGACTCCCCAAACATATGGAAGAAGGCACTCTGGTCAGATGAGACAAAAATTGAGCTTTTTGGCCATTAAGGAAAACGCTATGTCTGACGCAAACACAACACCTCTCATCACACCGAGAACACCATCCCCACAGTGAAGGATGGTAGTGGCAGCATCATGCTGAGGGGATGTTTTTAGTCGGCAGGGACTGGGAAACTGGTCAGAATTGAAGGAATGATGGATGCCGCAAAATACAGGGAAATTCTTGAGGGAAACCGGTTTCAGTCTTCCAGAGATTTGACACTGGGACAGAGGTTCACCTTCCAGCAGGACAATGACCCTAAGCATACTGCTAAAGCAACACTCGAGTGGTTGAAGGGGAAACATTTAAATGTCTTGGAATGGCCTAGTCAAAGCCCAGACTTCAATCCAATTGAGAATCTGTGGTCTGACTTAAAGACTGCTGTACATCAGCGGAACCCATCCAACTTGAAGGAGCTGGAGCAGTTTTGCCTTGAATGGGCAAAAATCTCAGTGGCTAGATGTGCCAAGCTTATAGAGACATAGCCCAAGAGACATGCAGCTGTAATTACTGCAAAAGGTTACTACAAAGTATTGACTTTACGAGGGTGAATAGTTATGCACGCTCAAGTTCTGTTTTTGTGTCTTATTTCTTGTATGTTTCACAAAAAATATTTTGCATTTTCAAAGTGGTAGGCATGTTGTGTAAATCAAATGATACAACCCCCCCCAAAAAATCTATTTTAATTCCAGGTTGTTAGGTAACAAAATAGGAAAACTGCCTAGGGGGGTGAATACTTTCGCAAGCCACTGTAGCTCCGTTGGGCTGCAAAGAGTCTTTCAATGTGGTTGGAAAGAATCCTTTGGAAAAATTAAAAACAGAGGCACTGAGGACATGCCGCTCTCCCCTTCCTGCTACAATCTCAGCCTCACCTCAGTTATCAACCTGCAGACCAGCTGCACAATGCACACACAGTCCGAATGGCCATGGGCCCTGCCTGCCAGTGCTGCCTTCAACAGATAATTTGTTCCCTACCCCTCTCCCTTAGTCCTAACCATTTGATGTTTACATACTTGTGTGTGTGTGTGTGTGTGTGTGTGTGTGTGTGTGTGTGTGTGTGTGTGTGTGTGTGTGTGTGTGTATATATATATTAGTCTATGTGGACACCCCTTCAAATGAGTGGATTCGGCTATTTCAGCCACACCCGTTTCTGACAGGTGTATAAAATAGAGCACACAGCCATGCAATATCCATAGACAAACATTGGCAGTAGCAACCTTACATTGGCAACCTTACTGAAGAGCTCAGAGACTTTCAACGTGGCACCGTCATGGCACCTTTCCAACAAGTCAGTTTGTCAATTTCTGCTCTGCTAGAGCTGCCCCGGTCAACTGTAAGTGTTGTTATTGTTAAGTGGAAACGTCTAGGAGCAACAATGGCTTAGCCGCGAAGTGGTAGGCCACAACCTCACAGAACATGACCGCCGACCGCTGAAGCGCGTACCGCGTAAAAATCGTCTATTCTTCGGTAGCAACACTCACTATCGAGTTCCAAACAGCCTCTGGAAGCAACGTCAGCACAAGAACTGTTCGCCTGGAGCTTCAGGAAGTGGGTTTCCATGGCAGAGCAGTCGTACACAGCCTAAGATCACCATGCACAATGCCAAAGTTCGGCTTTAGTGGTGAATCACCCTTCACCCTTCAATCTGGGTTTGGCGGCTGCCAGGAGAACACTACCTGCCCAATGCATAGTGCCAACTGTAAAGTTTGGTGGAGGAGGAATAATGGTCTGGGGCTGTATTTCATGGTTTGGGCTAGGCCCCTTACTTCCAGTAAAAGGAAATCTCAATGCTACAGCATACAATGACATTCTAGACGATTCTGTGCTTCCAACTTAGTGGCTACAGTTTGGGGAAGGCCCTTTCCTGTTTCAGCATGACACTGCCCCCATTCTTCCACACTGAAATTGTGTGGAAGAACTTGACTGGCCTGCACAGAGCCCTGACCTCAACTCCATCAAACACCTTTGGGAGGAATTGGAATGCCGACTGTGAACCAGGACTAATCGCCCAACATGAGTGCCCGTCCTCACTATGCTCTTGTGGCTGAATGGAAGCAAGTCCCTGCTGTAATGTTCTAACATCTAGTGGACAGCCTTCCCAGAAGAGTGGAGGCTGTTATATCAGCAAAGAGGGGACCAACTCCATATTAATACCCATGATTTTGGAAGGAGATGTTTGACGAGTGGGTGTCCACATACACTACATTACCAAAAGTATCTTTAAGGTGGAAGAAAGATGGTGTAAGCTCCACCACTACACTGATTTTACCCGACTGCTTCGATCTGCCAACATCTAAGGGTTTGAGCCAATGGAAAGGGCTAAAGAGCGATTTGGGACCAGCTGACAGAATCCTCAAAGTCAATGGGCACGTTTAAGTACAACAAGTCCTGTGTCTGGTGTCAGTGCTGCTCCTGTACCACACATCATTTATCTCAAAGCCTTTTGTTTTTAACATGTTTTTTTTTCTTCAATATAATCAAGTATTGTTTTAACATATCACTGTATTTCACCTATTCTAAGATGCGCACATAAAAGGAATGTCCAATGTATTTGTCAATATGCAAGTTCTGAGATATCAGGATGTAAAGGTAAAAAACATTTTCTTTATCTGGAAATTCCTGCGGAGGACAAGTTCAAAAACCCCATTCACTCGCACATCAAACGCAGTCCCAGAGAATACTGCCCATGCTGCTGGTGGGTCATCAAGATGGCCACTGCCACCACTCGACGATCGCTCCATTGGTTGGTTGGTTGGTTGGTTCATTCGTTCGTCAGTAGTCGGTTGCCAGTCGTTCCGCATCGTCTGTTGTCATCAAGTGTATATGGCACTCAAACCATGAGCCGGTCCCATGCAGGCGAAAGAGATGGGAGAGAAAAAAATGCATGAGCAGGGAGTTACTCTGAATACAAGTATTCATTCACACGTTTGGTCCCCCTCTGGCTGCAGGTCATCGGCAGCTGTGGTTCTGCATTGGTGTTATCCCTCCAGTAGCAACCCGAGAATAAACTGGAAGCTCCATTTTAAGGAGCACAGGTAGCTCGTTAGTTGATCAATTCTCATCAGGAGTCTACAATAAATAAATTAAGAAAACAATGAAGACAAACACAGCAAACCAAGGTAAATCATGGAAAGTAACAAGGTACTCAATTTCTAAATAAAAAATCACTGCAAATTCTCAATACATATGAAATTCACACAAAAAAGGTCTGGCCTCCAATTGGGGATAACACTAGGGAGGGATGGGACATATCATTCTACTGACGTCAAGGAAATAGGCCTACATGCTACAAACCATTATTTTTGCTAAAGGATGGTACTATTTCACAGAGGAATTCAATTCTACCCATATGAATAATGCTTACTTGAGTCCACACAGGCACAATATAACATGAGTCTGAAATCGGATTTGAACAACATGAGTGTGAACACAGCCATGGTCAACTGAAACACACCTGGTCCTGATAAACGCACCTGTTGTGTCACACAGCTGTGCTTGTTGCAATGGGAGTTTTTGTCAACAACTTTCTAATTGAGCCAGGACAGTGGGAAAAGCTGGCCATTCAAAACGACAGACCAAGGGCTCTATTCAATCTGTAAAGTGTTACAGATTCCGCTATATACATTTTAAGGTAATTTCTGATTGAGCCGACATATGCAGCATTTACTGTGAATGCAGTCTCTGCTAAAGCTGAAACATTGCCTTTAAATTCCAATCATGCTGTAAAGCTGAACTTCCACTTTGTCGATTGAGTAGAGCCCCTAATCATCTTTATATAGTGTGACAGGGCAAAACCACTAAATGTCCTGAATAGGAACATACTGTATGAATTCTTCAGGGGCATCTGATTGAAACATATTTGTTTGTTTTTCTGTCAGTCTGACTGTTGATATGTTTGTTTAGCATCAAGTCCAAAACAAAACGTCTTGGTTGGTTTACCGGAGAAACATGACGAAACGCTTAAAAGAAGGACAAGGACCATTCGCTGTTGATTAGATGGCGGTGAAATTCCAAGTCTAGACATTGACCTTTTCTGGGGGGAGTGACCAGACTTAGTGGCATTTGCAGAACTCACAGTGACTGACGTGGTAAATAAATATCTCTGTTATCTCAAACAGGGCCTGAAGGGTAAGAATGATATGAGTGACAGGATGAGCAAGACCATTGAGATGAATTAAAGGAGAGTGTAATGACATGAAGATCCTAAGGACAGGACAGACATGACTGGTCCTATATGTGTTTTCACCAGTCAATCTTGTCTCATATAGTGCGTTTTATGCAATTTTGGTGCCAAAAGTTTTTGCGGGATGTATGATTAAAGCTTGTTTATGAAGAGCAATCTCGATCTCCTTGAACAAGTAGAAAAGACAAACATGTCTGAGGTATTATCAGACATGGACTAGGGGTGTGTTTGTGTGCGTGTGCGTGTGTGTGTGTGTAAGGATGTTGATGTCATTATATATCTACATTTCTGATTATTTCAAAACATTCATGTTGCAAAAGATTTACCCTGGGCATCCGAGTGATGCACTTTGAAATTGTTGCATGTTGCGTTTATATTTTTGTTCAGTATATTTTATTTTTATCAGAGTGGTGGCTGTTTCCCTTTACATTGGTCTAAGATTTTACTGAGTTACAGTTCATAGAAGCAAATCAGTCAATTGAAATTAATTAGGTCCTAATCTATGGATTTCACATGACTGGGCAGGGGCACAGCCATGGGTGGACCTGGGAGGGCATAAGCCCACCCACTTGGGAGCCAGGTCCACCCACTTCACATGTTGCGTTTATATTTTTGTTCAGGATATATGGAACAGGTTAAGGGTTTATGGATGCTTTTTTTCTCTGTATGGATTTTATGGATTTATGCTGCAGTTGAGAAGAAAATGTAATATTTTAACGTTTCTTTACTTCTAACAGGATGTAAGTTATATTCTATTCTGTTCTAATCTACTGATGAACTACAATGAAATTAATGGCCTGGTTGCGTCAGTTATCTGATGATACCATGAAAGACACATTGATAGGCTAGACTGAGACTATGCATCATGTACTGCAGCTTTTCCCGTTAGAGAACATGCCACACATGTCCACTAGATGGGGGTCCTTGGCCATTAACTCCTGTTCATACTCCAGAGTCGTTCATGAACTTTGGTGGCATTTGCATCTCTTGCCTTTGCGATCATGAAAAACACTTTAAAATAACAAAAATGTCCATGTTTTTGTTTATATTGAACTGTTTATCAATGATAAAACATAATGCAAGTCCTTTATACTGCAAAACTTTGTTTATGCATGGTTTAAAGTACTAAAGTTGTAGAGACATTTAGAGATCTATTATTTTGAATGCTAGAAAGTGAACAAAAGTATTTTATATATTGCATAGTTCAATAAAAACAAAGACTATTACAATAAATAAAAAGTACTGGTATGTCGCTCATTGAAAACCACTCACTACAAACGTATACAACGACCTTGAGCATTTCCTCCAGTGGCAAATCTGGGAAGAGGTCTATATTAAAGAAAATTGTATTATTAGCTTATCACACCTGTCATAAATTTGAGGATGCCATTGATAATTTGCTGTTACTCAATTTGAATGAAGGGAAATTATATTGTGAGCAAAATTCTAATCATTGTCACGCCTGCTCCCACTCTTCCTCCTCCGGCGCTCGGGGGCGCTAGGATCCCCAGCATTACGCACTCAAGCCATCATCAGTACGCACACCTGCCTTCTCCCGTCACGCGCATCAGCGAACATTGGACTCACGTGGACTCAATTACTTGTGTCATTACCTTCCCTATATCTGTCTGTTCCCAAGCTCTGTTCCCTGCTTCGGGATTAATTGTCTCATGTCCGTGTTACCCGGTTTCCGACGCTGTTCCGGTCTTGTTTCCTTGTCTGTTCCCGGATAAATGTCTGGCTCCCCGTACCTGCTTCTCCTATCCGTCGTCAGTCCTTACAATCATATCACTTTAGTAAATTATTTTAAAAGGGTTAATGACCTTAGATTTGAGCATCTGTGACCTCCGTTTAAGAAAATCATCAACAAACTAAAATGTCTCATTAATGTTACCATCATTGGTGTTACTATTCCGGCTGGTGGCACAATATTTTCATAATGCTAAGAAAGGCGTAATCAATAATTTCTACAGCAATTTTTGGACTTATAAATTAATGATATGTACCTATTGGTTCTTGAAAAATATAACTTAGAAATGCCTCATGATCTTAGTTGAACTGTCGTACCCCATCAGAACCCAAAATATGTGACCGGTTTCAGGAAACTAGGCCTATGTCGCACGTCACTACTTCACAGGAGAGATATTTGAAGATAATATTTTTTTTAAATCAAAATGCATCTTTTGGCAGAAATTCATTCTGGAACATGTGAACTTTCATGTGCCTTAATAACAAACTTGTATACTATCTGTAAATATGAATAAAATAAAAAAGGTCTAAGAAGAGTCTTGGTGGTTCCAAACTTCTTCCATTTAAGAATGATGGAGGCCACTAAGTTCTTGGGGACCTTCAATGCTGCAGACATTTTCTGGTACCCTTCCCCAGATCTGTGCCTCGACACAATCCTGTCTCGGATTTCTACGGACAATTCCTTCGCCCTCATGGCTTGGTTTTTGCTCTGACATGCACTGTCAGCAGTGGACCTTATATAGATAGGTGTGTGCCATTCCAAATCATGTCCAATCAATATAATTTACCACAGGTGGACTCAAATCAAGTTGTAGAAACATCTCAAGGATGATCAATGGAAACAGGATGCACCTGAGCTAAATTTCGAGTCTCATAGGAAAGGGTCTGAATACTTATCAGCGGTGTATTCATTCCGCCGATTCTGTTGAAAAACGTTTCTTAAACAGAAGCAAATGGAACAATACAGGGATAAACATATCTGATTTTGTCCAATAGAAACTCATGTTTGCAACTGTTGAACTTATGATTACACCCTAGAGCAGCTAGATGCAGGCAAGAGTGTGCAAAGTGGTATTGAATGTGCCACTGTCTGTCACCTCAACATTTTCTCTCGACCTGTGTGCGCCTACGTTGTAAACTTTCATTCATAGGCTAGGTTGTAGCAACCTCATGATGGGTATAGGGCATATTCGAGTATCATGTAGTAGCCTAAACCTATCAATGTTACATTGAAGTGGGTGAATGGAATATGAATGACAGTCATTCAATATGCTTTAATAGAAATAAGGCCATGCTCATGAAAAAAAAGTATCGTCCTCCATCTTAAAACATCAGCGACCATCACTGGTGTAGACAAATAAGAGCTCTCCAGTAGGTGCAATCTTCGCTCTCTCTCCCACTACTCTCTCCAATCCTATAATCTCTCCGTTCTGCTAAATCCTTTCCCTCCTGTCTCTTCGATCCCACTCTCCTCCCTATCTGCATCCTTTGACTCTCACTGTCCCTTTTCCTCTCAGCCAGCTCAACCCTCCCTTCCCGCTCTGTGGCTGAGTGACTCACTGCGAGCTCACAGAATAAGGCTATGGGCAACTGAGCAAAAATGGAGGAAAACTAAACTTCCGGAGGACCCATCATCCTTCTACTCCCTCTTTTCTACCTTCTCTTTGTCTATATCCGCTGTTAAACCCACTTTCTATCACTCTAAATGTCAAGCTTTTGCCTCTAACCCTAGCAAATTCTTTTACACCTTCTCCTCCCTTCTTAATCCCCCCATCATTTGACGGGGCCATGTACTGTCAAATCTTGGGTGAGAACCTCCTTCCCTCAGCCAAGGCACTGAAAATGGGTCGTGGATGGGTATTCCAGCATGACAATGACCCAAAACACACGGCCAAGGCAACAAAGGAGTGGCTCAAGAAGAAGCACATTAAGGTCCTGGAGTGGCCTAGCCAGTCTCCAGACCTTAATCCCATAGAAAATCTGTGGAGGGAGCTGAAGGTTCGAGTTGCCAAACGTCAGCCTCGAAACCTTAATGACTTGGAGAAGATCTGTAAAGATGATAGCGACAAAATCCCTCCTGAGATGTGTGCAAACCTGGTGGCCAACTACAAGAAACGTCTGACCTCTGTGATTGCCAACAAGGGTTTTGCCACCAAGTACTAAGTCATGTTTTGCAGAGGGGTCAAATACTTATTTCCCTCATTAAAATGCAAATCAATTTATAACATTTTTGACATGCGTTTTTCTGGATTTATTTGTTGTTATTCTGTCTCTCCCTGTTCATATAAACCTACCATTAAAGTTATTGTCACAGAAGTTGTCATGAAGAGAAGAGGACCAAGGCGCAGAGGGATTGTGGACACTCATGTTTATTAAATAAAACACGTAAAGCATCCACTTGAAAAAAACAATAAACAGTACTTACAACAGCAACAGTCTTGCAGGCACATACAATGCAGTGCAAGGACAACCACCCACAACCCCAAAGAAAAACACACACACACCTATATAGGACTTCCAATCAAAGGCAACTCAACACACCTGCCTTCAATTGGAAGTCCCAATCACCAACACAACATTTAACAAACACAAACCACCTGCCACATCCTGACCAAGACTAACACAATTACGCCCTCTGCTGGTCAGGACGTGACAGTACCCCCCGCCCCCTCAAGGTGCAGACCCCGGGATGCACCTAAAAAAAGAAAAACACAAGAAAATCCCCAATACCCCAACAAACAATAACCCCTAAACAATAAGGGAGGGAAGGGAGGGTGGCTGCCGTCACCGACGGCACTGTTCTACACCCTCCCTCCACAACCCACCTATCCTGGAGGTGGCTCAGGTGCAGGACGTGGACCTTGCTCCACCTTTGGCGTCGCCCACTTCGGTGACGCTGCTAGCTGCGCTGGGCAGACGGGCCACTTGGGCTGACCCTGGCAGACGGACCACTCGGGCTGGGCCGGAGGACAGGAGGGCCACTCGGGCTGGGCCGGAGGACAGGAGGGCCACTCGGGCTGGGCCGGAGGACAGGAGGGCCACTCGGGCTGGGCCGGAGGACAGGAGGGCCACTCGGGCTGGGCAGGAGGGCCACTCGGGCTGGGCCGGAGGGCAGGAGGGCCACTCGGGCTGGGCCGGAGGGCAGGAGGACCACTCGGGCTGGGCTGGAGGGCAGGAGGACCACTCGGGCTGATCCTGACTGACGGGGCACTCTGGCAGCCCCGGACTGTCGGGCCACTCTGGCAGTTCCGGGCAGTCGGGCCACTCTGGCAGTTCCGGGCAGTCGGGCCACTCTGGCATCTCCGGGCAGACGGGCCACTCTGGCATCTCCGGGCAGACGGGCCACTCTGGCGGCTCCTGACTAGCGGGCGGCTCTGGCGGCTCCTGACTAGCGGGCGGCTCTGGCGGCTCCTGACTGGAGGGCGGCTCTGGCGGCTCCTGACTGGCGGGCGGCTCTGGCGACTCCTGACTGGCGGGCGGCTCTGGCGACTCCTGACTGGCGGGTGGCTCTGGCGACTTACGACTGGCGGGCGGCTCTGGCGGCTCCTGACTGGCGGGCGGCTCTGGTGACTCCTGACTGGCGGGCGGCTCTGGCGACTCCTGACTGGCGGGTGGCTCTGGCGACTTACGACTGGCGGGCGGCTCTGGCGACTTACGACTGGCGGGCGGCTCTGGCGACTCCTGTCTGGCGGGCAGCTCTGGCGACTTACGACTGGCGGGCAGCTCTGGCGACTTACGACTGGCGGGCAGCTCTGGCGACTTACGACTGGCGGGCAGCTCTGGCGACTTACGACTGGCGGGCAGCTCTGGCGACTTACGACTGGCGGGCAGCTCTGGCGACTTACGACTGGCGGGCAGCTCTGGCGACTTACAACTGGCGGGCAGCTCTGGCGACTTACGACTGGCGGGCAGCTCTGGCGACTTACGACTGGCGGGCAGCTCTGGCGACTTACGACTGGCGGGCAGCTCTGGCGACTTACGACTGGCGGGCAGCTCTGGTGACTTATGACTGGCGGCAGCTCTGGTGACTCTTGACTGGCGGGCAGCTCTGGTGACTGTTGACTGGCGAGGCTGGGCTGATGCACTAGACTCCTGATGCGTGGGGCTGGTACTGGACGTGCCAGCCTGGAGACACGCACCTCAATGCTAGTGCGTTTAGCAGGAAACACTGGACCGTAGAGGCGCACTGGCGGTCTTGAGCGCAGGGTTGGCATCACCCTTTCAGGCTCGATGCTCACACTCCCCTGGCACATGCGGGGCGCTGGTACTGCGCTTACCGGCCTGAAAATGCCAGGCCTCACCACAGCACCTACCTCAAAGCAGGGGACCTGTACAGTGTGTTTTCTTCCAAAAAGGGTACGGGGAGCTGGCCTGGGGCTCCAATCTCGCCCCGCCAAACAGCCCTTGTGCCCCCCCCCAAAATATTATTGGGGCTGCCTCTCGGGTTCCCTTAGCTCCCTTAACTTGTCCTCCCAGAATCGTCTTTCATCCTGCCATGTCCATTCATCCACCCTGTTCTCCTGTGGCTTCCTCCTCTTCCGCTGCTTGGTCCTTTGGAGGTGGGGGGGTTCTGTCACAGAAGTTGTCATGGAGAGAAGAGGACCAAGGCGCAGCGGGATTGTGGACACTCATGTTTATTAAATAAAACACGTAAAGCATCCACTTGAAAAAAAACAATAAACATTACTTACAACAGCAACAGTCTTGCAGGCACATACAATGCAGTGCAAGGACAACCACCCACAACCCCAAAGAAAAACACACACACACCTATATAGGACTTCCAATCAAAGGCAACTCAACACACCTGCCTTCAATTGGAAGTCCTAATCACCAACACAACATTTAACAAACACAAACCACCTGCCACATCCTGACCAAGACTAACACAATTACGCCCTCTGCTGGTCAGGATGTGACAATTATAGACTGATCATTTCTTTGTAAGTGGGCAAACGTACAAAATCAGCAGGGGATCAAATACTTTTTTCCCCCACTGTATATTAAAAAGGGACATTTCACCCTGGCTCTGCCATGACATACAGTCATTACTATATTAAAACACTATGCTTTTTTCATAAACATCAAAACCACAAGCTAGAATGAGCCCATTTTCATTTCACTGGTAGAATCGGGAAGTTTCGACCTGTGTATTCGGCTGCTCATAGTGAACCACAAAGTCCAGCATTCATAGCGAATGCAGATGCCACCTGCTAGGTGGATGGTGCGTGCCCACAAACACAGTAATCTCAGAACTTCTCTAGGCAAGATTTTATTTTTGAATGTTTGTTTTTTACTAATGTTTGTCATCATGCCCATGTGGTGTTCTGTGTCTGGCTGTGTTAATTAAAAACAAGAGCAAAAATGAGTTATCTTTCACCGTTCTACCTAGCAGAGATTTATCCCGATGCTGCCAGTGGCTTGCGGCTATCAAGAATGATGCTTACGGTGACCAAAGATTATCAGAGGGATTTTCAGGCTGAACATTTAGACACCACCTGAGAAGTGATGGGATACCATTGTTTTTTTCCTTCACAACAAAACATAAGATTAGCTAGCATGCTAACCTAGCTGGACTAGGTAAATTAGCTAGCTAGCTAACGTTAAAGTCTTGTATTGAGCTCTGAAAGCCATCAGCTAAATCATATAGCTAGCTAGCTATCTTTTGGATACACACTGTCAATCAATGTCCACTATGCCATGGTAGTCACTGCTAGACTGGTACCTTCAGCAGAGTGAACATTTTTGTTTGTTCATTCTATCTTTGACTAATGTTAGCTAACGTAAGCTAGCTAACATTAGAGTAGCTCAATCTGGTAGCAATCTATTCCACCCTTATATGCAAAACACCCTGTTCCTAAAAATTGAATTGTCACTAGTTAACTCACTCTCTGTTTATGTGTTGGTAGCAATGATGCATTTGTATAAATTGTCTATGGTTGGTTAGTTGGTTTTCAGCTGGCTAGCAATCTTGCTGTCAATTTAGTGATGCTAGCTAACAGCAAGCTGAAAATATTGAAATGTCCATGTTAGGTGTGCTAAGCTAGCCAGTCTAATAAAGATCGATACAATTACTGGGATGGTTAAATTGTGTATTGTTGTGAGTTTTGTTGTAGGTGCTACAGCATCTGATTACACCAGCATGTGCTTCCAACTCTTGCCTCTGCAGGTGAAGGTAAGTTGGCAAAAATATTTACAAGCTGATGGCTAAGATAGCAACATTTACAGTAAGCATGGAATAAACATGAATTGGGTAGTGTTTTTATGGGTTTGTGTTATGGAGTTACAGGTGGCTAGATGTAGCCTGAGGAAACACAGAGTACTTTCCAGACCATGTAATAGATTTAGTTTACCTTTTCTCTTTGTAAAACTCAGGTTATCTGGAGTCCTTCCACAGTGCCCTGCTGAAAAATACTCCAACGCGGCAAAATTTTTGTTACACGAGCATGAGGGAGGGGATACGCACCTTGTGGTTATGGAGCACCACAAGATTGTGGGACAAAAATCAGCAAGGGACACTGAAAAGTATAAAATCAAGACTACAACAGTAATGACACAACCACCTCATTCTTCTCTGCAGATTCTCAAAATGTAATATAAAGATACGTCTACAAAAATCCCCTGCTAAGGGCTACTATTGACAGGAATGACCTGTCAAAGTCAATGGGCTAGGAAGGATTTCAGATAGGCATTTGAAATGAGGGGTGGGGTTTTGATTGTGCAGGGTTGTGCTTAGAGACAGTAAATGTATTGTTGTGTCTGAGAATGATTGAAATGTGCCATTTCTCCTCAATCTCCCATACACAACAACATATGATGAAGACAGCATCGCCAAGCTGTTGGTCGAAAATTCTCTGCGCTACATCAAACAGTACCTATCCTATAACTCTCAGTAATGGTTACCAAAAATCTTTGGTTAAATCACATTATCTGGTGTAATAATCTGTAGCTATGAGAACTGGTGATCAGCAGATGATGGGAGAGGTGGTCATGATGAAATTGCCATTCACAAAGAAAACAGAGTAAGAAAATACAGTATGATCAGTGTAGTAAAGTTCAGGGAATGCTTGTACAGCTGTGGCAGGAGTGTTGTCATGATCAAACTGTCATTCAGCTCCTCGAGTCATCTTCTGCCTGAAATCTAGAATAATGTCCAATCCATCGAGAGGGATACAGTTCATGGAATACAGCTACAATGACACACGCAGGCAAAGGAATTCTGTTTCTCTCCATCTAGAACCCACTCCAGGAAAAAATCCAGGCACCAAACAGTATTGTCTACAAGACAAAAAAATATAATAAATTATACTCTATTGTACAGTTTGAACGACAGTTGAACTGTGCCAGCATAACATCAACATTAGGGTAGAACAATATCTAGCCTAATAAAAAGAAATATGGCGTAACCCTCAACCTTTGCACAGTGACCAGACCGTACAAATGTACCTAGGTACACTACATGACCAAAAGCTCGTTGAACATCTCATTCCAAAATCATGGGCATTAATATGGAATTGGTCCCCCCTTTGCTGCTATAACAGCCTCCACTCTTCTGGGAAGGCTTTCCACAAGATGTTGGAACATTGATGAGTGTAGTTGCTTCCATTCAGCCACAAGAGCATTAGTGAGGTTGGGCACTGATGTTAGACGATTAGGCCTGGCTTGAAGTCAACGTTTCAATACACCCCAAAGGTGTTCGATGGGGTTGAGGTCAAATTTATTAATTTATTTACAAAGCCCTTCAGTCAAGGTCAAGGCTCTGTGCAGGCCAGTCAAATTCCTCCACACCGACCTCGACAAACCTTTCTGTATGGACCTCGCTTTGTGCATGGGGCATTGTCATGCTGAAACAGGAAAAGGCCTTCCCCAAACTGTTGCCACAGATGGAAGCACAGAATCTTCTAGAATGTCATTGTAACGTTAAGATTTCCCTTCACTGGAACTAAGGGGCCTTGCCCGAACCATGAATGATCCTCCTATTCCTCCTCCACCAAACCTTACAGTTGCACTATGCATTGGAGCAGGTAGTGTTCTCTTGGCATCTGCCAAACTCAGATTTGTCTGTCGGACTGCCAGATGGTGAAGCATGATTCATCACTACAGAGAGTCCAATTGCGGCGAGCTTTACACCACTCCAGCCGACGCTTGGCATTGCGCATGGTGATCTTAGGCTTGTGTGCGGCTGCTCAGCCATGGAAACCCATTTCATGAAGCTCCCGACGAACAGTTCTTGTGCTGACGTTGCTTCCAGAGGCAGTTTGGAACTCGGTAATGAGTGTTGCAATCTAAGACAGACTATTTTTATGCGCTTCAGCAGTCCCGTTTTGTGAGCTTGTGTGGCCTACCACTTTGCGGCTGAGCCATTGTTGCTCCTATATGTTTCCACTTCACAATAACAGCACTTACAGTTGACCGGTGCAGAAATTTGACGAATTGACTTGTTGGAAAGGTGGCATAGGATGCCATGTTGAAAGTAACTGAGCTCTTCAGTAAGGCCATTCTACTGCCAATGTGTGTCTATGGAGATTGCATGACTGTGTGATTTTATACACCTGTCAGCAACGTGTGTGGCTGAAATAGCTGAATCCACTCATTTGAAGGCGTGTCCACATACTTTTGTATATGTACTTTAGGTCCATAGAGGTGTGCTCAGGTGTTCCGCAAGGTTCTATTTTGGGCCCACTTTTGTTCAATTTGTATATAAACAACATTGGGGATCAGCGGATGTTAATTTTTATGCAGATGATACTGTTCTTTATTCAAGTGGTAGTAGTTTATCTTCAGCTTTTGAAAATGCCCAAAGAGCATTTAACATCATACAACAGAATCTGTATGATTTAAAGCTGGTTCTAAATTCAGGTAAAATAAATTGCATGGTATTTTCAAATGCCAGACATGTTACTAATCATGTCATTGCTACATTGGCTGGACATACTATAGAGCAAGTTAATGTGTACAAATATTTGGGTGTGTGGGTTGATGATAAGCTGAGCTTCACTGTGCATGTAGAGAACTTGATAAGGAAGCTCAAGCTGAGAATAGGTTTTTATTACCGGCATAAGACTTTTTTATTTTGAGGTCAGGAAGGAGCTGATACGATGTACATTACTGGCGGTTTTAGATTTTAGTGATGTTATATATATGTAGGCCTCAGCTACTACTCTGAGAGCACTTGATTCAGTGTATCATGCAGCCCTCAGAACCGTCTAAGACATCATTGGGATCTCTACAGAGCTGTTGGCTGGTCGTCATTGAATCTCTGTTCTTTTTTAGTCAGGTCGGTAAATGATATTCAATTACGGTCCCATTTTTCATTTGCTTCTAACAGTACAAAAATTAGAACAGGCCATGGTAGAAATAGTTTTAGTTACTTAGCTCCGTGGTCCTGGAATTCTCTCCTGAACATTTTAAAATTTGATGATCTAGTTTCGTTGGTGGAGTTTAAACACTTGATCGATGTACATATCATAGAAGAGTATAATTGTCTTTAGGCCAGCTGTATTTAGTCAAGACTTTTGTGTTTTTAACGTAAAATGTTTTTGTTGTACTCTTTGTGTGTTAATAGTTTTGTTTAATGTTGTGTTAGTGTATGTAAGTTGTTTTGTCTGAAACGTTGTTCCCCCTGCTGCTATTGGACCAGGTCTTCCTTGGAAAAGAGATGTTATCTCAATGAGAAAAACCTGTATAAATAAAGGTTAAAAAACATAATAATAAAAAAAAGGTAGCCAGACTATCTAGCTACACCCATGTCTATCAGGCATGCTTAGGCAAATATTTTTAGAGTTAAACTTGCTTATCAGTTTCAGATTTATAACAGTAAATTGTTGTATTATTGTTTCTCATCACTGTTACCTAGTAAGCCAATAATTGTTATTTACATCTGTTTGGAATCCTAGCTTGCGTAATGCCTATAATTATGTGAGGCTGAAATGCATTCACGGTCATAATCATAACCAATGTCAACCCTCGTCAATTATGTTACACATTTTCTAACAAGTTACAAACACGAGGCGTGGCGCACACGTTACCCTGGCGCCTGCTAACTAGCTAGCCAACTCCAGTCACGTGCTAATGTTTGCTGGTAAACCTAGCTTTAGGTGGCTGGTTGTAATGTTGTAGCTTGCTGTTTAGTAGTCATATCTAAAAAGAAAGGTTTTTTTAATCAACATTCAATAGATCTCAGATTGTAAAACCTCTTCTATTTTAGTCATAGATATGGCTACCTGTAGTTGTTTAGCTAACTTAGCTAGCAAGTTAGCTACCTAAGTTGCAAAGAGAAAAAAATAATTAGATTTCCCCCCCACTGTAACACAGTAGTATGTTAGCCAGCAATACACAATGTGCGGTTCAGTAAATAAACCAAAGTCAGCTAGCTAGCTAGCTAGGTGGCTTGCAGGAAAAACAATAAAAACAACACATTTTTCATACAGCAAAGGATTGTTATTAGTGTCCGCCTCGCTTTCAAAAAAGCCTGCCTTTGGGTAGAGACGGGGGCCAGAGCACGAAGCACCGCCCCACGCGAGTTGTAGTCTTTCAGAGACTGGAAAAAATTTGTCAGCTTGTATATTTAGAAATTAATCCGCTGATAGGAACATCACTGAAAGACATTCAATGGCTCTATCGAACAACAACAACCATATCGACACTCACAAAAAAATGTATAGTGCGATCAGTATCATCACATAGAGCCTTTGCTAAATGCCAGAAAGAAGGACTACATTTCTTTTCAGATCCCACCCCGTCAATACACCAGAAGCAGTCATAGGGTTTATCATTCAGTGCATGAAGCCCAGACCTGCCTACAGTATAGTTATTGCACACACACACACACACCTGTTTGATACTCTATCAGAATTGTCATGTGTCATTCCAACATACAACAGCTGAATGTTAAGAGATGTGCTTAGCTGAGATGCTTAGTCGATGTTGGCACGGGTTATGTAATATGAAGACACTTGGGCGAAAAGGATGCATTGTTTATGCATAGTGAAGCATACTTTGCTTGGAGTACTTCGGGCCAGTTTGCACCTGGTCACAGACCAATATTGTAGAGCCGCTCTCCTCCTCCCCACCACACCTTTGGGTTAGATTGGTGCCAGGAAACTGCTTCTTGGGAGTTGGTGGACATTGATCTTGTCATATACAGTAGAAGGAACACAACAACAACATGCAGATGACTGAGATAACAAATTGTAACACACTCTCATATAGAAGAGAACCAGTACGCGGTGCAGTTTAGTTTGTCTACAGCTACTTCCTGTAGCTTACCATTGACCTAAATGTTCATGAAGGACATTCTGCATTCATGTTGTAATCCATTTCACATAAAGTAGAGTGCTATGTGTAAAATGGATAGGGAAAGGTGTGTCCGAAATTATTAGGTTAGAGAAAGGGATAGCAACTTTCAGCACCATTACTTGGTTGTCGACGATATCCTGCGAAGGGAGGATAAGGGGTGAAATTGAGAGATTGGTGATACATCATACACATCTGTCTATGTATTATGCATACAGATGCATGTGCAATAGTCACAACTCATATTGAAAGAGGAAATTCCCCTGGGCTTGGGTTAAAGTGTAAAGTCTGTTTCTGCTAACTGAGGCGTGCATTGTACACACTGTCAACATGCACACTTCCTCATAGTGTAGGGCACCAGCAACCTTTTGGAACTGCTAAACATACAGAGACAAGGAGAGTACGAACAAAAGACTTCAAAGTGAAATAAAAATAAAGGAAATAAAAAATATAGGTTGAAAGTAAAGAGGTAAGGAAGGACAGAATTGAGAGAGAGTGAGAGAAAGTTATGGGGACTTCAACTTGACAGAATGGTCCGCTGCCATTTCCTCTAGCAGTGGTGTCTGCCTGGGTAGAGGTGAACGGAGTAGTTGACCTACAAACCGAACCAAGCAGTGGATTGTTCTATCAACCACAATTTGAGGACACGATCAGTGGATATACCTACAGATTGATTCTGATTGGGCAAGAGATTGCACCTTGGTGAGTACCGGTATGTTAGTCGGTCTGACCCATTTCAACTGTGTTCTACATGTGTTGAGTTCAAGGTTGCACTACGCAGCATTACCTGTGGGATTCTGGCCTAGGCCTATGATTAGAGGCACAGAAATAATGTTGCACCAGCCAAAGTAAAGCTAAATGGATATTGGTAAATACACTGTAAATGTAAGATAAATACCTGATAGAAAGAGAACAAAAACCTGAAAATAATCACTAAGTGTATAAACTATTGCACAGTTTGTGGGGTGTTATTAGATCAAGAGAAAGTGTATAGTGCATTCTGTTTTTAACAAATCTTGATCATTTTTGCCATAGCAGATTTCTTTAGAAACATCTCAATAGTTGTGTAAGAGGCACATTTAAAATATTTTGATATCTCACAATTTCCAGTCAATAAACATCACATGATGGGAAGGGAGAAGAAATGTGTGAGCTACTTGACAGGATGCTGGTGCTATCAAACAAACCCAATTTTACTTTTACTTCCTGTGGTTAGTGGTAACAGCACAACCACCGTGTTTGGTGACTTCCTCTTGTTATAACGAAATCAAGACATCAGACTTGCCATAAATACAGTCTTATTTGAGTACATTTTATCC
This sequence comes from Salmo salar, assembly GCF_965601325.2. Lineage (NCBI taxonomy): Eukaryota > Metazoa > Chordata > Actinopteri > Salmoniformes > Salmonidae > Salmo > Salmo salar. The sequence continues at coordinate 77,368,595 of NC_138305.1, read as the reverse complement.
ATATGCTTTATTCAAAAATAACTATTTGTGCCACAGGTGGTTGTGACTGAAACACAAGGCTGTGCTTGTGTTTCTGTGCCCTCCATCGGTTTGGGCTACACTCTGCAATGCTGATGGGAAAGGGAAAGGGGGATACCTAGTCAGTTGTACAACTGAATGTATTCAACTGAAAAGTGCCTTCCGCATTTAACCCAATCCCTCTGAATCAGAAAGGTGTGGAGGGCTGCCTTAATCAACTTCCACGTCTTCGGCGCAGGGAACAACTCACTATATACAGCAAAACTGTACTACATTGCAGCCACTGTAAAAGCCCAATATATAGCCTTAATTGTTAGCTCAACTGAGTTAGCTTGTTGCATGTAAGCTTTTTATGAACACATATGATCAAATAATACAGTAAAAAGGTAGGTAATAATAAAATAATACATGACAGAACTGTAACGGTCATCGTATGTAATGGACCAAGGCGCAGCGGGTTGAGTGCTCATTTTAACGTTTATTAGAACACTGAAAAAACAAAAACAAGAAAGCAAACGAACAGTAATGCAGGCTACACAACTTCCCACCAATCCCATGACAAAAACACCCCTCTTAAATAAGACCTTCAATTAGAAGCAATGAAGAGCAGCTGCTTCCAATTGAAGGTCAACCCCATCAACCAAACATAGAAATAGAAAGACTAGAACATAGAAATATACTAACATACCATTAACCAAAACCCCGGAACACTCTAAACAAACACCCCTCTACATAAACACATATCCCAACAAACCCCGAACCACATAAAACAAACACGTCCTGCCATAACAAATAACCCCTTTACTGGTCAGAACGTGACAGTACCCCCCCCCCCCCAAAAGGTGCAGACCCCGGATGCACCTAAACAAAATAAAAAAAATAATAACACCCCCCCCCAAAAAAAAAAAATAATCCCAAACTAAAGGGAGGGAAGGGAGGGTGGCCACCGTCACCGACGGTTCTTGTGCTACACCCCCCCCCTCCCCAACCCACTTACTATGGAGGTGGATCAGGCGCTGGCCTTACTCCCCAACCTAACCTGTCCACCCCGCTAAATACCCATGAAATATTACCCCTTCCAAAGTCTCTGGGCTATGGCGCATCGCTGAAGACCTCGGGCTGATGTGCGTTGCTGGAGACCTCGGGCTGTAGGGCGACTCTGGCTGCACCGATTGCGGACTGTAGGGCGATTCTCGCTGCGCCGGCTCCGGACTGTAGGGCGATTCTCGCTGCGCCGGCTCCGGACTGTGGGCCGTCTCTCTCGGCTCCGGACTGTGGGCCGTCTCTCTCGGCTCCGGACTGTGGGCCGTCTCTCTCGGCTCCGGACTGTGGGCCGTCTCTCTCGGCTCCGGACTGTGGGCCGTCTCTCTCGGCTCCGGACTGTGGGCCGTCTCTCTCGGCTCCGGACTGTGGGCCGTCTCTCTCGGCTCCGGACTGTGGGCCGTCTCTCTCGGCTCCGGACTGTGGGCCGTCTCTCTCGGCTCCGGACTGTGGGCCGTCTCTCTCGGCTCCGGACTGTGGGCCGTCTCTCTCGGCTCCGGACTGTGGGCCGTCTCTGCTGGCTCCGGACTGTGGGCCGTCTCTGCTGGCTCCGGACTGTGGGCCGTCTCTGCTGGCTCCGGACTGTGGGCCGTCTCTGCTGGCTCCGGACTGTGGGCCGTCTCTCTATGGGGCACTGTCGCCGGAAGCTCTAGACGGGGCACTGTCGCCGGAAGCTCTGGACGAGGCACTGTCGCCGGAAGCTCTGGACGAGGCACTGTCGCCGGAAGCTCTGGACGAGGCACTGTCGCCGGAAGCTCTGGACGAGGCACTGTCGCCGGAAGCTCTGGACGAGGCACTGTCGCCGGAAGCTCTGGACGAGGCACTGTCGCCGGAAGCTCTGGACGAGGCACTGTCGCCGGAAGCTCTGGACGAGGCACTGTCGCCGGAAGCTCTGGACAAGGCACTGTCGCCGGAAGCTCTGGACAAGGCACTGTCGCCGGAAGCTCTGGACGGGGACTGCACACTGAAGGCCTGATGCATGGGGCTGGCTTAGGAAGCACCAGCCTAGGGACATGCACCACAGGGCTAGTGTGAGGAGCAGGAGCAGGACGAGCTGGACTGGGCTGACGCACTGGAGGCCTGGTGCGTGGGGCTTGTAGTGGAAGTACCAGACTGGAGACACGCACCCCAAGGCTAGTGCGAGGAGCGGGAACAGGACGTACTAGACTGGGCTGACGTACTGGAGGCCTGGTGCGTGGTGCTGGCTTTGGACACGCCAGACTGGAGACACGCACCTCAGGGCTAGTGCGAGGAGCGAGAACTGGATACACCGGGCCATGAGTAGGCACTGGAGGTCTGGAGCGTACCTCCTGCACAACCCGTCCTGGCTGGATGGTAATAGCAGCCCTGCACGAGCGGAGTGCTGGCACAGGGCGAACTGGGCTGTGCAGAGGCCTGATGGTTGCCGTGCGTAGAGCAGGCGTAGGGTAGCCTGGGCCTAGGAGGCGCACTGGTGGCCAGATGCGCTGCGCAGGCATCCTCCTTCCAGGCTGGATGCCCACTCTAGCACGGTACTTGCGAGGGGCTGGGATCGCTCGCACCGGACTGTGCGTGCGCATGGGCGAGATCGTGCCCACTTCCACATACTCCGGCGCTCTCCACTCCATACACTCCCCATAATAAACACAGGGAGTTGGCTTAGGGCTCACCCTTGGCCCAGCCAAACTACCCGTGTGCCCCCCAAAAAACATTATTGGGGGTGCCTCTCATGCTTCCTTCGTTGGGCCCGCTCTTCGCTCCACTTTCGCCGTTCCTCCCTCGCTGTCTCCACCTGTTTCCATGGCAGGGTCTTGTCCCCTGCCATTACCTCCTCCCATGTCCAAGATGTCCTCCACTCCCTTTTCTCCCTGGCCCAGAATCCTTCCTCCTCCTGGGCCCGCTGCTTGGTCCATTGGTGGTGGGAAGTTCTGTAACGGTCGTCGTATGTAATGGACCAAGGCGTAGCGGGTTGAGTGCTCATTTTAACGTTTATTAGAACACTGAAAAAACAAGAAAACGAACGAACGGTAATGCAGGCTACACACAGCTATGCAAAAACAACTTCCCACCAATCCCATGACAAAAACACCCTCTTAAATAAGACCTTCAATTAGAAGCAATGAAGAGCAGCTGCTTCCAATTGAAAGTCAACCCCATCAACCAAACATAGAAATAGAAAGACTAGAACATAGAAATATACTAACAGAACATTAACCAAAACCCTGGAACACTCTAAACAAACTCCCCTCTACATAAACACATATCCCAACAAACTCTGAACCACATAAAACAAACACCCCCTGCCACGTCCTGACCAAACTACAATAACAAATAACCCCTTTACTGGTCAGAATGTGACACAGAACAATATCGTGTTAGATGTGTGTCTTCTTTCCTAGTGTCCTAACATTACACAACCACGAGTTGCAGCATACAGCAAGCGCACAATATGTCAGGTTTGTTTAGATAAGCTTTCAAACCTAATCTTCAGTCAGATTACCAACAACTACCATTATTTAGGAGATGAGGTAAAAGAGAGAGAGCGAGAGAGTTAACACCAAGTCAGCTATTTTATTTGCCCTAATACACTTCAGTGGGTGAAAAGCAGGTGTTCATGATACTTAGTAACCTGTTATTGGGATAGTGAATGACATCGACACTGGGACTAGTAGGGGCTTGTCAGTTGGTGAACTCTGGTTAACTCTGCTTTTAGAAGGAGGGTAGTGTGTATGAGAACAGGACACAGAATCTGACCAAAGTTAATTTCACACAATCTGGAATCGCCCCAAATGTTGAGTCTGGGAATAGGTGCAGTACCTACAGTAGGCTACTGGTTAGATTCAAAGTGAACAGTGGACAGAGAGCCCCAGGGTGGGCGAATGTGTACAGGCCAATCCAGTCACTGAGAGTTCAGACACACAATGTCCAGCCCCCGAGTTCCCAGAGGCTTAAAATACCCCCTCAGTGTTTGCTCTTGCGAAGAGGGGTGGTCCTTGTCTTACACACAGTCACATTTCACTGGATAGGGGATCCCAAGAGGACAGCATGACCCAAATGTAGAATGTACGGTTAGGAGCAATTCCCTCTATATTCAGAAGAGCACAGATGCAGATTCTATACTGAACAAAAATGTAAACGCAACATGTAAAGTGTTGGTCCCATGTTTTATGAACTGAAATATGCACAAAAAGCTTATTTCTTTCAAAATGTGTGCACAAATTTGTTTACATCCTTGTTAGTGAGCATTTATCCTTTGCCAAGCTAATCCATCCACTTGACAGGTGTGACATATCAAGAAGCTGATTAAACAGCATGATCATTACACATGTGCACCTTGTGCTGGGGGCAATAAAGGCCACTCTAAAATGTGCAGTTTTGTCGCACAACACAATGCCACAGATGTCTCAAGTTGTGAGGGAGCGTTCAATTGGCATGCTGACTGCAGGAATGTCCACCAGAGCTGTTACCAGAAAATGTAATTTAATTTCTCTACCGTAAGCCACCTCCAACATACTTTTTGTGAATTTGGCAGTACGTCCTACCGGCCTCACAACCGCAGGCCACGTGTTACCACGCCAGCCCAGAAACTCCACATTTGGCTTCTTCACCTACGGGATCGTCTGAAACCGACCACCCAGACAGCCGATGAAACTGAGGAGTATTTCTGTCTGTAATAAAGCCAGTTTGTGGGGAAAAACTCATTCTGATTGGCCGGGTCTAGCTCCCCAGTAGGTGGGCATATGCCCTCCCAGTCATGTGAAATCCATAGATTAGGGGCTAATTAAAATATTTCAATTGACTGATTTCCTTATATAAACTGTAACTCAGTAAAAAATGTGACATTTTTTATTTATATTTTTGTTCAGTATAGTTATTGTTTTGACTTAGGTGTCAGTAAAAATAGACCTGGATCTATCATTGAAGTGAAGGGTTTGTGTGTTGGCATTCACACTCTATTAGCCTCCGATTTAGCACACAATTCAGAACCTTCAAATTATCACATTATGACAAAGATTAGGAAAAGACACTGAAGACTCTGTCCACTTGTTTATGATGTTATATAGGCCTACTGGGCCACTAAATATTCCATTACCATCACAGGGCATGCTACACCCTGTTCGATGAAAAAAGTGGTAGTGGAACCCAAACTGTCATTCTTAAGCTACAGCACACAACATTCCTACAATGTTTCCACAACCACACTAGTTTTGGAAATCCCAGACCTTGGACCAATGTAAGCTAGACAATGGCACAAGGTCTTGGGACGATGTCAGATTCTCATTTCAAAAGGAGAAAACATTTTGCAGGGACGGTCCTCTTCAGACAACTCTCAACAGATCACGAGTTTGGTTGAAACAGGTTTAAAATGCGGTGCTCATGTTTAGCTAGGGCAACAAGCAGATACGGCAGTGACGTCACCGGTGACGCACATCCCATTTCCGACTTGTCCTCTCTCTCCCAACTGACCCCGGAACTTAAACAGACATGTAAGTCGGAACATTGGGGGAGGCAACCCATCTGTCTAGAGACTACAACCAGGCCATAACGTTAGCGTCCCCTCCCAACGCTGTGGGGTTGTATCATCAGGGAGATTTCCCATGGGGCATTCCGTGTCCTGTCATTTTGGTCAGCTATAAATAGTCTAGCTAGATGCATTCCCATCCAGACCCATGATGTGCACATACAGTCTGTGTCTCTTGTACAGTACGGAAACTGACAGGCAGACTGATGGGAGAGCATGAATACTGGATAGTAGTGACACAGGGATGACCTTCTTCACGAGACAGGGAATCAGGTGCTTGAGGTCCAGGAGTGATGCTGCTATGACATTCAGGGACGGTATCCCGGACTACAATCAACAACCAAAAAAGTATCAATGCAAACAATCTTAAGTAGTTGAAGTTTGGATGTTGACATTTTAGTCATTCCTTTCAATTAATTGTATTTCTTTAAAAAGAAATCTAAACTATTTCTCCCCCTCTCTTCCAGACAAAGAGAGCTAGGATGGAGGGAGAGAGGCCTCATAGAAGAAGCTGGAGCTTTTCCTCTTTTTATCCCAAACGTGAGCATCCATGTCATCCTTCTATTCACTGGGCCAGGTGTTCAAAACAGGCAGATGGCACTTGCCTTGACAAAAATAATTTTTAACTGTCTTGACGGTGTGTCATTGTAATAATTTATGAAATAATATTTATTAATTTATTATAATATTATTTTAGCCAAGTTTATACATACAGTACTTCATCATTACTGTCCATTTTTCGAAACTGTGATTAAACATTCCTTCACAGAAGTTTGGTGTAATTCCAAAAGAGGTTGAAGTAAAACTTCTTGATGCTTAATGTCAATCCAAGGTAAACAGCTAACAGATGGCCAAGACACTGGATTTAGACGGAGAGGGCTGCAGTTCTACTCCTCGGTGCGCGAGGCCTCAAGAAACGGTGAGTGGCCATCACCTAAACATCTACCATCGCTCTCTCTTTCTCCTTCTCTCTCTGAACATGAACAGTGTTATACCGAACATGCAAGTAAAGGATGAATTGTTGTTGTTCTTCTTCTTCTAGAGAGGGTTCTAGAGGAGAGGGAGGAGGTTGATGCTCCTGTGACGGGCGCCTCAGGAGGACCCACCCATCTGGTCCAGCTGAGGCCGATGGCTGACCGGTTAAAGAGTAAACATACCTTACTATTCACCTAACTATTCTCAACATCATGGATGCTATGATCAAATCAAAGCAAATGTTATCTGTCATATGCTTCATAAACAACAGGTATAGACTAACAGTGAAATGCTTACTTCCTGGCCCTTCCCAACAATGCAGAGAGAGAAAAAAAGAAATAATAGAAAAACATAATAACACTATATACACAGGGTACCACTACCGAGTTGATCTGTAGGGATACGAGGTAATTGATGTAGATATGGACATATTGGTAGGGATAAAGTGATAGGCAACAGGATAGATAACAAACAGTAACAGCAGCGTATGTGATGAGTCAAAAGAGTTAGTGCTTAAAGGGTCAATGCAAATAGTTAAATAGTTAACCAGTAGCTACGCGGGCAAACTATTTAGCAGTCTTATGGCTTGGGTGTAGAAGCTGGTCAGGGTCCTGTTGGTTCCAGACTACATCGGTACCGCTTGCCGTGCAGTAGCAGAGGCAACAGTCTATGACTTGGGTGGCTGGAGACTTTGACAATTTTAAGGCCTTCGTCTGACACCGCCTGGTATAGCAGTTGTGGGTTGCAGGGAGTACAGCCCTAGTGATGTACTGGGCCGTATGTACTACCCTCTGTAGCGCTTTGCGGTCGGATGCTAAGCAGTTGCCATACCAAGCGGTGATGCAGCCAGTCACGATGCTCTCAATGGTGCAGCTGTAGAACGTTTTGAGGATCTGAAAGCCCATGCCAAATCTTTGCAGCCTCCTGATGGGGAAGATCTTGTGTTAAAAAGAGGAGATAGAGAGAGGGCAATTCATGGTGAGAACCATCATTATGGAACTATTAGTGGCATTTGATCATGTAGGCTACTACCAAAATACAAGCTACTACCAAAATAATAGTTCAAAATACAAGTTGGTAACATCTAGGAATGAGTTTGGAGACCTCATGTTGGTGTGTTCTTCAACTTCCTCTCACTTGCAATTCAGTCATAATTCACTGTTTTTATGTGCACTAGTAGGCCTACATAACTGTACTGAAAACAAGAAGTGTCACTTTATTTATGGCTGTGAACCAGTAATATTAGGCTATTCAAGGAAGAAAACTTAAAGAATAGGGATGAAATATGTTTTGTCTACTTTTCTTTAAAAGAAAACAACAGTGTAATTACTTGAATTATGAATAATTTGCACCTAAGGTCATGTGCTTGATGATTAGTCATTGTTTACCTGAGTAGGAGAAGCACACCTGTAAAAGTATAGAGGGGATTCGATTAAACTGGCCCGGGTTGCACTGGGTTATGGCCCATCACGTGACTGGGGCGAAACCGGTGAGGGAAGAGCGCCCTGCTCAAATTGAACAGTAATCTCTTTTCCATAAAATATATGTTTGAATTTTCAAAATAGTGAATCCCCTCATGAAAAGGCATGTGCAAGACAAACAGCTAACATGATGAGGGTCACATTCCCGACTCAGACGTTGCATGCATCAACCAATGCCACGTCATCGACTGTGCCATCGAGCACCAGATTGCTATAACATATGGGTCGTGCTCCCCTGCTGACACATACCATATCTTACAACGTCTGAATAAGTATTTTATGTAACAGCTAACCACATATGTTATAGCAATCTGGTGCCCAACGGCACAGTCAATGACGTGGCACGCAACCATTGGTTGATGCATTCCACATCAAAGCAGGGGAACGGGACCAACACGTGGTTAGCTGAAACGTAAAATACCTATCCAGGCTTTGTAAGATTTGGCATGTTTCAGCAACGCCTGGAAAGAGAAACGCGCCCGAAATCTTAGATAACATCCCAACATGAGGCTCCGTATATACCCATTTTATTAGGGCTTCACATGAAACCTATTTTTATTCTTAGAATATTTTTTTCTTGACAATGTCAACTACCTCATTACGCTACCCAAGAATAGTAAAGCCCCTTTTACTGGCTCAAATAGCCGACCAGTCAGCCTGTTACCAACCCTTAGTAAACTTCTGGAAAGAATTGTGTTTGACCAGATACAATGCTATTTTACAGTAAACAAATTGACAACATAATTTCAGCATGCTTATAGGGAAGGACACTCAACAAGCACAGCACTTACACAAATGACTGATGATTGGCTGAGAGAAATTGATGATAAAATGATTGTGGGGGCTGTCTTTTTAGACTTCAGTGCACCTTTTGACATTATTGATCATAGTCTACTGCTGGAAAAATGTATGCGTTATGGCTTTACACCCCCTGCTATAATGTGGATAAAGAGTTACTTGTCTAACAGAACACAGAGGGTTTTCTTTAATGGAACCCTGTCAAATATAATCCAGTTAGTCAGGAATTCCCCAGGTTAGCTGTTTAGGCCCCTTGCTTTTTTCAGTTTTTACTAACGACATGCCACTGACTGAGTAAAGCCAGAGTTTCTATGTATGCAAATGACTCAACACTATATACGTCAATTACTACAGCGACTGAAATGACTGCAACACTCAACAAAGAGCTGCAGTTAGTTTCAGAGTGGGTGGCAAGGAATAAGTTAGCCCTAACTATTTCTAAAACTACAAGCATTGTATTTGGAACAAAACCCTAAACCTCAACTAAATTTTGTAATAAATAATGTGGAAATTGAGCAAGTTGAGGTGACTAAACTGCTTGGAGTAACACTAGATTTCAAACTGTCATGGTCAAAACATATTGGTGCAGTAGTATCTAAGATGGGGAGAAGTTTGTCTCTAATAAAGCGATGCTCTGCCTTCTTAACAACACTATCAACAAGGCAGGTCCTACAGGCCCTAGTTTTGTCGCACCTTGACTACTGTTCAGTCGTGTGGTCAGGTGCAACAAAAAAGGACTTAGGACAATTGCAATTGGCTCAGAAAAGGGCAGCACGGCTGGCCCTTGGATGTACACAGAGAGCTAATATTAATAATATGCATGTCAATCTCTCCTGGCTGAAAGTGGAGGAGAGATTGACTTCATCACTACTTGTATTTATGAGAGGTATTGACATGTTGAATGCAGCGAGCTGTCTGTCTGAACTACTGGCACACAGCTCGGACACCCATGCATACCCCAAAATACATGCCACAAGAGGTCTCTTCACAGTCCCCAAGTCCAGAACAGACTATGGGAGACACACAGTACTACATAGAGCAATGACTACATGGAACACTATTTCCACATCAAGTAACTGACGCAAGCAGTAAAATTTGATTTAAAAAACAGATTAAAAAACACCTTATCGAACAGCGGGGACTGTGAAGCAACACAAACATTGGCACAGACACATGCATACACACACACACACACACACGATAACATACGCACTATACATACACATGGATTTAGAAATGTAGATATGTGGTAGTAGTGGAGTAGGAGCCTGAGAGCACACAGTGTATTGTGAAATCTGTGAATGTATTGTAATGTTTTAAAATGGTATAAACTGCCTTAATTTTGCTGGACCCCAGGAAGAGTAGCTGCTGCTTTGGCAGCAGCTAATGGGGATCCATAATAAATACAAATACAAACTCAAGCATAGATTGGTAACTTTTGTTCTAATTTGGCACACAAAAACTAGAGGCCATGCGTAACTTGGTCAAAAATAATGTCACTGTTATAAGCAGTCTCACTTAAACCCTCATATCCACGCCCCGTTTGACCTAGAGACTTCAAACTTTGTTTGTAGGTATCTTTCCTCATGCTGGCCAAATTTGCCATAATGGGACTTAATGAGGTCTGTCAGGATAGATTTTCGTCTTTATTGAAAAAATATATATATTTTTGAAAAATGTATTTTCATGGACCATATGTCCAAATATCTCCAAGTGGATTGGTTAAAAGATGGCTGAGTTATTTATAAATCAGGAAATCAGATTTTACGTGTCCATTTAATTCCTTTGTAATTCCACTGCATAATGGCCTATCAATTTGAAACTGTTTAGGGTCATCAAAGACATTACCATGATGAACCATGTTAGGTTTGGCATTGATGTCTTATAAAATAAGGAAACTATTAACAATTCACTTTTTTGATTATGCAATACTAATGCTTAAAATAATCATAAAAAATCTTCTCATGGACTAAAAGTCAGATTCACTCCAAATGTTGTATCATCACAATAGTCCCTAAAGAGTTTGAGAAAATAGTGTTACTGCATTCAAAGATGGCCACACTATATCAGTAGATTCATATTAGCACATACACTAATATGAAGAAAAAAAATACTTAAAAAAATCTTCTTCTCATGAACCATAGGACCAAATTACAGCATGGTACATGTCTTAACTTAGTTTGAGAAAATCTACGTGTTGGCTGAGTTATTGACAAATCCAAAATCTGATTTTATGTGTCCATTTAAACCACTATAAATCCACTCCACAGTGGCCTATCAACTTGAAACTTGTCATCGCTATCATGGATGTCCTTAAGATACATTTGGTATTGTGTCAAAAAACAAGGAAACTATTAACAACTCATTCTTCATCTGCAATCATCTTCTCCTCGTGAACCATAAGTCAGATTCACTTCAGATTTTGGATTTAGACTTATTACATCGTCTTTAATGGTTTTGAGAAAAAATTGTTGCAGCATTCAAATATGGCCACACTGTACCTATAGATGCACGTTAGCACATATGCTAATGCTAAAAAATACTTTAATCTTCTTATAATGCCATCACTGATTGCACATAATGTAGGATAGTTCTTACAAGAGAGTGCTTGCTGTTATCCAACTGATCTTGTGTCCTTTCTGTCATCCTGTGTACCCCGCTCATTGCTGCTCGCAGCTATATTTTTACTATTGTCTTCTTGACTCACGAGATGCAATAACCTGCAATTCTACAGTTACTATCAAATTAATAGTTATACACATTTTAGCGCGTAATTGTATCCGATGAAGCACATCCACGTGAAGGGAAAAGGGTGACAATTGCTAAAACATAGGCGCGCGCAGGCGCACAGTTACAATGCAGATCGACTTCCAGCGACGCCAACCCGTGAACAGCATGCGTTATGTACTCTCCTTACGCTACAAACGGAATGAGGTCGATAAAACAAATAGTCTGAGGAAACGATCCAGGGAAATAAGATAACATTGAGTGTTAAGCCTGTGAGAGCTATGAGTGGAGATGAGGTGAAGAGGAGGATTCGAAAAACACATGGACAAAAACATATGAAGCAGAGATGGAGTGAGTAGACTGTCATTACATCAGCCTAATTTATAGTCTTAAAAATGTAAGTAGTTTACATCAACTGTAAAAACTGTTTCAATGAAGTCACAACTCGCGGTCCGACTCCACCCGTGCCAACAAGTGATAGGCTATCGCAACATTGTATTTGTGTCATTTTCGGCTTAAAAGTTTATTTGCCGTCGGAAAATGCTTTTCAATTACAAAACTCTTGTTGAGCGAAGTAAATAACCTGAACAGTTTTTCAATGACAAGACTCTTGAGCGAAGCAAATAACCTGAACAGCTTTTCTATTGACTTAACATGGTGTGGCCACTACGCATGAAGCTGGGCTGAGTAGTCTATGATGCCGCGTTCAAAACAACTGGGACCTCGGAAATCTTTGACTTGAGTACGTTCAAGACAACTGAGAACTTGGGAAAAATCACTTTGTACGGTCATCCAACTATGAATTTCAAGTCGGGAACTCGGGCATCTTTCTAGAGCTCCGACTTTGAAACCTGAACATCACTGACGTCATGATTTGACATAGTTTTTTTCCCGAGCCGAGTTCCCAATTGGATTGAAAGCACCATTATTGCACCTTCCCACATGATCAGGACACTGCAAGAGCTGGTATGAAAAGGCCTTGGGAAATGTACCTCTATCCATTGACGTGTGAGGGCCCTGTACTCCTCTGATTATACCATTATCCAAAATTATACATGGATAAGATTGAAATACTGCTAGTTTTTAATTCAACTGCTGTTTTTGTCATTAGGCTAGCTAATGTTAAAGCAACCCATTGGATTCAACAACACTTCCTGTAGCTACTCACCCCAACATTAGGCCGTCGCTTTGAATCATTAGCTAGCCTAGCATGCTGATGTAAACGTCCAGTTTTAATACAAAAAAACGAGCATTATTCCAATCATCTCGATTTACCATTCATCATTTCGGGATAATTAGGAGAACAGTGACATATTCCATTCCTGGATTAAGGCATGTTTCCCAGCCAGTGGAATTATATATGTAAATGTATCTAACAGCACTATATTTGTTGGGGGGTTTTCTTCTTTCTAACATTGTAAATCACTTCCTTGTTGAAACATACATTCCATATGTTTCCACCTCACTTGTGATATGTCTTTACTATATTGTTCTATTTGTAGCCCAACTGTCTGCTAGTTTATTGCCTTGATTTAGTAACACATGTTCAGTGGTGTAAAGTACTGAAGTAAAAATACTTGAAAGTACTAATTAAGTAGATTTTTGGGGTATCTGTACTTTTATATTTTTTACAACTTTTTTACTTTTACTCCACTACATTCCTAAAGAAAATAAGGAACATTTTACTCCATACATTTTCCCTGATACCAAAAAGTACTCTTTACATTTCGAATGCTTAGCAGGACAGGAAAATGGTCCAATTCACACACTTATCAAGAGAACATCCCTGCTCATCCCTACTGCCTGATCTGACTGACTCACCAAACACAAATGCTTTGTTTGTAAATTATGTTGGAGTGTGCCCCTGGCTATCCATAAATTAAAAAATCAAGAAAATGGTGCCGTCTGGTTTGCTTAATATAAGGAATGTGAAAGGATATATACTTTTTATTTTGATACTTAAGTATATTTTAGCAATTACATTTACTTTTGATATTTAAAACCAAATACTATTAGACTTTTACTCAAGTAGTATGTTACTGGGTGACAATTGGGTACTTTTCCCACCACTGCCCGTGCTACAGATGATCCCTCCTTTTGAAGGCCATTGCACCTTTCAAATAAGTTGCAGTTGGTCGACTAGTATGGCATTACGGGGACCTTTCACAGCAGACTGCACATATTAGGGACTGGAATGTGGCTGTTGACACAAAAATTAATTAGGGACGCGTGAGACTGGTTTGGTGTACATTTTTGAAGCCGCAGGACCAAAACCATGAAGCATGGACTTTAGCGAACTATTATGGTCATATCTCAAGTGTAATAATACTTTAATAGATTACATTCAGGTAAAGGTTTAGGGAAGCAGAGAGTGAGTTTGAGAGCGAGAGAAAGAGGGAGTGAGAGTCATGCCAGAATAAAGTTACCTATCCCTCTTTGGATGGAGTTGCGGCTTGCTGGCTGCCAGAGATGTTGTTGTAACATGTTATATAGCCTGAGGGGCAGGGAGCACGCCCTGTGATGGAGAATGGCTGTTACACCTACGCAGTATGGAAGCCTTGCTGTTCTTATATTCTTCTAATGCAATTTTCCCAAGCCTCTTTTCGAGTAACCCAGCCAGTTCCACTTATTTTATGAGTTCCAGAACTAGCCCATCTGATTCAAATACTGAAGGGCTTGGTGATTAGTTGACTAATTGAGTTAGGTGTGCAATTTTGTATTTATTTTTTTAAACTAAAGTCAGTATTTGTTCAGTGTTTTAGGTCTGAACGAAAAACCTCCTTGGCGGTCCAAGTGTGTTTCCTGTATTGCACATTGAAATTGGTGGTAAATAAATGTGTAGAAAAAGGTGGTTGGACCACATCCAATTGCTGGACAGAAAAAAAGCTAAAGTAATTTCCCAACTGTCGTGTTTCCCAGCAATTTATTTAGACCCACACAGAGCTTATCATACTGTGTCAGGTCCAAATGATGTGCCTAGTAAATGTGTCTGCAGTGCAGCTAGCAAGAGAGCCATTTGAATAACTGTGAGAAGAGGCGTAAACTTGGTGAGAAACGGTCGGTGTTCTGGTAAAAATCTGTTGCGTAGGTATGTGATAATGATTAGGTAATGTTTCATCTCTTTCTGCGTGTTCAAACAATTGTGATCATACTGACACTGTTGAACTTAGATCAGTATGGATAAACGTAGGAGCTGTGGTAGGTTTAGGAATTAGAGGACTAGTCTCTAAAAGACAGCGTTTGTTTACATCTTTCTTTTGCCAGCTCAGGAACTAGTGGTTGGAAAAGCAGTGGCATGTATTCGTGGATGCCAAGGGAAGCCAGGCTTCCCTAAAAAAAATGACCAAGGAAAAAAACATACAAAATAACTTATCTTTCATCTCTGTGTTTCATAAATGTCCTTCAATAGGCTGAATGTATCTCACCGGAGAAAGCATCCAAGCAAACAAAACAACTGTCACGAATCCCACCGAAGGTGGCTCCCCTGCCTGCTCGAGCGGTGTTCGGCGGTCGTCGTCGCCGGCCTACTAGCCACCGCTGATCCCTTTTTCCTTTTCTGTTTGTATGGTCTTATTGGTTGCACCTGTTTCCTATTGTGTTTCTTGATTTGTGTTTATTTAAGCCTGCTTAGCTCGCCCAGGTTTGTGCGGGATTACTTTTGCTGTCGTTGTATTTTTTGGATGTGCTGGCTTACGCCGTGTATTCTCTCTCCGGACTGTGTGCCCGTTGTTCTGGGTTGGTCGTTTGTTTACGCGCCCGTTTGTTTTGGCGTTGACCGTTTTGTGCCGGAAAGAATAAAGAACATATTACCTTACCTCTGCTCTCTGCGCCTGACTCCTATCACCACTCCTAGTATCCCGTGACAACAACACCCCTCTTTCTTTGTGTTGCCCATCTATGCTGTCTGGTCAAAAAGTGGATGACATTGTTGTCACCCACAGCATTGAATGCAACGGAAGCCAGCGAGCATTTGGCCTCGCTTGATAAAAAAAATCTAAAATAATAGCTCAACTGAGTGAGCTCAGCTGTGAATGGTCCTTGCGCACCAAAAAAAGTGTCACGGGAAGGCAGTTTGGATTTGGCATCACACCAATCACATCACATTTGAAGCCAAACGTAATTTACAGAATTTGAATTGTTACATCTCGTGTCATTGTCCTCCTGTGGCTAGCTAGCTAAATCGGCCCTTTCTTAAATTTGCCATGGATGGGGATAGGGATTTGGACTTGTGTTTTTACTTCTCCGTACTGGCCAATAATTATAATAGCGATACTGATCCAACCACCCTGAGGAAGGCACAGTGATGCCGAAATGTTGGTGTTTTACCCAATAAATTACTGGAAGTTTATTTATATGGCCTGAGAGGATGGAAATTCAACATGTAGCTAGATGTAGTAAACTTAGGCTAATGTTAACTAGCTGGCCTGGCGCATTGTTGCCCATGAAAGGAAGTTAGGCTAGTGAGCAAGCATTTTAGCAGGTAGCCTAGGACAACAACATTTTTAAGCGTATATAACAGAGTCCTAGACCGTTTAGGCAACATGAAAGAGGCTGACATTGGCGTTTCTCTACAAATAGGGTGAGTCAACATGTTTTTTCTACTTGCACGCATGCACACACACACACAGTTAAATCAGTACCATGGACAGCCACATCATATTTAGCTTACGCTAAATGGACTAAATCATTTTTGGTATCTTTTAGTTGTCACTGTATTAGACTAAGAATAGGTGATTAGATGATGAAATGGTGCTGGAATAGTGGAGGCAGCGGCTATTTTCTTTGACTTGTGGTAACTCGTGGTTCTAAATCAATAGTCCGAAAAATGTTTTGCTTGACCAAATTAACTTGCTTGACTGTTTGTTACATGCAATATGTTTTATGGACTTCACCGGACAGATGTTGCTCTCCGGTTTTGTGATGAAACAAAGATGTGGTTGAATTTATTCTTCCACTGTGTCTTATTATATAGGCCTAAGGCTGAGACATCAGTCTCAAGTCATATGAACAGTTTATAGAGAAAACAACGTAATTATCACAACACATAGGTTGTAATACAGTGCATTTGGAAAGTATTCAGACCACATTTTGTTAGCCTTATTCTACGTTTGATTTTTAAAAATCGTCATCAATCTACACACAATACCCCATAATGACAAAGCAAAAACAGGTTTTTAGAAAATGTTGCTAATTTATATAAACCAGAAATATCACATTTTACATAATTCAGACCCCTTACTCAGTACTTTGTTGAAGCACCATGGGCAGCAATTACAGCCTCGAGTCTTCTTTGGTATGACACGACAAGCTTGTCACACTTGTGTTTGGGGAGTTTCTCCCATTCTTCTCTGAAGATCCTCTCATGCTTTGTTAGGTTGGATGGGGAGCGTTTTTCAGGTCTCTCCAGAGATGTTCGATCGGGTTCAAGTCCAGGCTCTGGCTAGGCCACTCATGGACATTCAGAGACTTGTGCCGAAGCCACTCCTGCGTTGTCTTGGCTGTGTGCTTAGGGTCGTTGTCATGTTGGAAGGTGAACCTTCAACCCAGTCTGAAGTCCTAACCTGCTCCAGAGCGCTTTTCATGAAGGATCTCTCTGTACTTTGCTCTGTTCATCTTTACCTCGATCCTGACTAGTCTCCCAGTCCCAGCCGCTGAAAAACATCACCACAGCATGATGCTGCCACCACCATGCTTCACTGTAGGGATTGTACAGGTTTCCTCCACACGTGACCCTTGGCATTCAGGACAAAGAGTTCAATCTTGGTTTCATCAAACCAAATAATATTTTTTCTCATGGTCAGTCCTTTTGGTGCCCTTTGGCAAACTCCAAGCTGGCTGTCATGTGCCTTTTACTGAGGAGTGGCTTCCGTCTACCATAAAGGCCTGATTGGGGGAGTGCTGCAGAGATGGTTGTCCTTCTAGAAGGTTCTCCCATCTCCACAGAGGAACTCTGGTGCTCTGTCAGAGTGACTATCAGTTTCTTGATCACCTTCCTGACCAAGGCCCTTCTCCCCCGATTTCTCAGTTTGACCAGGCGGTCAGCACTAGGAAGAGTCTTGGTGGTTCCAAAACTTTTGCTCTGACATGCACTGTCAACTGTAGGACCTTTATATAGACAGGTGTGTGCCTTTCCAAATCATGTCCAATCAATTGAATTTACCACAGGTGGACTCCAATCAAGTTGTAGAAACATCTCAATGATGATCAATGGAAACAGGATGCACCTGAGCTCAATTTTGAGTCTCATGGCAAAGGGTCTGAATACTTATGTAAATAAGGTATTTCTGTCTTATTTGTAGTAAAATTGCAAAAATTGCAAAAAACCTGTTCAGTTTTTCATTATGGGGTATTGTGTATAGATTGCTGAGGAATTATTATTTTTTAAATCCATTTTATAATAAGGCTGTAAAGTGGAAAAAGTCAATGGGTCTGAATACTTTCCAAAGGCACTGTATGGCTTTTCTTTCCTGGCTTGGCTTCCCCAGTGATTTTACCCAAGCACCACTACTGTGGAAAAGTAGCCCAAGTCGCTGACAAGAGCAAATGCATAACTGAAATCTACTTAGCTACTTATTATATAGCTGAGGTGTGCGTGTATTTGACCTTGTGCTTCCACAGTGCTGATCTGCGACCCATAACGATGAGCAAGCATGGAAGTGAAATTTGGCACTTGTTCAGTCAGTTGGCTGGCTATGGCACTAGTGTCCATTACTGGTTTAGCTATTACACACACATATACACTAGTTAATGCCTATTGTGTGACTAGACACATGAAATTGCAAACCATATGGTAATTTTGGCAGTAAGCCAACATCCATTACTTCCTTAGGTAGTGGTGTTGGATCAGTATCTATGATCCGTATTGAAATAACGTAGAACCTCTGCTGTTGTGGAAACGTTATGACAACCCAGTTTCACAGCATTCACAGAACTACCTGCGTGAGTTGTGTTTTGACCTGCGTGTCTTTTCTCCTGTCCAGGTGAGCAACCTCAAAGCGCCGCCAATGGGAAAGAGAAAGACGCCCTGTCATTTGACCTCAGTGAGTAGCCCCATTGGGCACAGTACACCTTTTTAATTGTGAATTTACCTTTAGCTCTAGCAGTGTGTTCAAAAGTGGGACGTCAGGGGAAAATACACACATTAGAGATGACATAATGATAACTCTGGAGGAACCCGTGGAGAGAAGCATCTAGCTGCAGATTATGCGGATCTATACCGCCTGGTCTGTGAATCTCAAAGTGGATGTTCGTGTGTCTCAGATGGTATCTTTGCATTTCATATGGTATGTGGGTGCTTAGCCTGAACTCGACATACCAGTCTGTGCCCTAGCTCTGGTCCAGGGCATTATGTTAGTGCATTAGTATTGTAGTGATTAAAGTTGGGAGAGTTAGTGTTCAGAATGAATTTAGTTTTGCTAATTTCTGGATGCAATGTTAATGCCAAATCACTGGGCTCAGACCCTATTGTCCATGTGGAGTTTTGCTATTTGAGCCTAGATTAGTTAGCTGATGACTAAGCTATTAGGTCAGAGGAGCACAGTCCATATCGTTCCATTTGGTGCCTAATGAACACGATCCTTGTGTAGGAGGTACTAATGATCTGTTGGTCCTGTGGTCCCTTCTAGGCACCGTCCAACCCAGCGAGGATGAGAAGGGTGAGAGAGGTGCCATCAAGAGGCTAAGCACCATGTGGTCCTCATTCCGGGGCAAACACGACAAAGACCGTGAGTATAAGGCTAGGGATGAAAAAATTCATTATATTTTGCTGCCGACTAACCAACCCTTATTAAATGGTCAACAAATAGCAAAAAAAATTCTAAACAGTCAAATGACCTGCCCAACAGAAAATACTATACAAGGAATTTACATTTTTCATTAGGAGCTTCATGGAAACGTACAACAATAGCAAGCCCATAGAACAACATTTTAAATTTAGGGAAGCTATCTTTTCACTGAAAACATCACCTTTAGCCAATGAGCATTGGATGCATCTATCATCACATTTGCAGACTAATGTAAAAAATATATATATATATTCCTAACGTGATAAAC
The DNA here is from genome assembly GCF_965601325.2 of Salmo salar. Classification (NCBI taxonomy): domain Eukaryota; kingdom Metazoa; phylum Chordata; class Actinopteri; order Salmoniformes; family Salmonidae; genus Salmo; species Salmo salar. The sequence continues at coordinate 77,349,002 of NC_138305.1, read as the reverse complement.
AGATTGGATAGTCATAAATTAGGATTAGCCTATAATATAACTCAATCACTGTTTGCAAAACAAATGTGTTCTGAACAATGCGTTTTTTTTCCTTTGCACAGCCCCAGCTAGAGGAACATATTTTAGCAAGATCTGCCTTTTTAAAAACACGTTTCATGCAATTCTACGACACCTTGCATGACAGGGTAGACTACTCTGCTGACAATGACAAAGTGACATCAATAAAAACGACCTTGTCTTGAATGCAACCATCTAATCTAGGCCCACGAAAAGGTGAGATACACATTGTTCAATATGACATCCAAATGATATTGTCCTAAAATAACTTTCCAGTGGCATTGACTCACCGGGGATGGGGATGTATATGCGCAATGCTCTCCGATAGTGCCAATAACATAGGCTATAGGCCGCTATTGTTCACTTTGGGAGTTGAGAATTTAAATAACTAAATACCTTTTAGACTTGTTTCTTTGTCTTTTCTCGTATGTGTTTTTCCAGCGATTGTATTTAGAAATATTTCGATAGGCCTAGCACTATTTTAGATGCGTTTCACTGCCTGCCTGCCGCAACACTCAGCTCTGGTATTTTCTGCTTCCAATATTGCGCACTTACATTTTAGTCATTTAGCAGATGCTCTTATCCAGAGCGAGTGCATACATTTCATACATTTAAAAAAAAAAAAATTCCCGTACTGGTCCCCCGTGGGAATCGAACCCACAACCCTGGTGTTGCAAACACCATGCTCTACCGACTGAGCCACACGGGACACTTCTCAACTGAAGTCTATGGGCTTGTGATTTAAAACAAACCACAGCTATTTCTTAAAATAAGCGAATGATCCTCTATGCCTAAATCATGTTCTCTAGTGTAATAATTTCAATGATTTCATTTATTTCTGTATAGACTGGAGTAGCTTAATTATATAATTCTGGCAAATTCTATTTACTTTTGGGGAACCTAATCTTCCCCTAGACAATTGGACGTGCCACATATTAACAATCTTATTATTGAAAATAAAACTCCTGTAAAGAAGAAGCTAATAAAACGTTTTTGCCAAAATGCAATTCGCGGGAAAACACTGTTCTAAACAGCGCACCTAATAGGAGCAGATTCCTATGTGACAGAGAAGAAAAATCTCTGAAATGTAGAAAGAGGGGGGATCATATAGCAACAACTAGGACGGGTTGCTAATATGACTAGGACTGTGCCTTTGGCTTCTAGACAACGAAAAAGTTGATATGAAAACCAATAGAGAAATGCTGCTTAATGGCATGAGGAAGTTAATTGAAAATAATTGCCACCACGTTTCTATGGTTGGATTTTGGCTAGACTACTTTGAAGCAAGGTAAGACATGCTTCATTATTTGAAGGAAGGTAAAAGGTTCAGGTTTCAGACAATTATACTGCCTCAAACTCACATTGCAAAGTGGTGGGTGACGCGCTGATCGCCTGCCTACGGTTGACTATGCACTCAAATGGCGAATGGGAAGCGCGCTTTAATTACGAGTTGAGATTGAGAAATAAAAATAGTAGCACTTTTTAATCATGGCCATCAAAACAGTTTAACACACGATTGCATTTAGGTTATTTGTTGTGCAATGTCTAGGTTTACAAAAGCACGTTTCACTCCAGTGCCAGCTTTTTGAGGAACTGCTCTCACGCTGTCTGACAGGTGGTAGCATATTCCGCTCCTCAAACTAGGCTCTGTATGCTGTGCGAGTGTGATAAATAAAATCCATGAGGACTAATGACTAATACACACGCGCCAATTTAATTTGACCAAATTATGCAAATTAACCTACAGACTGATAAGCATGACTGGTCAAATGTATTTTCAGTGGCTAACCGATTCATGGTTAATCATTAACATCCCTATATAAGGCTCCACAGAAACACTTTGTTACTTAGAAACACTTCTTGTTTTCTATTAAGTACTTCCTATTTCACACACAATACTTCCTAATTTACCAAAACCAAGGCCCCGTCCAGAAATAACCCCTACCCACCTAGGGCATAGGCATTTGTGTACAGTAGATCTGAAATGATTGGATGGATGTGGGCTAAGCAGAGGTAATGGCCTCACCTTACACTCTGTCTAGCTAGGTGTCATTTTTTTTAGACAGGACCAACAGGTTTGCCTAACTCCAAAGTAAATTAGATCTTTGACAAGTGTGACACTGAATGAGAATGGATAGGTGCAAGTCTAGTGTTGACCGCAGTCAAATTCCGTTTGACCGCAGTCAAATTCCGTTTGACCGTTTAGTTACGGTAACTAGGATTTTCCAAGCTCTGATGCTGCTGATGGTCATTAGTAGCCCACCAAACTTGCTTAATTGCCTTGTACTCTATTGTCCCTCTGATCACTCTGACATCAATGCAAATGTTTTGGAAAATCAAATCAAACACTTCATGAGAGTTGCGTGAGAATATCTCTATTAAAAAGGAGGATCCCATCAGCTTTCTATAGGCTAGGACTACTTTATTTATCAACTTTCCTAATAATAAGCACATTGCTTCGCTTTACAACAGGAGTATAGCCTACCTGGCTGGCATGAAAATGAACCACGGGAAAAGTGTCCTCGATTCGCTATTTAAGTGCGCAGATTTGTTTTCCAATGCCCCTGTTCCTAGACAGGTGCATGATAATGGTCCATTCTTAATCAAAACTAATTTCACACATATATTATTTGGTATATGTGAAGACATTCAATTTAAGAATAGTCTGATGGGTGACAATATTAGCCTATCACTTGTGAATGATGTATTATCACTTGTGATACAAACACGCTGGGCATCATTCACAACTAAAGTGTCCAAATAACTTCTTAAAATAAGCACATTAATCTGCTTTACAACCAGTGTAGAGCCTAACTGGCATACATAGGCAGCACGTGAATTTCAAGTTTGGGGAAGATACTTAAAAAAATATATATATATTTTAAAGGCACCTTTTTATAATAAAGCATTACATGCATAATCGCATTTGCGGTCACTTTTGAGAACAGTGTATTCCCTCTAATTGATTCCATTTTGGAACATTTGCGCTTATAGCCTACAGCCATGTGCGCATTGCTGCACTTAGAATGTGAAGAAATAGGCTAATAGTTTATCAACATTTTAAGCTAAACGTTCTGATCTAGTACATCAGCCTCATTGCTTTAAAAAAACAAAATTGAGATGAGTGGTTGTATTAATTTGGGATCTATCGCATCCCACACCTGTCCCAGAGTATGTTTGGAATATATATTTATTGCACAGAAGGACAAGTTGTCCAATAGAATAGGTAAACTTTTTAACTATGGGGGGTAGTCATTGACACAGACTAGTGCTTTTGCTGTTCATTAGGCCTACTCATCTTGTTGGCTGACAAAAAGTAGGCTAAATGTGGACAGTCCATCTAACATCTTCAATATGCACCTCGGAATTTGATAAGAGGGATGCATGCAGTTGCGTCCCCGATGTCTTTGTCTTCACTTGTAGCCTATTTCTTAGCTGAGATGCCTGTGAGAAGGACCTGGTCACGTGACAGGCATTGGCTAATAAGAATTGAGATATCTGAGAGAGCCATGTGAGTGTTAGGTTCTTCGGTGCATGGCAGCCAGGAGAAGGGAATTATAATTATTATATTCAGCCCAAGGGCACAACGGCCACTTTGGCCGCAAAAGGCATGGATTCTTTTGGGGGCATTACGGCCACACAAGGGGGATGCCACTGGGAAATTCGAGGGCTGGTGAGAATATTATCAAGTGCTTGTCAAATTGGGAATCAGAGACTGATGAAGTGTGTGCAGCCTGCACAAGAAACAAATCAGAGCTCATGCCTTTCATGCAACTTTTTTCAAATCATCATTAGTCGCATCATGCAGACTGTATTAATGTATTAAAAATCAACTAAAGTTGCATAAATAACTCTAAATGAAGCATATAGGAGAACCTGTTTCTTTGTTAACCGCTCAACACAGAGTAGCCACGTGCACTACCTTGGAAATCGTTTGGAGAAAATATCCTTTCGATTTTATTCAGCTATGTTCAATTGTATTCTTTATACTCTAAAATAATAAAAAATAATGCCACAGAATTTTAAGCAAATCTTGTCTGCTAAATGAACTAATGTAGCCCACAGCCAAATGGTATAACCATATCAGGGCTTAACATAAGGACAACTCAGAGTATGCTATTCTGTTCTTCTGAAATAGACTACATTTTCTTCACCTCATGTTTCTTTAGACCTGTCTAAAATAATGGGTTCATTGTGATGATGTAGGCTACAGTATATTCAAAGAATTTGTTAAACTTTTTAAGGTCTGCGTCAGTGGCGAGTAGACTATGCGTGGAAGCCAAGAGATGCTAAATGTGTTTGTTAATTAACGGTCAATTACCATGAGACTGGCAGTTATTTGCTTGACAATCACCGGCTGACAATTTCATAAAAGCCACAGCCCTAGTTATGATTGATTTGGTTTTCCAGTTGTGCCAATTACCTCTACGTTATTGCAGACCCAGTAATGCATTTGTTTAGCTTAGCTTTATCACTGGACTGCAGAGTGAAGGAAAAGCAGCCAACAAGTGCTCAGCATATGTGGGAACTTCTTCAAGACTGTTGGAAAAGCATTCCTCATGAAGCTGATTGAGAGAATGCCAGGAATGCGCAAAGCTGTCATCAAGGCAAAGGGTGGCTACTTTGAAAAATGTAAAATATATTTGATTTGTTTAATACTTTTTTGCTTACTACATGATACATATGTGTATTTCATAGTTTGGATGTCTTCACTATTATTCTACAATGTAGAAAATTGTAAAAATAAAGAAAAACCCTTGAATGAGTAGGTGTCCAAACCTTTGACTGGTACTGTATATTAAATGTGGAGTGTAATGGGTTAGTCATGCCTTACACAGGGACTGTTGCCATGGTAAAAGCAGTTGGAGGTTAAACCTGTCACAGTAGGCTGAGTCACAGAACGGTTCTTTTGTGTGTGTGTCCGTGCGAGAGACAGACTGAGTTTGTGAGTGTGTGCGGCAGTGCAGCACAAAGAACTTGTCTGGGCAGCCCGGCTCTACTATTATTTCTAAGGAGCAATGGAAAAAAAAAAAGCAAGAGACCCGTAACATTTTCACAAAACCCTGAGGAGAGAAAAGATTAGCCAATATTTATCTTTGGTGTTGTTTGCTGTTCAGCAGGTCCTCTGTCAAACTGCTGCAGGGTTTACCCAACTGTAAACACACCATGTGGCAGAGGTTGGTGGGGGATGGGCTTGTCCTTAGTTTCTAGACAATAAGTAGATTAAGAACTAAATGCGTCATCATTTCACATCTCAGAAACCCCTTGATAAGAATCTTTTAAAACAGGCTGGTACTCATATACTTAGAAACCTCGCAAAACATTCCATTTTTTTTATTTTAGCATGGTGTCTGTTGCGCCTTTTTTCACTTTGCTGGTATGTGGTTGTTCTCATTAATAATGCATAAATAACATGCATGTATTATAAGTATCTCAGAATAATAAGTGTCTTCTGGCTAGTAATGATAAGTATTTTCAATTCATAGTGGTAATAAATGTAATATACATTTTTAATATAATTGTATAAGTTGTTGGAAAAACATTCACCGATCATAGCTGTTATATTCACACAAATCCTTATGGCTGGAATCACATTGTATGGTGCAGATTGTATGGTGCAACGGCAGCACAGGTATTTGTCAGTCGACCTGTATTGAGTTTTGCAAATCTCAGCCATTGTGTTTTTTGATTTGGGGTTGTCAGCACCAGCACATGAGTTGAGTTCAATTCAATATTCCGTGTTGGAAAAGTAACAAACAAACCGGATACCATTTTTATTGGCCACATTCCTGGGATTCTCCCTCAGGCAATGAGCAGCAATACTTTTTCTATTGTAACTGATACTGTATATCTGTTGCTGCCTAGGAAGCACAGTGGAAGGGGGGGAAAGGGAGAGATATTCAAAAGGGTTGTTTGTTTTCACCCTCAAGTGGATATTGTATTTTCAAATATTTCTTACAACAGAGATTTATTGAAAAGTACTGAAATGTTATGATCAGTAAGATGTAATGTGTCCGGTACGGGGATAGAACCTGCTGCCTTGTTGCTGCTGGCACCATGGTCTAATCAGCTGAGCTACCCAGACCATAAGCCTTTGATTTTACTATATGTTATTAGTAAGCCTCTGGCTCAACACTCTGTTGTCCCGACAGGGGTGATGAAGGAGCCACCCCTTCAGGAGTCTTTGGAGCCAGCTCCTGTGGACACCCCAGCCAAGGAGCAGCGCTACATGAGTGGGCAGTACTTCTTTGAGTACTTGGTTGTGGTCAGCCTCAAGAAATCCAAAGAGGGGGCCTACGAGCCACAGATCACCTACCAGTTCCCCAAAGTGAGTCCGCTAATTAGTATAAACGCTGCATGCCTCCCAAAAGGGAAAAGGAAGAAAAATGTGGGTAAGAAATGAAAAGCGCAAGGGAAGTCATTGAATAGTCAGAGGGAGGTAGGAGAGAAGAATTCAGGTAGGCCTTCAGCACGGAAGATTATTAAGATTTTTTTAATTCCAGGCTTTATTCCATTAGATATACTGACGTTTCAACGTCACATGACGTCTTCCTGTAAAGGGAGAGCTCTTTGTCAGAGGGATGTAATTGGGCTCTATTTAAATTTGTCTTTACGCGATTCCTCGCTTCCCATCTCCTCACCTCCTCCTCAACTGTATTGGAGGAGAAGGTCTAAGGTCTCTCCCCTAGGACCTTCTTGCGTTTTGAGGCAAGGAGAGAGGAATTGAATAAAGATTAATTGAGAAAGAGCCCAAGTTACATCCCTCTGACAAATATATTGGTCTTTCTCTCCATTTCTCTGTTGCCCTCTCTTTCCCTCTCTCCCTCTGTTAATCTCTCTCTCTCTTGCTCTCTCGCACTCTCTTTCTCAGAGGGATGGGATGGTGAGATTCCAAAGAGAGGAGGAGGAAAAGACCCTGAAGGCTATCACACTCTTCTGTTTCCCTGAGGGCATCAACTGGGCCCCCCTAACAGAGTACCACAGGTAACACTGCACCCAATATGAAGGATCACCATCAATTTGGAAAGATGGGTGTATTGTTGAGTCATTCCAATGTTGATGTCTTAAAGCTACCAATAGACTTACTTTCTCTCTCACTTGTTCCCTCTAGTGAGACATTCTCATTTGTCTTGACTGAGATCGACGGCAGCAGAAGGAACGGATACTGTAGGAGGCTACTGGTATGTTTAACTTTGGGTTTTCACTTGAGATTATTTATAGTGCAGTGAATGCCATGCCCATTATCTGTCTCTCTCTCTCTCTGTTTCTCCATTGTTCTCGTCTAGCCCCATGGCAACGGCGCTCGCCCACCTGAGGCCTACTGCATCATTAGCAGGTTGGCTTGTTTCGGACTGTTCTCCAAGGTAACACGCCTCAAAGGTCATTGGCTTTCGGCTGTCAGAAATGAGTGTTTTACCCAGAGACGTAAGCCTGGATGAGTTGAACTGGGAGGATCCCTGGCTGTAACGATGCTTCATACTTCTGAGTAAATCTCTACTTGGACCTTCAGTTAGGAATCATGCTGACAACATTGTGCACGTGGTAAAAAAGGAATTAAGCCAACATTGGATAACACCACACGTGCTCAGATTTTAAAGAGATACAAGCCATTTCCACTAGCATTGCAACATGCTTCAAAATTGTTAGCCAGGATTTTCTGTCCATTCTTAATTAACCAGCTAAACTTAAAAACATTCTAGATGAAATGGCAACTCTTATCTTTCATGAAGTGTACTTTCTCTTTAAAGAGAAAAGGTAGTCCTCACTTATCCCAGTTCTCCCTTGAAAATGTCAACAGCACATAACTTTTGTACAATCTCCCCTATCGGAAAAAAACTACAAGAAGAAGACACTCCTCCACTGATGTGGAACTGAAAGTGATGGGGACCTCTTGTAAATCTGACAGCCGTTCATAACGCTAATCGGTGTGAAATTGGATTGAATTTCTCATAACTACTGTTTATGTAAGAGTGTGTTATGGTACTTGCAAATTACTCTGAATCGAGTTTGAGCCTCTTAGACTGGTCTTTGGGTTTTGAAATGCCCTATTTGCAGCACAGTTCATACCTTCTCTCCCTTAGTGGCCCTTTATCATTAGCCCCTGTCAGTGATCCAAGTCGCTGTATTTGTTTTGTTCATAATTTGCTGCCTTTCAGTGGTGCCCCAAGTCTTGTGAAGTGAATATTGACACACATCACCACCAAACTGTCCCTTAGGCTACTGGAAATACTAAGCCCCACAGTTCATCATATACTTATTACTGCCACACCATTTATTGGGGTTTGTCAGTCTCTGTCTTGAAAAAGGTCACCCAGGAAATTGTGTAGGCTAATTATTTTATTCCGGTGGTGCAAAATCACATGATGGAGTTGGATTATTCCTGTCTTTTTCTAACGCAGATCTTTGACGAGGTGGAGAAGCGGCGCCAGATCTCCATGGCGATGATCTACCCGTTCATGCAAAGCCTGAGGGAGGCGGCGTTCCCCGCCCCAGGCAACACAGTCAAGATCAAGAGCTTCATCCCCGACAAAGGCACTGAGGTTAGCACCCTGATTTGTCCGATGTAGCCACATGGCTAAGTTGGCATAGCACAATGACATGCTGTTCCTTGAGACCTGGGTCATATTCATTTGGGAACACTGTAGCAAAATGCTAGGATTGGAATAATTGGTTATAATTGGATGTCATGAAAACTAGCACACAGTTCCAAGAGTTGAGAAACATCCACGTTGATAGCAGTAGCGGTCGGTTGGTGACGGTGGTATCATTTACTGTACATAACATGTTCTTGACATGTTGGTGACATGTACATAACATCTTGGTAACAATGGTGACATGTAGATAAGAATTGACTCTCTCCCATCCAGATCATCAGTCTGACGCGGCCGTTGGACTCATGGCTAGAGCATGTGGACTTCCGCACACTCTTTCGCTGCTTGACGGACGAGGAGGTTCTGCTCGTGTTCGCTGCCGCCGTTATGGAGCGACGCATCGTCTTCATAGCAGAGGAGCTCAGGTACTGCACGCACAGACACGCAGGCTATTACTTACTAGTCAAATCAACATAGTCATCTGAGACGAATGCATCAACTCTGTCAATGGGAGCATATTATAAAAACGTCATTGCATATGAATATGAAACGAGATGCTGATTACACGTTGAGGACCACTCAGAAATAAAAACCTAAAATCACAATGAGAAGCTTCAAGGGGGTATCAGAAGTTCATTGTTCACACAGTGACACACATACCAGGGGTTTGAAAAATAATTTTGGTTCCATCGTTTCATTTTGAACAGAACCTCAATTTTTGTTGTTCCGTTGCACTGTTCCGACCAGCGAAATAAAGTAGTGAACCGGTTCAAACCCTCAAAAAGTACTGGTTTATATCGTTCATTTTTTTAACCTGTGATAAAGCTTTTTGTTTTACATTTAGCTCATTAAATTACTTCACCAATCAGTGAATTCTACCTAGGAGGAGCGGCTTTTATGGAGGAACTTTGAATGTCCTTTGAGTTAACTAGCAAACAAGCGTGCTTGTCTTACTTATTTTTTTGTTCCCAACGTGAACCGCGATATCTAGGCCTATGGTATCCTTAACTAGCTTTGAAAAAGTTAATCCATTCATCTCAAGCTAATCAAAAAATCTATCTTCTGAATCACGCTCTTAACGTCACTATAGTAGCCTATGCTTTGGATGGGGAGGGGCAGGTAGCCTAAGAGCACACTATCAGCTGGCAGGCAGACACTGGAATACATTTCTGAGTGACAGAGCGAGGGCTTTGCATAGGTGCTTTGTTGTGTTTTTTTTGTGGGACTAGAAAAAAATGCTTGGAACTTTAAAATAACGTTAACCGGTTCTCATGCTTTTTAAATAACAGTTTGGTTCTGGAACAGTATGGGTGACTTTTGTTTTTGGTTCTGGTCCTTGAACTGGTTCCCCTGACACATACACGCACTGAATACGTCTAACTTCTGTCTCTCCTCAGCACCCTGTCCCAGGTGATCCACGCCGTGGTCGCCCTGCTCTACCCCTTCACCTGGCAGCACACCTTCATCTCCATCGTCCCCGAGATCCTCATTGACGTGGTCATGGCCCCCACCCCCTACCTGCTGGGAGTACAGAAGCGGCTCCTGGAACAGGTCACGGACCAGAGCGACGTGAGTCACCCCCACCTGTGATAATGTTACAGAAATGTTGGCTTCGCTCACGTTTGTTACGAAAGCCTTGGGAAGTTGTCGGCAGGAAAACTCTTTAAAAAAAAAAAAAAAAAAAAGGGGGGGGGGTGGAATCGAGATGAACTCTTAATGATGATTTCCCACTTTTCAAACCAATCACATATTTTTGCATGGGTCAAACTCCAAACAGAGGTGGTTTCTGAACATTTGACTGACTTGCAACAAGATGCCTAACATAAGATACAAAAAACCCAAAGCAACAGTAAACATGTCGTCCCCCACGAATGATGCAGCCCCCCCTTAGGCCAGTTGAGTTATGTGACTAGCACATTTCAGTTCATTACTATAGCCCCTGCCTTAGGCCAATCCGTGTCATTTTGTTAATGCCGGATCTCTATGGCATCATTCACCCAAGTTTAGCCAAAATCATGCCAGTGCTGTCTAGAGATATCGCGTGTGACTAAGATACGAATGGACGGAGACAGATCCACAGTCCCCTCCCCGATTTCATCGTGGGGGACAATAACACTGCATAGGCTACTAAAACATTTGTCCTAGATGGTAGGAAAAGAGGCACGGACAAAACAATAAAAGTGAAATGTCTCTACTGAGGGGATATGGCATGTCTTCTCAGAGCCAATCAAATGTGAGTGTTAACAGCCAGACATTAAAACACAAAAATCCAATAGTGACTTCTAATAGTTGCGTCGACGAGATTTGGAAGGATGGCCCTGTGATTTATTTTTGATTTATTTAATTTCCTTACAGTTAAATGCATACTTAAATCATAACAAAATACAGCTTTCACCTTGTCACACTACACAAACAATACACTTCTTCTCCCCTAGGCTTTGAAAATAAATAGTGAGACTACAACAAAGTTAGCACATTACCAGTTAAATGTCAAACATAGAACTAATGACATGGGGCCCTGTCCAGAAACAACACCTAAACCCCATGTATATATCTGAAAAGACTGGATAGAAGTCTGCTATCCTATTTGACTGAAAGCACAGGAAGAGTCAGGGGGTAGGGGCTAAGGGGTTGTTCCTGGATCAGACCTTGGCTCTATCTCAATTTATTTCATTGATTCCTCACCTCCTTCACAATGTATTGGAGGAGATGGTCCAAGGTCCCTAGCCTCAGACCTCCAATGCATTTTGAGGAAGATGTGAGGAATCAAGGAAAGATTGAGAAAGAGCCCCTGAATGACTGGATGGGAAGTTTGAGAGTCTTGGTAGTAATAGTGATGGATTGGTGTTGGAATAATGATTGTAGGCTCTGTTTTCCCCAACACAGCTGCTTGTTGTGGACTTGTCAGAGGATAAGGGGGACACTTTCCTAGTTCAAGTAAGTGTGTAGTCTCGAGAGTGGAGCAATGGCCTAAATGTGCATAAAAAAAAACATTTATGCCTTGTATGCTCTTTTTAATTAATTCAGTTTATTATTTGTACTGTTTTGCACTTAATACTATGAGGGAAACGGGAGTTTTGCTTTGTCATACCATTGACTATTGTAACTGTTTTATAGAGCGGAGATGAGAAGTATATTCTGCCCCCTAAGCTCCAAGATGAAATACTGCAGGCACTAAGAAATAGGAAAGAAAAAGCCAGTGAGTATATTTTGATAGCCTTTGAAACCAATGCCTGAACAAACGGAAAACAGCTTTATAAGATGTGCATTTTAGTTTTGTTGATTTCACAATTGGAAAATAGGTTTATCAGATGTTTTTGCAAGAGGAAAAAGAGCTGTTGCATGGGATATTTTCTTTCTTTCTTTATTCAAGAGATTGCATTGCTCAGGTGTGCGGATGGCCATACTGATGAATTAACTGTAACCTTTGAATATAGATTGTTTTATGCTCTCTTTGATCCTTTCAAAGTAATGTGAGGTTTAGGAAAATTAGCATGTCATAAGAGACTGGTTGTTCGCACACAAGGTGAAAGGTCAACGTTATGGCTCACGAGCACAGCCAAATAACACACCTTGGTTGAAACCACCTGGACTGTGGCTAAACATGTGTGTGTGTGTGTACCATTTCCCACGCAGCTGTGGAGGAGCTGAACACGGTGGTCTCGGAAGCCTTCCTGCCCTTCTTCGTGAAGACTGTCGGCCATTTTGCCTCATACGTGACGCGGAAAGGAAACGGGCAGCCGGGGGTGTTTCAGAGCAGGGCCTTCTACAAGGCTATCGAGTCCAAGACCACGCGGCACTTTGTCAAGAAGTTCCTCCAGACCCAAATGTTTGACCTGTTTATCCAAGAGTTGGAGCAGCAGCAGCCAGCGAGCCTCCAGCAAGGTGAGAAGGCCCACTCGCCTCGAGGCGTGAGAGCTTTAATACATACTTACATAACATGAGAATTTGAAAGCTATATAACATATCTAAAGTTTGATAATGAAGCCGGGTTGTTCTTGGGGGATAACATGCCTCTTGTTCGCTTATCATTCATTTACTCATTTATCGTCACCCCCTCGTCTTTTCAGGAATTTTCCACAGAAAGATTGTTGAATACCAGGAAAAGAAGAAAAGAGAGAAGGCAAAGAAGAGATAGCCTCGTTTACAGTGTATTCACAAGATACTATGGTTGTGTATATAAGGGATTTACTGTAGATGTGATAAAATAGATTTGAGATGTAAATATTGGAATTGAATAATTTGTATTTATAGTTTTTAATGTGTTGGGGTAACAGTGGGTATTTTATGTGTTGCTACTGTATATGATAGATGGTTGACAAGACCACTGGTTAGAATGAGTGTTGGATTCAAAAATGTGTCACCATCTGAACTTGCTATGATTAAGCAGAAAAAAATTCTAATAAAGACTTTGAATCTTTTTATGTGAACCTTTACGCCTACTTTCCTGTGTTTTTTCAGTCAGGTTCAAGAATGATGTTGCCAAATAAGCACGTGTGTGCATACATGCACAAGAGGTCAGACAGGGAAAGATTGCTATTTTGACAAGTCATTAAAAACAGATTTATTTGTAGAAAAGTAAAATGCCAGAAATGTTTTCAGCAAGCTGTACAATACAGATATAGAAAAAGCTAACTCATGGACCGTAAGTCAAAGCTGATGCATCACACTTTCAATTAACATTTTGACCCACTAAATATCTTTACTCGTGTTCATTAGGACCCAAACTGAAGCAGGGAGGGACTGCCTGGACTGATCCAATAAGGAAACAAATTTTCCATTGTGTGACCTAATGAACACAACACAGTTGTTCGGTCGATGAAGTGCTGAGTCTCCAATGGCATCCTCTTACCTCCTTTCCTTAAATTACAGACTCCAAATCACGTGGGCAAATGCATTATTGTTCCAACCTATTCAATCCTTCCATTTAGCAAGAGATGAAGGGAAGTAATTTCCCGGGCACAGAGATGCTTTTCCTGGGGTGGGACTGCAGTGTGGCCACAGAAGGGGGCAGTGTAGTCAGACGCTCCCAGCTAGCAGTGGCGAGTGCTCTCCATGGTGGGCATGCTCTCTCACGTTGTAATGGGCGTAGTCGTACAAGTGATTACTCTGCATGACAACTTGTACCCGCAACTGGATTTTCTGGGGAGCAAAGAACATGAATACACCTGAGACGCCATTCAACCCATCTTCCTTAGTTGATGAAACAACTGAGAATGAGCTGTAACATATTAAATGTATCACATTCAGCTCTATTCATACAAATGTATTTTGTAATTTGTTATACAAAACAGATCTGAGAATGAAATCTTGCAATGGTAGTGTTTATTTTGCTTTGCCATTGGTTGTGAGCAGAGAGAGAAGGGATAGCAGGAAGACCGTACCTGGAAATCGCGGATGTAAGTGAGGAAGAAGCAGATAAAGGAGAAGGCCAGACACCACTCAGCCACAGCACTGACCAGATGGGCTGTGTAACCCTGCAAGGTATGGCACCATTGACCCCAGAGGAAACCATTAGAAACAAACTCAAACATTTGACATAAAGGTAATATGAGAGACTATGATTTAAGTTCAATTTGTAAAATACCAACCAATATAGTAGCATTGTTATGGAAATTATATGGGACAAAGGGATATTATGGTCTCTTGCTGAGCCATATTAGACAATATATTAATAAGGAAAGGATCTCCATGTTCTAGTATTTTAGTAGGAAGTAGCATTCCTATGTGCTTCATATGTATTTGTACGTACTTCACATTGTCCTCGGGTGCTGCTGGACAACAATCTCTACATAGAAGAAACTAGTAGCCACTATTTCCAATCTTAGTATTTAGTAGGATCACAGTGTAGAGGACCCTGATGTTTGCCCACCATTTCTTCTGGTCTCCAGCGTATTTTTCTGTCCACACCTGGTAGGTCATCAAACAGAATGGCTGACGACACAAACACTGAGAGAGGGCGAAAGGGTCAAGGGCTAGAACTGCAGCAGTGGAAGATGTAGTCATATTGAGGGACAGACGTAACACTTCAATACAGTATCAGATCTTAAACTAGGACTGAGTCAGTTTCCCCAAACCAATGAGCATGCTTTTTAGTCCACGTGTAGACTTAATTTGAGCCCAGGAAACTGGTCCTACAGGTGGTCCAACTGTCCCCAAAATGCAATGCTTTCCCACGGTTGTTTTCAACAGAAATCCATTCAGTTCCCCACTGTTGTATCCCCTTCTAATGTGTCAATGTCTGCAACTTTCCTTTGTACACGGCTCTGTGTGTGCTCCAGAGTCAGGCTAGTATGGTGAAAGATACAGATGATGACGCTGGCCATTGTCCACAGCCCCATGGCGGTGCGCGCCCACAGGATGTCTCGGCCGTGGAAGCGAGGCTGCATGTGGTATGACACCCCCGTCTGAACCAGGATGTAGAGCGCCCCGCAGCCAAAGGTCAGCCCCGCCCCCAGCAGGTGCACTGACATGATGGTGGTTTTCTGCAAAAGGGCAAAGGTGGCAATGGATTTCATACCTGACCCAAGCTTTCACACTTTCCAGAAGGAAGAAAATCCAGGGACTTTGACTCAAGAGGTGAGAAAGAGAGGGGGCGGGGGGGAGAAGAGGAGGTGATATGCCCATCATCATTCGGAGGACACTGAAATGTGTGTTCCTTCTCAACACTGACAGCTGTATCTTTCGTCAAATTCCAAATCGACCAGTCCTTACCCCCTATGCTAGATCTGAGAGGGTATGATAAGTGTAAGCAATATGGCAAAAGTATTGCTTATAGGTGGTAGGGGTTGATTTGGAATTGGGTATTTATATAAGAGGATAGTTATAATGGAAAAGTGGGGTAGGCAATGCTGTATGTACCTGGAAGTTGGCGACGACGCACATGCCCACTGAGCTCATGATACCCAGGACCATGCCAGCACAGTTAAGTCGATGCAGTTTAAGCTCGCCCCCTAGTGCCAGAGCCTGGACATGCTTGTATCGCACATAGACAGTGGCTACACCTACAGGGTCAACCACATATAGAGGGATGGACACAAGATTAATGGGAAGTGTGTGTTTTAATGTAACTGTCCAGTGTTTCCAGATTGATAAAATATTACCAATTACAATGAGCGAGTCTTCCTTCCCAAAAATGGCAATTAAAGCTGAAATAAGTAACTTTTTGGGTGACCTGACCAACTTCACATGTTATAGATCTCATTAATTGAAAGCAAGTCTAAGAAGCAATAGATCTGTTCTGTGTGCTATTTCTATGCTTCCTGTTCTTAAGTTTCGTTTTTGCGTAATTTACTTTCGGCTTTGTACACCAGCTCAGACAGCTGGTTATGAAAAATATATTTCACAGCGTTTTAGATGGTACAATGATTGCTACACTACTTGCTTTGTCACAAAGTACATTCTTTGCAACCAGGAAATGGCAGAGCGATTTCAACATCGTCATCTTTAAGTATGTTCAAAAGCAGATTGTGTTGGAATGGTGTGGGCGTATGAGTCATGAATAAAATGTATGCGAGTAGTCCACTGATTGGCCAGCTCATGAGGAAATGGCAAGCATTTTTTAAACTGTCTGAGGTGGAGTTTAATATTTATTTTTTACAATTTAATTTTGACCACAAATACGACCAGAGGATGATTCAACAACAT
The DNA here is from genome assembly GCF_965601325.2 of Salmo salar. Taxonomy (NCBI): domain Eukaryota; kingdom Metazoa; phylum Chordata; class Actinopteri; order Salmoniformes; family Salmonidae; genus Salmo; species Salmo salar. Next base: position 77,332,707 of record NC_138305.1, on the reverse strand, counting down.
TATTTGGGTAGGAGTTAACAGAATATGAACTTAAGTGATTCTTACTTGGTCTTTAATGTGTGAACCACTGACAAAACGCCCCCCACTTAACTGATTTAACAACGAAGCCACATCCATTACACTAATTCCTCCACAATCCCCTGGTAGGTCTGACAGGGCCAACACATACTTTTTGCTTCACAAATAACATCTATGAAACTAGATTTGTATGCAACAGTCATTTCATTGGCTGACATTCAAAGGCACTCTTTCTCCACCATGACAATTCCCTGGAAATGTTGAACCTGGAATACAATCAAGTCTGTGTTTGAGCGGTCACAGAGGAGACATATCCCTCCTGCAAACTATCACCCACTTTAATATTTTCAGTCACTAAATTCTAGTGAAAGGAGTTTGCATTGCTCTTTTATTTTGGGACCACTTAACTATTATACCTGATATAGTGTGTCCATTTTGTTTTACCTAAAAAGGAAGAGATGCTCAGCATGAACCCAAAGACACAGCGTTCGGGAACCACGGCGCTGGCATCACTGTAAGGAAACACACCACAATCATCTCTGTTAAACACAGGACCAAAAGGGCAACATTTTTTACATTTTAGTTATCACCTAGGTCGGCTCGGGGATTTGAACCAGCAACCTTTCCATTACTGGGCAAACGTTTTTTTGCGTTCTTCAAACCTTTTGGTATTGAAAGCTATTGGAATCATCCTATAATTATTTATAGCACAAGCCAGAAGTTGTCTCGACTGTGGTGCACTGTCCAAAAGCATCATCTTCCTCTCATAGGAGCGAATCCCAACTTCAATTGACATCAATGCATGACTAAGTGGAAGTTAAGATTTGCCCTACACACACACACACACACACACACACAGGTTGGCAGGCCCTGGTCCAGTACCTGATGTAGGGCACTAGTAGGTCGACGTGGCCCAGCAGCACAGCGGTGACATAACTGACAACGAAGGTGGCTAAGGACCAGGTGACCAGGGCTGCAGGGAGGGCACATACCCCCCTCTGGAACCACCACATACTCCCTGGGACAGGGGGAGGAAGGGGTCCTGTCAGAGCAGTCCCTAACACATGCACAAGTGAATACACAGATCACATAATCATGTGCAAACTCCAAATTCCACTATTAATCACTAAGTCAACCTCCTGTTCAAAAGGCCACACACAATCACAACCGCTATACAAATCACATCGTCTTAAAAACCCACGCTTTCTCAACCGAACAGATTTCTACATCCTACTACATGCACTAACCCAATACTGACACCATACAACCATTCACAATCTTAGTCCCACTGTTTTCATACAATCACAGCACATAATCTCAATGGTGGTATCACTCACAGTAGTAGGCAGAGCGAGACTCAGGACGCCATTCAACGCAGCAAGAGCAGTATAGCTCTAGATAGACACGGGTTTCAAGCGTGAGAAAAGTTGGTCGGTCTCTGTGAAACCCTGCTTTTATTAGTCAGTTGGGAAACTGCTTTGATGGGAGATGAAGAGAACAGAACTGTGTGTGTGAGAGAGCGAGAAAATGTGTTTGTCTGTTCCATACAGACAGACTAAGAACTCAGACACACCCCTCCCCTCAAACAGGACTTGTGACTAGTCTGCTGTTCTTTGCGCAGCCTAAAACCAGCTGACTCCCAGACGGTATGACTTTCATTTAACTTAATGCTGGCTGACCCCACACGCACCAAAGAGGCATACACATTATGACAAAAAATACTCGATAACAATTATCCCTAAGAGTTAAAATATTGGGGCAGTTTCCCAGATCCAGATTAAGCGTAGCATCTCAGTGCTTTTTAGTCCAGGATTTGGCTTAATCTGTGTCAGGGAAACCGCCCCATTATGGCACTTATACATATGTTAAAACACAAGCTGAATATCACAAAGCTACACATCAAACCCCAAGTCTGTTTCCAATTTTGCAGAGTCTGCCAAAAGGTCAAAGGACCGCATAGGATCATTAGTCACTTTGTCCATCTTCATCACACTAATACATTTGTACTGGAGAACAATATTGCAGAATACTAAAGAAAAAGGTCATGTTAGACACAAAAGGCTGCTAGCAATAGACTAGATCCCCTGTTATAAATATAGCAATCTTTATTTTACATAAGCTTGTTTATTCAAAAATTAATGATTTTCTTTAACAGAAAAGTAACAATTTTGACCAAACAACAAATTAAAAACCATTGAACACTAAAAAGCATTTTTTTTTACACACCGACCAATGATGCACCCTTTGCAAGTCATCTTAAATCTCTGCATTGCACAGAAAAGAAACAATCCAAAGGAAAATGAGTTACGCTTGAGGCAGTGTTTCAATTGGTTGAACACTATCAGTTACATATATCCATGTGGCTATTGACTGACCATTACAGTGGGTTGTAATGCCAATCCCATGCATCGGATACAAACATTGACAAGCTCTTCTCTTGTTATGAAGAGACATTAAAACGGTAGACATTTTAATACTCTGTGCATCACTGTTTGATATTAGCTAAATTGGTAGGGTAGACATTCCTTAATTTTTGCTTAAAAAAAAAAAAAAACATTCCTTATGTTTGACCATGGACGGTACTGCGTCCCTACGGATATAGTTAAATACTTGGTTAATGATAAGACCCCATACAAAATGGGTGGATTGAACTGTTCCACACAGAGAGTTAACTGATGGGCTATTGTTTAACAGACCAAAGTACACTAACTATGAACAGAGAGAGATGCAGCTGCCATGACACCAGTGTTGCTGTGGGGGAGTTGGAGTGGAAGAGTAGGGGTAACATCAGGGAGTGGAAGAGAACATCTAAACATACCCTTCATTGTATTCATCAGTTACTAATGAAGCATTCATAGCACAACACTTAGGTCTAACACTAGCCTTTTCAGGCAGTCATTTTGAAACCTTCCCATCTAATGCAAATACTTAGCATTTAAGGCAACTGCTGCATACCGACTATTGCATTTTTCACATACATCACCACTTGGAGGAACCGATTGTAACACTGGTGCCAGCCTGACCCGACTCCTATTTCATCAATGCTACAGTATAACTAAAGCTCAACTAAAAAGCAACACAGTTGAATGAATCTTATATATATATATATATAAAAAATTAAAGAGAAAAAACAGATGAATATTGTAAAAGGAGTGTGAGGAGGTTGGAGTAACACCTATCACTAAAACATTCCAAACATATTTTTTTGTCATCCATGGTGACAAAAATGACTTGCGGTGGACAGAACACATACTCATAACTGTTGCTTGAATATCATAAATGATGAGCTAGATTCCTAACAGTTAAGAGTCTGAACGCATGTAACAGATAACGAGAAGTGCTCCATTGACTTGCATCACATATGGCACAAGTTAACTGGAAGCATACAGCAGGAACTGTGTTCCATCTCTCAGAAACAGTAGTATAATGCAGGTCCATTTGTACTGCAATCACATGGGACAAAATGAAGTATGCAGCCATATCATGTAATTATGATGAGACAATGGTCCCCTTGTTTGGGGCTTATTGAACATAATACAATTCATAGATCATGCATGACCCTCAAACCCAAGCCTGGACCTTGTAGCCACTGCCTTTTTTCCATTGTTCCCCTCTAATCAGGGACTGATTTAAACCTGGAACACCAGATGTGTGCAATTCATTATCAGGTAGAACAGAAAACCAGCAGGCTCTAGACCTCATAGGGTAAGAGTTGAAAACCCCTGATGTAGGCTATTCAGGACAAGGATGGCATAGGATCAATAACAGAAATGCAAGGCAGTCTTCGTTCATGACCATGTGTTCTTCCACTGAATGCAATCCGCAATCTATGATGACAGCTTTTCAGATGGTTCATACAGAATGCAGAAATATTATGAAGAAATACTCTGCGCTACACCTTAAAACAGAGAACTAGCATTTTTCTCTGGAGTGGAATACAGGTGGGAATTGTACATAGATGTGCTGAACAAGTACCAATACTGAAAGAACAGACAGGCATTTAAGTCATTCATATTGCTCAGACAGAAACACGTGAATACACTGTACGCGTTTTTCTCATAGCTAAGTATATCATTTGGTTAGGTATAACCTGCTCCTTCCTATGGATAACATTTTATTTTTAGTGCATTTGGATAGTGGTAGCATGGTTATAGTAAGCAACATTAACCCCTATCCATAACCTTTGGTTAGATAACTTCTAAATCTCAAATAGTTTGTTACCAAATAACCAAATTCTTCTTTAATGACAAACTAAACCTCAACAGAAAACGTATCTCTCATTCTCCTCTTCGGCTAGGAACCTTTTACACCACACATCTGCAAAAACGGATCACTATTGCACACCAGACAAATAAATGATCTTCATTAAAAAAAATCTAATATTTTCCCCACCCTCAATGTATTCATAATTTAATTGGCTAATACTGCGTTCATAACCAATTGGGAAGGTAGTAATTATCAGTTGAAAAGTCACAAATATGAGTTGGGTGTATTCACGTTTTGAACTGGGAAATATTATCAAACATGGAGGTCATTAGAAGGCTTGTGATTGTTTCGCTATTTTTTGCCCATAAAAAGTATATCCAGAGCTCGTTTCACTTTCTAAATCTAAAGGAAGATTAACAGAATCAATCTTGTATTAACAATTTGTATTTTGTTCTTACCATAAACAACAACTGCTGAAAATACCGCCAAGCTTGCTGTCTTGTTTGTTGACAAATGATGTCAGAGAGTTGCAAGTGGGAAACTGAGAACAGGGATGATAGTTTCCCACTAGTAATTACCAGTTGGAGGGGTGTTCAAGTGGATTTTTCCCAGTTGTATGCTGGTATTTACGAAATGACGAGATGTTGTGAACGCAGCATTATACATTCGTAGAAAGACTGCCTCCAATTCGTCTCATCCAATGGGAACCCTGTGGAGACAAGGGGGAGGCGGTTGAGGTAATTCCACCAGCTCCAGCCGGACGGTGTCACCACCTGTCAGTAGTGTCTCCAGACCAGTTACACCAGACGTCTTTGCCTGACCGGGAGGCAGAGGCGGACCGCAGGTTGGGGGGTTTGATCTTGAACACGAAGATGTGCAGGTGAGAGGCGATCTGGTTGCAGACGCTAACGCAGTAGCGCACTAGATCAAAGATGGACAGGAACTGGAGATAAAACAAGACAGGATGGATGTCAAATAAAGTACATTTAAAGGCTCTTTATTTACAGAATTGGTTGCGTTATTTGTTGTATGTCAATCATCTTTTGCCCCTGAAAAGAATTGCATGAATATACGCTAGGCAATCTACATTGCACTGCAAAATACACAACAGTGATGGACTCTGGTATACTACTTTACCACTCAACTAAGGGGTTTTGACATCTTACTTTGGCTAGAATCAGTCTGTGAAGTCAAATGTTTATCTGCAATATGACAATTTCCTTATCACGGTCATAAAATTCCACATGAAATTCTATTGTGTGGTATGACCGATAGGGGGCAATGAAGTTCTCTCGCAGTCCTACAGTAGGCTTAGGCTTCTGGAATCTGCTTTGAACCTGCCAGGCAACAGTGGGATTGCGAGGCGTCCCTGATTGTCTATGCAATTTAAAATGTGGGTTAAAAGGGAAATAAAAGCATTATCAGAGTTTTTCAGGGGCGAAGGACACCGGTGTCCTAGCTAGCTAGCTACCGGTGTCACTCCCGCCTCCCCTGCTATGTACCGGAGTCTTCCTAGCTACTGAACAAAAATATAAACGCACCATGTAAAGTATTGGTCCCATGTTTCATGAGCTGAAATAAAAGATCCCAGAAATGTTCCATACACACAAAAAGCTTTCTCTTGTTCATCTCTGTTAGTGAGCATTTCTCCTTTGCCAAGATAATCCATCCACCTGACAGGTGTGGCATATCAAGAAGCTGATTAAACAGCATGATCATTACACAGGTGCACCTTGTGTTGGGGACAGAAAGTCACTAAAATGTGCAGTTTTGTCACAACACAATGCCACAGATGTCTCTAGTTGATGGAGCGTGCAATTGAAATACTGACTACAGGAATGTCCATCAAAGTTGTTTCCAGAGAAGTGAAAGTCTAAAGAAATTAGCCCTGGAACATTTAATAGTGCTATAGAACAAGACAAAACAAAAATAAGTTTGGAGATTTGCATAACATATTTGAATAATCGAATATTATACTAAGCTAAGATATGGAATTGTTTTATGATGTTCATACCATGGATCATTTGGCCATTTGATTTTGAATTTTAGGGCCCCTGTAGGTATTCCCCCCAAGCATGTTTTATATTATTTGATCAAATATTTAATTTGGCCTTTACTACTATAGCCCATAGAAACACATTGAATAAAACATTCATAAATGGTGAAACAGAGTCAAAATAAATAATAAGGAATAAGGTTGATGTGTCTGTACCTATATCTACACTAAACAAAAATATGAACACAACATGCAACAATTTAAATGATTTTGCTGAGTTAAAGTTCATATAAGAAAATCAGTCAATTGACAGAAATTCATTAGGCCCTAATCTATGGATTTCACATGACTGGGAATACAGATTTGTATCTTTAGATACCTTTAAAAAAAAAAAAAAAGTAGGGGCGTGGATCAGAAAACCTATCTGGTGTGACAACTATTTGCCTCATGCAGTGCGACATCTCCTTCGCATAGAGTTGATCAGGCTGTTGACATGGCCTGCCTCTTCAATGGCTGTGCGAAGTCGCTGGATATTGGCGGGAACTGGAACGCGCTGTCGTACACATCGATCCAGAGCATCCCAAACACGCTCAATGGGTGAAATGTCTGGTGAGTATGCAGGCTATGGAAGAACTGGGAAATGTTCAGCTTCCAGGAATTGTGTACAGATCTTTGCGACATGTGGCTATGACAACCATTTATCGTGTTGAAACATGAGGTGATGGCGTCGGATGAATGGCATGACAATCGGTATCTCTGTGCATTCAAATTTCCATCGATAAAAGGCAATTGTGTTTGTTCTCCATAGCTTATGTTTGCCCATACCATAACCCCACCATTGGGCACTCTGTTCACAACTTTGACATCAGCAAACCACTCGCACACACAACGCCATACACGATGTCTGCCATCTGCCCGGTAAAGTTGAAACCAGAATTAATCCGTGAAGAGCACACTTCTTCAAGATGCCAGTGGCCATCGAAGTCCGTTATGACGCCAAACTGCAGTCAGGTCAAGACCCTGGTGAGGACGACGAGCACACAGATGAGCTCCTCAGACGGTTTCTGACAGTTTGTGCAGAAATTCTTCGGTTGTGCAAACCCATAGTTTCATCGGCTGTCAGGGTGGCTGGTCTCAGACCCACAGGTGAAAAAGCCGGATGTGGAGGTCCTGGGCTTATGGTAGAGAAATTAACATTCAATTCTCTGGCAACAGCTCTGGTGGACAATCCTGCAGTCAGACTGTCAATTACACTTGTCTCTCAAAACTTGAGACATCTGTGACATTGTGTTGTGTGAAAAAAAAAGTTATGCTTACTAACAGGGATGTAAAGAAATTTGTGCACAAAACCTGAGAAAAAAGCATTTTGTGCGTATGGAAAGTTTCTGGGATCTTTTATTTTAGCTCATGAAACATAGGACCAACACTTTACATGTTGCGAGTCATCTTTCCATAGAGTGGTCATACTAGTTAGTAAGACAAATATTAGTAAGACAAATATTTGTGGGAAAAAAGTTAATTGTCCCGTCTTAAGAATCTCTGAGCTCTAAAAACAGCAACATTTTGTCTCAGCCTCATGGCAAAATGTGTAAAATAGCTAGCTACCTATCCCACCCACTGTGTACTGGAGTCCTAGCTTGCTAACTAGCTAGCACCCAGTGTATTAAACGCCTGCCTTACAACTGCCCTTGTTAACAGAACTGTGGGAAAACAGTACCCGACCGTTGTCCTAGCAAGCTAGCTACCGTTGTCACCCCTCCCTCTTCTTCTGTCGGTTGACCTCCAACGTTATGGTGCATTACCGCCACCTACTGTACAGGAGCACCACTGCATCCCGCCTGTGTACCGGCTTAAAAATTGACCAATGAAAGTATGAAGAGGGGCTCCTGCAGATGCAGGAATGCGCTGAATTGTGGGCCACAATTGCACCCGTCCTCCAGGCAGGTGGAATTTTGTCTCGAATTCACTTTGACTCTAGTGTTCTTTCCATCTGTTATGTACATTAGCGACTCACAACACAAAATAAACCTAGCCAAGTTATCACTGTTCTTCTCCATTATGTGTTTCTTACCTCAATTCCAAACCGACCGCTCCCTCTACACACACACACACACACACACACACACACACCACACACACACACACACACACACACACACACACACACACACACACCCCCCTCACACACACACACGGGTGCTGCGAACCCAAGCTCCCATTAGGCCTATAGAAATTAGGGCCTATAAAAACGTACCCAACTGATGGGCTACACAAACACTGTAGACAAGCTACATTCCTTGCTAAATCATGACAGCCTCATCACAAATAAAAAACGGACTGGTTGATTAAAGTAGGGAAACGTGTTCCAACTATGAGCTACAGTTTAGGAATAATATATTTGTCTCGTTTATTTTCTGTTTTTTTTGCGAACTGCTATAGTGTCACATTTAGAAAATGGAGTAAATGGTGAACAGTGATATTGACGAGAACGACGCAACATTTTCAGTAGCGCGAGTCGCGGCTCAAATGGCGCTTGCAGTCTTTCATTTAGGCAATTACCTCACAACTCAAGTAGGCCATTGACTATGACTGCATATCAACTGCAGCAATTTCTGTATTTAGTGTTTTTTATACCCTAACTGTTAACAACGATGACGTGCGGAGTACTTCATATCCGTGGCAAATAACTTGAAAGATGCATATCCCCCCTTAATAACGTTACAGCATTGATGCGTTAGGTAGGCCTATTTGTTACATTTTTCCCTTGATGATCGGGACCTGTTAGTGCTAAGTTTTGTGATAACTGCGCTGTGATTTAAATTCTGTGGAGAAAATAGTTTTTTGGTTCGTTTTTTTTTTCTTAACCTCAACAATAAAATGTTGTTTAAAAACATTCACACCCCTACTTGGAACGTACAGTACCAGTCAAAAGTTTGGACACGCCTACTCATTCAAGGGTTTTTCTTTATTTTGACTATTTTCTACATTGTAGAATAATAGTGAAGACATCAAAACTATGAAATTACACATATGGAATCGTGTAGTAACCAAAAAAAGTTAAACAAATCTAAATATATTTTATATATTTGAGATTCTTCAAAGCAGCCACCCTTTGCCTTGATGACAGCTTTGCACACTGTTGGCATTCTCTCAACCAGCTTCACGAGGTAGTCTTCACTATTATTCTACAATGTATAAAATAGTAAAAAAAAAAAAAAAAAATTGAATGAGTAGGTGTCCAAACTTTTGACTGGTACTATACGTGCACATGGATAAAGCTATTAAGGGCTATGGTGACTTACCAGTGCCACCCAGAGGACCAAGTACTCGTCTATGAAGCTGTTAAAATACTGGTCCAAGAAGAGCAGCCCTGGCCCCAGGTAAGCCAAGTCATGGAGATACATCTCACTTTTCGTCATATGAGCTACCTGTAAAACAAACAAAAAACGAGAGAGATGCGGCAACGTATAATAGAGTAAAGACCAAATAACTATATTGAGTCCAATTAAAAACATTGGACTAGAGCTGAAATTCAATGCAAGGTACGTTATAGAGCAGCGCACTATAACAGACTTAAAAGTAATTTACCCTTGAGCCCGACAGCTATACCAAAATAAGTGGCGGGTGTGGATATTGGAATGTAGACTGGCTTTTTCAGCATTTCATGTTTCACAGTCATGTTCAGTAGGCACAGAATGGAAGAAATCTATGCGAAACAGAGGTACTATCTGAACTTGTCCAATCAAAAAACGCTTGTGTTCCGTTACACAACACTTCGCTACAGTGTGCCCTAACGGACACGATCCAGGTCACCTGGTTCCTCACCACTAGCTTGTTGGTGATCTTGGCCGACACAAACCCAAAGGCCAGGACATAGAGACAGGGGTGCTTCTCAAACAGCTGGGACGCAGACTTCTTGTAGATCATGACGGCCAGAACGATGACTGACCCTATGTGGAAAAACGGCGACAGGACACTCGTTCCCTGAGGAAGAAGAAGGGACATGGCTGTCACAATCACTGTACTTAGCTTAAAATTCCACTATCCTTATCCGTCTCTAAAGTGATAAATAAACCGCAAGGTAAAGTTCTGACTAGTAGCTTGGCTGATATCAATGAAAAGGGCATGATAGGCATCCATGTCACTATTTTATGGAGGCCTAGAAATGAAGCATGCCAAGTGCTGTGGTATTTAAGCATTAGAAAAGACTGGCTACTTCACCCAAAACATTTTCTGTTGACGTTTTTAAATTAAGCTTGATACACTCTGTATCATAGCTATATATAGTAATTGTAATATGGATCATATTACTACCAAAGTTTAAATAACCAATGCAACGAGCCGCAGTAAATCGTACGGTTTGCGACAAATTCCCATACACTGTATACTTCCACACACCAAGTCATCTTTTAAAATCAGCCATACAATTCAATTGGATCCTCGTTAGCCAGGACGGATCACGTCATGCTTACCGCAATGGTGGATCCGTTCTTTCCTACTCCTCCCGTGAATATGACCCGGAAGTAGTTGGTGCAGGAGAAAATGGCTCCCGCCACAGTGAGGATGGCTGGAATTATCTTAATCTGGATGTTCACCACAGGGATCTGTGTGTTTGGGGGATTAGTAATAGCATAGCCCCGTTTCAATATTTTAGAAACGCATCCATCTTTCCTACCTTCCTTAAAGTAAACACAGATCTGAATTGGTTGGATTGGTGGAAGTAATAGGGCGGCAACTGAGCTTTCACCTATCCAATACCTTATAGATCTGTGCTTACCTCCAGGAAACAAGGAAAGGATGCATTCAGCAAAATCGCCAACAAGGACGCGAGTCTTAACACGTCAACCAACATGCCATAACTTCCCTACGTTACTTTCATAAGTCTTGACATTCTTGAGGCTATAAATGTTTAATTGCATGTATAACAGTGCATTACACTAGATTCAATACAAGGACAAAAAAAGGATAAAAAAATGCATCAAACTACAACTACAATGCATGTAACAATTAGCATTAAGGTAATTTCTTTCATTTCCAAGCAGTAGGAACAGGCCATAATTTGCTGAATCAAATGGGTTAAATGCATTACCAAGAACTGCCAAAAAGCTGGTCCTCCGATGGCAGCCAGCAAATACATGATTATAATGAAGAATTGCACTTCAGTCACATCAATGCTGCACAGGCAGAGAGACAGAGGAATTATATGCAAACGGTTAAGTGATTTCACATTTCACACAGTATTATCAAAATCAACATGCACATAGCACCCCCTAGCAGGTCCTGCACAAACGCCATCCATTCCTCTGGGTTGTGGGTTAGTTGTGAGTGTATGTGGGGATGTAGAGAACATTTCCATCGAAAGGCTGAGAAGAACCTGATAATGTAGATTTTTTTCTGGCCCGACAACCTATTTAACTCGTACAAGGGCTTACATCATTTCAAATTATATTGATAAATCAAATCAACCATACTCCCAGGACATTCGTCCCTTGTCCTTGTTGTGGCTGTTCCTGAAAGCCAAAAAGATAAGCCAATGTTGATACACTATTGGTCAAAGGTTTTAGAACACCTACTCATTCAAGGGATTTTCTTAATTTTTTACTATTTTCTACATTGTAGAATAATAGTGAAGACATCAAAACTATGAAATAACACATATGGAATCATGTAGTAACCCCAAAAAATATATTTCATATTTGAGATTCTTTAAAGTAGCCATCCTTTGCCTTGATGACATCTTTGCACACTCATGGAATTCTCTCAACCAGCTTCATGAGGTAGTCACCTGGAATGCATTTCAATTAACAGGTGTACCTTGTTAAAAGTTCATTTGTGGAATTTCTTTCCTTCTTAATGCATTTGAGCCAATCAGTTGTTCTGACAAGGTAGGGGTGGTATACAGAAGTTAGCCCTATTTGGTAAAAGACCAAGTCCATATTATAACAAGAATAGCTCAAATAAGCAAAGAGAAACGACAGTCCATCATTACTTTAAGACATGAAGGTCAGTCTATCGAGAAAACGTCAATAACTTTGAAAGTTTCTTCAAGTCCAGTCGCAAAAACCATCAAGCGCTATGATGAAACAGGCTCTCATGAGGACTGCCACAGGAAAGGAAGACCCTGAGTTACCTCTGCTGCAGATGATACAGTGAGGGAAAAAAGTATTTGATCCCCTGCTGATTTTGTACGTTTGCCCACTAACAAAGAAATGATCAGTCTATAATTTTAATGGTAGGTTTATTTGAACAGTGAGAGACAGAATAACAACAAACAAATCCAGAAAAAAAACACGTCAAAAATGTTATAAATTGATTTGCATTTTAATGAGGGAAATAAGTATTTGACCCCCTCTCAATCAGAAAGATTTCTGGCTCCCAGGTGTATTTTATACAGGTAACGAGCTAAGATTAGGAGCACACTCTTAAAGGGAGTGCTCCTAATCTCAGTTTGTTACCTGTATAAAAGACACCTGTCCACAGAAGCAATCAATCAGATTCCAAACTCTCCACCATGGCCAAGACCAAAGAGCTCTCCAAGGATGTCAGGGACAAGATTGTAGACCTACACAAGGCTGGAATGGGCTACAAGACCATCGCCAAGCAGCTTGGTGAGAACACAAAAGAACTGTCAACCTCCCTCGGCCTGGGGCTCCATGCAAGATCTCACCTCGTGGAGTTCCAATGATCATGAGAACGGTGAGGAATCAGCCCAGAACTACACGGGAGGATCTTGTCAATGATCTCAAGGCAGCTGGGACCATAGTCACCAAGAAAACAATTGGTAACACACTACGCTGTGAAGGACTGAAATCCTGCAGCTCCCACAAGGTCCCCCTATTCAAGAAAGCACATATACATGCTCGTCTCAAGTTTGCCAATGAACATCTGAATGATTCAGAGGACAACTGGTGAAAGTGTTGTGGTCAGATGAGACCAAAATGGAGTTCTTAGGCATCAACTCAACTCGCCGTGTTTGGAGGAGGAGGAATGCTGCCTATGACCCCAAGAACACCATGCCCACCGTCAAACATGGAGGTGGAAACATTATGCTTTGGGGGTGTTTTTGTGCCAAGGGGACAGGACAACTTCACCGCATCAAAGGGACGATGGACGGGGCCATGTACCGTCAAATCTTGGGTGAGAACCTCCTTCCCTCAGCCAGGGCATTGAAAATGGGTCGTGGATGGGTATTCCAGCATGACAATGAACCAAAACAGACAGCCAAGGCAACAAAGGAGTGGCTCTAGAAGAAGCACATTAAGGTCCTGGAGTGGCCTAGCCAGTCTCCAGACCTTAATCCCATAGAAAATCTGTGGAGGGAGCTGAAGGTTCGAGTTGCCAAATGTCAGCCTCGAAACCTTAATGACTTGGAGAAGATCTGCAAAGAGGAGTGGGACAAAATCCCTCCTGAGATGTGTGCAAACCTGGTGGCCAACTACAAGAAATGTCTGACCTCTGTGATTGCCAATAAGGGTTTTGCCACCAAGTACTAAGTCATGTTTTGCAGAGGGGTCAAATACTTATTTCCCTCATTAAAATGCAAATCATTTTATAAAATTTTTGACATGTGGTTTTCTGGATTTTTTTGTTGTTATTAAGTCTCTCTGTTCAAATAAACCTACCATTAAAATTATAGACTGGTCATTGCTTTGTCAGTGGGCAAACGTACAAAATCAGCAGGGGATCAAATACTTTTTTCCCCTCACTGTACGTTCATTAGAGTTACCAGTCTCCCAAATAAATGCTTCACAGAGTTCAAGCAACAAACATCAACTGTTCAGAGGAGACTGCATGAATCAGGCCTTCATGGTTGAATTGCTGCAAAGAAACCACTACTAAAGGACACCAGAATAAGAAGAGACTTGCTTGGGCCAAGAAACACAAGCAATGGACATTAGACCGGTGGAAATCTGTCCTTTGGTCTGATGAGTCCAAATGTTAGATTTCTGGTTCCAACCGGCGTGTCTATGTGAGATGCAGAGCAGGTGAACGGATGGATGATCTTCGCATGTGTGGTTCCCACCGTGAAGCATGGAGGAGTGATGGTGTGCGGGTGCTTTACTGGTGACACTGTGTGATTTATTTATAATTCAAGGCACACATAACCAGCATTCTGCAGCGACATGCCCTCCCATCTGGTTCGCGCTTAGTGGGACTATCATTTGTTTTTCAACAGGACAATGACCTCCAGGCTGTGTAAGGGCTATTTGACCAAGAAGGAGAGTGATGGAGTGCTGCATCAGATGACCTGGCCTCCACAATCACCCGACCTCAAACCAATTGAGATGGTTTGGGATGAGTTGAGCCACAGAGTGAAGGAAAAGCAGCCAACAAGTGCTCAGCATATGTGGGAAGTCCTTCAAGACTGTTGGAAAAGCATTCCAGGTGAAGCAGGTTGAGAGAATACCAAGAGTGTGCAAAGCTGTCATCAAGGCAAAGGGTGCCTACTTTGAAGAATCTAAAATATATTTGGATTACTACATGATTCCATATGTGTTATTTCATAGTTTTGATGTCTTCACTATTATTCTACAATGTAGAAAATAGTAAAAAAAAAAAAAAATCCTTGAATGAGTAGGTGTGTCCAAACTCTTGACTAGACTGTAGTTTAAAGGAAACCTCAGACGGGGTGCCCACCCACTCACATGCCAAAGCGCAGGGTTCCTGACACGTAGGTCTGCCAGTGAGCACAGTAGAACATGAACATGCCGGCGAAGCAGCAGAAGAACATCCAGTCGGGGTTAGTTCCAAGTTGGACGGCGATACAGGTGCCCAAGACCACAAACACTAAGAAAGGGGAGAGAAAGTAGTCAGAGAGAGAATGAATGAATGAATGAATGAATGAATGAATGAGAGAGAGAGAGAGAGAGAGAGAGAGAGAGAGAAAGAGAGCAAGGGTGGGTGATAGAAAGTAAGAGTCAAAGAGGCAGGTATATTCTGATTCCTCACTTTGTCTTAATTGTGTGTGGAAATGAAAAAAATATTAGTACCAGTGACATCAATGCATGCAGAGAGGGAGAGAGAGGGCGACAGAGTGATAGAGAGAAAGTTCAATTACACAACATGATGTTTCTCAGTCTTAAATCATTATGTTGTTTACATCTGTAAGTGTGTTGTGTACATTTATGGGTATATTGTGTCTGTCTTTAAGTGCATATTTGTTGTGTCCGTCTTCCATGTAATTTGTAGTCTGTGAGTGTGTTGTTTATGGTAGTTTGAGACGGTATACACACGATCCAGCACACACACACCTGTTGAAAGGGAGTCACAGCCATGGTCAAAGAGCTCTCCCAGTGGGGTGCTGCTATTGGTGCGCCGTGCCTGTTTCCCATCGATGGCGTCCAGTGATTGGTAGATGAAGAGGCCCACTGCACAAGACAGGTACACCCACAGCGGTGCCTGAAAGGTAAAGGGAACAAACATTCAACATTTACAATAGATGGTCTACTGTGCTCTTCGACTTCCACAGAAAAGTATGGGTTTCGGCCTTTATGAACACAATTTCTATGTTTGAGTTATAGGATGTTATGTCCAACCCATAGGTCAAATTGGCTTTTCATTTTTAGGAGAAAGACAGGTCAGTTCAAGTTACTTTTTTAAAAAGGACATTCTACTCTAAAATGAATTAAAATAAAATTATACTGACATCTAAAATATAATTTCCCCCTCAAGAAATAAGTCCTATGGGGCTCCGCTCCACTCATAGAACTGGAGTTACAACCGAAATGTACTCCCTGCTGAGCCTAACACTTCCCACTTAATGAAAAGGTTGGGCTCAGCCATGGCTGCGACTAAGTCCCGCAGTACTGTAACACACTGTCACAATATACTGCGTCCTCAGTCCAATCCGCCCTACTCAGTCTAAAGGCATTGCCAATGACTATTGGGCAGATAAAACAGAATACGAGCCATACTAATCTGTACAAGCAGATAGATGATACTTCAATATTAAACAATTGGTCTAATAGTACTGTAATACCAGTTACAGAAACTATATCCCTCATCCTTCTGCCTAAACACAGTCATAGACTTGTGGGCAGGTTAGAATACATGACTCTACTGTACTACACCTTCAGCCAGGAGTCATGCTATGTAGTCATTCTAACAGGAAAAAGCAGACCTGATGGAACCCCGTCCATTGGTCCTCTCCCTTTAGTTCTAGTCCTCCCATCAGCAATGCTGAGTGCAGGCTGAACCAAGTTAGAAGACATACTCGCTGATTCCTCAGTATAACCCGCCACACTCAATCCATTAGCCAAAGCCAATGATTCATGGGCAGATAACAGAATATGGGCCATACTAACCTGGCTCAGCAGATAGATGATACCTCAAGATGATACCTCAATATTCTATAAACATTTTGTGACCGGTCTAATAGTTATGTACTACCAGTTACAGAACTATTTCCTTCATCACCCTGCCCTAATCAAATTGTATTTGTCACATACACATGGTTAGCAGATGTTAATGCAAAACACAGTGATACACTGGTGGGCAGTCAAAATACATGTTCTCTACTGTACTAACAATATCAGACAGGAGTCATATCACACGTCTCTCTCTTGGAAAAAGAGTGGACCTAATGGGAACCAAGCCCAACACCTCTTTCCCTTTAACTCAAGTTCTCCCATCAGCCACGCTGAGTACAGAACGAGCTAGAGAGTTAGAAGACATGTCTAAAAGATAGAACCGGATAAAAGGAGACTGACGACCACAACGCCGCTGCACAAATATCCTCTACCACTGTTCCTCTGAAAAGGGCCGTAGACGCCGCTACCCCACGAGTAGAGGGGCTCTTACACCCAGAGGCAGTGGCCTCCCTGCCACCTCATCATCAATGCCTTCACAAAGCCAGTGAGACAGCCGCTGCTTATATAGTGGTCTACCAAGTGTACTAGCACCGTGATACACAAACAGCTGACCTAATCATCACCGTGAGCTTCAAGTAGCACGCCAAAGCGCACACTGGGCACAGGCGATGAAGCCTCTCCGCATGGGGAGGGGGGAGAAGGCCCACAGCTCAATGGCCTGTGACCTATATGAGCTCTTAATAACCGTCGGCATAAATGCCAGGTTAGGACGTAACACCGCCCTGCTCAGATCGCCATTAATGGCCAGGCAGTCAGGTCTCGTCGAAAGAGCACACAAATCACTGACACACTTAGCCGTAGTCAAAGTGAGCAACATTGCCGTCTTCAGAGATAACATCTTGAGGGGTATTGATTCAATGGTTTGAACGGCGTCTTGCAGAGCGCCTCGAGTACCAAAGCCAAATCCCACCGAGGAAGCGTGGCTCTAGGCATCTGCCTAAGCCGACTGACTTGCCTAGTTAAATAAAGGTTCATTTAAAATGTAATTTAAGCCACCGCGTTCCCAATAGGAACCGTTTCATCAGAGGGTGGCTGAAGACTGTCTCTGCCAAACCCCTCATGACAAGCTGAGATCGCTGCCGCAAACACCTTGATGGTGGCAGGTGAGCACTGCTTATCAAACATGAACTGTAGGAATGAGAGCACACTCTCAACCTGACAGCACACGGGGTCCACATTCTCTGTGGCACACCATTGTGAAAACATATTCCATCTGCTGGCATACATCCTGGATGTGGAACTGGCACGTGAGCCTTGTATGGTTCTGATTACTGAATCAGATAACCCATGGCGCTCTAACCTGTCCCTTTCAGGAGCCAGACCATCAATGGTTGGCCGATTAAAAGGCAATTGCCTTATCATGCCTCCCGCCTGAGACATTGCGTCCTCTCGATGTGGAACAGGCCAGGGTGGCGCAACCAGCATCTGAGTCATCTCCGCGAACCATGGAGACCCTGGGCGATCGGGGGCTATCAATATGGTTGACAGACCTCCTGTTCTCACGCGGGCTAACAGTGGGATAATGCAGGACAGCGGTGGAAATGCGTACAGGAGACATCCGGCCACGACTGGTATGCAAAAGTGTCTATCCCTAGTGGCAGTTCGTCCTGGGCTAGTAGAGAGAACCATAGGGTACACTGTGCGTTCATACGTGACTGCGAACTGGTCTACCGCGGCTCTCCCGAACCGTTCCCATATTTGGAGAACAATGTCGGGGTGCAGATGCCACTCGTCGTCTCGGGGACCCCCTCAAGACATGAGGTCTGCTCCGACGTTCTGATAGCCTGGAATGTGTGCTGCTGTCAACGAGCGAAGGTGCTCGTGAGCCCACAGCCACAATTCCTCTGCTAGCCGGTGGAGTGCAGGAGACCTGACTCCTCCTTGGTGATTTATGTAGGCTACTGTGGTTCGAATGTTTTTCCAGACCAACACGTCGCAACCCCGTAGGGTAGACACGAAGTGGGTCAGAACCAGTAGAAATGTCTCCAACTCCAGGAGGTTGATGTGGTGTCCCGAGGGAGGCCACACACCTCCGATCGCTTGAGCCTGACATGTCCCTCCCCATCCAGTCAGACAAGCGTAAACACTGGAATATAGGAGGACACTACCTATTGGGACCCCTTGCGTCTGAATGCACGGGTCTCTCCAATAGTTCAAGTCCGCTCTGAGTGAGAGGGGAACCACCAACAACCGTTTACGATGCCGCACTGTGTCTAGTCATAGTTGGGTGAACCATCGCTGTGTTCTGCGCATGTGCAGCGGAACTACAGAGTGGGCAGACAACATGAGACCCAAGAGTGTCATGACGGAATGCGCCGTCACCGTGTGATTCGGATTAAACCTTCGTAGGGCTAGCAACAGGGCAGCGCGTCGAGGATCCGAAATTCAAGCCTTCATAGTCAGTGTCTAGCTGCAGTCCCAGGTAGACAATCCGATGACTGGGCCAGGGTGCGCCCTTTTCCCTATTCACAGCGAACCCCAGAAGCGTGAGATGAATCACTGTGTGTTGTGTGTGTGATTGCCAGCTCTGCTGACGGAGCGAGAACCAGTAGGTCGTCTACGTAGGCCAAGACCCTTATCCCTTGACGACGCAATGGTTCCATTGCCGCCTCCACGCATTTGGAAAAGGTGCGAGGTGCCAGTGTTTACCCGAATGGTATTCTCGCATACTCGTACTCCACCCCTTGGAAGGCAAAATGCAGACTTTCTGTGACGTGGATGAACCGGCACATGGAAGAACGCGTCCTTTAGGTCTATGCTTATACAAAAGTCTTTGTTGTGGACACATTCCAGCAGACGTTTTATCGTAAGCATTCAAAAGGGCCGTTTGGCTAAGTCCTCGTTGAGAATGCGTAGATCCAATAATGGCCTCATACCCCTCGTCTTTTTTGGCACTAGTTAGTAGGGCGAATATAGCCTGCTGTTCCGTTGCTCTTGGGGCAATACTGTGACCGCCTCCTTCGACAAAAGTTCCGTAATCTCTTCCACAAGAGCCGCTACTTTCTCTGGCGATTTCATCACAGTTTCCACCACGGTCGAAAACGGGGGAGGAGTCCGGTAACCCTTCTCCAGCGTCCGGCTAAACCAGTGGGAGAGGGTGCAACTTCGCTGCCACTCCCAATAATACTCTGAGAGCGGGAGAGCGAAGTTGTGGTGCATTCAGTGGGAAGGACCTGTATTCTTCTATGGCCCATGCCGCCGCTGTCCTCTGACATAGAAGTGGTGGCACAGCCCAGGGTGGGGCCCCCTCGAAAGGGGGAGGAAATATTAACGCGTTCTGTGAGAAAACGGGGGCGACGACACGGTTATACTCGTAACCTTGAGGTTCCAGCCCTCCGTGAACGCAGCACGGGTCTGAACTGCACTGAGGCTATTGACTGAGTTAGTGCGCCGTCTCCCAACAGCGATTGCGTCATTGACCCAACATGGGGTTGTGTACGGAGGCTGTTCTTTAAACCCTGAGCCATATTGCTCCTAGGAGTCTGGGGTCTCGGGTTTTTATGAGGTATAGCACGGCGGCTCATCAAGAGCGTCCGCGTTGCTGCCCTCTTATTATTGCCATTCACAGCGTTCTCATGTGTGTGCTCAGCTACGCACCCATGGTGGGCTGTACTACACTCAGAGTGGAGAGAGAGAGAAAGAACCTGAACGGTCTCTGGTTTGTTATGGAAAATAGTTTCTCGTGGAATCCAGTCTTTATTCAACAAACAACTTGTTGGCTCCCCCATCTCTTTGTAGGGGAGCGGGGGGAATAGTAGGTGCTGTTGCACAGGGCATTGCACTCTTCCCTCTCCTCTCCCTCTCGTCCTGTCATGGTTGCTTCTGGCTGCCCTTAGTGTGCCCCGCACACACAGCCGACACCTGGGTGAGATGAAGTACAGCGCCGGAAATTCGACGCCTCTTCTATCTCCTCTCATGACAGCTCAGTCTTGCCCGTGGTGAGACGAGATAGAGAGGCTGCCAGGATATTGTTGGCAATATTGTTCACTGCTGCTACAGCCTGGACACCTAATGCAAAGGACTTCTCTACCAGCTGAGCTGTGAGCCTGTCCTTTGTCGTAGGTAGAGTGGGCTTTTTGGGTGACTGCCAGGAGCTCAAACCAGGACGAGGTACGAGTGTAAGATTTTGAATGGGGTGTAAGCTTTTACAAGCACTCTCACCCTCAAAGGTGACCCCCCATGAACCTTCCACATATTTTCCGAGCAAGGGCATGGCTGATGCCAGTGGCACCGCCACCCTTCTTGGCCGAGAGTAGGGGCCACCCTCCATCATGTCCACTTCCGGGTTGGAGGACAGCATGATCTCAAGCCGACTTGCAGCCCGCTCAACGAGCCCTGGAAAATCAGAGCTCAAAGAGGCGGTTGCATAGGAGGGGGCTGCTGAAAATTCAGAGCCCGTCTCATCCTTGCCCAAGGATGAGAAAAACCCAGCACTCTCCCTAGAGAGTTAAAAAAAATAAAAAATGTTAAATCAAAAATCGGTCAGTGGACTGTTCCGGAGAAACATCCACACACTTCCCAATATCCTCTTCTTCTCTAGAGGCGGCATCATCATATGATACCTCAGAACCTGAGGCTAGCACAGACATGGCATCCTCGAGGGATATCCTCCCTAAAGAACGGCCATCACTGTTTCCTCTCCTTTAAAGATAGGAGGGCGCAGCTTGGGCATTCCGGGGGTCTGTGAGGCCGCCCCTAGCGTGCTGTGATCCTAGACACACGAAACATAAGTCGTGTGAGTCCACAGTCGCCATGGTGGAGCAGCGACACTGAGCTCTTAAGAGCTTTTGAGTTAGGTGGAAAACCTGGAGTGCTCATTCTAGAGGGACGACGTCGAGACTTGGATATCGACGGCGGGTTCATCCTGAGACTTATCTTCCCTTCTCGGCTTCTTCAGTCTAGTCCAAGTCACTGAAAATAATGGGAGGCTGACTGCGGGGGAAGCATCCCCTTACATAGGGACACCTGTACTCCCATTGGCTGCAGGTGTCTGCATAGTTCTCTCTCAGGCTATTCGCGGCCTAGGCAGTGGGGTAAACCACTAGGAGCAGAGCTCCACGATATAGAACATAAATTACAAATAATGTTTTTTACTGCAAATTGACCGCAAGAGGCCAAAACACTGAGGTAAATCTTCAGTGAAAATGGGATATATTTGACTAAGCGCAATGTTGTGAATGAATTCCACGATCCGGACATTAGCGAGTGCTCGGTTCGGACTCGATACTGTGTGCACCCGTACGCACGCTGAAATCTAAGCCCACCGTGATGTATAGTACCTCCCACCGGGCGAAATGCTGTGAAAAGTGTGTCCCGGTCTGTTTGAGGTGGGGGGGGGGGTTTCTCCAATGTATGCTTTGGCCACAAATACAAGTATAGGATGAGTTGACAACATTATCTGGGTAGGAGTTAACAGAATATGACATTTTCCCTGGACAGTTACTTTAATGTTGGCCTACCCGTTGCACCTGACTCGTGTTACATTTAGCCCCGGTCTACCCTATGCATCAAAACGACATTGGCAAGCACAGACGCTGTTAAAACTGTAATTCTGAAAAGCTGCAGTTCACAAATGTTGGGGATTTGAGAAAGAAAAGTGTAGTAACACTAGAAAGCTCTCAGGTCCTACAGTGGCCATCAAAACTGCTATCAGAAGGTGTGTTCTCTTATGACTGCATTAACAATGTTGTGCAATAACTGGGCATGCATGTTTCTCTCCCTATGCGCTGTGCAGCACTCACTGTTTGAAAGCACCGGAGAGAAACTTCTCGAAAAGAATGTGACAAGCTGGCCAATTGAATAGGTAAACTATTCTAATATGGGGTTGTCTGATTTTGCTGTTGCTTATTTGTGTTGTTGGCTGAGGAAAATTAGAATGACAACAATTTGAAAGCCACCAGGCTTTCATTTGACCCGGCCCAATTTAACCCCTGGCAACAACAGATCCATTCAAAATATATTTCAACTGATTGGGTTGAAAGTAACCGAAACCTTCCCAAGTGTCAGCATACAGTATTGACAAAAGTGCACTTAATATCAGACTAAGAGGGCCAGTTTGTTTGAACAGCTGCCCCTTAACTACGTGGGAGGAGGAATACATGGAGGGATCTAGTAACCGTTGTGCAAGCTTCCCTGATAAACTGTAGCTGATAATATTTGAATGCAACATACGGTAGACTAAGAAATGTAACACTATGGAGTGGAGGTTGGGTCAATTGCAGATTAAACAATATCCTCAAGTGATCTTGTCTGAAAATGAGATAACTTAACAACCTTGCCTATATTACAGTCAAGCCTCCAGCTCCAAAGCTTTAGGCGATCAAAACAAACCCATGAACTTGATTTCTCCACTGATCCTGTGTGGCTCAGTCAGTAGAGAAAGTGTTTTGGGTTCGATTCCCAAGGGGGCCACCCATATGAAAAATGTCCACTCATGACTAAGTCGCTTTGGATGAGTGTCTGATAAATGGCATACAGTGCCTTCTGAAAGTATTCAGACCACTTGACTTTCTCCACATTGTTACAGCTCTATTCTAAAAAATAAAATCCTCCGCAATCTACACACACAATACCCATAATGACAAAGCAAAAACAGGTTTTTAGAAATGTTGCACATTTATAAAAAATAAAAAAACATACCTTATTTACGTAAGTATTCAGACCCTTTGCTATGAAACTCAAAATTGAGCTCAGGTGCATCCTGTTTCCATTGATCATCCTTGAGATGTTTCTACAACTTGGAGTCCACCTGTGGTAAATTCAATTTATTGGACATGATTTGGAAAGGCACACACCTGTCTATATAAATGGTCCC
Source organism: Salmo salar (assembly GCF_965601325.2). Classification (NCBI taxonomy): domain Eukaryota; kingdom Metazoa; phylum Chordata; class Actinopteri; order Salmoniformes; family Salmonidae; genus Salmo; species Salmo salar. Next base: position 77,309,303 of record NC_138305.1, on the reverse strand, counting down.
ACAGTTGACAGTGTATGTCAGAACTTAAACCAAGCCATGAAATCGAAGGAATTGTCCGTAGAGCGCCGAAACAGGATTGTGTTGAGGCACAGATCTGGGGAAGGGTACAAAAACATTTCTGCAGTATTGAAGGTCCCCAAGAACACAGTGGCCTCCATCCTTCTTAAATGGAAGTTTGGAACCACCAAGACTCATACTAGAGCTGGCCGCCCAGCCAAACTGAGAAATCGGGGGAGAAGGGCCTTGGTCAGGAAAGTGGTCAAGAACCCGATGGTCACTCTGACAGAGCCCTAGAGTTCCTCTGTGGAGAATCTTCCAGAAGGACAACCATCTCTGCAGCACTCAACCAATCATGCCTTTATGGTAGAGTGGCTAGACGGAAGCCACTCCTCAGTAAAAAGCACATGGCAGCCCGCTTGGTGTTTGCCATACAGTACCATGAGAAACAGTATTCTCTGGTCTGATGAAACCAAGATTCAACTCTTCGGCCTGAATGCGAAGCGTCACGTCGGACCTGGCACTATCCCTACGGCGAAGCATGATGCTGCCACCACCATGCTGAGGGGATGTTTTTCAGCGGCAGGGATTGGGAGACTAGTCAGGATCGAAGAAAAGATGAACGGAGCAAAGTACAGAGAGATCTTTGTTGAAAACCTGCTCCAGAGCAGAACTGGGAGGAAGGTTCAACGACCCTAAGCACACAGCCAAGACAACGCAGGAGTGGCTTTGGGACAAGTGTCTGAATGTCCTTGAGTGGTCCAGCCAGAGCCTGGACTTGAACCCGATCTAACATCTCTGGAAAGACCTGAAAATAGCTGTGCAGCAATGTTCCCCATCCAACCTAAGAACTTGAGAGGATCTGCAGAGAATGGGAGAAACTCCCAAAATACAGGTGCCAAGCTTGTAGCATCATACCCGAGAAGACTCGAGGCTGTAATCGCTGCCAAAGGTGCTTCAACAAATTACTGAGTAAAGGGTCTGAATACTTATGTAAAATGTGATATTTCAGTTTATTATAAATTAGCAAAAATGTATTTTAACCCGTTTTTGCTTTGTCATTATGGGGTATTGTGTGTAGATTGAATCCATTTTAGAATAAGGCTGTAACGTAACAATGTGGAAAAGGTCAAGGGGTCTGAATAATTTCTGAATGTACTGTATGTATATGACTCAGACTTAAGAGGACTCAAATACTAAAGACCATGCAACTGTGTAGCTAAAAATACATAACCCACATCCGATTCTAATCGATTCACAATTAAGCCAGCTTGAGTAAGCTAGTCTGAGGGAGACCATTCTAAATGCCTATTCCTACCCTCTACGGTTCGGGAGGCGGGAGAAGGGGCCTGAGGCTAGATGTGTAACCTGAAAGGACGGGGACACGGGGTGCCTGTCCCCAAGAGGCTCTTGGGGACAGGCACCCCGTGTCCCCATCCCTACGCACCTAAGCAAAACAAGCACACATGACATGGAGCATTGCGCAAGCCTGACCCCAGTGACCAAGAGAAAGGAAAAGCAAAACGTGTCATGTTAAATATTGATAAACTAACAATAATTGGTCAACCTTTTTCCATTCACAAAGTCATAGCCTAGTCATATCTACTTTGTTAAAATTGACAGCCTTAAAATGCCCTTGATCGTTTTTATTCTACAATGTTGCTTAAATCATTTTTAAGCACAACACTTTTGTGGTGACACACACTTCCTGCTGTATCACATCTTCTAAGCAAAAGCATTAAGGCAAGCTAACTGGTTTCGCATTGACAGGCAACATTCCTAAACAGAAAGGAAAACGCAGCACGCTGCTAGTTCCAATATGTCCAAATTGTGTTTTTTTGTGGGGTTTTTTATCCTAATTGAATATTGTATGTATGTTACTGTAAATATTGATCACATTCCTTGTGTATGATCATATATTTTGATACATTGAACGTTAATATTTTGAACTTATGTTATACATTTTTTACCTCCTGTTTCAGGAAGATATGTCACGGAGTACTGCCCCTATATATAGGACCTTCCACCACCACCTGGGATATGGATGCCTGATGAAGACTTTAGGGCCAAAATGTTGTCATAAATAAATATCACCTGGGAGCATGAGCAGCAGTGTTCGGCGCTTTCCTTTCTGTTTTCCATGAGTTTGCCTACAACTCCAGCACCTACGGAAAGTACCTGAATGTGTGCATGTTCTTCAGCTTTGTACATTCATAAAACACACATCCTTTCATGAACCGGTTGATAATCTACAATCACTCGTAGTTGAAATGTCAATCTTCAGACATTCATGAGGCCAACACAACAACATGTTACGTAGGGGCAATTCCACAGTAACAGAGTGATGCTGAAACTCAGATTTTTCACTTGAAAATGTCAAACAAAAACCAATGATTGGCAAGCTAAACAAACCATAACTCTATGCACAATGACTAATTTTAACAATTTCCACAGAAATTTTACAAAAACACATTTTGTTGAAGAACAGTGCAAATGCTAAGTTTGGTAACAGAAAGACAGTTTGCTGTTGGTGCCATCATTCTGTTACCAACACTTGCCTCTGCACTGTTCGAGTACATGTGTTTGAGTGAAAAATCATAGTCTTAGCATCACTCTTCAACAGGTCAGATTCCAAAAACATGTCACCAGTACCAACTCACACACTTGACATTAGACTGGCACATGGAAGGTCACAGGTCCAAGACTGCATAGCGGCCAAAACACCTACACCTGTTCTGTGTCTGAAAACATTAGCTGGTGTCAAATCCTTGCATTCTGGTTTCCTCAATTCCTCTCAAAGCGCATTTAGAGGTGAGGATCCAAATCCTGTCGACCTCCTCCAATGAGCTTTGAGAGGAATTGCGGAAACTAGGATGGAGGGAGGGAAGATTTGACAGCAGGTAACGTTTTCAGACAGCCAAGGAAGTGGCATTCAAATTCAGTGAGTTGGTCCTGTGTAGCTCAGTTGGAGCATGGCACTGGCAACGCCAGGGTTGTGGGTTCAATTCCCACGGGGGGGGGGGCAGTACAAAAAAAAAGTATGAAAATGTACGCACTCACTACTGTAAGTCGATCTGGATAAGAGCATCTGCTAAATTACTCAATTGTAAATGTAAAAAGTCACTCTGTGGCATTCTGGTATTTTACCATAACACCATGTTCATCAAATACTGTTACTGTAAAATGGTTTAGAATAGTTTGATTCTCAGAGACAACAAGGACAGTAGGTATAGTGTAGCATTCTTATCTACAACAAACTGCACCCAACACTGACAAAACAGAGACAGACATTTTGATAAACCTTGCTTGGAAAGGGTAGGCTATATATGACAATTACCCAATCAATACTTTTCAATCAAGAAATTCTGAAAGAAATACTTAAGGCCTCATCTTCTCTCTATGTCCTGTCTGTAGTGTATATTATTACAGCCATTACAACATAAACATTGACCTAATAATCCATGGTCATTACTTAGTAGGAATACCTGCTGATTAATTCATTTAAATATGCATACTCAGTGGGAGGGAGGGCCATATGAGTGACAGTGTGTGAAAGGGATCCAACATCAAATTCTTTCCAGGGCCTAGAATTCCCAGTGATGCCCCTGCATGGACCTACCTGTTCAGTGGCAGTGGGGCAGTAGTACACCAGCACCAATGTGGTGAGAATGTTGATGGCCAGGCCCACAATAGTGATGAGGTTGGGGGCGATCCATGCCGGCACACATGCCACTAGCCACTCCCAGTAGTGCTGCATGAAGGGCTCCAGAAGTGAGCGGCCTGCACTGCTGTATCTGTGCTCCTCTAACTTCTTCAGCTGGTGGCGCGACAGCGGCGCAGCCGGCAGTTGGATCAGCTTACTCAGGACACAGGAACTCCCCCCACCACTGCAGGCTGACGTTGGGCCTGCAGTGGTAGTAGGCCTGTATGAAGGGTCCACACTCTGGTCCTGAGGGGTCCATGTCGTTGTCCCCCCTGCCCCCTGGCCTGCCTTCGCCGCCCGGGTCCGTGGTGCTCTCTGACCGGTGCTGCTACTCATAGGGGAAGTCGAAACCGCACTTCACGTGGCGCCTGCTCTGCCTACGACTGCCTCCTCCCCGGTCCAATCCAGGGAATCCACAGTGGGGCCACAACCGTTTTACTGGGTTGAAGCCTAATGAGGAGAAAGAAAGATTTATCTTTTATTTGACTGTAATGTTAAGCATAATTTGACTGTGGCAGCATACTGAGCACAAGCTGCAGCGGGAGGGCTGGTAAAACAGGAACTCGACCATACATGCTTATCATATCTTTCCTGATAAATTCTGCTAATACTGCAAACAGCAGTCAGTGAGACAAAATAAATAAATAAATAAATAAATAAATGCAAGACTTGAATAGTTAAAGCATTGAATTACAAGGGTATATACCCTGGGTAGACATTTGTATGCTTACCTATAGTGAATAATTACCAAATCATGTCTACGAAAAATACATTTAAAAAAACAATGTTGAATAATTAGTTAGGAGGTTCATGTAATGTTGCCCTACAGTACTTGTTAGGTAACGTCGTTAGCTAGCTACCAGCAAAATCAACTGGCTAGCTAGCTAACGTTACCTTGCTAGGCTAGCTATGTATCAATATCAGCTGTAGCTAACTAAAGGTAACTGTCACAACATATTTTATCATATTACCATATGTATAAAATGTAAAATAGGTTGTCAACACAATAATGTCATGATTATGAAGAGCTTAGTTGACATGCAGTTGTCCTTCGGAAATCTCTTACCTAGCTTGATTCCGTTATACGGAAGCGGTGGCCTCTATCGTTGTCTGGCTAACAGCTAGTGCTTACTACACTACGGCAACCTCGGCCTCTTCTGTCAGCTTATATGTAGCTAACAAGCAAACAAGTGCAGCGACAGCAGTCGAGTTCCCAACGAGTTAGAGCTGTTTTTGGGACGACTACAATCAGCTGATGCAGGTGAATATCGCGAAACTCAACCGCGGCTTTGAGAAAGAGCGGAAAGATTTTTGACAGGCAGGTGTAGGGATTTCCCACTTCCGTCGCACAATTTAAAAAGACCGGTTCCTTGACTGCATTCAATAGCTTTTTATGATAATTTAGTATGATATACAATATATTAGAATAATATATTAATAAACCATTGCATTAGTTTAATATCAAAATAACTTCAATGAACTGTAAATGGAATGAACAGTGGTATGTCAAATGAAGGCCTTGTGGTATTATGGACTCTTATTTTGAAATACCCAAAGTCAACTATTTTGTACCATAATCGAAATTGCTTTTGCTTTTGGATTGAGACACATCTTTCTATAGATACACTACATGATCAAAAGTATGTGGACACCTGCCGAACATCTCATTCCAAAATCATGGGTATTAATATGGAGTTGGTCCCCCCTTTGCTGCTATAACAGCCTCCACTCTTCTGGGAAGGCTTTCCACTAGATGTTGTAACATTGCTGCAGGGACTTAATTCCATTCAGCCACAAAAGCATTAGTGAGGTCGGGCACTGATGTTGGTGGATTAGGCCTGGCTATCAGTCGCCGTTCCAATTAATCCCAAAGGTGTTCGATGGGGACGAGGTCAGGGCTCTGTGCAGGCCAGTCAAGTTCTTCCACACCGATCTCGACAAATAATTTCTGTATGGACCTCGCTTGCTGCACGGGGGCATTGTCATGCTAAAACAGGAAAGGGCCTTCCCCAAACTGTTGCCACAAAGTTGGAAGCACAGAATTGTCTAGAATGTAATTTTATGCTATAGCGTTAAGATTTCCCTTCATAAGGGCCTACCCCTTCTTTGGACACTGTGCTAACAAACCTCCAACTGAGCTTCAACGCCATACAACACTCCTTCCGTGGCCTCCAATTGCTTTTAAATGCTAGTAAAACTAAGTGCATGCTCTTCAACCGATTGCTGCCCGCACCCTCCCGCCCGACAAGCATCACTACTCTGGACGGTTCTGACTTAGAATATGTGGACAACTACAAATGCCTAGGTGTCTGGTTAGACTGTAAACTCTCCATCCAGACTCACATTAAGCATCTCCAATCCCAAATTAAATCTAGAATCAGCTTCCTATTTCGCAACAAAACCTCCTTCACTCATGCTGACAAACATACCCTCGTAAAACTGACTATCCTACCAATCCTTGACTTTGGCGATGTCATTTACAAAATAGCCTCCAACACTCTACTCAGCAAACTGGATGTAGTCTATCAGAGTGCCATCCGTTTTGTCACCAAAGCCCAATATACTACCCACCACTGCGACCTGTATGCTCTTGTTGGCTGGCCCTCACTACATATTCGTCGCCAAACCCACTGGCTCCAGGTTGTCTATAAGTTTTTGCTAGGTAAAGCCCTGCATTATCTCAGCTCACTGGTCACCATAGAAACACCCACCCATAGCACGCGCTCCAGCATTTCACTGGTCATCCCCAAAGCCAACACTTCCTTTGGTCGCCTTTCCTTCCAGTTCTCTGCTGCCAATGACTGGAACGAATTGCAAAAATCACTGAAGCTGGAGTCTTATATCTCCCTCTCTAAATTTAAGCATCAGCTGTCAGAGCAGTTTACTGATCACTGTACACAGCCAATCTGTAAATAGCACACCCAACTACCTCATCCCCATATTATTACTTACCCTCTTGCTCTTTTGCACCCCAGTATCTCTACATCATCTGCACATCCAGTGTTAATACTAAATAATAATTATTTCACCTCTATGGCCTATTTATTTCCTTACCTCCCTACTCTTCTACATTTGCACACACTGTACATATATTTTTCTATTGTGTTATTGACTGTACGTTTGTTGATGTATTACTCTGTGTTGTTGTTTTTGTCGCACTGCTTTGCTTTATCTTGGCCAGGTTGCAGTTTTTAATGAGAACGTGTTCTCAACTGGCCTACTTGGTTAAATAAAGGTGAAATAAAAATTGTAAAAAATTATTTAAAAAACCCGAACCATGAAAAACAGCCCCAGACCATTATTCCTCCTCCACCAAACTTTACAGTTGGCACTATGCATTGGTGCAGGTAGTGTTCTCCAGGCATCCGCCAAACCCAGATTCGTCAGTTGGACTGCCAGATGGTGAACGTGTTTCCACTGCTCCAGAGTCCAATGGCAGCGACCATTACACCCCTCCAGCCGATGCTTGGCATTGTGCATAGTGATCTTAGGCTTGTGTGCTGCTGCTCGGCCATGGAAACCCATTTCATGAAGCTTCCGATGAACAATTATTTTGCTGACGTTGCTTCCAGAGGCAGTTTGGAACTCGGTAGTGAGTGTTGCAACTGAGGACAGACAATTTTTACATGCTACATGCTTCAGCACCTGGTGGTCCTTTTCTGTGAGCTTGTGTGGCCTACTACTTCACGGCTGAGCCGTTGTTGCTCTTAGACATTTCCACTTCACAATAACACCACTTACAGTTGACCAGGGCAGCTCTTACAGGGCAGAAATTTGAAGAACTGACTTGTTGGACATTTGGCATCCTATGACGTGCCAAGTTGAAAGTCACTGAGCTCTTCAGTAAGGCCATTCTATTGCCAATGTTTGTCTATAGAGATTACATGGCTGTGTGCTGGATTTTATACTTCTGTCAGCAACGGGTGTGGCCGAAATATCCGAATCCACTAATTTGAAGGGGTGTCCACATACTTTTGTATATATAGTGTATATCGAAATGAAAGGTTAACTTACAAATGAGTGTGTAATGGCATGGTGTTTTATGTAGGCTACACTTTCAATGAAGTAGCCTCGTAGGTCTATGCTTATTATCTTGTGAATGTAGGTCACTGATTGCATGGAGAAGAATTGCGCTTCCTGTCGGGCTCAAGGGCTGCCCCCAAACCCCTGTCATGGACCTTGTCACTGAGCAGAGGGCAGGGGTTTAGGTAAAGCCCTGTCTGAGACAGTAATTTTAATTTCCATTATTGTAACCTAAAAGCCAACAGGTCTAGCCACTAGTCTCTATAAGGGGAACAAGTGGTGGACTAAATTAACGTTATAACTGACACAAATAGCCTATAACGTAGACGATGCCCCTGTTTTGGGATAACCTATGAATCCTTCATTCCTCCCATCCATAAAGACCGATAGATGGATAGTGAAATGAGAAATTACGCTAGGCCACGAACCAAGACATGTCCGATCAGTTATTATTTATTTATAACCTATCATAATTTATCTAATAGGCCTACAGTATATGTAGATCAATGATTATTTCAAGAAAGGCAGAATGCATCCATGAATATATTGTAATGAAACAATCAAACAGCGCCTCATATTAGTTGATTTGCGCATGCAGGAGTGGTCGTTGAGTTGCCTCTCCTCCCACAGACACATGCGTAAAACCCCTGCTTAATTGTTCATTTCTCCCGCAGCCGTTGGATAGGCCTATAATTTACTTTCACTTTCCCACTGTAATTTACGATTAGCCTACAGGTTAAGGTACTCAATCTAGTGGGCCACTATAGTTTTATAATGGGCTGCAAAATAGTGGTGTTGTAGCGAATTTGGAGAGCTGCTTGACATGGAACGTACACACGGTTTCCAGGATCGTGTTTTATTTGGTGTGCTCACGTAGCCTACTAGCCTATAGTTGTTAGAAGGATAGTTTCCATAAGGGGGAAATACTACTGTCAGTAAAGCACCATGGATAAGATCGTTAATAGTTTCCATTATGCAAGGTTTTGGCCTAGGCTACACAGCAGAACGTTGTAGCGAATTCGGAGGGCAGACTGACATAGACTGAACCCCAGTTTTCTTAGCATTCAGTGACAGTGCCAAGCACGTTATTTGTTTGTTCTCTTAACGCACCATGAAGGTTAGAATGGTGTATGCGTATAGTCTGAAATTGCCAGTAATTAGATTATTCGATTGATAAACGTGAGTGAGCAGTAACGTCTGTTTGAACGAGTGTATTATATCATTAGATTGATGAGAAATACTTGCTCTTTTAGAACATAATAACCATATTATTAAAAAGTAGGGGCAAAACAATAATATGGTTATTACTACCGAGTTTCCTTAATAAAGCCAATTCTAAATTATATTTTCACCAGGTCATCTAACTCAGTCATTTCAACGTTGACGCACACAGCAACAGCGAAACAGATTCCCGTTGTCTGTGACAGTCGCTGTTTGGTGCGACGCAGATTTGTTGGAGAGCTTGGGGAAACGGAGATGTCTGTTCTGTTGAGTTTTGGTGTAGAGTCTTTGTCATATAAGGTTAAGGTAGGTGTGTAATTTATCCCTTGCGAGCGTTTGTTCCTAAAATACTTCAGCGTTGTAGGTGTCAAGTTTATGGGCATGTTTGCAGCAGTATGTACACGGGAAAGAGTCCAAGATATGAGACGTGTGCATGAGGGCATGATAAGAAGGAATGTGTAGTTTCGGTGGAGAAGTTGTGTGTTAGTTGTGGGGATGCCCATGGGGCTGGAGATAAGAGGTGTACGGTGAGAGAAAGGCATGTTGAGGTTGCTAGGGTCAGGTAGTACAGAAAGTGTCGAATGCTGAAGCAGTGTAGAGAGAGGTAGAGGAAGATGGGTACAGGGTGAGGATTCCTGTAGGCAGAGACTAATGGAGAGAGTGACCGGAAGAAGAAGCGGTGTGGCAAATATCAAATCGTTGCGCATCGCCTTGTTGGCCACCAAGCGTCATGATGACTTTAAAGCGAAAGGGAAACACAGAGTTGAGCCACACACAGCCGAGCAGAGAGAGAGCGAGAGAGTCGTTCCTGCGAAGGTAAGATAACAGAAGACAAACTTGCTGAGAAACCGATTATAATTTTTATACGATAACACGTCTACTAGTTTTGTGAAATGAAATGTTATGGTCAATATGCCCCCTCCCGTCGTATCTTCTAGTTGTCTCTTGGGCAAGTTACGTTACAGTAGTGCCAGCCAGGCATCAATGATTAACTATCAGTAGTAGTGTAGTCAGTTATCTAAGTTATATTTCCCACTTTTAAGCTAACTGTGCTATTTTAGCTAGCTAGCTACCTACCTTTGTTGAAGCTATGCCATCTAACCTTAGCTGGATTAAGCAAGCTACCTGGCTGTGGTTAGACCGTTTTGAAATGCATATACAATGTACTTTGGTGTGGAATTTAGTACGTTTGCTTGCTAGCTAACATTACTATAGCTAGCTATGTATGTTACGTTCTGATTGGGTTTGCGGAACTAGTTAACGTTACCTGGCAGCAGTAAACAGCTAGGCTAGTTAGTAAGCTGTCTTTTAATGCCACAACAACACAGGCTAGTTATATACCGCTAACTATCCAAGTGTGTTCCCTCAACTCCACGATGTAGATAGCTACATCAATAGACATACAAACGTGTGCAAAGTCAAATATATGGGATTTGATGGCTTGGTCAAAGATACTGATAGCTAGCCGGGTTGACTGGTTGTAGGCTGGTCTCTTAGCTAGCTACCTAGCTAGACACGCTTGCCTTGTGACAAGTTTGATAGTGTTGGGTAACTTGGATGGTATTTTACTTTAGCTATTTAGCCAATTGTCATTCATATGTGATGAAACTCTCCACTTTGTACTTGTCATTGAGCTAGCCAATAACTCTACACGGCTTGCTGTTACCTAGCTAGCTATTTACACGCAGCTCAAGTTAACGAATGCATCTTTCCAGGGCAGACAGTCAAACTAAACCAGACTGAATGTACTAATTAGCTAGCTATAGCTATTTCTGGCTTAGCTAGCTACATGACAGATTTGCAGCTAGCTAGCCTATTTTATTTGTATATATTAAGTAGCTATTTGTGAGTAAGGCATGCTTGAATTGTTTGCATGTCTTGTAGGGGTTTCTTAACAGCTTGGACAGACGAGGTGACGTATGCTTTCTGCACAGTTTACACTCTATGATTGTGCACACAGCCTACCCGTCTCTGATTCACAGTAATGCGCACCAGCATTGGGTGCACGAAGTTGATTTACACACCATCATTTTAACTGCTCTGTCACAATATTATTGACCAGGCTTTATTGTAATACAATACACATGGCGACTTTAATTCTCGTTTTATAGGACACCAGTCATTCCTTTTAATGACCTTATTCAGTGCCAAACGGAATGTCTGACAGAGAACTGAATTACCCTGACCTTCTAGCATCGGCAAGACACAAATCAAGGGCTTTGTATATGCTTGGAGCTCATAGCCAAACGGCAGACTCTTTCCACGTGCCCATCTTCATGCTACCTCAAGGGTACAGTGTCCCTGCTGCTCAGCCATGTAGTGGGCATTGAGTTGCAGTACAACGACTGAAAGAGACCAATTGTCTTAACTCTTCTTGGCACGTTGTTTTAGAAAGAGCTGGTCTCAGCACTTTGAAAATGTTGTAGTGAAAGTTTAAAAGCAATGTAATGACCCAGTGAAAGTGTTTGCAAGGGTATGTCTATAGGCTGGTGTGTGTGACAGAAAACCAGCACAATTACAGGGACTATGAAGAATACAACTTCCTTTGGACTTGAAGTTAATCATGCTAGTGTACGCCTATTTGCAGTTCTTTCTGTCTATCATGGTTGGCAACAGGTGGCCCACGGGCTGAAACCTGCCTGTGAGTGAGCCTTTGGTTTTAAAAAAAACTGTAAAATCACCAGGAATTCAGCAAAAATGACTTTAATTTAGGATTTCTTTTCCCAAATATTATCACAAATAAAATTGTCTCAATGTGAAAGGTAATCAAAAAAAGACATCAGGATATTATTTTTGATGATATAGGTATAGTTTTGACAAGATCACAGTATTGTTTTTGCGCTAGTTGACTACCTGCACTAAAACTCCAGTACTTTTTTTTTTTTCTTCATAGCTTGTTTTCAATCTTTAAGTAGGGAGCCAATTTGTTTTCAGCACTTATTTCCCTGACTGATCAAAATTCATTTTCTCATGTTCTCTCATCCTTCTGCAGCAGACATATGGTGATCAATATGTTTGGAACATCGAATCGCAATAAAATCACAGTATCAAATCGCAATAGATATAGAATCGCGATACATTTAGTATCGGCACCTAAGTATTCTGACAATATCGTATCGTGAGGTCCCTGGCAATTCCCAACCCTATCAAATACAGTCTGTTTTTAAGCTCTATTAGGTCAATTTGCAATGTAATTATGTTCTGGCCCCCTGACCATCCACTTCGACAAAAATAGGCCCGTGGCTGAATCTAATTGCCTACTCCTGGTCTAGAACAGTGGTTCTCAATCCTGGTCCTGGGAACCCGTTTTTGCCTTTGCACTAAAATCATCAAAGCTTGACGAGGAGTTGCTCATTTGAATCAACTGTGTAGTGTTAATGCAAAAACTAACATTTGCACCCCTTTGGGGCTCCAGGACCAGGATTGAGAACCACTGGTTTACAGGATAAAGGCTGCTTAATTGCAAAACAAATCAAGTTTTGTCACATGCGCTGAATACAACATGTGTAAACCTTACTGTGAAATGCTTACTTACAAGCCCTTAACCAACAATGCAATTAAGAAAAGTATTGACTAAATAAAAGAGCAACAATACAATAACGAGGCTATGTACAAAGGGTACTGGTACCGATTCAATGTACAGGGTAGTTGAGGTAATACATGTAGGTAGGGGTAAAGTCCCCCCTTTTCTGTACATCCCTCAGGTAACCATGGCAATGATGGGCCAGAGTTCCTGCTCCTCAATGAGTAACCACACCAAGGAGCGTGTGACCATGGCCAAAGTAACCCTGGAGAACTTCTACAGTAACCTTATTGCCCAACACGAGGAGAGAGAGATGAGGTAGGCCTCCGACTGCACACGCATGCACCCGTCTGGGCTGAGCCAATGGGCAGCGTTCTACCAATGCTTTCCACCGACAGCCATCTTTTCCAATTTCTCTATTGCTACATTCTTCTTATGTGTTATGACATTCAAGGTGGCGGTTGCTAACTTTGGTATTTGTGCTTTATGAATGTGTTGGCTGACGATTTAGACTAAGAAATGGTGGCCACTGCATTATATCTGTAGAAGATATTCACATTTTAACAGTAGCTTTTCCCTCCCCTGTTTAAAAAAAATATTGGGCTGATGACACTTGTCTGTCTTGCTTGGTAGGCCTCTATGCTCTTTCTAATGCAAATTGTCTGCGGTCTTTCATGTTACCTCCCTGGCTCTCTTTGATGGAAACCACACCCTGTCTGTGTGCGCTCTAGCACACTGAGGTCATTTCAGTTTTGAGATAAAAACAACTGATGTGTGAATAATGAATGTGTGTGGCACTGACTGGGGGCTTTTTTAAACTTGTGATCTTGGAAAAAGTAGGCAGAGGTTGAGTGAAATAAACCAGAATGTTTCACAAATTCTTGACATGATTTCAAAGTGTGTGTATGTGTGTAAGTAAATTACCATTTTTGTTCAAAAACTGTCACCTGAGTAATGATTAAACACGCAGCTGATGGTGGAGACATGACAGTTGGCTGTTGTGAAGTTGTGGTCTGAGTCGGTTTCGCCCTCATGGCCACAGGAGGACCTTGTTTGTGTCGACTTCAAGAGGAAACTGATAAAAAGTGAACATGACACACAGTGGCACCAATCCAACCCCTACTAGCACATAGCCCTATTAATATCACTGGCAACCAAAGGTTACGCGGCGGTCTCTTATCTCAGCGGCTTCAGAGAAGGAAATGACACTACTAATATGTAAGTCCCTGGGTCGCATTCATTAGTGCACACCGTAGCAAATCATTTTGCAACGAAAACAAGCAATTCTTATGTTCTGTGTTGTTCCTAGTGAATACGAGCCTGATGTTGTGGTGATGGGGTTGATCCATAGAAAGCATGTGGGCATAAGGACTGAACGACACCAGTCTGTGTTTTTCTGGAAGGGTACTGCTCAATGACGCAATAAAACTCTTAGTCCCTTCCACATTTTGCTAGACAAGCCAGTGAAAGGTTACTCTTTCTCTCAAGGTAGAGATGTGTGGCTGTGTTTACATGGTGCACTTAATTGGTGTTAAAGGAGAATAATTATGTGGCTCAGCTGGAACTCTTCCCCTCTCAAAGCAGTGTCAGTTCTTGAACAAAGTATCAACCCAACACCATATACATTAGTTGGATGAAAGTGAATTATTTTTGCATTTCTGTTCCAGGCAGCAAAAGTTGGAAAAGGTGATGGACCAAGAGGGCTTGGTTGATGAAGAGGTGAGGTTGTGTACTCTTAAATTTTTTTTTACTGGACCCATATGCATTGAGTGCATTACTTTTTATTAGGGCGTCCACCCACGGTGCTCTGAAAGACAAATCATATTTAGGATATGGGAATTCATATTAACAGAACATGCAAGTCTAGATTGCAACGGTGTGCCGTCCTTACTGAATTCTGATGTGCACTTTGAACATGTTAGAATTGACTTTTCCTCAGCCAACAAGATGAGTAACTAACAGTAAAATCGCTAGCCAATGTCAATCTACTATAGTACAAAGGTTTAGGCTACCTATTGTATTGGGCAGCTTATCGAGAAATGGTCTATTCCAAACACACTGGGACAGTCGTGGGACGATAGATCCTAAATTCATACAACAAGTAGACCTAGGCTACATAAAAAATAAATAACTTAAAAAGCTATGAGTCTGATGCAGCAGATCGGGACATTTAGCTTAATGTTGAATAACTATTTCTTCACATAAGCGCAGCGAGGCAGTAGACTCCAGTCGAATGGTAGTTCCATAATGCAATTAGCGGGAAAACAATTAAGTATATGTTTTCAAAATGCATACTGCCTCCAGCTCATTGCAAAGTGGTGTGTGACGTGCTGATGAAGCCTGCCTCCCATTGCCATTTGATGCTGTGTTCAAAACGACTCAAATCTCAGGCTTCAGTGCATTCAAGACAACTGGGAATAAAACGAGTTCCGACTGGGGTGGAAATCGTTTTGAATGGTCTTCAACTTGTAATTCCAACTCTGGAATCGGGCCTCTTTCTAGCGCTCAGATTTTCCCGACCTGAAGATCACTGACATCATGATTTGACCTCGTATTTTCGAGTTCCCAGTAGTCTCCCACTCAAAGGCTCTCTGCTGTACGCATGTGATAAGGTAACGAATATGCTGTACATGCGCCAGTTTAATTCCACTAAATTATGCAAATAACCTATAGATTTAAGCATCACCAGTCAAATGTATTTCCATCAATGAATAGGCTTAAAAGCATTATTTCCCAATGGGATTTATTTTCCTTCTCCCGGACAATTGGCCGGTGCCAATTTTTATTTATCTGCTTTTCAACTTATTTTTCAGACACAAGCCAGCTATTACCGGCTAACAGAAATCCTGATACAGACACACACAACCTTTTGACACGTGCACACTAACCATTGCCCCCTCTACTTGTGCAGAAGTGTATCCGGCGTTCTCAGCACGCCAGGAAAGAGACAGACTTCCTGCGTCTCAAACGAACCCGCCTGGGCCTGGAGGACTTTGAGTCTCTCAAGGTGATTGGCCGAGGAGCTTTTGGAGAGGTAGGCATCATCCCTTTTGTAGAAACGTATTTTATGTAGCCTTGCAGACTTTCAGCTTATCATTCAATACATTATTGACACGTTTTGGTCCTCTTTGTCCCCAGGTGCGTCTGGTACAGAAAAAGGACACAGGCCATGTGTACGCTATGAAGATCCTCCGTAAGGCTGACATGCTGGAGAAGGAACAGGTGAGAAGGAGTAGGGGAGGTATACATTGATGGCCAGTAATTTCTCTCAAATATCCAAAGCAGTGTCTTTGATACTAACATGATTGCCTGTCATGCAATTGAGAAGAAAAAAAATTATGGTGCCGTGCGTGTATTCCTAGGTGGGTCACATCCGTGCCGAGCGAGACATTCTGGTGGAGGCGGACAGCCTGTGGGTGGTCAAGATGTTCTACAGCTTCCAGGATAAGATGAACCTCTACCTCATCATGGAGTTCCTGCCTGGCGGTACGACCCCCCCCCCCCCCCCCCCCCGAAAACCTGAACAGTCTCCTACACTAAGGCACTATTGTCCAGTGAGCAACTCCCAGATTAGCTAGTCTGGCATGTGTATTTAGACCTCGGGGCTTGTATTCATAGTGTTTCGGAGTAGGCATGCCTACTCCACTTGACTCAGCCAAACTGATCCAAACTCGGCACTCCTAATCTGAGACACTTT
Organism: Salmo salar; assembly: GCF_965601325.2. NCBI lineage: Eukaryota > Metazoa > Chordata > Actinopteri > Salmoniformes > Salmonidae > Salmo > Salmo salar. The sequence goes on along the minus strand of NC_138305.1, from coordinate 77,293,139 downwards.
ATGAATACAATCCCAGTATTGAGAAGCAATGTTGCAGAAAGACACATTTTGTATAGAACAAGCAACCTGCCATTGTCCAAAATCAACAATTCTATGCAACACATTTCTATCTGTAATTCCACCAAAACAAACTAATGCCTCACTGAATACGCCTCAAAGTCCAGTTGCAATGTGGTGATTTAACATGCTGCTGCCCCCTACAGGTGACATGATGACCCTGCTCATGAAGAAGGATACTCTGACTGAGGAGGCCACTCAGTTCTACATCGCTGAGACAGTGCTAGCCATCGACTCCATCCACCAACTAGGCTTCATCCACAGAGACATCAAACCTGACAACCTGCTACTAGACTCCAGGGTGAGTTTGAGCACGGACTTAGAGACACATAAATATGAGCTCAGACTGGTGGTTTGGATAAGTGGGTTTGCACAACTGGGTCGAATTCACAAGGCACCAAACTGAAGAAAACGGACTGAACTTGTCCAATAAGAAATGCTTGTTTTTATTTTGTGGCGCAGAAAGTTTTGCTTTGGTGTGCAATAATGAATATGATCCTGTACTGAAGGTGCCTTTTGATTGTTTCAGGGCCATGTGAAGCTGTCGGACTTTGGTCTATGCACGGGTCTGAAGAGGGCCCATCGTACGGAGTTCTACAAGAACCTCAACCACAGCCTCCCCAGTGACTTCAGTAAGCAAAGTCAGGCATCTCCAATCAATCCATTACTTTACATACTAACACCCTGTATCAACGTTAAAGCCACAATCTGGAGATTGTGTCTGAGCCCTTATAGTTGTTGAGATTGACATGATATTTGGAAGCATATTTTGGAGCTACTTTGTTTGCGAACTTTCAAATGACAATGACATAATATTTGGGTTATGATAGTGCATCTGTTTTACTCTAAGCTCAAAAGGAATTTATAAATTCTATTAATTGGAAATGTATTTGAACAGTAGGAAATGTCCCAGATTGAGCCTTTTTAATGTTTCTCTACAAACCTGGTTCTGATTTCAAATGTTTTTTTGTTTTTTTTAAAGATAAGAACTTACATTTGTTTATTAAGTGTTTTTATATAAAGTATTGTTGCATTTACCAGTGTACATATTTTTGTTGTTGCATGTTACAATCCTTACTAACAAAGTCATTGAATATATCCTGACTGTAAATCACTGGATTAGAGCTGATAAATGACAAGGCAAAAACAGGTTTTTAGAAATGTTTGCGAATGTATAAAAAAAATCGTATCACGTTTTACGCAAGTATTCAGACCCTTTACTCAGTATTTTGTTGAAACACCTTTGGCAGCGATTACAGCCTCGTCTTCTTTGGACTGGTGCTACAAGCTTGGCACATCTGTATTTGGGGAGGTTCTCCCATTCCTCTCTGCAGATCCTCTCAAGCTCTTTCAGGTTGGATGGGGAGTGTTACTGCACAGCTATTTTCAGGTCTCTCCAGAGATGTTCAAGTCCGGTCTCTGGCTGGGCCACTAAAGGACATTCAGAGACTTGTCCTGAAGCCACACCTGCTTTGTCTTGGCTGTGTGCTGATGGTTGTTGTCCTGTTTGAAGGTGACCCTTCACCCCAGTCTGAGAGCTCTGAAGCAGGTTTTCATCAAGGATCTCTGTACTTTGCTCCGTTCATCTTTGCTTCAATCCTGACTAGTCTCCCAGTCCCTGCTGCTGAAAAACATCCCCTCAGCATGATGCTAGCACAAGGTTTCCTCCAGACATGATGCTTGGCATTCAAGCCAAAGAGTTCAATCTTGGTTTCATCAGACCAGAGAATCTTGTTTTTCATGGTCTGAGAATCCTTTTGGTGCTTTTTGGCAAACTCCAAGCGGGCTGTCATGGCTACCGTCTGGCCACTCTACCACAAACAAACTCTGGAGCTCGGTCAGTGACCATTGGGTTCTTGGTCACCTCCCTGACCAATGCCCTTGTCCTCGATTGCCCAGTTTTGCCGGGCGGCCAGCTCTAGGAAGAGTCTTGGTGGTTCCAAACTTCCATTTAAGAATGATGGAGGCAGCTGTGATTTTTGGGGACCTTCAATGCTGCAGAAATGTTTTGGTACGCTTCCTCCAATCTGTGCCTCAACACAATCCTGTCTCGGAGCTCTACGGACAATCCCTTCGACCTCATAGCTTGGTTTTTGCTCTGACATGCGCTGTGAACTGTGGGACCTTATATAGACAGGTGTGTTCCTTTCCAAAGCATATCCAATCAATTGAATTCACCACAGGTAGACTCCAAACAAGTTGTATAAACATCTTAAGGATGATCAATGGAAACAGGATGCACCTGAGCTTAATTTCGAGTCTCATAGCAAAGGGTCTGAATACTTATGTAAATAAGGTATTTCTGTTGCGGAAATTTTTTATGCATTTTAAAAAAAAAAACAGTTTGCTTTGTCATTATGGGGTATTGTGTGTAGATTGAGGACGTTTAAAAAAATAAATAAACATAAATAAAGTTATCCATTTTAGAAAAAGACTAACGTAACAAAATGCTGAAAGTGTAGTGGTCTGAATGCACCGTATCTTAACCTGCAGGCGAGTTAAACTGGTTTAACCAGTATGTAAGTTGCATCATTTTATAGAACTGTTAATTTTTCTTTACAGCATTCAATAACATGAACTCAAAGAGGAAAGCAGAGACATGGAAGAGGAACAGGAGACAGCTGGTGAGAAAATAAAGCTAGATGGGAAGGTAGCATATTCTACAGACACACTTGTATTGGTGTGGTCTTGTAGTCACATTTATACAATACTATGAAGCCTTGAATCAAGTTAAAAAATATATATATTTTTTAAAATACTGTGTTTGCTCTCTCCATTTAGGCCTTCTCCACTGTGGGCACCCCTGACTACATCGCCCCAGAAGTTTTCATGCAGAACGGATACAACAAGCTCTGTGATTGGTGGAGCCTGGGAGTCATCATGTATGAGATGCTGATAGGTGAGCTCTCATTGACATGTTCTACTTGGAGCCTTCTCAAAGCCATTGATGGTAGTTTTTGGAAATTGTCTATCAAACATACACTACATGACCAAAAATCTGTGTACACCTGCTCGTCGAACATCTCATTCCAAAATCATGGGCATTCATATGGAGTCGGTCCCCACCCTTTGCTGCTATAACAGCCTCCACTCTTCTGGGATGTTGGAACATTGTTGCAGGGGCTTGCTTCTATTTAGGCACAACAGCATTAGGGAGGTTGGGCACTGATGTTGGGCGATTAGCCCTGTCTCGCAGTCGGTGTTCCATTTCATCCCAAAGGTGTTCGATGGGGTTGAGGTCAGGGCTCTGTGCAGGCCAGTCAAGTTCTCCACACCGATCTCGACAAACCATTTCTGTATGGACCTCGCTTGCTGCACGGGGGCATTGTCATGCTGTAACAGGAAAGGGCCTTCCCCAAACTGTTGCCACAAAGTTGGAAGCACAGAATGTCATTGTAGCGTTACGATTTCCCTTCACTGGAACTAAGGGGCCTAGCCTGAACCATGGAAAAACAGCTCCAGACCATTATTCCTCCTCCACCAAACTTTACAGTTGGCACTATCCATTGGGGCAGGTAGCGTTCTCCTCACATCTGCCAAACCCCGATTCGTCTGTTGGACTGCCAGATTGTGAAGCGTGATTCATCACTCCTGAGAATGTGTTTTCACTGCTCCAGAGTCCAGTGGCGGTGAGCTTTACACTACTCCAGCCGCCGCTTGGCATTGCACATGATGATCTTAGGCTTGTGTTCGGCTATTCGGCCATGGAAAGCCACTTCATGATGCTCCGACGAACACTTATTGTGCTGACGTTGCTTCCAGAGGCAGTTTGGAACTCAGTAGTGAGTGTTGCAACCGAGGACAGGCTATTTTTACACGCTTCAGCACTTGGCGGTCCGGTTCTGTGGGCTTGTGTGGCCTACCACTTTGCGGCTGAGCTGTTGTTGCTCCTTGATGTTTCTACTTCACAATAACAACACTTACAGTTGACCGGAGCAGCTCTAGCACAGCAGAAATTTGACCAACTGACTTGTTGGAAAGGTGGCATCCTATGACTGTGCCACGTTAAAAGTCACTGAGCACTTCAGTAAGTCAATTCTACAGCCAATGATTGTCTATGGAGATTGCATGGCTATGTGCTTGATTTTTTTATACACCTGTCAGCAACAGGTGTGGCTGAAACAGCCGAAGGGGTGTCCACATACTTTGTCTAATATAGTGCATATTATGAATGTCACAAAATGCCATTCGGCCATGTTTGGCTTATGTGTTGATCCCTTGTATTATGCTCCAGGCTATCCCCCGTTCTGCTCGGAGACCCCCCAGGAGACCTACAGAAAGGTGATGAACTGGCGGGAAACGCTGACCTTTCCCCCGGAAGTGCCCATCTCCGAGAAGGCCAAGGACCTCATCCTCAGGTTTTGCTGTGAAGAGGAGCAGAGGATTGGAGCGACGGGGGTGGAGGAAATCAAGTGCAACGCCTTCTTCGAAGGGGTGGACTACGACCACATCAGGTAGGTCTTAAAATAATATTTCACTTTATTTTATTTTTTTGGTGTGTGCAGACCTGCCAACGTGCATGCATTTTGTATACCATGCATGCAATTTGAGGTCAAAGTACTCTGGTATGGAAAAACTACTCTATAATATGTAAAAATTGGCATTTTGTGTTTTTTGATATAACCGTCCGAAGTTGGAGTGGAGTCAGGACTTGGGCGAGAACATGGAGATCTGAAACAAGCTCATATAGGCCTAGTTCAGTTGTTTCATATTCCAAATAGCCTACTGTAAGCTAGACTACTACATTGCATCCAGTAATTGAATTATTAAAAAATGTCTCCCCAAATGAAATTAGACAATTTACATTTTTCTATTTAATTAGAATAATCATTACCCCTAAGTTTTACCTAGAAAAATGAAAGATTCATTGAGACCAACTCAATTTAATTTAGGATCAAACCCAAAACTTCTGTGTTGGCTACATTTAAAAAAATATATAATTTATGACTCTAGGTTTCAGGAAATGTCAGTTACATGTTTTTCAAATGCAAAATTCTCCAACTTTAAGTTGACTGCCCCCTCTGGACCTCCCCCATATCCGTCCAACAAAAAGCCCTGATTGTACATAAACTTTTTTTTATCTTGTTAGCTACTGAAGAGCAGCCAAGTACCCATAAGTCTATCTGTATAGCCTACTATTCCTATGGAGGCAGTCTTCTGCCAACATCATTATTAGGCAAAACATGAATTGGCATGTTCCTATTATTTGAGCAGTGTAGGTGTTGCGTGTGCTGTGAAGTGGTATTCGAATGATGATTCAAGGTTGGCAGGTCTGTGTATTTTCATCCAAACCATCTTTTTTAAAAAGTTTATTAGCTGGTTATTTACCAACCTCCATAATCTCCTGGCTAGCATTTTCTGACAATGTAGCGGTGCCTTTTAAAAAAAGGGGTGGGAAGAGTCCTGTTGTAAAACCAGGGTCCCGTGTTGTCCCTACAGAGAGAGGCCCGCTGCCATTCCCATCCAGATCAAAAGCATCGACGACACGTCCAACTTTGACGAGTTCCCAGACTCCGATATCCTCCAGCCAACGGGTACGTTGATTGTCACAAACCAGTGGCTGTCAGTAGTCATCGATCGACAGGATCATGTTCATTAGGTCCCTCCCTGTTTTTTGGTTCCTTCTGTTCCGTTAGGTTCCTAGAGTAAACTGTAAACATTTTCCCTAGCAAAATGTTTTGCAATGGTCTGCGACTAATGAATACACCCCTGGTAGTCCCTCCCAGGTTGTCAGTTTTCTTTCATTTGGTACCTAATGAACACAGTGCTGGTCAACCACCTTGAAACAAGGCTGTCTTTTAAAAAATAATATATATCCTTTGTTTTCCTCCATTGCCCTGTGTGAAATAATCCCTTAACTTTTCCTCCTCAGCTGCCCCTGTGGTGTCCAACCATTCTGAGGCAGACCTGAAGAACAAGGACTGGGTCTTCATCAACTACACCTACAAGCGCTTCGAGGGCCTCACAGCCCGAGGGACCATCCCCTCCTACATGAAGACAGGGAAGAGATGAATCATTTCTTTGTTCACTCACTCACTCTACTTGCCCCTCAGACTGGCATTCAAAAGGAATACACCATGGAACCCAGCAACCGCTCCAAACTCCAAAAGAAACTAAATTAGCCTTGTTTTGGGCCCTTCCTGCTGAAGGGACGTTCCTCCTTCCCTTGCATGGGACTTGTTGAAGGGCTCTGTGTAGAGAAGTGTGGCCTACTCCAACTCTAGTCTGTGTCGATCAACAAAAAAAAAAGCCAGTATAGTACTGGATGATATGGACGGTGTTCCCATTACACTGTCTGCAAGCTCAATTCTTAATGGAATAATAGTTTTTCTATATGTAAACTCACATGCTGTTCCACCCCAATATTTAATTTCCCATAGCTTTTTTTAAAGTGGGATCCACCAAAGAGCAGTCTTGGAGATGTTCCCCAAACTAAGGCGATAACATCTCTCATAGATCTCCACTAGCATCGGTCCAACTCGGCCAAGACTGATTCATTATTCCACAGGAACAAACCAAGATACCAGCATAACCGGTCACCCTAGGGGCCAGAGCCCGTTGTCACACCAGCGGACCACACTCAACCGGCTATACCCACACTCCTTCACTTCCCCCGTCATAAACAGGCTTTGAAGTCTTAGCGGAGCGGCCAATTATCAAGGGATTGGGATCCAATATGCCTCGCTTTTCTGTCAAAGGGCTAGCTTTACTCTTCAGTCCTTTTTTTCAATGAGAGAAAAATGTTGCTCCACACACAATCGAATTCTCCATCTTTAGAAATGAGTTCCCCCTATTAAAACCATTAGAAATGGAGTGTCATTTGACAGGAACTAATGAGTTTTTAGTGAGCTCTCTGAAGCATCTTGGGTGCTAGTGCTTCCGACAGGTTGCCTGTTGCAACTCTTAACCAAAGACGCTGAGATGATTATTTTAGGGTTTCAATGTAATTGCTTTGTCCCCATGTCATTGTCACTTCAATACCATCAATGGTAGAGCTGTTTTTATACATGGATTTATGCAAGTGTTTATAGCAATAGAATCACCTCTCTGGAATATGATTCCATTTGAAGTGGAACTACACCTCCCAGAAGCCCACTTGTTTAGATTCATTCTTGATTTGACAATCATCCACTTTTGAAGGGTAGCATTCATGCTGTCCTGAGTTTTTATTATTCGCCAATACTCTGTTAGACCTATAACTTTTACTGGATATGCATGTCCTTTAGCTAGAGCGCAAAGTCAAATGCAAAAATGTGCGTGTACTGACCATTTCTTTGGTTTACTTTTCAATGGACCTTTTGTGGTAGGGGAGCTAGAAGTAAGGCCAAGACATCAATCTTCTGTTTGTTCTCTCTTTACTTTTTTTTTTTTTACTTCCTGACCATTGGTCTGTAGGGGCTTGGTAGGTGAGGTGGCAGGCAGCGCAAGTTGGTTCAGTGGAGCTGGAAGGAACGGGGAATAGAAAAGGAGCACCTTTTTTTAGATTGAGTGACACTTAGGGTCTGTGTACTCTGACCCCAGGTTCGGCTCATTCACGTCACCTTTCACTTCCTGTCTTGTCTATAGTTTCCTCTTGCGGTCGCTTGTTTTTTTTCTTAGCAACTGAGCTTTGAGTAACATTTTTAACATTGCATTTGTCTGAAGTTTTGTCAAGGATATGTCATCTGGAAGTTCCTTACTTTTCAAGAGGTGTGAGGGAGAAACTCTGACCTTAACTCTACCCAGGGCTATATGTGACTGTCCTTAAAACAAAATCCCAAATGCTGTGTCATTTGAATCGAATGTAATCCCAAGGTGTAGTGGCAGATTAATTTCATGCCATGTTAATTCCAAAATGCTGAATGGAATGTAGCCTAAGCCACCATTAGTGGTAGGTTTCTGTCACCCAGGGAAGATGTCATCTGGTCTTTTCTTAAATCCCTGTATGGTGTTCTGGGTAGTTTAGAGTACTTGCTAAATTTGAATAGCCAGATTATTATTTATTTTTTACAACTGAGCGACAGCTGATTTTATTTTTTTATTTTTTTTTGAGACTGTCTAATGTTTTACTGATGCTTGATGTCCAAATGATTCTGTAATGCCGGGTTTAAAAACTATTTGGGCGGATGAGGTGGGAATGTGCATATGACTTTTTAAAGATAATTGTATTGTTAATTTATGCTGCTTGGTGTGTGTGATTTGCTTGTCTTCAGAGGAATGGTTGATATGCTCAGTAAAAATGAGATGTTTGATTAACCCACACTGATAACCTCAAGTTATTTTGTAGATGTCACCTGTTCTTTTCCCCCAGGCATACGTGTGTGTGTGTGTGTGTGTGTGTGTCAGTCAAAAGTTTGGACATCTACTCATTCAAGGGTTTTTATTTTATTTGTACTATTTCCTACATTGTCGAATAGTACTGAAGGCATCAAAACTATGAAATAACACACATGGAATTATGTAGTAACCAAAAAATATATTTGAGATTCTTCAAAGTAGCCATTCTTTGCCTTGATGACAGCTTTGCAGTCTTGGCATTCTCAACCAGCGTCACCTGTCATGCTTTTCCAACAGTCTTGAAAGAGTTCCCACATGCTGAGCACTGTTTGGCTGCTTTTCCTTCACTCTGCGGTCCAACTCATCCCAAACCATCTCAATTGGGTTGAATTCAGCTGATTGTGGAGGCCAGGTCATCTGACGCAGCACTCCACACTCCTTGGTCAAATAGCCCGTACACAGCCTGGAGGACCATTGTCCTGTTGAAAAACAAATTATAGTCCCACTAAGGCAAAACCAGATGGGATGGTGTATTGCTGTGGTAGACATGCTGGTTAAGTGTGCCTTGCATTCTAAATAAATTAGTGTCACCAGCAAAGCACCATGACATCTCCTCCATGCTTCACGGTGGGAACCACACATGCAGAAATCATCCGTTCACATATTCTGCGTCTCACAAAGACACTGCGGTTGGAACCAAAAATCTCACATTTGGACTCATACCGAAGGACAGATTTCCACCGGTCTGATGTCTACTGCTTGTGTTTCTTGTCCCAAGCAAGTCTTCTTATTGGTGTCCTTTAGTAGTGGTTTCTTTGCAGCAATTTCACCATGAAGGCCTGATTTCAACTAGTTGGTGTTGAGAGGTGTCTTACTTAAACTCTGAAGCATTTATTTGGGCTGCAATCTGAGTGATTGGTGAAGCTGGTAACTCTAATGAACTTATCCTCTACAGCAGAGGTAACTCTGGGTCTTCCTTTCCTGTTGCGTTCCTCATGAGAGACAGTTTCATCATAGCGCTTGATGGGTTTTTTTTCGACTGCACTTGAATAAACTTTCAAAGTTCTTGGTGTTCTGTATTGACTGACCTTCATGTCTTGAAATAATTATGGACTGTTTCTCTTTGCTTATTTGAGCTGTTCTTGTCATAATATGGACTTGGTCTCTTACCAAATAGGGCTATCTTCTCTACCACCCCTACCTTGTCACAACAACTGATTGGTTCAAACGCATTAAGAAGGAAAGAAATTCCACAAATGAACTTCTAACATGGCACACCTGTTAATTGAAAAGCATTCCAGGTTAAGCTGTTTGAGAGAATGCCAAGAGTGCAAAGCTGTCAAAGGCAAAGGGTGGCTACTTTGAAGAATCTAAAATATATTTTGATTTGTTTAAAACTTTCTTTGGTTACTACATGATTACATATGTGTTATTTAATAGTTTTGATGTCTTCACTATTATTCTACAATGCAGAAAACTCTTGAATGAGTAGGTGTCAACTTGTGGTGTGTGAACATTTAATCAAAAGTAGGGGGTTGTATTTAATGTGTGTATATTTGACAATAACTAACCCTGCACTTAATGTCTGTCTGATTTGTACAGCAAAAGAATGGGCACCTCTGAAATCTGCTGTCTTTAGAATTTTGTAGTGAGCATTTCTACAGTGTTTTGCTTTGATGGACCAGTGGAATTAATGCCATTTCACTGGTTGAACAAGCAAGCTAGCCATGTGCAGGACTTAAACATTTTCTTCTGGAAATAGTTTTTACTATAAACTAACCACAACTTAAATTGGCACTTTTCTGTAGTTCAATGAGGTGGAATAATGGAAATGCAGTGAACTAACAGCTTGTGGCAAAGGGCTTGAATATGAATTATTTCTAATTTGGCTTCCACATTTTGCTACTCAACCGATTCAGACTCTATTAAGTGGAACCAGTTTTTATTTTATTTTTTCCTATCCAAACAGAAGGGTGAAGTTATCCATGTTTGGCTTTTGTGCAAGGCTAACCTCCAAAACAAAGGAGGCTAGGGGGAAAGTTAGCAGGACCAACCAGTTTCTCAAGCCCCATGATGGAAAAGTCACCCAGTCATTGCTCTGTCATCACTCAATATTGTGAAGAATTTCTTACAGGGCTGAGTTGTCATGTATGCCACAGTTTTTAAACAGCAGAAACTAGTCTTGTAATAGAATTTACCTTCCAGCTGTGGAAACTGTAGTCCTCAATTCCACCAGGGCTTTCAGAGAATTCCTTACCAATGTTCCACAAAGGCACTAGCTAAGCTAGTAATAGTCTACTTGAGGCTGAGGAACCGAGAACGCTACATGTTCGAGGTGTGCAGGGTGTTCTGTTCATTTGATTCACACACCATGCATCCTTTTGAATATGGTAGCCACTTAACATTGGGTTAAAAGTTGCTGTATGATCAATCTGACGTCTGCATTGGCCGTGCTGTATTTACGGGGATATGGTCTCTGCAGAAGTCAGGGAATTCATACTTCGCCGAGCAATGCAGAGCTTTTGTTAAGGAAGTGAGTTTGTTTGTTTATACAGAACCTCCCGCTCTCACCTACCGTCAACCAATCATGTAAATGTGGAGCTATACGGAGCCCCTCTGCATTGTTACATTTGAGAGGCACAAGGCGATGCAGTACGGCACTCAATTTGGCCTCTGCATGCCTCCGGAGGCTCTGCAATTGCGTCACACCATCCATATGGCGCCTCCGACCACGTTTTTGAATCAGGCTTAAATTGGCTTTTAGTTTTATTGTTTCTCCCTTCAAAGAGCACATTTAGCCAGTCAATGGCAGTCCACTTGTTTCACTGAAGGTAGCAATACTGACCTGCACTATGGTGGTAGATTTGAACAGCATTAAATAAAACCCCTATGTTGAACTTATTTTTTTCATTCCTGTCTTTAGGGGTACAGTTGGCTTAGGTTTAAATTAGTGAAGAAATATCGGTTTTAAGGTTTCCCCCTAGATTGCAGTTTTGGTATTTGACGCAGTAATTGCAGAATAACTGCAGTGTAAAGAGATTCCTCCTTTCCTCGTGAAGGATGCTCCGCTGTCTCCTACCGTTTTGAAATCAGCCACAACCCCTCTGAAACAGCTCGTATTCCTCAAAGTATGTACAGATTAAAAAAATGATGCCACCTTTTTTCTCTATAAAATGTCTAGCACATCTAGTTAAACGTATTGTTATGACTTTACCCATGTATTTTTGGATTCCACCCCTCTAACCGTAATTTGTCTGATGCGCTACGGAGAAGGAGAGTTATTTCTTACTAGCCATTTGTTTCCACATTTCCTCTCCTAGTTTCTGTCCCTCTGAAGGTTTCAAAAGGGAGGGGGTGAAGTATTCAGACCCCTTCGCTTTTTCAACATTGTTACGTTACAGCCTTATTCTAAAATTGATTAAATTGATTTTCCCTCATCAATTGACACAATACCCCATAATGACAAGGCAAAAACAGGTTTTTAGAAATGGTTGCAAATGTATTAAGAAAAAAAAAAGATTACATTTACATAAGTATTCAGACCCTTTACTATACTTTGTTGAAGCACCTTTGGCAGTGATTACAGCCTCAAGTCTTCTTGGGTAAGTAGCTACAAGCTTGGCAAGCCTGTATTTGAGAAGTTTCTCTCATTCCTCTGCAGATCCTCTCAAGCTGTCAGGTTGGATGGGGAGTGTTGCTGCACAACTATTTTTCAGGTCTCTCCAGAGGTTCAAGTCTGTGCTCTGGCTGGTCCACTCAAGGACATTCAGAGACTTGTTCCGTAGCCACTCCTGCATTGTCTTGGCTGTGTGCTTAGGGTCATTGTCCTGTTGGAAGGTGAACATTTGCCCCAGTCTGAGAACCTGCTCCAGAGCACTCAGGACTTCATCAAGGATCTCTCTGTACTTTGCTCCGTTCATCTTTGCCTCGATCCTGACTAGTCTCCTAGTCCCTGCCTGCTGAAAAACATCCCCACAGCATGATGCTACCACCATCATGCTTCACCGTAGGGATGGTGCAAGGTTTCCTCCAGACATGACGCTTGGCATTCAGGCCAAAGAGTTCAATCTTAGTTTCATCTTACCAGAGAATATTGTTTCTCGTGGTTTGAGAGTCTTCAGGTGCCTTTTGGCAAACTCCAAGTGGGCTGTTATGTTTATTTTACTGAGGAGTGTCTTCCATCTGGCCACTCTACCATAAAGGCCTGATTGATGGAGTGCTGTAGAGATGGTTGACCTTCTGGAAGTTTCTCCACATAGGAACTCTAGAGTTCTGTCAGAGTGACCATCGGGTTCTTGGTCACCTCTGACCAAGGCACTTCTCTCCTGATTGCTCAGTTTGGCTGGGTGGCCAGCTCTGGAACCACCAAGACTCTTCAATCACAATCAGGATTGTGATTGAGGCCACTGTGTTCTTGGGGACCTTCAATGCTGCAGACCATTTTTTTTTGGTACCCTTCCCCAGATCTGTGCCTCGACACAATCCTGTCTCTGAGCTCTATGGACAATTCCTTCTACCTCATGGCTTGGTTTTTGCTCTGAAATGCACTGTCAACTGCGGGACTTTACATAGACGTGTGCCTTTCCAAATCATATCCAATCAATTGAATTTACCACAGGTGCACTCCAATCAAGTTGTTGAAACATCTCAAGTATGATCAATGGAAACAGGATGCACCTGAGCTCAATTTCGAGTCTCATAGCAAAGGGTCTGAATACTTATGTAAATAAGGTAGTATAGGTTTTATACATTTGCAAAAACATCTAAACCTGTTTTCACTTTGTCATTATGGGGTAGTTTGTGTATTGCTGAGGATTTTGTTTTATTTAATCTGTTTTAGAATAGAGCTGTAACATAACAATGTGGGGAAAAAGTCAAGGGGTCTGAATTCTTTCCAAAGACTGTGTGTATATAAAGCTGTTCAGTCAGGCCGTCATTTAGAATGTCAGTAGATTAGAATATTGGCTAAGGTTGGAAAATAAATAAAAGCTGCATTGGGATTCGAACTGGCGACCTCACAACACTCTTTTTAACACCCTTCATACACCTCCAACCTACCTCCCTGGGAGCAAATTTCTTTATTTGACTCTCACTTGGAAACTCCACCCACTAACCTGTCACTAAGCTCTGCCCACTGAGCTTTCATGCAACCAATCAATTAATCCCAGACTACCTCTGGTGATGGTCATGAAGATCTGATCACATTCAGATCTACACCACCTGTTTAAACATGTGGACAAGATCAGGACACATGTTAGCACCAGGTATAAAAGGGGCTAAAGACAGAACTGCGGCATAGCTACTTCCCACATCACATTTGTCATGAAAAATATGTATAATGCTCTTTAATTACTCAAGGCACACATTCATCTAGCCTACAACTGATTATAGGATCTACAGGCTCAGGGAGACAGTATAACATGGCAGACGCATCAACATGTTGAACGTGGCACACATTCATAAGGTCATGTTGCCATGGGAACATGTCATTTGGAATGGAATATAAAACAAATTGGCTTCATTCATAGGCCTACATCTCATTTGCATGCCTACAACAGTGACTAAAACAGCAGGTATTTTAAATGCATACCATCACAGACGACACATAACGTCATAGAATGTGCATATATTGCACATGTATGTGTATAAAAGCTATCTCTGAAATAGTCATATGACATTCAAAGCTATCCACCAAAATGACGATTTCGCATTCCAAACAATAGAAGTGCCTAGTTAGAACAGTAACATAGCCCTCTGTATGCGAGGACAGTCTTGCAGTTATCAGAGGTGCAATATATCCAACATGGCCAACAATACCTTAACTTTTAATGTGCACCCTGTTGAAGACAAGCACTGTGCTCTTGCCAATATGCTTGCTTCCAAGGGAATAACAACTTCCACTGGTTTGAAGGAAATAGTCCAAGAGCCTCGGGATGAGATGGGTAGCAGCAGATTTGAGGTGGGGGTGTGGTCCGAGAGTCTCAGCTTTCATTGGTTGCAGTCTGGGAGAGTTGGGGGAGTCGAGAGGGCGCTGGCCCGTTGAGCCTGTCCAGCTCATCCACCTGCGGGGTGGGCATGGTGCCCCCCCAGGCCGCCCCACCTCCGCCCTCCTCCCCTGGCACCGCAAGGTTGGGCACGCTCTTGCTGCGGACGCACTGGAAGTCCACGTGGCGGCTCTTCCCTTCCTCCTTCTCCCAAGACAGCTGAATGAAGGGCCGCTGCACATAGTTGTAGATGACCTCTGACCTTCCTCCCGGGCGCCGCTTCACTTTCTCCTTATAGGTTGGGTACCCTGGGACACAGAAACAGATCAGTGGAAATCCATGTGTAATGTATATCAATTCAAATTTTACCAGGGGTAGCTTGGGTAGAACAAGCCCAACTCACCCTCAATGCCTATCCGGATGTTCTTCAAACCTCTCTCCTTCAGCAGGGTTTTGGCAACGTCTCTGTTCTCGATGTACTTGAAGAAGCGGTAGAGTTTGGAGCTGTACAAAACTGGACAGAGGAGAGAGAAACATTAATTCACTCAACATTGAAATTGTTCCAGCGCACAGTTATGCGAGATGGTTAGCTAGTACCTAAAGTTAACAGTTAATAAGCAACCACTCCTACATACACTCTTGATAGAAACCCTAACACTGCTGCATCAAAAACATGCTTCCAAAAATGACGAGGTGTCTCCTGTTGCGTAACCTTTTAAATGTGACCAATTTTGAATTGCCGTGGATTTTGGAAGTTGGTCATTTTTCAGAGTACTTTAGGATTTGTGATGTGTGTTGTGACTGGTGCCTTACTTTGGGAATACTCCTCTCCCATGGGTGGAGGGTGTTCCTCATCCCAGTCCACAATGTCATCATCGGCCAAAACCACGATGTGGCACTCCCTCTCCCCTCCCTGGGCACATGACACCATGGCAGGCACCACCAGCTCCTCCAGGAAGCCCTCAAACTGCCTCCGTGCCCCATCGTTGGACAGCTCATGAAGCAGGGCACCTGGGAACAGAAAGAGACAGTGAGGTTGGTCAAGTGACTATCATGATAATCAAGTGAAGGATATGTGTTTGTTGAGACTTCAAGGAGGTTTGAATGCTATGAAGTCATTTTGCAATCATTCTCAAACAAAATATTCACTCCAAAAACATTTAGTACCTCAACTTGCTCTTGTTAAGATTCATAGATGTGGGTATCCTTGCGACGTGTTGTGCTGTCATAAGAGTTGCTCATACTGGTGAAGATATATTTGTAATGCCTGCTATACTGCATATCCCATTCCTTTTGCCTGCCACTACCCCTACCTTGGGCAATCCCCTAATCTGGTCAGTTTACACATGGAGTACACATAATGGGTGGTTATACTCACTGAGGTCGCGACACTTGACTGTGCCGGCACTGAAGTTGATACAGAGGTAATCGCAAGCCTCTCTCAGCTCCGACACTGATATGCCATCGGGACACCTCATAACACCCGTCTGATAAAAGTTCTAGCAGAAAAATACACATTTGAATGAATGAACTGACTGTTTTTGGTACCTCTACAGCTGTGGCAATTTCTGTCATTTCACTGAGATGAGAGACCGGCTTTAAAAATGCCAGCCCCATCACAAGTACTGGAAGAGAGCTTTTAAGTGTTGCACTTAAAAGGTCTCCAGAAGTTAGTTGAGTCGAGGCTATAAAGTATACACAGAGTATACAAAACTATAACAACAGTTGCTCTTTCCATGACATAGACTGACTAGGTTGAATCCAGGTGAAAGCTATGATCCCTTATTGATGTCACTTGTTAAATCCCCTTCAATCAATGTAGGTGAAGGGGAAGAGACAGGTTGAAGAAGGATTTTAAGCCTTGAGAAAATTGAGACATGGATTGTGTATGTGTGCCATTCAGTGAATGAATGGGCAAGACAAAATATTTAAGTGCCTTTGAACGGGGTACATAGTAGGTGCCAGGCGCACAGGTCTGTGTCAAGCACTGCAACGCTGCTGGGGTTTTCACACTCAACAGTTTCCTGCAAAAGGTTGGGTTCCACTCAACATTAGGACAGTGTTCTTATATTCAAATTGTGCCAACTCACCAGTATGACCTGAAAGATGCTGGCACTGATGCCCTCTGTCAGTTCATACTCGCCCTTCCCATTGGGCCTGGTGAAGTTGTGCTGTCGCGCTGGGCCAAACATTCTGCAATGACAACTTGAAAAAATGTAACCCAAACCCTGATACCTTAACCAACTATGTTTTCTCTAAGTAACATTTTCATGTCTGTATGTACTGTACATTCATAAGTAAGTGAAATAAAATATAATTATTTAAGTTAATTTTCCACTGTACCTTCCTAGCATGGTGTTGGGGTGTGCAGTGAAGGTGGCGGGGTCCACCACAAAATGGCTACCGTCCACAACCAGAGTGACCCTCTCACGGTGAACGGTACCCGGGTCCGTTCTTCCCTCTTTCAATCCGCTCATCTTTCTGCGTCTCTTTTCCTCTAGCCGTCTCTCCCCCTACTGTGGGTGGACCTGGCCACTTGGAGATGACTGTAGGATTGGCTGTTTCTAAGATCTGTAAAAAAAAAAAAAAAAAAAAGATTACTGTGGAGGATGCCATTGGGAGCTGTTCTGAGGTCTGTTTCAAAATCAACAGGATTCTGATGATTTCATGAGAGAATATTGAATGGGCTGCAACAATATTAGCATGAAAATGCTTTAGAATCCAGACTGTCAAAATTCATCTGACTGTCAAGATTCCCCTTAAAAATAATGACAGTGGTAGTCATCACCCAAAAAACCTTATAAAATGTAATACATCGTTCACTAAATCCCTAGAGTTTAAACCAACATTAGATGAAGAATGAGTTAATCATCGGTACATTACAGTAGCCTATTCACATGGCACTGCTGTTACAATGAGCAGCATACAGTGCCTTATTCCACATTTTGTTGTGCTACAGCCTGAATTAAAAATGGATTATATTGATTTTTTTTCTCACCCATCTACACACAATACCCCATAATGTCAAAGTTAACATGTTTTTAAACATTTTAGAAAACATTTTGAAAATCAAATACAGAAATATCTCATTTACATAAGTATTAACACCCCTGAGTCAATACTTTGTAGAAGCACCTTTGCCAGCGATTACAGCTGTGAGTCTTTCTGAGTAAGTCTGTATGTCTGGATTGTGCAACATTTGCCCATTATTCTTTACAAAATTCTTCAAGCTCTGTCAAATTGGTTGTTGATCATTGCTAGACAACCATTTTCAGGTCTTGCCATAGATTTTCAAGTAGATTTAAGTCAAAACTGTAACTCGGCACTCAGGAACATTCACTGTCTTCTTGGTAAGCAACTCCAGTGTAGATTTGGCCTTGTGTTTTAGGTTATTTTCCTGCAGAAAAATGAATTAATCTCCCAGTGTCTGGTGGAAAGCAGACTGAGACAGGTTTTGCTCTAGGATTTTGCCTGTGCTTAGCTCCATTCCATACATTTTTTGTATTCTGAAAAACTCCCCAGTCCTTAACGATAACAAGCATACCCATAACATGATGCAGCCACCACTATGCTTGAAAATATGGACATTCTGTAATATACTGTAAATTAGGTTATTATTGTGGAGTAACTACAATGTTGTTGATCAATCCTTAGTTTTGTCAAATCAATGCCATTCAACTCTGTAACTCTTTTAAAGTCACCGTTGGCCTCATGGTGAAATCCCGGAGCGATTTCCTTACTGTAAATCAAATCAAATTATATTGGTCACACACGTGTTTAGCAGATGATATTGCGGGTGTCGCGAAATGCTTGTACGGGTGTAGTGAAATGCTATTATGGCAACTGAGTTAGGAAGGACTCCTGTATTTTTGTAGTAACTGGGTGTATTGATACACCATCCAAAGTGTAATTAATGACTATCCCTTTGAGCATGGTGAAGTTAATGCCCCCCCCCCCCCCCCCCCCCATCTACCAATAGGCGCCCTTCTTTACAATTCATTGGAAAACCTCCCTGGTCATCTGTGTTTGTAATTCACTGCTCGACTGAGGGACCTTACAATTATCTGTATGTGTAGGTTACAGAGATGAGGTAGTCATTCAAAAATCATGTTAAACACTATTATTGCACACAGAGTGAATCCATGCAATTTATTGTGACTTGTTAAGCACATTTTTACTGCTGAACTTATTTAGGCTTGCCATAACAAAGGGGTTGAATACTTACTGACTTAAGACATTTCAGCTTTAATTTTTTTATTTTGTAAACATTTTGAAAAACATAATTCCACTTTGACATTATGGTGTGTAGGGCAGTGACCCAAAAATATAAATGTAATCCATTTGAAGATCAGGCTGTAACACCATTTTTTTTTTAAAGTCAAAGGGTGTGAATACTTTTTGAAGGCACTGTAAAAACGAAACATGCACATTACAATTATGAAACATATTTTGTGAACAGCATAAATATTGAGTTTGTCCCGGCCCCTTTACCAACCAGAACCAACTTGTACATTCCTGTTCTGCTAGACAAGTCAACATTACTGTCCTCTGAATCATCAAAGGAGTCTAGCTGTCTAAAATAGAATTGAAAGTTAAATAGCCTAGACTCTCATAAAATAATTATTTGTTTAATAATTACCATAAATTGATATGTCATATCAAATGTGTTACCATAGAATTACGAATTAGAATACTAGAATGAACATAAACCTTCTTATGGTGGTATAAAAGGTCAGCCATTTTGCTAAGGGAGTTGGTCAACCATGGTCAGCCATTGCTGTGATAAGATAATCTTCTTTACACTATCTGCACTCTGTTTGTTAGCTAGCTAGCCCGACAGATTTAGAGGAATGATTCCATAAATTTGCTAAATAACTGCCAATATTCCAACATTCCATGTAAGCAATGTAGTCAATCCATGGCCATACACTGGCTGGAATCCGCCGAAATGTATGGTCAGTTTACATATTTTAGAGGCTATTTATAAAGAAAATGTGTACCATTTTTTTTATATATATATATATATGACTATTTTACGCTGACAATAATATTACACAATTGCCTTACTTTTATTTTCCTGCATAAGTAAAATCAGGAAATGAATCACCTATGACTCTACTGCCATTCATTGCAACTGGACTGGGTTGGATTTCTCCCTGACCACAATGGCTGCCATTTTTGGACCATTCTGGAACGTTTAGGGTTTATGACAAGTCCGCTCTAGTAATTAAATAGGATATCTATGTGTGTTACAATCTACAGTATCGCCGGAGTTCTAGAACGTAGTGTGGAACCTGTATTGTGAGAACACCATGTGACTTTTACATTGAAGTCTTGTAATACAGTCGCATTGTCCCTGGTCATCATTCATAAATAGGTCTACATTAGTCGATAGGCACATACTTGTCCTGAAGGAAAGCCTTAATTCAGATAACTAGTTTAAAAACGGTCAGTCAGCTATCTTTCCGCGTTCGTCTCTTCGTCCAGCCATTCGTTAGTCAAATCATTGATACATTAGCTTCGTTGCTTACTCTGAGAAAATACAAATATTGCATAGTCACTTGGAATACCGCGACAAGTTGCTACATGTTGCATAGACTACTGTATCTAAAATATTAAAACTTACGCCAGTTTCATGCCCTTGGTGCTCCGGTCTTCGGTTCAGTATTTCAAATGTGCCATGGTGCCACCTCATGAGGTTTCAAGTAATTTGAAAAACCTTCGCCATGACTCAAATATGCTCCATTTAGGTTCTTTCCTTGTACTGTAACAAACTGAACCAATGATGGCCAGAATACTGCGCCTGTCATAAGGGGAAGTCTTCTGGCCTCAGCTGCGCAAGAACCTGAATGCGGCATTGAACGTGTTTGTCAATACATTTGTATCTATATTGCCATAGGTTCATATCAATGTATTTGAGTTTATTTTTTCCTAATCCAGGAATAAACACACGTTATAAACAATTATTAATAACCTCAGTGTAACAACAAAGTATAGTGCCTCTACCCTTTCAAATTTGTACATATACGAATTTTGGATAACTGCTTGGATAAACACATTGTTAAATGATATATAGCATCTATCAACTATATTATAGTTGTTACTCATGTAAAATATCCAAAATCCTAGAGATGGAGCTACCCAGAAATTTCGCCCTTGTGTCATCATTAGGCCAACAGTCTACAACTCTTCTTTTCAATCCACCTTCTATTAAATCCTTGCAAGAGCTCTGTTGGTCTGGCTATAAATTGTAAGTTCAACATGCTAATTTTACTTTTATTGGTGCTAGGATCAGAAACACGCAACCTTTTTAGATTTGTTGCAAGGTGAGTGCCTTGTTCAAGTTATGTTATTTCATCAACAGGGACAACTAGTTATTTTGGGGTTTTGAACATCATTCATGGCAAGACAGGTCACCTCTGTGACCCACTGGGTACAAGAAAGACTGCTTTGTGCAGACTGGACATGTAGAACAACTCCTGGCATGCACAATGGATTTTAACTGGTCAGGTAGATTTTATATTACAAATGGGTTTAATGAAAAGCTGATGAATGATTAACTATACAGGGAACAAAAAGTATGTGTGTGTCCCAACTAATACATTTACAGGAAATTACCACTCTTTGACCCTCTCATTCAAGCTGCTGCCTGGCACAAAAATGTGTGTGTATGTGTGTCTGCCCAGTTGGTCCCAGAGAAATGACTACTTGTAGACCATCACATCATCCATGCCATTTCATTTTTTAAATATAAAACCAGATCAAAGTATAGGTTAAAACAAACACAGACACTGTAGAATAGACAAGAATGCCAGGTTTCATATTATTTCAGGAAAATAATAGACATCGGAAATGCAAGGTTGCAAAGCAACTGCCTCGCCCTTGCTTCTCCCTCTTTCGGAGATCAGTTTACAGGGAATGTTTGACTTTCACACACACACACACACGAGAGTGAATACTGATGACATTTTGAAGAAAAAAACAAAGATTAAGCACTGGACACAATATTCTCAATTGCATGGTATAAAGATGCACACATAATAACCCCACTCACACACTTGGCAAAGCATGTCTCTTCTGCAAGCTTTTTTCCACACATTATTTCAAGTAGACATGATTAGAGCAATCCATCGCAAAAAAAAACCTGGAATAAGGACACAAAAACAGCCCATACCAAACCCGGTCAAGATCATTTTGTGGTTAACACTGATCATAGGGGCAGGGGGAGACACAATATGATAATGTTAACGAGGAGGTAAGGTGATTCCTTTTATTTATATGCTATTACAAGTGTTTAACTGTAAACGATCAGGTTAATTGGGATCTTCAACTGCAGTCAAAAAGGAACTCAACAAACAGCATGGTCGGTTCGAAGATCAGGCCTTAGCCTGAATGCAAAATGTATCATAATATGCATAATATGCTCAGCCATTGTCATCATATAATTTAGCATTTCTTTGTCATTGGTAACACAAACATATCCATAATTTTGCACCAGTTAGATATATCACTTATTTTATATATTATACATCAAGGACAGTTGTCAATATGGCCACAGAAAACCTTTTCTTGATGGAAGGCTAAGTTTTTTGACATCACTGAAAACCACCGGTTGCCCTCTGAATTCCTCCCGTTTCTTACTCCTCTCATGGCAGGCGAACACTGGAGCTGCAATTTGTAAGAATTTGCGAGAAACCGGTTGTCTAATTAGTCTTATGGTTGAAAGGAGAGTACTCCAGTTATTGTGGGCTTATGATGTTTCTGAATAGGTATAATTCTTGGTTAAAGCACTTCTGATAGGAGGCAAAGGATCCCCTTTGAATGCAACCACACTTATCATGCTACTGGGAAGAAGCTCATTTGAAAAATAAACATTTGGCATATTTCAATAGATGACGTCATCAACTATCCCATTCCAAAGCTTACATATAACTTAAACTGTATATAAAAATAAATAAAATGGCAAAATGAAGTGATAGATTTGAATAAATAAAAAAAATTGTGCAACTTTAGGCTTGGACAGTAAAAGGAGATTATACTCTCAGCATTCAACCAAGAGGACATCTATTGGATAGCATTTTGATTTGCTCACATTAATTCTCCAACCTCTTACTTTTGAGTGGCTACACTAATACTTAAGATTAAAAACAAAATAACTTAATTTTTAAGTAACTTTGATTCAGTAGATCACCCAGCCCATTGATATCTTGCTGCTCCTGCTGTACCCACCAGGGTGTTTAACGTGAGGGGAAGGTTTGACTTGGTGGACTGTACGTTGGTCTCACTGAGGTACCAGTTAGGAGGGAGAACAGTGGCACAGGTTGTGCGGTGGTTGATGACATCACTCCTCAGTCAAGGCCATCACTTTCACAGGGACGCGGCGGAAGAAGAAGCTGGATCCTCGGAAGAGATGGCCCTGATGGGTGAGGCACAAAAAGACAGGTTTCAGACATGCTCTACCAGAGAAAACAAAAATATACTCACACATATGAGTGGGTTCCATTTGCTCCACATAAGTGGACTGTACCTCATGGCTCAGGTGAGCCCAACAGCGCAACCAGGACTTGAAGATGGGAGAGTTAGGGGGAACACCAGCCACTAAGCTGTGAACACACAAGGCAGAGATCCATTAAAAGCTGAACCCACAAGCTAAAGGATTGATCTAATGGACGTCAAACAAATCAATAGAAACCATATCCCATCAAGTCTATGTATTGACTTCATGTGAAAGTTAAGAGATACAACATTATTACTATTTTCAACTGGCACCAGCTATAGTACAGTTAAGTACAGGAAACGGACCGTAACAAGGGCATAATCACTGGTACTTTCTACTGTTGTTGTGCTCTTGACTTAAAGAAGATGGGCTTGCTTCAGTGAGAGATCACTGACTCGGGTATGCTTGGAACCCTTACAAACTGAATTGAATAATTACCTATGTAATAACAAATGATGTATGATGTACAGTAATCTTGTCCTCCAGCAAATAATACTATGACACTTTGACAGTGAGATGTTGTACACAGACAGTTGGGAATTGAACAGTGATAACTAATCAATTTATTATTCTTATTGACTGCATTTAAAAATGTTCAGCTAAATATATCCACTCGAGCAATGGTTTAGTTTTACCAACCACAACCAATCAACTATATGATAAAACCCAGACACTAACTCGCCCAGAAACCCCCCACCCCACTACCCCTCATGCTGACATGCCAGCACCGCCACACCCCATTACCTCCCATGCTTACATGACAGCAGCCCCTCACACCACTACCCCTCATGCCGACAGGAGAGCATCCCATACCCCCGCCACTACCCCCCATACCGACAGGACAGTACCCCCCTGCACGATTTTGAATAACTTTCCAGCAAGACAGCTATACTGAAGTGGCAGGAAAAATAGAGCACCCTGCTGCAGCCGAGCTAAACCAGATAAGGCATCTGCTGAACATAATCTGCCAAAAATCCATTTTGTTATTATCAGAAATAGAATTAGAAATACAACCTATAATATTATTATGAGTTCAGTTTTAGATAAGCTACCCAGGAAAGGTTTCAAATTTGCTCATATAAATATATGTAGTTTTAGAAACAAAGTTCATGATAAAAAATTTGTTCATTTCAGATATGAATATATCAGCCATTTCTGAGACTCATTTAGACAGCGCCTTTGATGATACAGCAGTAGAAATACAAGGATGTAACATCTATAGAAAAGACAGGAATGTCAACGGGGGAGGGGTTGCTGTATATATATATATATTCAGAGACATTCCTGTAAAGTTCAGAGGATCTCATGACATTCATGACTCATGAATGTAGCCTACTGAGAAAAGTCAATACCTTGGAAGTATTCTATAACTTGGACCTCTTTGGTGTGTGTCCATGTAAAGGCAGCTGATTTCTTCGCCATTATTATACTAGCTAATAAATACTGATAAGTATTTAGAGCTAGCTAGCTAAACGTAGGGATGATAGTTAGCTGACGTTAGCTAGCTAGATAACGTTTCAACGGTCATTTATGACATGTTAGCTACTTTTTCTGCTCACCAACTGGACATTTCATACAATCAGTTGCGTGAAATAGAATTCAATTCTATGTCATGCAATGCAACCTAGTTGCAAGCAATTTTTGTAAAAAAAATTGGGGGATGACACACGAAGCAACCGAAATGCAACTTTGTTGCAAGCAACAGAAATTGCGTCCAGACTGCTTCGTGTGACATCGGCTAACGTCTATTTGGCTTCATTGCAATTCATTTGGAATCATTGTTCATTTAGAATCACTGCAATTCATTGTTGGCACAGGGAAGAGAATAAACATCTCCGGCCCCCTGCCGTGCTATAGAAGGGGTTTGGAACTTTACAGCTTCCTCACTGCCCTAAACGAGTTCCAGAAGAAACTTTGCAAAGACAGGAATGTCTCCTTTTGTGACAATTTTGACTTGCTGTGGGAGCAACCAACACTCTTTAAAAGAGACGGGATTCACCCATCAACATAGCGAACTGCTTAAGAGACTGACAGTCTGGGTTTGGTAGCGCTCCAGTCCTCCCTGTCATAATAAGCATCAGAGGTCATGGAAAACATATTATATCCCAGAGAAATATAAGTGATGTCAATGTAAGTAACCTAATCTATGTCCCTTTAAGTGTTAGCTCCGAGGGTATTGTCAGCAATAACCATAAGCCCATAGTATTGAATTCCACCATTTGCAGTGAGTTTTACTGTCTTGTCTGCCTTAGGAAGAAGCCCACTGTGGGCAGCCCACTCAGTACCATTGGCTCAAATGTAAATGTCTTCCTCGGATCAGCCTCTCAGAATAGCACTAAAACCAAGCAAGCAACCCAGAAATTGACAAAAAAAATTACCCAATTTAACATATGTAGCCTGACATGCTGACCACACCGCTCGCGTCGCGTAATAGATTTACACATACATGTCATTCAACCATTGCACCCACACTGCTCGCAAGTGTCTGCGTGGCCAGGTGCTAAAATATAAATTGGTTCTTTTTGTGATGCTCAACGCGCTGCAAGTCCGACCTCACCCATCTCCTCGTTGGTTTTTAGGAGCATATACCCACAAGGGTGATGGAAAGATGAACTTAGGTCCACACTCCGGTAGGTTGTAGTAATGCTGTCAAGTTGGTTGCCAACTGCCATATAAAGTCCAAAGAAGAAAAAGAAGGCAGAAGGAAGGAGGGGAGATGACGAAAAACAAATTCGGTTTACAGTTTTATCTGTGGATTACATGTCGTAGAGGACCTTGTGCATTTCCGGTAAAATAACAACCCAATGTTTATATACTAGGGCTGAGCGATATGGCCAAAATATTATATCACGGTATTTAAAAAAAATTGGACGGTATGATGGTATTTGACGGTAATTTTAGTTTTTGAATAATAAAAGTTCAACATTTGCATTATGAGTAGTGAGTGATCCTACACTCAATTCCAGTGGTGGAAAAAGTACCCACTTGTCATACTTGAGTAAAAGTAAAGATACGTTAACAGAAAATTACTCAAGTAAAAGTCACCCAGTAAAATACTACTTGAGTAAAAGTCGAAAAGTATTTGGTTTTAAATATACTTAAGTATCAGAAGCAAATGTAATTGATAAAATGAACTTAAGTATCAAAAGTAAAAGTCTAAATAATTTCTAATTCCTTATATTAAGCAAACCAGATGGCACAGTTTTAAAAAAAATGTACAGATAGCCAGGGGCACACTCCAACCTCAGACATAATTTACAAACAAAGCATTTGTGTTTAGTGAGTCCTCCAGATCAGAGGTAGTAGATGACCAGGGATGTTCTCTTGACAAATGAGTGAATTGGACTATTTTCCTGTAAAAAGTAAAGTAAAAAGTACAGTATTTTCTTTAGGAATGTAGTAAAGTAAAATCACATTTTGTTATGTTACAGCCTCAATCTACACACAATACCCCATAGGGACAAAGTGAAAACAGGTTTTAAGAAATAAAACAAACACAAATCCCTTATTTACATAGGTATTCAGACCCTTTGCTATGAGACTCGAAATTGAGCTCAGGTGCGTCCTGTTTCCATTGATCATCCTTGAGATGTTTTTACAACTTGATTGGAGTCACCTGTGGTCAATTCAATTGATTGGACATGATTTGGAAAGGCATTCAAGGTCCCACAGTTGACAGTGCATGTCAGAGCAAAAACCATGGCATGAGGTTGAAGGAATTGTCCTTAGAGGTCCGAGACAGGATTGTGTCAAGGCACAGATCTGGGGAAGGGTACCGAAAAATGTCTGCAGCATTGAAGGTCCCCAAGAACACAGTGGCCTCCATTATTCTTAAATGGAAGAAGTTTGGAACCACCAAGACTCTTCCTAGAGCTGGTCGCCCAGCGAAACTGAGCAATCGGGGAGAAGGGCCTTGGTCAGGGAGGTGACCAAGAATCCAATGGTTACTCTGACAGAGCTCCTCTGTCCTTCCAAGGACAACTATCTCTGCAGCACTCCACCAATCAGGCCTGTATGGTGGAGCGGCCAGACGGAAACCACTCCTCAGTAAAATAAAAATGACAGGCCGCTTGGAGTTTTGGCAAAAGGCACCTAAAGAACTCTCAGACCATGAGAAACAAGATTTTCTGGTCTGATGAAACCAAGAGTGAACTCTTTGGCCTGAATGCCAAGCGTCACGTCTGGAGGAAACCTGTCACCATCCCTACGGTGAAGCATGGTGGTGGCAGCATCATGCCGTGGGGATGTTTTTCAGCGGCAGGGACTGGGAGACTAGTCAGGATCGAGGGAAAGATGCACAGAGCAGAGAGATCCTAGATGTAAACCTACTCCAGAGCGATCAGAACAACGACCCTAAGCACACAGCCAAGACAATGCTGGAGTGGCTTCGGGACAAGTCTATGAGTGGCCCAGCCAGAACCCAGACTTGAACATCTCTGGAGAGACCTGAAAATAGCTGTGCAGAAGCGCTTCAGACAGAGCTTGAAAGGATTTGCAGAGAAGAATGGAAGAAACTCCCCAAATACAGGTGTGCCAAGCTTGCATCATCATACTCAAGAAGACTCGAGGCTGTAATCGCTACCAAAGGTTCTTCAATAAAGTACTGAGTAAAGGGTCTGAATACTTATGTAAATGTAATATTTCCGTTTTCTAAAAACCTGTTTTTGCTTTGTCATTATGAGGTATTGCATGTAGATTGATGAGGGAAAAAAACTATTTATTCTATTTTAGAATAAGGCTGTAATGTATCAAAATGTGGAAAAAGTCAAGGGGTCTGAATACTTCCCGAAAGCACTGTATGTGATATCAACAGAGAGGTATATTTTCTGGGTGACCTAAATATTGACTCGTTGTCATCATGCTTCCCACTCAAAAATAAGCTTTAAACTGTAACTGACGCCTGCAATCTGGTTCAGGTTATCAGTCAACATATCAAGATGTTTACAAACAGAACAGGAATAAAATCATCCACGAGTATTGATTACATCTTTACTAATGCTTCTGGAATCTGTTCTAAAACAGTATCTACACCCATTTGATGTAGTGATCATAGTATAACAGTCATATCTAGAAAAAACTAAGTTCCAAAGACGGCCTAAAATTGTGTATAAGCAATCATACAAGAGGTTTTCTAATGACTTCTATGTTGAAGATGTGAGAAAATATTTGTTGGTCTGTATCATGTATGAAACTGCGCCCATCAAGAAACAGACTGTTAGAACTGCCAAACCCCCATTGATAGATGATGAATTGCTGAGCGGCATAAGGCAAAAGGAATAGCAAAGAAGTCTGACAACACAGCAGAATGGCAAACATACAGTAAATTGAGAATTCACGTAAGTAAACTAAACAAAAAGAAGAGGCCAGACAAAGTTCTCTCTTCGATGAGATCGCCAGCACTTCCCAACAGGAGCATCATTTTGATCTCAACTGTGCTTCATCACAACTAATCTTGATGACCATGAAAACACCCCAAAATCAACATTTCAGCCCAATCTTTTCAACAAGAGCAGCAGCATTTTGATCTTCATTATACCTACCAACAGAATATTTTAAGCAGACAATCAAAGCTCTATTTTTTTCAACGAGAAGCTTGCACGTTTTTGCACTGTATTGCGAGTGCTCTGGTCATCTTGAGTTAAAAACATTTCAACTTTTTTAAACAGACAAAAAAACGGAGGTGTGATTCCCAGCCTTACTAATCACTTACCCACAGTTGTTGACTGCCATCAGGTCTGCCACCAGCATAAATGGGTACGTCAACACACTCACTGCAATCTGGAGACAGAGATAGGGAGATCAAACATGGGACAACAAGGTGAACACAACTGTCATAGGTGCAACACCATCTGATTAGCATTGTAAAACAAGGAGGCTTTTAGAACTGAGATAAACAAGGGAAACAGATAGTCAAAATAGCACCGCCGCCACAGTTCATTCATAAAAAATATAGTACAATGACATGCAGAGGTTGTGCAGCTGAACTTACGCCCATCACAAACTTAGTGTAGCTTCTCACTGCTGGGGCTTGGCTGAACTGTAAAAAGGTGTGAGAGTGAAGCATTTATAAAATAATGGCGTTAGGCATTTTCTGTGCACAAAACAGCTTGGAAATATGCCAAAAAAATACTGTATTATTCACATTTCTAGTGAGAATGTATCTTGTGTCCATAAGCAAGCTGTGATTATTTAAGAGGATTTAAACTCAGTGAAAATTTATTGCATGCGATGCAATCACTAGATCCAGTATTCCATACTCTTGTCGTCACCTTTTGCATGATGCAAGGCATGTTTTGTGGACAGAAAATGTTCCTCTTTAGCTTCATCCTGTTGGTTTTCTACTGTGCTCCGTCATGAACATACTGTATTCCAACACATGATGTCATGATCTCTATCATCCCTGACTCTGGGGCATCTGCCCTGAGCTATTAGATCTTGAACCAGTGTTAAGCGGGCCAGATGTCAACTGGTTACCCAGTCATTGCTGGATTGATCAGACCCTCCAGCCCAGTGTTCAGCTGCAAGGTATCAACCCCTACCCTGTACCCCATTGTCACTGGATTACCAGCCCCTGCCTCAGACAGATTCAAGGAAGGCCTTGAACCCTGGACCATATTTTACGATTCCTATCCATTTGTGCTCATTAAAAAGTAGAAAGGATACATTGCATCCAGACAGGGGATGGAACCGATTCAGGGAACAGAACCCAAAAATGTATATTTTTTAAAGTAATTATAACAGAACGAAAGTGATCCACACTGTTCCGGAATAGAAACTTTATTTTAAAAGCATGCGAAGCAGTTAATAACGTTATTTTACATTTTAGACATTTTTTTATAGTCCCACAAAAAAAACAAAGCACCTATGCAAAGCCCTTACTCTGTCACTCAGAAACATATTCCAGTGCCAGCTGAAAATCTTTGCCTGTGTGTGTGCGCGCGTGTTTAGGCTACCTGTCCCTCCCCCATCCGAAGCGTAGGCTACTATACTGACGTTACGTGTGTGATTCAGAAGATAGGGAGAGAGATGTTTATTAGCTTGAGATGAATGGATAAACATTTCATGTTGGATTTAATAACTACAAAAAGGTTGGACGCGTTTTTAATTCTGGTGCCACTGTGCATACACACAAGCTTTCTAGCTAGCAAGTTACAATAAAAGTAACTTAATTGAAGCCGCTCCTCCTAGGTATAAATCTGTGGACGTAATTCAGATAATGCATGCCATAACAACATGTCCAGCAGACCAAGCCTCCTCATAAATCCTCTCTCACCACCTGCAAAATTTCAGTCGCATCTTGCGCCATAGGCTACGCTTGTCTGTCCATCACGCATGTAAACAACTAGCTTGCCTGCTCTATCCGCACTGATTGGTGAAGTAACTTAATGAGCTAAAAACGGTTGACTTCACAGGTTAAAAAGCTACAGAAAGGAATGATATAAACCAGTACTTTTCTTTGGTTCGAACCGGTTCAGAACTGTATTCTGCTGGTTGGAACAGTGGAACGGAACAAAAAAAAAAGTGTTTCTGTTCAGAATAAAAAGCTTATAAAATACATTTGGTTCCAACTCCTGATTGCATCTGATGAAAACTCATGTCCGTTACTGGACAAAGGATGAAGTAGAATATGTTTTAAGAATTCTCTTCATGTTATTCAAGAGTGGGTAACAAGACAAGTAGGTTATTGTATTCTTCCTACCCATATGGCCTCAAAGTATCTACAATTTCAACAATTTCTCACTGGGGTTTACAACTGAGGTTATTTTAGTGACCGCTGATCTTAGACCAGTGCTTAGAGGTGTCTGTACTGCTTACATTGTTGTCCACTGCGTAGGTGTTGATGAAGTGGGCCAGGAGGTTACAACACCACAGGAAGATGACCTCACCCAGGACATGGGGCACAACCCCCCTGCAAACACACCAATAATAGACAAGGCCGTAAATATAGTACAGGCCAAAACAATTTAAGGTTTTGAACCAGTAATATTGAGTCATACCATGATTTGAATTTGGTTTGCTGAGGTAGTATACATAGATAAAGGATAATGATGTCCTTTAACCTATAGTGCTACACAAACTAGGACACCCATACAAACATTGCGGTCATGTAGTCAGTGAGAATGATGGTTAATTCCAAGAAGAAAATGTGTCTCACTTCTCCCACTTGTCTGACTGCTAAGAAATGAAATTACTTTACAAAGTGGTATGAAAAAGCATGACTTACGCAAAGAATCCCCCAACGCCCTCCTCCTTGAAGATGTTGGCTATGCAGCTGAACAACCCCCTTCCAGAGTCAATCCCAGAGGAAATAAAGATGAAAAGTTTCAGCCAAATGTTAATAATTTACAACGTGTTTAAAACCTCAGTTCCTCGAATGCAACTAAGCTATCAATTCTACTACTTCAACCAATGTAGACCTCTAATATAGCATTTTTGCATAATAAGTAAACATTCTGTATTGCACCATGTCACTGTCAGTGGAATCATTAAGTTGCAGTAATGACATTCTTCCTAAATGTTTGATGAATTCAGGTAAGTCAAATCAATTCAAATTTTATTGGTCACATACACGTCATTAGCAGATGTTATTGCGGGTGTAACGAAATTCTTGTACTTCTAGCTCCGACAGTGAAGTAATATCAAAAAAATTACACTACATATACGCAATACACACAAATCTAAGTAGGAATGAATTAAGACTATATACACATATGGACGAACGATGTCAGAGTGGAACGGACTAAGATACAGTAGAATAGTATAGAAAACAGTATATACTTATGAGATGAGTAATGCAAGATACGTAAACATTAAGTGAATGAGATACCATAGAATAGTATAGAAAACTGTATATACATATGAGATGAGTAATGCCAGATATGTAAACATTATTAAAGTGACTAGTGTTCCATTCCTTAAAGTGGCCAGTGATTTCTAGTCTATGCCTATAGGCAGCAGCCTCTAAAGTGCTAGTGATGGCTGTTTAACAGTCTGATGGCCTTGAGATAGAAGCTGTTTTTAAGTCGCTCGGTCCCAGCTTTGATGCACCTCGCCTTCTGGATGATAGAGGCAGTGGCTCGGATGGTTGATGTCCTTGATCTGTTTGGCCTTCCTGTGACTTCAGGTGCTGTTGGTGTCCTGGAGGGCGGGTAGTTTGCCCCCGGTAATGCGTTGGGCAGACCGCACCACCCTCTGGAGAGCCTTGTGGTTGGTGCAGTTGCCGTACCAGCCCGACAGGACGCTTTCAATTGTGCATCTGTAAAAGTTTGTGAGGGTTTTAGGTGACAAGCCAAATTTCTTTAGCCTCCTGAGGTTGAAGAGGCTCTGTTGTGCCTTCTTCACCACACTGTCTGTGTGAGTGGTCCATTTCAGTTTGTCAGTGATGTGTACCCCAAGGAACTTGAAGCTTTCCACCTTGTTCACCGCGGTCCCGCCGATGTAGATAGGGGGAGTGCACCCTCTGCTGTTTCCTGAAGTCCACAATCATCTCCTTTGTTTTGTTGACTTTGAGAGGTTGTTTTCCAGGCACCACACTCCCAGAGCCCTCACCTCCTCCCTGTATGAGTCAACTACTCCTTTTGTAAATTTGCATTCAAAATCTGAGGTATGCTGCATGTGTCACACCTTACCTGTACTTGATCTCTCTCCCCACAAACTGGGCCATGCAGCGAACTGAGATCACTAAAAACAGGACAACTGAACATTAGGGGAGCAAACATTGTTATTGTGCCTAGTGAAAGTCTACACACCCCTTACACAGTCTTCCCATTTTGCTGCCTTAAAATTAAACAAAAAAAAAACATTTGATTTTGACCGGTAGTGTACAGTATATCCATTGTTTTTGTAAAAATTGCTCAAGCTCAGTAAATGTGGGGGGGGGGGGGGGGGGGTTTGGGGGGGGGAACACTCAACACCTATTGGAAAGCCATTCTGGTGTGTCTTTGGCATTAACATTTGTGTAATTG
The DNA here is from genome assembly GCF_965601325.2 of Salmo salar. NCBI lineage: Eukaryota > Metazoa > Chordata > Actinopteri > Salmoniformes > Salmonidae > Salmo > Salmo salar. Next base: position 77,260,380 of record NC_138305.1, on the reverse strand, counting down.
TCCCGCTGAAAAATACAACTTTTGTAGGCTACAAGCAAACGCGAACACACCAGTTGTCTGATACTGACCGATCTAAGGGTGGCTGGCCCAGCGGCCGCTTGAGAACTCTCAGAGCACGTTATGACGTCTTGCCTGGGTTTGTTTTGTCTCCCCTAAAGTTTGATATTTCATAATCACAAATTATGTAATTGAGACTTACTGAGTCTGGCTTTAACGGTCTTGTTGAGTAAAGGTTAAATAAAAAAATAAATACAATTAAAAAACAGAATGGATGATTTGGAGTGGATTTCTTTAACACATGCTTTCATCTTTTCACTTTGACATACAGACCAGTAATGTGGCATGAATGCAATTTTGTTGATCCTTTGCATTTTAAGATATTGTGATAGCAGCATCAAGTTATGGGTATTCTTGTCACCTGCAGGGATTTGGGAGTTTGTCAGGATCAAAATAAATATAAAAGGAGCAAAGCCCAGGTAAAATATTTGAGGAAAACCCACCTCAGTCTTCTGAAAACCTAACCTACAATAGAGTTTCATTTTTCAGCAAGACAGTTACACAGATGTTAATGCCAAAGACACACCAGAAAGGCTCTCCAAGAGGTATTGAGTGGTCCAGTCTCAATCATTACTTAAATTAGCTTGAAAATCTGAGACAATATTTGAATATTGCTGTCCATCAATGATTCCCAACCAAATATACTGAGCTTGAGCTGTGCAAAGTTGGTAAAATCTTATTCACAGCTGTAATGGCTGCCAAAGGTGCTTCCACCAAGTATTAACTCTGGGCGTGAAGACATACAAATCAAGACAAATATATATATATATATTTTATTTTTTTAATTATTATTATCAATTTCAAAAGTTTGTCATTTTTCTTTCACTTTGAAAATGTGGAGTAGGTTGTGTAGATCGGTAGGAGTAAAAAAACATATATACTCCTTTTTAGATCAAATTTTAAGGCAGCAAAATGTAAAGACTTTGCAAGGGGTGTGTAGGATTTCACTAGCGACTGGATCTGCAGAACATCACAAGGAAACTAAACCTTAGTTTAGGCCAATCTGCAGTGTCCATTAAAATACAAAGCTATGAACTCCTTGCCAACAGAGAAAATAAACAGACAGACAAAAACAGCAATAGCCTTAGGACTTACCATGGAAGGGATGAGTGGCTATCCTCGACAGGCACTGGATGACCATCTCATGTGAGGTCTTGAGAGAAAGAGGAAATCAAACAGTGCAGCGGGCATAGTTATGCAAAACTGCTACATCTAATCCGTTCAGAAATCACCAAGTAGACTACACTGGAAGCTAGTGCAAACAAAGATGGAGATAAGACCAGCAAATTAAGAATTTCTCAACATAATGTTATACTTTATCAACTATAATGTAAGAGTGGATTTGTTAATTACTTGTTACAGGTATGCTGGCCATTCAAGTTATTTTATTTAAGAGTTTATTTAAATAGGAATATACACACCCACACACAGATATCGTAATCATAATACTTAAACAATGTTTAGGAAAGGGAGAATGATATGATTCACAAAAGAATGATTCACAAAACTATTCCTCACAATTTACTAAACTCAACTGGCTTTACATAGACCCACCTGACATTTGATACAGTCATTTTATGTGCCCTATCGCACTTTGACCTCTCACCTCTTTGACCACTTTCCTGAGGGAGGTCTTCAAGTCATCTCTGTTCGATACATTCTCTACCTGCTCTGCTGGAATGGCCTGGAGAGAAAAAAGATGTCAGGCCTTCAATAACTACATAAATTAAGTACTTCCAGCATTCTGTCACACAGGTATTATTTAATTACATCTGTCTCTCATTTGATAAGGATACTCTGACTGTACGTTAGCAAGCACCAATGATTGGTTGGATTATAAGCTTTTGCGCATTTCAAAGACCGATTGGGAGCAGTTGCAATATGTTACTACTAAGTATGAACTACCTCTCCTCTGGGTCTAGGATTCCTTCACCTGTTTGACTTTACTCCGGACCATGGTAGAGATGGCACTGGACATAATACGAGGGGACAGACCTCGGAAGAGTCCCCTCTTTCCATCCACCCTTATGATGTGCTGTGCTGTGGACATATAGACATCACATTCCTGTCACCTCTTCTTCCCCATTCAGGGTGATGAATTAGGATGATAAGCCATTAAGACCCACTCACCATAGGAGAAGAATCCAGGGAGGTACAACACTTTCCTCCCAAACATGGTGGTTCCGACAGTTGGGGTGAGGGGCTCATGTCCAATCTACATTTACATTTTAGTCATTTTTAGCAGACGCTCTTATCCAGAGCGACTTACAGTTAGTGCATTCATCTTAAGATAGGTTGGTGGGACAACCACATACAGTATCTCAGTCATAGTAAGTACATCAGCAAAGTCAGTGCTAGTAAGAAGAAAAAAAGTAAAGTGCGAATGTTAGTTCATGAAAGGCAAGGGTGTATTTTTTTTTTTTTTAAAGCACACAACTTACTGCAATCAAGCTGGCATACTAGAGGGGAAGCACTTCGATATTTTCTAGCTAGCTATTACTGTAACTACACTGAAGGAAAAAAAACGCAACATGTAAAGTGTTGGTCCCATGTTTCATGAGCTGAATGAAAAGATCCTAGAAATGTGTTTACATCCCTGTTAGTGAGCATTTCTCCTTTGCCAAGATAATCCATCCACCTGACAGGTATGCCATATCAAGAAGCTGATTAAAACAGCATGATCATTACCCAGGTGCACCTTGTGCTGGGGACAATAAAAGGCCACTCTAAAATGTGCAGTTTTGTCACACAACACATTGCCACTGATGTCTCGAGTTGAGGGAGCATACAATTAGCATGCTGAGTGGAGGAATGTCGACAAGAGCTGTTGCCAGATAATTGAATGTTCATTTCTCTACCATAAGCCGCCTCCAACGTCATTTTAGAGAATGTGGCAGTACGTCCAACCGGCTTCACAACCACAGACCATATGTATGGCGTTGTGTGGGTGAGCGGTTTGCTCATGTCAACATTGTGAACAGAGTGCCCCATGGTGGAGGTGGGGTTATGGTATGAACAGGCATAAGCTACAGACCAAAAAACAAAATAGCATTTTATGAATGGCAATTTGAATGCACAGAGATATCGTGACGAGATCGTGAGGCCCATTGTCATGCCATTCATCTGCCGCCATCACCTCATGTTTCAGCATGATAATGCACAGCCCCATGTCGCAAGGATCTGTACACAATTCCTAGAAGCTGAAAATGCTCCAGTTCTTCCATGGCCTGCATACTCACCAGACATGTTTTGGATGCTCTGGATCTATGTTTATGACAGTGTGTTCCAGTTTCCACCACTATCCAGCAACTTCACACAGTCATTGAAGAGGAGTGGGACAACATTCCACAATCAACAGCCTGATCAATTCTATGCCAAGGAGATGTGTCACGCTGCATGAGGCAGATGGTGGTCACACCAGATAATGACTAGATTTCTGATCCAAGCCCCAATTTGTTTGTTAAGGTATGTGAAATCCATGGATTAGGGCTTAATGAATTGATTTCAATTGACTGATTTCCTTATATGAACTGTAACTCAGTAAAATCTTTGAAATTGTTGCATGTTGCGTTTATATGTTTGTTCGTATAGCTAGTTGTAGTGTTAGGACCTTGGCATGCACTTGCAGTTAGAAGAAGGGGCATCATCTTGACAAGTACAGTTATGAAAAGAGGGCAGGTCGGCAGGCAGGTTATTTTAGCATATCTTTTTAGTTTTTTCAAAAGCTGAATTGTGTATACCAATAAACAAACAATAACAAATACATCTAATTGTGACAGGAACTTGAAGGGATGATGATTTACATTAACATTTAATGTAAATAATATGAAAATATTGCTTTCTGTCTTCCCCAGACACACTTATGTGAGATAGCATCGCGGTTTATTTGAGGTTAGGCAAAGGAGGAGAGATGATGCCCTATGACACCCAGCTAGCCGGTGTTATGCCGAAAATCTCCCCCCTGCCAGAACACACACGCCCCCCCCCCCTTCTAATTTTCTTAATTTTGTGGCTAGAGTCCAATACTTTCAAATACTTTCTATAGAACAAACTTCACGTCAGGATAGGCGACCGAAATTAATGAGTAATGTATGTGTGTTATATTAAACATGGATGAGGGAGTAAAATGTTGGCAAGCAATAAACATCTCAGAACAACTATGGCTGAATTATTATCCTTACACTTTCAAAAATACTAGTCGAATAAGATATGGGACAGATTACGAATTTTGGCAAAGATAATTATTTATAGACTAATACAAATCAGTAGAGGATTTAGGTACGGGACACATGGGCAGGGCGCAGTCCCGAAGAGGGGGTTCGCCCAGGGCGACATACAAGCTACAACCGCCACATACACTTGAAACAAATAGCCAAACAGAAAACTGCAGACAAAAATGCTTTCTGCTACTAAGATCAGTGAAATGTATGCTAAACTGACAACCGAGTGAAGAGCAGAAATCTCAACTAGCAAGCAAGTCGTAGAAGGGGGAGAGGATTGTCGGCACAACCAGCGTCAAGCAAACTCAAACACCCCAATGAGGTGGCACTTCAAAGTGATAGCTTTCGCGCTAGCTAAATAATTCATAACTCAAACGAATTATGTGGATTTAGCTAGATAAATTGAGTTTGCAAGTTTAGCTAGCTACCTGAATTAGCAGTTTGACGTAGAGTAGCGGGTGTGTGATCGCTGTCACCCCGGCTCCGAGAAGCACGATTGCTGTGTCCACGGCCGTCGTGGATGTATCCCGGTCAAATTTGGGCTCCCTTTGAGCACCTGTCTCGCCGGGCAAGTTCTCCGGTGTCACCATTTTTATGGCGATATTGAGAATTTCGGAGACGGTGTAGGAAATGAGATGAGCAAAACAAGAATATAGGCATGTCACGTGATTCCTCGGCGCACCACAACACAGGAGGCGGGACTACTTTTCATCCATGTGGAGAGGGAATGAGCTGCATGACCTTTTCTATCCAGCAGATGGCAGTGTTTGTCAAAGACAAGTGACGGTGCAATACTCAGGTTGGCATTTATTGCGATGACTCACGAGGAAGCTCTGCAGTGGACAGTAGCTGGCACCGTCATAAAATCAGATTAATTTTTTTATCTAACCCTAACCACACTACTAACCCTATCTACCTTACCCTAACCTTAAAATAATATTTTTAAAAAACTAAATTTTGGCGCTAGCAAATACCACGACCAGTTAGTTATCAACACTCAACTCCGCCTCGACATAAGAGAATGCAGTTGAGCGTTCCTCAGCCAACTACCATTTGTTGTGATCTGACTTATGGAAAAAGAGATCAATATATTTTAAGCATAATTGAAACCGTTGAAGAAAGTCCTGCACCTTGGAAAAACTGTAGGACTATTTATGCATTTGTGGAAGATGGAATGTCAAGGTTTTTAAACTGCCAATTAAATAGGATCTATTTCTAAGTGTTTTCCTCCTATCTTGGTTATTAAATCAAGTGTTTCTTTAAAAAATGCGATAGGCTACTCTTGTATAACAAATTCAATTAACTGTTTAACAGATGCCTCTCACATTTCTCAAAAATAAAATACAAATCTGAAAAGTTTTAAGATTATAGCAAATAATGCCATCAAGCTTTCAGTAAAGAAATACAGAACAAACATCTACTCAGATGATGAAAAATGAACTGTGCCTCAGAGCCTGGGACTCAAACCGTGATCCCTCTGACTGTCATTTCCAAACTTTAACCATTACATGAAAAGGCTCAGATCTGTTGACGTGGTCGCTAGGTATAAGTTCGCTATAGTATTAAGGTCCCTTAGGTCGATACAGTATTTTTAACAAGGTGGTCCACTTGTATTTCTCTATTTTACTTGCTCCCTCACCGCACTTTGTAAAAAAAATGATCTGTTAAGCAAGTTTGTATGGCCTTACCCTAGTACTAAGTGACATACACATAACACCAAATGATTAGTTCATTAAATCCCAGACCATGAGAAATTCTCCATGTTCCACATGAAAGGTTATGGGAGATATAGGGAATATAGCTACTCTTAACAAAAGTGTAAATGTCAACAAGCCAATTGAGCAATCAACCAATCTGTTCAAACCAATATTCAAGTATTACACAATCAACACAGAATTCATGCAATATTGTTAAACGTTAGCACTTATTCAGCAATTAATGCTGAATCATCCCCCAACTGACCTCTTTGTAGAAAACAATGATTGTTCTGGGTTTTGAAGCTGAATTCTACATTGTTCATGTACAAGTGAGAATAAACAAGCTGATTGCCATGACAAAGGGAATGACACTTAAACTGTGCTTGCTTAGATAAACAAATCAGTTAGGACATTATAGGATGAAAGTAAAACCTTTGGACTGCAATTGTTTGTAGCCCAGTTGCTCATACACACTAACACAAATCTATCCCTTATGAGAGCGAGGAGGTTTGTGCTTTAACAACCAGACTATGGCTGGTGGGTGTTTGTCTGCAGGCCGCATCGGGGGTGAGCAGAGCGTTGATTTACAATCATCATGGCTTGCGCTCATCTCGTCATAACCCACCGACTAGTTCCATTTGACTGGACAGAGGCAAGCTGCTGCTGTTCACTGATCGACACATCCATCATTTAAGCTGTCTGCTGATGCACAGCTGTTGAAACCAGGCAGCCACCACCACCACCACTACTACTACAACTACTACTACTACAGTTCTACATCAAAATGTTATCTCCATTTTAGGAGAAATAAAATAAAAGTTTGTCAGATGTTTTCAGATTTCAAAAGTAGAATAATGTTGAGATATGTCCACATCCCAGGCCGTCTCTGTTGTGTAGATCCAGCTATTCCTCCAACCCAAATGAATGGAAAATATGAGCACCGTTTGATTTCCTGGTTATATTCTGAGTTTATCTTTTCAGTTAATTTGGGATTGAGGCATATGAGCTGGATCTACACAACTAATGTCATGGGACATGAATTCATCTTGACATTAGCCTACTTTTGAGGTCTGAAAACTTATGACAAACTTTGGTTTGAAGGTGTAATGTCACTTTAAATAGGATGTTAACCGAGTGTAACAAAAATAAGGATTGCCCACCCCTGGCCTACCACGAGTACATTACAAAACACATTGTAAAGGTATATTTCAGTGATTGAAATACACAAAAACATCCTCAAATTTTTTTTATTTATTATGGACTTTTATTAGCTGCTGCCAAGGCTACTTTTCCTGGGGTCCAGCAAAATTAAGGCAGTTTATGCAATTTTAAAAACATTACAATACATTCACAGACAGTGTGCCCTCAGGCGCCTACTCCACCACTACCACATATATACAGTACACAATCCATGTGTACGTGTGTGTATAGTGCGTATGCTATCGTGTGTGTGTGTGTATGCATGTGTCTGTGCCTATGTGTTGCCTCACAGTGCCCACTGTTCCATAAGGTGTTTTTTTTAATCTGTTTTTTAAATCAAATTTTACTGCTTGCATGAGTTACTTGATGTGGAATAGAGTTCCATGTAGTCATGGCTCTATTTAGTACTGTGCGCCTTCCATAGTCTGTTCTGGACTCAGGGACTGTGAAGAGACCTCTTGTGGCATGTCTTGTGGGGTATGCATGTGTGTCCGAGCTGTGCGCCATTAGTTCAAACAGACAGCTCGGTGCCTTCAACATGTCAATACCTCTCATAAATACAGGCAGTGATGAAGTAAATCTCTCCCTCACTTTGAGCCAGGAGAGATTGACATGCATATTATTGATATTAGTTCTATGTGTACATCCAAGGGCCAGCCGTGCTGCCCTGTTCTGAACCAATTGCAATTTTTCAAAGTCCTTTTTTGTTGCACCTAATCACATGGCTGAACAGTAGTCCAGGTGCAGCAAAACTAGGGCCTGTAGGACCTGCCTTGTTGACAGTGCTGTCAATAAGGTAGAGTGGCACCTTATCATGGACAGACTTCTCCCCATCTTAGCTACTGTTGTATCAATATGTTTTGACCATGACAGTTTACAATCCAGGGTAACTCCAAGCAGTTTAGTCACCTCAACTTGCTCAATTTCCACAGTATTTTCTACTGCATCATTGATTGTATGTTGTTTTACTCCATGTGTAACTCTGTGTTTTTGTATGTTGTAGAACTGCTTTGCTTTATCTTGGCCAGGTCGCAATTGTAAATGAGAACTTGTTCTCAACTTGCCTACCTGGTTAAATAAAGGTGAAATAAATAAATAAATAAATAAATGTATATCAAGATTTAGTTGAGGTTTAGGGTTTAGTGAATGATTTGTCCCAAATTTTAGTTTTAGAAATATTTAGGACTAACTTATTCCTTGCCACCCACTCTGAAACTTACTGCAGCTCTTTGTTAAGTGTTGCAGTCATTTCAGTCGCTGTAGTAGCTGACTTGTAAAGTGTTGAGTCATCCTCATACATATAGAGCATTCGAAAGAGCATTCAAAAGGTAGAAATAACATCAGATGTAGGGCCACATCGACTTCATTACAATTTAGCTATCCTCGCACACAGCCTTATCATTAATTGAAATAATGAAGTCGTTCTCCTCTCATTTTTATTTGCTGAGGTTGTTCAAATGGAAAATCACCAATTGCTTTGCTTGCTGTTTGGGGTTTTAGGCTGGGTTTCTGTACAGCACTTTGAGATATCAGCTGATGTACGAAGGGCTATATAAATAAATTTGATTTGATTTGAATTGATATTTTTCACCACAGAACTCTATTTTTCACAATACCATAATTTCTACAGCAGCTGAATTACATTTTTACATTTTAGTCATTTAGCAGACACTCTTATCCAGAGCGACTTACAGTAGTGAATGAATACATTTCAATTAATTTCATACTTTTTTTTTTTTTTTCGTAATGGCCCCCCGTGGGAATCGAACCCACAACCCTCGTGTTGCAAACAACACTGCAAACACCATGCTCCAGGAAATCTAGATGCCAAATGTGTGTATTTTATTGGGTAATGGTATTAGCTTGGCTGGGGAAGCCTGATGGTGTGGGGTCAGAGTTCATCTCGTCAGCAAAGGGTCAGTGGGGTCTACTGCTGGTTCAGGTTGAGGTCAAAAGCTGAGCAAGGTAAACAAAATGCAAATTATGAGATTGAATCTGTAAATCGTGCCTTGGTCATCATTCTGGCTGGTGTCAACTTTTGAGTGCTATTTCATCAACATAATTCATGTGAAGGCACTTGTTGTGTAGAAAGTGACCCGGACACTCTTCATATCTGCCTGAGGAGGGAGGGATAGTAAATTGAAGTCTCTTACTGACTTCTGGACTGTGCTCCATGAAATTAAAAGAGTGCTGCAGGAAATGCTATAAAGCACACTCTAAAAACAAAAGGTTCCTGGAGGATCCTTCAGGATAATTTAAGGTTAAAAAATAACATTCAGGTTAATTTAAGAACCTACAGTGAGAATAAAAAGTATGTGAACCCTTTAGAATTATCTGGATTTCTGCATAAATTGGTCCTAAAATTGTATCTGATCTTCATTTAAGTCACAACTATAGACAAACACAGTCTGCTTAAACTTAAACTTTATTGAACACACCATGTAAACATTCACAGTGCAGGTTGGATTTGCGAACTGGATTTAATAACAGGTTGACCCTCCTTTGGTAGCAATAACCTCAACCAAACGTTTTCTGTAGTTGCGGATCAGACCTACACAACGGTCAGGAGGAATTTTGGACTATTCCTCTTTACAAAACTGTTTCAGTTCCACAATATTCTTGGGTGGTCTGGTGTGAACCGCTCTCTTGAGGTCATGCCACAGCATCTCAATCGGGTTGAGGTCAGGACTGACTGGGCCACTCCAGAAGGCATATTTTCTTCTGTTCAAGCCATTCTGTTGTTGATTTACTTCTGTCTTTTGGGTTGTTGTCACCTAACTTCTGTTGAGCTTCAATTGGCGGACAGATAGCCTTACATTCTCCTGCAAAATGTCTTGATAAACTTGAGAATTCATTTTTCCGTCGATGATAGCAAGCTGGCAGCAAAGCAGCCCCAAACCATGATTCTCCCTTCATCATACTTTACAGTTGGGATGAGGTTTTGATGTTGGTGTGCTGTGCCTTTTTTTCTCCTCACACAGTGTTGTGTGTTTCTTCCAGACACCACAACTTTAGTTTCATCTGTCCACAGAATATTTTGCCAGTAGCGCTGTCGAACATCCAGGTGCTCTTTTGCAAACTTCATACGCGCAATGTTTTTTTGGGATAGCAGTGGCTTCTACCATGGTGTCCTCCCATGAACACCATTCTTGTTTAGTGTTGTAATGGCTGTCTGGAAGAGGGAACCAAGGTGCAGCAGAGGATGTGTTCATCATTAGAATTTTAATTCAAATAAACAAGAGAACACTACAAAATGAACAAAAACGACAGCAAACAGTCCTGTTAGGAAAATACTCAAACAGAAACAATTACCCACAAAACCCAAAGGAAAAACATGCTCCTTATGTGTGACTCCCAATCAGCAGCAACGAGCTTCAGCTGTGCCTGATTGGGAGCCACACACACGGCCCAAAACAAAGAAATACCAAAACATAGAAAAAGGAACATAGAACGCCCACCCAATGTACCACCCTGGCCTAACCAAAATAAAGAACAAAAAACCCCTCTCTATGGCCAGGGCGTTACAGTACCCCCCCCCCCAAAGGTGCGGACTCCGGCCGCAAAACCTAACTCTGAAGGGGAGGGTCCGGGTGGGCCTTCTTACGGCGGCGGCTCAGGTGCGGGACGTGGCCTCTGCTCCACCCTTGGTGTCGCCCTCTTAGGTGGCGCACCTGGCCGCGCCGAAGGTCTGGTGGGCGACGCTGACTGCGCCCGGCTGGCGGGCGGCGATGGCTGCGCCTGGGTGGCGGGCGACCCTGGTTGCGCCCGGCTGGCGGCCGGCGATGGTTGCGCCCGGCTGGCGGGTGACCCTGGCTGCGCCCGGCTTGCGGGCGGCGATGGTTGCGCCCGGCTGGCGGGCGTCCCTGGCTGCGCCCGGCTGGCGGGCGTCCCTGGCTGCCGTCCCTGGCGGCGCCCGGCTGGCGGGCGTCCCTGGCGGCTCCGGCGGCACTGACCCAGGATTCACCAGGCTGGGGAGACATGATGGATGCCTGGCCCTGGGCACAGGCACAGGACTCACCGGGCTGGCGGGCGTCCCTGGCCACTCCGGCAGTTCAGGGCAGTCTGGCCACTCCGGCAGTTCAGGGCAGTCTGGCCACTCCGGCAGTTCAGGGCAGTCTGGCCACTCCGGCAGTTCAGCGCAGTCTGGCCACTCCGGCAGTTCAGCGCAGTCTGGCCACTCCGGCAGTTCAGCGCAGTCTGGCCACTCCGGCAGTTCAGCGCAGTCTGGCCACTCCGGCAGTTCAGCGCAGTCTGGCTTCTCTGGCGACTGTTGACTGGCGGGCAGCTCTGACGACTGTTGACTGGCGGGCAGCTCTGACGACTGTTGACTGGCGGGCAGCTCTGACGACTGTTGACTGGCGGGCAGCTCTGACGACTGTTGACTGGCGGGCAGCTCTGACGACTGTTGACTGGCGGGCAGCTCTGACGACTGTTGACTGGCGGGCAGCTCTGGCGACTGTTGACTGGCGGGCAGCTCTGACTGCTCTGGACAGGTGAGACCCACTGGAGGCCTAGTCCTGGGAGGTGGCACAGGACGGACCAGGATGGGGAGACCCACTGGAGGCCTAGTCCTGGGAGGTGGCACAGGATGGACCAGGATGAGGAGACCCACTGGAGGCCTGGTCCTGGGAGGTGGCACAGGATGGACCAGGATGGGGAGACCCACTGGTGGCCTGGTCCGAGGAGGAGGCACAGGATAAACCGGGCTGTGGGGGAGCACTGGAGTTCTGGTACGGACACTCTTTACCCACATTCCAGGCTGAATGCCCACTTTGGCCCGGCACGGGCGGAGAGCAGGCATTGGGCGAACTGGACCCTCCCAGCGCTCTGGAGACACAGTGCGCAACGCCGGCGCAGGATAACCTGGACCGAGGAGGCGCACTGGAGACCAGACGCGCTGAGCTGGCACCATCCGCCCTGGCTCGATGCCTGCACTCGCATGGCACTTGCGGGGGGCTGGTATGTAGCGCACCGGGCTTTGAACGCGCACTGGGGACACCGTGCGCTCCACAGCATAACACGGTGTCTTACCAGTACCACGCTGCTTCCGGTAAGCACGGGGAGTTGGCTTAGGTCTACCACCTGACTCTGCCAATCTCCCCGTGTGCCCCCCCCAAAAAAAAATTGTGGGGCTGCCTCCCGTGTCCGTTGTGCTCCCTCTCCTCATACCAGCGCCTCTCAGCTCTCGCCGCCTCGAATTTTAATTCAAATAAACAAGAGAACACTACAAAATGAACAAAAACGACAGCAAACAGTCCTGTTAGGAAAATACTCAAACAGAAACAATTACCCACAAAACCCAAAGGAAAAACATGCTCCTTATGTGTGACTCCCAATCAGCAGCAACGAGCTTCAGCTGTGCCTGATTGGGAGCCACACACACACACGGCCCAAAACAAAGAAATACCAAAACATAGAAAAAGGAACATAGAACGCCCACCCAATGTAACACCCTGGCCTAACCAAAATAAAGAACAAAAAACCCCTCTCTATGGCCAGGGCGTTACAAGTGTTTTATGTGTTGTAGACTTGTCAACAGAGATGTTAGCATCGAGATTTCTGAAAGTCTTTACCTGACACTCTAAGATTCTTCTTAACCTCATTGAGCATTCTGCGCTGTGCTCTTGCAGTCATCTTTACAGGACGGTCACTCCTAGGGAGAGTAGCAACAGTGCTGAAATTTCTCCATTTATAGACAATTTGTCTTACCGTGGACTGACTATTAGAGATACTTTTGTAAACCTTTTCAGCTTTATGCAAGGCAACAATTCTTAATCTTAGACTCCTGACTCCAATTAGCTTTTGGAGAAGTCATTAGCCTAGGGGTACATACTTTTTCCAACCTACACTGTGAATGTTTAAATGGTGTATTCAATATAGACAAGACAAATACAATAATTTGTGTGTTATTAGTTTAAGTACAATGTGTTTGTCTATTGTTGTGACTTAGATGCAGATCAGATCAAATTTATGCCGAAATCCAGGTAATTCCAAAGGGTTCTGTAACGATGTACGCAGAGAGTCGGGAAGCAAGTTCAGGGAGTGAATACATTTAATAAATAAAAGAACAAACCACGAACAGCGTATCGACATGAAACAGGAACAATGACGACTGGGGAAGAAACTAAAGGGAGTGAAATATATAGGGCAGGTAATCAAGGAGGTGATGGAGTCCAGGTGAATGTCATTATGCGCGTACCGCTGGTGACAGGTGTGCGCCATAACGAGCAACCTGGTGACCTAGAGGCCGGAGAGGGAGTACACGTGACAGGTTCACATACTTTTTCTTGCCACTGTATAATCTGCCATCAGTTCGTTTTTCAACCTTTGTAGACTTAAGGGATGCTTTGATGAACCCTTTTCAAAAGAGGGGTTCGTTTTGGAACCAGCAGTGCGCTCGCGCGTAAAGGTATCTCGTGCATATAATTCAAATTGAGGAATTTGGTCTAAAGACAAGAAAGAGACGGGACAGATAAGAGAAGACTTGCAACGGATCGACGTGAAAGGTGAGTGAACCTTAGCTATTAGCTAGCTAAGATAATAATTAATCAAACTACTGTCAAATAACTAATAAACAATACATAATGTAATGTACTCTTCGTTTTTCATCAGCTAGTCAAGCTACATAGCCTGTAATGTTAGTTGGTAATTGTTGTATAAGTGTTGATACGTTTTAGCTAACATTAGCCAGTTAGCGTTACAGTAAGTTAGCTAGTTAAAGTTACTGTAATGTTAGATTCAATATTGAGACATTTCTGTCCTCATTTATACCCATGATGCACTCTCCCCATCTCCTTCCATGCTCCTCCCTTTAGTCCCTCCTTTTAGTACCTGGTTTATCCTGCCCCTCCCTGTCCAGTTAAGTGGTGGAGAGTTTGGGAGCTGTGAGCTCTAATAGAGAAATGTATCAACCTCCACTAACAGGTAAGACACACACACGACCCAATGTAGGTTATGTTAAACTTGACAAAAAGAAGAAAACATAAAACTGATCATATTAGTTAGATGCATTTGATATTGAATGTTCATGTTGTGCTTGTGTCTAATTGATGTCTTTCGTGTTGGTGTATTGGGGCGGCCTGTTCAAAGCAAGACGATGTTTAAACCTCACTGGATCGACGAACAGGTTAGCTTCTATAAAGTCTTCGGATGTATTTGCTGTGTGGTTATAGTGTGTTCTGTGTTATTTCTTTGTCTTTTCCAATACTAACTGAATGGTGAATTAATGTATTTACAGTGTGATTATTGTTTGTTCTGTAAGTCCGTTGTCTTTGTCTTTTGAAATACCAACTGAATAGTGAATTAATGTATTTACAATCAATCAATTAATACAGTGTGATTGTGTGTTCTGTGTAATTCCTTTGTCTTTTCCAATACTAACTGAAGGGTGAATATCTGGTGTCATTTTGTCTTGTTGTATGTGAGAAGAGAAGTTGTTTCTTAGGGTAAGGGAAATGTTTATTTTTGGTTCTGTATATTTCAAAAAAATTCAACTCCAGTTTAAAAACTGGGATAAACTACAAATCCCATTGTGGGGTAGGCCACATGTTATAAAGATGGTTAAAGCTCTTAAATTGAATTACGTCATCAGCATGTTTCCACTGTCCATACCTGCCTACACCTTTAACACCTGTGAGAGCAAAATTGCAAGATTATATTATAATACTGTAATTGCATCAAATGGTTGTTTTATGCAACAGAATAGAGGGTTCTTATAACTCTGTGTCTGTGTGAACTGAAAGTGGGCCTCTGGGAGATTTAACACTGACAGGATATTTACGATGTCTTTGGGTGATAAACCTGACATTCCAGAGCATGAGTTAATGTTTCTATTCTATAAGGTACCAGGGAGAGATGGCTCGTGGCCAGACCCTGGTTTCTACACAATGAGAACAGTTTTTACAGCAGATACTGTCTGCTGTGAATTATAAGTATCTTTCATACAAATCTTAACCTTGTGACCCATTCCATACATCTGTTGTTTGTCATGTAGACTGAAACGGGTGTATCTTGGCTATAAAAGACCTTTGTACCTTTGTCTCGGGGCTCTCAAAGAATCATCTGATGGTGATTCGTCGACCAGCCATCGTTATCGTAGAGCACTCAATCGATTCACTTTACATGTATGTGTTGTATTGACCTGCTCCCTTATTAAGATTTAGTTTAAATATAACTCTGACTTGTGTGATAAGTTTGTCTCTCCTCATTTGATAGTAAAGAAATTAACCACCACACACCATAGACAAAATTATGACTCAGTTTATTTGGACTACTAAAATAGCATGGATTAATCTAGCTAGATTGCAGGCAAATATTTAGAAGGGAGGATTAAAGCTCCCTAATTATATCAAGAAGCCTTTATAACTGCCCAAATAGGCTCTCTTTATTGAGAACTCTAATAGGCCAATTTGGGTTGACATGGAAGAAGAACTTAATGCCCCATTTGGACCATCATATTGTCTGAGTCAGCACTTAAATGTGGTACTGCAGAATCTCATAATGTCCCATGCTAAGAAATATGGCATCAGATAAATAAGAGCGACATCTTCACCTTTCCTGACAAGCTCTGCTTCTTTATGGAACAACCATGAATACAAAACAGGAGGACAGGTGGTTGTCTGGAAAGAGTGGTATAGGTTTTGTTTTATCCTCAACACTAATAAATTTCACTTTTGCCTTTAGTGTCAACTTGAATTTGAGTGTGGCTGTGGAAGACTGGTCCATTGATGATGTCTGCAAGTGGCTGAGTACCAATGATCTCCATGATTCCATCCCATCATTCCAAAGTTCACAGTCTGTCTGAAGAATGCCAACTCTATTCAGTTGTCCACTTTGCAACAAACATACATTCTATGTGTCCAGACGACTCACACATATTGGCCTCTATCACAAGCATAAACCATATTTTCTTATTACCCGTGGACTTAATGTTTGTGGGAAAACAAATACGTAGATGTTTCAGCGCCTATCGGTCACACATCTACCGAAACCACAGAGAGCCTTTTTAAGCTCCAACTTCGATGAAAATTGCCCTCATGATGAATTTGAGACTAGGACTGATCCCATTGAAGATGACGTGAGTGATGTAGAGTCTGCCAGAGCCTGAACATTTTCAAGCCACAGAGATCAACACTGAGCAGCTATTTGAAGGTCTCAAAAATAATGTATTTTTATTTTGAAAATCAGGGAAGAACACTGCATCCCAGCTACAGTAGAGAATTTTTGAGGACATCATAACTATTTTGTTATGCATTTATGACATGCTACAGTGATGCCCTCAGGTTTCACCTTAAAAATAAGCAAATAAATGTGGATGAAGACGACGATCTCAGGGACTTTCTTAACAACTCTGCAGTATTTGAGGAATGCATTAGATGCATATGCTCTGAGTGGATGCTGGAGCATTACTGTATGAAAGATTTGGGCATGGTCAGGCCAATTGAAGTACCCCTGAGCAACAAAGAAGGTTATAAAACAAGGTCATTTCAGTACATCCCATTGGTCAGCATACTGCAAAAATAGCAAGTAATGAAGAGGTCTGGGCCACCTTGAATCAAGACCAAAAGCCACATAATGATGAAATTCTAGAAGACTTTACTGACGATTAATTGTTCAAATCAAATCCCAACCTAACAAAGCAGAACATCCGTCTGCTTTATATATATATATATAGATTAATACTATACTATACTATATAGACTTTACTTTATACTATATAGATTCATTTGAAGTTGTCTATCCACTGAGTTCTAAAAAAGGCAAACACAAATTGACCACAGTGTTCTTTAGATTAGGATATCTTGACGACAAGGACGCTTCCCAACTCCAAAATGTATACCTCTCCACACTGGTTCATCACTGCCTCATTCAAAAACAAGTCACCACTTACGAAAAAGTATTCAAGCCTTTGACACGTGACATCTAAGAATTGGAAACACAGGGTGTGAAGTTATCATGCAATGGTGAAAACAAAACCTTCCGAGGCAAAATCACAACAATCTCAGCAGATAACCTCAACCTCATACAATTGCAGGGTTGAGCAAAAACTGTTTCCAGGGAAGACAATCCCAAAGATGCACTACCTCGTCTACTACCCTAGCCTGCTATTTGCCTATGGACCTTTGATCCACCAGTCCACCATGCGATTTGAAGCAAAACATCAATATTTCAAAAGGCTCTCAGCAGTTGTGGAAAACAAAAAAAAATATAACTAAAAAACATCAGCCCAGACAATGCTGGGAGCAAACCAACAACAGCTGCCTTAGCAACACAGTGTGGACACAAGACATTCCGCTGCATGTAAACTCTGCCCGTGCAGTATTAAGTGCCAGATTTGAAGAAGCCATCAGAGTAAAATGTGTCACCAAGACAAAGTCCATTGCAGTAAACAACGCGCAATACAATGTGGGAGATTCTTCAGTTTCCCTACTCATATTAATTCACACTAATAACCTTTTTACACCATTGTGCCTACCCAGACCATCATTTGCTGGCTTGAATATTTCCTTCTCACATTGTTAACCATTATAAACCATCACATTTCCAGCATCATAAGAAAACCATCTCTAGTCTGCTCCTCTGACCTCAGTCCCAATAATCCGCCATGACATTTCTCCTCTCCATATAAAATGTTTTAAGGAGTCATGGCAAGGCATGATAAGTAATAAATACAAATAAGAAAGGCAGCCACTTGCTCACGTTGCACAAGTGCAGGAAATGCAGAGGCTTGGGAGGCAAGGGAAAAAAAGAAA
The DNA here is from genome assembly GCF_965601325.2 of Salmo salar. Classification (NCBI taxonomy): domain Eukaryota; kingdom Metazoa; phylum Chordata; class Actinopteri; order Salmoniformes; family Salmonidae; genus Salmo; species Salmo salar. The sequence continues at coordinate 77,242,455 of NC_138305.1, read as the reverse complement.
CCCAGATGACACCCAAAAATGAAGACCCGACTAAAATAGCCAAGGTAACTGCATACAAATAATGGCCGATATTCAGTGTTTCAAAGCCGAACCGCTGATCCCGGATTAGTTTTTAAGATCATAAATAAGATTGTATGTAACAGTGAGGACCTGATCCTAGATCAGCACTCTGAGATGCTTTGTGAATACGGGACATTTTGCCTTTTTCTATACTTTGATCTTGTTTGATGCTGTATGTATCAATATTTGATCATATTTGTATTTCATTTTCAGATTGAGACTTGTGAGGATTCCTTCAGTCAGAAGTTACATGTTTAAAAGTGCCAAAAAAAGAGGCCGACCATAAGTTCTCTACAAGACCAAATGAAAAGGACTGAAAAAGAAAACTTTTTATGAAACAACAAGGCACCAAGGACATATTAAAACAGTACCCAGCACTCCGTTTGTCAGCCATTGTAAGTATACAAAAAGTCTGATAGAAAGAAATAGTAAAAAGCACAACTAATGTAACATAGCCAAGTACTGTCATTTGAATCCAAGATATATTGATGATCCATTATAAACAAATTGACTTTCAGATTTTCTCAGAGATGAGAAGCAAAATCTGTATGGTTGTGGACAAAAATATTCTGTCCTAATTTGGCAAAATGGCTGGAAAAATCATTGCAGAAACGGAGAGGAGGGGTATGGCTGTGGAGTTGCTGAAGCTCTACAAGACAGCACTTCTCTCACACACGGAGGAGGCTCACAAAGTTTTAAAAAAAATCAATGTTACTGCACTGCATGTAAAATGTACCTTTCACAGAATGGAGCCGTTCTAATTCTATTCATTCTAATCCAGCCTTTTTATTACACACCCTCCAATTTAAGGTCTGAAGATAACTGCAGCCATTTTGCTCCTCCCCTATCTGTACGTCACACACAGGGTATGTATTTCCCAGTAGAAAAAGGAATAATTGTAAAGTTAGTAGTACTGTGTAAGGTGTACTGTGCTCAGTTGTCAACTTACTGTTTAAAATATGACTTGAGTAACCTTCATTTGACATTTTTTTATTTAGTGTGTAAAGTTCCCATCGCCGACCATAAGAATAGAGGGGAATCCCTTTGCGGATGAGAGCCACATCCAACTCTTCCTGGATGGAGAGGAGCTACTCACTGAAGAGCTGGAGGACATCTCCATGGGATTGTGAGTGGCAATAGGTGACACTCAAAAATATTTAGTATGCAGCATCAGTGAAAAGCACTATGTTGTTCATTCAGAAATGTGTTCTGGGAATTGATAACGGGGGCAAATTACCAACAAATGTACGAATGACAAACTTTTTGCTGTAGATAGGGATACGGAAGAACAGAGATTTCTGGGATGTCTGCAAGTGAGATTTCTCTGACTTTTAAAGTCAACAAAATTAATTTGTGAATTTACAAGTTTGCCACTCAATGTTATTTGTATTATTGTTAATATTATTATTATTCAGAATAGAATACATGGGACATAAAATGTTCCTACAGTTCCTACCTTAACACCCTGAAAGGTTCTTTGAGGAACCTTTTAAAAAGGTTCCTCAAGGAAAAGGTTCCTGGAAGTAACTTTAGGGGCTCCGCCAGTGTTTCCATCTGAGAATCCCCGAAAGGTGTCACCAGGAACCTTTTCTTTTTTAGAGTGCAGCTTGAAAGAAGTGCTCTATGTTCTCCATTGGCTTTTTCTGTTTAGTGTCTGAAAGCACATTTTTCAAAGGTTTATCGCTCTCTTCCCACTGGGCACACACTGGATGAATCAATGTTGTTTCCACATCATTTCAATGAGATTACGTTGAACCAATGTGGAATAGACGTTGAATTGACATCTGTGCCCAGTGGGTACTCACTTGAATTTATGTATGTAATTATACCGATTTGGCATTCAACTTCAATACTAGATCTTCGGCGCTACCATGAATAAAATATGATGTAATTTTCAATAGAGGCCAAAATGCAGAGGATTTCCTACCATGAAATGATGTGTCAGGGGCACCCCATTCTATTGAGTAGGATCATAAAATCCCAGTGATTGCGTGCTTGAACAAGTACAGCATAGTCTAGCGAGCCTGTGACCATCAATGTTTTGGAACATCTAATGCATAGTCTCCACAGGTCTTGCTGAATAAATGATAGGGTTAGTTTATCTTGGATATTAAACTGGATGTTATATTGAATGCCTGCTGGGATGGAAAATGTCATGGGCAGTAATGTTGAGTTAGGCCTATAAAAGTATATGTGCCATTGGTACAGGAACACATTAACTTCAGCCTCAGTCAAGTGTGTGCCATGGCCATAACTGTGCTTGAGTTTTCATATGTTTAGATGGCCATTTCAGTCAAGTAAAACTTTTATGAATGGTTAGAATTGTTGCCTTGTGACCTATGTTTTTCTCCTCAACATACGAAGCCTACTCATGAACAGTCATTGGTGACGTTAACGTCTTGCTCAACGTCTTTCAAACATCCTTTCAACAATGTACAGTAGCCATTAGCCAACGGCCCATGGGGTTGCAGCCCTCAATGCCATTGATAACTTTGCATGCGTTAATTAGCAAAGACACCCTTATCTTTGGGATGAGGAACTCATTAGGAACAAAGAATTGTGTTGTGTTGTCAGTCCGTGGTCATAATTGAGAACCCGACACCAGGGACAGGGACCACAGGGACCAATAGTTGCCATCCATGTGAATTAAACTGTCACAACAGTTAATGATCAGAAAAACAACTGTCACAAAACGTGGCATGGTGGGTGTGTGTGCAATTAACATCATACGGAGCAATACAGGCCACTGACATAATTTACACAAAAACAAATAGTTGAAAAGCTTAAAGGGCTCTCTGGTTTATAAGCCAGCCAGATTGCTGTTGTTGCGGCATTGATCTGTAAAGGCTGTGTTATTGGTCTCTGCTAGCCTCTTCTACTCCTTTGTGTCCAGCACTAAAAAAATACTCCACCCTAGACATATCTTTCCCAAACAGAGGAATACAGGCCAGTCCTGAGTTCAAATGTTATTTAAAATCTTTCAAATACTTTTAGCATTTGTTTTAGCCTGCCTGGAGTGCCAGGTGGGCAAGATTTGCAGTTTTGCTGCTATTCTATTGATTCATTGCGCTAGGCAAACTCAACCAATCCCAGCTAGAGTATCTAAAATGATTTCAAATAGTGTTTGAACCCAGGTCTGATATAGATCGTGTTGACATTTAGATGCTGAAGTTAGTGATAGAATCAGGGGTATGGGATCATATAGAGAGCCATTGTCCCATGGGGAATCCATTAATGCAACTCGAAAAATAGTGTATTGAGTGCAAGACATAGAACATGGGTAAAGCATGGTTGTAAAAATAACACTGCAAGCTGTCACTGAAAAAAAGGTAGTATCCACCCCAAAAAGTATCCCCCAATCATCGCTCAATTTGTTGCATTGTTTTGATGAACGCCAGAGCTGTTTTGGGACGAATTGTGAAGTCAATATGAAGCAATTTGCTGTGGGTAATTTCTAAACTCTAAACCAAACAACTTTAGTCTATACAATATTTTTTGGGTGGTATTAATCTCTGGAACCCCAGGATTAATGGAGATCCGGTCCAGTAGCAAGCATCAGTATGGCTTTGGAGAAACCTGCCATATACTAAATCAAACAGGCTCATAATTTCACTAGACAAACCTAAACAGGCTTTTCATTTGCACTGGAGAGGAAAGACAATACTCCTACAGGATTAAGGCAAACCCAGCTCCGGCATATTTATACACAACTATAAAAATAAGCCTCTCGATTCGACAACTCCATCTAGTCTCTATAAATACAGACTATAAAGTGTCGTGTTGTGCAGAACCCTTCCAGACTCAAGATCTCATGAATGAATGGTCTCATAAAACATGAATTCTAATGTCTGAGCCAAGATGACATATCTGTGAATTTATATAATGACCTATTCATGGTGCTGCTCTATGACAGCTTGGTCTCGGTCTCTGTCTCTGTCTCTGTCTCACACATGTAAAAGAACTTCAAATAATATAATTAGTTCTTCAGGTTGGTGCTGTTTGGGTGAAGATTATAAATTAGTAGGTTATAGAATAGCCTATAGAGATGACCAGACACTTATAAACAATACAACAATAACTATATTATAAACATACAGCTTGGTCAGTGTTAAAAAGAAAGTCTAGCTTAGGATCATCTGAAGCCACTAGGGGGAACTATTTATCTAATTCTATGGCAAACCCAATAACCTGGTACAGCAATGGGTAGTGTAGAGCATGGTTCCCCAACTGGCGGCCCACAGGCCGAATTTGGGCCGCGGGTGGTTTTATTTGGTCTCCCAAGTTTTCTGAGAATAAATATATATACATTCCCAAGTATTCCCACGCATAATAGAGAGACACATGATCGTATATAAATGTAAGCAAGGTTTGAAATGATTATATTTAGTCAAAAATTATATCTGTTTTGCCTTTTGCGGTCAATTTGCAGTCTAAAATTCTTTGTAATTATGTTCCGTCCCCCTGACCATCCGCTCAAGAAAGAAATCGGCCCATGGCTGAATCTAGTTGATGATCCCTGGTGTAGAGGTTCCAGCCTTTCATAAAGTCTTGAACTGTATTCCTGGCACTCAGGGGTTGCTGTATTCAGAAAGTCAGAACCCGATTCTCAGTCATGTATAAATAAGACACTATGTCATCTCTACATATTACATGTCATTTTTTCCTCTCTTTTGCGGGGACATAGAATTGAATTCCACTGCATTGGGGGCCATGCTTGATTTGGCAGTGCTAACATTTGATCAGACTCAAGCAGACCGGCCAGAGTCAGGTCTGTCCTGAGGGTTGGGGTGAACATTCACGACAGCCACATTTTTAAAGATAATACAAAACTTTTACGTCAAGTTCCTTTACTGTCTTGACTGTTCGTCTGGCTTTGTCACATCGTCTGAGGTTTGTAGGTGATCCATCTGTATGTGTTCCTACCTGACCAGAAGGTGATAATACTGTCATAGTATCTAACATTCAAATCAGGGCTCACTATTAATCTACATTTCACACCCCTCAGATTTCAATACCCCATATTGGTATTGAACATAATGAATGTGGTCTCTTGTTTTCGACGCGATTGCAACACATTATGAGACAATTTAATTATATTTGTCACAACCTACTATGCAACCAATTATGTGTGAGCGAGGTTTGATCATCACCCTTCAACCTGTGGAATGAAATAAAATGTTCAGGGTGTGAAGTTCCCTATGCATACGGTACATAAGCAAGTTCTAACGCCAAGAACTTGGTGACAGGAGAACATTTGTAATCGTTTTCTGAAGATGTTGCTCTTTCATAAAGAATTTAAATAACATAATTGTCTAAATGCTATAGGGACGGCATGAAATACACAAACAGTGCCAAACTCCACTTCTAAGGTGATACTGATTCAGGAAGCTTTGTTTCAATGAATAGCTTCTCATTTCAACAATAGGAGGCGCTATTGTTTAGGTTGACGAATGGTCCATGCACTTTCCTAAGAAAAGATGTGTAAAAAAAACGATTGAAAAAAACAAACAATGCTGGCTCGATGATGTAGCACTCATTAAATCAGCTGAAGGACACTCTCTTTGTAGTCCACTTGATAGACAGACATAGTTTATCTTCTGGCAATATAGCTGCTGCATAGGCCTATTCTTCACCCTAGTCCTCCTTTGATGCCACAAAACTATGTTTTGTCCATCCTCCTACACCATGGAGCAGCAACCTTACAGTGATAATCCATGCCAAGGTCCGAGTCATGAGAAAACAATGACAAAACACACTTTGTTTCTCTATTACGCATCTGTCCGTCGGCTTCGATGTGGGCGATGTGTTTGGAGAGTCCTTGTCTTTTGAGCCACTGGCAGCTAACTCAGAGATTAGATAGACCAACTGGAGCTGTAAGGGAAGACAGACTAAAAGACGCCCACTCAACTGTATTTACATGGCAAGGTCATCCCTGTCTTTGTCTGTTGTGAATAAACCCTGTTTGTGGTCCAGGGTGGAGGTTAGGTTTTATAACAAACCTATTGAACAGTACACGGCGATGCTCAAACCTCCAGGTCTCTTAAGTAGACAGGTTAACGATAACTGGGAGATAATTGCACTTTTATTTTGGCACTAGGCATATTCATTTTAGACTCCAGTAATCTAACATAGCCCTTGAAGTTAATTGCTCTAAGGGGCAGCCGGTGAATTGATTGGAGGACACACAGGGGCTGTAATTAGTGGTCCGGCAATTACAAACTAAAAGGTCAGGCCTTCTTTTTGCAGGCATGTTTGGAGGTGCTGCCAATCCCTCTTCCTGTTTTTACCACAGGGGTCTCAAACTCAAATTACTTGGTGGCCAATGTGATAGTTCTATTTACTGTTCACATAGGGGCCATTTCCAGTATCGGCAGCAATGCGCAAAATCGTATCATATACTGTGATGTCGGGGGCTCATTAACATTCCCTGTTAGTGATTGGAGTTGTTGCACAAGTTATTGTGATTGTTGTGCCGGTTTACGAGTGTAACGATGTGTGCTGAGAGTCGGGAAGCAAGTTCAGGGAGTGAGTGTTTTAATAAATGAAAACGTAATACAAAACAAGAAACACGAACAATGCACAGACATGAAACTGAAACAGAAACAATAATGCCTGGGGAAGGAACCAAAAGGAGTGACATATATAAGGAAGGTAATCAGGGAAATGATGGGGTCCAGGTGAGTCTGATGATGCACAGGTGTGCGCCATAACAAGCAGCCTGGTGATCTAGAGGCCGGAGAGGGAGCACACGTGACAATGTGGTTTGTGGTTGCTTAAATATGGCCTGTAATATGCCATAGTACTAAATAAACCTATTTGTGTACATGGCTTGATTCCAAATAGTATAGAAATCAGTCTAGGGGCTACAAAAAATCTGCTTTTGGACCTGATATGGCTCCCAGGCCTTGAGTTTAAGACTCCTATTTTGCTGTTTCCCCTAGTAAAGTTATGTTCTTTAAACCATTCAAGTCATTGAAATGAAATGTGCTCTCCTTCCCTTGACCCCAATTATAGAGCCCTGATCCCTTTCAGTGTTCTCATTCCTTCCAATGGTGAGAGTCCATAGCACTGGACAGGCCCTATCCTATGGTATCTTATCTGGGCTAAGGCGCTGGCTAGTCTACCTCCTCTGGTCTACATTGGCCAGGCGATTAGCGTCCTCTGAGCTAAGGATTAGGAGGAGCTTCAGATGTAGGATTTTAATTTGATCACCCTCTTGCAGGAGAACTTTCCTGCAATGCAGGACATTTACAACTTGTAGTGTATTTGAGGTTTGAAAAGGCTTCTGAAGTTTGTAATTTCCACTTTGAAATGTCAGAATTGATTTTCCCTTACGAAAAATATTTCAACCCATAAAATATTCCCCATTAATTATAATCCAAATAATAATTCACATTTCCTATTGCTGCAGGATCATTTTCCTGCTGGAGCAAACTGGCTCAAATAAAGATCCTACATCTGTAGCTGTATGTGACAATAAAACATCATTCTTTTTTTATTTTACTCATAACATAAGCCAGTTAATTAAATTGTGCTAATCCTTCTTACAAACAATCTACTCCCCTTTCTTCTCTCAATGCAGGACCTTTTTGGTGACAGACGAACGTCACACCGGGCTTTTTTGACTCGCCATCAGATAAAGTGTGAATGGACACGTCACTGCAGGGCAAAGGACGCATGTTGTGAGTCCCTTGCTGTGTGGTTTCAGATTGGCCCGAGAATTGTACTCAGTTGTCAGTGATAATGAGGCATAGAGTGGATTTACTTTAGGTAGGTTAATTAACACGCCAGATAGCATTAGTTACTTTTTTTTATTTCTTTGGTGCATTTTTCACTAGTATGTGGTACATTTTCAGAACTGGTAGTACAAGTGTTTTCTAGAATCAAACTAAGTACATTTTCAATTGACTGAGTACAACAAACAAAGTCACTTGTTCACTGCACCAAATCACTCTTTCAATGTGTATACATTATCATTTTAAGTATCTGCTTTTCAAAATGAAATATTCACATTACTTTTGATAAGACTTTCTTGCTATTTGTTAACAATACATTTAACTATCCCTTAATAAAACTGCTCAAAACTGATGACTACTGAACCAAAATTGAATAGTGTTTAGTTTACGTACTGTATAAAGTTTGAGAAATGCTGAACACTGTAAATTCAATATTTTTAAATCATGCATAAAACAACTGACATCAATTTACTTTGGAAGGTTAACAACTATACCAAATACTATGTGGATGTGGCAGTAAATACACATCATTATCCTCCATCAGCCAGTGTGCTTCAATAGGACAAAGTGGAAAGAGTCAGTGTGTGCTGCTATTTGAAATGATGATGTAGTGTACAATGCAGTGGTGAAATACCTGGGTTGTATATAACAATATATTCCACTCATTATCTGAATTTCATTGATACACTTTAAGCTGATCAATTTCAAGCACAGAGACAGGCGATACTGTATCAGAAAAGGTAATCTTGTACAATGTTGCATTAGGCAGAAATGGAATACAACACTGTGCTACCTTTTTACAGTAGCCAACTGGTTAACACTTTACATTAAATTGCCCCTATTACTATGTAACAAACACAGTAATAACTATGTTATTAACATAGTAGGACTGTAAGGGATATTTAATGGGGGGGCAATGCGTTCCATAGAAAATAATGAACGACATGGAAGGTGTGTTCCACGATGCGCTAGAGTTGCATTATTTTCCAGAGAATGCAGAGCCCTGAGTTGATTATCCCTTTTATACCATGGCTATAATTTAACACATTTGCTGCTAGCAATGTGTTCATGAGCAGTTAAATGTGTTTACTAAATAGCTACAGTAGTTGCCTTGGTAACCAAACAAACAGACTTGCTAGTTTCTCTAACCAATTAGACTTTTCCTTTCAAAAGCAGCTCAAACATAGAACATGTAAGAATTAACTATAGCCATTGCATTCTACAGTGCTGATTATATATATACACACTACAGTTCAAAAGTTTGGGGTCACTTAGAAATGTCCTTGCTTTTGAAAGAAAGCACATTTTTTGTCCATTAAAATAACATCAAATTGATCAAAAATACAGTGTAGACATTGTTAATGTTGTAAATGACTATTGTAGCTGGAAACGGTTGATTTTTTATGGAAAATCTACATAGGCGTACGGAGGCCCATTATCAGCATCCATCACTCCTGTGTTCCAATGGCACGTTGTGTTAGCTAATCCAAATTTAGCATTTTAAAAGGCTAATTGATCATTAGAAAACCATTTTGCAATTAGGTTAGGACAGCTTGAAACTGTTGTTCTGATTAAAGAAGCAATAAAATTGGCCTTCTTTAGACTAGTTGAGTATCTGGAGCATCAGCATTTGTGGATTCGATTACAGGCTCAAAATGGCCAGAAACAAAGACCTTTCTTCTGAAACTCATCAGTCTATTCTTGTTCTGAGAAATTAAGGCTATTCCATGCGAGAAATTGCCAAGAAACTGAAGATCTCGTACAATCTGTGTACTACTCCCTTTACAGAACAGTGCAAACTGGCTCTAATCAGAATAGAAAGAGGAGTGGGAGCCACCGGTGCACAATTGAGCAAGAGGACAAGTACATTAGAGTGTCTTGTTTGAGAAACAGACGCCTCACAAGTCCTCAACTGGCAGCTTCATTAAATAGTACCCGCAAAACACCAGACTCAACGTCAACAGTGAAGAGGCGACTCCTGGATGCTGGCCTTCTAGGCAGAGTTCCTCTGTCCAGTGTCTGTGTTATTTTGCCCATCTTAATCTTTTCTTTTTATTGGCCAGTCTGAGATATGGCTTTTTCTTTGCAACTCTGCTTGATTGTACGAGTTCTTCAGTTTCTTGGCAATTTCTCGCATGGAATAGCCTTCATTTCTCAGAACAAGAATAGACTGACGAGTTTCAGAAGAAAGTTCAGTTTCTGGCCATTTTGAGCCTGTACCCGAACCCACAAATGCTGATGCTCCAGATACTGAAATAGTCTAAAGGCGGCCAGTTTTATTGCTTCTTTAAATCATAACAACAGTTTCCAGCTGTGCTAACATAATTGCAAAAGGGTTTTCTAATGATCAATTAGCCTTTTAAAACTTGGATTAGCTAAAACAACGTGCCATTGGAACACAGGAGTGATGATTGCTGATAATGGGCCTCTGTAAGCCTAAGTAGATATTCCCAAAAAATCAACCGTTTCCAGCTACAATAGTCATTTACAACATTAACAATGTCTACACTGTATTTTTGATCAAGTGGTCTTCAACAGAGCGGCCCGGGCTCTCTTCCAGGTACGGCGACAGCGGTGGATGAACATCTGGGCAGAGGGATTGCTGACTTCCTCCTCTTGCTCAGGGAAGAGCGGAGGCTGATATCCCAAGGAACACTTGAAGGGCGAGAGACCCCTGGCAGAGCAAGGAAGGGTGATGCGGGTATACTCAACCCATACCAGTTGCTGACTCCAGGTGGTAGGGTTGGCAGAGACTAGGCAGCGAAGAGTCATCTCTAAGTCCTGGTTGGCTCGCTCCGACTGGCCGTTGGACTGGGGGTGGAATCCGGAGGACAGGCTGGCCGACGACCCAATGAGCGTGCAGAAAGCCTTCCAGAACCGGGACGAGAATTGCAGACCCCGGTCGGACACCATGTCCACCGGGAGCCCGTGGATTCAGAAGACGTGCTGCACCATAAGCTGGGCCGTCTACTTGGCCGAGGGTAGTTTGGGGAGAGGAATGAAGTGGGCGGCTTTGGAAAACGGGTCGACCACAGTCAGGATGGCAGTGTTGCCCTCAGACGGGGGGAGACCCATGACGAAATCCAGCGATATATGGGACCAGGGACGGTGAGGGACAGGCAGTGGTTGGAGAAGACCAGCCGGAGCTTGCCGAGGAGTCTTGTTCTGTGTGCAGACCGTGCTGGCGGCAACATCAGGAACCATAGTAGGTCACCAAAAGCGTTGTCGCACGAAGGCCACGGTCCAACTAGAGCCCGGGTGACAGGCAAGCCTGGAGGAATGGGCACACAACAGGACCGCGGAGCGAACAGCACCAGGCACAAACATCTGGCCAGGCACAAACATCCGGTTATCTGGGCCCCCCTCAGGGTTCGGCTGGGACCGCCGCGCCAGGCATGAGGTGGGAAGGATGGTCTCGGGCTCCGGGGTGGTAACCGTGGGGTTATAGCTGCGAGACAGGGCATCCGGCTTGACGTTCTTGGACCCCGGCTGGTAGGAGAGGGAAAAGTTGAACCGGGTAAACAGCAGGGCCCATCTCGCTTGCCTGGAGTTGAGGCGCTTGACAGTTCAGAGATACTCCAGGTTTTGAGGTCGGCCTAGACAATGAATGGATGTTCTGCCCCTTCTAGCCAGTGACTCCATTCCTCCAACGCCATCTTCACCGCGAGAAGCTCCCAATTCCCCACATCGTAGTTCCTCTCCGTGTCGTTGTGGCGGTGAGAGAAGGCGCAGGGTTTCAGCTTAAGGTCCAGCGCAGATCGTTGGGACAGGACATCCCCCACTCCGACATCCGAAGCATCGGATGTGATGGTGAAGCTGTGTTTAAGGTCTCGGAACACCCGGTCAGTGACAGAGGACCACGTGAATGGAACCTTGGTAGACGTGAGTGCAGACAGGGGGGAGGCCAGGGTGCTGTAAGCCCGGATAAAGTGGCGATAAAAGTTGTCAAACCCCAGGAAGTGTTGCAGCTGCACCCTGGACGTAGGCTGAGGCCAATCCACCACCACTCTCACTTTCTTGGGATCCATCTGGACACTCCCAGCAGAGATGATGTAGCCCAGAAAGGGAATGGTGGAGCGATGGAACTCACACTTTTCTGCACTGTTACTTGAACTCTGTGAAGCCTTTATTTGGGCTGCAATTTCTGAGGCTGGTAACTCTAATGAACTTACCCTCTGCAGCAGAGGTAACTCTGGGTCTTCCCACCCCTACTTTGTCACAACACAACTGATTGGCTCAAACACATTAAGAAGGAAAGAAATTCCACAAATGAACTTTTAACAAGGCACACTTGTTAATTGAAATGCATTCCAGGTGACTACCTCATGAAGCTGGTTGAGAGAATGCCAAGAGTGTGCAAAGCTGACATCAAGGTAAAGGGTGGCTACTTTGAGAAACTGTAAATATAAAATATACACTGCTCAAAAAAATAAAGGGAACACTTAAACAACACATCCTAGATCTGAATGAAAGAAATAATCGTATTAAATAGTTTTTTCTTTACATAGTTGAATGTGCTGACAACAAAATCACACAAAAATAATCAATGGAAATCCAATTTATCAACCCATGGAGGTCTGGATTTGGAGTCACACTCAAAATTAAAGTGGAAAACCACACTACAGGCTGATCCAACTTTGATGTAATGTCCTTAAAACAAGTCAAAATGAGGCTCAGTAGTGTGTGTGGCCTCCACGTGCCTGTATGACCTCCCTACAACGCCTGGGCATGCTCCTGATGAGGTGGCGGATGGTCTCCTGAGGGATCTCCTCCCAGACCTGGACTAAAGCATTCGCCAACTCCTGGACAGTCTGTGGTGCAACGTGGCGTTGGTGGATGGAGCGAGACATGATGTCCCAGATGTGCTCAATTGGATTCAGGTCTGGGGAACGGGCGGGCCAGTCCATAGCATCAATGCCTTCCTCTTGCAGGAACTGCTGACACACTCCAGCCACATGAGGTCTAGCATTGTCTTCCATTAGGAGGAACCCAGGGCCAACCGCACCAGCATATGGTCTCACAAGGGGTCTGAGGATCTCATCTCGGTACCTAATGGCAGTCAGGCTACCTCTGGCGAGCACATGGAGGGCTGTGCGGCCCCCCAAAGAAATGTCACCCCAGACCATGACTGACCCACCGCCAAACCGGTCATGCTGGAGGATGTTGCAGGCAGCAGAACGTTCTCCACGGCGTCTCCAGACTCTGTCAAGTCTGTCACATGTGCTCAGTGTGAACCTGCTTTCATCTGTGAAGAGCACAGGGCGCCAGTGGCGAATTTGCCAACCTTGGTGTTCTCTGGCAAATGCCAAACATCCTGCACGGTGTTGGGCTGTAAGCACAACCCCCACCTGTGGACGTCGGGCCCTCATACCACCCTCATGGAGTCTGTTTCTGACCGTTTGAGCAGACACATGCACATTTGTGGCCTGCTGGAGGTCATTTTGCAGGGCTCTGGCAGTGCTCCTCCTGCTCCTCCTTGCACAAAGGCGGAGGTAGCGGTCCTGCTGCTGGGTTGTTGCCCTCCTACAGCCTCCTCCACGTCTCCTGATGTACTGGCCTGTCTCCTGGTAGCGCCTCCATGCTCTGGACACTACGGTGACAGACACAGCTCGCATTGATGTGCCATCCTGGATGAGATGCACTACCTGAGCCACTTGTGTGGGTTGTAGACTCCGTCTCATGCTACCACTAGAGTGAAAGCACCGCCAGCATTCAAAAGTGACCAAAACATCAGCCAGGAAGCATAGGAACTGAGAAGTGGTCTGTGGTCTCCACCTGCAGAAGCACTCCTTTATTGGGGGTGTCTTGCTTATTGCCTATAATTTCCACCTGTTGTCTATTCCATTTGCACAACAGCATGTGAAATTTATTGTCAATCAGTGTTGCTTCCTAAGTGGACAGTTTGATTTCACAGAAGTGTGATTGACTTGGAGTTACACTGTGTTGTTTAAGTGTTCCCTTTATTTTTTTGAGCAGTATATTTTGATTTGTTTAACACTGTTTTGGTTACCACATGATTCCATGTGTTATTTCATAGTTTGATGTGTTCACTATTATTCTACAATGCATTAAATAGTAAAAATTAAGAAAAACCCTTGAATGAGTAGGTGTGTCCAAACTTTTGACTGCTGCTGTATATATATACATTGTTTGTCCAATTTCAAATACATTTTGTAGGATACATGTGAAGTATCAAAAAAATATTTTAAATGTATTTTTTACCATATGGGAGTGAAGAGAAATAGTGATATTGCAAAGAAATAGTAGAGTATGTTTGCGTGTGTGTGCAGAGCCACGAGAAATAGGGGTGCTGACGGTGCTACAGCTCCCCATGAAAAAAATTCTGATTTTGTAAAAAAAAAGATATATAAAAAAGTAATAATAATTGCACTGGGCCATTACTAGTCCTGTATTAGCAGACCGATATAGCCATCTGTAGCGGGGGGTAAAAAAAGGTATTAATCATCTTAAGATAGCTATGTGGGACAACCACATATCACAGTCATAGTAAATACATAGTAAATACATTTTTCCTCATAGCTTTTAGCAAAGTCAGAGCTAGTAAGAGGGAAAGAGTAAAGTTTGAGAAACGAGTCAAGTGCAAATCTTAGTTCAGAAAAGGCTTCATTCTTTTATTGGGGGGGTGCTGTGGGTTTATTTAAGGTACTCTTTTCAGAGGTAGGGTTTCAGATGTGGGAGAATTTTAGGAAGGTTAAACACCAGGCGGGCTGCAGCATTCTGGATAAGTTGCAACAGTTTGTTGCAGTAGTCTAGACGGGAGATGACAAGTGGCTGGATTAAGACCTGTGCCGCTTTCTGTGTGAGGTAGGGTCGGCCTTCCCCAGTAGGAAGAGCAGCTCTGTCTTGTCGAGGTTGAGCTTGAGGTGGTGGGCCGACATCCAAGCTGAGATATCTGCCAGGCATGCAGAGATGCGTGTCGCCACCTGGGTGTAAGAAGGGGGGAAGGAGAAAAGTACTTGCGTTTCATCCTTATATCAATGATAGGAGAGACCATGTGAGGATATGACAGAGCCAAGCATAGAGAGAAGAGGAGAGGACCTAGAACCGAGCCCTGCGGGACACCAGCAGTGAGAGTATGCGATGCAGACACAGATCCTCTCCACGTCACCTGGTAGGAGCGGCCTGCCAGGTAGGATGCAAATCGAGAGTGTGTAGAACCTAAAACACCCAGCCATGAGAGGATGGAGAGAAGGATCTGATGGTTCACGGTGTCAAAGACAGCGGATAGATCTAGGAGGATGAGAACAGAGGAGAGAGAGTCAGCTTTGGCAGTGCGGAGAGCCTCCATGACACAGAGAAGAGCAGTCTTTGTTTGAGTGACCCGTCTTGAAGCCTGACTGGTTAGGGTCAAGAAGATCGTTCTGAGTTCTGAGAGAGATAGCGAGACAGCACACTCAAGTGTTTTGGAAAGAAAGAAAGAAGGGATTGCGGTCTGTTGATTTTGACAACAGGGGGTTGAGTGTTGCTTTCTTGAGGAGGGGAGCGACTCGGGCCATTTTGAAGTCAGTGGTCAGGGATGAGTTGATGGGGGAAGTTAGGAATGGGAGAAGGTCTCCAGAGTTGGTCTGGAGAAGGGAGGAGGGGGTGGAGTCGAGTGGGCATGTTGTCAGGCAGCCAGACCTCACTAGTCGCAGGATTTCATCTGGAGAGGGAGGTGAGAAAGAGGTCAAGGCGTAGGGTAGTTATTTGTGAGCGGGACCAGTAGATTCAATAGGCTGAGTGAATGAGGAGCGGATGTTGTTAACCTTCTTTTCAAAGTGGTTGATGAAGTCATCCGCAGAGAAGTAGGAGGGAGGGGGAGGGGGTGGAGGATTAAGGAGGGAGGAGAAGGTGGAAAAGAGTTTCCTAGGGCAGAATCTTGAAATGTAGAGTGATAGAAAGTGGCTTTAGCAGCGGATACATTTTTGCTCAGCTGCCCGCAGCCCTGACCTGTAAGCTTGTAATGAGTCACTCAGCCACGGAGCAGGAGGGGAGGTTCGAGCCAGCCGGGAGGAAAGGGGACAGTGCGAGTCATAGAATGCGGAAAGGGAGGATAGTAGGGTCAAAGAGGCAGAATCCTGAGACAGGAGAGAGAAGGATTTAGCAATGAAGAGATGATAGGATAGAAGAGGAGAGAGTAGTGGGAGAGAGAGAACAAAGATTGAGATGGCGCATGACCATCTGGGTAGGGGCTGAATGGTTAGGTTTGGAGGAGAGGGAGACAGAATAGGAAACAAAGTAGTGATCAAAGACCTGGAGGGGGTTGCCGTGATATTAGTAGATGAACAGCCTCTAGTAAAGTTGAGGTCACACATATTACCTGACTTGTGAGGGTGAGGGGACTTGGAAAGGATTAGATCAAAAGAGGCAAGGAGGGGAAAGAAAGAGTTGGAAAGAAATTAATCGAAGGTAGATATTGGGAGGTTGAAGTTGAGATGTACGAAGAGCCATTGTCAGGAACTGATCTTATTAAGGTGTCAAGGTTATTGAGGATCTCTCTAAGGGCACCTTGTGGGCGATAGATGACAACAATGTTAAGCTTTAGTGGACATGTGAAAGTGACACCATGGAATTCAAATGAGAAAATGGACAGATGAGTGAGAGAGAAAATAAAAAATCTCTATTTAGGAGAAATGAGTAGCCCTGTGCCACCACCGAGACAACCAGATGCTATCGGACAATTAGAGAAAATGTAGCCAGATAGAGGTCACATAGAGGCATATACAGTTAAAGTCGGAAGTTTACATACATTTAGGATGGAGTCATTAAAACTCGTTTTTCAACGACTCCATAAATTTCTTGTTAACAAACTATAATTTTGGCAAGTCGGTTAGGACATCTACTTTATGCATGACACAAGTCATTTTTCCAACAATTGTTTACAGAAAGATTATTTCACTTATAATTCACTGTATCACAATTCCAGTGGGTCAGAAGTTCACATACACTAAGTTGACTGTGCCTTTAAACAGCTTGGAAAATTCCAGAAAATGATGTCATGGCTTTAGAAGCTTCTGATTGGCTAATTGACATAATTTGAGTCAATTGGAGGTGTATCTGTGGATGTATTTCAAGGCCTACCTTCAAACTCACTGCGTCTTTGCTTGACATCATGGGAAAATCAAAAGAAATCAGCCAAGACCTCAAAAAAAAATGGTAGACCTCCACAAGTCTGGTTCATCCTTGGGAGCAATTTCCAAACGCCTGAAGGTGCCACGTTCATCTGTACAAACAATAGTACGCAAGTATAAACACCATGGGACCACACAGCCGTCATACCGCTCAGGAAGGAGACGCGTTCTGTCTCCTAGAGATGAACGTACTTTGGTGCGAAAAGTGCAAATCAATCCCAGAACAACAGCAAAGGACCTGCTGGAGGAAACGGGTACAAAAGTATCTATGTCCACAGTAAAACGAGTCCTATATCGACATAACCTGAAAGGCCACTCGGCAAGGAAGAAGCCACTGCTCCAAAACCGTCATAAAAAAAGGCAGACTACGGTTTGCAACTGCACATGGGGACAAAGATCGTTGTTTTTGAAGAAATGGCCTTTGGTCTGATGAAACAAAAATAGAACTGTTTGGCCATAATGACCATCGTTATGTTTGGAGGAAAAGGGGGAAGCTTGCAAGCCGAAGAACACCATCCCAACCGTGAAGCACGGGGGTGGCAGCATCATGTTGTGGGGGTGCTTTGCTGCAGGAGGGACTGGTGCATTTCACAAAATAGATGGCTTCACGAGGCAGGAAAATTATGTGGATATATTGAAACAACAGCTCAAGACATCAGTCCGGAAGTCTTCCAAATGGACAATGACCCCAAGAATACTTCCAAAGTTGTGGCAAAATGGCTTAAGGAGAACAAAGTCAAGGCATTGGAGTGGCCATCACAAAGCCCTGATCTCAATCCTATAGAAAATGTGTGGGCAGAACTGAAAAAGCGTGTGCGAGCAAGGAGGCCTACAAACCTGACTCAGTTACACCAGCTCTGTCAGGAGGAATGGGCCAAAATTCACCCATCTTATTGTGGGAAGCTTGTGGAAGGCTACCAGAAACATTTGACCCAAGTTAAAAAAATGTAAGGCAATGCTACCAAATACTAATTGAGTGTATGTAAACTTCTGACCCACTGGGAATGTGATGAAATAAAAGCCCCCCCCCGCCAAATCAATATATTTAAACTCATCCAGGGTAATCCAGACTCTACATCACCTGACAACTTCAAATGTCATAACAACAGAACAGTGAAGTGCATAAAATGGACAGATGCAATGCCTATGATGGCTCATAGGGGGCACTCATGCCACGGTCTGTTAGTTCAGGGCCATGTGTGGGTTTAGTGGTCTGTAGCCTACTGCCTATAGACGTCACTTATCTAACCACTGGTCCCAGCCCAGCTCACAGCACGCAGTCCACTCACAGTACAGAACACTATGTACTAGTGAAGACATTGTACTAGTGAACATTTGTTTCTTTATCTGTGTATTGTAATGTGTCGTTTTAAAAAAATCACTGATTGACATAGGGGCTCATTTTCTTCTGACATTTTCTTCTTGTTTTTGTTATACAGAACGTAGAAAAGCATGTCCTAAATCTCTCTCAACCCTCTAAAATCATTTTGGGTGGTTTGTGTATTAAGTTCATGTGAGGTTCTTGTCCAGATAGTGTTTCCAACTCCAGTCTTGGAGGGCTACTGGGCCTTTACTAGCACACCTGATTAAAATATCAATCAACTGCAGTTTGGAACATGATTAGGTGAATCAGGTGTGTTATTGCAACGCTGGAAGGAAAGTTGGATTTCCAGCCATGTCAGTCCTGAAGTTGGAGGAGGATGTTTGGAGGATGAACCCTGTTGTAGAGGCTTTAAGAGTGGAGTTACATTCTAAAAGGACACGCTTTTCATTCACTTTCCCATAATATTTTCCATAAGCCATCTAGCCAGTTGCCTGTCAGTGCTATACAATTGTATTCAGCAGGGAAACCCGTGTGTGGTGGCATCAGCAGATATTGCACCAATTGGATTCACACTACTTTACATGCAGTCTATTTAAGTTGACCAGTTCTACACATCCCACTGGGCACACACTGGTTGAATCAACATTGTGAAATGACATGGGAACAATGTTGAATTGACGTTGATATGATACGTGACCAATGGGATGTGTCGTGTCTTTGGGCACCATTAACTTGAAGACATGTTTATCAAATAACTCCCTGTTATTATTATTACACGATTAAACTGATTAATCGTTTAACTGTAATTAACAAGGAGATCGTGGCACCAAGGAAAATATTCAGATTACAAAGTTATAATTTTCCTAATATAACTTTCCTATATTATAACATTATATATTATATTATATTATAGTATAGGCCGATTATCTTCTGGTTTAAATGGTGTATTTTACCTCGCGTCTGTCTCATTCCAAACGTCGTAAATTGTTTTATCTGCACGAACCCAGTCTTTACTAAATCATCCATACATCAACTGTCTTAAAATAATTTATTTACTAAACAAAGTAATTCACATAAAGCATACAAACAGTAAATATCGTCACAAAGAATTGGTAGAGAAATGTACCCTAGTGGGCTAAACCGGCATGGCTGGTGTCTTGTTAAAACAAAGGGTCATAAAGGGCAGCTGAGAAGACCCTACAGAGTTGATAAATACACTGCTCCAAAAAATAAAGGGAACACTTAAACAACACAATGTAACTCCAAGTCAATCACACTTCTGTGAAATCAAACTGTCCACTTAGGAAGCAACACTGATTGACAATACATTTCACATGCTGTTGTGCAAATGGAATAGACAACAGGTGGAAATTATAGGCAATTAGCAAGACACCCCCAATAAAGGAGTGGTTCTGCAGGTGGGTACCACAGACCACTTCTCAGTTCCTATGCTTCCTGGCTGATGTTTTGGTCACTTTTGAATGCTGGCAGTGCTTCCACTCTAGTGGTAGCATGAGACAGAGTCTACAACCCACACAAGTGGCCCAGGTAGTGCAGCTCATCCAGGATGGCACATCAATGCGAGCTGTGGCAAGACGGTTTGCTGTGTCTGTCAGCGTAGTGTCCAGAGCATGGAGGCGCTACCAGGAGACAGGCCAGTACATCAGGAGACGTGGAGGAGGCTGTAGGAGGGCAACAACCCAG